>NC_132787.1:96649665-97927790 GCF_048418805.1 Vulpes vulpes | reverse complement strand
GCTTTTTAAAGTATAATGAGTGAAATTCGGAAAATGCAAATCTGATCATGTTACTGAGATTTTAAAAACTCCAATGGGTTATTACTGCCAAAATGAGTTTACAATGTTCTTCATGGTGGACCCTGCCTCACTAGCCACCTCCAACCTGCTCCTTTTCTTTCTGTGCTTCAGAAGCATAACCTTTTATTTGCTCAATATTTTCTGTGGCTCTGGTCCTTTGAGGAAACAATTTTATCTGCCTGAAAGACTCTTCTTCCTTGACAAGTAGAACTCTCTCTGCCCAGTCACACACCTGTACTTTCCACTCCTGCCCATGAGAGGACTGGGTTAGGTACCCTCCTCTTCCAGTGAGCATTCCAGAAAGTCACACCTTCCACTATTTAGCCATGATTCCAGCAGGGACGATGCTTAATTTCTTGCCTGTATTCCAAACACTGCTGAATTCAGTAGGTATATAAGAAATACTTACAATTGAAGGGATAGATGTATTAGTTAAACCATCTATAAGGCAGTCAGTGCTCTGGACAGAATTTTGTGCAACTTGGAAAGGGAGAAGTGTACCCTATGGAGCAAGTTGAAATGAGGGAAACAATATATTTAAATAATAAAACAATTTTATTTAAGAAAAGAAAACCAAATGATTGTCTCTTTACTGTCAAGGAAGGGAGGTTATTTTATAATTTTTAATTTTTATAATTTTATAATTTGTGTTATAATATTTTATAATAGAACAAGAGATTCTTGCCTAGATGTAAAACCTGAGGAAGAACTCTGGGCACAGTGGGTGGCAGTGGGTGAGGAAGAGCTGAGAGGGAGAAGGCTGCTGGGGAGTTATTTGCAGTGGCCAGTTTGGATCCAACCACAGATTGTGAAACTGGACCAGCCTAATCCCCTGCTCTGGAATGAGATGAGGTTCTAAGAGGGACTAGGGGTCCTGGACAGTGATGATACTCCACTATTATCAGGGCTATGAGTGAGCTTGTGCATGTTGTGGGGGAACATGGGCATGTGGGATAAGTATGGGGGAATCTAAAAGATCTTAGAAGAAGATCCAAGATGTAAAAGTCTGCATGTCTTGTTTGCCAGCAGGAGAGAGATGAAAAGATACTAGGAGAAATAATCATACCCAGTCAATTGAATTCCGTTGATCTATTTAACATAAATCATCTAATAGGTCCCTATGGTTAAATACTATTTTGATTACAGATCATTAGGGCTCTTTGTTATTGTCCTTTTGAAATTTCTTCTTTTCTCTCCTCTCTGTGCTTGTCTCTGTCTCTTTCCCCATCTGTGTGCATGTGTGTACACACAGGTATGTGTGTGTGTATTGAAGCTTTTCTAGATGTAAATATTCAGAATAACTACATTTGTTTTAAATGCCAGGAAGCTTCCTAATAGTATTGGTTGCTAGGATAAGGGTCACTTTTCCTATGAAATTTAAGTGTCCATCAATCTTTTTAAAGTTTTTTTTTTCCTTTTTCCCCTAAGTTTTAGATTGGAATATGATGCTTGCACACACCTCAAAGAGGTTCATGAGAAAGCAGAGTCCGTATTAGCAAACACATTAACCGACAGTGACCTTGTTAAAATAATTAAATGACAATGTTGGAAAAAATAGTAAACATTCGGTGAGATTTGCTCCTGCATTTCAACCTTCATGTGAAAGCAGCAAAGAATTGCAGCCCCATAGAAAAGGAGCAGTGACCTCTAAATAACAGGAAGCTTGCTTGAATGGAGACCAAGGGCTGCACAGCACCATTTCCGTAAAGCATAGTGTGGCAGTGGGAAGGTAGCGAAGTGTAGGAGGGTCAGGCAGGTGGCATGGCTGGCTTTTTTTAATATTCCACTTTTTAATCTTGAGCAGGTAAACATGGCCCATATTCCTGATATGTGAAGAGATTTTGGAAGATCCCGTTTCCCAAAGAGCCTAAGTAAGAGGACTTCATCAAGAGGGATATATTAGACCCTCCAGAATGTGGCATGAGGGACAGCACAGCAGGGGGTTAGGAGATTGGGCTCTGGTAGGTGGCAGAGTTCTGTGCGGATTTCAGCTTTGTTATTCATTAACTGTAGAAATGCAGGCACTGTACCTAATTTCTCTTCTCTCGTATGTTTCTTCATCTTTAAAATTTGTATAGTAGAAGTAATTATTGCTTGTCACTTGGTTGATGTGAGGATCAAATGGGGGAAATTAGTGAATGCCTGGCATTTAAAATGGGCTCAATAAATGTTAGCTTCATATTTCATTCAGGCATCACTCTCATAATATAGTTTAGGTTTTTGTTGATTCATTTTTTAAAAGCTGAAGTAATATGTGGACATGGTTTAAAGATTTGATGAGTACTACAAGGTTTTTTAGGAAAAATGGTAGGTCTTTGTTCCCTGCATGTCTCTCTCTGTATCCATTCAAATGCCCTCTCTGGAGGATATCACTTTCAGTTCACTTAGCTTTTTTTTTTTTTTTTTTTTTTTGTATTTACTTCCCCGTCTCTAAATCAGAGCTTCTCAAACAGTAAGCAGCAAATGATTACAGGTGTAGGGAGATAGCAATCCTTTCTGTCCTCGGGGAGGTCAGGTGGAACCTGGGGTGGCCTGAACCTCTTGTCTTGTTGCTTCCAGTCTTACACAGTCTTTTCTGTTTGTTCCTGTACCTTATAAATATGTGTGTGTATGTGTGTGTGTGTGCACACATGACATACTGAACAAGCACTAAATATAGTGCTACTTAAGATGTTTCAGTTCAGGTATTATCCATTGAGTTACACATAAACGTTTCCTATTTCTCTCACTTTTCCAATATAATTCTCACAATTTTGGTTGTATGAATACTTAGTGTTTCCTGTATTATGGCCACATAAATCCTGAACCATGTAGTAAATCATAATTTCTTCTTTTTCTGCAGTTTTTCTTTTCTCTTTGGTGAATACTTATCTTGATCTTTTCCCCTTTGTTTAGTTTCCTATGTACTTTTTAATTCAGCCCAGATTCTTTGCTGTTTGTCAATATCTTCAAGTATTCTTTAAATTTTGCATTCCAGAAAAAAAAATCTCATCAAAATCCTAATCAAAAGCAAAATTCATTTGCTCTTCATGAATTTGATGGCCTTCTGTGCTTGGTGTACAGCCATAACCCTAGTTTATCCTTAATTTTCTTATGATTCTCTTCCTATTTCCAGGGGTGGATTGCCTTTTACTATAGCCTTTGCCTGCCTTATCTTTTGATCACTTATTTGTTTTGCAGAGCACATCATCCAGTAGTTTCACACAAAAAAAAGGGATAGGGGGAAGTAAAAAGTTTTAAAGAACATGGCATGCTTTAAAATGTCTTTATTCTAAAAAAAAAAAAAAGTCTTTATTCCAGGGGCACCTGTGTGGCTCAGTTGGTTAAGCATCTGCCTTCAGCTCAGGTCATGATCTCCAGGTCCTGGGCTCAAGGACTCTGTGTTGGGCTCCTTGCTCAGTGGGGAGTCGTCTTCTCCCTCTTTCTCTGCCCTTCCCTCTGCTCATACTCTTTCTCTCTCACTCTCTCTTAAATAAATAAATAAACTCTTTTAAAACAGTCTTCATTCTAGTATCACTCTTGATTGAAAGTTTGGGTGGGTATAGAATTTTAGGTTGAATCATTTTCCCTCAAAACTTGAAGGCTCTGATTCATTGTACTCTGCCTTCTAACTCTGTTGTCATGAAATGCAAGCTAATTTTGACTCTTTGTCTTTTATATGTGACTATTTCTTTGGAAATGTACATGGTCTTCTTTGGAGATTCAAGATGATCTATATTGGTATGGGTCTGCTTTTATTCACTGTATCAGGCATTTGGCAATGCATACATATCTTCAGTTCTGAACGTTTTGGGTATATTTTTTTTTCACTGACAACTTCCTTTCTTTCTTTATATCAGTGAGTTTTCTCTGGAACTCCTAATATTTGAATATCAAAAATTCTGGGCTGATCTTAAGTTTTCTTCCTGTTCTCTCATTTTCTATTTCCTAGACATTTTGTCCTGCTTTTTAAAAATTTTCTCTAATTCAGTTTTACAGTCCTTTAATTGATGTTTATACTTCTGTAATATTTATTTCCAAGATCCTTTTAAATTTTTTTCAGAATATCTGTTATTGTAAAGTGCATCCAATTCCTCTTTTATGAATGTAGTACATGGATAACATTTTTGTTCAAGTTTTTATCTTGCATTTTTTTATTATCTCCAAGTTGCTTCTTTTTTTTTTCCCTTGCATTCAGATATCTTTCATGTTAGCATATTTTCTGAATGATCTGAATGTTTTTTACAGTGATTCTTTTAAAGGCTGATGTGAAATTGAGTGCTTTGGTGGAATTTGTCAACCAGAATCTTCAAAGTAGAGAGGCAATATGAATATGGGCTGCTTTGTGGAGGAAATCTCAGTGCCAGTATCTTTGTATTTTCCCTTTTGGGCTAGTCAGATTCCTACAGACAGTTTTCCAGTCTTTTCCTTATAGGATATAGATTTGATTTTTGGTGTTCTAGAAGCCCACCAGCGATAGAAGGCTAGTAATAGGGTAGTAAAATGGTTCTCAGAGTTCAGCATATAAATGTATACACAGACTCTCCAACTTCAGTAAGATGATAACAGTTTCAACTGTGTGTGTTTCCTTCTGGAGAAGGCCTTCTGGGAGAGGGTCTAGAAATTTAAGTATGTCTTTCTTTTATTGGCTGGGGGATAATTTTTTTTAATTTAAATTTTGTTAGTTAACATAGAGTGCAATATTGGTTCCTGGAAGAGAATTCAGTGATTTATCACTTAAATACAACACCTCGTGCTCATAACAAGTGCCCTCCTTAATTCCTATCACCCATCTAGCCCATCACCCACCCACTTCCATCAACCCTGTTTGTTCTCTATCATTAAGAGTCACTTATGACTTGTTTCCCTCTCTCCTTTTTTTTCTTTCTCCCTTCCCATATGTTCATCTGTTTTTCTTCTTAAATTCCACATATGAGTGAGATCATTTGGTGTTTGTCTTTCTCTGGCTGACTTATTTCCACTTAGCAAAACACACTCTAGCTTCATATACAATGTTGCAAATGGCAAGATTTCATTCTTTTTGATGGATGAGTAATATTCCATTTTTTATATATACCACATATTCTTTATCCATTCAACAGTCTATGGACATTTAGTCTCTCTCCATAGTTTGGCTATTGTTAATAATGCTGCTATAAACATTGAGGTGCACGTACCCCTCCAAATCTGTACTTTTGTATCCTTTGGGTAAATACCTAGTAGTGCAGTTGCTAGATCCTAGGTAGTTCTGGTTTTAACTTTTTGAGGAACCTCCAAACTGTTCTCCAGAATGGCTACACCAGTTTGCATTCCTGCCAACAGTATAGGAGGGTTCCCCTTTCTCCACATCCTCACCAACACCTGCTGTTTCTTGTGTTAATTTTAGCCATTCTGAGGTGTGAGATGGTATCTCATTGTGGTTTTGATTTGTATTTCCCTGATGATGAGTTTTGTTGAGCATTTTTTAAAGATTTTATTTATTTATTCATGAGAACACACACACACACAGAGAAAGAGACAGAGAGACAGAGAGAAACAGAGACATAGGCAGAGGGAGAAGCAGGCTCCATGCAGGAAGACCCATGTGGGACTCAATCCCCGCACTCCAGGTCACACCCTGAGCCAAAGGCAGACACTCAACCACTGAGCCACCCAGGCATCCCATGTTGAGCGTCTTTTCATGTGTCTGTCTAGCCATCTGGATGTCTTCTTTGGAAAAGTGATTGTGTTTTCTGCCAATTTCTTAACTGCATTGTTTTTTGGGTGTTGAGTTTGGTAAGTTTTTTATAGATTTTGCATATTAATCCTTTATCAGATATGCATTGGCAAATATCTTCTCCCATTCCCTGGGCTGACTTTTAGTTTTGTTGATTCTTTTTCTTCATTGTGCAGAAGCTTTTTATCTTGATAAAGTCTCAATAGGTCATTTTTGCTTTTGTTTCCCTTGCCTCAGGCAACATGTGTAATCTTTACTACAGATTTAAGTATTTCCTAAGCAAACTTTTAAGGAATCCTTCATTTTAATTGAGCCATATCCTCACTTGCACCTTAGGGTGCCTGATTCTGAACATCCTTGAATTTGGTGGAGGTTTTCTGCCATAAATTTGGTCACATTTTAGCTTTTCCTACTGCCAGCCTGGAACTCACATTAGTCAAGATTCCTAAACCATTTAGCACTAGTCCAACTGCTTACAAGATTCTAAATGTTGATTGGTGTTTTCTCTTCTATTATTCTTTTTCTTATGGTTTTATGCTTTAAAAATATTTCCTTAATGTTATTATTATTTTTTGATGTTTCAGGAAGGAGCAAGAGTACACGCCTGTGTTTATTCTGCTGCCTTCACCTGGAAATCTAACTCAGGTTTTTCACTTCCACCTCTTTGATTATTTTGTTTTCTTCGGTTGTAGCATCTTTCTGTTTACCTTCTTTCTTTTAAGTGAGATACAGTGCTCACTATGACTGCATTTTCCAGCCTTCTTTAATAGCTCCAGCCCACAGGATTACTTTATTTTTTTTGCTGCTCAAAAACTGCTTTCTTTCTACTTACTACTTGGCTTTTCATGCACCACTGCTGCTGAAATTACTATTAGTAATTTCATCATAATACTAGTATTATGATGTAGTAATGATCATCATAATACTAATGATATAAATGAACACTAGTATTGACTGAATGCTAAGCACTATTGTAATTGCTATACGTATGATCTCTTTCCTCATCTTTCCAATTCTTTCAATTTGGTACTGCGATCAGCTCCATTTTACAGAAGGAAAATTGAGGCATTCTGAAGTGAAACACACTCCTCCCAAATCACACAAGTCATAATAGGCAGAGTTAGATTTTAAAATGCAACAGTTGATTCAGCATCTGTGTTCTTAATTATTTGCAACAGTTATGAGAAGACAGTATACAAATTAAGGAGTGGTGCTCTAGAGAGTTCATATAATCTTTCCAAAGGTCCTTTGTGGCCAGTAGGAGAGAGAACCAAGTTTGGTGATAACAACTCCAGGACTCCATATTATCAAGATATTGCATTACCAAGATAGGGAATGTCCTTTTCTAATCTGCAAAATGCTGTGTCTCACTGTTTCAGGTTTTCACATAAATTGTCAAAGATCTGATTAAATACTTACCATGTGCTGAATGCAAATGCAATACGTGGTGTTAAAAATACATTTCCAGGATTTCAGCATTGAATTACAATTTGAGAACATTTAATCCAACTGCCGTATTTGGCAGATACAGGTGATACTCAGAGAAGCTGAGTAACTCATCCAAACTTACAATGCTAATTACTAAAAAGGCAGTGTTAAAACGTAGTCATCAAGTGTACTCTTGCTTGTACATAATAAAATGCCTTTCCAATGACTCATTGTTGCCAACTTAAAAAATAAACAACATTTTTTCTAAAGAGTTTATTTAGTTTAGCTGCAAATCACTTTATAGAATATATTTTTGTCTTGCAAATAAAATTTCTGTATGTCAGATAGTATTTTTCATAATAAAATAGAGTTGTTTTCGAATTGACATATTTTGGCCTCTAAAGCATGATAAAAATCACACAACATAGCAAACTCATAAATATCTATGTTGCTTAAAAGTGTTTTGTTTTTTCCTGCTAAAGCATGCGTGACTCTGAAAAAGATGTCACGGTATCAATGCAACCCTGAAACTTAAAATACCACAAATCAGAAACAGGATTTCTTCTTTTTTTTTGATTCACAGAAGAGGGCCTGTGTTCAATGCTCTGTCTCTTTAAACTTAGTCTTGGGTTTTATCTCAGTTCCAAGGTAAATATTCTTTAAAAGTCCAAATCTCTTAGCTGTTCCTTTAAAAGGTTTATCTTGTGCACGTACTGCTTGTTTATTTAGCAACCCTATGAAACTATTGAAGTGTTTGTTTAGTGGTCTTTCTAAATTATTTATGGTGAGAGCTAACTAATCTTTGGTCACAGTGAATTTCATGTTCTGGGAGCCACTACCCTGATTGATTATATTGGGAATTTCTACAAAGTGACCAAGCTTACATTAGTGTTCTATCTTCAAGCACCTTTATTCAGAGAGAAGTGAGCCAGTCACTGCACACTTGATCTTATTCCCCAAAGAAAGTATGGAAAATCAGTATGCCTGTGGATGTTGGGAAGGGATTAATAACTTCCATGTTCATTTTCATTCACTTCTCTCTCTCTCTCTTTTAAATTGTTGAGGTGGAAGGTAGAGAACTGAAGGAGCACTCCAAAGAAACTGGGAAAGTAATGAAGACAAGAGCAAAATATAAAAACTCATAGCAAATATGTGTTGTAAGAAATGTCAACAGCACAAGAGAAATGCAATTTTTGGCTCCTCATCCTATCTTAAGTCTTGGCAGTTTTACAATTCAGGGCAAATGACCAGCATGCCCTGAGCTATACTTCTCTAGTTCATAGAAGGGCCTCAGTACTTTTAAGAAAAAGGGAGTGTTCAACTTCAATTTTTGAGGGCAAAGATTAGAATCATAGAATGTTAGCACTCAAAGGGAATTCATAGATCATCTACTTTCTAGTTCAATCTCTTTGTTTCACAGTTGAGGTCGCTCTGAGGCCAAGAGAAAGGATATAAGTTTTCCAGAGTCATACAGTAAATTAATGACAGTACATTGATCAAAACCCACCCGAATTTTGATTCTAAGACTACAATAATGCATTAAAATGCAACTAAAATCCAAGCTACTTAACATGGCTGACCTTGTCTTCTGTCACTCTTCTCATTATTCCCTCTGTTCTAGCCACATTGGCCTTCTTCTTGATCCTGGGACATGGTAAGAAATTTCCTGTCTCCAGATCTCAGCAATGGATGTTCTTTGGGTCTGTAATGCTGCCTCCCCTCCTGCCCATCCTGCTCATCATGGGTATTTTCTTGTCAGTCGGATTTAAGTGTCAGTCTAAATACCATATCCTCAAGGAACATTTCCTGACTAGGTAATACCAAGAGGACACCCAGGATCTCTTTATCATATCATCATATTTTATTTCTCAGCATAGCACTTACTGCAATCCATTTCTGGTTGTAATTTTCTTTTAATAGGATGTAAGTTCCATGAGTGTACTGATGTTGTCTGCTTATCATGTTCATAAATGCCTAGGATATGCCAAACACATAATAGATGTATAAAAAATACAGATTAAATAAATACATAAAATAGTTGAAATGCACACAGTAAAAAAGTCTCACGTGGGGCAGTCATTTGTTTTACACTTCATTTTCACTAAGCTCTGTGTTTTACTCTTAATATTAACCTTTATAAATATGTATATTTCACATTAATATATATAATACATAAGTTTATATATGAAAGTGCATGCCTACATATATAGAGACAAGCTTCAACTATTGGATCCTATCAAGATAACCAAACACTGGCATAGAAAAGAAAGAATGATGCATACTTTATGACTTCTTATTGCCCAGAAAGTCATTTTCCTAGGTCCTCTTTTGAATTTTGCTGGTATTCCAGTTTCTCAGAAAGTGTGAGTCTCCTATGATGTTAAGAGAAACAGTCACTGACTGTTGGAAGTACAGAGGGTAATGTTCACTGAGTTCATCAATAGCTTCACATCTGAGGCAGCTTGGAGACATAGAGGACTCTAATGAGCAGGATACTTACCTCCCCCGCATAGCCAAACAGACTAAAATGCTCATTGTCTTTTTTGCCTGGAACTTCCTTGGTGAGAGAGTGATGTTTACATTTCTAGCCTCACTCCTTCAAACTTGACAGGTTTAGGGTAGCCAGGGTGGGAACAGAGAAAACCCAAAAGGAGTGGTAAAGGCCCATCTTTACTGTGACTGCCTCCCTCTCCCCACATGCACCAAGACAAGATACTCTCTCTCACTGAAATTGCAGAGACACACTATTTCTTGTATAAGTACTTTCCTGTCCAATGGGGAGCTGGAGGGCTTCTATAATATCTAGTTGGGGTGAGCAGAAGGGATTAATGGCATAGATTGTGGCTAAATGCCACAGACTTTCAGCAGTTTTGCTAAAATTAAGTAGATTTTCTCTTCTTTTTTTTTTTTTTAAATTACAGTTGGCATACAATGCTACATTAGCTTCAGGTGTACACATGGTGATTCAAGTTTGTACATTATGCTATATGCACCACAAGTGTGGCTACTATTACGTAGATTTCCTTGAATTAATGTTTCTCCATTTCCTATATGCCCTTAGGAAAATTTCTGGAGACTTGAAATGATTTTTAAAAAATAATTTTCAGGGGATCCCTGGGTGGCGCAGCGGTTTGGCGCCTGCCTTTGGCCCAGGGCGCCATCCTGGAGACCCGGGATCGAATCCCACGTCGGGCTCCCGGTGCATGGAGCCTGCTTCTCCCTCTGCCTGTGTCTCTGCCTCTCTCTCTATCTCTCTGTGACTATCATAAATAAATTTAAAAAAAAATTTAAAAAAAATTAAAAAAAAAATAAAAATAAAAAATAAAAAATAATTTTCAACACTTAAGATTTTTGGATGGAGGCGGGGTCTGGGCTGAGTTCCTTATCCTGTCATTCTGGAAGTCCTGAAAAAATTCGTTTTTAAAGTTAAAGCTACATGAGAGAAATCACTTCTGTGTCCTTTTAATTTTTATTCCATCTCTCTCCTACTCGAATGCTGCCAAAGATCCCCCACTGCCTCGATTCCACATTATTTATTCTGAGAGAGAATGCTTTTTAGAATCCAGGCTCTGCATTTTTTTTTACCTTATTTATCTGCAGTATTCCACATTTCAAAGTACCTTAATTTCATACAGGTTGGTTCACTTCTGTAACTATTTGTACATTCTAGTTTTTGTTTATGCCTCTCTCTCTTTTTGTCCAAAGTAGCCAAACTTGTACTTCATAGCCCGTTCCAGATATTCACAGACCATCTGAACTAAAAAAGAAGCCTCATTCACTGGAGCAATAGCACCACCTCTACTAGATTGTTCTGTGTTGCTCTTTACTTTGTTAAATGCATGCCATTTGTACCCAACCTAATTTTAAGCAACTGAGGTAGGAATTACTTTTTATGCCTTATTATTTCAACACTTAGCTTAGGATTGACCATTCAGTGAGTATTTAGTGAATTCTGTGATGTGAATTCTCTGTGTGTGCTCAATTCCTGCTTACAGGAGCCCCTTTTCAGAGGAACAAGAATAGTCCTGAGAGGTGAATTTTTAGTTAAGTTGTGAATGTAGAAGTATTATGAACTTTGTCCAGTTCATGGTTCTTAATGTGAAATGAATCTCAAGTGTTTGCTCACTAGTCCCACATTTATAGTTACAGTTTAATTATCTAAAACAAACCTCACATTGGGGCAATCATTCTAAAGACCCAATGACTAAATATTACCAGGAGAGATGGTCTCTGGTCTACAGAGTCATAATATTCCATTTAATAAATGTTCACTAAAATGAGATATCATGTGGGATGTCATGGATTTGCAAACTTGAATCAGATAAAGCATAACTCTAAGGACCTTAGAATCCAATGGAGAAGATTCTAATAAATAAGAAAAAACAAAACACATAAATATAAGGCAAATAGTGTCATTAGAATGATGTATTATGAATCTGTGAAGTTCCTCAATTGAGGGACACTAGGCAGTTTCTCAATGAGGAGATAGTACTTAGAACCTCCTGGGTCTTGAAAAATAGCCAGCCTTTTAGAAAATGAACATGATAGGGCTTCCAAGCAAAAGAGATTTCATGAAGTTTCAGAGAGGGGAATCCAGGGACTTTTAAAAAATCATGAGGATTCCAATAAGTTTATATCACAGGGTCCATGATAAGGTGCAGCAGGATACACAAATGGACATTTAGGTTGAACCAGATCCTGAAGAATCTCAAATGGCAAGTTGATGAGTTTTCAATTTATTTAATTCTCACCCTTAGGGTACAATTCTGTTACTGAATGTTTTCAAATCTGGGAATGGATGATTAGAACTAGAAATGCATGCTCAAATATGGAAGCTACTAGACACACATGGTTACTTAAAATTAAATTAATTAAAATAAATTAAAACTCAGTTTCCCAATTGCACTAGATGTCTTCCAAGTTCTTCATAGCCTAGTATGGCCTAATACCTACCATATTGGGCAGGAGAAAACATGTTTATCCACTCCAGAATTTCTATGGGGCACTATTACACTAGATTTTAGGTTCTGACACCAGTATAAAGAAGAATTTATGGAGTTTGGGGAGCAGAAATGGGGAGATGGGAAAGAAGCAGGGTGATGGATAAGATGTTCTCAAAGTAGTCCAGGTAAATGGTAAATAGAAGCTGAACTAGGGGAATGGCAATGTGGGGAGAACTGAGGAGACACTGACATGTGTTAGATATGTACAGAGGATTCTACTAATTTTCTGTTAGGAATGAAGTGAAGGAAATAGATACTCTAAAACTTTGAGTTACTGGGAAGGCAGTAGTGCCATTAATAGAGTTAAGGGGAAAACTAAAGGAGTTAGTTGACAGAGATTATTGAAATAATGAGTATAGTCTAGTAATGCTGGATCTGAGTTTCTGATTCAGGCAGAGATTTCCAAGAGACTGGAAAGAATATGTTGGATCTTGTGATAGAAGAGTATATTTATACCTAGTATTTGTTGTATAGAGGTGGTAGTTAAAATCATTTAAAAATAGAGAGAATAGGATCAAAGAAAACATTTGGAGGTACTTATGTTTATTTCCCTTCTGTTCAATTCTTGATTAAGTTAATCTAGGTCAGAATCTCAGAGTTCATGCATTGTTTCTGATTATTTTAATATTATCATGGTTTCTTAAGAGTGACTTTGCATGCCCAGCATCTCAAAAAGCTAGTTTATTTCTTCAAGGCACCACATGTACATTTTGCCAAAAACTACCAAATTATTTGAGTACTGAACTTCTTGTATAGTACAGATAACTAAACTTGACCCAGGAAATGGAGTGGTATTTGCAGTGCAGTGAATAATTTTAAAATTTTAAATAAATTTTTAAAGATTGCATTTATTTACTTTAGAGAGAGAGAGAGAGAGAGAGAGAGAGAGAGAGAGAAAGCACAGGTAGGGGAGGGACAGGGGGAGAGAGAGAAACATATTCCCCTTGTTGGCAGGGAGCCCAACATGGGGCTCAATCCCAGGACCTGGGGAACAAATGACCTGAGCCAAAAGCAGACACTTAACCACCTGAGCCACCCAGGTGCCCCACGGTCCACTTTTTTTTCTTTTAGATTAAAATAAAACTATTGAAATAGCACATATTACTCATTGATTTCTTTCTTTTTTTTTTTTTTAAGATTTCTTTACTTGAAAGGGAGAAAGAGAGAGAACAGGGGGTAGGGGTAGAGGACAAAGGAGGGAGAGGGAGAGTCTTAAACCGACTCTGCACTGGGCACAGAGTCTGATGTGGGGCTGGATCTCCTGGCTCAGAGTGCTACCTGAGCCAAAACCAAGAGTCAGATGCTTAACTGACTGTGCCACCCAGGCTCCCCTATTATTGATTTCTAATTGCTAAATTTGTATCCATATATCCTTAAAATGTACTCTTTTATTATTTATTAATTCAATGAGTATTTACTGATTATGGATTATTTACAAGATGCACAAATAACAGGAGGTGCAAGGACTTCTACAACTCAGACCCTTGCCCACAAGGATTCACACATATTTTTCAGTGAGAGAACAGTAATAAACACAAATAATCACAACATGGTGTGATCAGTGCTAGGGAAGTATCAATGGAGGAAAACACTAAGATCTATATGGGCACAGAGGATGAAAATATTGTCTGGGACAGTCAGGAAAGCTTCTCAGAGAAAATGACTTCTGAGGTATCTGCTGAAGAATGAAGAGTAGAGCAATGCAGAGAAACCACCTGTGGAAGACTTTGAGGTGACTTATCATAATGTAGAGTCCAGATAAGGTAGGTGAGGCCAGATTCTGGTTAACTTTTTATGCCAGTCTAATGGGTTTGGGTTAATTTTGAAGTAAATACCATAAACGGAAATGGTCCAAGATGGAAAGTTATGAGATGGTATTGTTGAGTTCCATTTTAGAAAGATACCTGGCAGCACTGGGGCAAATGGATGCTCATTGAGAAGTGATATTGAAAGAAACACCAGTTATAAATCTGCTAGTATTAATCAGACTTGAGGGTGGCTGGTAAGAATTTGATTCCAAAGATATTTAGGGACTGATGACTACATTAAACATTCATGAGACTTTAGGTATAAGTTAAAAAGAGCATCTGGGATGATACCCGGACATATGGTTTTACAGTCAAAGCATATAGAGATGCCAGTCCTTGAAGTGAAGTTTCTGGGAGAAGAAACAAGTGTGGGAATGAAGAGAAGTTTCAGTTTGGTCCTTTGGACCATCCAGGGAGGATGAGCACTTGGAGATATGGCTCAAATGGTTCAAATATTGTCTCTTATCTGTATCTGTATCAAATGACCTATTTACTCATTCTGTGAATTGTGGACCCTAATTTATTTCCATTCCATGGTTAATGGTGTGGCCTCAAGGTCTGATGTAGCTGATAAAAGGTGACATGCCATTTTACTAAGCTGTCTCAGATAAGGAATGAATATGAGACTTTGTGGTACTCCAGGTTGCCACACAGACTTGAACCTCATATACTTTCTACTTTCTCACCCTGGAACATCCCTAAGAGATATTTCCCTAAGAGATATTTCACTAATGCTTTTCTCACATAAAATAATCTCTTTGATGGCTCTCTCTCCCTCTCTGTTTTTCTCCATCTCTCTCCATCCTGTTTGACCCCTTTCATTTTCCTTCCTTCCTTCCTTCCTTCCTTCCTTCCTTCCTTCCTTCCTTCCTTCCTTCCTTCCTTCCTTTCTTTTCTTTCTTTTCTTTCTTTCTTTCTTTCTTTCTTTCTTTCTTTCTTTCTTTCTTTCTTTCTTCTTTCTTTCTTCTTTTCTCCTTCCTTCCTTCCTTCCTTCCTTCCTTCCTTCCTTCCTTCCTTCCTGTCTTTCTGTCTGTCGTTCCCTTCTTTTAGATTCCTTTCCTTCTAGATATTTTTACCTGCTTGAAAGTTAAATTTCTTTCCTGGGCAGATCCCTAAGACACCTTTTACCCTTTCATTTCCATCTGCTGAATGACAGCCCTTAGAAAACCATCATTTTGGAGCAGATGGAAATGTATGGGATATCTTGGGTAGTGCCATGATTTTGCTGAGTTTGTGTTTTTGGAGAGGAAAGAACTTGTTCAGCCACATCACTAGACAGTGCCTTGCATGCACTTTTAATTATCTAAATCCCTGTAAATTTAATTCTTTGAAAGTGCTTTCTATTTATAATATAAATATATACATCATGGATTTTTTAAAACATGAAACACGGGTTATTGGTTACAAATGCATCTACATTGTGCATTAAGAAACATACTCTGAGACTTGTTTTAAAATATTTCCTGTAGTTCATTTGAACTTTATCAGGTTTGTTTATTAATTTGATGAAATTACATTTAGATTTTTCTGATGAGTTTTTTTCAGTTTAGCATAAATAGAATACTTTTTAAATTTGACCAATATAGTTAATATGGTTTATAAGTTTTTATTTGCTGAATTACAAATGTATTCTTAAATGCTGCCCTTTAAAACACATTTAAATTTTTTCTTGTCCCTAATTAGTGCTCATTAATTATACAAATTTTAGAAAATATGGAAAATTAGAAGATTTAAGTTATGCATGTCTTGTTACAATTATGCAACACTAAAATGTTATTTTAGTGGTGGTTTCCATTTATTTTTCCTCTGCATGTTAAATGTGACTCTTCTATAATACAAATTTTATTGTTTTTTAACCTAATATTTAATGTATATCCATGATATGTATATGTATATATACATATGTATATATCTTTATTTATATATACATATATGTATATATATCGTTATTAACAACTTCAATGGATTTGTAGTAGTTTATTGTGCTTCTGTAAACCAATCTATCAGTGTCTTTATTTTTGGATATTTAGCTTATTTTCTTTTTTAAATAGTATGTATAATTCTACAAAGAATATTGCTGAACTTAGAGTTATGTCAAGTTTTAGGGATTGTTTTCTTATAATATATGTCCAAAAATAGATACACTGAGTGAAAGGGGATAAACATTTGTGTATGAGGGTAATGACATTGACCTGGGGTCAGCACAACATACATGCTACCGGCGACTTCTGAATTGTCTCAATGAATATGATATGAGAACTCTTAATCTTGAGTTCTTCTGGGACCAATAGAATACATTGGAAGATAGACTGAACTAAAAGATACAGTTCTTCACTGAGGAAGCAGAGGTTTTGCCCTGATTATTAACTATGCCCGTATGGGCCGTAAACTTTGACCGTATTAACATTGGACTTAGAACAATTAAGCTAATGAGGTCAATTTCCTATACTGCTAGAGTGTAGACTTTGTAAATATATATTGCGGTTATACAGTCTACCTGAATATTTCATAGAATCATAAAACCTTAGAGCTGAAAAATATCCTTAGAAACATTCTAACTTCTCTATTCTGCAAATAAGACAATGTTAATGAGGAAGTTAGGAACTTCCCCGTGGGTCATGCCAGTGCCACAGCTGAATTCTAAGCCTCTTGATTCCCAGATAAGAGATCTTTACCTGAATACTAAGTAAGAATGAATAGGTATTGCATTTGAGTTGGGTTGAACTTTAATGGTCTTTGCTTCATTAAAAAACTCGTCTGCTTTCAACTTCATTGACTCTCATATACTGATTAACATCGGTGAAGATAGACCTTGACAACAAATTATTTGGGAAGCAAAGCTGCTAGAAACAAAATTATTCTGTTGATATAGTTCTTCATTCAATCCTCATCATTTTGATATCCATAGATGAACAAATTAGAGGAGAGACTGGTATTTTCCACAATAGCAATGCAATATCTATAGCTACAGTATACTCAGAGAAGGAGAATGTGCAGATAGAGCTGGATGAGGGTTTTCAGACAACTGATTCTTTAGCTTGATCTTAAGGAAGAGCAATAATATAACTCATACACAAGGCAGTAAGGATGTCCCAAGTGAAAGGGTGTTCTGTGCAGAAATGCAGAGGCAGGGTATGTAGCTGCATTCGCCAGCCTACAAGGGTAACAGAGGGTGGTGGCGGGATGAGAGTAGAGCTGTTACAAAAGACTGCCGGGCAGCGAGGCCACAGAGACCCCAGGCTCAAAAGAGGACTTTATTTGATGGAGGATGGTAAGCCAGTAAATACTTCCAACCAGGGAGGAAAAGTCATTTTATATATAGCACAGTGAAATGTAGTTACAATTGTTTAACTTGCCACTGAACAAACTGCATGTTTTACATCTCCTAAAGGTATCGGGTTGATGTGTGCTTTGGCTTCATTAATCAAGGGGGATGGGCTGAGATCATATTCAGTGATGTGAATTCAGCCTTTTCTCCATTACTATGAACAGTAATATTTTTAGAAATTATACCCAATTGTTTCTTGAGTGAAGTAGCCACAAGTGCTACTAAAAGCAGTGCTTTAGTGAAATCCTTCTCTAGATGATCTTGCGTCTGACCTTCTGTACTTTATCTCCCAAGGATCAGCTTGTGGTGTTAATTATGAGGTAAGTAAGCAGTTACTTCCTACAGCAAATCAGCCAAAGTCCAGGTTTGCTCTGGAGGTCCCAGGGATCAGAGCTCTGTGTTTCTTCAGGTTTCAATTTACCAGCCTCAAACCACTTAAAAGCAGGAGGAGGAAAGACTGGGGAGTGATCAGTTTACAAGTGACCTGGGAGTTCACAGCTTTCATCCCTGGAAATCACAGTCCATATAATAGGCCTTGTGCAGATACAATTGGGACAAATTGACTCAGGCGTCCTGCTTTCAGAAATGAAAACCTTTCTGTTCCCTTATCAGTGTCTCCATGCCTGAATGTTGGAATCAAGCATTTGATGGAGAATGGTAGTTGTTCTAAGGTCAAATAGAGGATGTAGGTCCTGAGTAAGAGTGTAGGCTGTTAAGTGGCACCCAACTGTGTTAATTGGTTAATAGGACCCTAGCTAGTTTAGGGACTTAAAAGTCATGCCAAAGAAACTATGCCTAGCAGGCCTTTTCCTTTCTAGGCAAGCAGGAGTTGTAACTAGAACAAAGTAAGGCCAGCACATCTCAAGCCGGGCTACTATTGTACCAAATATTTTTGCATTGTCTTTTTAGATATACTTGGAATTTTTTTTTAAGCTTTATAAAAGGCAATGTTTCCAACTTGGCACCTGAAATTGACTTTTAGAGGCGGTTTAAGTTGCCAGGATTCCAGACTAGTGGGTATGGTGATAATTGTTGCCAAATCATCACTCTCAGCAAAGAGAAATGCAACTTTTTAAAAAATGAAAAAAAAAAAATCAGATTTTCTTGAGTGATTTGCAACTCATTCTCATGGCACTTTCCAAAGTCAAATAAATACAGAATCTGAAACAGGTTGCTGTCTATATTCATTTGGATATAGAACATCTGACTATTTATTAGGAATTCAATAGTCTTATTTTATCTTTTTAATATTTTTTATTTTTTTAAGATTTTATTTATTTATTCATGAAAGATACACACACAGAGAGAGGCAGAGATATAGGCAGAGGGAGAAGCAGGCTTCCTACAGGTACCCTGATGTGGGACTTGGTCCCAGGACTCCGAGATCACACCCTGAGCCAAAGGCAGATGCTCAGCCACTGAGCCACCCAGGCATCCTTTTAAAATATTTTTTAAAAGATTTATTTATTTGAGAGAGAGCATGCGAAAGCTGGGACGGGGAAGAGGAAGATGGAGAGTGAGAGAATTTCCAGCAGATTCTCCACTGAGTGTGGAGCCCAATGTGGGGCTTGACTTCAAAACCCTGACTGAGATCATGACCTGAGCTGAAATCAAAAGTTGGACATTTAACCAACTGAGCTACCCACACACCCCCAATAGTCTTGCTTTAAAGTAATGCATCAAAGAAAACAATTGGAGCAAAACTCCTAACATATACTTGCCATGTATGCAAGAATTTCATAAAGTCACAAGCATTGTAAGACCGCAGCACTATCGAGTTATGACTGCAGACAGTTGGATGATAGTGCCTATACTGACATTGTTCAGCTTCGGTACTGAGAAAAAGATACTGCTATTAGTTCTTATCCCTCATTGAGTAATAGTAATTATTCTCCACTTCATTGTTTATTCTATGCCCAGGATATTTTTAAAATTCACTTCTAAACTTGAGTGTTTGTCTTGACTTCTCAGCAGCATTTGATGTAGTTAACTAACCCCCTTCTTTAAAGTATCCTTTCTCTTTGACTTTCATGACATGAAACTCCCCTCATTTTCCTCTGGGTTTCCTCATTCTCCCTTGTGGGAATCTATTCCTCTGTCATTCACTAAATTGCTATGCTTCTCGGGTTATTCTTCCCACTTTCAAATACTTAACTACTTCCTAGACGATAATTCCAAAATTTCGATGTTCAGGCTGTCCCTCCACTGCATACTTCAGATCCATATTTTCAGTTGTCTGATGAATGGACACAGCACATCTTAGAGTCAACAGATTTCACTCGAAGCCATTATTTTTACTCATAAATTTTACTCATAATTTTTTTACTCATAAATTTTACTCATAAATCTGCCATGTCATGGCTGCTAAACTCAGACAATGGTGCTATCATATTCAGCTTCTTAAATTCATAACCTGCCATCATCCTTGATTATTCTTTCTCCATGTCTATTCAGACAGAACTAAATAAATATCTAAATTTTAAAAATTAAATAAAACTTTCTATCTATCTATCTAGATCTAGATGATGATGATGATGATGATGATGATGATGATGATGATATAGATATATAGATAGCCATGATATCCTCTTGTATCCACCCTTATTCTCATGGTTCCAGTTTAGGCTATGATGATCACTCCCATAGATGATTTGTTTGTTTTAGTTTATTTTTTACTTGCTTTGTTTATTTATTTGTTTCAAGTTTTTATTTAAATTCCATTTAGTTAACATATGGTGTAATATTGATTTCAGGAGAATTTAGTGATTCACTAGTTACATATAACACCCAATGCTCATCATAAGTGCCCTCCTCGGGGATCCCTGGGTGGCGCAGTGGTTTGGCGCTTGCCTTTGGCCCAGGGCGCGATCCTAGAGACCTGGGATCGAATCCCACATCAGGCTCCCGGTGCATGGAGCCTGCTTCTCCCTCTGCCTATGTCTCTGCCTCTCTTTCTCTCTCTCTCTCTGTGACTATCATAAATAAATAAAAATTAAAAAAAAATTAAAAAAAAAAATAAGTGCCCTCCTTAATGCTCATAAACCATTTTAGCCCATCCCCTGCCCACCTTCCTCCATCAGCCCTTGGTTTGTTTTCTATAGTTAAGAATCTCTTATGGTTTGCTTTCCTCTCCTTTTTAAAAAATCTATTCCCTTACTGTATGTTCATCTGTTCTGTTTCTTAAATTCTACATATAAGTGAAATCATATGGTATTTCTCTTTCTCTGAGTCATTTCACTTAGCATAATATACTCTAACTTTATCCACATCATTGCAAATGGCAAGATTTCATTCTTTTTAATGGATGAGTAATATTCCCGTGTATATATATACCACAACTTCTTTATCTTTTCATCAATTAATGGACATTTGGGCTCTTTCCATAATTATGATATTGTTGACAATGCTGCTATAACATGGGGGTACATGTGCTCCTTCGAATCTGTATTTTTGTATCCTTTGGATAAATACCTAGTAGTGCAATTGCTGGATCATAGGGGAGTTCTATTTTTAACTTTTTGAGGAACCTCCATACTGTTTTCAGAGTGACTGTACCAGTTTGCAATTCCACCAACAGTGTAAAAGTGTTCACATGGATTGTTACCAATAGTCTCTTAACTGTTTTTTATACCTCTGTTTAGGCCCCACCAGATATTCTCACTACACACAAAGTGATCTTTATGAAATACAAGTTGATTGTGTCATTCTCTTACTAACAGCTTTTCAGGTGACTTCTCATTGTCTTCTGGATGAGGTCTAGATTCCTTAACGTATTTCATGAGACCATGCATTAGTTTCATCTCTCTCCTGCTACACTGCTCTAGCCATAGTGAGACTTTTGTTCCTCTTCATAATTTATTAAAATATCTCTCACTGTTCATCTTAAGGCCTTCCTCTTGCTTAGTTCATTTTTCCTGCATGCCTTTGCCTTATTCAGGGGGCCCACCTCCTCATGCCACAGTGTAGCACCCTATTTCAACATTCCCATGGAAACCTCTGGTTTTTTCAGTGTGGCACTTTGATTACACTGTGTTCATTTTCAAACTTTATCTATTCCCTACCAGATTGTAAATTGCTTATTTTCATCTTTTAATCCCTAGAACCTAGAAAACACCTCACCTAATACCTTCATACAATTACTTTCACAGCAAGTCTATAATACTAATATAATTATTAGTGTTGGTGTTTTGATGATAAACTGAGGGCAAGCAAGGTACAGAGAACATCTACTTTCTTATTAAAGCTTGCTAGGGAAGTATCGATATGCCTGTAAATATTTCCTTCTGATAATATGAATTGGTGAATATGGTAAAATGACTGCATCTTGTTTTTTGAATTCCTTTTTTATAAATTTATTTATTTATTTATTTACATATGAACGACACAGAGAGGCAAAGACATAGGCAGAGGGAGAAGCAGGTTCCCTGCGGGGAGCCTGATGTGGGACATGATCCATAGACCCCGGGATCATGCCCTGAGTTGAAGGCAGACACTCAACCACTGAGCCACCCAAGTGTCCCTGTTTACCCTGTTTTTAACATTTTTATAGCAATATATATCCTTTTAGCATATGATACTGTTATATGGAAAGTACCCAGCATAGTACTCCATATAGGGACTGGTACTCAAACCATGAAAGCTTGTATGATTGCATTTATACTTGAAAATTATTTTTTTTGTTACATGCACAAACACACTCTACAGAATATTTTTCTATTATTTGATGTCAAGTACTACTTTAGTGGCTCACTTTCCTGTAGAAGTTTATGATGACAGAGATCTTTATTAACATCAGAAGACTGATACTTCCTTAAGAGGCTTTTGTGGTTTCACATCTGTGTACATATAATGGAAAATGAATGCTATGTTTACGGATACTATTGAAGAAGTTATCTGAGCTTATCTGACTATATTATATAGAGTGAGGGGTTTGGAAGAGCAGATAAAGTCCCTTTCATTCCTAAGAGTCTAAGAAATTTCCTTTTCCTATCCAATCCTCATTAAATTCAGGGGTTAAGAACATAATCCACTTTATGCTACATATAACTCTTCAGTTTTAACATCTACCCAAAAGCTTATAAATTTTCTTTAAGTAGCAAATGTAATGCGCTAAGCCTCATTTCAAGCTAAGACATTTAGAGTTAATTTTGCCTGTAATTATTAGTTTAGAAAATGTATCTGTGACAATACAATAGTCAATAGGTAGCAAATGGGAAAATGAATGGTTCAAAATATACAATGATATTTCCTACCCATTTCTTCTCCATTCCCCTCTATTCCCTTTCACTATTATTTATATTCCCCAAATGAATGAGAACATATAATGTTTGTCCTTCTCCGATTGACTTACTTCACTCAGCATAAATATCAGAGAGGGAGACAGAACATGGAAGACTCCTAACTCTGGGAAACGAACTAGGGGTGGTGGAAGGGGAGGGGGGCGGGGAGTGGGGGTGACTGGTTGGCAGGCACTGAGGGGGGCACTTGACAGATGAGCACTGGGTGTTATTCTGTATGTTGGCAAATTGAACACCAATAAAAATAAATTTATTATTAAATAAAAAATATATATATATACAATGAAAAAAAGAAAATAAGCTTTTAGATATAAAAAAAAAAAAAGTCTCCTAAAGGAAAATACATCTTGTAAAAACTTGAAACCATAAAAATTATTGTGATTATTCACAATTGTTATTTTTCACAGTACAAAGCATTCCAGCATTTGGGGGAGTAAGTTAGACAATGTTGGTAATTTGATGATCATCTTCAGAGTTTCTTGGATGCCATTTTGTAGACATATACCTCAGTACATACATATGACCTTATGTTAACACTCAAAAATTCTGAGTGAACGTCCAGTGAGGGGGAGGAACATCATCTGGTCCAGTGGGATTAGGTATTATAAATATGCTTTTTGTCCATCCTTTTTTCAAGATATGTACAAATATTTAATTTTCGAGCTAATAATGTATCACTTTATTATTTCTTTTATTATATGATATGACAAGTGTTCTGTTGGGCATATTTATTATACATTTTAAATTCCTAACATTCATTACATATTGAAAAATTCTTCAAGGCATCTCTGCTAGAGGTTCATGGAGTATCAAGGCTATTTGCAAGTGGCTTGGCATTTTCTGGAGCCCCTCCTTCCTTCTTCCCATTCTTACTTTTTTTATTTTTTAATTTTTATTTATTTATGACAGTCACAGAGAGAGAGAGAGAGAGAGGCAGAGACACAGGCAGAGGGAGAAGCAGGCTCCATGCACCGGGAACCCGACGTGGGATTCGATCCCGGGTCTCCAGGATGGCGCCCTGGGCCAAAGGCAGGCGCTAAACCGCTGTGCCACCCAGGGATCCCAGCCATTCTTACTATTTTTAGACAAGTAACTTGTCTACATGCCTTCTGTGAAACCTTCGTTTATTCCATTTTATTTAACATACTTTAGTTTTGTGCCCTAAACTACAGTTCATGTTTCTTTTTTGTATATATGTACGTAGCAAACCCAAAGAAACTTTCTGAACTTCTAAACCATTGCAAGGCCCTCCGTTGGGCAGTAATTAGATCGTTATGTAGTATACTAACAGATTTAGTGTTTTCATTCCCACAGCAGCCTGCAGTCCCCACCTGTCAGCTGGGGAGAGACAATCTCATAAACCTGCCAATACTATGATTTAGCTGAATACATGTTTGTTAATAAATCTTTCATCATATTATAATCAAAGAGCTCTTTCACTTTATGGCCCACCTAATGAAGGATTTGGGGCATCTGCTCATCAATTTGATGTTTGTAAAGACAAAGCTAATGGGTATCATTAGCCCATATTTACCCCCTTGGCTCAGGTGAAGAGTGGAGCAGGAGAGGTGGTAAAGGAAATGAGAGAAAATGTTAATTAAAAATAAACGCATGGTGTCAGCCACATACCTGTTACCTTGAAAAGTAATGTCTTGCGAGAAAAATCAAATGTTGTGACATCTTTTAAAGTCTGCTAAACCACTAGGATCTACAGCAATTCTCTATCAAATTCCTTTTTTCAAAGATTTAACTGCCACCATTATCATACAAAGAATTTGATGTGGTTCTTTCCATAAGGGAGTGTAATTATTAATATGGTGTGAGTGAAGTTTAGGACTGGCTAGGGCTTGCAGTCATGCCAGGGTATAATAATGAAAAAATTTGTATTGCCTTTTTGGACATCAGTGCTATGTATTCAGATTTCAATTTCATGCTTTATTTGTGGTTAAAATTAACATAAGTTGAAATATTCTCCTGGCTATCTTTCTTAAGGCATTGAGGGAACATGTGATTGTAGTCTTGGTATCTTTTAGGGAGAACAATGCATATTCCCCATTGAAATATGCCAAAGGTCTTAATGAATGGAAAACAAATAGAATGGGATGTATCTTTTGCTAAAGCTGTGAGAGAGTTTTTAACTTCTGCCGAAAAATCTTTAAAATTGTACCCACCATCTGCATGACGAGTCTCTCATGATGTTCTCTGCCTTGTCAAAACTCGCTGTGGCCCAGTTCTCAGCTGCCATTGACTGAGATCCAGACAAATAAATCTAGGGAGAGAGACAGTACTCTAACCTTGATTTCCTATGTGCTTCCTTCCAACTCTAGAGCAAGTTATATTTCAGCTCCACAATCAACAAATAGCTCCGAAAACCAAATAGGCCACACTGTTGGAAGTCAGAGCGAGCGAGGTCAAATAGAAGCCTCAACTGGCCAGATATAAAGTCTTCTCATCTTCTTTGTGGAAATTTCCAGGCTTCACATTCATTCATCAGGATATCCTTTTTGCAAGCACTTACCATTGAAATCGTTGGGCTGCTACACACTCCATCTGAAGATGACACAGCTGGTCCATGTTGGATGACCTTTTATGTCATATCTGCATCCATGGATTTCTCTATTTGCTTTCCTTTGTGATATTTTCAGCACCAGGAAGTTTCACTCACCTTGACCATTGTTTTCACACATTTGGGCTACAGACATGAGGTTGTTGTTTCATTTGAATCCAAAAAGATGGACAGGAAGGAAAACAGACAGTAGAGATATCATCCACTTCCTAACTGAATCATAACACTCTATTTTCATGACTTTGTCACATGGCAGAAAAATGCAGGGAATTCATTTGAAGAAGCATAAACAGTGAGGCTGTGACATGTTCTCTTGTTGAGCATCCCTATACTAAACACAAAGACAGCTTGGTTGCAGAGGGGATTATTAGCTTCTCTGATGACACATTCCCCTAATAAAGTCCAGATTTGGCTCAAACTTTATGTGTAATTTCCTACCACTAAAATTATGAGTTCTTAAATAAAGATTACTGCTTTCACAATTTTTATACCGGGTCTGCAGGAATAAGGCTGCATGACTGATGCTTTAACACTGCTAGTGAAATTTTAGCATGCAGATATGTTGGACTTTCTTTGTTTTGTTTTTGAGCAAAAGCCTTGGTGCTGGACAGATCTGGTTATAAATAGTGGTTTGGCCACATGCAAGATGTGTAGCTTTGGGCAAGATAATGAACTTTCCTAAGCTGTGGTTTCCTCACTACCAAATCTGAGATAAATGAACTTGAATTGTTTTAATTATTAAGTGAGAACAACATACACAGAATAATGAACACAATTCAAAGCACATAGTAAGTACTCATTTAGGATAGCTGCTATTCTAATATTAGTGTGAGGATTTCTAGACTTAACATATTCTTCAAATCACTGCAATCTATGTGTAGTAAAATCTGCACTCCAAGAATGCATAGCTCTTTTGTTGAATTACCATATCAATAATGTTTTTATTATTTGTGTTTCCTTCATGTTTCATACAACTTTCTTTTTAAAAAAGGGACTACCTTAAAAATATTACATCAGACATGATTTATATCAGTTTGAGCATTTACTAAAATGTTTTCTAGTTCATTATTTTCAAAAATATTTATTTTCCAGTTTTGATTTCTTTATGGAAACACGTATTTCAACAGTTTTCTTTTTTTAAAGATTTTATTTATTTATTCTTGAGAGACAGAGAGAGAGAGAGGCAAAGACACAGGCAGAGAGAGGAGCAGACTCCATGCAGGGAGCCTGACATGGGACTTGATCCCAGGACTCCAGGATCATGCCCTGGGCCGAAGGCTGGCACTAAATTGCTGAACCACCGGGGCTGCCCAATTTCAACAGCTTTCATGAGAATCTCTAAACTCTGGGCATATTTTTTGAAAAATTTTTGTTTATAAACAAATAAATAAAAGTGGCACCTCCTAAATAAATACTAATATTTGACATATTGTATTAAACCTACAACCTTCAAAATATAAGCTTAAATCAAATATAAGTTGTGGTCCCAGAGTGATAAAGAATCTTTTGGGCCATGCAATAATTCCATTTTCTTTAATTAATTCTTGCTCCCTATTTTACAAATGTTGATTTTATATTTCCATCATTCTTTATTTATTCACTGAGACTCTAGAAAATATCCCTTTTCCCTATATGTCTATTTATTTATTTAAGAATGGAGTCCTGAATATTTATTTTATCCTATAGGTTATACTCTATTATTATCATTATTTATTTTATTGTTCAAATAACCCAGATTTCACCATTGTGAGCACTTTTAAGTTGACTAATGTGACCTTTTGACATCATCATATCAATGTTTGAGCATTTACTTAATTTCTAGCACCAATGGATCTTCCAAGCTCATCATGTACTTTCCCTTTTCCAGTTCTAAAATCATTCATCTCTTTGACTCTTTCATTTCTTTAATTTATTAATAGAATTTGGAAATCAAGATCCAGGTACTGGATATCCACTAGCACGGGGGTATCATTACTTCTACAGTCTCTCAGCCTTAAGAACTAGGAAACATATGTATGTATATGAGCACATGCATCCCTACACATTTATATAAAAGCTATGAGTTCACATTCATGCCTTCGATTCTAATCCAACACCAAAAGGTTTGTTTTATATTTCTTTTTTTATGTGTAGCATCTCTAATAGTGAGAAGCCTAGCTCTCGTTTTCCATAATATATGCACTTATTTTTTAATAATTGTGTACACATAAAGTAGCTTTAGAATTGCTAACCTACACTCCTCTGGAAAATAGTACATATGCAAATACTTTTTCTGCCTGTTTAGTCTTATATTATATAATCAAAATAGTGTTTTCCATTATATAGCTTATTTTCTTTCTCACACCCTTATCTGTATTTTATTCCTTTATAATATAAGTAGGTCTGCTTGTAATTGTTTTTCGGTTCTACTTTGAATCCCTCTTTAGCTCTCTTGTTCTCTCTCTTTCTCTCCCTCACCCACACACACACACACACACACACACACACACACACTTTGGTTGATAGTAATTATTTACTTATTATAGGGGTAGGTCAAACATTACAGTGGTCCTAACAGTCTAAACCATATAGATGATAAACTAAGGTAAATATCACTTTCTCCTCATCCCTTCTATTCCTTTCTCATTCCCTAGTTCTTTCTATCCACCCTCTACAGGTAATTAATCTCACTAGTTTCTGGTTGGACTTTCCTGTATTACTTTCTGCACAAATTAGCAAATGTGAGTATATTCAATTATGTCCTTTTCTTCCTTACTTGAAAGATGGTATACTATAAATATCCTTTGCAATTTCTCTTTACTCGTCAACAGTATATTGTGAAAACTATGCCATAATATTTTGTAGACATGTTTCCTAATTTTTTTAAAGATTTTATTCATGACAGAGAGGCAGGCAGAGACACAGGCAGAGGGAGAGAAGCAGGCTCTATGCAGGGAGCCTGACGCAGGACTCAATCCCAGGTCTCCAGGATCACACCCCAGGCCAAAGGTGGCGCCAAACCGCTGGGCCACTGGGGCTGCCCTTTCCTAATTTTTCTTAAAGTGGCATAAGACTCCATTCTGTGGTGCACCGTAGTCTATTCAACCAGTTTCCCATGTATGCATATATAGGTTGATTTCAGTATTTTGCAGTTATTCATAATGATGCTAGGACTAAACTTGTGCCTATATGTCTAAATTACAATTAAATCAATCCATAAGTTTCAAGGACAATAAAAAAGAACTTTTTTTAAGTAGGCTCCATGCCCAGCATGGAGCCCACTGCAGAGCTTGAACTCACAACGCAGTAATTAAGAACTGAGCTGAGGTCAAGAGGCAGACACAACCAATGAGCCACCCAGGTTCCCCCAAAAGAACATTTTTAACCATCAGAGAGCACATTGCTAAAGTGATACACTATACTTCCTTAAACATGTTCCTCTAAATATATTCAAGTTTCACTAATTAGCCAAATCCATTCCTTTCAGAAAAAGGATTCTGTCCAGAACTACACATTGGTTTTAGTTTTCTTTAATATGCTCTTCAACCTTTCCTTGACCATAATGACTTTGATACGTTTAAAGACTACAAGTCAGTTATTTTGAAGAATGCCTCCGAAGTTGGGTTTGAATAGATTCAGACCACGTGCTTTTGGCAGAAATGTTACAGAAGTGACACTTCAATTGCTTCAATCTTCTATTTGCATACTATTACGTGGCAACAATTAAAATGTGTACCATCTGATGATATTAGTTTTGATCACTTGATAAAAGTTTACCTGCCAAATTTCTTCTTTCTTACTGTATGTCACCTGTGTAACGTTGGCTAACAGGATCAAATCCAGATAAGAACTTAAGATTTCCACTGCAAGATTTAAGAAAGCTCTTTTTCATGGCGGGGAGTTTTATAGTGGGTTCTAAACATACTCTTACCATTTTAAGAACTTTTTGTTTTGGGAAAATAATAGATTTATGTCAGCAGTGCTATTTTTTTCCTTTTGAGGATTTTGCTTCTATATTAATGAGGGATATTTTTCTGTAGCTTTTTTCTCTTGTAATGCTTTTGTCTGGCTTTCACAGTAGGATAACCCTGGCCTTGTAAAATGAGTTGGGAAGCATTCTTTCTGCTTTTATATTGAAAAAGCTGTACAGATGGTTATTTCTCCTTCCTTAAATTTCAGTAGAATTTGCCAGTCATACTCTGTACTCACCATGGGGAATGTTCTATCGATTCTAGAAAAGAAAAAATATTCAACTGTTTGTGAGCGCTACTCTTTTTGCTTTGCTTTCACTCGGTGCACCACATTCTTCACATTCCTCTAGAGATGCTTTGTGCTAGGGTGGCATGTGGTTAACCAGAGCAATCTCTCTATAATTCAAGCTTTAGGTCTTCCATCTGTGCTATACCTCAGAAAGGGTCTCTTTGCGAGGTTTTGTGCTTCTTGTGTTCCTCTCTAGCATTGTTCTCCGGTTACTTGTTATTCTAAGCTTCCTAGCCTGCTGCTACTGCTGGTGGAGTGTGGCCTCTGTTGTTCCAGTTAAGGCTGGGTCTTAGTTAGGTACGTACCATGTCCTTGGGTCTTAGCATGGTTGCCCTTCTGTTCCCTGTCCCTCTCCTGGCTGTGTTGTGCGCTCACCACATGACTCTTCTTCTCCCAGGACTAGGATTTCCTTCCCACTGTTCCCTTTCCCTTTCCCAGCTTCAGCGCATGTTCACCTATGTATGCTCTAAGGGCTGGTGATGTTCCTCTCCTCCCTCAGTGTTCCAGAGTAGAGATACAGGGGAAGAATCCAACAGAGGTTCGTGGCCCCTCTTGCATGGCTACTGTTTCTCTCATTTAGTCCTACACCAGTATAGAGCCTTTTGATCTTTTATGTGGACACTCTGGGGGTTCATGGAGAATAAGAATGAAAGATATTATGAACTCCTCCAATTTCTGTGACTGCCTCACCCAGAGGTGTTCTGTGTCCCGTCAGCTCCCACTGACACTGTTTTTTAAGATTAACTCCTCACTGTTATTCATTTCTGTATTCCTCCACTTATTTGTTCATTTACTAGGTAATTATCACTTGGATTCTAGGGACATAAGTAGAATAATATCCTTGTTCTCATGAACCTCTCTGTCTGGTAGGGAAAAGAAATAATCAGATAAAAGAGCAAGTAGTTATCTTAGAAGGAGATCCAAGGGGTGTGTAATCCAGGGCCCAAGGCCCAGTGATGTTTGAGTCATGTTCTGAAAAATGTACAAGAATATGCCACATAGGCAGAAGGTGGGGAAACAGATTACATGCAAAAGGAACAGAATATGCAAAGCATAAAATGTGAAACAAGTACTAACTTTTGGAACTATAAGAGTGGGATAGTGTTTCTTTTTTTTAACATGTGAAGAATTATGTCTTTATTTAGATTACTGCATTTTATCATAACATAAGTCAGAAGAAAAATTAATGCTTTATTCAAAGTTATGTAGGTAGCATTAAATCTATGATGCATAGACACACAATTTACACAGATTTTCCCCATATAAATTTTAGAATAAGGTTATCTATATCTATGAAAGTCTTATAGGATTTTGATAGGACTTGCGTTAAATCTATAAACTAATATGGAAAGAACTGTCATCTTTACTATGTTGAGACTTTCAATCCATGGGCGTAATATGTCTCTCCATTTATGTAGGTCTTCTTTGATTTCTTTCCTGAGTATTTAGTATTTCAGCATAGAGACCAGTATAAGATTACTGAATAAGTATTTTATTTTCCTTAGAACATTTATAAATGGCATTATGGTTTTTTTGTTTTGTTTTACTTTGTTTTAGTTTTGTTTTTATCTTTAGAACTCATTCACCCATTTCTCCCACCCCACATGGATAGCGTTTTTGAATTATAGAGTATACATTTCTATACAGAATAGCTTTGGTTGAAACAAACCAAATACTTCTATATCAGATTATCATATCTCATTCTTCATTTTTTCTTGCTCTAAGCTCTCAATATTCTAGAGATCTCACCATTATTCCACCCAGTCTCTAGATAATTGACCCTCACTGAAGAGCATAAAAACATAGTTTCTTTTTCTTTGCCATAGTGCAACCTTTCTTCTTTTACCAGTCCCCTGATGTCCTCATCCGTCAGTTGTAATGTTCCTTTCCCTGACTCTGTTACAGGAATGGAGAGAAAGGACATTGTGGATATTGTGATATTGTGATATTGTGAGAGAAAGGACAAGAGCAGGCTGTAAAAATCAAAAAGCACTCAAAATGGAACATGAACAAATTTCATTCCTGCCAAGAAATATTTTCTGAATTCCTAGATTGGCCACATGGCTCTTCTCTGTGCTCTCACAATACTCTTACTTACATCTGTTTTATCACTTAGAATATTTTATTAACATTATCTATTCATGTGCATATTTCTACCAGTAGAGAATGAACTCCTTAAATCCAAGAGGTGTGGAGTATTTATCTTCATATTCCTGCCCATAGATTCAGAGTTGTATCTGTTTTGCTGCGCAGAAGTTCATCAGTAGAAGAGCTGTGTCTCTCCAGAAACTCAGTTTCTTGGGGCTTTCTCTTGGCCTGGACAACCTTTTATTATATATGAGCAGACCTTGCCAGGTTCTATGTCAGGCTCCATGATGCCTCCTGTTTCCATGAAGACATCTACCATAAAATCTGCTTAGGTAGGGAAACCCCTGACTCTCCTCCCAAATGACCCCAGAATTTCTGAAACTCCTTAATACCAAAGCTTCATCTCATGAAAAGAAATTGGATGAAATTCAAATAGAACCATAAAATGTCAGAGTTTTAAGGGCCTTTAGAGACTACTAGTAAATTTTGTCATGAAAACAGTTGTTTCCAGGAGGAAGAGGAAGGCTGTGGGAGAAGTAGAAAAGATATTTTGATGAGGGCAAGGCATGAAAAGGGAGAACAGAGTCTCCTCATTTTTTAGTTTTTCTCCATTTTACCAAAAACCAACCTTTGTCCCTTCCATACTTTGAGAATACCCTACCCCCAGGCAGGGTATATCCAGGACCTTCTAGGATAACCAGAGGCCAGTAAGAGGACACTTCCTCAAAAAATGACCCTGAGGATTCCACATGCACATGCATTATAAATTGAGTACTGGTTTGCACACTAATGATCTGATTTGACTTATATCAGGTCAAGGATGTAACTGTGTTTTGTAAACCCTGAAGAGCTGTTTTAGTGTGAGAGATAGTTTTAACCATGCTGGCCCTAGCAGAGCATGTGGGCCTCTCTTTTTCTTCTTGAGGATCACTCCATAAGACACTGCTGCATCGGAGCATAGTTGTCTGGGATTCTTGAGACAGAGATCTGGGTAGTCTACTTCTGGGCCTGGGTAAGCCCTTTATGCCTCAGATTTCAATGCCTAGCTCCAGCACGGCCATGGTAGGCCTGCCCTCACTCCCACAATCAGTGACAGGGAAGGGGCACACCCCAGGGGTCACAGCAGAATGCTACAAGGCCCCCAAGTGCTTGGCAAAATGCCCAGCATACATTTCTTTTAACCAGAGAGAGAAGACAGATCTTTGTGGGAACAAGATTCAGAAACTCGGGAATACATTGGAATTGAGCCAAGTGTTGAATCCTGAAAGAAAAAGAGAAACTCCAGGCATTGGACCAATGTCCCTGGTTGGAACAATTGAGTTACATATATACATGCATGTCTATATATACTCACATGTGTTTATGTATATATGCATATATTTATTTCATATTTCATAATTTGTAATGTTCAGACATATAACAGTTACTCTCCAGGAGGTGGATTTAAACAAGGTCTTCAGGAATCTGAAGCTTTTGCCCAGTGAGTTTTAAACTCTGTCCTTGGAAATCTAAACCGGAAGAGACCTTAGAAATCAATCCTGGCCCTTCCACTCCTGTTTTATAGATGAGGAAAATAAGGCCTGGGGAAATGTTGCAGTGTGCTCAGAATCATATGGATAGAACTACTAGGAGTTTTTCTAAATTCAAGGCAGAGAAAGCTTCACCCCCCTTTCACTGCAGTGTGAAGGCCCCCCAGTTGCATGACTGAGGGCCCTGGTAGACGTAGTCCTGTACTGTGTGGAAGGGCTTTCTCACATAGTGTCTCTCTTTGAGCCTCACCTCTACTTTTATCTGGTAGCAACTTATTTTCTGCATATTTCAGAAGAGGAGGCTAAGGCCTGGAGAGGTTAAGTGACTTGTCCAAGGTCACATGTCTAAGACATGGAAGAAACTGACTCAAACCAAGGATCATCTGCCTCTCAGTTCATTATAACTTCCCTAGGGGAAAGGAAAATAACAAGGAGGTTAGGAAACTACGAGTTCTCTTGTTTAGGATTCTTTTCAGGTCCTTACCACAATCCCTTATGTTCCAGCCATACTGGACTAAGGCACCTGCATCCTCTGTGTTTTTGTTTTTTGTAGTTCCCTCTTCTTGGAATCGCCTTTCTTCCCATTCACCTGTTCCAGCTGGCAGTCTCCCGAGTTAGGGCTTCCCAAACACTTTCCTTGCCATGCTGCTTGCCTTCGTCAGTTCAGGCTACATTCTGGAGGTGGATATCCAAGATCATGGTACTGGCACAGCTAGATGAAGGTCCTCTTCTACACTGAAGACAGCCAACTTCTTGCTGTGTCCTCACCATGATGAAAGGGGTGCAGATCTCTCTGGAGCCTCTTTTATAAGGATACTTATTCCATCTAAGACAGCTCTGCTCACATGACCTAATCACCAGATTCCCCTTCCTACTAATATCACCTTAAGGTTTAGGATTTTAACACCTACACGTTGTGGAGCACAAACATCCAAACGAAGCAGGCTTCTTTCTTGAAAGAACAGTTGCTTCTGTCTTCAAGGTTTTTTCATTGGGTTATTTGTACCTCTGTTTCAGCAGATATGAGTCAGATTGTGCTAGGATCATCTGTTCTCCTTGACTAAGGTAGAAATAGTGTTCAAGTGTTCACACATGCTCTGCATAAGACCTGGCATACCAAAGGCTTTCAACATGTATTTGATGAACAAATGTAATGGGAATATTATTCCAGGAATATTAGCTCCTTGGACTCTCTGAGACCCTACTGCACAGAGTGAATGTTCCCAGAATGTTCCATCATGCAAGTCCGCTTCTTATTGCATTGTCCTCAGCAAGTTACATCCGTCTTTCCAGGACACTGCTCTCCTAGTCGTCAGTCACTCTATCCTCTGCTGACTACACTGGCTAGGAATATCAGAAGGAAAAATATTTTGATAGAAAATGTTTCAAATGTATGGAATAGAAAAATGTTTCAAAAAGGAAAAGTCAAGACAGATAGAGTGACTGGTATCTTGAGAGCTCATATAAATGTCCCTTTCCGGCTAGACTGAGACTAACCCTCCTGTGTGTGGAAAAGGGTCTGAAGGATAGAAAACCACAGTGTGGGGTTATTTTTGTTGGTTTTTGTGACCGTGTTCACACATGAAGCTATAAATCTGACAACATGCAACACTCTGTAGTTAGAGTGAAAGCTCAGGGCCAGGGGTGGAGAGATCTCTCTTCCAGCTCCACTTAACTGCCCTTTGATCTCAGAGAGACTCAGCTTTCAGGGAGAGAGTGCACAGGTGGCAAGATGTAAACAAAACAACATCCTGGGGCCTTTGTCAGGCCTTCTGAAAACAAAGTGGAAACATGGTTGGCTCCTGAGCTGACCAGACCTTAAATAATGAGTCTGACACATAACTGAGCAGTTCACACCTTCACCCATTCATGGGGGTCCATGGCGGCTGGACAATGAGCCCTCAGCAAGTAGACTTGGGGCAGTCCCATGGGCCAGTGGACTTCCAAAGGGTTGTGCTAGAATTCTCTTGAATACTCTTTCAGTAGAATCACAATTAATCTTGCCCACAAGACTTTGGTAACTAAGAATCTGCATCTCTGCCCTGCCTTTTCCATTGTGCATTTCCCGTGTATCTGGGGTAGATGCTATGGGACAGCTGTGGGTAGGGGTTAAGAAAGAAAAAGTGGTCAATTTGTGTTTTCTTTCAGGAAGAGACAAGGGCACAAGGCAGGAAAATGGGTTTTGGATACTTTTGAAGTCTCTCTCTATTTTGTCCTGTGGAGGGCCTGAGGCTGGTACTGTTTATTGACAACCTGTCCTGCCCCAGGCTCCACGCCCAGGTGCCTGGGCTCCCAGGGCCTGGCAGCAGCTGAAAGGGGCACCTCTGTTCAGAGCACAGGCAGCCTTAGTCAGGCATCGGTTTAGCTGGAGCCAAGTGGTCAGAGGCGGTTCAGGGGCCCGTCTCATTCACTTTGGGACCAGAACCATCTCACTGACTTGGGTACCAACTCCACTCCTCGCTGCTAGCCCACCCCATGTTTCTCATGAGTTCCTTCAGAGCGAGAAACAGCATTTGTGTATTTTGAAAAGTCAAAGGCCAGTGTTAAATGTTCCTATGCTCTGAGAGAAAGCACATTGCCTTACCCATCGTCGTGCAGGGGAAGAAACCCCAGCTCTGCCGTGTGCTCATGACTCCAACCAGGCCTGTTGGGTGCCAGGTTCTCGTCTCCGTCCTGAGAAGCCCCTGAGAACCAGCAGTGGGGCTCAGCTGCAGTTAATTTTCATTTGCTGTTTGTATATAAATGCTTTTAGTACTTAAACTAAATTCAGATCAATTAAACTAATGTTGTTTGACATAATATTCCTTGTTCCAAAATCAATATCCCTTCATTTGACAGACTTATTCTTGAATTCAGGATGTTTATTGTTCTTAAAGCTTACCTATAGACCTGGTTTTTGTCTTTAATGATATAAAACAGCTCTTCCTTGCATACTGTACGCCAGCGTGTAATGGGGTTCGAATTTCTCTGGTAAATATCTTTAATTGTACCATCATGCCTTCTAATCTCAGCAGCACATGACCACTTTTTCTCTGTCTCCATTTGTCTCCCTAGTTTTAAATACATTCCTTTAACGGTGTCTGTTTTAAAAGGAGCTAGGGTGCACGAAGGAGCCAGACCAGGATTTCAGGGCCAGCGCTCCCTCTTTCCAGAGAGCTGAGCCAACTGAGGAGAAGCCCCCCGGCCTTCCAGATACTCTAGGCTATTTGATTGTGGCTGCTTATCCTTTGCCAGCCCCTACCTCCCCTTCCGCTCCCACCCCATCATCATAAAGTAACATGCAGCTACTAAAACGTGCCACATTTTCTCATGTGGTCTTTTCCCCTATGCCCTGCGGCTCTTCTTCACCCTGCCTTTGGCTCTTATAAATCTTGTTATGTTTTCCCTGGCCTTTGTCCAGAGACAGGCCTCACTTAGCTCTAGGGAGAGCAGGCTGGGGGTCATTTATCACTTGAACAGTGGGAATGGGGGACGGAACAGTAGGGTTTTTTTTGCCATCATCATGGCAAAGGTCTGTGCATACTCACCTAATTGGAAGAATCTGGCCCATGTTTCTATAATTGCTCTACCTTGATAACTTTGCCCAGGTCAGACTTGCCCACTTCATGACAGAGAAAAGGATCTACTAAGAGGAAGGACCCTCGGTGATAAAACAGGAATGGTTTGCAATGTTTTTCTTTATTTCCAAGCAAATATTTTCTTTAAATTAATAGTCATTGAAATGATGTAAGTTGGCATTTGTGAGAGCTTTAATCAGCCTCTGAAATACACCCGACTTTGCTCTATGACCAGCCTTCAGACAGGATGAAGCCTCATGAAACCCGAGCTGGGCTTGCTGTCTCAGCCTTCCTACTGAAAAGGATTGTGCAGCAGGGAGCAGATCTGCCTCAGCCCGAGCTTATATGCACACAGACATACACAGTCACATAAACAATGTAAGCATGCGTGCACACGCATGCAGTGTGCACACATACACATGCACACAAGTAACTAATGTGTGCACAAATAGCACACGTACACACACGTAACACACACGTACACATGTACATATGCTTATTTTTCCCTCTATTATTTTGCAGAGGAGCGTAGACTGAGATCATACAGCCTTGATGGAACTCAGGAGTCCTTCAAATATTGCTGAAGTTGGAGGGAAGGCAAACGGGGGAATAAATGGTTTGTGCTACCATACTTTGTTTTCTAAAAATGATAGACACAGCTTAGCTTTTGTTCTGTATGAAAAGAATGACGTCATCCTCCCAGGGATCACTAGTCCTCTCCAATCTCTCCTGTTTTGTTTTTTCTCTGCTCTCAAATTAGTTCTTTCTCAAAAAATAAAAATAAAAAAATTAGTTCTTTCTCCTTTCTTCCTTGTCTTTTTTTCTCATCCTGCCCCTCTCCTCCACTTGTCCATTGTGTCCCATCTGGAATAACATTCTGGAGGGCCTGAGCATGGATATAGTAAATCTTTTGTAATTGTAAGTTGCATCAAATAGCATTGGTTAATACAACTTGCAGGGAAAAGCTTTCCTGCAGTCCCTCTCTTCAGTGAGCCATGTTTCTTCCCATGAGACACCTTCGATCGTTGCCTTGACCACACTTGGCTGCATTTCACTTCCATTCCTCCAAATTCCCACTGTTTCTAGCTGATTGCTTTGTCCCTCTACTGAGTCCTGTTCCTGTGAGGACCTAGCCCAGCCAGGAGAAAAGACAATGTTGCTCTTTGGAGAGAATTTTCTAAGAGATAATCAGGTTCTCCTTCAACTCCATCCTAACAAGGCTCTTAGCAGAGACCAGGGAGGGAGACCCTGGATGAGTCAAGGAAGGCAGTGAGGGCCCAGGGCTCTCACAGTGATGTCCTAGAAAGGATCAGGAAGAGGAAAACCTGTGCAGAGTTTTCTCTAGAGATGTGCACCATCTCCCCACTCATCCATCACCCCAGGAAGAAGAGTGATGACTACATCCCTCGTATATCACAAATCGTCATTTATAAATCCATGTGACTCTCAACACTGTACATCAGCATTTTTCACTTTGTTTTTTTTTTTTTCATGTTATTTAACCTCCAAAATGTCCATAGGAGGTGGGGAGAGCTGAATAATTATCTCCATTTCACGAATGAGGAAACCAATGCCCAGGATAGTGACTTGCACAAGGTCACTTAGCAAGTACATAGGGGTGCTAAGGTAAGAGTCTAGGCTCCCAGTGCCTGCTCCACAGCTCACTGCATTGCACTGTGCTATACCTCTTCTCAAAGGAACACCCCTGTCCCTGACCTCTGCTATCCTGTTTGCTTCCCCTCGCCTAAAATACTTGAAGTGGGCTAACGTATCAGAGGTTTTACCTATCCAGCACCAGACCTTCCCAGAGTGCTGAGCAGAAGACATTCAAGTGGCCATGTGAGGAGGAACAGAGCTTCGCTGAACAGCTCTAACAAATGTGCAGAGAAGCAGCACTCAGGTCCTCAGGCAGCAGATAGGGCCCCACCATATGGCTCTTTCTTCCCAAGCAGTTCTGCATGGACCCTTCAGAATCCCTGCTTTGGGTAGTGGGGGGAGGTGACATAACTCCTACTTACCTAACATATACTGCGTGGAGATAAAATTAAATGAGATAGCACATACAAGGTGTCCTGGTTCAGTGTAGGACACATGAGACACCCTTGGTGAATGAAAGATTGAGTCCTTTCTAGAATAAGATTTGAGACCAATTCCAAAATACAAGGTAGCAGACTAGAAAATTGAAGGTTGAAGTGTAGGTAATGATTTTAGTGCAGGGTCACTTTACATGACCATTTCTAAGAACTGGCTAGATAGTTTACAGACTCTCAGAAGGGCCAAAACTTGAAAAAGGTAGCATTCTTAAAAGAATTCTTTCTGACAATTTTGGCTATAATACACCAAGCGGACAAGTATTTTATCCAATTTCTCTCTATTTGAGGAAAAATAATATTCCAAAATGGTATACAGAATTTAGGGGAAAGTATAAAGGCATTAAAATATGGAGCATGTCCAAAAAAATATGGAGCATGTCTAAGAGAGCCTTTTAAATAGTTAAAAGCCAGAGGTAAAAACAATTACTTTGAGTAGGACTTACAAAGCAATTTTTAATCTATTTTTGCATTCTCCCCACAGACCTCAAGTATAGCATTATTTCATTCTCACTTTGTGGAGGTTAAAACCTGAGACTCAGCAAATGAACTGACTTCTCCAAGGCAGATCTTAGTTGTCATTCTGGAATCCCGCTGTGGCAGACCATGTCTTCTTCTCTCACATAGACATACCGAACACAGATTTGATAAAGATGACAGAGAGATGATGATGACCCTAAGAAGTCGACATCAAGCCCCCATAGATTTTCAACGACTTTGATATTAGGATTGCTTAATAATGTGGTTAAAATTAAATATAATCCCAAGACCAGACTTTAGTTACACACTCAGTAATTGAGCATCTACCTTCATTTTGTCTTAGCATATATAGCAGCTTCTAAGCAAATGTAGTCTATTGACTTTAATAAGAAGGAAGTTCTTAGTAGAGGAACCAGAAGTGGGAGGTGGGGTGGGGGAGGTAAGGGGGAGTAAGCAATGAAACAGAGGATATGATAAATAAGAAGAAAGAGTGCAAATGGAATATTCTCTTAGCAATTTCCATTAAGGGTATGGTGTCTTCCCTGGTAGCCCAAGATTGCAAAATTCAAGGCCAAGTGGGCTTTTCTTTTGCATTGATGGACCATCCTTGATCCCATTCAACGTTTCCCTTTCAATAGCTTCTCAGAGTACACTTTGCCTGTAGCACTGTTCTCCTTTAATTATAAAAACTCAGTGTATTATTAAGAGAAATGCATGCCATATGTTTCTGATTCATTTAGACTTAAATCCTCAGCTTGCCGTTAGCTAAGAAAAAGGCAATATTCAAGAACTCATCTTAACAAGCAATGTTAGCAAGAAACCCTCTTAAGAAACAAGTTTTGATTTTGCTGGGAAAAGTGAAAGAGTATGAACCCCAAGCGGTTTGGGTAGGATTTGGACCTCAACCACTGAGAACTGCAAAGTGAGGAGTGCATTGTGAGAAGCACGCCTTCCCTAGTCGCGACTGAGGATCAATCTTTGTCAAACTGGAGTTAGTTAGGTCTCCAGGGAGCAAGGGGAAGTAGTAATTTAGGAGAAAAAGAGCTGTTACCTAGGGCTGCTGTTTACCTTACAGTAAATATGGGGGAAGAGTGGTTAATAAAATAGTTTTATATTTTTCCTTTCAGAAAATAGCCATAATGTATGAAATATATCAGTATTCAGGCTTTAAAATGAAACAATAGACCTTGCAATTTAATTAACAGAAGAAGAAGAAGGAGAAAGAGGAGGAGGAGAAGGGGAAACAGAAGGAAGAGGAGGAGGAAAAGAGACACTGCTTCCCCTTTCATTGTTTGCAAGCTTATACCATTTCAATATTAATTGGGTATAATTTTTTTTAAAAGGAGTATTCATCTTTACTGTGAACTTTTTTCCCCCTTGGGCTCATTATGTTAAACGTTGCATTTAACCTACACTTTGAGGGGGGAAAAGTAATATTTCTGTTGGTTTAAACTGTCAGATTGACTCACATAATGGAAAACGGGCTAACTGAAGTGGGGGAAAGTATTTCAGTAAAAACAAACATCCCCAGGAAGGGATTAGCTCCAGCCTATTCCCAGCAACAAACTTGTGTTGCATTAGTACCCCTTTGCCTCTCCCAAGGGAAAAGCATAGGGCAAGGGCACGTGGAAAAGAGGTTGACTTGCTGGAAGCTACCATCGTGAAACTGGTCTTTCTGTCTTCTAACATAATATCACTCATACAAGAGAAACCCTGGACAAGATGGCAAGGACCAAAGCATCTGGTTTCATTCCCCAGATGTTTTTTTATTTCATTCTGCTGTATCTGAATCTACTGCTTTCAGTAATTCTTTCAAAGTATGCTGCATCACCGTGTATTTTTTTCTCCTGAATGACGATGCACATCTAATTCTCCATATGGACTAAGCTTTCATGACTACTGTTGGGAATCTTAGATCTCATGGCATATGGTCAGAACTCACTAATAGTCACTGAAGAATCTCCAGTGATGGAAAAAATGGCGAGAAGCTGGATCGTCATGCAGTGGGTTGTAGTGTGTATTTACAAATTAGATAGTTGAGCTCAAATCCTGGTTGTGCCACTAATTAGTCACTAGGTTAGGTCACAGGCCATTTGTAAAGTAGGTATAAGAATGGCTACTTCAAACTGAGTAAGAATTAATGAATTTATGTGTACATCAATCTAGATACATGACAGACATTCAATAGAGAGTTGCGGTCTGTTTATTTAGGGCATTATTTAGCTCTGTTCATAGACCTGAGACTGCTTGGGTTGAAATCCTGTTTAACTACTAACTAGATAAGTCTTAATCTTCCTAAGTCTTAATTTCTCCCTTTTAAAATAGAGATATGATACATGCTCAAAGGATTGTTGGAAGAATTAAGTTTTTTTTAACTGTGTGTGATGATGGGTAAGACTATCAACCTCAGCCTCATTTCTGAAAATATTCTTCAAGCACTCTTCATCTTGAAAGTTTCTTCCCTAAGTTCCAAGTTTTTGGTTTGTGACATGACATCAGTGACTGTATCTTCAAGAAAGATGTAGAGAAGATCACCATTTACTTCGGTTGGTTATAGTTTGAGAGGAGAGAAAACTCAACAACTTAGTAACAACATAAACTTCAGGACTGCCTACCCAGAACTACCTTTCTCCTCCATTGACTTTGGCTGAAAATGAGCATCTCTTTATAGTTGCAATTGTACAGTATAGTGAATGCCAGAGTAATCACCGACTAATAGGGCTAAGAGATGATTTTCCCTCTGCTGTGTCGGTCTTTTAAAATTGAACATAAAATATTGAAGATAAAGTTGCAATAATATTTACTTTTGATAAAGCTTCAGATTTATTCTTATATCTCAAAAGTGCTGTCTATGATAGTGATATTCAGTCTCTGCCTCAGCTTCTAGCCACATACTTTATCAATCAGCCTTTCAGCACTGGGACAAAATTTGTGTGCCTTGATGTGTAGTACCTTTTGAATTAATGTGTAGTCAATTGCCTAAAAATCACATGCACTCCCTGGATGAATATTTTATGACTATTGGTTGTAAGGATAAAGGGAGTTTCCTTTGGTACCAGAGACATTGCAACATCCAGGAGGCTGTCCACTGACATCCTGTGAGCCTTGGGCAAGTTTATTCCTCCTCCTGGCATGATTTGCTGATATATAGGACAAGGATAAGGTTTAGACTCCAGAATCTCTAACTCAACTCTCTTTATTCTCAAGCATTTTTAGTGTTCCCTCCACTGAGCACTATGGGTGCAGTGCAGGTCCAGGAATTGCCATCTCAGGTGACTTTCTGGATTACTAGCTCTTTATTCTTCATCAAAATGCTAAATGCTAGTTTTTCACATATGTGAAAAACCTGAAGCCATTAGACAGAGAAAATAAAGATGAGCCCCTTCCTAATGATGAAGCATTCATGTAGATATATGTTCCTAAGGAAGAGCACATATCTAAGACAATAGCATGTCAGTGAAAATATAAATTAAAAAAAAACAAACTTGTTTTTTTTTTAAACTTGTTTTGAAGAAAAGCCTAAATAGAAATATATGAGACAATGAGCAGTGCTAAGAAGTGGCCCAGAGAATCAGTGCTGCATACATTTCCTGTTCCTTTATCAAAGAAAACAATAAGGAAGAATTGGCCATTTATTGATTTCCATTCCAAGCCGTTATTAAGTATCTGACATACATTTCCTATTGGCTACTCATTACGGCACTGCCAGATGTGTATTAAAACATGCCTTTATTGATGAGAGAGATATGGTTCAGAGAGATAAAAATGCATGCTAAGGTCATGTAGCAGTAGAGACTGATTGCTAAGTTTGCCGACCCTGGAGTCATGCTGGATTAATCTTTTCTTTATCCTGTGCTCTCAGACAGTTTTCTCATCTGCAAAATGTGCATGAAGATAGTGTACCTGCCTGAGAGTTTAACTACTTTTTCCTTAGGTAATTTTTGGAAATTTTTCTGTGCATAGTTTGGCCAGTAAATAATAATAAAAAAAATCTGAATAGATGTGTACTAGACTGAGACTCTGGTCTAGAGTGTGCTGGTCTGAGACTCTAAGATCATGTGAACTTAGGAGTAGAAACATTGAGTCATGGGACTTAGCCACTTCCCACCTCAAGCTCATGAATCTGTGATGCAGATTAAAGTTTTTAGGAGATTCTGGGAAGGCATTACTCCTAATACCTACAAATTTTGTCTCACGTGTCTCCTAGTGTTGCTAGCTTCTGGATGAAGGGGAGCTTCTATGTGACATGTTCAGCATCAGCAGCCTTTTCCATTAGGAAGGACCCTACTCTTGAGGTTTCTGTGCCTGTGTTAGGAATGCAGAACAGTGGGCAGCTGGTCAGCTCCTTCTCTCTCCACGCAGACCTTTTTCAGGCTGACCTAGAATTAGGACAAAAAAGGTCTGCAAACAGCAATCTGTCATGAATTGGAGAAGAAAGGGATCTGATTAGAAGAAACAAGTAGTGGCTTTTGTGTATACCTCCTACATCAGTACTTCTTCCGAGGCAGAGAGAATTGCAGGCAGGAAAATGAATAATGTTGAGTTTACTACAAGTTTACCTGAGATTAAGGGTAAGCTGGGTATAGCTAGTATCGTTTGTTCCAATATTGACTTAGTCTCGTTGTCACAAATCAGCTATTGATTTTTGGGGTCCCCATTAGTCTCAGGGAAGAGAGTTAAATCCTTCTTTCATGTTTGTTTATATACCATATTTGGCTGGAGCTCAGGGTGCACTTTTCACCTTGATCTGCTAGTAAGGAGGCAAACACATGACCTCAGCACTAGAAGCCATCCTGGCTGGTCACTCTCCACTGTTTGTTTAATTTCGCTCTGACTTCTGCCTGCCTCCTAATCCTAGGTATTCGGACATGTTACAAAAAGAGAGAAACCCTGAGATCAAAGCGCTGGTCACGATTTTACTAGGGGGCACCTCTGAAAGCATTTGTAGGCCTACGTGAATGGCTGGAGCTATGACCTCTAGAAAATACTTTGCTCTCCAAATTGGGGCTAACAGATTTATCGCTCACCAGGCGCAGACCCTTCAGGTCAGTCCAGGGTTATTTTTATGTATTGTGTGCAAAGACATGGTAGTCCTAATACAGAAGCCTAAGAGCAAATATTTAAAACATGCTTTAGGGATTTAAAAATTTTTTGAAAGCATATTTTTTATTTAAGAATTCCCTGTAAAAATGTTAACTGTACTGATATCTTCTTGAGATCATTGTCCCTGGACACATTTCCCTCTGAGCCACCAGAGTTATACCAGTTCAAGATAATGGATGCTTTTGTCTTATGCTCTGTGAAATTTCTATTTCTTCTCTGCAGAGGACTAAATCAGTTTACAAAGGAATTCTGGAAGACAGTCAGATTGTTTTTATTTTATTAGTTTTAAGGCATATGTTTCAATAAAGAGGGAGTATCAACTTGTGCGATATAAAATATTATTCTATTCTGCCTTTATTGAAATGGCAGTGATTTTAATATTATTAAGGGGGCATTTCTTTTCAAAATAAGGAATTGACAGGCAGCATAGTGTAGCAGGTTAGAGTACAAAATTTGGTGGACTTCATTCAAATCCTGAATTACTATCTGTGTGAACTGGAGTGAATTATTTTACCTTCTTAAACCTTAACTTCAAAATCTACAAGTGGGAATAATGTTGGTATTGACCTTACAGGGTTATTGGAAGGATAAAAATAACTATATGTAAGATATTTAGCATTATGCATCACATGTCAGTAAAGGGTAACTGATATCATTATTATCCAGTCTCCAACACCTCCATTTAACTCCTTACAAATGACCATGACTCTTACTTAACAAAGGAGACTGAAGGTCTATTTTTCTTCCACCTGAAAACATTTTTGTATATCCACTGACTAATTGTTAAGAATGCCAACAATTTGGTAGGTGCTTCCTTTGTACCAGGCTCTGTTCTAAGTCCTTTGTGCATAAAGCTTATTCACTCTCCGCAACTGCCACTTATCATCTCCATTTAATTTATAAGAAAAATTGAGGCTCAGCAAGTTTAAAAATCTGACCAATGTCATATTGCTAGAATATGAATAAAATAATGTAGCTCCAGATTTTATCTTCCTAACTTCTGTGCTATACTACTTCTCTTCAGTGCCTTAGATTTATAGTTCTGTACCTGACCCTTTTTAATGTTCATTATTTTCCCTTTCTACTATTACTTTGACATTTTTCACAAAGAATGTCTGGGTTTCTCTCAAATTAAGTGTATGAGTAAACGAGTTAATGAATAAATAAAAAATCTTCATTACTCACTTCTAAACCCCTTATGGTCTAGTTGTCCCACTGCCTCTAAAACTTCCCTATCAAAAGTCACAGTTAAATAGGAAAATGACTGTACATAAACAAGAAAGGAGGGAATCATTTTGGAAGCTGTTGGAATAGTCCAAGTGAGAGAGATTGGTAGCTAGGACTGGAGTGGTAGTAACAAAGATGGAGAATGTCAGATTGTTTTAGGGATATTTTAGAGATATTTTAGAGATATTTTAGAATTAAGTATTCACTGATTGATCTGATGTAGGAGATGAGGGAGAGTGAAGAATAATAGATGCCTCCTACATTTTTGGTTTGATAATTGGTGACTATTATTGCTATTTAAGAGTATACTTGGAGCAGGTTTGAGAAAAAAAATGAAATTTGAGTGGGTCATTTTTTGTCTTTTGTGTTTTGTTTTCTGGGTGAGTGTTGTAGGGTGGAGATGTCAAAGGATTGTAAGAGTCTGGAGCTCAGAGAAGAGTCCTTGGCATGAAAATGTTATATGAAGTCATGGATGTGATCACTTAAGGAGAGAATATAGACTGAAGAGAGAAGCAACCCAGGAAAGAGTGCTATCATTTAGGAGCTGAGCAGAGAAGAAGGTAACAAAGGATAATAAAAAAGGAATAGACAATGATGTAGGAATAAAATGAGAAATGTGGTATTACTGGAAATTATATATGTACTCCTTGAGGTTTTCAGAGCCTATCCTACTGGTGAAACTTTTTTACACACCCTGCCTCCACTGCTTGCAAGGCCTTCCTCAACTTCTCTGTCTGACAAACTCCTACTCTTCCTTTAGGAATTAGCCCAATTCTTCTGGAAATCTTTTCTGATTACTCTCCTCTTGCTTCCTAGATAGACATGTCTACAGCACTGTGCCCCTACCTATACCTTAGCCCCAATAACTGGGCACTTAGGACTGTATAATCTAACTGTCTTAAAAACTCTGGTTCTACTGAGGTAAGCACTTTGGGGGCAGTCAGTCTTTTATTTCTAAATCTCTAGCAGCTAAGACAATAACTGTGGGGGAAAAAGTGTTTAAGTATTACTGATTGAATAAAATGTATGAATGACTTATTTTTGAGCTCCAATATGTAATGTCAAGCCATTTAATTTCTTTGAGAGAGCTCCATCTAGAAGCTCGACATTGAGACCCACCTGGAATACAAATTCTGCTTATCTCAAATTGATACTACTCACTTTCTCTAAGACCTCCTTCTTCTATGTCTATTTATGGTACCAATAATCTTGTTTCCTTCAAATAGAAACATGACACCACTTTTGACTCTTCTCTATATATAGCCAACCACTATTCCTTTCCATTTTCCCTCCATATCTCTTGAATCTGTATCCTATTTCTTCCCCCTCTTAGCATCTTGCGCAAGGTTACTGAGCTATTGAGATACAGAGCCAGGATTGGAATCCATTCCATCTGACTCACTAAGTAATATCACCTTTCTGGCTTATGCTTGGTTAACTGCAATCCTTTGATAATATGAGAGGCAAGTCCAAAAAATATAACTTGTAAATTTCTGGAACACTTTGGGAAGGAAAATACTCCATGGACTTTTGTTTTGTCTTATGTTTGAGATATAAACCAGCTATTTTATGAGGCATTGACAGAGAAATAGATGGATGGACTGGTTTATTTTCCTCAATAGGATGTAATTTGATGACTACCTAAGGATATAAAAGTTTATAAAATAGTAAAGTATTTGTATCTAGAATATTTCTCTTTAAAATCATCAACTGCATTAACTAGGACATCTTACTTTCACTCCCAAAGTTCTATTCTGCTTAGTTTTGATGTCTTCTTCTAAGATTAATTTCCTCCCTAGGCTCTCATCCTAGTCACACGCTGAACTTTATCTGAGTTTTTGTACATTTTTGTCTCAATCCTGTGTGATAGCCAGTGAATGTTTACTAAAAAATGAATAAATAATTGAATGTACATGATGCTTAGTAAGTGAATATGTAAATACGTATTCACAGTAGTACCAATTAGGTGACTAATATTTTTTTTCTTTCTTACTATTTGGCTGTCAAGTGAGGATGGAGAGGAAATTATCCTACCACATCTTGACACTGTATCACCCTTTAATAGCTGCACCATCTCCAAAATCATAAATTCTCATATCCTTTCTGTCTTCTACTCTACCTAAATTTTGCACTATACCATCAAATTCATTGGTTCCACCAGTTTATTTGATCCCCTACTTTCAAAAATCCATAGTTTAAGTTTCTACATCAGCCTAATTAAAATAACTGGATATGAACTCTTGCTATAAACACTATAAAAACTGTTCAAAATATATGAAATGACTGTTTCAGACAGTACACAACAGGAAGCACCATACTGTGATTAATCCATGATTATCCACTTGATATGAGAACCTGGTACATAGAGGGTAAACTCAAACACAGCATGATAGTCTCACTGAGATGAAAGGGAAAGTCAAAGAACTTGGAAAGACTGAGGTAGTTGGAGTTTATGGATTAGAGTACCAGAAATGAGAAAAGCTAAATGAATAAACTGCTATGGACTGAACCGTGTCACCCCAAAATTCAGATGTTGAAGCCCATGCTCCCAACATGGTGATCTTGTTTAGGAAATCTGTGGAACACCTATAGTTAACATCACGATTAATCGTGAAACACTGAACACTTTCTTCCTAAAACCAGGTATAAGGTGTAAGGTATCTTCTTTGATCTACTCTGTCTACTCAGCACTTTACTGGAGACCCTAGCTAGTGTAATTAGGTCAAGAGAGAAAAATAAAAGGCAAATATAAGGGAAAGAAAAAATAAAACTCTATTTCACGGAAAATATGATCATGTATCTTACTTTATTTTTATTTTTATTAAAGATTTTATTTATTTATTCATGAGAGAGAGACAGAGAGGCGCAGAGACACAGGCAGAAGGAGAAGCAGGCTCCATGCAGGGAGCCCGATGTGGGACTCCATCCTGGGTCTCCAGGACCATGCCCCGGGCTGAAGGCGGCGCTAAACCACTGAGCCACCTGGGTTGCCCTGATCATGTATTTTAAAGTGTTTAAGAATCTACCAAAAAAATTCCTACTCAAACAAAAAAAATAAGATCTCAAGATACAGAGTCAACATATAAAATAGATTTATTTCTGCATAGTAAAAAAATAATTGGGACATGAAAATTTAAAAATACCACTAACAACAGTATCAGAAGCATGAAACACTTAGGTATGCATCTAACAAAATATGTGTAAGATTTCTTTTTTTCTTTAATTTTTATTTATTATTTATGATAGTCACACACACACAGAGAGAGGCAGAGACACAGGCAGAGGGAGAAGCAGGCTCCATGCACCGGGAGCCCGATGTGGGATTCGATCCAGAGTCTCCAGGATCGCGCCCTGGGCCAAAGGCAGGCGCCAAACCACTGCGCCACCCAGGGATCCCATGTGTAAGATTTCTACACTGAAAACTACAAATCATTGCCAAAAGAAAGAAGACCTATGTAAATGACAAGATATAACATTATGCTAAATTAGAAGACCCACTTTTGTTAAGATATAAATTTTCCTCTAGATCAACTATATATTCAGTGTACTCCCAACCAAAATCCCAGCAAGATTTTCTTTATTTGAAGACATTGACAAGGTGATTCTAAAATTCATATAAATATGAAAAGGATCTAGAATATTCAAAATGATTTTTTTTTAAATAGGAGACCAACATTGAGGTACTTAAAACATCTGGTGTCAGGGCTTACTGTAAAGGTATAGTAATCACAACAGAGTGAGACAGGGGGGAAGGATAGACAAGCAACAATGGAACATGATACTTATCTCCCACTCAGACCTCCCCTTTGAGCTCCGCAACATATTTTAATAACTATTTTACATCTCTTCTTGAATGCCTTAAAGACATCCTAAGCTCCATATATCTGAAACCCAACCATTATCTTTTTCCCTAAACCTGATCTTTTCACTCTGTTCTCCAGCTCCTTCCTTTGCATTCCCCCCACAGTTGTGCAAACCAGAAACTTAAGAGTAATCCTTAAGCCTCTCTCTCTTTGATCCTTCACATCACTGATCCCTTACTAGGGACTTTCAGCCTTATCTCCTAACTCTATTTTGATTTCACCCATCTTTCTCCATTTCCACCACCCTATTCTAGTATCTGTTTCTTGGGCTTACGTAAAAGTTTCCTAAACTAATAACCCACATCAACTCTTAGCTATTTACACAATATATTTTTGAAACAAAAATTTTATCATGTTAAACCTCGCTTAAAATATTTCAGTGTCTTTAGAATGATTTTAGGAGAAAGATAAATTATAATATGACTTTCAAGATTTTATCTGTTCCAGTCCCTACTTGTCTCCCTGGCATCACTTTGCACCACACTGTCTCTTGCTTTCTTAGGGAGAAGTGCTTACTTTTGGTTTTTTTGCAGAGAAATACTAGAACTCATAATGTAGTTGTCAACTGAATGAACAAATGCATTACATAACCTAACAATACTAAAGGCAAACAATCATCTTCCTATTTCCTAGTGAAATTTGACAATAAGTTGTCATTATATCTGAAGTTCTAACTTTTTGGACAGTTGATATAGTAAAGCTACTGATGTTCACATAAAATGATAGGAGTTTTATAGTTTTATAGTGTCTTCCAAAAGTCAGTGCACTGTTTTTGTGTTTTTGATATACATTATGTGTTTCTATTTAGCTACCATCTTGTGACATTGAGAATGGAAAGATTTTCCTTAAAAGTATATTCCATCATGTGCTCCTCTATCATGTGTAGTTCAAAGGTCATGAAAATGTAAAGTTTCAGGATAACAGGGGAACAGTTTTTCAGAAGAGAATTCGCAACTTCTCGGTCATAGCACACATAAGAGAAGATGTGTATCATAAATTTCCATGGGACCTACCAGAGATTATGAACAGTTTTGTGAGTACTAAAACTCCACCCAGTTCTGGCTTTTTAAGAAAGCATATTGTAAGCAAGTGTGTGAGAATTACATTATTTGGGAGGATAATCTTACATCTAATTTCCAGTATTCTAACATTACATCATTCACAAATTTCAGACTTTACCTACCATTAATAATAAATTATTTATAGTACATCTCACCAGTAAACTGGGCACAGGAATGCAGTATGACATGAAAGTATACAAGCTATTTCTTTAGAAGGAAACATTAAACAGTTTCATGCCCTCACTGTTCTAGCCTGAATGAATGTAATAATACACATGCTGAGTACCAGAGAGTAAATTATGTACACACTTATATGCTAATGTTAAAATATGCCTTTATATAAAAACATTTCTCTCTTGAATGTGTCTATAGACCCAAATATTCATGCATGTCCCCAATAACGTTGCTTGTAAATTCCATACCCACAAATATTGGAGAGTAGAGGTCATGGAATTCTTGTTAATAATATATATTTCTTAAACAGTTAGAAGATTATATAAGAAAGTAATATCCTCAGGGCTTATGTGAAGGCTGTGTACTGTGGTTAAGTCCATTAGTGACTGTACATGGAGGAGTTAATAGGCTCCAGTGGGTTAGCTGATTTCCTCTCCACTCCATTGATGGCCCATTTCTCTTTGTCATCCCTGATGGCCAGTATCTGTGAGAAAAGCTAATCATTTGTTCCCCTAACCCTTGTAGCAATCTCTTCTATGACATAATCTAGCCTTCTCTTGAAACCTGGAGCCCAGGACTTTCTACAGTAGTATTTGGCATTATGTTGTAAATCTTTGATCTCAAGAAAGGCTTTTCTAAAAATATGTTAAATCTGACTTTATACTACTTCTACCCACAGATTCTCCTTCTGATTCCTGGGCCATACTCAACAAACTTCCTCAGTAGCCTGCGTCTTCCCATGATATTTCTTTGTCATTTTTGTGTCTTCAATTTTCATTTTTTCCTGATTAATCTCCTCAGTTACATCAACTATTCACCATGTGAAATGTTTCTCTAACTTCTCAAACAATGCCCCCTTGGAAAGTAGAACCCCCAAGATGGAAGGTGATGTTCCAGATGAATACCATTTGCAATTTTTTTAAACATTCAGGGAATTTCTAAGGAACCATCGTGCAAGCTGAGGCAGATGCTGAGGGGAAGATATGCAGGTAGAGGGAGTACTAGTGTGAAAGTACATCATGAGGGACACCTAGGTGGTTCAGCGATTGAACATCTGCCTTTGACTCAGAGTGTGATCCCTGGGATTAAGTCCCACATCAGTCTCCCTGCATGGAGCCTGTTCCTTCCTCTGACTATGTCTCTGCCTCTCTCTGTGTCTCTCATGAATAAATAAATGAAATTTAAAAAATAAAGTATATCATGAAAGTTTATGGCATCACAAGAAAGTCAACATGGCTGCCAACTAGAGTATGTTATGCTAAAGAGTTTGGAAATTTTCCTTCAGGTAACCCAGAGCTTCCAAAGGTTTCAAAACAGAATCATTGCACAGTATGACTTATGTTTTAGAAAATCCCCATTGGTATTAGTCTTGCAAATAGTTTGCAAGGAATAAAATTAGTTCAGGAAAACTAGTTAAGAGATTCATCCAAGTAAAAGGGATTTGATAAAAGCAGAGATAGATCCTAGGCACATTTTTTAAAAAAATCTACGAAATTGGGTAAATAAGTAGAGGCTGTTTCTAAAATATACACCTTTAAGAACGTGTAGTCTAGGTCCCTACTAACCTTGTGGAAACACACATATTTCCCCCATAATGATTCAGAAGCATATGTGCTGCATTCAGTGGGCCATATCCACTCAAAGTTGTGCATTACACAGAATTTATCTTGGGGTTTTCTTGTTCTGAACATTTCTACCATGTTTTTACCCTGTTTCTTTCTGCACTCTTTCTGCAGGCCACAGCAATTAGGATGTCATCTTTCCTTTGTCTTTCCTCATGGGAAAAATAAGGCAGCATAGTTAGAAAAAAAAAAAAAAGACCAGCTGTACTGATAGACAATCATAGATTCATAGCTTAGCTCTGATACCAACTACTTTTATAATCCTAGACAAGTTTACCTTTCTGATATTCAATTTCCTCACTTGTAAAAAATATTCAGAGGTCCTTTTGAGATAAATGATAGACATGATAGATGATAGGTGATAGATAGATAGATAGATAGATAGATAGATAGATAGATAGATGATAGATAGATAGATAGATAATCAAAGCCTGGCACATACTATGCAGTCAAATAAGCAAGACTTCCAAGTCTTGCATTAGAAAGTTGGAGGGGATTGAGGATCCCTCAGTGGCTCAGCGGTTGACCACCTGCCTTCGGCCCAGGGCATGATCCTGGAGTCCTGGAATCGAGTCCCACATCGGGCTCCCTGCATGGAGCCTGCTTCTCCCACTGCCTGTGTCTCTGCCTCTCTCTCTCTCTCTCTCTCTCTCTCTCTCTCTCTCTCTCTCAAATAAATAATTTTTTTTTAAAGAAAAGAAAGTTGGAGGGGATGAGGTAGATGGCAAGGCTTGGAACCAGCATTTCACAGAAGTGTTATCTGGCTTCTTGCCAGACACCAGAGCTTGCTGACTTATGAGTGACATTTTTATCTTGAAGTGCAGAACTGAGCCTGATGGAAAGATTAACTGGGTTACATTCAGCTCAGGAATGTTTTTAAAGCCTAAATAAGCTGGAGAATCCCTTTTGCTTGGACTTGGTGCTGGCTCAGCAGCTTGATTTCTACCTCTGCTGTCACCTGGTCCTTCTGTTCTTCTGTTGGGAGAAACTTTGGGGGAAGGCAGGACTTCCTGAATCCTACACTGCATTATATTAGCAGGTTGTCAATGTCTCACCACCTTTACTGCAAAGCGGGTACTGTTACAGAATTAGCAGACCGCACCACCATTTCGGGGATTGTTGTTACCCTCAGCCAACCCTGGTTTTCTTTTACACTCTCACATTAGGGCATACTGGAGAAGCCACTCCAGGAAAGGTCCACACAGGGTAGATGGAGAGTTTGGGTGGTAGAAAGGCAACTACTTGTATCTTGGGCCCCTCTCCTGTATCACTGTGATCATGTATGCTAGGGAAAGGGAATATAGGAAATGTCAATGACCTTCTGTGCTATAAAGAGAACACAGGACATGTTTGCACACAGTTAAATGATTAGATGATGGGCCAGGTGGGTAAACACCATGATCTCCCCACCTACCCAGGATCCTACTCTGGCACATGTATATGAGGACTCCTCTTGGAAGTAGGTCTGCTTAGTCAACCTCTCCTATATTAATTTCAAATGCTAGGGACTTCCTACTACATCCATCATGGTTTGATTCTTCATGAGTCGGAAACCATTCTTGAGGAAACGAACTCTATATTTTTTAAAAGATTTTATTTATTTATTCATAAGAGATAAAGAGAAAGGCAGAGGATGAAACAGGCTCTATGCAGGGATCCCGATGCGGGACTCAATTCCAGGACCCCAGGATCACGACCTGAGCCAAAGGCAGACGTTCAACCACTTAGCCACCCAGGTGCCCACAAACTCCATATTTTATAAACACATGAATCAGAGCATGATTTTATTTTACCTAAAAGATTCCTCTTTCAAATCTCAAAATGTATCCCATGGTGGCTTATTGACCAAATATGTGCCCACTACTTTCAACTCTCATAATTGAATTTACTGATTCACTCAGGTGAATGACCTATAAGTGCCAACTAGTACCCAGGCTTGTATCAGTGGGGCATATCAAATAGAGGATACCAAGGAAAATATGATAATTGTTTGTCTGTCTAATCTCTTGAATGTAAATGCCTTGAAATCAGAGGATTCTTTTCATAGCTTCTTTCTGTATGCCTAGTTCATTCCTTTATATCTGCCATGTAACAGATACTGAGTAAAGAATTTTTTTTTATTCATGAGAGACACACAGAGAGAGGCAGAGACATAGGCAGAGGGAGAAGCAGGCTCCCCTGCAGGAATCCTGATGAAGGATTGGATCCTAGGACCTCAGGTGCCCTTGAGTAAAGAATTTTTGAAGGATGAGTGAATGGGTAAATGGAAGAATTATCCTACTGAAAGAAAAAAAAAACATTGTTCTCTTTTAAACAGACAGATAACTAACTATTCAGTGGGCTTTGAGTAGGATAAGCAATTGCTCTGAGGTCCTCCACAGTCTGAATAGTAAAATAATTTGTCAGTTCAGAGTATGAGTCTCTTCTCTGCATAATTATTCAAAGAAGAAGTTTAAGGATATAAATAAAATAGCAGTCTTGTGTGTGTGGAGTTGGCTATGTATGTTAGCCATGTAAGTAAAATTTAGAAGGCCACCCAAATAAATGAATTATAAATTCCACGAAATTACGGTAATGAAGAGAGATGGAAAGTTTTCCTGTTCATCTGAGCATCCTTATTTTTAAGCCAACTATTAAATACATAAATGCATATAAGTTTAGATTACCCCATGCTCCATACCCAGATATCTCTGGAACTGTCAAGCCACCATAATACTCCTATAGAGACTTATGAACCCTTAGAAAAATATACAAAATTCATACTTTGTGAAGTAGCTTTCATTAATAATATAATAAAATACCTGATGATATAATTTTCAACTAAACAGAGTGTTTAATAGCTGTGGAATGAACCAAACATTTACAGAACACCTACTTTATAACAGGCCCCTATCTGTGGGAATATAGTAATTAATAAGATCCTCAGCTAATATTTCAGCTAGTGAGACAAGACCCAGGCATCTGCAAACTTATCTGACGCCAAAAGATTTAAAAGACAATCTCATAACACAGTGCTAGTTATGGCAATTAATTTCTAAAACCATGATAATAAAAACAAATGAATGATTTTGGGGGAAAGCCATCTACCATAATCACTCTTGCCTGTCTTGACCTTGAATTTTGAAGCTGATCTGCACATGACCCATTGGGCTGGCTCCTAATAAAAAGGAATTTGGGCCCTTTGCTCCTTCTAGGAATGATCTACTTTCTGCTTCGTTCCTGTTTGCTTCTTATTCTTTATTCTATCACCACATCTCTTGGTCTGGGGGTCCTTAAACATATGGGAAAGTTTGAACTCTTGTTTTTTACTCTAGGAATTCCTTATCAGACATGGCTCCACCAACTGGGTCCAGGCCCCAGGACTGTGCCATAGATAAGCCTCATAGCTAAGGTATTATGTAGCTTTTTTCCAAGTTTCACCTTTGGGATAGATGTAGGGATATTTAGTTTTATGATACTGAAAACCCCATCTTCATTTTAGATGGATATTTTATTTCTACTATAATTTGACCATATCTTTTCTCTGACAGTGAAATGACATTACTCCTATGTGAGAGAACATGAAACTAGATTTTTCAGATTCAAAAGGAGTTTCATTGCTGCACTTACTTGAAACAACCAAATATTTTCACTGGCATCTGGGAGTAAAGCCAACAAACACAAGTGGTCATTTTCTTTATGAGCAGGATGAGGGGATTTGAGTATGACTATTTCTCAGGTTCTTTATAGTTTTAATTTACAAAGACTCTTTAACCCTAATTCTTAAGGAAGATGGAACTATATTGATCCAAAACTCAATATAAACCCTTGATTTTTCAGCCATGTAACATTAGAATTAAAAGGAATTTAGGAAGTATGCATGACAATTCTTTTATTTCACAGACACAGAAAAGGAGGATTGAAAGGAAATGACCTATTCAAGATCACACATCAAATGAGTTCAGACGACCTTGGATTTGGGGCCTGTGACTCTATTCTGCTGACTTTCCATGGTCTCAGGGAAGACAGGCTGGAGGGGTAGGTACTTTTGGAAGCAAGTATTTAAAATTTTCCACAAATACCTGGCACATTCACACGTGCTAAATGCTGGGATTTGACTCAAATTCTCAGCTATCATAGAAGCCATGGAGATTGGCTATTGATTCCTCAGCTTATATTGGTCTACAGCCCAGTAAAGTACTCAAGCTTGGTCCTGAGCCTGAGATGTTCATTTTTGCTCTTGTTTCCTGCTGACCATTTAGCTCTTGCTGGAAAAATATTCCTAAGCCACCATGAAGGTGCAGTGGATTTAACTTCTATGCTTTTTCATATGTGCCTTCTTCTAACTGAAGCATCATAGTCACTATTTCTAACCAGAAAACATTTTATTTTATATCTCATCATTGAACTTTTTAGAATTCAGGAATGGCATCCAAAAATTTTCCAAGAAATCTTAGAAAAGGTCTGGCACTCTCTAGGCAGTACTGATGGCTTAATCAAAGAATGCTTAATATATGTTGAAGGGGCTTCTTCAAACTCACTTTACTAGTCTCTCCTGAATTTTCAGATAATCATAATTTGCTTCCATTTCTTCTGAAAATCGAAGTGATAACACATTTCTTGATGAGATCATTCTGCAAAATTATGAATAAAAGGAAACTTTGAATATTATAAGATATGTTCATTTTTCCTTGGAATCATAAAAGCTGTGGCCACAGCCATTTTGCAGCTCCATTCCTCCCTCTCCAGCTACCATTCCTAGATTTAAAACCCTGGAAAAATTACAATTTCACCAGCCACCACTCGTACCCAGTGTCAGCAGCTCATATAAAACCAGGGAAAATATAGTCAGGATTAAAGAAATCTGTAAAACTGTGAAGTAAGACCATAGCATGTAAAATGCAATTCCTCTTACCAAGTACATAATTTATTAGGAAAGCTCTTTAAAGGAAATCTGCTTGACACCTTATCCTTGGCAATTGCTTACTTTTTTAGAGAACAAAAATGGATAGAATGTTTCCCAGTATAGAAATTCATTAATTTCTTAATAAATATATCTATGTCTGTGTTTCATATTCCTCTGCCCCCCATGCACAATTCTCCTTTCCCATCTTTTTTCAGCAGACCTAAAATAAGAACTTCCTTATAACTAGTCTCAGGGTTAGAGCTAACCAGAATTCATCCCTGAGCCATGTCCAACATTGTAGTGGGGGGATTTCATCTTTCTCTCTGATTATTTTCTTAAGAAACCATCAGTTAGCCACAATTTAGGACAACTTTGCAAATAGGAGTCCTTCATTTTCAGATCTCTTCTTTCAAAATACAGTAAAGAGGAGTCAATGTCACAAGTGCTTTCTCTTGGCCGGAGCCCCCCTGTACTCTCAGGCACATATTGTTCTTGTATATCTGAGTTGCCGGACATCCTCAGGTTACAAATGCTTTAAGCTGCATGTTGGATGGGACCATGTAATCATCAGGACTTGGGTGTAGAGATTAGCTTTTGATCTTCTAACATTGTTGTCTCTGCAGTTTTCAAAACTCCATTCAGTTTCTAGAAAGGGGATACTCATTTATTTATTCAAAGTGAAACCCTGAGATATTATTTTATATTATCATCTCTAGGTCTTCTTTCTATCCCGAGGAAAGGATAGGAAAGGCCTAACTCATTCATTTCAGAGACAAAACTACCATTAGGAGGTGAGGTGGAATAGTGGGGAGCAGGGATAGCATAATATGTAGCCATTGATCAAAGAAGGACACATGCAGGAGAAATAGAGGGGAGGTCCATCCCAAGCCCTATACACAGAAGTTCTAGGTTGGCTGGTGCCATGATCCTGCCCTTGGTTTTCCAACTCTGTTCATACACATAGCTCCATTGTTTGCCAAGGGGCTGGCTCAGGCCAAGGATAAGTTTATCCCATGGTCACCAAAAAGAACTTATGTGGAGAACAGGGGTGCTGTGGGATAGGAATTGGTCATGACCTCCTACATTTCTTATTTAAAAATTTGCTCCCAAGACAATGTATCCCAGGGCAAAATCTTAGGTTGTCTCTTCCTAATTTATGTGTGGAGACATGATGTTAAAAAAGCAATATGAGTTCAAATTTTTAAAGATTTATTTCAATAAAACATCAAAAAAATTAAAACTCTTGCTTTAGAATTTGCATTTTCATCTGTTGATCCAAATACTAATAACAGATCAATCAGGCAAATGTTATTAGATTCCAGGTGAACCTGTGCTTGGAGTAGAGCAAGAAGAAAAGATGAAGTAAAAGGAAGAGTGAGTTAAAAGGAAGAGAGAGTTAGAAAGATCTAGTAGTCTTCTTGGGCACATCTTTACATCTGAACAAAAGCCAGATCAATTCCATGTCTTATTTGGTGACTTGCTCATTTACCTTGCAAAATGGATCATGTATCTCCTGAGATACCACAGTTCTGAATGTAAAAACACTTAAAAAACATAGGCTGGCCACAGTTTTGTTACCATCATTATTACTGTTAGCCATTATATATAGAACACTTACTATGAACTAAATACAGTACTATTTTATATATCATGTCATACTAATAACAACACTATGAACTATTATTTCCACCTAGACTTGATGAGGTTAAGTACTTCATTAAGTATCTTACAACTCACAATTGGCTTTTCTGCAACTCAAAGATTCATTCTATCAGGCTGCAGAAAATCTATTTCTTCAGGAAAAATGCATTCAAAATGTATTTCCTTCATACAACATAGATCAAAAAGAAAATTCTGACTTTGGTTAAATTTGTGCGAAATTCAGTAGTCTGGACCACCAGTACCTTTTTTGGACTCATAGACATGTCCGTATATTTAGTTATGATTCTTTCATACAAGTTGCAGAGTAAATGAGACCATGGGGCAAGGACTAGGAGGTAATTTGATCATCCTCCAGCTGAAAAAGTAATTATTATTATGTTAAAAAATAACTGGAGAGTTTCATTTCTTTAAAAACCATAACTTCTTAAATAAAGTAATTCTATGGATAGTTATTTTGATTTTATGGTGTTTTTCTTGTTGTTGCTATGTGTTTTCTTTTTCCAGTTAGAAATCATCTATTTCCTCTCCCAATTGTCCTTTATTTAATCATAAAGGATTTTAAACATAATGGTAAAAATAAGGAATAATATAAGCATATATATAACATATATGTTTTTATATTCATCATTCCCATGAGTGATTTTATATTTATGTCTATAAATATTCATGCACCTTATATTGTTTTGCAGGTTTTGAAACTTGATGTGAATAATTTCACATTTTATGTTTTGCTTCAAAATGTTTATGCTATTGAAAATTATCCATCAATATATAATATCCATTCATATTTTGTATCTAAATATTATTATTATTAGAACTAATGCTTCAGTGAGCAGGCTTTTATGTACTAATATAAAAGTTGTTATCTAGAAACACAATTGCTGGCTGGCTGGGACCATGGAGCATGTCCATCTTTAGCTTTGTAACATATTGCCAAAATTGACCCGGCCTGGGAGAGTTCCAAATAACCTCATGGGACTGCAGCAACCAGAAAGTGGATTTGCTGAAGTGGGTTAACTTCATGGGTGGACACAGAGGTATATACAATGCTGCTTTCTTTCCACTGTTGTAATAACATAGCTAATTTCTTGCAATCTTGAAAAATTTGTCAGATTATAACATGAAGCTGAGATTTCTGTATATATTGAGTTTTTTTGTTTCAATTTTCTTTTCCTCTCTCTCCAGTGTAAAAATAAAATGAGTTCTAAGTTTGAGCACTGTGGAAATAATGCTTCTCAATTAGGTCTACTACTGGCATAGAGCATTCATGCATTTAAGAGCTCGAAAAACAAAGGTTTAGAACAGAGCAGTGCTTCTGAGACTTTAATGTGCAGAGTTACCACCTGGGCTTCTCATGAACTTAAATATCTTTATTTAGGGGCACCTGGGTGGCTCAGTGGTTGAGTGTCTGCCTTTAGCTCAGGTCGTGATCCCGGGGTCTTGGGATCGAGTCCCACATCAGCCTCCCTATAGGGAGCCTGTTTCTCCCTCTGCCTATATCTCTGACTCTCTCTGTGTGTCTCTCATGCATAAATAAATAAAATCTTAAAAAAAAAAAAGCAACACCCTTTCTATTTAGTATTCTGGGACTGGGAAGAGAGTTTCCAGTTCTAACAAGCTTCCAGGCAAGGGCAATGCCGCTGCTGTTCTGAAGACCACAATGAGCAAGGAGGACTAACCTTGAAAGAACAAGCATTTGCCGATATTTAAACCTTCCCAGACGTAATGCAAATTATTTTTAAAAATCCCTTATCTTTTGTTTTTCTTTAATCACCACCAGATTATGTGATAACCAAAACACTTTTGGCTCAACTTCTTTCAAAAAATCCGTAAATTCTTTATAGAAATGATGGAGTCTGTCACAACATACCAAAGGTACATCTGTCAATCTCATTTTTGGTGAAATAACTTGAGGGTATACTTACTTCAAACATGGTAATATGTCCATCTTCCATTAACTTTTCCACTATCTTTTCTGAGACATAATTTATGTATAACACTGTGTAAGTTTAAATTATACAATATGTTGGCAAATTGAACTTCAATAAAAAATATATATTAAAAATGTATGCAATATGATGATTTGATAGTGTATATATTGCTTGTGTATGTGATGAGAACACTTAAGATATACTTTCTTGTCAAGTATATAATGCATATTTTTTATTATAATCACCATGCTGTACATTATATATCCATAACTTATTCATCTTATAACTGGAAGTTTGTACCCTTTGACTAACATCTCCACATTCACTGCACCTCACTTCCTCTGGAGACACCACCACCCACCTCCAACCCTGAAAACCACCATTCTACTTTTTGTTTCTATAAGTTTGACTGTTTTAGATTCCACATATAAGTGAGATCATATAGTATTTGCATTATTCTGTCTTGACTTTTTTCACTTCACATAATACCTTCAAGGTCCAACCATGTTGTCACAAATGGCAGGATTTCCTTCTGTACTATGGCTGGACAATATTCTAATATCTATATCTATCTAAATCTATATAATTTACTTTATTCATCCATTCATGGACACTTAACATGTGTCCATGTCTTGAATATTGTGAATAATGCTGCAATGGGGCTGCAGATATCTTTTTGAGATAGTGATTTTGTTTTCTTTGGCTAAGTATCCAGAAGTGGAATAGCTAGAGCATATGACAGTTCTATTTTAAATTCTTCTGAGAAGACTCTGTACTGTTTTCGATAGTGGCTATACTAATGTACTTTCCCATTGACAGTGCAGAAGAGTTCCCTTTTCTCCATACCCATACCAACACTTCTTATTCCTTTAAAATAGGCATTCTAACATGTGTGAGGTGATATCTCATTATGATTTTGATTTTGATTCTCTTGGTTACTGGTGCTGTTGAGCATCTTTTCAAGTACCTGTTGACCATCTGTGTCTTCTTTGGAAAGAAATTTGTATGTCTTCTACTCAGGCCTTTTGTACATTTTTAATTGGAGTGTGTGTGTGTGTGTGTGTGTGTGTGTGTGTATGAAGAGAGAGAATGTAATGTTAGTTCCTTATATATTTTGGTTATTAACCCCTTGTTAGGTATATGGTTTACAAATGTTTTTCTCAATCTATAGATTGCCTTTTCATTTTATTGCTTGCTTTTTGCTAAGCAGAAGCTTTTCAGTTTGATGAAGTACCACTTGTTTATTTTTGCTCTTGTTGCTTGGGTTTTTGGTATAATATCCAAATAATGGTTGCCAAGACCAATGTCACAAAGGAAAATGGCAAGAGAAGACTAAAGGAACAAAGGAACTACAAATTAGTCAGAAATCAATAAGATGACATTAATAAGTCCTTACCTATCGATAATTACACTTTTTATTTTATTTATTCATGAGAGACTCACACACACAGAGAGAGAGGCAGAGACACAGGCAGAGGGAGAAGCAGGCTCCATAAAGGGAGCCCAACGTGGGACTCGATCCCAGGACTCCAGGATCATGCCCTGGGCTGAAGGCAGGCACTAAACTGCTGAGCCACCCAGGCTTCCTGATAATTACTTTAAAAGTAAATGAACTAAATTATCCAAACAAAAGGCATAGGAAGACTGAATGAATTAAAAACAAAGCAAAACAAGCAAACAAAAACCAACTAAGTAGTTGTCTAAAAGAGATTCACTTTGCTTCAAGGATACATATAGGCTTAAAATGGAGTGATGGAAAAAAATATTTCACGCAATCAGAAACCAAAAGAGAGCAAGGACAGCAACATTTACATCAGGCAAAATAGATTTTAAGTCAAAAATTGTAACAAGAGACAAAGAAGTTTGCAACAATTGTAAATATACATGCATCCAACATTGGAGAATTAAATACATTAAGCAAATACAGACAGATCTGGAGGAAGAAAAAGACAACAATACAATAATTTTAGGGGATTTCAGGACCCTGCTTTCTAAATAGATAGAAAGAAAGAGCACAATTTCACATCAGCATCCCTGAACCGGCAGCCTTCTGCAGAAAGACAGAAACCTGAGGGCTACTGTAAATCCTTTAGGACTTACTATTTATGTTCCCAGCCTTCATGGTGCCAAATGCCAGGCAACAGATATCATGAATGAGAGCTTTGGAGACAATATGGGGGTTGGTATACTGTTCCTTTTATCCTTGGGTATTTAACAAGACATAATGAATTAGTAAAAATTGAGTGGACACTAATGGTCAAAACTAACTGTCTATATACCTTTTCTTCTAATTAAATATCAAGAATTTCACAATTAAGACCAAGTTTAAGCAAAATGCTTCAAGATGGGGGAAAGTTGTCATACTTGCTGTTTTTACACATCAAATTATTTACTAATAATTCTTCTAAATAAATATACATATTTCCCCCACTGAGAAGAGTGATTGAACAGAATATGTGATAGCATCCTAATTAAATAATAAAACACATATTACTGACTTATATCAGTTGTAAAAACAGTTTGGCATAAATCTTGCTAATATGTCTGTCTACCTATTTAAATAATTTGGCTTGATTTCAGTAGTTTCAATGTATTCCCTTCCCCACTCTCCCTCCAAAAAAGAACTGAATTCTAAGTCATAGGATAATAACTCCTCTTTGTATAGAATTCTGGCAAATTCTTCCAGCCAGCATAGTAGTTATGTAGCAGAAACCTAGGGGTCCCAAGGACAGAAAACTTGTGAATGTGGGTCTTTTATGCTATGTGGAATTGCCAAGTTTTCACTGGACAAAGACCAAGGCTTTTCTGGGAGTGGTTCTGGACCATCTTTGGTTTCCTGGCAGGATGTGTGTTTCTGACTGTGCTGGGTCAAGTGCATAAAAGATTAGTTATCAGAAAAGGCAACAAAAGAGTTCACCTTTGTTTTCCTTTTTCAGAACCTGGTCTGTGGCAATGGATGTATGGAAAGAGGGGAGGAGTCCATTGCTTTGTGTATGACAGTGGAAGGGCAATCATACCCTGAGCCTGACTTTCGTACAGACTGAATCTTCTGTGTCTGGACAGCCCACTCTGCTTACCTACACCCTGTGGACTTCCACCTTCTCCTGCTGATGCCTCTCATCAATGGATAATTCTTCTCTAGTGCCTTTGGTTTATTCTTGATGAGATAATTCTTCTCTAGTGCCTTCGGTTTATTCTTCACGAGAAGTCCTCAGTTTGCTGTGTCTTAGGCTCTGTGTCTTTCATGCCCTGCCCACCATGTGCCTTTGTCTCACCATATAGTCCCATTCCCCAATGATCTCTGTCACATAGGAAAAACAAGATGGCATAGAAAAGAAAGAGACTTGTAGTCAGGCCATCAGTCTGCTTCATCACAGTTTGGATATGGGACTTTGGGGAAATTATTTAAACTCTATGAATCTTAGTTTCTTTAAAAAAAATGAGGAATAGAAATATATTCTTCGCAGTGTAAATTATGTAGAGCACCTAAGGTAATGTTTGGTACATGATTGGCATTTTACACATGCCATTATATTATTTTAAGATCCTTGTGTAGTTGGACATTATTTTTATTCATATTTTACCACATAGCAGCTTTACTTTGCTTAGAAGCTAGAATAGAGCTGAAACACTAAAACATGGTATGGGGGTCCCTGGGTGGTGCAGCGGTTTAGCGCCTGCCTTTGGCCCAGGGCGTGATCCTGGAGACCCAGGATCGAATCCCACGTCGGGCTCCCGGTGCATGGAGCCTGCTTCTCCCTCTGCCTATGTCTCTGCCTCTCTCTCTCTCTCTCTGTGTGTGTGTGTGTGTGTGTGACTATCATAAATAAATAAAAATTAAAAAAAAATAAAACATGGTATGTATGAAAATTGAGGTAATCTAGCTTTGCTGCTTTCTAGTTGTGCGATTTAAGGAAATTCTTTAAAGTCTCTCAGTCTAAATTTTATTATCTAAAATTTAGCAGAATCACAGTAAATATTCCAGAGAGTTGTATGAAGCTTAAATGTGGTAATGAATCAAGGTAATCAACAAAGAGCCACAGCTGATAGATATTCACCAAATATTAGGGACTATTCTTCAGAAAACAGAGAGTGATCAAGCCAGGAGTAATTGTTTCTACAAATTAGATTGGCCTCTTCCTGTCTGCCAGAGCTCACTGTCATTTAGGTAAGGTATTGGGGTGGTGGGAGAGGTGCAGACCTTTAGGGATTCTCTGGGATTCTTTGCTCTCATGTACAAAAGTAGAAGCTGAAGCACAGGGAACTGTGGGGCCTGGCCCAGGCCACACAGGGAGCTAATGGCCAAGCCTACTGGAGTCCTGGCTGTTTCCACAGTTCCCCAGGGTCTGACCTCTCTGCCACCTCTCATTTCTGTGCCTTTTGACCTACAGGAGTGCACAGCAAGGCCTTTGACAAATAAACAGTGGCCCAGAGATTAAGCTGCACCTGAAGCTGGTTATGCAGGTTCACTTAGCATTTGAACCAGGGGCGGAAACTCAGCTATACCCAGACTGCAAAGGGATTAACCCATTCTCAGACTCAGCCAGTGAATTATGGCCCACTTAGCAAGTACACAAAAGGAGGTAAGAACTAAATCTCATTAAGAGAAACATAAACCTGTATAATTTTTTTAAATAAGCAAATAAAAAAGAAAAAAAAAAAACAACTACAAATAAAACAATTGAAAAGAAACTAAATATATTTGGATGTGCAGAAAAATTCCAGATAACCTTTCTCCTGGCACTCATACATCATGGATAAGAGGGGAATATGATGGAATACAGTGAAAGGGTCATTTTCTGTGAGAATTCTTGGGGGCCATCTTAGGATGACCGACCGCCATCGGGTTTCAAACATCTTTGTTATCTCTTCAAGTACTCTACTTCAGGCAAACTGAGCTGCTTTCTGTGCCCTAAACAAGCTGACTTCGCTCCTACTTCAGGGCCTTTGCATTTACTATTCCTTAGGTATGCATAGAGATTTTGCTTAGAAGTCACACCCACAATGATCATTCTAATCATTCTAGTTAGAGTGGTCCTCTCTGCATCCTCATAGAGATTCTCTTTATCACCCTCACACTTAGAGCCACCTAAATACTATTCACTTATTTACTGGTTTTTGTGTTTATGGTCTTTTGCTGTGCCCCTCCCCCCATGTAAACTCCTTGAGTACAAGGACTTGTCTTGTTCATTGTTGCCGCCCCAAAGCCTGGATGAATGCTGGCATGTAATAAGCCTGCTGTGAGTACCGACTAAGCACACACATGGATGCATGTTTTGTGGAAAGTTGGCGAATAGAGGGTGCTAGGACTGAGTTGTGAGGGAGGAGGATGCAGTGTTTAGCTACAGCTAAAGGCCTTGAGTGGTTAAGAATTTGAACACAATCCTAACAGCAATGGGACTCTCTTGGAGAGAAAACAAGGATGGAGAATATAAGAGAGTTCCAGCTCCAGGCGATCCTGTAACATAGGCCCCCACCTGTGCTTAGGGAACATTGAGCATAACACGTAGGAGTGAGGTGACCTGCACCTGCCACCATCCCCTCCACTCTGATGCCCAGGTTCCCTTGGAACTATAGAACAAATCTGCCTTCCCACTATACCTTGTCCAAAGGAATGATGGATGAAAATACCATATTATATGTATGATGCTGGCTCAAAGGAGAAACATCATGTACTTGCAATAATAATTATTCGGTGTTAATTTCCAGATATGTTTAAGGGACCAGCAGAGGGAACATGCAGCCATCAGAATTGCCTTTTGTTTCTTCCATCAGGTCTGAAGATGTGCCTGCTTCCAAACCGTGAGCTAGACACAGTGGATGTGGGTGTAAGTTTCCAAATCTGCAGTTCATTAGGCCCCTCCTTTGGTACAATATTATTTTTAAAAATCCCTGATGGTTTGTTGTGAAGGAAAAGAATTCCCCTATGTGACACATATTGGGTACATGTGCAGAATAAACTGAGATTTTAGCATCCCTTGACAATTACATTTCTTGCTATATCAGCTGTTTTAACACATTTTCTTCTTCGTTACTTAGGTTTTAATTATATTTATGCTCAGACACTAGCATATGGTATTAGGTTCCAAATGTTAAATAAAACGTGTTTGTACCATTTATTGTGAGATGCTGTTTTTCCACATTTCATATTAATTTTTCCAAAAATTTTATTTAACTGTTATTGATGGAAGGGATGTACTTTCAACATTCTTAAGATACTTTCAACATTCTTAACCTAGGATCCTTCTTAGGCAGTATCACACTGTAGCAGGTAGCAGGGCTTTGTATATATATGTAATACATGTTTTATATGTATATATAAATGAGTGATGCCTTTTATTTAACTTAATGGGTGAATAACCTCAGCTGTAAATATTTTCATTCATAGAATTACTCCTGTGATACAGCAGACATGTGGTCTTGTGGCAACACTTGAGCTGACTGAGGCCAGATCAAAGTAAATGAAAGAAAGTGGTACCTGTTTGGGAGTTTTAATGGTCAACTGGGAATTTCTTCTCTAGTTACCTCCTAATAAAATGAGATTTTACAGATATGAAATGACAGGAATTGCAGGGTTTGGATTGGCTTGCCAGAATTTGCCAAGAGAATCTGTGTCCCTTGGGCTTGAGACCAAAGTACATAATTAATTTTTTTGCCCAGGCCTGTGGGAGTACACACGATTTGTCATAAAGCAGGCTACTGGCATTCTTACACTTTGAGTATATTTGTTTCACTAGAAAGACTGAGGAAGAAGCTATTAGTAAAACTATGTTGATCTTCTTTCAGAGGAGGAGAAATAGAGCCTTAGGGTGAAAGGGAGAAGGTTCAGAGGAATAGCTGATGTGTCCGTGATAATTATGTTTACATGGGTAAGAGGTGTCAAAGTGACATTACTCATGAGGCTGATTTGAACAGAATGTTGCAAATCACTTTCAAGATTTTTTTTGGACTTCCCCATATTTTTGGAGGTTGGAGTCAGGATTACTGGCTTTGGTAATTAATCCTTCCCAGCCTGCATTCTTTGCTACTGAGCATAGCGGTGATTCGGGGGCCCAACCTGCTAAATCAAGATAATGCTTGACCTCTGGAAGCAGAAGCCTTTTCCTCACTTAGCTAGAGAAACTAAACCCAGGAGCACAATCAGTAAAATCAACAGAGTTCATATTTGAAGAGCTGTAGAAGGAACTTAGAATACCTACTTTAGGCATTTCAAGGGTATTGTAAAAATATAATATAAAAAATTATAAACTCAGTGGACAGAGTTGAGTTTTGTGTATGAGTACAGACGTGGGGCCCTTAAAGAGCTGTAATATGTTCAAGAGAACCGTTGGTTTCAACATAAGCTTATCGCAGATAATCTTTCATGTCTGCTGTGCTTGCCTGTTTATTTGCCTGGCATTCATTTCGCAAGAACATTATATATATATTAATATCACAGCAATGGGTAAAGAGACTCCATTGGTTTGGTTTCACCAGAGTTAAGATTGTTTGAAATTATTTTGTCCAATAAACTATCCTTATCTTTCTTTTACTCTGCAATTAGTTATAATGTCGTTAGACAATCCCAATGACTCTAGCAAGATCCTGTAGATAAAATGATCACTTTGCTTTTTGTCAAGAAAGGGAAATCGGATCACTTTTCCACTATGAAACCAATTAAGTCTTTTTCTAAATGTCATCCTTCTTTATTACTGCTCTCACATTATTGTGCCAGAGGAGACCCATCAAATTTCATAAGACATTAAAGAGCAGAGAGGCCCCTTTTGAAAGAGTTAAGGTTGGAGGAGCCATACTCTCTAGTATGGGCATCAGCACCTGGCACAAAGTAGGTACTCCAAGAAAACATTTGAGTGATAAATGGTGATTTTCTGTTGTTTTAAGAGCAATTGTGTAGTCATTCAAATAGCTTACACATGAGATTATTTTAAGATCTTATTTATTTATTTGTTTATTTATTTATTTATTTATGACAGACACAGAGAGAGAGAGACAGAGACACAGGCAGAGGGAGAAGCAGGCTCCATGCGGGGATCCTGACGCAGGACTCGATCCCGGAACTCCAGGATCACACCATGGGCGGAAGGCAGGCGCTAAACCACTGAGCCACCCAAGGATCCCCTACACATGAAATTTTTGATACCAGAGAGGAAGAACATTTTAACCAAGCTTGCCATCGCATTTTTCTAACCCCACAAACAACTGTGAAAGCCTTGCTTTTTCTCTGAGTTTCAAGATAAGTCTGAGGTTGGATGAACCAAGAATGGGAGAATCATCTGTTCTGAAAACAGATGACACAGTAGATACTCTCTGTTCACTGTCACCCCACATCTGGCCTCCCAGGGCAATCTGAACTTGCTTTTATGGTGGCTCCTGCCAATCTGTCCTGTAATTGTTGGATTACTCTGCCTATTCCAGTAGATTGCATACCTCTTGAGAGCAAGGTTTAAATGTATCAACTGATTTTATATTCCTGGGGTGCACTTAGTCCCTGGAACATACTAGGAACTTGAAAATAGAGGACAAAGTGGATGATTTCATGATTGAATTCTGAAAGTCTTTTTGAAGCTACAGCATCCCTTCACTCCTTGTGTGTGTGCATCTGTCTCATCCAAGATGTTACTAGCCTCATCTAATTCTGATTTTTTTCTATGATTAGCCTAATTTAATTTCATACTAACTCCCACATTCACATTCAGCCTCATACCTCATACCCAGCAGACACACTCATCACAACAGGTCTACACACTCCATACGGTTTCTCAGTTTTAGGTTTTAAAAGCTAAAAGAATAATTTCTGGATTCCTTTCATTCCCAACGGCCAAGGTTTTCTGATGTCAGACGCTGAGCCCTCTGTGGGTGAAGTTGTAGCCTGTGGGCCATCCTCAGATATTTTGTATTTTAGGATTCAGCTAGACCAGCAGTTGTAAACAGATACTGACCCGCATCCCCAAATTCTTTGCTCAGTTAAACCTACTTTGTGTGGCAGCCTCATCCTCAGGCAGCTCTCAGAAGCCTGACTTTTGTAGCCTGAAGTGTGTGGGGCTCAGAGAAGGTGGGTGGAACTCATGAATCAGAACGAAAGCACAGTTTTCCTTTAAGTCGACTTCTCATTCTTGGCTCATGTTGACGTCAAAAGCCCTAGATTTGGAGGGGAAGAATGTGAGATGAGTGTCCTTCCTTCTGTGCTATAGCACAGCATGAACTTTAGAGGGAGGATTGCAAGTTGTTTAAGGTCTGAAATATTTGCTCCCTGCCTTTCTAGTACACGTGTTTGAGGCTGAGAATCTTATCAGTAGATAAGGGCAGAGAGGCTGCCATCCCACATTCCACAAACTTACTTCCAGATGGCTTAGAGACTAGGGGTGAAAAACTCAAGCTCTTCAATCAAGCCAAACAGCCCACACCTTTATTGCCCCATTTGTTTAGGGGCCTGTCACGGACCTCCTAACATCTCAGAATCAGCCGTGGGGGCAGCTGTTTAATTAACTCCTCAAGGCTGCATTTTGGTGGGGGCAATTCATTTATTATGAAAAACAAATTGAAAGGTCCGAGGGTTTTTTGTTCCTTTTCTTCTTTAGTGGTTACTGTTATCTGGAGCTTCTGGCTTCGTCCAAATAGCAACGATGATGGTTTTTTAAAAGGAGCCACTTGATCTTTTGTGTTGTTACTTTTTCTTTCCTTTTCCATTTTCCGAAATCAGACTGGCTATCTGCTTTGAACATGGAGAGATTTCTTTTCCTTGGTACCAGGAAACAATGGCATTTTCCCAGACTTTTTTTTGTGTGTTTTAGTTGTAGAAATACCACACTTGCAATATTAACTTCTTACAACAGTGACAAAGTTACATGTTGCTCTGTCTCAGGTTAAATTGTGGTTGTAAATAATTTTTGGCTAATTTCTAATAGTTTGAGAGCTTACTGTAACACAGACACCTCTGTGCTAGGCCCTAAGAAACATACTGAAAGAGAAAAGAAGATAAGACTCCTTGAGAAATTTATAGTCTCACTTTCTGGGAAAAGACATACTTGTATTTTTATTACTTTTAAAATTTTTATTTAGAGATGATCTTTGATTTAAAGAGGATTTGCAAGGATTTTGTAGACTGTCCCCATAAAAGCCTCACCCAACTTCCTCTAATGCCAACATCTTACATAGTAACAATGATATCAAAACAAATATGTTGGCATTGACATCATAGTATTAACTAAACTGTAGACTTATAGACTTTACCCAATTTTTCTACCAGTGTCCCTTTTCTGTTTCAGGATCCAGTCAGGATCCACAGCTTGTACTTAGATGTCATGTCCCCTTTGTCTTCTTCAATCTAAGACAGTTTCTTGGTCCCTTTTTGTCTTTTGTGGCCTTGATGCATCTGAAGGATAGTGGTCAGGTGTTTTGTAAAATATCCCTCTCTATTCATCCTTTTGGTGCCTGTTGAGAATCAGTCTCCTTCAGAATGTGCCCTGGAGATTGTGTGGATTTAGAATTCTATGGATATAGTGTAACAGCCAAAGGGGTCTCTCATTTCTAAAATGTAGAAATGTAGAAACCCAGGCCTCCTGACTTTTGAGACAGTGTTAGAATTATCTTCCTGTCTACTTTGGAATTCCAGGGAAACTTAATTCCTGAGGAAGTCTGACCTCGAGATGTGGTCCCATAATGCCTAAAGAACTGTGCTCTACATGTTTCCCTGAGCCCCAGCATGGAGTCTGCTCAACAAGCACTGTTAAAATTTGAATTCAGTTTTGCTCCAGAGAATCCAAATGCTGAGAATGGCTAAAAAGCCTTTGCCAGATATGAGCTAAAACTGCATGGAGGGTTAAGAACTGATATAGTGGAGCAAGCTCAAGAAAAAAAAAAAAAAAAAAAAAAGGCCAGATTCCAGATTCCTGGTAGCAATCTGAGATACTTACAGCAGAGCCATAGTTGTTGCCTAAAGGAGCCCCCAAAGAGCAGGTAATACTCCCCTCTCCTGCAAATACTTTTTTTTGCCCACAAGTCCAGAAGAGAGGACCTATCTGCCCTTGATCTCAAAGAACTTTCTGTCCATCTTAATTCCTGAGATGTGAGGGCACAGAATAGGGCAGCCATGGATTGCCCCATATGGCATCTCAATTCAATCTCTTGATTTCACACACCATTTGTTAAGGTTCAGATAAGACCTAGCAAAATGGTAAGATCCTCATATCTCAGAGTTTGAATACGTGAAGTTAATAATTGGGTCAAATATGCCAGTGGCAGAGCAGTGCATTACCCTATGCCTAACAAAGTGGAGCTTGAGGCCATGAGCAGATACACCAACGCAGTGAACCATACTGTCATCCCCCATCTGACCATGGTTCTATTGGCCATTGGTATGTTCTTTACTCCTTGATTCTTCACTTATGAGATTGCATCCATCAAGTACACTCAGGATATCTATGAAGAGCTCTTCATCTCCTTGGAGGCCTCACTCCTCATTGGCTTTGGAGTCTTCTTCTCACTCCTCTGACTTGGCATCTATGTATAAGCTCCCAAGGGTTCCAACCAGGCAGCCTCACTGAATTCCTACTTTTGTAAATTATTTTTTTTAATATTGCTGTAAGTGTCCCACCTGCTGCTCATAATAAAGGCAGATGTATGACTGTCAAAAAGAATAATAATAATAATTGGATCAAATAGTGCAATCATTAGTCATCTAGATCCTTCGGGAATGTGCAATTCTGAATCATCATAGAGTATTCTAGAAAGCAAGCTTATGCTTCATTATTAGTGGTCAGAAATTAATACTTGGTTCTCAATATGTGTAGCCCTCTTGGGGATAGGAGAGTTTTCCTCTGGCATCCTCTGTTGGCAGCATCCCAGTGCGTGCTAGGTGAGTGGATTTGCCTCATGTTTTGGAGCAAAGACAAAGCAAGCCAGGAAATGGCCTGGGAATGAAGAGTACTGGTACTAGTTCCAGCTGTCTCATAAGTGATTTTGCAACTTGGTAAAAGTAGCTGTGCATCTGTGTTGCAGAGTTGCTCCTAGCTGTGCTCTTAGGGAATTCAACTTGATTGGTATTTTTTGAACTAGATAGTAAGAAAGGCCTTTAGAGGTGGCTCTGGTGGGGTGGGGACTTAGGAGAGTCAATCAAATCTTTTGTTGCAAAACATTAATTTTTTTAAGATTTTATTTATTTATTCATGAGAGACACAGAGAGAGAGGCAGAGACGCAGGCAGAGGGAGAAGCAGGCTCCATGCAGGGAGCCTGATGTGGGACTCGATCCTGGGACCCCGGGATCATGCCCTGGGCTGAAGGCAGATGCTCAACCGCTGAGCCATGCAGGCATCCCAAAACATCAAAATTTTTTTGATGTTTATTTGTTTTTGAAGTCTGGAACAATGATCCAAGTGATCTATTGCATAGTATTAAAAAGAAAGGGTTTTGTCATCAGTCAAATCTTTCGCATACTGGCCACTTACTAGCTGCGTTCCTGAAGCAATAGGGTTGACTTTCCTGAGTCATAGTTTCTTCATCTTTAATAAAGAAAAAATAACTGTAACACCCCCGCCCCGAAGTTGGTGCGGATTAGCGTTATGGAGTGAAATGTGCTTTGTGCAGCACCTGGCACATTATGGGGGTGCTATGAATTATAAAGGCTCTTCCTCCTGTATTGTTCTGAGATCCTGAGGGCCCAACCTGGTGGCTCTACTGGAATGACACCACTGCAGTCACCATCTTCTGCAAGATTAAGGCAATTTTTAAACCTGAGCTGTCAGATGCTCAAAGGACAGGGTGTCAGCCCAAGCAGGAAAAGGTCCATGAAAGGGATCCCTGCAGGGCCATCATAGCTTGTGAATTTGTTAGAAGGTGACAGAACATTCCTCTAGCTCTTACATAGGGTGGGAGACATTCTGTTCTTGGTGTCCTTCTTCTTTTCTTACCCCAACTGTGCAGGGCTATTCTGGGTCTATGTATTTTGGGAGCCATAATGAGGTGCTTCTCATCATACCTTGCCATTTTCAGGCAGCTTTTACTAGCCGCCTGGACACGGGGACAACATAGCAATTTAAGAGCTATAGTGGACTAGGCTGGAAATAGAGAGGCCTGCTCTGTAGCAGCAAGAGATGGGAGTGGGGAATTGTGTCCTCCTCTTCATAAAAGAGGAAAGCTAAAATGGCTTGCAGTCACACAGAGAAAAATCCCAAGGATGAGAAATCAAATTTTCTCGTGCTCAGAATACAAGATGCCTAAGGCTAGAAAAGAATAGGTGATCTCTTAAAGCAGCAAAGAACCAACTTGAGTGGAGCTAGAGTAGAAAAATGGGCTTTCTTCATTTGCTAGAGTGTAAGAGCTGTCCAAGCCACCTGATCATGATTCATTTTGAGCTGAGGTTCTACTGACATGGGAATAAATTCGAAGAAAGTGAAGCTGTCAGTCAATCAGCCTCCAAGGCAAAATGCTACCCATATAAATACCTTCAAATTCTGAGTGACCAATCATCCTTTCTTCTCCTATGGCATGAACACTCTAGAATTACAAAGCTACTCTTCCTAGACATGACTTTCCAAAGCCTGAGCACTTTCTGTGTTTTTTTTTTTTTTAAGCTCATCCGGGACCTGCAGACTTGCATCTCAAAATTACATATTCTCTGACACCATAATGGAGAATCTTTGTAAAAATATATGTGCAGATTGATATCTCATTCCAAGAACCTCACATTTCCTCTCTCTTATGGCTGGGGGTGAGGGGAGGGAAAGGGGGAGAAAACGCTGCACACATTAACATTTTGCTCAAGTTTTCAAACAAAAAAAATGTTGTTCCTGCTTCAAACCCGGGATAAAGGAAGTGCTTGTCTCCAGGAGCTGACACTTTCCTGGTCATATTTCAGATACAATTAGCCTCCATTGATGGCGGTGGTTGATCTATCAAATGAGCAGCTAATCTTATCTGCGGTTCACAAATGGCTCAGATGGTAGCTTGTGACTTTGATTACTGGAAGACTGGTCCCCATCAGACGGCTTTGCTCCAAACAGTGGTCCTTTCAGCCTTCTGCTCATGGAGATCAAAGCACTCTCCCCTCTCCCTATCTGCAGGGAAGCTCATTAGAGGGAGGCTGTCAGGGTTATAATCACGCAACAGTTTTACTTCTGGGTTATAACGCTTTCCCCTTCTTATCAGCCTGTGAGGTCCAAAGTGAGAAGGATAAAGGAGGTACCGATGACATCTGATACATTTAATAGGCTCACTGGTGACTGCCTGGCCCCAGCTCTCTGCCACTGCTGCCTCACTGACTACTGACGGACTTCCCTCTCGGCCCCCGACCTATAGGGATTATTCTTTATTCCTGGGGGTGTGAGATGGCGGTAGGGGGCAGGATCCATTGTCTCCTAAGAGTTGCTTTACTATGAGAACAGAATAAAAGAAAATAGGAGTTTCTAGATCCAGAGATCTGCCTTTAAATTTCATCTTTCATACAGTAGTGCATGAACTTGAGCATTTTGCTGTGATCTTCAGTTTCTCCTGTAAAATATGTAAATTAATACTTTTCTAATTGGCCTTAATGTGCAGATCTCAAATCTCTCTCTCCCAGAAGACTTCTATTATAACCTGAGTTCCGTTCCTCTCCTTCCCCCTTCACCTAGAAGAGTTACAGCACCTCCCTACTGTCATTGCTCCCTCTTCTGTCTTCTAGGGCACTACTAACACTGCACTTGGCACGCCTGGTTTTCTGTCCCCTTGCTTTTTCCTCCCCAGCAGACAGTGAAATATTCAAGGCATAGGGGATTGAGGCTCTATATATCAAAGAATGCCTTCACTTGACACAGTTGACGCTAAAGGAACGCTTGTTGTTCTCACTGAATGAAGTACTCTATATTAACATGATTTGCAAAGCAGAGTGGGAAGGATTTGTACTTAGTGGATGTAGATGCTTTTGGAGATTCATTAGGGACTCATGTCAATGACCTATTTTAGTGGTTCTGGGGTGGGGCCAAAGAATTTACAGTTGTTTTTTTTTTTTTTTTAAGTTTTAGTTATTTATTTGAGAGAGAGAAAGAGAGAACACAAAAGGCAGAGAAGGGTAGAGGAGCAAGCAACTGAGCAAGAGGCCCGATTCAGGGCTCTATCCCAAGACATCAGGATCATGACCTGACCAGAAGGTATATGCTTAACCAACTGAGCCACCCAGGTGCCCCAAGATTTTACAGTTCCAACAAGTTCCCACTTTAAGAACCACTGATGTAACCTGATCTTTCTATTTGTAGATGAAGATTTTTTTTTAAGATTTTTTAAAATTTATTCATGAGAGACACACACACACACACACACAGAGAGAGAGAGAAAGAGAGAGAGAGAGAGAGAGAGAGAGCCAGAGACACAGGCAGAGGGAGAAGCAGGCTCCATGCAGGGAGCCCGACGTGGGACTCGATCCCGGGTCTCCAGGATCAGGCCCTGGGCCAAAGGTGACACTAAACCACTGAGCCACCCAGGCTGCCCTGTAGATGAAGATACTGAGGCTCAGAGTGGAGAAGGGACTTATGCAAGGCCAGATAATTAGAGGCCTCAGTGTGTTCTTATTTCTAGGTTATCAAAGTCAACTCTGTCACGTGTGTGTATTTTGAAACATATACTGAATACATCTTGCTGTTTGCTTTTAATTTATGTTGATTTCCTTAAGGCTTCAAACTTGGGTCTTTTAATTCTAAATCTCATGGTCATTTCACAACATAGTCATTTCATAACTTGCTGTTTTCGTGTTAAGAAGCAACTAGAGTCCTGCTGCCAAGACGCCGGCTGAGCTATTATCTTTATTTGTCTCTTGTATTCTGTATCTTCATTGATGCTTTTAGAAATAGCTGGGAAGAAATGCCCAAGGGAACACAGCTCACAGAAGAATCAGAGAGGGACTCTTAGTACCATGTGGCGGACTTGGTGTCTTCATCACGTAGCCCAACATAACCTAGGTCAGGTCTTTACCCATCCACTCAGATGGGAATGTGGAGCTCCTGCCAGCAGCGGTCATTATCAGAATGAGAAGCAACAACCGTTGGCTATGGGAGTGGGAGGTCTGGAGCTGGATAGGCCTAGGTTTAATTTTCACTTCCTCATATCCCTGGCAGAGTAAAATTGCTTCAGGGATTTAACTAGGAGACTCATTTTGTTACTACATAAACTAGGAAACAGATCTACTTCACAGGGTTATTGTAAGAATTAAAAGAAGGAATTTGTAAGCATCATGCACTGTATTGGGAACATACCAAGTACTTGGCCAGTGTGAGGGCCTTCTCCTCCTCACTTCTCTTCCTAACTTTCTTTACCTCCTCCCCACTGTCTCTCACTATCATCATCAAAAAACCGACATGGGAGAACATGGGTGAAAAATGTTAACCCAGCTGGAAAAATAAGCAAAATACCTTTTGTTTTTGACCTATCTCCTGATTTACTTACTGTTCTTTCTTCAACATTAATTTAACTGTGATTTTTTTTTTTTTTGCTTGTGGAAATCCATCTAAAACTTTTAAGAAAGAAATTATTTGCAGTTAAAATAATGACCTTTCCATTAAATATAATTTGGGAGGCATTAGTACTAATTGTAATTATAATGGAATTTATGTCTGACACGTTATGGTTCATGTGATGAAAGAAAGCCAGGCACTCCCCAGAAATCAGTGACAAGCTTATCAGAATATTAATCTCCTTCAGTTACTCTTTAAGAGAATAAATAACTAATCAGTCACTGGCTGCTAATATAATATATAACACTTTGCTAAGATGGATGATAATTTAAGCTTCAGCAGAATATATTTATTTAACTGACAGAAATCATGACTCAATTTTATTTGTTTTAAATGTCAATGCAGTAAAGCCAGACTAGCAATAATGCTTGGAAAATGGACATTTTTGAGTAATATTTTTTAATTAATCTTTGTGAGAAATAATAAATTCCATCTTAAGCATTCAACATATATCTGAGATGTTTGTTAATTACCCAGTCTTAGTAAGTGGTCTCTGAGAAATACCTTTAATCCATGCTAGGCTCATTCCTTGAGTATAATTATTTTGACCATCAAATTTCATGGCATATAATTTTAGCTGCAGAAGTTTTGAGAAATAGGACAAATGTTTGTTGGCCCAGAACAGAACTAGCTGTTAAAATTCTGAATAAATTACAGGAATTAATCAACTTTGTTGGGATTACCTTTTTCTCCTAAGGTGGAATTAGGGGGATGGGATCTCATTAAGAGAGAAAAACACTCACCTAAATGTTGGTTTATTTGGGGTTTTTTATGGCTGTATTCCAACAGCAGGTGTAATCTCCATTGGCTGCCCTTTCATCATAATTTTGCTTAAGTCTAGCTAATAGACTAGGACTAGTGGTTCTCTTGTTTGGGGAGCAGCAGGCCATTCTTAGCCCAGGGTGGTGTGTGTGAGCATTAGTGACATGATAGAGGGAGTCTGTCTATTTCCCTATGGAGGGACTTTTAGCCAGTGGAACACTCCAGCCCTGTCTACCCTTCACACCTTTGGAAGTGGAGGTAGTTACCCAGCTTATGAGTTGGGAAAAGAAATTGAACTAAGTAAGCATCAGGTGCCTCTTTAGAATCCAGCCTACCTAAAGACAAAGTGCCATCTGGTTCACTCTCAATTATTCGGCGAACAGTCTTGGAGCAGAAGGTTCTATCCCTTCAGTGACTCAAAGAATTATTAATCACTAAAAATTACCAATGATAGGCTTGTCTAAAAATAGGGTAAAATATTTGCAAACCCACTTAGTTGAAAATCTAAAGTTACCCTCTCTAAGTATCTTGTGAATTAACTCAGGACAAAAGGGGCATTTACTTACTTATTGAGCCCTCTGTCAACCCCCAGCAGAGCATATGGGAATCCTGACTCTCTAGGGTCTGATGCAAGGAGCCCCAGACTCATGTATGGGCACTTAAACTATGTCATGACTCAGTAAAGGTTGATAGATGAAAGATAGCACACAGGTCTGAAGACTTTTTGTGATTCTCCATTTCCTAGTCTTTGTCCAACAGGGCAAAAATAGATTCTGTGATTGAAATGACTCTGGTATTACCTATCCTGTATTCTTACCCATCCTCCATTTCCATCAATACCTCCATGGTAGATATATGCCTTCCCAGACTTCCGTGTCCTTTAGATCAGGGTTGCTCTCAAGAGGTGGGGTGAATGTTTAATAGAATGTGAACAGGATTACAAGACAGATAATCTGTTCCTGAGCTTTCCTGAGACCAGAAAGAAGGTGATACGGATGCCCATGTGGAGATATCAGCCACACTTGTCATTTGGGTGTGTGCTTTTTGCTGCCTCCAAGTATAGATGAGCTTTGATGTTTCTTCTGAAAAAATTATCTTTTTGGGAATGTGACTGGACCAACAAGTGCAGGAGTAGCTCTGAACCATGCTTTGTTCTGAGATAGAAATGGACCATGAAAGTCCCAATTAAATGATGGTGTAAACATTTAGAGAAAGGAAGAAGATACTTGCTCCAGTGAGTTAGCTCTGGCTGCTAAACAATTTCAACTCACCCACTCTTAAAGCAATGGGCTCCTCCGAGTCTGACAGTGGTTTACACAACTGCATGATTCCACAAAGTAGAAATATACCCAGAGGAACGGAGCTCACAAACTCATCTCTTGTAAGATGTTGTTTGCTGAGGACTTCCCTGCCTGTGTTTTCATGAATAGCTACAAGATGGGGGAAGCCTATTCATGACAGAGTAATCTGTTTGAACTTTTAGCTGGGACGTGGAAGACATGGTATTAATTTAATCCTACTCATGTATTCATCTATTCATACATTTATTTATTTATAAGATATGTTTGAAATGCTTGTTCTGTATCACTTTATATTAGCAATGGGGGGGATGGGGGTGGAATACAGGGAGGGGTAAATAAGACGTAAGTCACAGTGAGCTCACAGGCTGGTGGAAGAAACAGGAGGATACAGGAAATCACAACAAAGTACAACGTGTCCTCTGATGTTAAGAGCACAGAACTGGATCACAAAGCTTTCTGTCCTAGAGAATGGTTGAAGGCTTTCAGAGGAATTGGTATGTGAGGTAAGGCTGAGCTAATGAGATCTTTCTTGGCCACTGGGGATGTTAAGGTAGGAAGAAAAGTCAACAGAGTCCTGTTTTTCTAGGTATCTGGTAGGACTTCATCTTCCATGTTTTAAGAGGATTATTTCTTTAGGGGCCATTATGTGTCTTGAGATAGTTGCCTATTTGTTGACATCCCACTCTATATCAAACACTGTACTTGGCAATTTTATATAGGTTATTTTTATTTCTTACAGCAACCATGTGAACTTAAGACCATTATTCAATTTGCAAAAAGGAACTGAGGGTCAGGATACATAAATACTTCACCCCAATGGATACACCCCAATGGATACACATATTTCCTCTCCAGGGCCCAGAAAGCATTCAGGAGTGGAGAACTTGCAAGCAAACAAGTGCTGCCTGCTGGAGCAGAGCTGAGCTTGGATTCCTCTCGCTCTCATGTCCGGGCAGCTGATGGCAAGTGAGCCTCTCATCTGCGGAGCTCAAATGGGCACCTGCTTATCTGCAGGTTCACTAGCTCCTCTCCCTGCAGCCCTCCCGCCACCGATTTCATTTTTTATTTTCTTTGTTCTACCCCGACCGTAACATATATCCGAGGCCAGGAGGAGGCTTTGGCTGCTGACATGCCAAAAAGGCCTTAATCTTTTTCTGCTATGAAGTTCTTTTCAAAATATGTGGGGAAGCATAGTTGTCCTCTTCTCTCACCTCTTTGCCCAGGCGTCCCCACATTTCCTACCTCGTAGGCACATCGCAGCAGCCAGTGGGAGTGGGGACCAGGCAGCCCAGAAGCAGCCTTCCACAGGAGTGCTACAATCTCTCAATCTCTCTCTAGTTGTTTCTTTGAGTCCCAAATAAAATTCTGTCTCATTGACCTCTTGGTTTTCAAAGGCGGAGTGGATATTGTTTGTAGCTCATTTTCTCCAGGCAGTTTAACAAAGTATGCTTTCAGAGATATCACGTAACTGAAAGACAGAATTAAATGAGAATGGCAGAAGTCTGGCAGTAAGTAGCCCTGTGCTCGTGGTTTTCATTGGAAAGCATATAGGATTACCCTATTGTTCCAGATATTAGCTTTCTGTACCCAGCATATACATATTTAAACAGCATAGCAAATGGGCTACATTATAAAGCACCTATATGTCACCAAGGCCCAGAAAACCGATGTTGTGCCAAGGCCTGGAGACATCCTTCCAAGTTTCCTCGCATCTGAGAGGCAGATTGTCTCCGTGCTTGGGGTGGGCCAGCCAGCCTGAGTTTAATAGCAAACATTCTCAGGTTTTTTTTTTTTTTTTTTTTTTTTTCAGATCCGTGTATAAAACAACTTTTGTTTGAATGTGACATCTGCCTGCAAAGGAGCAAATCCCCAGCACCACCAGTGCATCGTGTCAGGCCAAAATCCAGAGAGGCTCTAATGGGGTTTTCTTCAAACACTGTGACTCGAGCTCCAGACCATCCCCTTGCTTGCTCCAGGAAACATTATCAACCTATGGCTCAGGGTTAAGGGTTGGGGTTGGGGTATCATTAGTGTTTTCATCACTAGCTGAAATGTACAGTCTGACAATCACCATGCCCACAGATCAAAGGCAAGGGGAGGTGCTATCTGCTGCCAGCTGTGCTGTGACTCTGAGAACATTTCTGGTGAACTGACCCTAAGGTGAGTTGTGGTGGGAAACAGTCTCCAACGGATGACTGGGTGTGGGCTCATGTAGGATAGGGTTCTAAGAGCGAATTCTCTGTCCTTTTCTTTTGGGTAGCCCCACTGTGCCTCGCTGCAACAGCATGGCCTATGTTGGAACTGGTGTTTGATTCACATGGGGTGGGGGGGAAGCATGTCACTGTGTAGGAAAATTAACCTGGTAGAAGTGAAGTACTTTGGATTATCATCGTAGATCTGTCACTGGTTTGCTTTCTGACTTGAGATGAGACCCAAGCTCCAGTCACATTGACCCCTCAACCAGTCCCTACACAGAGCACGACCCCATCCAATTCTGCTCTTCACATGATGCACTAATGGGATATTTTGCTTTACATTCCTTGCAGGACAAACAGAGTGTTTCTTCCCAAGGTTCAATCTACATGTGCTTCCTTTGGGATTGGTGAGCATTTTTTTACTCCCTTAAGAGTAATCTGTCCCTTCCTCTGGGTTCCCATTGTTGCACATATCTGCTGGAGTGTTTACTACCAGGCATTGTTTATGTGTCTGTCACTGTAAGATGTGAGTGCCTCTCAAGGGTGACATATTCACTCTGTTCTCCAGATGCCTATTACGGCACCTGGCAGGCAGAGTTGAATAGATGTTAGATGAATGGATGCATGCATAAGAGAACAGGCAGATGAAAGAGATGAAGTGTTCTCTGCATCCTTGGAGGGAAAGCATTTCCTTTGGATGCAGACATGTTTCTGCAGGAGGAAATGTTTCCTGATCTGGTTGCTCCCATTTTTCCATCATGTCTACAGTTGCTGGAGGGGGAAATCTGCTCTCTCAAGTCATTAGCTTCCCTCCCTCTCAGATTCATATAGTCTCCATTCAGTGTTTGTGGTTCAAGCAGTATTGGCCTTAACCTTTGTTAAAGCATGAAGTTTCTTACTAGAAAATACTCTGTTCCCTCCTAACTCATAATGTCCAGCTTCTTCTGGAAATTTCTGATAAACCATTTCTTTTCTCTCTGTAAAAAATACAGTTCTTACTCTTACCCAGATCCATGCAGGTATGCTAGCTAACCCTCTCTCTGGGTCTTGGGCTTTTAGCTATTAGTATCTTCTAGACTAAAAGGTATGAACAAGAACTTGAGCTAGTTTCATAGTTATGGTGCCATGTTGCTGCAGCTGCTGGTCTCCAGGAGAGCTTGAGGAGTCTTGTATATTATGCCTACTGACAAAGGGAGTTTGACTAGACCCCTGGGAACTCTGGCCCAGGGAAGCCTGATGACATAATCCAGAAATTAATAGATTTTTACCAATGGGAGACAGGGACAGGAGAAAGCCATTGGAAAAAACAAAACAGAACATTCTCCCTTCTTCAATTCTACGTAGTATTCTGAGAATAGGTAGTTGAAATTGTATGTGTCTCTTTCACAAGATGATATGAGAAAAAAAACAACGGTCTATATTTTTTTTTCATGAAGCTGTACCCAATGGGCAGTGCACTGTCTCATCTTTTCTTTTGTTCCTCCCGTAGCTCCCCTGCCCCCCCCCACACCGCCCTTACTTCTGTCCTGGGTCTCTGGGTTGCACTCCCAAGTATTAGCAAGTAAGCTTTTCCCTCAGTCTATGTTTTTGACAGATCTTGCACTAAGACAACTCCTTGGCCAACGCAGATTAATTTGACCTCCTTTGTATACCATTATACCATTATACCCATAATGCAGGGTGCACATATATATCTCACTTTCCACACAATATCACAATAATCCATTTCCATGTTTCTTTCTTCTTCTGGATTTCATATCTCTTGAAACCAGAGACTATATTGTACTTATTTGTGAATATCTGGCACCTAGCACAGTGCCTGGCATAAATTAGACCTCTGAAAATAGTAAATATTTGCCGGATGACTGACTGTAAAAGAGAGTTAGATTTCCCCTGATCAGGGAGAGAGTCCAAGAGACCTAAGAAATATTTTATATGGTTTGCCATCTCAATGTGTGGTCTCTTTTGGCTTCACCTAAATTGAGTCAGGGATGCTGCTAGCAATTACATCACACTGCTAGATTATAATTATATCCAATAATCATGATAATAATTACTGCAATATGCTTGGCACCTATATATTATCATGCTGTTAGATATTTCACATACATAATCTCATTATTGCAGCAATCATATTAGGTTGTTGTTACATACTTTGGACTTTTTGGAAATGTAGCTGGACAATTGGCCTGACTGAAGACATTCTTGAGAGTATGTTAAAGGTTGTTTTCATTATAGTCTTTAAAAAGGAGGGGTCCTTAGTGGTTAATTCTGTATCTACCAGCATCTACCAATTGACACATAAATGCCCGAGGACAGAAGTACTTAAAAAAAAAAGAAAAGAATTTCATCCTCAATTAATACAAATGTGACTCTGTAGCCAACACTCTTACTCTACTTTTTTGCCCATTTGAATGTACAAATTATATTGTAACCTGAGCTCAGGATCATAGAACTAGTCACCTCTGTCACCCTGCTTCTGCTGAGGTTATAGAAGTTAGGAAAATGTAACAGAGGGAATTATGATCAGGGCACAGTGAATAATTGTGGGATTGAAAGTTTAACCTATTCTATAAACCTGCTAAAATCATATAAATATGTTACATGAGCATTTCAGGGGTGCAGTTTTCTAGAGTAAAGGTTATATCCAATTCTTAAAGGGATTAAAGATCACTGAGTTTAATTCTATATGAACCTCCAACTTGAGGACGGCTATGAAGAATGGGGACAAAGCTCTGTGCCTCAGAGATCCCTGTTGGACAACTGAGTTCTGAATGACCAAGTATTACAGGAATAAACTCACCTGACCATTCATGCTTTAGGCACCTGAATTGAGGCCTAGGTATAAAGGAGCTCATAGTATTTGCTTTTCCCTTTCAAAACTGTGTCCTCCCTTTATTGCGGCTCTGTTGTCAGGATTTCATATTATGATGTAATCCAGCATAACTTGTCCAAAACAATATTAGATTTATTCCATTTGTTAAAAGAAGATATCACTAGTATGTGGCCCTTTTGGCAAAATCTCAATTCTTAGTTCTAGGCATGGGTTCAATCACCTGTTGCTAAGATACTACAAAAAATATTATCTGTTTTAAAGTGTTCTTTTTTAATTGAATATACTGCTGCTTTGAAATATCAGTGCAAAGGTTAAATAGGTCTTTGAAATCATATATTCTTTTTTAACTGGCAGAGATGTTTCTGAGTATTTTAAATGGAGCAGCTGCTATCTCAGTGAAGTTCCTTGAGGGAGTTTTAAAATCACAAAGAAAGTAGCATTCATAGAACAACTGAATTATGGAAATAGCAGAGAGAGACTCGATCAGATGCATTTATCCTGAAAATGCTCATCACAATCATTGATTCTGCATCAAAGGTATGAGGGAAATGCAGACACAAGGTTAGAATTCCAATTAGCAACCCCATTAGGGGTTGCTATTAGGCCCATTCAGGTTTTTTTTTTTTTTTTTGGATTTCATAATGGTAATACAAAGCATACATCCCCATAAGGGTCTGGGCCATGCCTCATAATCAAAATCATTAATATTTGTGTGATGAAACATTTTAGTGTTTATGCTAAGTTATTATCAGTTCGGGTCCAACTCTGGGTCAGGGAAGTTTTCTTAAACTTAGGAAAACACATGAGTGTGAAGAACATTTTTAATGTTTTATAATGCAAATAGATGATTGTGGACCTTTAAAATGGAGAGAAATTCCAGGGAATACGTGATTCAGAGTAATTTCAGGATCAATTTAGACTCCAAATAACCTGGCCTGTAGCAAGGTTGGGAGCAGAGTCCAGCAGGCTGGAGGAAATGATGGAATGAACACTCACACAAAGCCCAGACTAGGCAAAGTCAGCAGTGACCAGCAGGGAGGGACAGAGGTCTACATCCATGGTTAACACTTGGAAGGACTGATAAGAAATTAGAGACGTTGAAACTGTCCTGTGTCTTTCCTAAATCCAGACACTTCCCCTATTCCACACAGACATTACAGAGTCAGGGTCATCTCTCTGGAAGCCTACAACAGTCTCTTTGCTAATCTTCCTGCTTTGTTCCAGTCTTCTTATCAGTCTTTTATACCTGCCTCCTTGTGACCATCCTATGATGTGACTCTGACTTTGCCACTTTCCCAATGAGATGTTTCAGTGGTTTCCTGTGACCAACAGGGTAAGTCGCTAAAAAATGAGGTCTTTTCCTGTCCACATATTTTGCCTAAGTTCTCACTTCTGTTAAGCTCTTACAACACAGACATCACTGGATTGTGCCAGTGTCTCTACATTTGGAATATTCTTCACACCTCTTGCTTCTTCACAGATCTGATTCCTACCTGGTCTACATGACTTGACATCAGTTCATGTCTGTTCTAGGCCCCAAACTGACCTTAAGTGCCTCCACAATTATCCTACACCTATGTCAATGCAATTAGCACTTGTCACAAAAGTTGCCTGTATACTTTCCTCTTCCATATGACTATGAGCTTGTTAAATGGAAAAATCCATTTTTCTTCTATTGTTATCTCTCAGCTTTTGATGCAGTGCTTGGAACATGGTTTATCCTCAGTAAAAATTATTAAACTCTGGGTGCAATGTCAAGACAGATAAAACTATGGCATATAGGCAGTCAGGGAACATGAAGAAGAAGCACTATCAACAAAAAAAAAAATCTCTCAAGTGACGTAAACAAAGATGCATCTATCCTGGAAATGTTAGAAGTACTATGAGATAGTGAATACAGAGCCTCTAGATTATTCTTACACCAATTATATGATCCCCGTCCTTGTAATTTCCTTTGTCCCTGGAAGTAGAGTTACTTTAACCAAATGTAAGAGATTTTCTTAAAATTATGTTGCATGGCTGGTGAGATGGCTCTAGGGGAATACTTTTGACAGTTTCCTAGATGCACAGATGGCCCTGTGCATCTAGGAAAGTAAATTGTGGATTGACCAGGGAAAGATATGGTACACACATGGTTGGATTTTCTTGCTGCACTACCCACCCTAGGAGGTAAGCTGAGTTGTCTTACACTGGAATTACATCACTGTAATGGTGTAGGGATTTTAAGCAGAGGTCATAGAGGTTGGCTATGATAGTGTAGATAAAGCTCTAGTCTGAGGAACAGTAGTAATCCATCCCAATTCTAGATCTCACATTAGCTGTGCTCTTAGGAAACAAGTTGCCATCTCTTTGTATTTGGTTCTTCTTCTCTAAAGCAGAGACAGCAACAATATTAAAAGGCTGTTATAAGTACTAAATGAAAAATATGTGTAAAAGCATCTGTCAAAAATAATAGACACTCACATGTATGTGGATGGTTTAGAAATTCTATTACCGGGATCCCTGGGTGGCGCAGAGGTTTAGCGCCTGCCTTTGGCCCAGGGCGTGATCCTGGAGACCCAGGATCGAATCCCACGTCGGGCTCCCAGTGCATGGAGCCTGCTTCTCCCTCTGCCTGTGTCTCTGCCTCTCTCTCTCTCTCACTGTGTGCCTATCATAAATAAATAAAAATTAAAAAAAAATTCTATTACCTGGATAGTCAGTATAATGAAAGATACAAACATAATTCAACAATAGACTAGATTTTGATGTTATGGTAGGGAAGGATGTTCTTATAATCATATGCAAAGTCATTAGATCAAGAAGGACTTTAATTGTCCACCTGGAATATAGCACTGACAAAATACTAAAAACTCCAATAATAAACACATTTATGCTGTTTTTGTTTTGTTTAATTTATTTGTACAAAGTAGAGTGGCATTTAGACCTTTTGTGACTATGATAACATAAAATCAAATCCATTCAAAGTAACCCTATACACTTAATTATTTATATAATTTATTTTTATTATTTTTTTTAATTTTTTTTTGATAGTCACAGAGAGAGAGAGAGAGAGAGAGGCAGAGACACAGGCAGAGGGAGAAGCAGGCTCCATGCACCGGGAGCCCGACGTGTTCGATCCCGGGTCTCCAGGATCGTGCCCTGGGCCAAAGGCAGGCGCCAAACCGCTGCGCCACCCAGGGATCCCCACTTAATTATTAATGCAAGACCATCTAAGTATAACCCCGTAAAAATGCACGGTGAACCAAAGATTTAAGAGACAATTATTAAGTCAGTAAATACAACTCTAAGGTGACAGTTTAACAAGGGGGTGGGGATGGGAGAGAGGAGTAGAACTAAATTCTTATCTACCATGACAGGAAAATGAAAGATAATATCTAACATAGGTGGGTCAAGAGACCAATTATATGTATGTTGTTAAATTCCTAAAGAAATAGTTCTAGAAAGAATTGGCTGTGGATTGAGGAATGGGATGCAGGGGACTGTATATATGTTTATACATATCTATCTGTACCCGTATATTATACATATTTATCTAAATATAGACAGATATCAATATATACACACAAATCACATATACACAAACATTTTCTACCACTTTTTGACATAATCAATTTTGTCTGTGTGTAAATTTTGTAAAAATAAACATCATGTTTAAAACAGTTAAGAAGGACATTTTATTTTATTTTTTTTAAAGAAGGACATTTTAAATATAGTTGTAGTATACACACGCACACGCACACACACACACAAACACATATTTCCACTAGCAAATAAGAGACCATAATATATCCTTTAGTATCCAAGGTTCTCAGTTTTTTGTGTTTATTGAATTAGGAAAAAATCTTGCACTGCAGAATATTTCAAATCACTCAAAGAAGATGTATTTCTTCTAATTAATCCAACCCTGTATATTCTTAGCAGGAAAAATATTTCAGTATGCATATACATTTATTTATTTTTTTAAATGGTTTTATTTATTTATTCGTGAGAGACACCGAGGGAACAGCAGAGACAGAGACAGAGAGAAGCAGGCTCCTTGCAGGGAGCCTGATGTGGGACTCTATCCCCGGATCCCGGATCACGCCCTGAGCTGAAGAAAGACACTCAACTGCTGAGGCATCCCAATATGCATATGCATATGCAATATGCATATACATTTAAAGCTCAGAGCCCTCGATAATAGGCTTACTGTTTAATAACTTTAAACTCCCTCTATACCCCAATCATGTTATGTATGATATTTCATTTAATCTTCTAATCATTATCTCTAGTTTATAACTTTACTGAGGTATAATTCACATGTTAAAAAATGCACACATTTAGTGCATACATCTTGGTGAGTTTAAACATATGCATAAATCTGTGATATCATCACCAAAACCGAGGTACTAAACCCATCCGTCAGAAATTTTCCTGTGTTCTTTGTGGTTTTGTTTTTCATTTGTTTGTTTTTATTTTGCTTTTTTTGTTTTTGGTAAGAATATTTAACATGAGATCTATCTTCTTAACATATTTTAAAGCTCACCTATATTAACTACAGGTACTATGTTGTACATTAGATTTCTAGAACTTACTCATCTTACATAATGGATTTCATGCCCATGAAAAACCATCTCCCTTTCCATTCAGCCCCTGTCAATGATGATTGTATTCTCTCTGTTTCTATGAGTTTCACTATTTTAGATAATTCATATAAATGGAATCATGAAGTAAGTTATCCTTCTGTGACTGGCGTGTTTTACTTAGTGTAATGTCCTCTAGTTTGGTCCATGTTGCCACAAATGACAGGATATCTTTTACTAAGGCTAATAATATTTTATGGTATGATATACCACATTGCCTTCACTCGCTTATCTGACCATGAATATTTGGGTTGCTTCAGTACCTTGGTTATTGTGAATAATCCTGCAATGAACATGGCAGTGAAGATATCTCTTTGATATTAATTTCTTTAGTTCTATACTCAGAAGTGGGATTTCTGAATCATATAGTAGTTCTCTTTATAACTTTGAGGAACATTTATACTGTTTTCCATACCTACTGCATCGTTCAACATCCCCAGCAGTGTATAAGGATGCTGATTTCTCTGTCTCCTTATCAATGCTTGTTAACCTTTTTTTTTTTTTTAAATTATAGCCATTCTAATAGATGTGAGATGATATCTTGCTGTGGTTTTGATTTAAATTTCCCTGATGGTTAATGATGTTGAACACCTTTTTTGCATGCCTTTGGCCTTTTGTGTGTTGTCCTTGGAGAAATTTTTATTCAATTCCTTTGCCTGTTTTTAAATCAAATCATTTGATTTCCTTGCTATTGGTTTGTGGGATAGTGTTATATGTTTTGGATATTAACCCCTTTTAGATAGATGGTTTGCATTTTTTTCTCATTCCATAAAATGACCTTTCATTCTGTTGAGTGTTTTCCTTTGCTGTGCAAAAACAGTTTGACATAGTCTAACTTGCCTACTTTTGGTTTTGTGTCCTGTGCTTTTGGTGTCAAATCTAAGAAATCATTGCCAAGACCGATGTCAAGAAGTGCCCCCCACCCAGTGTTTTAAATCCATTTTAAATATAAAAAACCACATCCCGTAAATAATGAAGCATTAAAGTTGAGCTCTGTTTGAAGATCCAGCCTATGCATTCTAAAGATAAATTAAATATAGCTGAAAGATACAGGTCAAGATAGTAATATGTTTATTAACAAAGGAAGCAAAGATGATGTAGCCAGATCAGAATGTCCTGGAATTCGGGGGCATCAGGGTACATGCTTTTAATTTCTAGGCTATACATCCTCTTCTTTCTCCCATAAAGAAGAGTAGCTATTTCCAGGCATCTTGAAAATATCATCAATATTAAAAGCATCATAGAATTGACATATAAGTATTTCCATAATAATCATTTCTCTTAAGTCATTTTCTTATATTCAGTCATTACCTTTCCTGTGAATTTAAAGCTTTTACTCCTACCTCTGTCTTCCCTTTGCTCTCAGGAACTTCAGCTTTGCCATTTGTAAAGCAGATAGAAAAGGAGTGAAAGGTGTTTTGTTAGGGAAGGATATTCTAGTTTCTTTATTTAAATTTGCCTAGATACCTTAATTTTAAGCAGTCTGAAAGCACTTCTGATGAGTACTTCAAATGGCTGTTATTTCTCTGTGCTCTTATTGGAAAGCCAGTGTGGCATAGTAGTAGATTTTGGGATCGATATTCTTGGATTTGAAATTCATTTATCTAGTGCCCTGAAGCAGGTTTTCTCAATTTTCTCACCTAATAATGGTGATAATATATAACTTTTACAGTTGTAGTAGAGACCTGATGTATATGAAACATGGAGCCTTCTGTGGGAACAAAATAAATGTAATAGTCAATATGCTTATGATTGGTATTAACACAAATAATAGTAATAATAATAATAAACTGCTATCACAATTTGTCTTTATGATAATAATGCTGTCCTTGGTATTCTATGCATCCACGACTTCTATGTAAGAGTTTTCTATAATTATCATTGCTTTTAACAACATTTTAAGTCTTTTTTTTTTTTTCATATTCAGCCACTACTTTACTTAATGAATTTAAAGCTGCTTCTGTCTTCACTAATGGCTTGATATGAAGGTCTGACATGAAATTTAAAAAACTATAGTTTTTTTCTTCAGTCTTCATTTCTGCAGACTAAACATGCTTAAGTTGTCTTTGAACAAAATCAGAAATTACAGATAATGTACATGATAGAGTTATTGAATTTTAAAACTTGAGAGGACTCTAAACCCAAGGCTGTGTGGGCAATCAGTAGCTTAGGTTGGTCTAAAACTCATGTCCCCAGATTCCTTCCAGAGCTGACAATAAAATGCACATGATAATAAGGAGTAGAAAATAAAAACATTTTCTTCGACGTGGATGGAACTGGAGGGTATTATGCTGAGTGAAGTAAGTCATCGGAGAAGGACAAATATTATATGGTCTCATTCATTTGGGGAATATAAAAAATAGTGAAAGGGAATAAAGGGGAAAGGAGAAAAAATGAGTGGGAAATATCAGAAAGGGAGACAGAACATGAAAGACTCCTAACTCTGAGAAACGAACTAGGGATGGTGGAAGGGGAGGTGGGCCGGGGGTGGGAGTGACTGGGTGACAGGCACTGAGGTGGACACTTGACAGGATGAGAACTGGGTGTTATTCTATATGTTGGCAAATTGAACACCAATAAAAAATAAATTTAAATTTAAAAAATGCCATTGGGTTGAATAATCAAGAATGTCTCCATCTAGTGGGCACAACATGTAGACTTTGATTTAGGGGTTGATTTTGGTCTTTCACTCTCAGATTGCCTGAAGTTCATATTATAACAAGATACTGACACATGCCTAATGAGGACTTCACCAACATTGACTTGCCACAGATGGAGAACTTCTCCTTGAAGTTACTGCAACTACTCTTCCCCTGTCTGCCAACTACCAGAAGGGCTAGTGTAGGCTTCAGTGAAGCTCAACTCAAAAGTGCCAGTTTCTCAGAGCATGGTTAGTCCTACAACCATGGGAACCCCTGGGACTAATTCTGTGTAACTCAGGAGAAATATACATGCATGACTCCTCGATACAACCTTTTGCATTCCTAGCATTTTTAATGAAGTCACCATTTTCACTCTCAGTTACTTTGGTATGAGACGCCGAATGCTAATGGCTCCCCTTGTCCATTGGCCATGGCCCTTTCTATATACTGGAACCCTAGGAACCTGGGATACATTGGGAGTAGTTGTGGATCACAACTACTGTGGATGTAGAGGCATGACTTATCACCAGGTTCTGAGTAGAAGTCAGAGAAGGTTAAACTGATCCTTTTGGAGGATAGATAGGAAATTTTCAGAGATATGAGCCACTTGGCTTTCCTTTTTCTAATCTGAAATATGTATACCTTATAAATATATTATAAAGACGGAATCATCCTAGGCACTGTGGGGGAAACAGTATTTCTCCTTTAATTTCAGAAGGCAGTTGAAGCATATACACATAAGTATTGATACAATTAAAAATTCAGATTGAAATAATTGTTGAATACAGTGCTGAATATATATCCTCTTCTCATTTTACCTCAGACAGAACAATTCAGGCATAATGTATTAGAAAGATGTCCTGCTGCCAACAACTGTATAGGAGCAGCAGTGGCTTAAACCAACAATAGTCTCTCTTTATAATAAACCAAGAAGACTGAGGTGGGCAACCATTGGTGTTTTGGTAATGTAAGGGCCAACCTCTCTGTGATTCTCCTGTCCCACAGAGGCAAAGTGTTAGGATCTCTATCTATAAAAGAGATTAAGGACGAATCTGCCTACTTTTGAGAAGACATTCCTCCCCTGGGGAGGAATGAGGTTGGGGACAAAATTCACTGAGGGGTGGTAAAATAAATTGTTCATGAGATAATCACATATTCCATATGCTGATGGATGTTTGATTTCAGCTCGATTGTCCCATCTCTTATGTCTAAATCATAGCTCCTGCACCTTTAGACATCATATTTGTGCTCAAGGCTGTTGAAGGATGAAGGGGGAAAGGACTCATGCCAACCAAATCTCTGAAAAATAAGGAATTTTACGTCAGGCTCACTGGCCAGACCTGGATTGTAAAGGAAGGCTTCCAAAGAAGGCTTGGAAATAGGAAAACAGGAATATTACAACTGACCTAAATCAATCATAACATCTTTTGGGGCTTAGCACATTGCTTCTATGAATAAATGTGGGCATCTGTTTTCAAAAAATAAAAGCAGTGGGAGTTATTGTTTAGTCAATGTATGTGCCGCACTCTTATGTGTCCTTCTAGGTCATTTGCCTTAAGTAGTGGAGTAGATACTTATAGAATTATAATCAATTACTTAAGTGTTTTTTCTCTCTCAATAAATTAATAGCTCCTGGAAGGCAAAAACTGTGCCTTGTTTTCACTTATATTGTAGGATTTACGACATGGCCTAGAAAGAAAATGTTGCTTAATGTTCTGTGGAATTGCATTAAAATAAGTGCCTTGGGCAGAACATGTTGAATTATAGAATTCTAGGATTACAGTATTAGATTGTCAGAGTTTAGAGGTGTGAGTGACCATGCTGGGTTTGGGGTGAAGAATGAGAGGATAAGAAAGACTTTGCATAAGATATAGATTTCAGAGTACATCTTGAAGAATGAAGAGGGTTTATGTCTGATTTAGTTTTATATAACACCCATGGCACCTACAACAGTATTTTTCAATAATGAGCTCTCTCTATGTATTTGTTGAACTGGATTGAATTTGAGTAGAGAAGCAATCCAGGGAGAGAATCTTTGCAAGTAGAAGTTTATAGGTAGGAAATGCAAACAGCCACTTCACCTCACTTCCCCTCCCTTATCCTTCCCTCTCACCTTGAAGCATAGGGTCACAAGTGTTATCTTATGTTTGACTCTCAGGTACTGCAGCCTTTGGGCCTTAGTGGAACATATTGGTGATTCTTCAGGGTAAGAAGAAGGCTGTTTTCCACCTGTACGTACTCAGAGATCTGTTATACATCTAATATTAATTTGAAGCATGCAGATGACAGAGCTGGCAAATATAAGAGCAGTTACTTTTGGACAAACTGAACTAACCATAATCCTTTGCTGAGAATGCCTGTTATCCAGAAGTTGAATGGATCTCTGGTTTTAAAGCCTTTGAGAAGACTCTCCACTCTCAGCATGCGATGGCATGTTAGCCTCTGCTTTATCTCATTGAGGTCATATCAGCTGAGTTAAATTTACTGAGACATTCAGTTGGAGCTGTGAACCACATGGACAGATACATTACTAATCATTACCAATTAAATTGGAATGAAATAGCAAAGAAACTCGGTCTAGGCTGGTTTGCTTTGTGTAAGCATAAGTCCATAATTATCAGTTTTGTGATTCTTAAATAAAATGAAGATTCCTTTTGCTAGGACAGGGATAGAGTGCATAGGGAATTAAAGAATATCAAAGCTGTAGAAAAGCTGAGATTAACATAACAGTATGTCAGTTACAGCCAAGGAATCTTGGTCCTGTCCAAGCAAGTGGACACTGCCTTTGTCAATCAAGACTCCGTAGTTCTTAAGTGGGGCCTTGCTTATATACTAGAACTTATCATTTGGAAATCTGTTTCTGTAAAATATTACTACTCCTTTATTCAGCATGGTTTTCTAAAACTATGTTCCATGTGCCAAGCACTGCATTGCATATAAAAGTTTCTCTGCCTTTGAAGCAAAGAGTTTTAATAATTATTTTATAAATGTGGCCCAACAAAGTAAGTCTGTCACTTCCTGTCGGAGCAGAGTCTATAATTGAGAAGATTTGTAGTAGTTAAAAACTACATCTAACTGTTGATAAGAATGATGTGAAATAACTGTGTCTTAAACCAACTGGGAGATTACTTTTCTCTCGAGTAAAAGACATCAAGAGAGACAGTCTCAAGAGACCATGATAGATGTGTGCTATCATCAATGTTCTGGGTCCCTTTCATCTTCCTACTCTGCTGTCCTTAACACATGGCATCCATCCTCAAGACCACAAAATGGCAGCTGGAAGTCTTACTGTTACATCCATGTTGCAGGAAGAAATAAGAAGAAATGGAGAGTGAACAAAATGTTACGCCTCCCATCTGAGTCAGACTCTTTAAAGAGCTTTTCTGCAAACCCCACCCAGCAACTTCTCCTTTAATCTCCTTGACTACTTTCTAGATGCAAGAAGACCTGAGAAGGGTCCCATAACTAGTCACCTTGCCACACCCAATAACAGAGAAATTTTGCTACTAAGAAAAACAGAGGAAGATGGATATTAGGGATGTAGTTAGCAGTCTCTACCACAAGGCAGTGTGGGATAAAGATGGAAAACATAGATTTGGTTGTCAGATAAATGCCATCATTTACTAAATTAATCTGTGGTATCATTTGAACACTTTTGGATGGCTCATTTAACAGTTCTGCTTACTAGTTTTCTCACCTCTAAAATTGGAACGTATGATGAAAATCTTGCAGAGCTGTCTTCAAGATTAAATAGGATGCCTCATGGCTTAATGTGGTGTTTGATGAGCAACTCCTGTAGCTGTTTTTGTTTGTTTGTTTGTTTGTTTGTTTGTTTTGTTTTGTTTTTTTGTTTTTTCAGTTTCCTAACAAAATATTGCAAAGACATGTACAATGATAAAAATTCAAGACACTAACAAGCATGTCAACATCTAGAAGGATTTCCACTAACAATAGATCTATATGTATTAAGAAAAGAAAAAATAATAAACTTCACCAGGTTTGGTGAAAACAAGACTACAAGGAAAAAGGAAAATATTTAATCCTGCCATCCTCTTCTCCTGATGCAGACAACTCAGGTTTGTATCAACCAGGAAAACACATAGACCTCACTCTCCCATTCATTTCAAGGCTATGTCTGAAGCTATTAGAGGACATTCCTTGTGCACTTCCACCATGTATCACACAGCCCATCTCTTTCAATCTTTGGATAAATGTTACTGTCTTAGTGACACTTACCCAAGATGTCCCCACCTTAATATTCCTTATGGACCTGCCTTGTCTTACTTTTTTCCTTACTACTCATTATCATATTATATTCAATATATTTTAGTTATTTACTTTTCTCTTTATCATCTCCTTCTAGTAAAATATAAGCTCACTGGCAATATGGATTTTGGTGTCTTATTACTTTATTTGATGTAATATAAACAGTGCTGAGGAGAGCATGTAGCATAAAATAGGCACTCAACATTTAAAATTGAACTTTTGAACTTCTCATGTATTCTTATACCTCTTTTCTGCTTTATTATTTTTTTACCATAGCACATATCACTATCTTATATAATATATTGTGTACTTGTTTATTTTTCCTCTTGTCTAATTCTCCTAGTAGAATATAACCACCACGAAGGCAAGGATGTTGTGTGTTTTATTTACTACTCTTTTTTTTTTTTCCAGCACCTGTAAAAGAGTCTGGCTTATTTTAAATGCTCAATATATATTTGTTGATCTCCTGACAATCCTGCCAACTGGGTCTATTCAGAAACAGCAATTCATTGAAGACATCTGGTCAGGAAATGTGGGTGAGAAAAACCATGATGCATTGCATCCTGAGGATATCACCCTTGTATTGGCATGTGGGACAGAAACAGGAAAGACACTGGGGGAGACTTGCTGGAATTTACACTTTTCACTGATTCTGTATGTTCAGAGTATCAAAACTAAAACCAAATCCAAAATGGTACCTCAATGTAGTGCAAAGTTTAAATAACTATATTACTGATAGAATACTAGCTCTCAAGAGCTTTGTAATCAAAGTGCAGATTATAGGCATTCAATACATATGTATTAATATTTATGTGCCTTAATCATCTCCTCCTCCCTGAAAAATCTATGTGAACAGGATTTGTATTAAATCCTTTGTTCTGACTTATGTACCACACTGGAAATGATGCTTATTAGATATTTAGTAAAGGCCTTACTGGTTGATGGGTACAGACTTGTTAGATATCCATGAAGAGCCAAAAGATAGAATGGAAATCTGAAATGCATTAGGCCATACTTAACTCGAAATCAAAAATCTGGGAAGTGGAGGGGACATTTTGATCAATGTCGGATTAAGTAAATTTCACCATGAGTTCTGTTTCTAATCTGTTATAGCGAGGACAGTCCATCCAATACTTAATGACCAACCCTGAAATGGAGGCATGGGGACAGAATGTGAGAAGGTGGGCAGGACACAGTAGCAGTCATTCACCAGTCCTGTACTGACAGACATGAGGATAAATGGAGAGCTGCTTTAGCCTGGCATACAGTAGATGAAACACAGAAGTCCTCAAATTTGTTGGAGCTTGAAATAGGAAAGAATGGCATTAAATAAATTTTTCTTTGACTCCTGTTCTGTGAATCAGGGTGTCGTGGGTGGGTGGAAAGTAGCATAGTCTCAGACTTGGAGTGTCTTAAGCATGTGAATGAAGTCAGTGGGCTCCAGGCTGCAGAGTGTAAGCTTTCATGTGTTCAGCCCAAAGACCATGGCTGTTTTGCACAAGATTGTGTCCCCATTTGTTAAATTCACCTTTCTGATTTCATGCAACTTACTTTTATCACAGCCATGTCCTTCTTAACCAGCATTTCTTTTGAAATGTCCATCTTTCCCTAAGTATGGCTTTCTAAACTCTTAATCATATTTGTTTGTTTTAATTGAACAAATATGTTCTGTGTCTTGAGTACAAGTGATGGTTCCTAATTGGTTACATGTTAGCTTGGCTCGCAGTTTCAGAGGATGGGGTTTCTTTGGTTCTGGTTGGGCATGTAGAGGGGGAGATAACTTTAAAGCTTGATTAAAGCAAGTTTCTCTAATGTCAGGGTTCCCTCTGAAGAAAGAGACATAATCTTGGAGGAACAATGGGGGCTTGCTCGCATTTAGAAAGTTAGAACAGAAGTTTAAAAAAACAACCCTTGGTCCAATTTTCAACAGGATTGTATAATGTTCAAAAAATGAAAAAAATCCCCCCCACTTGTAACCACAGGAAGCCAAGCATTAAAGTCAGAAAAAGAAACCCCCCAAACCCCACCCCCAGAATGAACTGCACCATATTGTTTTCCTTTCGTGCTTGCCGATTTCAGATTTTCATTTTCTGTACATTAAAAAGCAAAGGAGACTTTAAAAAAATATTCGTTAGCGGTTTCTGTCTAAATCTCATCATCTAATTATTTTCACAGTGAACATTTGAAATGGCAGAAGCAATTCTGCCAAGAGCCTTCTCTCTCTGGATTCCAGGGGATGTTTCACAATAATTAGAAACCCCAATGGGTCTCTTAAGAACCCTTAAAGGGTTCCATATGCAGACTTCCATATGAAGTGGTACAATGTGTAGTTCTTCATTTTCCACAATAGAGCCTGACAGGTCTTAATGTATATTATTACATTAAATGAGATGCACATTAGTTGGTCAGACTGCTGGGTAGCTGGCCTCAATTCACTGAGAAATACAAACCAACCTGGTCACTTCATTATTTGCTCCACTCTCACTCTCCCATATACAGGGTCCTGGTAATCTGTGTGCAAGTACTCCATTGAACTGGTAGAGGACTTGTTCTTTGGTTGGTGAAATACAGTAGTTACAAAAGGCCCAAGGATCACCTTGTCCTCTATTTAAAATGTGTGGCTTGACTAGATCTTAGCATTCCTTTATCCATTGATTGCTACTGTGGTGTTCTCTGCTTAAGTAGCAGGAAACCACTATATATAGACAATATTGGATATATTGTCAGGTCTGTTTATTTACCACGTTTTGCTAAGCAATGAGCACTGATTATCAACCTTATCATGACTGATAGAAGTTGAACTGGTATATTTTTTTGTTGACAAGAAAATGTCATTCCATACTTAAAGGTTGTACATGGTTCCTACTGGCTGGGTAACGACTCTATTAAGTATTTGGTCCTCTGCTTGGTGGCAGTTTAGGAGACTTTGTCTCTTGATGCTTTGTGCATCCTTAATGAGGCCATACGGTGTAATTCAACAAGACCTCTGGAGAGCAAGGCAACTGGTAGAGAAGAAAAAAAAATAGCTTATTTCTTTGAGGGTTTTATCTTTTCAGTAGACTAGATGACTGTATTCTCACCTTAAAAATATGATATTTTCTAAAAAACAAAAAAATCTTATCGGTATTTTTTATCTTGACCAATTATAAATGTGTCTCCCTCCTTCCTTATGAAACGCTTCCTTTCTGCCATTGTAATGTTAATACAATGACCAGTGTGTGCCAGCTGCAGTTTTGAGGGAGAGAAGTGTGAAATATTAGAAAGAATAGCAAAACCATTTCTCATTATTGTGTTGCTCTAAAAATTTCTTAATGCATTTAAGATTTTCAGAAGAGAAGAAATGTGGGTCAGCCCAACATTTGATATATGATTATTTGTTTTTGTCCCTTCTCCCTGCAAATAAGTAATCAAGTTAGGAATTCTAAGTTTTTGGAGGTGGTGTACATCAATATTATTTTGAAAATGTTAACATGGCATCCTCTCACGATAGAAAGCAGGGCTGGACTGTTTTCTTGAGAATATTTAAATTCCCTTTAATGTCTGATGGTAACTGGGTAGAAAATGAGGAATCCAAACCAAAAGACAAATGGACAATTTTGTGCTACTTTTAGGAATTAGAAACTGAAGATTTTATGTGTTGAAAAAAGTTTCTTAATGAACATGATTTCTTGTCAGTAACAAGCTAACTGAAAGTGAGACTATGGGAAATTGCCTCTTCCTAGCTCTGGAGGCCATTTGTTTCTTTGACTTCAAATGTTACCTGGTGATGAATAAAGGCTAAAATTCCTCCACCGAAAGCTGTCAATTAAATGGCCATTAGCAGATCCATTCCTTTCTCTTTTCACTATATGGAAGTTGAGATCCATAACTGAAGATAATTTAAATTAAGAGTAAATAGAAACAAGAGGCAGAGTGCGAAGGAGGTGTAGCAGGGAAAAGTAAAAAATCACACTCAGTTAATGATTTCATCCAATCAAGAGAACAGAACATAGTATTAGAATAGGTCCTCTGGGAGATGTAGAGTTGCATAAGCATTTGGAAAAGAAGAGAAGCAGAGATTCTAGAACTCTGACTGTGAGCAGGGAGAGGTCCACAGGCTCCAACAGAGAGGTTCACAGAAGAAATAGAAAGAGCAAAGGCCTAAGACCATGAGTTATAGGACTACAAAGTATCCCCCAAAAGAGACACCCATAAACACTCATACACATAAAAGCATGAATATACCCCCCCTACAGACATCACTATAACATATATTTGGGGGAAAAGGTCTGATTGCAATTTTGAACTCCAGCTGCTCACATTTAGCATAGAGTTATTTTCAGGGTGGCCAAATCATGTAACCAGTACTGAATCCCACTCAGGTATTTATAGACCTGGAAATCAATGCTGACAAGATAATCTACTGCTGTGGCAATGGAGAGAATCCTGTGACTGGGACAACAAACAGAAGAAAAATTCTGAGGTTTCTATATGTTTTTATGAAGCTCAGTTTGTGGGAAAAGGGGAAAAGTGGAAAGAAAAGGTATTTATTTTGTGATAACCTTATGAGGTCATTATTGGTTCCAGTTCTCAGATAAAAATATATCACATCACAGAGACATTGCCATGATTCCCATATACTCATCGATGGGGGAGCGGGGGTGAAGAGTGGCCTTGAGAGAATCCATTTCGTCCAAACCCAGAGCAGCAGTTTATGGTGTAGATGCTGCTCACATGCACATACTCTAACTCTGGGCTACTCAAGAGTGTGAAGTGGTGTCAGTAAGCAAATGCTCTGTTCCTTGCTTGCAATGACAGAATTTGGAACACAGAAATTGAGAGTCTAAGTTTAGAAAGTTCAATAGCCATTTCACATTGTAATGAGTTCTATTTCATAAGTTGTATTTTATGGTTTTGTTTTCTCATTTTCTGAGTAATATATTATTTAATTTTGTGAAAGTCTGAATCAGGATGAAATTAGTAACTTAAAACAAACAAAACTGGCCCTCTATCCCAGATGTTCTGAGAAGTACTGTCTTTAATGGAACGTTATGATCCACAGAATAGACTAAGATTTCCTCTAATATCTGGGATCCTTTCCACATTTTAATCTAAGATCTCTAGCTTCTTTGATAGGTGAATGCTTACCACAGCATAACCTAAAGTATCTTCCCTAAAAGCTGTTCAGCAAAGCAAAAATATTCAGGACTCAATACCTTTGGAAAACAGTACGTATATTATGCCCACCTTAGAGATTCCCAATGCATGTTAACATACTAAAGATTCTGAGAAATTTTGCAATAAGCAGAAAGTATCTGGGTTTTTTTTGTTTTTTGTTTTGTTTTTTTTTAAAGAAGTTTATTTTTTTTTAATTTTTATTTTTTATTTGTGATAGTCACAGAGAGAGAGAGAGGCAGAGACATAGGCAGAGGGAGAAGCAGGCTCCATGCACCAGGAGCCCGACGTGGGATTCGATCCCGGGTCTCCAGGATCGCGCCCTGAGCCAAAGGCAGGCGCTAAACGGCTGCGCCACCCAGGGATCCCGAAAGTATCTGTTTAACAAAGAATTTCCCAAACTTATTTGGTCACAGAGCTCTTTGCATCCTGTAACCCCTTAGCACAAATTAATTCCCTGTGAAATTCATATTCCATGGAATATAAATTGGAAAATACTTTCATTTAATCATGATTGGAGACTTCAGTGCAAGCTGAAAAGTAAAAGAATCAGGTAGCAGTGGATAATGTTAAAAGGAAGAAATGGAAGTGCACATACTTTTTAATCATAGTGCAAGAAATATGCTGATTCTGCTTGGACTGGTATTCTAACATAAAACTTTTGACTTCTTCATGTCTTTCATCCTCCCACCTGCCTTTTCTAAATACTCATAACCTCTCAGCAGGCTCTTTCTTCAGATACTTATAAAGAGATTTCTGCTCCCCTTGAGTTTTCACAATTGAGCCAGAAATTATGTGAAATTTAGGGTTTTGCTAGCTAGTTTCCTGACTTTTCGACATCTGGTCCTTACTGTCTATTTCCAGGCATTTAGTCAAACCCACTGATTTGGACTAACAAGGGAAAAGATCAATCTAATTTGGTAAGAAGTCTGCTTTATAGGATATTTTTTTAAGTAATGCAGTTTTAGTCTTATTATTTTCAAAAGCCCCTGGTGCCAGAAACTATGATTGTGGACATATAGAGTTTCTATTTTATATAGAGACATGAATGATTTGCATTAATTGAACTTAAAATAAGATTTTATTTAAGTTTAAATGTTCTTCCCTTTCCTCCATTTACAGTGATTATGGAGCCACTTTTGTTTGCTTAAGAAAATTCACTTCTAGATTAAGATATTCTTTATTGCAAGTCCTGTCTCAAAAACAACTGTTCAAATCAATGGACCTCAAAGAATAAAGCTTGTTTGTATTTGATTTCCATCCTTACTAAAGTGCAAGAAATATAACATTGATGAAAGCAAAGAGATCAGAACCACCATGCTTTTTCTTTCCAAATATTTACTCTGAAAATGGATCTTTATCCTTTTGAAGCAAAAACTATAGTACCTCACACTGTCTCTTTTCATAACTATCACTCTATTTTATTTTTCTCATAGTTATCATCATTGTTTGAAATTACAGTGTTTATTGATTTATTCCCTTGTATACTCTCTTCTGCCTTTCCACATTGGCATACAAGCTCATAGAAAGAGGTAAGTAAGATCCAATCCCTATGAAATATCATGGGAGAGGATCTACTCAGGTAGAAAATAGGGACCTCAAACAGGGGAACTAATTAAGATGGTTTAGAGAATAACAGCCTTGCTGGCTCTCCTTATCTTTACCCCCACCCTCACACAACTGGCTGCCTGGCAGACAAAACAGGAAAAGACAAAACCAACAAGATTGCTCTCCTTTGACAGTACTCAGTTTACCTCTCAAGAAAGGCTAAGGCTTCTAAATCCATCATGTATAGTGTAATGACCATCTCCACTCTACCTGCAGATTTAAAGTAAAATCTTCCAGTTGACAATTTTTACACCACACCTAGAGTTCCCAAGATCTCATTAAGAAGTCCTATAAGAACATTATTGCAACTATCTAAAAAAAGCAAGTGCCCTTCATGCCTAATTATAATAGACAACAAAGATTTTACCAGAAATATGAGGAAAATAGTTAGCACTAATGAAGATATATTTTTGAAAAGATTTATTTATTTTGGAGAGAGAGAGAAAGAAAAGAATAAGCAGGAGGGGCAGAGAGAGAGATGGAGAGAGAATCTCAAGCAGGCCTTCCTATGAGTGCAGAGCCTGACATGGGGCTCAATCTCAGAACCCTGAGATCAAAACCCTGAGATCACAACTTGAGCCAAAAACCAAGAGTTGGATGCTTAACTGACTACACAAACCAAGCCACCCAAGTGCCCCACTAATGAAGATATTTTTTAAAGTCAAGATCAACTAAACCTAAAGCAAATAAATAATTCATGGAACATAACCGAACTTTTAAAAAGTCACAAATATTAGATTTGGATAGATTGTTGCCTCTATAAAACAAGAATAGACTGTGGTAACAAAAGGGAAACCTGAAAAAAGCTATGAGGAATGAACATATTATAGTGTCTTGTGTAATGCTGTCTTAAAAACTGCATTCCAAGAATATTTAACTTCAGAAATAAGGTACTATAAAGAATATTAGATTAAAAAATGGGAAACAAGAATTACATAACTGTTAAAAATAATAAAAGTATAAGATATGAGAAAAAAAAACCATAGCCTGAAAGGAAGCCAAATTGTGTAAAGCTATTATTTCTTGGTAGTGGTTGCATTTTCTAAAGTTGGTACAATGAATATGTGTTACTATTGTAGTCAGAAAAATTTAATATACAATTGCAATTCTTAGCATGTACTATGAATGAAATGCCCATTAACTTCACGCTATTACTTTTCAGTGCATTACTGGAGAAAAGCACTGGAACGGTGTCATGTCAAATAAACTGAGATTTATTTCTTATGCCTTAATTTTAAAAACAGAAAAACTATGAAAGATCTTTTGGAAATTAAAAAATAGCTTGCTTCAACTTAAAGCTCAATAAAAAGGTTAAGAGCAAAAATTGAAAAAAGAAAAAAAGGGCAAAAGTTGATAACCTTTACCAGAAGGGAGTAAAAAACAGATAAATATGACAGAATAGATAAGCCATATAGATTACTAGCAAAATTGATATTTAATATAATTCTAGAAAGAGAGAATAGAAAATGGAGAGGAACTTAAATAAATAATAGAAAATAATTTACCAGAGATGTGGAAAGATAAGATTTCAATTCAAAAGGACCATTCAGATGACTTCAAGGTAAAACACACACACACACACACACACACACACACACATACACACACACACACGTGCACGTGCTTCTATTCTTTCTCCAATATTTCAGAACACAAAGGATAAAGAGAAAGTCCTTAAAAGTTAAAATCACATAACACAACTTCAGAGAAGGAAAATCAAGCTTGCATCAGAATTCTTGTCACCAGTAGTGGATGCTTGAAGGCAATGGAAGAACTCCTTCTAAGCTCTAAGAATAAATTAGTTTGAATCTAGAATTCTATATATAACTAAGTTATCAGAATATGTGAAACCAAAAAAATCTATAGAAATTTTCCTATGCACCATTCTCAGGAAGTTGCTAGACAATATACTCAAGACAATTAAGTTTTTAAAAAAAAGGATCAAGAAAGAGAAAACAAGAGGTACATGATACATTGGAATTAAGTGAGAAGTACAAAGAAAATAAATCCCATGATGACAGCTGGCTTAGTATAGGATCTTGGTGGGCTAAAAAACATATTTTTTCAAGAAAAAGAAGAATAGGTTATTTTCAATAGATAGATGGAATTAGCGAGATTTGTTATGTGGCAAAAAAAATAGTCATGTTTTTCTCAGCAGGCATAAAAGAAAGATAATTATCAATGTCTTATTTTTTTTAACATATACAATAAAAAATAAATAAAAGTGTACAATAATCATGGTAAAAATATAAAATAAATAAAATGTGTCATTTTTTAAAAAGATTTATTTATTTATTCATGATAGACAGACAGAGAGAGGCAGAGACAGAAACAGGATCCATGCCGGGAGCCCGATGCGGGACTCGATCCCGGGACTCTAGGATCGCGCCCTGGGCCAAAGGCAGGTGCTAAACCGCTGAACCACCCAGGGATCCCAAAATGTGTCATTTTTTAAAGAAACTTCATGGAATGCAAGAAATTTGCCATGATTTTACTTATGGTTTCTCATTTCTTGTTTGGCTGAAAAAAGGCATTTCCTACCTTGAGGTTATATCAATATTCTTGTAAATGATTTAGTTTAGAAATTACTTTAAAAATTTATTTTAAAAATTATGTTTTTATGTTCTTTACATTTAGATTTCTAATCCATGTGAAATATATTTTTACATGAAGCATAAATAGGGATTTAACCGTGTGTGCATGTGTGTTTCCTTTTGGGTAGGTAATTATGCCAGTGTCACTTATTAAATACATCATTCTTTCTCTACCAAGTTGAAATGTCACCTTTATTATTTCATTCTAGATATTTTAAGAAATGGATTTTGCTATAGACTGAAGAAACATGAAAGAACGTACGATTTTTTTAAGCCAGAAAAGACAATTTTAATTATCCCCAGGAACACAGGAAAGAAGACAAAAAGGAGGGGGAAGAAAATACAGAAATTTGGAAATATGAAATAATGTGGAAAAAATAATGACCAAGAGAACAAAATGTACACTAATTGAAAATCGGTTAATCTCACTAAATGAAAGACAGAGCCATTCAGATTAGATTAAAATCATATATACGTACACATATACACATACATACAGCATTTTGCAAAAGAGACAATGGACTTGACATCTTGAAGCAGATATTTTGTTGTTTATTAAAAGAAGATCTACATTCATTAAGAATTAAGGAAAAGGTTTTGATAAAATCCAACATCCATTCCTAATTAAACAAACAAATGAACAAACAACCTCTCAGCAGACCAGTAATAGAATGAAACTTCTTCAATCTGATAAAGGCATCTAAGAAAACCGTAGAGTTAACATAATTCTTAATGGAGAAAGGCTCATTCCTCTTTTACTAAATGTCAAGGACAAGATGAGAGTGTCTACTCTCTTTCTTGCTATTCAATTGGAGGTTCTAGCCAGCTGAGCAAAGAAAAAAGAAAGCATCTGGATTAGGAAGGAAGAAGTAAAATCATTTTTATTCATAAAAAATGATGAATTTTATGGAAAATCCTATGGAATCTACAAAAAGTTAATACAACTGAAAAGTGAATTCAATGAAGTTGTAAGACACAAGATCAATATGCAAATATCAGTTGTTATTTCTATATACTAGCAGTAGACACTAAAAAAAATTGAAATTAAAAATAATACTACTGGCACCAAAACAGACACACAGATCAATGGCAGAATAGGGAACCCAGAAATGGATTCTCAACTCTATGGTCAACTAATCTTTGACAAAGTAAGAAAAAATATCCAATGGAAAAGGAAAGTCTTTTCAATAAATGCTGCTGGGAAAACTGGACAGCCACATGTAGAAGAATGAAACTGGACCATTTTCTTACACCATACACAAGGATAAACTCAAAATGGATGAAAGATTTATATGCGAGACAGGAATCCATCAAAATTCTAGAGAAGAACACAGGTAGCATTTCCTCCTTGGCTTCAGAAACTTCTTGCTAGACACATCTCCAAAGGCAAGGGTAGCAAAAACAAAAATGAAAAGGACTTCATCAAGATAAAAAAATCTTCTGAAAAGCAAAGGAAACAGTCAACAAAACTAAAAGGCAACCTACGGAATGGGAGAAGATATTTGCAAATGACATATCAGATAAAGGGCTAGTATTCAAGATCTAGAAAGAACTTATCAAACTCAACTCAACACCCAAAAAGAACAAATAATCCAGTACAGAAATGGCCAGAAGACATGAATAAACATTCCTCTAAAGAAAACATACAAATAGTCAATAGACATATGGAAAAATGTTCCACATCACTTGTCATTAGGAAAATACAAATAAAAACACAATGGGATACCACCTCACACCAGTCAGAAGGGCTAAAATAACAAGTCAGGAAACAACAAATGTTGGTAAAGATGTAGAGAAAGGGGAACCCCCTTACACTGCTGGTGGGAAATGCAAGCTGGTACAGCCACTCTGGAAAACAGTATGCAGGTTTCTCAAGAAGTTAAAAGTAGATCTTGGAAACTAGCCCTTTATCTGATATGTCATTTGCAAATATCTTCTCCCATTCTGTAGGTTGTCTTTTAGTTTTGTTGACTGTATCCTTTGCTGTGCAAAAGCTTCTTATCTTAATGAAGTCCCAATAGTTCATTTTTGCTTTTGTTTCTTTTGCCTTTGTGGATGTATCTTGCAAGAAGTTACTGTGGCTGAGTTCAAAAAGGGTGTTGCCTGTGTTCTCCTCTAGGATTTTGATGGAATCTTGTCTCACATTAAGATCTTTCATCCATTTTGAGTTTATCTTTGTGTATGGTGAAAGAGAGTGGTCTAGTTTCATTCTTCTGCATGTGGATGTCCAATTTTCCCAGCACCAAATTTATTAAACTCAACACCAAAGAAACAAACAATCCAATCATGAAATGGGCAAAAGACATGAAGAGAAATCTCACAGAGGAAGACATAGACATGGCCAACAAGCACATGAGGAAATGCTCTGCATCACTTGCCATCAGGGAAATACAGATCAAAACCACAATGAGATACCACCTCACACTAGTGAGAATGGGGAAAATTAACAAGGCAGGAAACCACAAATGTTGGAGAGGATGCGGAGAAAGGGGAACCCTCTTGCACTGTTGGTGGGAATGTGAACTGGTGCAGCCACTCTGGAAAACTGTGTGGAGGTTCCTCAAAGAGTTAAAAATAGACCTGCCCTACGACCCAGCAATTGCACTGCTGGGGATTTACCCCAAAGATTCAGATGCAATGAAACACCGAGACACCTGCACCCCAATGTTTCTAGCAGCAATGTCTACAATAGCCAAACACTGGAAGGAGCCTCGGTGTCCATCGAAAGATGAATGGATAAAGAAGATGTGGTCTATGTATACAATGGAATATTCCTCAGCCATTAGAAATGACAAATACCCACCATTTGCTTCAACGTGGATGGAACTGGAGGGTATTATGCTGAGTGAAATAAGTCAATTGGAGAAGGACATTTTATGGTCTCATTCATTTGGGGAATATAAATAATAGTGAAAGGGAATATAAGGGAAGGGAGAGGAAATGTGTGGGAAATATCAGAAAGGGAGACAGAACATAAAGACTCCTAACTCTGGGAAATGAACTAGGGGTGGTGGAAGGGGAGGAGGGCAGGGGGTGAGGGGGAATGGGTGACGGGCACTGAGGGGGGCACTTGATGGGATGAGCACTGGGTGTTATTCTGTATGTTGGTAAATTGAACACCAATAAAAAATAAATTTATTTAAAAAAAAAGAAGTTAAAAGTAGAGCTATCCCATGACCCAGCAATTGCACTACTGGGTGTTTACCCCAAAGATACAAATGTAGTGATTCAAAAGGGCACCTGTACCCCAGTGTTTATAGAAGCAATGTCCTCAATAGCCAAACTGTAGAAAGAGCTGATATGTCCATTGACAGATGAATGGATAAAGAAGATATGGCATATATATATATATATATATATATATATATATATATATATCCGTCTTTGTGGTGTTCTCTGGCTTAAGGAATAAAGAAGTGGCCCTTGAGGAACGTGATTATCCACAGGTACAGCCAGAATCTCCTGGCTAGATTTTTAGCACTGTTGTGGGCAAGTTTATGCTTAAACTTAAACTCCTTTTCCCAATCCTGCCTCCCTTGAGTGGCCATGATGGAAAGGCAGCAAGCTGAGGAGTAGCATAAGCAGCAGCTCTCCCAGCGGTGAATGGTAGAAGGAGGGGTAAAAAGATGAATGACGTAAGCAGTCTGTGTTTGTTTTTTGTGGTGTCATAGGCCTTGGGCAGGGGAACTAGCCTTGGATTGTGTTTTATTTACTTGTCCACAGTGCTATACCTAATAAGAAAGATGATCCAAAAAATTTGGTATAATGAATCATCTATTTGTATTTTATACTGTGAGCCCATTTTGTTAATAAAACTTAATTTTTAATAAAATGTATAAATGTATAATATATATACATATATATGTATAATATATGTGTGTGTTATATATATATATATATATATATATATATTACACACACATAAAACTCAGGAGTCAGAAAGGATGAATACCTACCATTTACATTGATGTGGATGGAACTGGAGGGTATTATGCAGAGTGAAATAAGTCAATCAGAGAAAGATGATTATCATATGGTTTCACTCATATGTGGAATATAAGACAGTGCAGAGGATCATAGAGGACAGGATGGAAAACTGGGAAGTCATCAGAGAGGGAGGAAAAACCATGAGAGACTCTTAATTATAGGAAACAAACTGAGGATTGTTGGAGGGAAGATAAGTGGGGGGATGGGTAATTGGGTGATGGGTACTAAGGAGGGTACATGATGAGATAAGCACTGGGTGTTAAACACAACTGATGGATTCTTAAACACTACATCTGAAACTAATGATGTACTGTAGGTTGGCTAATTGAATTTAAATACAAAAAATACCATTTATACAAAGCATGAGAAATATGAAATACTTAGAGAGGTAAAGCTTACAAAAGATAGATAAACTATGTATACTAAAACCTATAAAAACACTGCTAATTTAAATTAGAACCTAAATAAAAGGTGTGATATATTGTGTTGATGGGCAGAAGATATATATTTATTAAAATGTTTGTCTTCCCAAAATTAATCTACAATTTCAAAACAAACCCAAAGTTTCAGTAAACATTTCTGTAAAATTGACAAATTCTGAAATTCATGTAAATTCAAAGTAGTAAAAGCCTTTGAAAAAGAGCCTGATTTTAGGACTTATTAAGAATTACTTTAATCAAAGTGTTGTGGTATTGGCCTAAATATAGACAAGTGTACCAATTGACCAGAATAGAGTTCAGAAACAGAATCACACTGGTTTATGAACAACTTTTTCCCCCACAAAAGTACAAACACAATTCAGTGTAAAAAAGGATAGTCTCTCTCTTGCTCTCTGATTCTTAAAAACTGGTGATGGATTAATTGAACATCCATATCCAAAAAACAAAATAAACTTCAGTTCATATCTTACACAATTAATAACTAACTCAGAATGGATTTTAAATTTATATATAAAACCTAAGACTAAAATTTCTAGAAGAAAACAGAAATTAAAATCTGTATAACCTGGAGTTAGACAAAGAGTTTTCAAATACATCAATGAAAGCATGGTTTATAAGTGAAAAAAATGTAATAAGTTCTACTTCAAAATGAAAAATGTCTACTTTTTGAAAATCAAAGAATAAAAAGATAAACTGCAGTTTGGGAGAAAATATTTGCCAGTCATATATCTGATAAAAATTTGTATCCAGAATATATGCCATAAAATTCTCAAAACCAATAAGAAAACAATAACTCATTTTTTTTGAAAATTGGAGAGGAGTTGAACGAATAAGATATATGAATAGCAAATTTTAAAATGAGAGGATTATCAACATCATTAATCATTAGGTAAATGCTTATTGAATCACAATACGATACTTTTACCTGCCCATTAGAATAGTTAAAAATAAAAAGAATGACTATGTAAAATGTTGTCTAGAATATACAGAAACTGAAATTCCCCTACGCTATTGATGAGAATGTATAGTGGTGCAACCATGGGTAAACAGTCTGGCATTTTCTAAAATGGCACCTGCTATATGATTCAGTCATTCTATTTCTAGGTGTGAACCTGTGAGAACTGCAAGACTATGACCACATAAAGAATTATATATGGATATTCGTAGCAACTTCTATTTTACCAGCCCACATCTCTAAATAACCCAAATAAATGTCCATCAATAGATTAATGGATAATCAAATTGCAATGTAATATAATGAATTACTACACATCAATCTAATGAACTATTAAATACAAACAACATAGATGAGTTATAAAATAATTATGCTTTGTGAAAAGTCAGACAAAAAGGAGTATGTTAAGTGTGGTTCCATGTACACAAAATCTAAAAAATACAAACTCAACCTGTAATTACAGAACTTATATGAGTGGCTGCCTGGGGATGGGGGCAAGGACTGGAGAAAAAAAATGTTATTTACAGTGTGAAAGGGAAATTTGGAAGATGAAAAGGAATGAATGCATAATTAAAACAAAATAGTTACCATCTTTGAACCAATCATACTAGAGCAAATAAACTGAGGAGCATAATTGACTCAACCCTCTTCACCAAAAGACCAAAAATAACAGCAAATTAAGACAAACAGAAATTTGCTGCTGCTAACAAGTACTAGAGACTACAATTTTCACCACTGCTACTTTCAACTTCATCCGAGTCAGTGCCAGAAACTTGACCTTCCAGCCACCACTTGGCTGTCCATGTCAAGTATAGAGGCTTCCCTCACCTCCTTCTCTTCACATTACTAACTCTCGTGTCAAAATATGACATCGGTGACTGATTGGTTAATCCCACATAATGACCCTGTGCTCTAACCGTGAGGGAGGCTGGGAAAGAGAAGGCTTAACATTTTTACTACTCAAATTAGAATTGGTCACTGTGCTTCACTCTGATAATTCAGGAAAGAATTGCCTAGATATAGCAGTGTATTCAGAAGCTGGATGGCCAACGTGAATGCCAAATATCTGTTTTGCCAATTTATAGGTTATTTGACTTGATTTGTTCGGCACGTCTCTGGGATTATTTTTATAAACTCTAAATCCACTAACATATTAGAATATATATTGATTTTGATTGATCTGAATTATTTTTCTCCTGAGATATGATGTGCAGATTAAATGTGAAGGTTAAGGTATTTCCAAATATCAGAAAAGCTTTCTCAAGTATATATTTGAATATTTTATTCCTATTCCATTTGTCCTGTACCTTTCTTCATGGACACCAATTATGCATGTATTAGCACTCCTTTATATGTATGCCACATCTATCATCTTTGCATTAATCCTCTAAACTCTTTAAAAGTTTTGCTCAGGGTTCTCAATCTAGCCTTCCTTATTTCTAATTTTTTTCAGTAGTATCTCATACTTTCTTTCTTTCTTTCTTTCTTTCTTTCTTTCTTTCTTTCTTTCTTTCTTCTTTCTTTTTCTTTCTCTCTTTCCTTCCCTCTGGTGGTTTTTCTTTTTTGCCCCTTATATTTCTTTCCTGACCTCTGCCAGTTTGGTGATTCTAATCTTTTACCCACTGATCCCCACTAGCTCCACACTGGGCTTTTTTCCTCATACAGGACATATTTCCTTTAAATGTGCTAATTTTGTGGGCAATGTTTGGTAAAACTTTCTGCTGCTTTACAGTACACTTCTTCTGATGTGGTTCTTCAACAGCCTTCAATTTGTCTTGTTGAATTTCACATTAAAAAAATGTTCCGTAGATTGGATGTTGTTTTATTATTTTATTTTTCTTGCTACTAATACCATGAATGCTAGTAGTAAAATTCGTTTTTTTATTATTATTATCTTTGAATGGAGGGAATTCTTCCTGGACAAGACATTTGTGAACAGATTTTGTGGACAGGGGATGATCGTGGGAGGAAGCTGTGGTTGGAAGAAATTTGAGTAGCAGGCAAGCAGGGAACTTGAAAGTCTGTCTACAGAAACTTACTCATCAACACTGCCCTGTAGGTAAAAGCAAGAGCCAGGAGAACAGGAAAGTTCTTTTGCTTACAGCAAAACTACGTGTTACATGATGCAGATGTGTAAGAGTGTGAGGGTGTGTATGTGTGTTGGGGGATTGGAGAGAGGGATGATGTAATCTTATTTTTAAGTTTCAGGGCTATTTAGTTCCTGTTCTTTCTCTAACACCATCTGCTTCAGTGATACTACTCATTTGCTCTTCTAACTCTAGTTTGCTGCTGTTCCATGCAGCCAGCCTGGATTCAGAGAGGCTCCTGCTGTGAGTAAACACACACTTTTCGTATCATCCAAATACAGAGTCATTATGCTCATCTGACTCTGACCAAAAATCTTTAAAGTCAGGTGCTTTTCTTGGGGTCCTCTCTTACTGTCATTCCCATTTCATTTCTCATAACAGGCCTTCTTCATACTTTGTGGTTTGAAGTTACAAGTGTTCTATAGATTTGTCCAAGATAACATGCCCCTTTCTGGTTTGTGTTCTTGTTGGTTTTAGTTCATTTTAGAGAGAAAAAAAGAACAGGTTATTTTTACTTTTCCCTCTAAAACCTGGAAACATCTGAGAAATCTTCTGAATGATGCTGCCAAGCTCTATGGCTAGGAACAGCTGAGTGCTCTCGTGTATGGTAGGTGGCCCATTTAAAAGCAATGCAAACCGAGTGCTCTGACTCAAGGTCATATGTTCCAGTTGCCAAGAAATATTAAACGGAGGTAAGTGTTACAGCAAAGAACTCTTTGTCCCTCACGCAATGTAATTATTATTCATATATCTTTTATCTAAGAACCACATTTGTAAATGGAGTACACATTATGAAGAGATATTCATTTGAAAATGTTAGTTTACTTGTACTTTCTTTGCAGATGATAGCCCAAGTCAGAGGGTGAACTGGAGAAGCATTTTGATGTGCTGGTCTTTTCTTTTGCTTAGGCTTACTTATTATTCTGGTACAATCTCTGTTGCTTATTTAGAGTAGACATGATTGCCGTGCCCCCTAAGGATTCTGGAGCATGTGACTTTCCTTGGACAGTCATTCTACATGCATTGATTAGGGACTAATTAGGGACTCCATTTGAGGGATATGGTGATTAAATAAGCTCAGACATCCCCATTAGAAAGGTCACATAATGAAGATGGTCCAAGGAGTCCAGGTGGTTCAGTGGTTTAGTGCCGCCTTCAGCCCAGGGTGTGATCCTGGAGGCCTGGGATCGAGTCCCACGTCTGGCTCCCTACATGGAGCCTGCTTCTCCCTCTGCCTATGTCTCTGCCTTTCCCTCTCTCTGTGTCTCTCATGAATAAATAAATAAAATCTTTAAAAAAAAAAAGACAGTCCAATTAGACACATAGCAAAAATACAAACCAAAACTCTAATCACCACCCCACAGGATTGTTATGTGGTTTAAATAAGAATATTACACCACACCTGGTAAATCTATAAATATTAACTACTTTATTGCTATTGTTTTTATCATCTTGATTGGTAGTATCAGTACAGGAGATAATGGCAACATCCTATGAAGGAAAGAAATGGAAGCATTTTCTTGTTCCTAGATGGACTCTATGGGTATTGACAAGGACTATATTTATGGTCATTGGATAAAGGATAATCTATAGGGCAGAACAGAAGTGGATATAAAGACAAAAGTGAAAGAGAAGCAGGGCTGTTCTTGATGCTGCTGTCTTGGGATGCATTGTGATAAAACCTGTTTCAGTATTGGGTCCTATGCATTGACCTTTTGGTTCTGTTTCACCCTCTTTAATTAGCTCACTTCAACTTGGCGTGTTTTCTTTAGCAGAGCATTTGGCATCAGGCTGCTCCCGGTATAACAATTTTGAGAGGATGAGAGACATGGATGGAAATAACCCATCTAAAGTTATGATGGCCTTCTCCCATAATGTATTGTAATGTGGTGATAATGATAGATGCACTAGCTTCTGTATTTGAAGTTAAAAGAAAATTCAGTTGTGTTTTCTTTTCACCATCCACAAACCGTTATTTTGTAATAACAGAGGGAAGAGTTTTCTATAGCAGCCTCGTCAGCGGTTCCAAACTGGAAATAACATCCAACCACTAACTGCTGTTTAATTTTTTTTTTGTTTTTACTTTATTTCATGCGTAACTATGTTTGCACAGCAGGGCAGCAAACGTCTGAGGAAGTGTCACTTGGAATAGCAAACAAGCTAGCAAAGCCATCGTCTCTGCCTGGGGTTTTGCCTTGGGTGGGTGTACACAGTCCCAGTTCACCAAAAAGACCTTATTTAAATACAATGAAATCTGCAGGATGATAAAAGATGGCAAATGACAGTAATTGCCAAAATATGAATTTCATATTTGTGATGCCTTATTTCTCCAGGATAGAAAGAGCTTCTAGGAGACAATTCATGAAGAGCATCACTGTCTGCAGGGTGACTCAGGAGGCAGAAGGAGGGGAAGCTTGATGACAATTCAGAGTATGGGCAAAACAGCAGAAGCCTCGATGCTCAGTGTATCATCTTTACATGTAACCAAACTCCAGATGGACTTCTTATATTTCTGAGGGATGCTCCTGGTTTTTCTCAGGGGTTTCTATTTTGAGGGGTTGGCGATGGAGATGTCAGCGGATATTGGCAGAAGCTATGTCTCTCCCCAGCTGCACCAATGGAAATCATCACATTACAATGACTCACTTCTTCCTTTGCCACTGGGGTTTTGTACACCATCTTCTCTGCACAAAACTATGCCTGGTGACCAGGAACAGGGGCCTTCCTGGGAGCCATGGGAGTTTATGACCTTCTCCTTAAAGGAAAGACCCACATTCAAGGGAAAAATCTCTAGGAGCCAAATCAAGGGAAAATCGCTAGGAGCCAAATTCTTAGAGGTTAAGACAGGATCTTACTATAGTCCTCTAAGATCAAAGCAGTTCTTTTACATCAGGGTCAGGATAGTAGGGCAGGTAATGATTTGGAGTTTTTCTGGTACCTTTTATGATATCATTCACCCTTTGCTTCTTTAGCTTACTTCATATAACAGAAAGAAAAGGATAGCACTTAATTTCATGAGTTTTGAGAAAGTCCCAAGTCATCATTTTAACTACTTTGTATTTCAGTTTGTAGATCTGTAACATGTGAATAGTGACCACTTCCTCAGGGTTGTTGAGAAGAGAAAACTAGATAATTGAGTTTAGTGCATGTAAAATTTTCCCACCAAAGTTCTTCTGGAGGTAAGCCTTAGATCCATGATTTTAAATCTAGGGATTACTTCCCAAAGTACTCTGCTGAGAAAGTTTTAGATGCACTAAACTCAAATGCTCTGTATGTGATGGGAATATTTTTTCTTTTATATTTTCTTTTATTTATTTTTTAAAGGTCTTATTTATTTATTCATGAGAGACACAGAGACATAAGCAGAGGGAGAAGCAGGCTCCATGCAAGGAGCCTGACATGGGACTCGATCCTGTGACTCCAGGATCATGCCTCAGGCCGAAGGCAGGCACTAAACCACTGAGCCGCCCAGATATCCCTCTTTTATATTTTATATATATTTTTTCTGAAGACAAATATGTGTATTTAACAAAAATTCTACTTACAACTATTTCTTTACTCTGCTTTCCTTATGCAGGTTATGTAATAACTCCTCACAGTGTAGCAGACATACACATCATGACATTTCAGAGCTCTCTTCCAGTTACCATGATGGCTACAAGGCTGGATGATAGAGCAATTAATTAGTCCTCGCCCAGGTAGTTCATAAGATTGATGATATGACAAAATAATAACTATGTACAATTCCCTATAAACTAGCCTGGAGTAAGAGGAGGGGGAAGAGATGAAGCAGGATACGACAGGCTCCCTGGAGGAGGGAGTCTTTGAGATAGGCCTTGAATTATGTTTGAGGCAATATGTGTAAAGATGTGGATTAAGAAGGAGCATGGCATGTTTGAGAAATTAAGTGGCTGGAAACATAGAGCATTTACCCTTTTGTCCTCTCCTTTGAATTTTAGTGGCCATTCTTGAATTCCATGTTGAACGAGACCTATGAATTATGACTCAATTGGTGTTTTGAGGTGGAAGGGAATGGTGAAAGTGCGTAATCTCTAATAGCTATTCTGAGTTACTTTTTCAATCACCATTGCTTCAACCAATATGGAAGACACAGGATGGCTTATGTCCCAGATAAGAAGGTTTGCTAACCTTATGCAAGTTTATTAAACATGATCTAAGTGGGTAAATTTGGAGAATCCAGCAAGTCCACATGAAAAAATATTTCACTGATGCTCAAAAGGTGGTTTACACAGCTCCGAAAGAGTTCTCAGAAGAAACCAGACCAATCCTTCATGTCCTAGAAGTATTCAGAAACCTAAGAAAATAGCTAATAAGACCATTCATTTCTGAAAAATGTACAAAGGGACCATGCATTCTTTGGTGATGTGCTCCAGAAAAATGTTAACAAAAAGATGGTTTTTACTATTAAACCATCAACTGACTTTGGCCTGCAAAACACCAGCTGGCTTACATTACTTGTAATGTGCTTTGGTGTGTCTCTGATGATAAATATGAAGGGTCCTTTAAGATATACAGAAATATTAAGCAACTAAACATGCTTTTCCCCCTTCCTTTGAAAATTTAAGGAGTCGAAAGAAACATGGAGGCCTTTTAAATGTAGGGAAAATTACATATGGCTAAATCAGCTTTGTTCTGACTACAATGAGCCAATGAGACCTTCTTAGAGGAGAGAATAATTGAGTTTGAGCTCTAAAGGTCAAGACTTTACCCTTGCATAAATAAACAAATAAACAAACAAACAAAAGATATCTTCCACAATCCAGCCTCAGTCTGTCCCAAATAGTATCTTACAGGTTTATTTTTATCTTATTTTTTTATCTTATTTTATTCTATTATTTTTTATTCTGTTTTATTTTATTCTCCACCAGAGTTGATCATGTTGGTAAGATAAGTCTTACCCTAGCGCATGCCATGCACATTCCTATCACCAGGTATTTACTCATTCTTTCTGGGAGCAAAGCCTTCTCTGGTCACCTTAGTTAATATTGATCTCTACTCCCTCTTGCAAGTGTTTCCCCACCCACACCCCCTGCTTGTCCTCTGGGACCTTGTACATTCTGCTGCTGAGGGTAGTGACCATTAAATACAATCCAATCTCATAAACAATGATGCATATGTCCTACAAGTACCTTTTTTTTTGCCCAGCTTTGCCTCCTGTTAACACAGTAGATCAGAGAACCTAGTAACACAGTGGATACCCCAAACCATGTTTTCTTCGGTGGATGACCAATGCACTGCATTTGAAAATCATGGGATTTTTCTACTTGAGCTTATAACATATGACAAATAGTTCTCCTCTGTGCTCTCCAAATTCAACTCCCCTTAAAATTTCGTTATTGGTATAGAAACTTAAAAGAATCTATTCATTCATTTATTTATTGAATAAGAATTTTACTCCAAGCTCTGTGCAAGGCTTTGGGATAAACTAGTAGGCAAACATGAATGAGAGACATAATGAAAGGATCATATGGTCAATGTAGAAATTGATATAAGGGAATAGAGAGTGATTCCTGTTTACCCTTAGGCTCTTTCTTCAAATTCCTCTACTTTTAGGAGAGTAACTAGAGGTTGATTTCATTAAAGAATTAGGTAGAAGACTGAGTTTCAGCACAGAAAATTCATTCTAAGAGAACTCAGTGATCTATGACATAGATAGTAACCAGAAAAACAAATCCCTTTAGGAAGAGATCACATAGACTAAGGAGAGTTGGGGCATTGATCTGAGAAATTAAAAGCACTTCTCAAAATAAGGACATATTCTCAAAGGCATAGTATAATCAATCTATTTCTGAAGTAGAGCAAAATGTTTGGCAATGTCAAAAAGATGGAAGTCTCCCTTCTCCTTCGGCGTTTCCATTTTCCTGAGCACTCTGGGAGATAGAATGATTTAGTAGACTGACCTCAGGATCCAGGGATACATAGTTCCTAGCTTTAAATTCCAGTTATGCTGCTTACTAATGGTGGAGTCTGGGCATGCTTCTTATACTGGAGGCTCTTTTTTCTCATCTGCAAAAAAGCAGAAAATAATGTTTAACTTGCAGAATAATTATTTTCTGATGACCCATTCCAGGAAAACAGAATACCAGGACCTATGTCTAGATTGGAAATTCAGGAATCTCTTGAGAGAGAGAGAGAGGGGAACATGTATGTAACCAAGCAAAGTACCATCTCCAAGAAAGGAAGCAGAGCACAAGAACTGGATCCAAATATCAGCAATCATAAGAAGGTAAATAGAGCTAATGTATTGGTGAGAGACACCTGGAAGGCTGACAGATGTAACAGGGAGAAAATTCTGTACTCATTTGGTCCAGGAAATCATGAAAATTTATGGTTGAGAAAGTGAAATACCAATAACAGTGCCTAGTATGGAGCAGACACTCAAAACCTGTCTCTTACCTTTAGAGTTATCATAGTGGCAACAAAAGTTATGGACAGTGTAAACAGCTTTTGAGTATAACTCTCATCACACACATGATCTCAAGTGAAGCACGGCCCTGTGTGGTGGTCAAGGCACCACTAAGGCTTAATTTCCTCTTAATCTATATAACAGAATATGAAGCTCGGGAATCTTGATTTGCCCAACCTTCCACAAGTATAAGACAACAAAGCTCAGAGTTGAACAGAATATCTGATACAAATAAAATATTATTAATACATTGATAGTTCTACATGGCTGAACAACAGAATCATTGGAAGGAGCTTTAAATAAAAATTTCTGAGCTACTCCCAAATTGGCGAATTAAAAATCTCAGATTGAGAGCAACAAACTCTATTTAAAATATTACCTCCAGGGGTTGCCAAGGTGGCTCCGTTGATTAAGTATCTTGATTTCAGCCCAGGTCATGATCTCAGGGTCCTGGGCACAGAGCCTACTTAAGATTCTCTCTCTCTTGATTTATATTTTTAGTAATATTAAATTCATATTTGTTCACCTTAAAAATTCTTGTGCATATAGCTTTTGAATAGAATCATACATATATTCTTGGTAATCATATTGATTGTGAATAATAACTTCTATAATTTCTTTTCCAATATCTTACACATCATAGTGATTTTTCTTATGTCATTTGATTACCTGGACCTTAATCTTGATTTTAATAGAATTTTCCAAATTTATACTGTTAAGTATAATATAGTCTATAGGCCTTTGGAAGGTTAACAATAGTTATTCTAGTCTGAAGTCCATAAATTTTATCAGGTGTGGGGTTTATGGGGCACCCCGGGTGGCTCAGCGGTTGAGCACTTGCCTTCAGCCCAGGGTGTGATCCTGGAGACCCGGGATCGAGTCCCACGTCGGGCTCCCTGCATGGAGCCTGCTTCTCCCTCTGCCTGGGTCTCTGCCTCTCTCTCTGTGTGTCTTTCATGAATAAATAAATAAAATTAAAAAAAAAGATTCTCTCTCTCTCTCCCTCATTCCCCTCTACTTCCCCCCAACCCCCCAAAAAAAGAAGAAAAAGAACTTCCCCAAGTGAAATAATGGAGACTCCCTTCCATTAGAACTCCCTGACCCACGTTCCACACTTGCCATGACTTTCTGACCTTGACTGTTAATCAGATAGTTGAAAGATTGTTACATGACCATCAACTCATTTATCTCTGGAAATCAATACTGATTCTTTGCTGACAAGAATTCAAAAATGCCTGGGTGACTCAGTTGATTAAGTGACAGACTCTTGATTTCAGCTCAGGTCATGATTTCAGAGTTGTGATATCAAGCCCTGCATTGGGCTCTGTAACTGGGCATGGAACCTACTTAAGATTCTTTCTCTCTGTCTCTCTCTCTCTCTCTCTCTCTCTCTCTCCCTCTACCCCTCCCTACCCTGCTTATGCTCTCTCTCTTAAAAAAAATTAAAATATTATCTCCAGTAATTTTGAGACAACTGCTTCCCAGTGAGGGACAAATCATCTAGGCACAAGTGCTTTATTCCACCCAAGATCTACACAGTAAGATAGTGTTATCAATCCTAATTACTAACCTGGTTAGAGCTAAGCTAGGGCTATAAAAACTTTGAATTTATTCTTTAATAGGCTATAAAAATGACTCTGTTTTCACTCTTGTTTTCTCTGGCAATCTTTTTTTTGCAGTTACTATCTAAAATGTTCTTTTAATAATTAAAAAAAATCTTCTAAAAAAAATCTTCTAAGAAGAATGAGGAAATAGATAATGTAGCAAATGATATGATATGGATTCCAGGAACCTGATAAATAGTTTTATATTTTAATTTCTCACCCCCCCCCCAAAAAAACTTGTACATGGAACATCTTGAATTCTATAGCAAACAAAGGCAGATGGAAAAATAGTTTCATAAAAATATTTTATTAAAGGAACAAGAAAGTTTGAGAATTTGGGTGGTATCATCTCTTTTTTTCCTCACTATGATATAGATAGTGAGACTTCTATCTTGAAATAAGGAGATAAACTGTGTGACCCAGGATAAGGTATTGACTGTCTCAGAGATTCTTTCCTTCTACATTAAATATGAGCATCATATTTGCCTCATAGTGTTCTAGGAAGGATTGAAGGAGATTATGTGAATAAAGGTGTCTGCAATTAAGTCAGTTGTAAAATAGATATTCAATATTAAGCTGTGTCTGATCCACTCTTTAGAATGATTTGCAATGAAATGGTTCTTCAGTCATTATTTCTTTTCCTTCATCTTCTCATCTATAAGTAGAAGAGTATTCAGACACAATATAATCTCTGGAATCTCTTACAAAGCTGAAGTTCTAGATCTTATATTTCTAAAAAGTTTTCTGGGTGATCCCTAGTTAACCAGAACTACTTCTGATAACTCAGTTTGTCACTAAGAAGGCAATAGTAATTCCTAGATAATCAAAACACTACATTGAAAGGTGTATTAAATATAGTGCTTAGGATTTGTTTGTGTTCATTGAATTCCAGTGTTAATAAAAAATATATTAAAGTGAACCATAGTGAATGCCATTCTTTCTTTAATATAGAAGGAGCTTCAAGATCTTGTGTCACCTTTTTGTTTGTTTTTTGAGAAGGGAAGAGACAGAAGCAGGGAACGGGCAGAGGGAAAGAGAGAGAATCTTGAGCAGGCCCCAGGAGCAGTGCAGAGGCCCACATGGGCTCAATCTCATGATCCTGAGATCATGACCTGAGCCAAAATCAATAGTCAGACACCTAACTGAGCCACCCAGTTTCCCCACCTTTGTTTATTCCTATAGAGCAAGAATTATCATTTTATTGGCATGTTGACAGACCAGTTTTTATTTTATTTTATTTTATTTTATTTTATTTTATTTTATTTTATTTTATTTTATTTATTCATGAGAGACACACAGAGAGAGGCAGAAACATAGGCAGAGGGAGAAGCAGGCTCCCTGAGGGGAGCCAAAAATGTGGGACTCAATCTCAGGACCTCAGGATCACGAGCTGAGCCAAAAACAGATGCTCAACCAAGGAGCCACCCAGGTGCCCCAACACATCAGTTAATGGAAATTTTTAAATAATAATAATGGCAAGTAGGGTTCTCTAACTATTTTGATATTAGATGAATTCTGGGCTCATTATCATGAAATTTTAATTTTGTGTGTATCTACCAGACAAGTATAACAGTGTCTGTCTGGTACATGTAGCAGTTGAACAAAAATTCATCAGTAGAATTAACAAGTGCATTTTCTATTGAATTTTATTAATTGGTATGATGATGTAGTGGGAAAAGAATGAATTTGAAGTTCTCCTACTCTAATTGTTTTTTTCTTTTTTCATTTTATTTTACCCTCCTCCTTTTCCCCCTATGTCTCTCCTACTGTTTTATCCTTTCCCCTCTCTACCACACTTTCCCCTCAAGGTCACCTGTTGGTCCAACACTGACCCATTTTCTACCATGTTGTGGAATCTACCAGAAGTGCTCTCAAGAAACAGTGGAATGCCAACAGGCAGAAGGGGATGTGAAAGGCAACAGGGCTCCAGTGTCATATTTTCATCATTGACAATGGAACCTGACATATGCTAAGCCCGTTTCTGATTTAGGCATTCAGTAAAAGGAAACTCTTTATGAAGAGTTATATGCAAAAAATATTCCTACAGTGAGTTAAATCATCAAGCAAACATGGTTTATAAATATTCCCATCCCATTGTTTTTGCAAGAATGCAAGCCACACCTAAGAACACATTCCTTATTTTGTAGAGAAATATATGGTGCTGCACACTTTGCTGCCACCGTGCCAAGACTTATCCTTAAGTTTAATTTCAACCTTCTTGTTTTCCCCTTGTGCTATAGTATGACTCTACAGTGCATCCTTCCATCTGTTGAAACAGAGAAGTGCTTGCATTTTAGGCTGAGATGACTAATATTCATGAGGAACGAATCCAAATTCAAACTAAATGCACATTTTTGCATTTGTCCAAACCTAGCCATGAATTATCTCAGGCTATCAATAGAAGAAGAGGGAAGTTGCTATCTGTAAATCCCTATTTGTTTTCCCAAATTGCACCCTTGGCAATGGGTGTGACAGAAAAATGTTCAGTATTCCTAGTAGCCTAACCTGCCAAGAGAGATAAAGCCACTTTGATGTCCTGGGACCAGAGACTACACAGATTTTTACCCAAAATGTTTTTCATAGGGAAGTGGGCTAAAACGACCTGCCTGCTTCACAGCCTTTTGACTCCAGGAGACAGACCTGTGGCCCTGCCGACCAGGAGGTGGCAGGTCTGACGTTGCTTAAACTTAATAATGATAACTACCCTGGGCAATAATGATGGTAGTGTTAAAAGCAAAATAAAAGCATAATATTAAAAGCTGGTAGAGTAATAGTTAATATTATCAATGCTTCCATTATTTATGTGATTGCTATGTTCCAGCTCCATGCCAAATAACTTGCACATATTATTCCATTTAGTTCGTACCCTTTCCCTGTAATGAAGCCAGTAAAGCTCAGAGTGGTTGCGTGCCAAAGGTACTCAGGACTGAGTAGCAGAGCAGAAAAGAACTGGGTAGCAGTACTGAGTCTCGTACCTGCCTCTGCCTCCCAGTCAGATCTCTACCTTTCCTGTGTTGCCTATGTGTCTCCTTGCATATATGCTGTTGCCTTTCTCTGGCAGGGCACCATGGACCTCCTTCTGGGACAGCTTCTTCTAAATCACTGTCCATAGGAGCACCCCCAACATATACCACACACACATAAAATTGATCTCTTCTGTAGGCAAGTGAAAGAAGATCCCAGAGGAGATCTCATTGTGTGGCAAAATGAATTGCATTTGCAAAGTCTGTTGACTTTAGCAAAGTGTTCTCATACTCCTCTTTTTCACTGGAGTTTCTGTCCCTGTGAATGTGACTTGGGGAGCACCTGGTGACAAAGTCAGAGGACTTGACACTGGCAGCACTTCTCTTTCTCCTAGAGTCTCAGTTACTTTCTTTCATGGGCAAAAATTTTCTGAGCACCTACTTTGTACTAGGCTAGATACTACACACCTAATATTTTCATTAGTCCTCACAAAAATATTAGAAATATTTTTAAGCTTTTTAAGTTTAGTTTTGTTTAGGTTAATGAGGAAAATTAGATCAGAAGCATATTTTGTAACTTGCCCAAGGTGTTAAGTTCCATTAAACCTATAGCTCTCAACTTCACTCCCCTTCCCCCAAGAGATTTTGGCAATGTTTGGTGATAATTCTTTTGCTGAATCTGGGGGCTGGAGAGGGGCAGGGTTACTATTGCTTTCTACACGGTGGAGGCCAAAGATGCTAGTAAAGATCCTATAGTGCATAGGACAGCATCCTCTTTCCCTATCCCCAGGAAAGGATTATCCTGTCCAAAATGGCAATAGTGCTACAAGTGAAGAACTCTGAATTAAACGGAGAGGGGTTTGGATTCTGTGGTGTAACCACTCTGGCTTGCGACTTACATGCTCTGAGGTGGACTCGGCTTTGAATCAGGGCCTCTGGTACTATTCCAGGAGAATATCTACTCTCCTGTCATGTGCAATAGCCTAGGAGCTGGGGTCCTCCCTCTTTAGCCATCTGACTCTCCCAGAATGTCCATGGCTTAATGCCTCAATGCTCCTGCAACCCACAACCCCCCCTAGATGTATCAGACTCCTCTTCTGCATTTTGTAGCAAGTGAGTCAGGAAACATCATGACCCAGGAATCTTGGGGTTCTGAATACTCTTAAGATTCAAGGATCCCTTTGAGGAGAGAAACTTTGAGGAATGGCCACAAAGCTGGCTCCCTCACACTGGTTCTTGGCTCAAGGGAAAAAGGGAAGGGGTCTACCCAGTTCTTTTCCAGAATACAGGCCAATTTCAGTGAGGCAGAAAAGGACTCAGGATTCAGGGCAGCTGCTCTGTCTGGGAAGAAAGATGGAAAGTTTGACTGCATATATGCGCCATCAAGTGACCTGACAATTTTAAACAGAGAGGTACTATTCATGGTTATTCTATATAAATAGATGTTTGTTGGGACAAAACTTAAACTGATGGTGTAAAAACCTTGGCTTGAGGCATTTAGTGAGACTTATTTCGTTCAAGTATTCCTGAAAAGATGTGCAACTGAACACTTCTTCTGTGCTTCTCCGGCACTGAGCAAATCTTGGGCTATATAGATTCCAGTCCTGGGGGAGGGAGATCATAGGGAAATAGGATAGGAAGATAAGTTGTTATGGCAAAGGGAAATGGGGGCAAGAAGGGGAAGGGACTAGAAAGATATCCAGCAGGGGGAATGACATGTGGGAAGACCCTAAAGCAAGAGAGGGCATGGGGAATTTGAGAACTAAAACCAGCCCAGTGTGTTTGGAGCACAGAGCACAAAGGAAGAGACATGGTGAGGAGAGTGTGCTAGAAACAGAAGCTCTGGGGATGGTGGGCTGAATCAAGTCTGAGTCAGAATTCACTCTGTAGTCTGTGCCATGCCGATGAAGGACTGGAGATCAGATCTGAGCGTCAGAAAGCAGGGAAGAACACAGAGACCCGTGAGATGGTTGCTTTGAAGGTGCAGACATGGGCGGATGATATTTTGACTGGAACTGCAGTGGGGGATATACAGAGAAGTGGATGGATCTGATGCATACTTGAGTGGAGGGAAGGCCAGGAGTTGGTGATGAACGAGCTGTGATAAGTGAGGGAGATGGAGGTGAAAGGATCCTGTCCAGCTTTCCCTCCAGGCAACTGGGTGCATGCCATTTACCAAGTCTGCAATTCTCGCTTTCCTCATCTGCAAAGCAGAAGCAAAATCCTCACCTTTTCCGACTTACAAAGCTGTTTTAATGATCAAGTGATGTAATAAATTTAACAGGGTTTTGTAGGCTGTAAAGAATGATAAATGTCTGGGCTACAAGGTGATTGTTCATAACTATTATGATAACATGTTCATCTCTGTGGCTTTGATATCAGTCCCTATGTGCTGTAAAACATCAACTCCAGCTCTATGATAATATCTCTTGGGTGCCTTACAGCTTCCTGATTTCATGGTTACAGAAAGAGTTTACAGATCATATAAAATGACAAGGGAAAAGGTGTGGCTCCATGTTCTCTAGCATGAACTTGGCTTTTAAATCTTGAAATTGACTCTGATTGCCATGAGAAAACCCAAACCAGCCCAGCTTGGTTGCTGACATGACTGGGGAATTGGGAGTAGACAATGGAAACTGTTTCTAGTGTATCCTCGTACTGAGTTGCCAAAGTATGGCTGGGTCTCACCAGTCTCAACCTGGTAATTATCCAAATGGCTCTGGGTCATCAAAACCACAGGGAAGAGCCTACTGGCTTGCTGCTGCTCTGTAGCTCGAAAGCTATGACTTTCTTTCTTCCTTTCTCTCTCTCTTTCCCTAGTTCTTTCTTTCTTTCTTCCTTTCTTCCTTTCTTCCTTCTTTCTTTCTTTCTTTCTTTCTTTCTTTCTTTCTTTCTTTCTTTCTTTCTTTCCTTCTCTCTCTTTCTTTCATCTATCTGTAACTTTAGAGAATAGAATGAGGAGTCCAGCCCACATTACAAGGAAAATAGTCAAGCCCAGTAGACTTAAGCTCAGTCACAGCCTTGCCACTTATCATTGTGTCATCTTGCAGAATTCATATTGAGAAGTACCAATTTCCTTGAGCATTATTTGGGGATATAGATAATTGACCCATGTCAATTCTTTGACATGGGGTTCTGAGAAGCAGAGGAGATAATGAATACACTTTGTAAATTGCGAAATGTTGAGAAAATTAGATGGATGGATGGATGGTTGGATGGATGGATGCTTGGATGCTTGGATAATTGGATGGATGGATGCTGAGATGGATGGATAGATTGAATAATATCAATATAGTTCCATTGAGGAGAAAGCATATACATACATATATATCCTTATACAAATATTATCCCCGTGTGTGTGTGTGTGTGTGTGTGTGTGTATTTCCTCACTTGGGACAGGGGATATATTTGTAGAAAAAAATTCCATTAAACTGGAAAATCAGTGACCCAAAGTTATCTATCAGTGTAAGTTTTAAAACTATGTTCCTCATTTATGGAGGTACAGATAGTATAACCTGACTATATCTTAGAATGCTCCAGAATTGGAGGTTACCTCAAAGACTATACACACACATATTTTTTCAAGAGGGGTCAATGTGGGAGGCTTCTTTCTGTGTGAATCCTGGCTTGTTTGTGGTGATCCATGCAGGCAGTAGTGGTTTGGGGATGAAGCCCAGATCTCTGACTTCTTCTTCAGTACTCTTTTTTTTTACTCAACCACATGGCCTCTCAGGAGTCTATTTCCTGCCAAATATCACAATTCTCCTTGAGCAGGCAAGTGAGGGTCAGTGTCCCAGACCACTGGTGGTGATATAGTAAGTCTGACGGTGGCAGCATTTCATGTTCATTGCATTCACTGCTCAAGCCAGACAACATTACTGATTCTATTCATGTAATTGGAATTATTTTTTCTTTAAAAATATGACCTCACTGGTTAAGGCCATCATTTTATACTATTCATAGCTACTCGGTTTTACTTTGTTTCATCTTTAAAATAAAGCAAACTAGCTCTATCACTACACAGCTGAACAAAGAAACTAGTGAGTATTAAAATAAGCTTTATGGAGGAGAGAAAGCTCTTGCTAGGACACTACTGATCTCCAGATCCTGAACACCCCGATTCTGCTTTTTTTTTGGCAGATGAAGAATGATGTCAGGAGAGAAGAGAGAACATAGTGGCATTTTCTGTTTGTCAAAACATCTTGAACACTTTTCAAACATTTTGAGTTTGTTAAAATCCAGACTGCCTAGTGCCAAGCAGTTTTGCTTAATTTCTAAACCCCTGAGTATTTAAAGGGAAATTTAATCGGTATTTTTCTGAATCGTTTCATTTAACTCATCAGTGTGCTGTTTCATAAGACTCATTTGATGCCAAAGAGTCCTTCTATGCCAATTTAGAAACTTGACTCTGGAAGGCTCTGAAAGTCTGAGAGCAATAAAAACTGCAGAGACCTAGGGGTTCTAGAATCTCACAAACCAAGGTCTAGAAAGGACTACAGAAAAGTCTTGATCAAGATCATTCAAGCCACCAGGAGAAAAGATGGAATGTCAGTTCCAAAGCACATATATCTGCCTCAGACATTCCTCTTTTTATGTTCAAAGTGTCTTCAAGTTCTGTGGTGGAGAAACATAAACTTCTATTTAGCAGAGTCTAGCCCATTGGTATGGATGTGGGATTTTCAGGATTATAATACATAGAAATGAATGTTTTTAAAGTGCTCTCCAGTAATTGGTATGACTATGTACCTTTGCTGTGTCCAAGTGAGGGTCCAAGGAACTCAGAGGACAACAGTGTCCCAGAGATAAGAGCTTACTGAAGTTCTTTCTCCTTTATCACCAGCTTGCCTCCCACCAACTGAGTAGCAGCACTCAGAACCAGTTTCTGTTTCTGTGCACTCAATACTGCAACACACACACACACACACAGACACACACACGCACACACACAAGTATATTTCAATGTTATTTGTTCAAAGGTGTTTAGAACTGGATTTTGGAAATAGGCCAATTCCCAAAAGTAGGGAACACATCAATACATCAAACCAACAATGATGTGGCCACATAAATACAGAGGTTGCTGATGCAAAGGCCTATTTATTTTAGTGCCTCTTCTCTTCCAGCCATGATGTCTTGTGGTTTGCATATCTTTAGTCATTTATCTGCCTATTGCTCCTGTGAGTGTGACAGATTTAAGCGATTTTATAGTGATGATGTTGGTATTTAGTGAGGTTAAGTAACTCATCCAAGATTTCCCAGATAGTAAATAGCAGAGCTGGATTTGAGCAGAGATCCATTGCTTCCAAATACATGCTGTTTCCATTTGCCGTTCTGCTTCCTGCAAACAATGTTTGGTTATTAGTCGTAAGTTAATAAAAGTGGTGCAGCCACGTGAGTGATGTTCATACTGATTAAAAGGAGCTTAATTAGCTACATTTTTCAGGGAAAATTTTAAGTCCCTGGAAAGGTTTGGGCTTCCCTAACCTCTGATTAATTATCCTCTGGAATTTTATTATAATTCACTTAGAAGTCATAGCAGTACATTTTCCCATAGAAATAACATGAAAATTATAGTCAGGTTTCTGCAATAACTCATAAAAGCCTGTAAAACTCCATAATTCTGGGATAGGGAATAGCCCTGGAATTAAGAGCATGATCAGTAACTGGTCATTTCAAGGGGCAGTGGTCATGGGAAGAGCTGGGAAGTAAAAAAGTAGGGACATAAGCAGTGTATGATAGTGGTTTCTATGGACTGCAGCAGCTCTGTCACTGGTATGGGAGCATTTTAGCCAGAACTACATCCTAGTCATTGAGCCCCAGACTTTTCATTGCTTTGGTTTGTGATGATAAACTTCAAGGGGGTAGCATCTGTTGTTCATCAGGAATTTGGGGAGACTGAAGATTTGTTCTCTTCCTGTAAGATTTGGGATCTGAAAAGCATCACCTCTCTGGACAGATTCACAAGCCTATCTCCTAAGTAGTTTTTCACATGAACTTTTCCATTCTTTGTCTGTAATACTGTAACACCAAAAAGGCATGTTTCTTGCCCTTTCATTGGAGATATCCATATATGTTCTGACGTATCATGGGTCCTTAGTATATATTTGTCAACTGAAAATCTTCAATGAATTCTCCATTTGGCTATCAGCCTTGTGATTTTCAGGAGATTTCATCAGCCAAGCTATAGAAGAAGGAAAGTTGTCATGTTTTGGGTACATTAAGGATGTGGGTGACTGGAATGCCTTCTTCTTCATGTACTGGATGACTATTAGCCAGTTGGGAACTAGACTCGGGCATCTCTACCTCCAAAAAATTTTCTGTCGTGCCACCAGGCTCCAACAGAGGCTAGGGTAAGCATCATGTTATTATTCTATGATGATAATTTATCACTGCTCTCAGATTATTTTATTATTTTTTGCCCATCTCTTATATTATTTATTCCCATCTCCAGGAAGTCCTGGAGATTTATTCCTCTTGGAAACCCAGCATCTAATCTGATGGCTGACTCTTTGTGCTTAAGTGTTTAACTGGTACAAGCAGAATAATATCCACCTTCACCCCTGTGCCCATGAAGCTGTCTGTGTCATCATCCTAGAAGCTGAGAATATGTTAGGTTATAAAACAAAGTGTGATTAAGGCTGCTAATTAGCTGACCTTAAAATAGCAAGATTATCCTGGATTACCCAATGTAATCATAAGGGTCTTAAAAATGGAAGAGAGGTTAAAAGAGGAGTCACAGTGATGCAGTGTGAGAAGGACTCAACCCTCCATTGCTAACTTTGAAGATGAAAAAAAAAAAAAAAACAGATCATGAGCTGAGGGATGCAGATAACTTCTAGAAGATGGACAAGGTGATGAGATGGATTTCTCTCTAGAGCCTCCAGAAGGGAGCACAGCATTGCCAATATCTTGATTGTAGCCCAGTGAGTTAGACTGCTGACCCATAGCCTAATGAGACAACAACTTTGTGTTATTTTGAGGCTCTAATTTGTGGTAATTTTTTTATGACAAATAGAACCAGGATCTCCAAATTTACTCTTTGGGATATGATAATGGGCCTGTGCCCTGATATCCCAAAGAGTAATCCTCAGGCTTCCATTGTCCAAATGAGCATAAGGTCCAATTTATCAGGCCTCTGTCATTTATTTGTCCAGGAATTCATAAGGGAATTCATGAAGGACAAATCCTGCTTGTGTCACTTTCATTTCGCTAAGGTCAGAATTTACAGGCATGCATTTTTAGACTGGACAATGATGCAGGTGCCATCAGAAGGAGTATAATGCCAAAAGAACCAGTTGTTATAATGTCTTTGCAAAGGCTGAACCAGTACTTTCATGAGTTACCATGAACCAAGAATTCTGTGTCTGCAGTGAGATGGCCAGGCTGACATTTTGCTCCTGCTACTACCGTGTGTCAGAGTAAACAAGTACCCATTCAACTGTGATTCTTTTGGAGGAGCTATCTTCTCCTTTCTGAGGTCACATTTACCCAAAGTCTAAGATTCTCGATAATCATGGCTTTCTCCCTCAAATAGTGCTACCAGGTCCCTGGGCTGAAGCAGCATTGCCAGCAGGGATCTCATTCAAAACCCTATGACTAAGGCTTTTGGAGGTTGGTAAATCTTCTGCAGATCCCTGCCCCCTCTACAGTGGTTGTCCAAGAAAATGAAATAAGTTTGTTACCCATGAAAGGGGACAGTTCATTGAGGTGGAGGAACCAGGAATGGTGACTTAACTGGTTCCAGAGAAGTGCTGGAAGCACATTCTCCTAGAAGGGTTAATAACTTGCCAAATGGCTCACCTTCTTAGGCACTCTCCCCTCCCCCAAGTTAGAAGGTATAAATCATTGACTATCAGGATAATGAGAAGCAGATTTGCCTCTGCTAATTTCTGGGATGTAGAAGGTCTTTAGAAAAAGCCTCATAAGACATTGCTGAGTGTTATGAGCCCTACCTCCTTGATAGAGGGCACATGTGGGATGCAGACCAGCAAGTCTGTTTCCAAGTGGTGGCTGCTGCAGGGGATAGGGGAGTTGCACAGGTAATACCTGTAAGCCCATCATGTGTTCTAGCAGATAAGGAACCTCCTTCCTACATTTTGAACACCAGAGCCAAGGATAAGGAAAATGTAGTCTACTGTTCTGTGCACTCTGAGTATGTACATCCTTCCCTTAGACTGAGGCTGGCATCTCTTTAGAGTATCTGTGTTCTGAATAGAGTCATAAGGGGCTGGTAAAAACCCAGTGACTTCCCTGAATAAGTGGCTAAGTCGAAATCACTGGGGGTTCATAGGAACACACACTGAATGCAAAACTCCACTTCATGGGAAATTAAGTTAATGTAAACCAGAAGGAAAAGAGCCAAGGAGAGAGAAAGCACTCCCTGAAAAGAGACCTAGCTCTAGATTCTGAAACAGAGTCAGTAGGAGGACATGACTGAGTGGGACAGGGAGAGGCAATGGAAGGAAAGTGTCTGGAACATGGCTTCCTCTGACTGAGCCTCAGTAACTCTCTGTGGAGAGGTGATAGCTCCCCATTTCCCTGCAGGGACCCTCTGCAAGTGCTGGCCTCCCTCAGAAGCTCCTGGCTGCCTTATCCTCTGGGTGCAGAGCAAGACAAGAACACTGTGGGAGGAGTTTCTGCAGGTGACCCTGCACAGGACTACAGCTCCACACAACTGTAATGATCATCTTGTGAAGTCAGAGACCAACCTCATTTATCAGGGGCCTCTAACACATGAGCTGTTACATTTTAATGTGGCCTTTCTGTCCAGCGGCAGAACTTGAGTGAAAATGAATGCTATGATACTTTATACAAAGGAACAGACTATAGTATATCACAGAATCTTAGGATTGGAAGAGGACTTAAAGTGTCTACCAACTCTTTCATACTGCTGTGTAGAAATTGGGCTTTGGAGGGGAGAAAGCTTAGATTCTCCCTTTGTTAAGTTCATGGAATATTTTCACCTTCCGAACAGTATTTGTCCATGCCTCCATGTTGAGTTACCTCAAGGTATATTTTTGAAAGGTATGTTATCCCTCAGAAACTGATGACTCATTGCAGTGCTATTGGCAAACCAAAGGCCAAGAGATGAGAAAGAAGCTATGGTATATTTTGTACTATCACGTTGCTCACAGTATAGTAGAACAATTAGCTCTGACATGGAAATATAAATTCTATAGAAGGGCATGCATATAATTACCTTATTCTTAAAAGAAATTTACCAGATTCCTACATTTCCGAAAGTAAGAACGTGGCTATATTCCATATATAGAGTTGTCAGTCTGGTGATTTTCAGATAAGTGAAGTGTTATTACAAATACCTGATATGTTATAATGAAGTGTCATAAGATGAAAAAAAAAGAGACAAAGTAATTCTAGGTAAGTTTAACTTTTGTTACCATAATGAAAGAAACTATATTCTGAACATTTAAAATATATACTATGAATATTATTAGTTTGATATGCCAGCATACTTTTCTTCAAATAGAAAAACTTATAATAACTACATTAATCATATTGGAAATTAGTATTACCCTCTGAATTTTTGCCTGCCAGAAAACTATTTGAAAGTAATTATGTTAATATGATGAGGGTAATTTTCAGTTGGTGAATTACTCAGTAGATGAAATCAACAAATTTCTTTTTGTAACCCAGTGTGTGTGTGTGTGTGTGTGTGTGTGTGTGTGTGAAAATTTAAACCAGAGTGTTGGTGAATACAATATCATAAGGGAAACTTTGGTGACAGTCTATCATCTGTGACTGCTAACAAATATAACTCATGGCCAGAACCAACTTAAGTTCTCAGGATGAGAGGGAGTAATGTGTTGTGCAGGATCCTCACATCTTTTGACCCACCTTCCTTTGTTTTGCCAGGAGTGAAAGGAAGGGATCCCTGCATCTTGGGGAAAGCCTGAGCCCTCATCCTCAAAAGCCACCCATCTCATCCTGTATGCAGCAAACTCTTTGACCCCACTTTGTCAGTTGGCAGAGTCCTCAATCAGAAGGAAATAATAGGATGAGGAAACAGGTTATTACCTCCCAGCTTTGGCTTCATGTGTTGCTGAGACAGGACTGTGCCCTCATCGGGTTAAGGGAGCATTATTAACGTCAGGGGAAGGATAAGACATGGAAGTTATGTTTGCATGTGGGCTAGGAAGGTGGGGCCTAGAAAGCTCCAGAAAACTTATTCTAATGGAAGCAGAGAGGGGATGGGGACTAATATATTTTTAAAACTTTTCCAAAGTTGCTCTCCCAAGCAAAACCAGAGAGTAAGAGTCACTTTATGGTCAGTTTCCTACCAAATTTCAGCATTTGACTTAATTATTAATTCTTAAATCACGTGGCTTCAGAAAACTGATATTGACCTTCATTGTGCTGGCTCCAAATGGCTGCCACTTATGTGACTTATCTCCAGTATATTTTTTATGTTTTCTCATACTCTTGGGAACAGCTATCACTTTTTAATCTAGCACAATCCCATATAACGTGTGTGTGTGTGTGTGTGTGTGTATTGCTGACTTTTGATTATATAATCATTCCATAATATTTCACCAAAGGCAGTGATTTCTAGGTGCGTTACTAACTAAACAAGTTTGAGACCCACTGGACTAATTGAATTTTGGTTCAAAAAGTTATCTATCCAAATATCTCTTATTCTTGCTCAGCCTAGTGAAGGACATGGGTGAAATGGGCATGTTTACTGCCTACATGGCAATTCCTTTCAACTCACAAGGGTGACTATCAACATCTTTCTTTCTACATGTGCATGTCTAATCTTCCTTTTAGACTAGGCCAAAAGGAAAGAGGAGATTCTGTTTTAAACTTTCTTCAAGTGTGGTCAATATAGAACAAGAATTTGGTGATTGGTTGATTCATTAATTTATGAAGTTAGAATTTCAATGGGGTGATACAAAACTTAAATCTGTTGGAAAAAATAGAATCTTGGAACCAGAATGAACTCTCATTCTGTCCTGATTTTGGAGAAGGCTGAAGAAATCTACAGCCAGAAACCAACAGCATCCATGGCAGATATATCAGGCATATAGATGCTAATCCTGTTTCCCCTTGGGTCCCCTGTACCCTGGTTGCTACTCCAGCTCTCCTAGCAGATCCCCTAACCTCTGTAGAATTACCCTAGTAACTGTTTCTCTTTCTCATCAGAATAGGTGAGATGAGGAAGGCTGTCTATAAGTAAGATATGGACTGTACTTAGAGGGATTAATATGTTCAAATGGCTTGTTGAGGCCCCCTAAATCAGTCAGGGAAACATGTGTCCCTTTGCCACTCTCAAAATGCAAAGGTACATTGTAACAGAGTTGCACAGAGAATAGAGAGCTCCATTGAATTTCCCAGGGAGATGTTATAATTAAATTGCAGCTTTCAGGATTGTGATAGAACAGCCGAGTGCCCTTGACAGGATGGTAACCTCTACATTCTCCACCAGAGTTTGTCTATAGGCCATGAGCAGCCCTGTTTTGGCCCCCAGCCATCAAGTAACAAATGCCATCTTGATGACACAGGACTCCTTGGATCTCTCCAAGCCGAGGCTGAATGTAGTGCAGGGAGCATCTGTAAATTGTTAGGATATTACATTTCAAAAGAAATAAAGGACACGGAAAGCTGACTGGCCAATCTGTTCTTTGGTGTCTGGAAGCTTCCTCTCCTTACTGTTAATTAATTAAAGTATAGAGTAGCCTAAGGGGAGGAAGGAGAGGAAGCACCCATAATTTTGACATGATAAAATAGCAGCAATTTACCAACCTGATTGAGCAAATGTCTCAATTTTCTTGGTAGAATTGTTTGTTTGTTTTTTTAATTCAAAAGACAGTCAAGGTAAAATTTCTTAAAACTAATTTGAATTTCTAAATATAAATGTCCTGGTTTTGTTACTTTTTCTTTTATAAAAGTTTTAAGAGCTGGCCTTAGAATGAAAGAAACCATGGGATCCTCAGGAAATATGCTTCCTTGTGCAAGGGTTTATGTATGGAAAACACTGGCTCGACTAGGATGTCCTGAACTACAACAGGAGAAAGACAGGAGAGGATTATATGCTGTGAAGCTCATCAAGACCTTCATCCCAGGGCTGGAAAGGGTCTCAAACACCACCAGCTGGGTTCTCTGATCTAATGAACTAATCTCAATTTAGATAATCCATTCTGTTTAGGACCATTGTATTAGAAAGTTCTTCCTCCTACTGACCTATACTCTGCCTCCCTATCACTCTTGTGCTCCTCATTTCCTCTCTATCCCTTGGGTCCCTTCTTTTAGGGACATGCAGACACTGCATTCTCCTTTCACTCTTCAGCCCTTGTCTTTTTGGAGCCAAGCATACCCAGTCTTCACAACTGTTCCATGAAGACCTTTCTTCACTTTCCTGGCTTCCCTTCCTTAGATCAATTACTATTTATCTAGAGAAATGCTTTCCCTTAATTAGAAAGAGCATGATACTCCAGGTGAGGTGAGTTCTAAAAACTAGATATTCTAAAAACTAGATATCCAACAACCAGCAAGTCTAAACATGAATGTTTAAAAATGGCAAGAAGAGTAGGATTTCACTGATAATTGTTCAACTTTAGAATTTTCTCCAAGACGTTAAGATAGAAATCTAAATAAGTAAAAGTGATAAATTGCAAATGTATATATACAGATGTAGACATGTGTGCACACAGGGTGGTCCACTTGACAGAGGATCCTTATAAACCACATTAGTTTCAGAAGCTTCCAGAATGCCTTGGGTTCAATTTATGAGGTAGGCTTTCTTCAGGGCTCTACAATGCATAAATAACTATTGATTAGCTTCCTAGAGACAGGTTTTTAGTAGAACTCTGAACAAGGGCATTAGAGAAATGCCCCCAATGAGGTCATTTTTGTTGACCTGGGACTACATAAAAATGGGAGTATTGAATGCTTAATGTCACATTTTATTGCTTGGTTCAGCTAATTTCTCTTGTGGGAAGCAAATGTTTTTGAAAGCATTCCAGAGCCTTTGTAGTGTTAAAACTCATTACCTTGGATTTCATATGAGCCAAAAAATATACAACAAACTTAGTGGTCTGAACCTCAGCAAAACTATGAGTATCATGTCATGCAAAAATAAGGTGAATTTAGAAACTTGCAGTCTTATTAATAGAATGCAATAAAATGCATTTTGGGGATTCCTTTATTATTATCTTATTAAAGTACTAAAGATAATTTAATGAACAGATTAAAGAAAATATAGGAAATATCTTCTTTAGGGAGATTATATTACTTTTCTATTAATCTGTAACTCTCCAAATGAGTGTATGAGCTTGGGAAAAACCTGCACATTTTACCTAAACAGTGTACTTTTACAGACCAGAATACACTTTTCATTTATTGACAATAGGCTCCATCCCATGTCAAGTTCTTTCATATACATAATTTAATCCTAACTTTTGAGGAATTGTTTATCCCATTTTACAGATAAGGAGTCTAAGGCCCCAATGCCACTATATTCTGATAAATAAAAGGTATCAGTGATTCACAAGAGCCAGTAAAATTTTATTGCTCCATTTGGACCTAAGATACCCACAATCTGATTGGTATAGACTTCTTTCCCACTTCTCGTCTATAAGGCCCTCTACTATTAATCAAATGGGTCAAGTAATAGGCATCAGTTTGTGTATTCAAAATCCCACAATTTTGTACCCTTCAAAATATTCTCTGTTTTCTATTCTAGCTGTGAAATTATCCAACTTCCAATCTGAATAACTGAGTCCTTCTACAGGCAATATTCTCAGCTGGCCCCTGATGAGAGAGTGCTCTCTATGTTCTCCTAAACTCCTTGTCCATAAATACTGAGAGGACAATAAAATATTTTACTATGAATAGGGTAAAACAAGTCAATATATTAAAAAAAAATTAAAATGTTCTTTTCTCTAGACAAGCCACACTTTGTATTATAGGATTCTACCAAATGACATAACTTACGCTCCGAATTATTCATAAATCATTTTTAGAACTTTTTAAAGATTTTATTATTTATTTGAAAGAGAGAGAGAGAGAGAGAGAACAAGCAAGGGGGAGGGGCAAAAGGAGAGGGAGAGGTAGAAGCAGACTCCCCACTGAATAGAGAGCCCAATCTGGGGCTCCATCCCAGGATCCTGAGATCATGACCTGAGCCAGTCAAATGCATAATTAACTGAGCCACCCAGGCACCACAAGTCATTCTTATAATTTTTAAATCACATTTTGATATTAAAACATTGCTGGCATGTACACTGTTTTGGTACAAGTGTCACTAGCTAAATGATGACCCTGTTTGCAACTTGATTTTGACAGGGAGATGCACACACATTTCTAATAACTCTTCATTAAAGAGGTATCATTAGGTGACTCAGTTCAATAAATAGAGAATTTCTTTTAAAATCCGTTCTATTATTCATGGCACTAAATCCTTTACCATCTTCAGGTAAACTTACATAATTACATTAAATTATTTAGCCCACATATTTCTGTCTGAGATATTAACATAATAAATATCTCATGAACTAGGTCATGGAAATCATTCCTTAGAATGTTATAATTATGAACTTGATTTTGTCATATTTTGTTCACCTTTATTCCATAGATATTTGCAAACTTTCCTTGGTCAAGTTTCATTATACACTTAAATTTATGGTATTTTTTACTTTTTGTCATCAAATCATGGTCATATTTTCATATATTAAGCCATTTAATAAGCCATTTCTCTTGGAATGATACACTGGTTTTTTTCCAAATATTTTTTCATCTTTATTCCTGTATATTTGGCTTCTCATATACTTATTGTGTCAGTTTCTCTAAATAATAACTAAAAGATTCATCTTCTGTAAAACTAAAGAAAGAATTAAAATTAGGATTCCATTTATTAAATTGCCATTTTCAAATTGTATAATTTCTCCAATTTCAGAATTTTTATGAGTGGCTATTTAAGACTTGGCTCAATTTCAAAGATTTTTGCTTTCTATGCTACTTTAAGATCAAAATCTTCCTTCAATAGTCATGATTTCAATTCTACCTATACCTCTAGATCTCTTCTGTCTGAAGTTTAGTTGAAGCATAATCAGTAAGATGTATTCATTTATTGATTTATTGCATTTTACCTTTATCCCGAGGAATGACTTAGACAGTAGCAAACTAAAACACTCAAAAACATTTTTCAAGATGTAGGTATTTCTCCAGACTTTCTGCCTAGCCATGGCATCATCTACACAGCCTAATCCTTTGATCTTTTGTTTCTTCATCAATGCATGGGAGGGGGGTGGGGGGGCGTACCTTCTCATGTATATTTGTTATGAGGACTTCTTGAAATGCAGTTGTATGTAAAAACATGACACACATTGGGCTTGTCACAAATTATGCTATAATCATTATTATCTGTGATGTACAATTATTGTTTCCATATGCCCAGCATCTTTGCTTCCTTATTTTGATAGTAGAAACCCTTTCTTTGGAGACCTGCTTCTCCCCTACTCAAACCGTGGGTTTCTGCATGCTGCCAATTCCATGTCCCCAAGACACAGTGTGAGTACATGACCCAGATCCAGATAATAATAATAATGTTCCATTCCTCTGGTGACAGTGATTGATCTGGGAAGGGCAATATGACCCAAGCTATAGGAATCAGAGGTTTTTTTTTTTCCGTGATTCTCTTAAGTAAAGTAACTAGGAAAAAAATTCCCTTTGCCTCACTAATATAGGAACACCGTGGATATGATGACTGCAGACCTATTGGTGACCTTATCCTCTATGGTACTGAGACACTAGAGAGAGTAATGCAGACGCCAGGGAGAAGTAGCAGAGACAGCATCACGGAAGGGTGAGTCTCCTGTCCCCAGGGTTTCCAGTTACTATGTCTCTTCCATTATTTTATGTGCTTGCACATATTCTTACAATGAGCATGTGTTAAAGCAAGTTTGAGTATAGTTTTTGCCATTTTTACCCAAGAGCTTTTCTTATGAGTATGTATATTTACATAAAGAAAAGCAGAATTGTCAGAAAAAGCAACAGAGAAGACACATTTCAAGTAACTGGTGGTGTCAGCAAATTTAGATGTTGAAACCCACCTATAACGTGAAGACCTACAGAACACAGGCTTTCAAAAGGAAAGCACTATAGTTAAAAAGGAAGAATAAGAAATAGACCAGAATGCAGAGGGAGGTTGGATAAACCTTTGGGGCTTGGAGATGTCACCTGGCAGAGAGGAACTGGTGGGAAGATAGCTGCTGCATGAGGAATTTGTAAACAGGCCATTGCATTGCAACTTTCCCTAACCTAATGTGTCACCTCTGTGATGTAGATCTCTGTGGGAACTCTTGATTAAATTCAGTAAATGCTCCTTTCCTTTCAGCTATTTGGTCTTATATAAGGGCCCTACATTTTCTTCTCAGTTCCAAAGCCCAAGCTCTTGACCAATTCATGGTATTGAGTGAGCTCTGTGTTAAATGAGGGAGAGTTGTGCAGCTAGGCCTTTCTGCATTAGTTTGGCTGTCACTTGCTCTATTGCAGGGAGCAGACTAAATCACCTAGGATGAATCCTGGGAAGAAACGGACACTTTAAGCTTGGCTTGTCTCCTTTCAACTGACTTGAGAAGAGCTCTGCCATTTCTCACATTTTCATCCTGGATATTATTTTCACTATAACCGGCCCTTCCTGGAGCTGAGAACAGGGGTAACATGAGGAGCATCTCTTTCTCAAGGGTATTTTCCTTTGAGAAATATCCTCCATCCTCTAAGTCATTCATAGCTCAGGGTGAAATGCTTTGGAATGTTTTTGTGGATTTTCACATTACTCTTCATCTCCAAGGAGCAGAAAGTCTCCTGGACCCTGATACAGGGTGTCACATCCCACAGAACTATGGGATGTTAGAGTAAAATGAGACTAAAGATGCCATATTCCACACAATTTCATCTCTCTGCTCTTGGACATCCATGAGAGTGTGTCCCACACATGGTAGGGACAAGGCTGGGCTGACAACCCCGGCATCCTGATATCAGCTTCTCTCCCCCCACTACACACCACACTGCCAAGTTCAGGACACCTGAACTTGATGGAGCTTTGCTCTGCACTAAAGCTCATTCCGTGACTGAGTTAAGCTCCTGATCACATGGTGGCTTGTCTGTGTCTCAAACTGTGATGAGAATGTAGGTTTAGTGAGACCACCACTGCTGAGGCCACAGAGTCCTAGTGGTGGTGAAGACAGAAGCTCCACAGGTTCATGAAGGTACCATGCACCAAGCCCAGGTCTGTGTGCAGACACCCAAAATGAGGGGCCCAAGTCCATGATTCTTTAGAGCAAGGCCTGATTCAAGAGATAGGGCTCCTTCCATTGTGCAGTTTCTCATCTGAGTCTGCCCTTTGCTCCTTCAATATACTTACAGTGAACACTTTCTATGTACTAGGCCCTGTGCTAAAACTTGGTAAACAGCAGGAAAAGAATAATAGGAATAATTCCATTCTTTGAAGCTCATTGCCTAGTGACAGAAGGAGAAGTTCCACATAAATTGAGGAAACTCTGTGCTGTGAAAACAGGGGCTGACTGCGCTTCTCAATTTTGGGGCTTAAGACATGTTCACTCTCATCTTTGATAAACATAAAAAGCACAGAGCATCAATTTCTATAAGTACCACCCATTGCATGTTTACTAAATTAAAAGATTGGAAGCAGGAGACCTGGGTCCCTGGGCCACCTTCCACCTCCTGCAGCATATGCTGGATATGCCAGAAGGGGTATTCCCTCACGGAGTTGCAACTGCCAACTACCCTAGCTATGGCGTCTTCTCCACTGCCAGCCCAGGGGGTGAGGGGACATGGATCTTGCATTTGCTTTTTTTTTTTCTTTTAAATTTTTTAAAATTTATTTTTGTATTTAAATTCCATTTGCCAATGTATAGTACATCATTAGTTTCAGATGTAGTTGTCAGTAATGCATCAGTTCTTTTTATTTCCTGGACCAAAGATGGTCCTACCCACACAAAAATAAGGCCCTTTCGAACATCTGTGGAATGAACAAAGACAATTGCTTTTCACGTCCCCTTTAACCTTTCATCAATTCCTGGTCCTCAGTATAACTACAATCAAAATAAGGGGCCTGAGTCCATGTTGCCCCAGTTTCCCTGCGGGCATCTCTGTGTAGCAGGATGGGGGCTCACGCAATTGGCAGATGCCAGTGAAAGTGGAGGCCACAAGGATTCCAAGACTAAGGTAAGGGATGTACTCCTAGATGGCTCACAAGAAAGCATCAAGGAAAAGAAAGATGAAGAAGTGAGTAGGGGGAGCATGGAGTTCTTAAGTACTCAAAGGAGAGTGACAGAGGAGAACACTGTGACCTAGAAAAAAATCACACCATTGTCACACATGTCATTTGTTCAATTCTCAACACTTTCATTGTGGGAAAGAAAGATAGGTTAAAATCACATATTCTTTAATGAAAAACATCTGGTTTGAGTCTTGAATTTACCATGGATTTAAGAAAATTGACAAGGTTTTCTTGTGTGCAAAGTAGAGGTAATAATACCTGCTTCACAGGATGGTGGCGAGAAGTCAGGGAGGATCTCTCAGTAAACCACCTATCACAATGCCTGTTACATAGAAGTATGCATAAATACGATTGTGATCACAATTGCTATTATTTTCATTGTGGAACTTTCTCCTAGAGAATAGTGCTCAAGGCCAAGGCACACCCTTGGGAATAAGAGTGTGGCATTTGCCGGGTCTCACTAGACCTGGACACTGGATTGAAGACATCAGACCTGAGGTCTACGGCATACGGCCACCTGGATGTGGAAAGAGTGCTGGTGTCCTTTAACGTAAGCACACAAGGAAGGCCAGCTCATGCCACACTATCACCTTGTCTGGACATTCACTGGTGACTTGTGTGTTCTTGAGGAAAGGAGGCTCATCACCAAAACTATGTTGAGCCCTTCCTTCTTCTGAAAGCCACACTCATCCAGGCTCTTCTGCCTCCCACATAGTGATCTGGCTGTGGGCTTCTTTTCTCTGTGTCTTCTAAACATTATGTAGCACCCTTCTCCTGAGGTTTCTGATTTGGCATCTTAAGCAAAGCCTGATTAATGGTATTATTTACAAAATTATGTGTGCATATGTGGTTATGCACATATATGCTTCTGTGTATGTATGCATGCGTGCAAAACATTCAGTGATCTGCATAGGATGGTCCTGAGCCCTGGCTGGGGCAGGCCAGTGGCTGATTCTGAAAAGTTTCCTGCGTCCCTGCTCTGTGGGGCAAGGTGGGGGGGCTCTTGTGCCCACCCCCCATCTCTAGACTCAGCTTCGGTTATGCTACCCTCTGGAGAAGCAAATTGGGCAGAAAGTTAAATCATTTCCACATATGCAGAAGCACCCATGCACCAAACACTAATATGAATAAAATAAATGCATAAAGATTTGAAGCATATTATCATGTTTAAACCAAACTGTAGCTATTACCAGGCATATAGGCCAGAGGTTTTTAAACGTTGTTATTCTTGAAAAACATGATTGATTTTGAGCTTTTTTTAAAAATTTCAATGTCATGAACCAGACATCCATAATTATATTATTTGTCTTATACAAATGAAAAAGAATAAATTAAAACTGGACATGTTGCAACAGGACTGTTGACATTATATACAAAGCCTGCTTATTGTCATAAGATACTCTTAACCTTCAAGCCAAAATCTTTCAAAACTATTAGTGTTAAATCTAGCAGCTGTTGTCAGAGTTCTCCTGTTCTCTGTTTTATGCATTGTGCTTTATTTGAAATGTTTGTTATATTTGTGTATATAACTTTCTGTGAGCTGTTCCTTGAAAGCTCCAAGGATTAAACATGAAGGTTGAGCCAGTTCAAAAGGAACAAAGTTAAGAAAATTAAAGAAAACTTGCTAAAATGAATGTTTAAACCATTAAAATATTTAGTAAGGTTTGCCTGGAGCTGTTTCCTTTATGTAAAACATGATGCATTTCTTTTCTCTCTCATTCCTTCTCCTTTAAAACAAATGAGGTTAAGGAAAACATACTTCTGCTCTGAAGTGTTTTTTTTTTTTAAGCATTAGAAATTTAATATCTAAATATTTTATGCAAATAGAAATGCTTGATTCAGGCAGAAACATCTCAAACATCCCAAGTATTTGGGCTAGTGGGCTATGGAGATATTAGAAGGAAGTGCAGACCTAAGCGATTGTCTTCTTTTAACTTGGATCAATCTATGACTTTACTAAGCCATTAGGAATTAAGCGTACAGTAACAGAAAATACAATCTTGTGTATCTTCAAAATGTGAAGGAAAGGAAAGGATGAACTTTGCAGAACTCGAGTGTAGATTTATCAGGCATTCTGGGTTTATTTATTCAGTCCCCAGTTAAGATTGTTTAAATGATATGTTCAATTTCACACAAGAATTTCTGTTCCGCAGGTCTTTCTACCATACCATGCCCTTTGGAGATTCCCCCCCTGGCCACCCTGTGCAGGTCTTTGATTTGACCAAGAATCCATCCATTCATCTGTCCTTCCATCTGGGGAGAGTATGGTATGGTGAAAAGAGCATGAGCTTCAAGTAAAACCATTCTGGATTCAAATGTCGTATACCAGCTGTGTGACTCGCACATTTATTTAACCTCTCTGAGCCTTAGTTTTTCTCATCTGTAAAATACAAATACTGTGACATCTACTTCATTGGGGGCATCATCAGATTTATAAAGGTAATGTACTCAAAATGCTTTGTATTGTGCCTGGCTGAGTTAATGTTAGGGGAAAATGCTCACGTGCGAATATTGAGTGGGTGCTTGCAGAAGCCAGTTACTTCCTCCATCTACTCAGATCTGCAAAGCCTAAAATTGGAATAGGAATCCTGTGAGTTGTGCTTTGAGAATCACCAACCAGCTCTGCACAGGACAGAAGGTTCCAAACGTTCTTAAATCACAGTGCCCCTGGTGACTCAAGAATTTTTCAGGGTATCTATAAACCAAAACAATACCAATATTTCCATTTATTGAACAGTTAGGTCCATATAACTTGATACACATTTATGCCTTAACAACTGAGTAGCCATTTGAATACACACATATGTGTGTGTGTGTACCTCTATATATTACTGTGCATAACTTAAGAGAAAAAATATTTATTTCATTCTTTAAAAAACACAATTACAATGTGGTATGAGTGTGTATTGAGCTCTGTGCAACTTGTCAAAACTTGGAATCAGATTGGATGCTGGCCATTCCCATTTCCTGCCCCACATTGATTTTCATACAGTGCTCGTTTTTTATTCACAATCACCAAAAGCCTAGCTTTGCAAAAATATGATATCATTGAAAGGAATGTGATACAACCTCATGTTGACCTGAGCCCCACCTCAAGCCAGTAGTTCTCATGATGTGACAGATGTCCAATGTCACTATACTTCCCTTGAAATTATGTTTTTAATTTAGAAAAATTGGAAACGCCTGTGCAGCCCAGTGCATATGCCGCAGCACCCTGGGGCACCTCTGCCCACTTCGGGAACTGTGGGCATGGCATATCCTGAGAAAAATTTTGTCTTGCATCTGCAAAGAAATCACCTTGCGTCTAGACCCCAAAACGATTTTCAAGAGGAGGACAAAGATGCCTGTGGAAATACTGACATAATGAAAGCCAGAGCTTCTGCACATTTGCATCTGTCCAGCAGTTCAGGGTACAAGGTCCAGTCTCAGCTGTGTGGATTGGGGGCCTTGTGACCAGAGTGCTAAGGATGGAGGTCAAATGGTGCATAAATACAGGAGGTAAAGAAATGCAACTGCCCACCACCCTGCCAGACTGTCTGGATTGGTCACTGGAACGTGGCGTTCCTACAGAATGACCAGTCATTCCTCCACCACCCCCTTCAGAATCGTCACGATGCATATCGCAATAGCACGCAGATCCAGAGTGCCACTCACAGTCACCAACCCAATACCTACCTGCTTGGTGCAGGCCATCATGGTAACTGTCTCTGTCTGAGCTTCCTATTTCTAAACTTCACTGGGCACATAATCAAGATCATATTTCTCCCTCCAGCACCCCGTCCTGCCCTTTACAGCACAGCATCCCACACCCCCCAAAGGCCTGTAAGTTGTGGCTCACTGTCTTCACAGGGTTATTTCCATTAGAAACGTTCAGAGGTGCCACAGAGGCGTGCCCGGGGCTGTAGTCTGTTTATTCTCACACAATTGAACATACATTTTTGTGTTTCAATTTAGAAAATACCAGATGCCTGGAACTGAGTTATATTCTGTGGGTGTGAAAGGAAAAGTCTCTGACATTCTCTCTTGCCTTTAGGAATAAAAAAACAATACTTACGTTTCTGTTTTGCTACGCTTTGGGCTAGTATCTTGCCTTCTAACAAATACAAATCTCGTGCTTTATTGTGAGGGTCTCAGACCTTTAAGGCATGGGGCAGGTCTGTGGACAGAGTGATGGGGTGAGGAGGTGGAGAGGAAAATTTTCAGGGAGCTAGCTTCTCCTCCTCCAGCTCTCACCTGGGAATCGTGCACAGTGGACGCCCGAAGACAGAAGCTTAGGAGCCACACTCCACTCTATCTGCTGATTCAGATCCCCTGTGGATTTGCCAAGAGTAAATGCACTCCTGGCTTCTCAAAGCTTTGACTTGGCCTCTGACTTACCAGGAAGACCAGTCCAGAACTCCTTTTCCTGCTAGTGAATAGCTGGAAAGCCCTCCTCCCCTGACACAAACATGCCAAAATAATTCTCCCCTAGCCTCAAAGTTAAGAGTGTCCGTTTTATACTAAAGAGTGCATTTTATCTATGGAAAATAAGAGAAGTTAATAAATTTTAAAGAAATTCTACCAAGAATCTCATCAAGATGTTATCTTTCCTTTCATTTTCTTTTTCAAACATAAATTCTGGGGACGCCTGGGTGGCTCAGCGGTTGAGCATCTGCCTTTGACTCGGGGAATGATCCTGGGGTCCTACAGGGAGCCTGCTTCTCCCTCTGCCTGTGTCTCTGCCTCTCTCTCTCTCTCTGTCTTTCATGAATAAGTAAATAAAAAGAATCTTTTTAAAAAAAGATAAATTCTGAAAAAAGAGTCGAACTTTCTGGATATGTGGCTTCCTAGCTTCCAGGTCTGCCTTGGATTTGTTCACTGCGGGGGGCTCCAGGGCCAGTGATAACATGATTCAGCCTTCAGCCTACTGTTCTGGTCTCTGCCTACAAGGCTTCTCTACTCATAGATGTGGACCATCCTTGCCGACTGCGTGAGGCAAATTGCAATCTCCAAATGGTTTCAGAAAAGGGGAGCCTCATAGAAAGTGCAGGGAGAGTTAAGTATTGGGTGAGGAGAGGTGAGTATTGGACCCAAAAAGCAGGCACCATTGTGGTAAAGGGACAGTGTTCCTGATTTTCAGACTTTCAACTCTGAGCCGACTTGTAAATACAGGGGAGCAAACAAAAAGGATCACTCTACTTTTTTCATGCCAGCAAGCACACTCTATTCCAGAAACATAACAAGAATAGGTCCCAAATCATCTTGGTCATTACATTTTTGTAAGACTTCTAGTAAATGGAAATTCTTCCCAGGTTTTCACAATAGGATGTGCGTCACTTCCAGTTTTTGAATCTATCGTAGGGTAAGAGTTATTGGGGATGGCACATCAAACTCACAGCAAGGAGACAACGAGGATTAAGTGAGATTCAGGGACTGTTAACCAGATGCCACTTGAAAGCTGAATTTCATATAATTCTTTAGTAAGACAAGATAGTATGTATTTCAGGCGATTTGCTTCAGTTATTACAAAAGTCTGAAAATTACTGGGCATGGGAGAAAATTAGATTATGTGACCTAAAGGAAGGATTCAGGATGCTCTAAATCCTTCATTTAACCACCCACTTGGCAGCATTCTAGGCAAGTATTGAGATAAAGAGGTACGTTTGAACCACATGTGTTATGTGCAGGTGATGTGATTTTTTAATACTTTCCCACTGGCATCACTTTGTTATTGTCCTTACAGGTGAGTAGAATGGGATATCCTCATTTTATAGATGAGAATTTATTATGAAACGATTGGAGAGATTAAGTGGGTTCTGGTTCCAATATATATTAGTTCATCTATAGTGTTTGCCAATTTCTGTAGTATAAATACTCCCACCGTGGCTGATTCCTAACCACCCTTGTGACATTGCTGAACTCAGAGGTGCAGAAATTAGCTCTCTGTGCACAATTAGCTCTCTAAAGCTGGCTTGAGCATACCACTGGACAACTGTCTTAGTCTCTTCAGGCCTCAGTGACAGAGTGCCATGTATCAGGAAGCTTATGAGCAGCCTAAGCATATTTCTCACAGTTCTGGAGGCTGGCAAGTCCAAGATCAAGGCACCAGCAGATTCAATGTGTCGTGAGGGCTAACTCCCTAGTTCATAGATGACCATCATCTCACAGTCCTTATGTGGAGGAAGGGGCAAAGGCTAAGCTCTCTGGGGTGTCTTATGAGAGTACTGATTCCATTCATGAGAGAGCTCCACATTTATGACCTAACCATCTCCCAAAGGCTCCACTCATTAATGCCAATACACTGGGCATTGGGATTTAACATATGAATTTGGGTAGAGGGACACATCCAGTCTATAGCAACTAAGTCTAGAAAACATATGCTATGTTTGAGTTGCTCATTGTATTGGCCAAGGGATAGAATTGTAAATAAACAGTTATAATATGTAATATTATAAATAATGTAATAAAGATGTATACAGGGACCTGTGAAAAGACTTCTTTCCCTAGAATCATTATCAGGTAGACTTTACAGAGGAAGTAATGTCTGAATTGAGTCTTGAAAAATGGTTGCTAATTCCGCAGGCAGTCAATGGGAGGTAAGGGCTTCACAGACTAGGAAAGGTGGCATGGGAATGTCCATGAGTGTAGAGTCTTCTGAGAAATGTGACTGATTTGTGAAGACATAAAGTGGATATGTCCTGAGAGAATCAGTCCCAGGAGGTGAGATGTAAGATCACCAAGGAAATTGTGAATTGTGTTAAGAAGTCTGGGCTTGGTTTATCATGAGGAAACTAAATAGATGTTTTTTAGATTTTTTTGGGGGGGTTATTGGAGTATCATTGACAAATAGAAATTGTCTATAAAAGATGTACAACTTGATGTTTTGAGGTATGTATTCATTGTGCAATAATCACCATAATCAAGCCAATTAACATATCCACCACTCACATAGTTACCATTTTCTGTTTTTTTCTTTTTCTGTAATGAGAATACTTAAGATCCACCCTTTTTCCAATCTGCAAATATACAATACAGTACTGTTAACTGCAGTCACCACACCTAAGTGAGCTCCTCAGAACTTCTTTGTCTTGCATAACTGAAACTACATTTTCTTTTCAATGTCCCACTTTGCCTGCAGAGTGATGAATAGATTTAAAGGTAACAAGACATGTGGTAATGGGACAGTGAGACCACAGGAATTTAGTTGAGAACAGAAAGGGCCAGGTATGACAAGGAAAGAAGGGTTTGACAATCAGGATATAGAATCAGCTGGGAGGACTGATGTATGGAGACTTGAACCCAGTATCCTGGGTCCATCCTATTCATCCCTCCTCTCACTCACCATGCTGCTGCATACAGTGGTCTTTTCTGGGGTGACTCTGGCCAGCTAGACAATGCTTCCTTGGCCTCAGTTCATCCCCGGCTGGGGGCCGTGAAGGTACAGCCCCTCCACCCCCACCCAGCAGACCCTATCTCTGTTACCAAGTGCTGCAAAGATGGTTTGCTCCCTGCTTTGAAAGGCCATGCAGACCCAGGGCCACACTACAGAGAACATGTGGTTGCTATTTCATTTATGCTTTATCATTTTTCATTCTGACATTAAAGCTCCTCTGCAGCAGGGTGAGCGCGCTGTACATTGTAAGGCGTAATGTGAACCGAGGGCTCCTGCTTCGTGCCAGAGGAAACGTGATTCAGAAACAATTTGAGGGCAACTGCAAGGTGATGTGGCCCAGAGAACCAGAAGCTATTGAAACTTTAAACATCATTTCTGGACAGTATAATATGTTCTGCAGGGCAGCTTGGAAAAACAGGAAAACCCTCTTTGGCCAATCCTTGGAGAATTCGACATTTTTAAATATCATCTGGAGCAAATGTTTCTTAAAGAGCCCACGCCCTGGCAATCAAAGACCACAAAGTTGAGATGGAGGCACCTTTATCCCGTGGCCCCCTTGAGAAAGCCTGGACCACGGGAGGGGCAGACTTGTCCAGGATCTCACCCATCCTGGCCAAGGGCATGGGCCTCCTGATGTTCCCCATCCCTTCCCAGCTCTCTCTTTGCCACTGGCCAGCATGTGTCAGTTGCTTTTTCTGATCTTGATCATCGAAAGGTGAATTTTCAAGGGGACAAATCTGTCAAGATCTTTTAAGAAAATGAAGACAGCTGCCTTATTTATCTCTGGACCACAAATTCAGTTTTGTGTCACATACCTGTACCTCTCTCTAGGTGATGTGTTACTTGAAGATGTCTAAACACAGGGTCTGGAACAGAGCAGATGCTTAGTAAATGTGGACAGAAGAGTGAGAGAAAGGGTAGGAGGAAGAGCAAGAGGGCAGGAAGAGAACCAAGGGGAAATATGATTTTCAGGTTTGTTTTTCCTCATAAGGAAAAGGAGAATAATTAAGTGTTGTGCATGTTGATGTAGTCAGAAATAAAGGAATAAAGGGAATTCATATTTATTGAATGTTTTTCTTAAATTTCAAACCTGTTCGTCAGTTTATCACCAAAAATTATGTTTTACCTATGCATCATTAACAATTAATAGCAAAATATATCAAGGTTATTGGTAGATTCAGGATACACATACCAATGACTAATCAAATGCAGTTGCTACTCTTTTGTGACTCCCCTCCTTTGTTTATTTCTGCTTTTCAATTGTAATATCCGATTCTTTTGAAAATGATGATTCGATAGGAATGGGCATATGATTCACTGTGATATGTGAAATGAATTTTTGAAAAGAATGTCTCACCCTAGATTTTTTAAATGAATTTAAAAAGTGTAGAATGGTTTTAGATTTACAGAAATTTTGAAAGATAATATGAGTTATCCTAAAAAAATATATGAATTATCTTAATATCTTATAAGATCACATATTATCACATACGACAATATGTGAGTTCCCATATGCTCTTACCCAGTTCTTCCCATTATGAACATTTTACATTGGTGTAGTGCATTGGTTACTAATAATGGACAATGCTGACACATTATTATTAACTCATGTCCATACTGTAGTCAGATTTTCTTGTTTTTGTTCAATATCATTTTCTCTCCCAGGATCCCATCCAAGATACCACAATGCATTTAACTATCAGAACTCCTTAGTCTCCTCTTGGCTGTGTTCTCATTCTTCATTTTAATAGGAGTAAATAGGGATCCCTGGGTGGCGCAGCGGTTTGGCGCCTGCCTTTGGCCCAGGGCGCGATCCTGGAGACCTGGGATCGAATCCCACGTCGGGCTCCCAGTGCATGGAGCCTGCTTCTCCCTCTGCCTATGTCTCTGCCTCTCTCTCTCTCTGTGACTATCATGAAAAAAAAAAAATTTAATAGGAGTAAATAAAAATCTGTGTCCTATGCTCAGAAGTGGCAAATAAGCTTTCCTGCCTAACACAGGCCTCTGGTTGTAAACACAGTTTCCACAAATGTAAAGTTTTAACCATATTGACTGTTACGGGTAAGCAAATGGCATTTCTCTCAAAAGAAATAAACACTCACTGTACCCCAAGGTTATAAACATATTTGAGAAAGCACCAAAATTTGTGAACACGTTGATAAAGAATTATAAACACTGTATATAGCCAATGATGTAATAGTTCAGGTAACTTTGGCTGTAAACAATCATAATACTAGTATTGCTGCTGCCAGTCTCTGGGATGTGAGGCACCCCAAGTCCCCAGGTTCCTAACTAGCATATACGTCCAGCCCCTGCCACACCAGGAGTGTTCATCTTTGCATTGCTTCAGAGCTGCTCTCAGCTTTGCACACACAGACCACAAGGCAACAGAAAGCAGGAGACATTGGCTGAAAGTTAGTGGAGGCCCAAGCAAAGGCAGACTGGCCCATTCCCGCAGGGCTAGGAATGGGCGTTAGTTAGATCCCTGTCCTTTCTTGCTTGCTCACATTTGCTACTTAGCTTGTTCAAGGAAACACATAAATGAAAGCTGTTTAGGCTAAGTGGTGTTTGTACGCAGTTTCTCTTAGTATTGTCCATGTCTCAAATAAAATACTTATGCTGGGCCAATGGAGTATTTCCTGGGGACTTTTTCTACCAAGGAATCAGAACTAGCAAGAGAGGTCCTTTTCATGCACCGTTTCTAATCTGTAAAGAAGAAAGCCTAGAATTATCAGGATGGAGAAAGGGAGTTTATAATAGAAGCAAATGGAGTTGGGACACGGAAAAAAGCACACAAGAGAATTGGAAAAAAAGGTGATGATATCAGTGGCAGGCATTCAGAGTACTTGGATTCAGTTATTCCTGATACCAGCTCAGTCATTGTTCTTTCTAAAATCCTATCCCATTCCTCTGGGTTATTGTTGCCTTTTCCCCCTTGAGTAAGATTTGTCTCACCTATAACTAAGAGTCCTGACTAATATATTTAGTAAAAATACAAACTACTTAGGCATTTGATTTTATCTTCCCATAGCATTGTTTCCTTTTCCTACTAATGCTTATCACAATTTGTAATTATACATTTATGAAATGTCATTTCTCCATTAAACTCTATAACATGGGAGTGAGGACCATGTTTATTTAGTTCACTACTGAATTCATAGTGCCCAGCATTATACTTAGCACAGAGTAATCATGTAATAAACATTGATAGATGAATGAGAGCAAATAAATGAACTATAACCCAAGTTATTTTATTTTATTTTTTTAAGATTGTATTTATTTATTCATGATAGACGGAGAGAGAGAGAGAGAGAGAGAGAGAGAGGCAGAGGGAGAAGCAGGCTCCAGGCCGGGAGCCCAACGCGGGGCTCGATCCCAGAACTCCAGGATCATGCCCTGCGCCAAAGGCAGGCGCTAAACCGCTGAGCCACCCAGGGATCCCCTAACCCAAGTTATTTTAATTATTGAAAGCAATAATGAACTTTCAATAACCTCTATAAAAAATTAAATCAAGTGAGGATAAGGGACTAGTTCTCAATGCCCAGAAATTTAGACTAGTGGTGGTTATGGAGAAGTTATTCAAATGTAACATGATGGATTATTTCTTTGGGTTATTGTGTCATACATATTGTGTCTGTAGGGTCTTTAAATTGTTGATATCTCCATTGTCTTATGCATTATTTTTAAAAATCAAATATTCAGTCTTGGATCTGGTAATTGTAGCCAAATAAAATAAGGATGCTTATAATTTGGATATCATGTGATAGTTATAAGAATTATAACAAAGGGTTCTTTCTATCTCTCAGAGTACGTAGGAGCCAAATTAAAAGTAGGATAGTTCTCTGAGTAGTATTTTTATGCAAATTTACCATAAAAGTATAAGAGAATATGCCATTTACATGAAAAACATTACCACCTCTAAGAGCTAAAACTTGGTAAAATTAAATCCAAGTCAAAGAGATAGGATTTCTGCAGAAGTCCCTTTAAGGTACAGAGTATCTTTCAAACCAAAGCAGAAAGAATAGAAATTTAATTGAAGAATGTGAGTGAGCTAGGGCATAGAAAGAGAAACTAAACATAACAATTGCACAAACATCAAGGAAGAAAAGGTGTGTGTTAGTTTTCGAGGACCGTAGTAACAAAGTACCACAAACTGGGTGGCTGAAACAACAGAAACTTACTGTCTCACAGTTCTGGAGGCCAAAAGTCTAAGATCAAGATGCTGACTGGCTTGGTTCAATTCTGAGAGGCCTAAGGGAGAATCTAATTTTTAATTTTTTTAAGACTTTATTCATTTATTCACGAGAGACACAGAGAGAGAGGCAGAGACACAGGCAGAGGGAGAAGCAGGCCCCTGCAGGAAGCCCCATGTGAGACTCGATCCCGAGTCTCCATGATCACACCCTGGCTGGAAGGCAGGCACTAAACCACTGAGCCACCCAGGGATCCCAAGGAAGAATCTATACCACGACTCTCTCCTGGCAACCTTTGATGTCTGTTGGGCTTGTAGAGGCATCACCCAGATCTCTGCTGCTTCTTCAGATGTCATCCCCCCCACCCCCGCTCATATGTCATATTGGATTAGTGCCCCCCCTACTGAACTCATCTTACCTTGATTATGTGCAAAGACCCTATTTCCAAATCAGGTCATATTCTCAGGTAGTGAGGACCACAACACAGGAATTTGGGGAGGACACAATTCAACCCATAATAAGATGAACCGATGAACCGACAGAGAAAAGATGGTTCTACTTGAAGACTTAAAAGAGGGGAGCAGGGACGCCTAGGTGGCTCAGGTCGTGATCCTGGAATCCGGGATCGAGTCCCACATTGGGCTCCCTGCGAGGAACCTGTTTCTTCCTTTGCCTGTGTCTCTGCCTCTCTCTCGGTTTGTGTCTCTCATGAAAAAATAAATAAATCTTTAAGAAAAATAAATAGATGAAAAATCTTTCTCCTCCTCCCAGCTCTGACCCCATGCTTACAAAACAAAATTCTGGAAACTATTTTTTTAATTCATTTATTTATGATAGTCACAGAGAGAGAGAGAGAGAGAGAGAGGCAGAGAGAGAAGCAGGCTCCTTGCACCGGGAGCCCGATATGGGATTCGATCCCGGGTCTCCAGGATCGCGCCCTGGGCCAAAGGCAGGCACAAAACCGCTGTGCCACCCAGGGATCCCAATTGTGGAAACTATTTTAGTGCTCCCACTAAGAGAGAGCCCAGCCAACCTGATGGCATTTAGTATTCTTATTCATTCTGAAATTTTAATTCTCAATGTGAATTAAAGTCATTGTCTAGCCTATAAGTCAGTTTCTATGAATTTGATTTGAGGTAAATGAGCTCAGTACCTCTAAGTGCCCCAGAAGAATCCATTTTTTTGATAGGTCACACCTGTCCATATAACCTGGTTGGTATAGTCACCTTGTCTCCTCAACATGAATAATGATGGATCCAAACAAAATCTCTTGGAGCTCAAATGTCCTGGTGGACAGCCTTACCTCAATTTCCATCATTATCTCCTGGATAAATCTGTTGCTGAATCATCTGTTGCCCATACCCTCCTGCTCTCACTGATGATATATCACCCTGTAAGGATGATTGGAGGTCACTATTTACACCCATGTTTTTTTAGCTGGGGGACTGTGCCTATATTGCAACCAACAAGTTGGGAGTTAAAGGAAGATCTACAGCAGACAAGAGTATATTTATATGAGTTTATTTCAATTTTTACTTACCCTCTGAGAGACTGGGTGTTACTTGAAGACCACTTCATTAGCATTAAAATACTGAGAACAGATGCAAGAGGGTGGGGATCTGTGTTCCTACCCCAACTTCAATCAATGCAACCTTTTTATCTGTATTATATATTGAAATGGTACTTCAGATTTCACACTGAAGGTGATAGACAAATAATTGTAACAAAAAAAAAAGCTTCACAAAATATTGCCTTAAACATAGCCCCAGATTAAATTCTTTTAGGAATTCTTTGAAATAAAATGTGGAAATAGGGAATGAAGTCATTCTACAACTGACTCAGTAAAACTAAAACCAGAATTATGTGCAATTAATTATTAATTGAATCCCTCTTTTAAGAAATCTTTGTGACAAACCCTACCCAACTCCTCAGCCTACTCACAAGGGCCAGTCCCCAAGGAATAGCTTGTCATTTGTTGTCACCACTAAGGCAAATGAAAAACTTCGCTGAGAAAACACTGTCCCTGACTTTCCTCCAAGGGCATGACTATCTTAAATAAATTGCCCCATGCTTGATACACACTTGTCAACCATGTCTTTAAGCTTTTGAAGGACTGTCAGCAAATGCATGAAATGAGGTCAGGTTTATACTTCTGCTGTCAACAGTCAGCAAATTGTTGAGACTGAATTACCCTTATTGCTAGTTATTAAATCATTAAGTGTCAAAAGTTTATTCACCCTAACAGTGCTCAGTACAATTCAATTTTGTTTTGCAAATGATGAATAAAATATCTTGAAACCACAAGATCTTAATGAAGCTAACAAATTATTACTCTTCTAACAGGAACTCACAGCAGAGGCATGACTTATAACTTTAAGAATAATTGCTTACTTACAGATACCAAGCTTCTCCAGTATCTAATATGTACTTACTGACTTTACATAAACTGCCCTATATCCATCAATGAGGAAACAGAGAGGTAAACTGAAATTCACCATGTCCCATGGTAAGGTATATAGGTTAAATTGCTTTCAGCTGCAAGTTTCAAAAAAGGCCACTTCTAATTACCTTAAATAATAAGGAAATGTATTATTTCTTATGAAAAGAAATCCGGAATAATACAGTGTATACATTATCTCACTCATCATACAACCTTTCTCAACTGGATCTCTAGAGAATTGAGCCCTAATGCCCTAGGTCATCTATGGAATATAATGAATTGACTTTTCTCCTGTGCATCTAGAACGGTGTACTATTATAACCACCCTTGAGAGAATTAGGAAAATTGCCACATCTATCATTTTCTTTATTTGGTGGTTCCAAAAGAGAATCCAATTGATGAAGGCTGAATAGTTCGGCGTCCCCCTTCCTTTTGGTTATAAGACACATCAATGGTACCTAACAGCACATTCAAACATGACAGCTTTCACGGGGAAGAGATTTTTCCTTTGACCATTTCTTAGAAGTAAGAAAACAAGAAGCTCCTGGCACACCTTCCTCCACATTTTATTAGTCCAGTGGTAAATCCACTGATTCTAAACCATTTTCATACAATGAGCTTCCACAGAGAATCAAACATCTCTTGCAGCTCCTAAATCCCCAGTTGCCAAACTTTTCTCAGAATAGTATTAATAGTAAACCAAAACTATGAAATAAGAATATGCCATGGCTACTATTTCCAATTCCATAAGCAGCAAACACACATCTGAATGCAAAGTCTAGAAAGTTCCATTACAGGATAATACAATGTTTGGATATTTTAGAATATTTTTTTCTAATATGTAGTTATGCTGTAGCTGTGTATGATGAAAGCCACAAAGACTTCAATATATTGAAAGTTTTAAGCACAACTAAAAAATTGAGAATTTGCAATTAGGAGTCATCTCTAAACGTTGGCAGGAGTGACTCACTCATATATACTTTATTAAACTGTTGGAGTATATTACTAGACATTCATATTTGCTAATTTGCATCCATGGACATTGTATTTGTTGGTGTGTGTGAGTAAATATCCATCTTTCCACTTAGTTATCTAGCAATGTTACAAACAAAATTAAGGTGCAGATTAGAGAATCCACTCTGGTCTCAAGAGAAGAGGATTCAGTGCAGAATGCCATCTGCATTACAGGATTCTTTGGAGAATGAAAAGAAAGGCTGGCTAGAGAAGATCCAGGTCAATTCAGAGACTCTAATTCTCAGAGAGCCACATGTTGAATTGGGAAATTGCTATGACTACTTGCCAGCTCCAAAATAGGCAAAATTATTTTTATATATGGACTTTCTTAATATTACATTGTTTTGCCTGCCTTAAAGTCTAGACATTCCTTTATTCCTCAACTGTAACTGTTACAAGTCAAAGACTGATCTAGTCCTAGCGTTTTTTCCCCCTCTAACTTCCTTTAATTCAACATCTCCAAATATATCCCATTCTAGAGTCAGATTCAAAATGAGATTGTATAGATTTCTCTCCTTCAAGACTAGTTTGAATTTAAATATCCTCTAATTTTTCTCTTAATGCTCAGTGACTTTTCTCCTGAGGACATGAAATCTCTTGCTCTCTCTTAGTGTATATCTTTCTATAATCCTTATCATCTTCTCCTCCACCCTTCCTGTTTGACAGAAAAAAAATTGCAGGGGTACAGTGTGGGGTGACAGAGAGATAATGTTTTCTTTTCAATGCTCTTCGTAGTTCTAATTTTCTTGTCCTTATATAAACATGGCAAAACAGGATACATTTAATAAGCTAAGAGATTTTTCTCTGCACCAAGAACATGGCATTTTAATAGAGCCTCTTTCTATTCAGAAGGTGGCAATTCTATAGTCTCTTGACAACAGGAGAAAACATTTGCAAATTCCAAACCTAGTTCCAACTGCTCATGATTGGGCTGTAGATTATAAGACATTTTAAAACATTACACTTCATTTAACAACTAAGTTTGTCCCTAGAAATACAAATAATGTATGGCCTATCTTCTGAAAACATGGGATAATGCAACAACATTTATCAATAATAAGTGTTTTAGAAAGAGATATAAAAGTATTCTATACTGGCTAGGAAATCTGCTGTTGCTGATTGTGGGCAAACCTTGTTCTAAAGATGCCACAATAATTGAAGTATTATGTTGACAAACCCTTAGGGACTTACGCAGTTTGGGTTAGCTAACTCCAGAGAACTGGGAATTAGGAGATATTCTAAGATTTAGCCAGCATAACTATTGCCCTAATGTTTAACATTGCTTTACAGCAGCAACCATGCAGGCAGTCAGTGGATTTACTGAGTAGATAAGGAAATAACTCCTCTTATTTCTGTGCAACTGAATGTTTTGGTATATCCCCTTAGCCTTGAAATGTCTTCTTTTAAACACTTAACCCAGTTTTATGCTACTTTTGTATATGGACGCCTGGATGGCTCAGTGGTTGAACGTCTGCCTTCGGCTCAGGGCATGATCCCTGGTCCAGGATCGAATCCCACATTGGGCTCCCCGCAGGGAGCCTGCTTCTCCCCCTCTGCCTCTCTCTATGTGTCTCTCATGAATAAATAAATAAAATATTTAAGAAACCTGTACTCTGAGATATATATATATATGTGTGTGTGTGTGTGTGTGTGTACATATATGTATATATGTGTATATATATATGGACAAGGGATTATAGAAAAAAAAGTAAACTTTTGTTCATGTCATAGATGAGCACAATTAACAGAGTTTCTCCTTCTTTTGAGAGATTAGGGTTAAGAAAATATATTTCTCACATATACTCTTAAAAATGACCAAAAGATCATTATTATTTAATAGTATAATATTAATGTATGATATTAAGTGTTGGAAACAGAATCTAAATAATAATTGCAAATTTGATGACAATACAGAAAATGAATACCAAAATGTACACACACACACACACACATGCATATGCATTTAACAACAATAATCTGAGTTTCCAGCTGCAAAAAAATTATTAACCAAAACTTGGGAGTTAAACAAATAAATATCTCTAATAATTAATAATAGGTTAACATTAAGTTATGGGAAAAACAAAAATAAAAATCAATAGTTTTCTCATGTAGATACACAAATCAGTTTGAAGATGATCTGGGAAATATTTTATTTGTATTATTAATAAAAATACCTATAAAATATCCCACCCAACAGAAATGTTGAAATCACACATAAGGACATAATAAAACTTTGATAAATTTTATTTTATTTACTTTGATATAAAATATTTTAAAACAACAAAAAGAGGAGCGCCATATTATATTCCTAGATGAGAATCTTGGGTTTCTTCTTCTTTTTTTTTTTTTAAGATTTTATTTTTTCGTTCATGAGAGACACAGAGAGAGAGAGAGGGGCAGAGACACAGGCAGAGGGAGAAGCAGGCTCCATGCAGGGAGCCCGATGCGGGACTCCATCCCCAGACTCCAGATCTCGCCCCCGGCCAAAGGCAGGTGCCAAACCACCGAGCCACCCAGGGATTTCCCCCGGGTCCATTCTTCTTAAATTAATTTTTATTGACCAGGAATAATAAATATGACAAGTAACTTGAAAAAATATATATATATGGTTAAAATCCTAACTTATTGTATATGTCACACTTAATTCTAAATTAATGTAAAATGAGAAACTTTGGAGTAATCAGAGGAAAAAAGTAAATAAGTACCTGGCCTTGGGGTACATGAGGGTTTCTATGGAAAAAAAAAAGAGAAAGAAAGAAAAGGAAGAAAGAAAAAGAAAGGAGAGAAAAGAAAACAGAGAAATGACAGCCAAAAAGTAAATAAATAACAAAATAAAGGAATTATAATAAATTTGAAATATTTTAATCACATAACATGTGTTTAATATATATTATAGACCAAATCTACAACACAAAAGAAGCTTGGGAAAATATTTGAAACAAACATTAAGCTTAATACCTTAAAATTTTATATATTATTATAAATAAATTTTAAAAGCTTCTTAATATGACAGACTCCTAACTCTGGGAAACGAACTAAGGGTGGTGGAAGGGGAGATGGGCGGGGGGTGGGGGTGACTGGGTGACGGGCACTGAGGGGGGCACTTGATGGGATGAGCACTGGGTGTTATTCTATATGTTGGCAAACTGAACACTAATAAAAAATAAATTAAAAAGAAAGAAACAGGAAAAAAATAAAATAAAAGCTTCTTAGATCAAAATGGGACAAAAATGGAAAAGAGGGACAGATTTTAAATATCCAAAATTAATATGAAAACAAACATAATCTCACACAAAGTTTATTAAAATTGAAAAAGTACTGTTCTTTGCCTGTCATATTAGTAATATTAAAAATACCTGGTGTGGGCACCTAGGTGGCCCAGAGGTTGAGCATCTGCCTTCGGCTCAGATCATGAACACAGGGTCCTGGGATCGAGTCCACATTGGGCTCCCTGCAGGGAGCCTGCTTCTCCCTCTATCTGTCTCCCTGCTCTCTGTGTGTCTCTCATGAATAAATAAATAAAATCTTTTAAAAAAAATAAATAAAATAAATAAAAAATAAAAATACCTGGTGTGGTAAACAGGCTAATGAATAAAGACTTTTGCATACCCCCTAAAGAAGTTGGAAATAGTTTATTTAGGGGGCCAATTGGCATTGCTCATACAGAGCTTTAAACATGTTTATTGTTGCCCTGGTAATTCCACAGGGGAAAAAAAAAATGAATCCTGACGAATAATTAGGACTACATAGTACAAAAGAACTGTGTATTAATTAAAGCACTCTATCACAGGGGATGGCTACATTAGACCAAAACAACAAAAATGAAAACAAGCCAAATTTTATTGCTGGGAGATGGAATTATGAGGGTTATAATTTTTTTAATATTATTTTTATGTTCTCAATATTTCTTTAAAAAACTGAAAAATAACAGCTTAAAATGTAACTATTATCTCCACATGTTTGGACTAGACTGGATTTTTATACTTTTGTCTAGTAGAATAATAAGATCTCTATGTGTCAGAATTGGTCTCATGATTTTTGTAAATAATTTCTAACAACTTGGAGGATCCGTATTTTGCTGTAAGAACGAACTATATCTCACATATTAGTCAGTTGTATGAGGATATTTTATTCGTAACGATTTTCTCTTTTTTTCGTGTTGTTTCAGATCTGTCCCTCTTATACCAGGATTGGGTAGAGCAGGGTGGGGGGAGCTGGCCTTTGGAGCGAAACAAGCTGGCTTCAAACCTGGTCTCTGTCTGTGACCATTTGATTGCCTATAGGAAAATTACTTATCCTTGCCAAGCTTTTGTTTTCTCATAAGCAAAATTGGGATAATAACATCCACCGTATGGGATTATTTTAAGGATAACATGAGATAATATATGTAAAGAACATATTGTAAGTGTTCAACAAATATTAACCATTATTTTCACTTTTAAGAGTACTATTAAACTTGAACAGCTCAACACTGTATAATTACACAGTATTCAGCCTCGGTTATAATTACTACACAGTAGGAATTTACTCTCGAAGTCTTTGGTTAGGCACAGGGAGTAGGTGCAATAGCCGTTTGGGCTGCACAAGCTTCGTAGTTTCCAGTACCACTGCACTGGTAAGCTTTCCTTTCTGAGAATGTTTGAAGTGAGCCCAATCGAGCTGGGGGGAACAATGGATGGGGACAGGGTGCATTGCCCTGTCAACCACACACTGGATGTGGAATCTTGGGAACTTCGTTGGCTCGTCACTGTCGGGGGAAAAAGAAATTATAGTGAGCAATACTGTGCCGGGATCAAGTACTTTAAAAAAGGTTTTATTAAAATATAATTGACATACAAAGTGCTGCACATAGTTAATGTTTACAATTTGATGAGTTTGAATATAAGCAAATACCCATGATGCCATCACCATAATCAAGAGAGATGTGTCCAAAAGAACTGAAATCAAGATCTAGAGAGATGTCTGCATTCCCATATTCACTGCAGAATTATTTACGATGGGGGCACCTGGGTGGCTTCGTCAGTTGTGTTGGACTCTTGATTTCAGCTCAGGTCATGATCTCAGGGTTCTGGGAGGGAGCCCTCTGTGGGGCTCTGCGTTCAATGGGGAATCTGCTTCAGTATTCTCTCTCTCCCTCCACACCTCCCCCTTGCACACACTGTCACTCTCTCTCTCGAATAAATAAATGTTAAAAAGAAAGGATTGTTTATGATAGCCAGCGCATGGGAACAACCCAAGCGTCCATTGACCAGTGAGTGGATAAAGCAAACGTTACATGTGTGTATGTATATAAATATGAATGTGAATATTAATTAGTCTTAAAAAAGGAGATCCTGCCATTCATGACAGCATGATTGAGCCTAGAAGACATCATGCCAGATGAAATAAGCCAACCACAGAAGGACAAATACTGCACGATTTCATTTATATGAAGTATTTAAAATAGCCAAATTAATAGAAGCAGAGACTACAATAGTGGCTTGTCAGGGCCTGGGAGATGGGGAAATGGGGAGTTGTTCATTGAGTTTGAAGTTTCAGTTATGTGAGATGGGTAAGTTCTAGAGATCTGCTGGGCAGCACCGTGCCTACGGTTAACAATACACTACTATACGGTATTGTGAACTTCAGGATCGAGTACTATCTAGGAGGCAATCTGTATTGCTTAAAGAAGAAGATTTCTTGGTGCACGTGAATGGTGTGTCCAAATGAGAAATGGAAGGAAGAGAAGCAGCAGCAGGATCTTCTTTCTCCCAGTGAGGCAGCATCCTGAGGGTTGTACTTGGAACTACAGAAAAGAGAAGGGAAATAAGAATCTTGGGGAAAGGGTAGGCACTGTCTTTCTTTAAGATGGAGTGTAACTGGAAACAGCCTCTAGCCAAGGTCAAGGTCAAGAGTAATAGAATCCTGGCAAAATGTGCTAGTTTATCTTCCCCCAATGAACTGCTGCCAAACAATATACACAGTGTCGCACAGCGCCGGAGAGTGTCTGATGCATCTCCAGAGTATTTATGAGGACTTCTGTTTTGAAGATAGTTTCTTAGGTAACAAAGTAAAAACATGTATGGATGAGCTCTCATTTATCAGTGCCCTGGCTTCCTGTAAAAACTAAACAGCAAGAATTTTGATATTTTCTCCTGAGCAAAGCAAGTTCTTGAAAGGGACAAATGGCGTGGTGTGGGGGGGAGGCCCTTTGAAGATGGTGCGTGTCCCACTGACTCAGCAAAAGCCTGGCATCTGTGTATTCAGATGTCTTGAACCCCTGCTTCTGGGCCCCACTCTGGTAGAGAAGAGATTATAGCGGCAATAGGCCGCCTGGACGAAGCTGTTTGCTCTGGCACATGAAGACCCCTGGTTGGAGAGTGAGCACTCTTTTACTTTGCTTCTTCATATCACCTTGGGATATCCCAGTGTTGTGTGTTTCTCAAACCCCATTCAGCTGCTCTGATGGCTGGAAGCCTTTACACTAGCAATTCTAGATGGGAGTTAAACTAGAAACTCTGTTTTTTTTTAAATAATAAATTTATTTTTATTGGTGTTCAATTTGCCAACATACAGAATAACACCCAGTGCTCATCCCATCAAGTGCCCCCCTCAGTGCCTGTCACCCAGTCACCCCCACACCCTGCCCACCTCACCTTCCACCACCCCTAGTTCATTTCCCAGAGTTAGGAGTCTTCATGTTCTGTCTCCCTTTCTGATATTTCCTCTTTCATTTTGTAACAGGAGCTGTTCCCATGTTTCCACCTCCTTCACCCCGTGATTTCTGTCACCAGGGAGTGACCAAGAAATAGCATAAGAATCAATGTGAATGCTGTAGGGGAGTAATCCAGAACATGGGGCACTCTGACATGGGCGTACAGGAGGAAGAGCCAGGAGGTGCCCACGGAGCATTTTCTGGGTGGCTTGAAATACTTATTTAGTACAGTCAAATGTTTTCTATTAAGATGCCAAAAAAATTTTCCACTTTTAATGCTTAAAATTATACATTTTTATAGTAAAGTAATACATCTCTAATTGATAACATTTGTAGTAGGAAGATTCCACTTTTTAAAGATATAAAAATCCAATCTAATTCTGAAATATAGAGATAAAAGTTACATTTTAGACGGTCACTTTTCAGGGTTTTTTTTTAAAAAAGAAATATACTTTCTAGACAAAGAAATTGAGAACATATAAATGGCATTGAAACAATAATTACTCTTAATCCCACCACCCAGCAATAAAAGTTGTTATTGCTTTCCTAAATATTGTTTTGGTCTAACACACACACACACACATCCCTCATGATAGAGTGCTTTAATAAAATTGTACATAATTATTCTGTTGCTGTCATTTTCATCAGTCACATCCTTCAAATGTTTGAAAACATCATTCTTAAATCCAGTGGTATATTGCATTTTATTAATATTCCATAATCTTGTGGGTACCCATGAAACAAAAAAGTAAGTAAACAGCTTTGAGGCTCCTAACCTAGTTAAAGTGGTAATTCCCAGAGGTTTTGTGACCATTCAGAAAATGTGGGAAATGAGTCTTAGTACAATTAAAGGAGTTTTTTCTGGACACAAGATCAAAGGCCAGGGGGCGCTAATCAAGCACTTTCCTCCTCCCCTGCCCAACCAGACCCCTGCCCATAGTTCAAGGTGTGCTTGGACACTTTTGTAAATGGTCCCCAAGGTAGACACTGTGCACAAACCTCAAGAAGGGTCATTATTCTTGTCCCTTGAACCCCCCTGGCCAGTCAACTATGCAAAGAAGGGAGCCTGCAGGTGGCTCTTGAGCCGACACAGATTTAGCTGCTTGCTTCTGCCACAGAGCTCTGGGCTTCGCATTTCTACCTGCTTCTCTGTTCTGAGTCAGCCTCTGAGGGACACGCTCACTGAGAGAAAGTCCACATTTGGAAGCCATTTGCTTTTACAAAATGTTTACTATTCCTGCCCCTGACAGTTATTACTGGAGTCATTACTGATGGAATACAGGGAGAGAAGGGCTTCAGAGCACTGACATATGGAAATGTATTCGTATGAGGGGACAGAGACAGAAAACAAATGCATATCTGCCACGAGCATTATTATACCTATTAAGAAATATTGGCTTTCTCATCCCATCCCATAATTTGAGTTTTAAAAAGAAGCAGCCATAGACAGTATTCTGTTTCCCCAATAAAGATAAAAATTGCTTTTTTTCCCCTTACTTTTGTGGGTAGTTCTCCAACTATAACACATTTACAGTTGCCAGAAATAATCCCAAACTGATTATTGCTCTGCAGATTGTTCATGATGTGTGTATCTTGAGGAATTATCTGGTGAGAGGATAGGTGTGAGTAATAAGAACTAAACAAATCTTCAGGGAGTTCTGAGTTTGGTGAATAGCCTCGTCATATCACATCCTTGGATGAGACCCTTTGCGTTTGCAGAATTGGGACAAGCAGGACCCATTTGCCTCAACTTTTGTTCTTTTTATTTTTTTAAGTATTTATTCGATCTTTTTTCCCTACTTATAAAAAGAATTTTTGCTCATTGCAAAAAATGAAAAAAATATGTAAAAAAAATTCATCTGTATTTCACAACCTAAAACAACCATGATTAACACTTTCGATGATATCTTTATGTGATGTCTTAAAAATAATGTATGTAGACCATGCATTATTAAGTTTACAGGGTTTTGATTATGAGACACCGTTGGTTTATACACACCATCCAGAAAACCTATAACACAGCACTTTTTAAAAACTTACTTCCCTTTTTATTTGTACTAAGTAGACCTCCTTAGAGATATAACTTAGTTTTTTTTTTTTAAATTAACACAAAGTAAAACTGACCTTTTTAGATTAGAGAGCTCTGTTGTTTGGCTACACATGTGGGATTATGTAATCATTACCACAATCAGGATACAGAACACCTCTATTACCCCAAAAAACTCCCTTGTGCTGCCCCTTTCCAGTTATACCCTCTGTCACACCCAATCTCTGACAACCACTAATTTGTCCTCAGTCGCTGTAGTTTTTGCTTTTTCTAGAATTCATATAGGTGGAATTATAAAGTATAAAGAATTACACATCTTTGAGACTGACTTCTTCCACTCATTATCATGCCTTTAAAATTCACCTCTAGTGTTGTACATAACAATAGTTTGTCCCCTTTTCCTTTTTCTTTTTGTGGAGGAGCAACACTCTGTTGTATGGATATACCAGAGTTTGCCATCCATTCACCATGAAAGACACTGGGAATATTTCCAGCTTTTTGAGATTATAAAGAAAGCTGCTATAACATTTATATGCAGATTTTTGTGAGACCATAAGTTTTCAACTTTCCGGTATAAATGCCCTGGATTGAGGGAACACACTTCTGCATGTTCCTAAAAACTGCCAAACTGTTGTCGAGAGTGCACATACAATTTTGTATTCTCACCAGTAGAATGTAGATGTAGGATTCTAGTTGTTCCCCATACTTGCTAGCACTTGGTATCTTCAGTTTTCTTTTAAAAAAATTATTTTAGACGTCTTCATGGGCGTGTATCTCATCTTAGTTTTAATTTGCATTTCTGTAGTGATTACTGATATTAAGTAGCTTTTCTTTTTCTAGTGTTTATTTGCCATTGATAGGATCTATTTTGTGAAGTCTTTTGGCTGTTTTTATTTGATGACTTTGTTTTCTTAGTGTTGAGTTCTGAGAGTTCTTCATATATTATGTATGTAAGTCATTGCTTGGACATATGATTTCCAAATATTATCTCCCATCCTGTGACTTCACTTTTCATTCTCTTAACAGTCTTTCTCAAAACAACATTTTTAATTTTGATGAAGTCCAACTCGACCAGCTGTTTCTTTTATTGATTGTGCTTTTTGTATCATGTCTAAAAGATCTTACCCAACCCCACGTATCTAAGATTTTTGTTTAGACTGTCATTTAAAAGTTTGATGATTGTACATTTTTTATTTATCCATGGTTCATTTTGAGCTAATTTCCTTCTAAAAATTATATTGAGCTTTATTTTTTGCATATGGATGTTAATTGTTTCAATGCATTTGTTGAAAAGATTACTCTTTCTTCACTTAATTATTGTGTTTTTTTCTTGGTAAAAAATTGAGTGAACATATTGGTGAGTGTGAGGCTCTATTTCTATACTCTTTATTCTATTCTACTGAGTTATATGTCTACACTTTTACCACTTTATATTATTACAACATTAGAATAAATCTTATAATTGTTTAATGTAAATACTCCAAATTTCTCTTTTTCAAAATCACTTCATTTTTTTTTTGAAAATATTTTATTTATTTATTTGAGAGAACCAGAGAGAGAGCATGAGTGGACGGAGAAGCAGGCTCCCCTCTGAGCAGAGAGAATGATGCTGGGCTCCATTCCAGGACCCCAGGATCATGACCTGTGCCTAAGGGCAAATGCTTAACCTACTGAGCCATCCATGAGCCTCCAAAATTGTTTTATTCTAATTATTGTGTGTTACCATATAAATTTTAGAAAATGTCTATACAAAAAATATATTTCTCACTTTGCTTAGAGTAATTATAACACTATTGCCCAAATTTGAAGAGAATTGACATCTAACTATACTGGGCCTTTCAATCCATGAATGTCTTCCAATTATTAGATCTTTGATTTCCTTCATCAGTTGTTAGCTTTTCTCAGTATGTAGATATTATACATGCTTTGTTAAAGTTGTACCTACTTTTCTTTTGGGGGAGGTGAGGGGGAAACTATTGCATATGGTATAATTTTCTATGTTGAATTCCCACTATTAATTACTATGTAGAGAAATAGGATTGATTTTTTTGTTGTTGTCTTTGTCTATGTGACTTTGTTATACACACCTATTAGTTCTAGCAAGTGATTATTTTTTTGAAGATTCTTTGGGATTTTCTATATAGACAATCATGTCCTATGTAAATACATATTTCCAATAGTAGGATTCTTATTTTTTTCTTATCTTATTACACTGGCTCAGATTTCTAGTACTATTTTCAGAAATACAAATAGCTTGAGTAAGCATTCTTGCCTTTGCTTCCTTCCAGTTTTAGTGGGGAAAGCATTCAGTCTTTTACTTTAAGTGAGTTATGTTGCTCATACCTTTTTGTTCTAAGAAGGAGTTTCTATAAGATTTTCTGACAACAATCAGGATTTGTATTCCTTCTGAAATTTGTCCTTAAAGGTTCTGTAAGTGAAATAATGAGGAGTGGCAGCTGTTCAGTCATTCTAACAAGAATAACAGCTAAGTTCATGCATGGGCCAATAAGAACAACTGCCACCATGTCTACCTAGCTTACTATGATTGTAAGATACATGAATTTTAAGATGAATTCTGATTTTAGAAATACTAAAAGGTAATTAACATGTATCCTGGAGGTAGTAACATGTAGTCATTTTTTATAATATGCTTTTCAAAAATTAACCCTATTTCATGAACAGCTTTTCAGGTCATAAAAATATTTACAGGTATATTATTTTATTAATGCTAATATTTCCTCATAAAACCTATCAAAATTTATTTAATCACTCTCAAATTTTGAAACTTTATTTTGTTCTCAACTATTATATATGATACACTGATAAGCATTATTAGCATTGGTTTTACATTTATAATTACATGCTTCTGAGATTCAAATAGAAGTGGGTTTGATCAAAAGATATTTGTCTAACTTATTTAGCTAACAGTCCTTCCAATGGCGTGGTTTTATACCAGGGGAGAATTAAATGATACCTGAGAAAATGACTCAGTGCTGATAATATAAACTTGTATTCTAAAGAGAACTTAAGTTACCACACCATGGGACATGAAGTATATTTTAAATAATCAGATTTTTCTTGTTCATCTACACAAGAGTAGAGTACAGGCAGGCAGGCAAGGGATTATTCTTTATTTTCCCATAAAATTTGTTCATAGGATGGGAAAAATCAATTTCATAATAATCTTCTTGTTAAAACATTTCCCCTGAGGGGCTACTGCTACAAATTTTAGGCTAAAATGGGATGTTTACTGGATGAAGCATGAGGGATTTTATATCTGACACAGAGCAAAGTAATTTAAGAGAAAAAAAAACATGCATTCTTTAGTTGTAAAAATTGTAAAATTTTTATTTTTACTCAAATTTGTAAACTAAAATATTCCATTAACTCCATTCCATCACAGTATGGGTAACTACAGGAAAATTTGTTAACATGTCTTGGATAAGAATATCAGTTGTATTGGAATTAAAACAAATATGTGTTGCAATACAATTTGCTCCAATGTTTAGCTTAACTTAGAAACAGAAAATGTTAACACAGTAATTTCAAACTGTTGATACTGGTTTGTATTTTGGGGACTAGCACTGAAATTGATATAAACAAAAAGTACTTACATTGGATTTTTAATTCATTCTGTCTTGTGGTTCAAGCTGCTGGCTTTTTAAATGAGGAAGTAAGAGGGAAGAGATTAGGAATAAGTGACAGGCACATTTATGCATTTCTTAGTAAGTGTAATTATAAATTACATGGAAATTAAATCAAGAAATATACACATTTTTAGAATGTGAAACACACACAGATGCAGTGTGGTGTAGAGAAAGTTTTGGATTGAGTTAGGAATCTGACACAAACTAACCTAGCATGCTTTCATCTCTGAAACAGGATCTCTGGCTAAGTTTCAAATTTGTGAAAATCAATAGATAATTTGTGGGAAAGTCTCTACTTTGAAGTCTTTTATGACATTATAGACAAGTGAAGTATTAATAATAAAGGACAATAATATTCATCTTTACTGCTCACAATGTAACCTTGAGCAAATAATTTAAACTTTACAAGCCCTGTTCTTTAACCTGGAATATTCGTGTTTACCATAGAAAGGTGTTTTAAGGCAAAATTAAATAATTCTGTGAAAGTGTAAAAGATATAGCATATGGAAACAAGAGTAAAGTATGAGACTAGACACATTTTCATAAAAGTTACCTTTATTTGATTGGCATAGGGTAGTGACTTGCAAATACTGGCTAACCTCCTCTCCATAACAATACTGGAAAGCATTTGTCAGCTTAGACTTTACAAAAATCACCAAAGGATAATTGGAGAAGATCCAGAACTCTATTGTGGAATGTATTTTAAAAGCGATGGAAGCAGTCTATATAGGTGAAATACATGTATATACCACACTTATAGATGTAGTTCAGTCAATTCTAGCCCATGAGGTGACATTAATAGCCAATTTCTCATACCAAGCCTTTTTTTAGGAAAAAGGCTTCAGTTGCATTTATGTCCTCATCCATATGCAGATTTTTTTCTATTACTGAGTATTCCTTTAACATTTAGGGATATTAATAATATTCCCTGCTTATTACTTTATTGGTCATGACTGGTCTCATTCTGGATGATTTTGTTTGGATTGATTGATTCATTCATTGGCCAAGTATCCGTAATTCTGTTTGTTATTGCACGTGTCTATTGTTTTCAGCATAGCTTAATTCCCTATATTTCCAAAACTGTCTTTGTTCCCTTCCTGATACCAAGCCCTCATAAAACCTATAAATGCAATCAATGCAATATGGTTCACTTATGCCTCTTATGCTGTAATGTGTTTGCATGGGTAGCCTATCTAAGGGGGCAGAGGTTTTGTTGGCTTCTGTGCATTTTAGTTAGAAGAAAAAAAGACACATCAGGACCCCCTAGGGCCCTCTCAACTCAAAAGCCTTCTACTCCAGGGCTTTACATCACAGAATGAGACAAATAAACCATCAGTTATATCTACTTCTTGCATCATTTAACCTTTTAACCTCCATGCATACATGACTTTCAAAAGCACTTTGTAAACTAAAATTCAGTGGACAAGTGTGAATCGGGTTATTATTATAGTTTTAAAATCAGACTCTGTCTTCATTTCATCTAAGACCTTAAGACCTCAGTGTCACCTCCGTTCTGAAGGAAGAAGAAGGCAACCCAAGCAAGACTACTGAGGGAATGTGAGCCTGTGTTTCACTTAAGACCTACCTCAAGAGACCACCTTCAGGGTGAGGAGGCTCAGCAGAGAGGCTGGAGGCTTTCTTGCAGAGGTTCTATTGCTATGTATGATTGGACATTTTAATTAATGCAATAATACAGTTTTGTGACTAGCACAACACTAAGTGCAAGTGACTAGAAATAGCAATCAACCAGAAATTCATGAGCTGTGTCATATTTCATGAGACATATGAGGAAGAAAAACTCTGAAGAGCAGGTGTGACTGAGCCATGGGTGGTAGGAAGAACATGGTGGTTTCTGATTAGCACACTCACGTCCCATGGGTTCAAAGCATTGCTTTAAGCACCAAGGGCTGTAAATGATGAGCAGTGATTAGGACATAGACCCAAATGCTCTTATCTCCTTTTTCCATCATGGCACAGAGCTCTCATGACCATAAGCACAATGATTAATACCCAGAAAGGTTGGTTAGGAGGATTTTGAAGAAGATATGTGCTGAGGATGCTTCAACAAATGAGTGACAGGCAATAAATGTATTTCACCCTCACCTTTAGGAAAGCCTCTTTTGCATGGCTGCCCACATTTTATTTTTAAGAAAATATCTGTTAGTCTCAGGGAAATCATTTCTTTTGAAATGATTTCACAAATACCAAGGGCAAGACCTCAGTTAGAGGAATAAAAAACTTCCCTAACCCCAAGGGAACATTTCTCCCAGGACTGTGATTTCTGCTGAAGAAAGGGAGGTGTCTGAGATAAGCAGAGCAGACTGTGCTGGAAGAAAACAAACATGTTTGTTGTTCCCCTGGTGAATATATTTCCTAATATAGTCCTGGACCTTGAGAACTCTGGCTGCCCCTGCCCTGGCAGAGAACCTCAGAGCTCTGTCCTTTGGAACCCCAGTGCTTGTGCCCAGTGAGAATCCTGGAGAAGGATGGTTCCAAATGGACTGCACCATAGGGGCAGGGAATTGCCAGTTCTGGATGGTTTAGGAACTGTACACTCTTACACCTCTGCAAAGCCTGAATTGAATGGATAACCACCTCGCTTCTAACTCCTTATCCCAGGCCTCTTAAGAGGAAAAGCTCACTGCTTTAGATGCATTTCTCCAGAATACTCTTCACTTACATTAACTTCTCACTTAAATTAGCTGTCGGCAGTGACATGTGTTCACCATGCATGGACCACTTGCCAAATATGAGGCTTTTCTGGGCTCTGGGAACAAAAGATAAATACAAACAACTAGTGGTATAACAAGAGCAGAGCAGAGATAGCAATAAAAGTAGACATAGTCTGGAGAGAATCTAAATACAATAATAGATTAAAAATAGGTCCACTTTTGATTATCACCATGTGCCAGCAGTTCTAAATAATATCAGTGACAAAATACACTCTCTGAAAAAAGTATTTTGTTGCTCTAAATTCTAAACAATTTTTGCAAGTACCATAGGATTTTAACTAGATATTTATAAAGTATATATATAATAATATGTTCATAATGATTTATTATTAATAATATTTATTATTTGTATATTATATATTGTATAAGTTTATGTTTATATTGGTTTATATATAAATATTGGTTTATAAAAAATTAATATAAGTGTATGTTCATTTAAATATTACATATTATGCAAATAAATATAATATTTTACAGTAAATGTATATTAAAGAATATATAATATAAAATCTCACACGTGTGCAAGTATAAGCTTCAAATGTATTCATTTTTATTACTTTTCCTCTAATAAGCATTCTACATACATTAATTCAGAGAACTGCTAGTTGTTAAGTTGGTCCTGACACACACATACTCAGTTACTTGTGTTTGTTTTGAAAATGCATGCTTAATGGTTCAGAATTGCTAGACCTCATTTAGGTACAATTTGTGCCCACTTGATATTCTGGTGTTTAAACAGTAGAATTGAAATAAACAATGATAACATTATGATTTTTGAAGACAAAGAAACAGAATTTGAGTCATTTCTGTGACTGCTTGAAATTTTTTTTAATTTTAAAATAATAAATCGATGAATCACAGTGCAGACTGTATCACAAAGATGTGATGTTTGATAACAGATATCTTAGGTACATACATAGATATCTTACTAACTTTGAATAGTATCTTTAAGATTGCAATGTATTTTTTTAATTGTTAATTGTTGCAAAGCTAAAGAATAAATGAGTAAAGTAAAACATTACATCAATGATGTAATGAAATCTTTTGTTTGCATTAAATTTTTTTTAGTTACTGGACAATTATTTAAATAAAATATTTTTATATCAAGTGATAACCAAAGAACCAAAGTTCAAATGGCTAGGTAAATTTAATAGCTATTAAGTAAATAATAAATAGGATAGACAGGAGGAGAGGACTGCGTCTGACACTTTTTTGAACTATACCATTAATTTTACTTTTATGAATGATCATATACATGATTAAAATGCGTTTGTCACTGTCCACTATCTTTTTGTCCTTATTATTATTTATTTTCTGACAGTAAATAAAACTGATTCTGCGATGTTGAGGAAATGGACGTAAAACCGTTCTATCTCTAATATGCCAGGTATACCACTGACCACAATATTATTGATAAATATCAGTATTTACTAAGCAGCTACTACAGGTCAGGCACTGTTCTAGGGTTACACATAGAGCAGTGAACAAAAATAGACTCATTTTTTTCCTTTGCTGAGCTTATATTCCTGCAGGGAAAAATAAACAATAAATAAAATAGTAAAGTTGGGATCCTTGGGTCGCTCAGCGGTTTGGTGCCTGCCTTCGGCCCAGGGCATAATCCTGGAATCCTAGGATTGAGTCCCACGTCAGGCTCCCTGCATGGAGCCTGATTCTCCCTCTGCCTGTGTCCCTGCCTCTCTGTGTGTGTGTGTGTGTGTGTGTGTGTGTGTGTGTGATGAATAAATGAATAAAATCTTTTTTAAAAAGTAAAATAATAAAATAAAATAGTAAAGTGAATTATATGTATATGGAAATGATAAGTGCTTTGGAAAACAAGAAAGGCAGGGAAAGATGGTCAAGATCTGCTTGGGGAGGGGCTACAATTTTAAACAGGATGGTCCGAGTAGACCTCAATGAGAAGCTGTCATTTAACCAAAGACTTGAAAGAGGTGACAGAGTGAGACACATTCGTACCTTCAAGGGTTTCATGGGTCAGTGTCTTAAATGTCATCTCATATACCACAGTTTGCTGTAGGGACAAATTAATTGAGGTCCATGGGTCTGCATAGTTGAACAAAATATAGTCCTATTTAACATCATCTTAATTCTTTTTAACTGGAAAAATAAGAATGTATATCCTTGAGAATGTTTCAATAATCTGGATCTGTACTTGGTAAATAACAATAAATATTTTAATGGAAAAATATTCAATGAATACCTACTATATAAATATATGTTGTTAAGTATTGTTTACATCTAATATGAACAAAAATCAGTCCCTATTTTCAAAGAGTCCAACTATTTATTTATCCCTATTTATTTAGGGATAAATTCTAACTAACATGATGGGGAAGAAGTGCCATATATTATACAAAAGCATTCAAGTTCTGTGAGGAGATGCGGAGAGGCAATGTTAAACCAGCCAACTTGGCATCAGAAGTCTTTATGAAAGCAATGGTATTTACATTGACTTTGAAACATATAGGATTGGAATAAACAGAGATAGGCAGTGTGGAGCCCATTTGAGCCAAGGCACAGAGGTCAGAACCCCGTAAGACATTGGAATAATTGTCTGTGATTTCCATCGGAGTTGGAGACATACAAGTAGTCAAGAAGATTTGAGAGAAAGCAAGCACTCACGCTAGATTGCTGGGTTTAGAACTGGAAAGGATACATTAAGTCCAAACAGTGAGGAATGTGGTTTACACCATGTAGACATACATTTGCCTAATGAAGGTGGCCATGCTTGAGGCTGGCTGAAATAGGCTATGCTTAAGGGCCAAAAGAGTTAAAGAGGCTGAGAACCAAAGGCTGGGGGTGTGAATCATCACTGTGGGTTTTAATTCAGTGAAGAGGAACACAGAGGATAGACAGGAGGAGAGGACTGCATCTAACACTCTAAGAAAAGTGCAAACACGTACAAATCTTAGTGTGAGAGTGGTGAGAGTGGGAAATATTTAACGGATGGCTCTTTGTAGGGTAGACTAGAACCCCACTTCCTTCTCCATTTTGGTAGACTATATTTCTATCATATTGATTGGGGTTAGGAGGGAACTGGGGGAGTAGTGAGAAATGAGGCAGCATACACTGTTCACGGTGTCAGATTTAGTAAAAGTAAAATTCAGTTGGGTGGTGCCAGCAGTTAAATGTCAATTGACTAAGTACAATAACTACCAAGACGTCGTATATGTCTCCATTATGTATGTGTGATTCAAAGCCAAATGACAAAGGATGTATTTTATAAACCCAAAATAGAAGCCTAGACATTCCCAATAAATATGACCCTCTAGGGAAACCCCAGGGGACCTTCAAACTGGGCAATATTTACATAAGAGACCAGAGGCCCTGCCCTGCATCTTCTGGAAGGAAGATGTGTAAGGAGGAACTATTTCTGAACACTTGAGTGCATTCCCTTGACAGCACATGCTAAAAGCTTTCCCCAAACACATTGTTCTTCTTCCAGGACCATTTAGTATTATAATTCTTTTGTCCAGCTGAATAATATCATTTAAGGAAGAAAGAGTGGGGGCTTTTGAGCTAGGAACAGATGTACCAACAGCCAGACTCTAAGCCAACCCTTTGTAAATTGGTAGGGAAGAACCATCTTATTTACAAAAAGACCATTTATATAGAAGTGAATAGTTTGATGAAGCATTCGATTTGCTCATTATGAGATGCTAATACAGTCCCTCTCAAACAGCTTTGAAAAGCAACTACATCCAGGTTCGAAGGTGTCATATGATGAGGGGGAAAAAATAGGACCACATAGCAATGATATTGAAATCTGAAATACAGGACGCCTGAGTGGCTCAGTGGTTGAGCGTGCCTTTGGCTCAGGTCTTGATCTGGGGGTCCTGGGATCGAGTCCTGCATCAGGTTCCCTGTAGGGAGCCTGCTTCTTCCTCTGCCTAGGTCTCTGCCTCTGTGTGTGTGTGTGTGTGTGTCTCATGAATAAATAAATAAAATATTTAAAGAAAAAAAACCTAAAATACCAGTTGGCATGATCAGAGACCTCAGAGCATGTGGTTGAAGGAGAATCCTCTTTGGTGCCAGCTCCTTCCCACCCGCTTCCACCCCCACACACAGATCTGCTTTCCTCCTCCTTCCTCCTTCATTAAAACATGTTCTGTAAGTGGACTGTCCTCACTAGAAGCAGAAATGGCTTTTAGGATCTAATAGGCTGCCTCAAAACCTTTTCAACATTTTCTTCCCTTTGATGTTGGGATTAACACTCCAAATATTAGAGGTGTAACATTTTCACTAATGCTGGTTCAGAATTCCGAGCAAACAATAGGAGCAACTTCCCTAGGGAAGTCCTAAAGATCCATTTTTGGAAGAGAATGTCTGTGTTTATATTTCCAGTTTATAAAACATGTACCAATCACTTGGCCTCAGAGCATGTTTACAGAGGAGGAAAACACCCACAAAACAAATAAACTGCTGCTTGCACAGTTTAAGCTGACAATCCTTGGATCTCCCCCTTCAGGGCATGACTTTTCCCTGCCTGGTAGAGGGATTCACTGTTCCAGTCAAGGAGTTTCTGTGGAACATCCATTCTTATAACCAAAGTTTGGTTCAGATTCCCTCCTGCCTGACATGCTGACACCCGGTTGTAATTAGGCAAAAGAGGTTCTGACTGAGTAGGGTCCCTTACTAACTAACAAAGCACAGATACCTCAACCTGGGCAGCCGTGGGGGGTGGTGCATCCTATTGCCTGGGCAGTGGGTACTATTTCCTGAGTCTATTCTGCAAAGAGAGGTAGAAACACTGGTGTCATGATCCCAGATCTTGACTTGGGCCACTACTCAGATTAGGAGAGACTTGAATTAGCAATTCCTACTGTGATGCAGTTTCTCAAGAGGAGCATGGACTTTGGAAACCAATTTACCTATTTTGTCAATAATCTCAAATCTTACTTTGTGGGTCCTGAGGAAGGGATCGTTGAGGGGTGCATTAGCCAGTCTCTTCAGCAGCTAGTTTGTTCATGAAAAAAACAAAAAAAGCAAACAAACAAAAACCAGATCTGAAATCATGTGTGTTGGCATGAAATCTGGTGAGAAAGAGATCGGGAGCCAGAGATACTAAACTAGTGAATGTTAGGAAACCAGGTTTGAAGAAGTGTGAGGATGAGCCACCGAGGGGTCTGAGTCATACATAGTGGAGAAAATGAAGACGCCTGTGCGCTGGATCACTCCCATGTCTCTAATGCAGCTCTGACCTTTTCATTAACTAAAGCTAAGTTTTGGAGCTCCTAAAATGGAGCAATCAGCAAGTCCCCAAATAAATGGCAAGGAGTTATGTTTTGTGAAAACCTGTCACCTCCATGTGTCACTGGGAAAGGGTCATGTATGAACTGTACTAGCTAAGTAGTTTCCTGTGAACTCACAGTTCTGCAGCATTTGAGATCAAATCTCTTTTCTGGTCATTTCTGGGCTTCTCATTAATTTTGGATAATGACCATTTAGGACCCTTCAAAATCAAGCATGATGACTCATATATAGTGAGAACTAAAGAACTGTTTGTCGAATGAATTCATCAATTAAAATAATTTCTGGTGCGAGATGAGGAGCCATGCGTTAATGACGGAGGGTAGTCATCAATGTCTACCTGTATTTTCATACTATTTTCTATAAATATAAGCAGATATATGTGTATATCCTGAGTGTTGATTGGGCTTGTCACACTCAGGTGTCTGTGAATTTACTGCCATTTATTGCCAACTTGGACTTGTGTTACAGGTGGTCCTGTTCAACCTCTAAGTTATCCACAGGAAGATTTCCATTTCCATGGATTCCATTGGAATGTTATTCCAATTCAGATAGAAGGGCTTTTAAATCCTAGTCTTCTCCAGAACTCTTCTCCCATTAGAATGTAAGCCTCATGAAGATAAGAGTCATATCTGTCTTTTTTGTTACTCTGCCCTGTACTTATCCTAGTGCTTTCACTTAATAGGTGCTTAATTTTTATAATTTAGCAGAAATTAATATATGAATATTTAATAGTATTTGTTTAATGAATAAAGAAATAAATGACTCAATGCCCTTGTCAAACACATCTCAGCTAAACCTTTGAAACTGCTTTCCTACACGCCAATAAATTGGCATCCTAAATCCTGCATTCATTTCCTTGCTGTATTTTTATTGCATCTCTATGTATTCTTTAAACGTATTTATATAGTTTAATAGTTTCTACCTTTACAGAACTATATTATGCCATCCTGTATGGAATATTTAGTGACTTCCTTTGCTTTTATTAATTTTATATTATTAAGGGGCAACCCCACTGCCATATGTTGTTGTAGTTCACCTTTTTGGACTACTTATAAATGTGCTTTATACACAGTTTGTCAGTTCATATGTTGATAGTTGTCCAGGCTTTGGCAGTTAAAAATAAGGCTGCTGTTGGGAAGCCTGGCTGGCTCCATCAGAAGAGCACTGGACTCTTGATCTTGGGATTGTGAGTTCGAGTCCTACATTGAGTGTAGAGATTACTTAAGTAAATAAACTTTTTAAAAAGGCCACTGTGAATATTCATGCACACGTCCCCTTCTGTACATGTGGAAGAGTGTTGTTGGCACATAGCTAAGGTTCACAGGATATATGAAGGTAGGATATAGAAGGTAATGCAAAGTAGCTTTCCAGAATGGCTATGCCAATTTATAATCCTACCAGCAAAGTTAAAGAAATTGTACTGATTCATTCTTTTAGACACTTGGAAATGTCAAATTAAAAAAAAAGTATCAATTGTAAAATGTATCTAGTTGTTAAATGATACCTCTTGTGGCTTTGACTAGCATTCCTCTAATCACTAATGATATTGATCATGTCTTCATGTGTTTGTTGGTCAGAGAATCCATTTCTGTGGTAGCCTTTCTTCTAAGAGTTTCTAAAATCTGCAGGGTTGTGGTTCTTTTTTGGTGATTCTTTTTCAAAAGTTGTTCCAACCTAGTTAGTCATATATGAGCCAGGGATTACAAAAACTCTTTTTAGTTCCTGCATCATCAGTAACAGTCCTTTCAAGCTTTGTCACTTCTAGTTTTATAGTGTAAGACTGATGCATTAGTTTTTGGTGCCTTACATGTTTCATCTGTAAAATGGGCAGGATAACAAAGCAATCATGGTCTACATCAAATGGCATTTCTATAATCACGTCTATTTTGTAGTTTGCTCTTCCCTTGTTTCTCTAATCCTTGTGCCTGATTCTAACTTGGTCTGTATCCAATTCCTGCTGGCTTATTATTTCAGATTTTGACTCTTAGAAAATGATTATCATATTATGATAGTGATAATAGTAATAATACCTAAAAATTACTGGGCAATTAATTTGTGCCAAAGACTGTGCTAAGCATGTGGTAGAGGTTACCTTGTCTTCATAAGTACTCTACAGAGTAGGGACTGTGATTATTCTTATTTGTGTCTGTCCCCTAGAACAGTGATCAGCAAACTTTATCCCTGAAGGGCCAAATACTAAATGCTGTAGGTCTTAACTGTTATTGGTCTCCTCTGTCACTCAAGTCTGCCACAGTAGTGTGAAAGCAGACACAAATAGTATGAAAATGAATGTTCCACCAAAGCTATTCACAAAAATAGGTCATGGCACAGATTTGGCCTGTGGATGTTCGCTTGCCTACCTTACCTGGAACATTGTTGTGCATGCAAGAATCAGAGAGCCACATCTCAAAATCGCCATCACGCCTTTAGGCTTATTTTGGGAATCAACATGATTGTATAGAACCTTTTTATTGCAACAAATAGTCTTCATTTAAATTTAGTAAATATTTATTGCGTACTCAGGGTGTGCTAAGCATTAAGCCAGGTGCCAAGGATGCCGAAATAAATTAAGTCATATCCTCTCCCCTCTAAGTTCAAATATTAGAGATAGGAAGACAAGGTAGGCAAACGTGGAAGCCAGCAAGTGCCAGATATAAGTCTATAACCAGTGCCATGGGACACAGAGCAGTGACTCCATCAGTTCACAGATATCACAGATTATGTCCCAGATGGTTGTGCTAAATCCTAGGGATGAACCTACAGTACAACAGACATACGCAGCTTCCACTCTCATGTACTGACAGTCTAGTGGTAAACTCTGTTTCAACAAATAATTTAATAAATATTTACAAGTGTGTAAAATGCTGAGAAGGAGCATATGAACATGTGCAATCTGGGAACAGGGAATCCGTCTTATATGACTGGCTTATGAGGTGGTGGGACATGAACTAAAAGTTGAATTAGGGCCAGACCAAAAGAGTCTGAACACCAAATTAAGGAATATGGACTTTATTCTGGAGACACCTGGTAGGCATCAAAGATTATTGAGCAGGTAAATGACAAGACTAGTCCTTTTGAAAGAATACTCTGGCAACCATATGTAGAGTAAATTGAAAGTCGAAAGAGCCAAGGCCAACAGCCTCAGCCTCTTCATAGCCTTAGTGGGAAACCATTATTGATGAATGCATGAAGATGGTGGGAAGGAAGACACTGGCTGTTAAAAAACCCAGTGAGAAGTGAATACTCTTCGCACAGGTTTTAAATATTTTTAATTAACAGCATATTAAGTTTCTGTACAATTTTTGATATGGTGGTGCATTGTGGTTATCTATAAATAGTATCATTTGTGAAAATATGCTGGGATAAACCTTTAATCTTTCAAACATTAAACCAAATACCTGTTATTTATTTGCTGGTTAATTTTCTGAGAACCTACTTTCTGCAAGTATCCTTCAAAGGCAAAATAATCATAAGTCAGTGTGATAACGGATTGCAAGGAAGTGGCATCCACACATGTGAGATTTTTCCTATGATATGTTTTATGAAAGAAATGCCACTGCTCTGTAAGAATGCATAATTCAAGAGATTTCTTTTTTTTTTTTTTAAGATTGATTGATTGATTGATTCATGAGAGACAGAAAGAGAGAGAGAGAGAGAAGCAGAGACTCTATTCAGGGAGCCGGACGTGGGCCTTGATCCTGGGTCTCCAAGATTATGCCCTGGGCTGAAGACAGGCGCTAAACCACTGAGCCACCCAGGGATCCCCCAATCCAAGAGATTTCTAACGGCAGCTTTCTCCTTCGCTGGCTTCACCATAGATGGGATCACCCAAATGCAACCCTCAGAGTGACACCAGAATCTTCTCTTTCTACACCTAGTAATAGAGTCCAGTTGAGGCTCTGTTCAACGGTATCCCAGCTTTCATCTTCCCCTTCCACCGTCACATCTACAATCCCAAAGGATAGATAAATTTTGCATGTCAGGAAAAAAGAGATGGCGAGAGATATGATAGTCTTGACAAGGGCAGTGGCTTCTGGATGAAAGGTCTTGGTCCAAGCAACACCAAAGCTGTCACCTGCCTGGCTGCACCAAGGCTTCGTTGCTGATCTATAGCAAAGCAGGAATCCCCTCGGGGAGTCAAAAGACTTCACAGGCAAGAGCTGTGAACAACAAAAAGTCTAGCAGGGCCACATCCTGGAAGGAGATGGTGCCTGTGAGTGAGGAGAAGGCTACAGGTCCCCGGGGGCTCTCTCCACGCACCCCAACCGGGAATCCACAGAAACACCTTCCTAACCGAAGGGCAGCCCATCACTTCTGCAGCCGATGCTGGTTTTAATATCTGCGGCCTAATTCATTTGACATCTGCAGAACATCCAAAGAAAATATGCAAGTACGGGATGGGCAATCCGGCTGCTCTCTGAGTTCATCAAATATCTCACACTCCTTTCTCAAATGTTTTCAGTTTTGCAAAACTCAAAATGCATTTTGCCAAACATGTTCTCCGTTAATGTTTATTTAGAAGGGAATTTAATCCGTATGCGGCTGATGCATTTACACTTAACTCATCAAAATGTTTTACTAGAGTCATTTGATGTCCAAGAAACCTTTTGAGTCTTTTTTATAAGCCTCTTCAAGCCCATTTTGCTTCGAAACAGGAAGTCGCCTGTTACTAACCATAAACGAATGCAATCCCCGGGAGGATTTGGTTTCATTTCAGACGCTGAGGGCCCACAGGTTCTCAGCCTACCCTGAACCCCAAGGGGAGGGCCTGCTCCTGAGCTGACCGAGCATGTGGGGTGCGCAGAGGAGGTGCTGTTATTATTTTCCAAAACAAAATCCTCCATGAAGAGGCATCCTTCATGCAGCTCCTGGGAAAGACAGTTAGCAAAGCAGGGCGCTAAATCATTGGCTTTGCAGGCTGCACCTGGTCACTGTAACTGTCTCCTGGGATCCCCTTACCCTTCAGAGCTCACTTGCTAGTATTAATATAACAAATAAAAAGGGGATGGGAGACCAAGGGGATAGTGATTTCTTGCTTCAGGAAGACCTTCCTGGGTTAGAGACCAATACAATGTTCCCGACCGCGAGCCAGGGAACCGAAGCTGATATAAACACAGCATCCAAGCCACAGAACATGACTTGTTTAAGGCTTAGTTCTGTGAAGTAAGGCAGGAAACAAGATTTATCCTTCTGGGAAACTTTTGGCATTTGCCTCCAGCCGGGCCTGATGACTCTCTGCCGTCCTCACCATCCATTACGGCTATCTGAGGGAAATCAATTTTTTGCCCAAACTAAGGCAAAAGAGAAATGTCTCCATCAGAGTCCCATAGAAATCCTTCTGTTTGACGTGGCATTAAACAACCCAGAGCGCGCGGCCCTGTTGCAGAGAGGATTGCTGTTGCTATCTTAGGCCATTTGGCTGTGAAGGGGGGTGAAATTAGTTGGGCAAAAGCCATTTTGCAAACATAATAAAAATAAATTACTACACTTAATAATTGAATCTTAAACTTGTCACTGTGGCAAACTCTAAATTATTCCATGAGGCTTCACTGGGACTTGGCAAAAGTAGTGGGTGCTGGAGGTCAGTTTTCATGTATGAAATCCAGCTTAGGTTATAACTGCACAGGCGACAGAGTAAATGTTCAAAGGATGAATGGGCCATTGAGAAGGAAATCAGGCTCCTTGAGACTCTTAAATGAGTCCTGGAAGGTTGCAAGCCATCAATTTGGTGGGCTACCAATAGAATTGGTTGTTAATACGAGAGAATTTGAGGTTGTTAATACCAGGGTTTTCTGTTGTTGTTGTTTTTTTCTACCTGTGTGTGTGTGTGTGTGTGTGTGTGTGTATGTGTCCTTATGTATGTATAAGAGTTTGGGGTGTTTTTTTAACATCTCTTTATTCCGTGTTATTTTAATTGTTTTAGGTGTGCTCTGATTGGGCCGTGAAACCCGTGTGACTTGGTCCTTGGCCCACGCTCTGACTCCTGGGCACAAGGCTGGAGTGTTTACACTGGAGGGGAATGTTCAGACTCTGACCCAACCGGGAGACATTTCAGTTAACATCTGGCTTTGCTTACTTGTCCTAAATATTAAATTATTAGTGGACTATTAATATCAGACCATTTCATTAATTCAATTTTTTCTCTCTTTAGAATCATGTTTAAAGGCCACTGTCCTTAGAATAAGATTTTAAACTTTCTCTTAGCATCACTGCCTCTGAATTTGGTGTATGTAAAAATCTTCCGAGGACTCAAGCAGAAGAATTACCAAAGCAACAAAACACAAGGACACAAAGCTAACTTTTTTGTTCTAACTTTTTTTTTAAGTGGGATTGGAAAACACAAATTAGTTTATTATTCAAATTGAAGAGGTAAAACCTTTCATGTCCAAATGCTAGCACTACTGCTAATAATTTATAAGGCCCTGAGAAGTTGCCTGATCAAGGAGCATATGTACCTGAATATGTCAGCCAGAAATAAATATTTTACATCTTTATCCATTTTGGTCTCATGAATTATTTTTCAAGCCAGGTCTAGACAGTCATGATTGCCTAATTAATTTAGATAAGATCATTTGTGCTTCAGAGCTAGGCATATACAAACTTATTCATCCGCTGCCAATCCACTCTTCCCAGAATACGTCATGGAAACATCATGCCTCGTAAGAGAAATGGCCTCAACTGGTTGACTCTGTTACTGTCTCACCCAGTTCATCACTACGCACATACTCACGATATCTCAGCAGAACAGTTTCAGAAAGCATGTAAGTGCCTTGCATCATGGCCTACATGGTATGTATTTCACTACTTGAATATGAATCATTAGAAAATGACACCGTTATTTTTGAAATGTCTTCTTTTTTTTTTCCTAGAAGAATGCACAGTCCACCATGAATGCCACTAGCAATTCAACCTTGAATGTTCCTTTTTGTCTCCATATCTGCTATTCCTACCAAACCCTCAGTTTTTGTTAATGGTACAGAGATACCATGAACTTCCAAGGCTCCCACTTTGATGAACAAAGTATATAATGCCCATTGCATGGTACCTTGAATCCAAACATACATGCTGTGTTCTCGTTCCGTATTTCCCTTTCCCTAGTGGCCGGAATAACCCAGGCAGAGCTGCTATTTGTCTCTCACTGCCATTGTTAGGTAAGCAATGTATGTGCAGGATGTACATTTAGAGATACATGTGTATATAATTCTGTATTTGAACAATAGTGAATATGAACACACTCAAAAAAGCAAACCGGGGCACTCAGGTGGTGGTTGAGCATCCATCTTTGGCTCAGGTTGTGATCCTGGGGTCCTGGGATCGAGTCCCACATCTGGCTCCCCTCAAGGAGCCTGCTTCTCCCTCTGCCTATGTTTCTGCCTCTCTCTGTTTCTCTCATGAATAATTTAAAAAAAATATTTAAAAAAATCATCAGCAAAAATAAAAATAACTTAAGTTTCATTTAGGGCTTTGTGTTTTCATGTATGTAATTCCAATCAATACTCATAAAAACCTTATGGGTTTTTTTTCCCTCATTTTCTTTCCTTCCTCCTTCTCTTCCTTTTTTTTTCTTTTTCTCCTCATTCTTTACTATTTTACAGTTTCACCAATTGGAGCTGAAGATTCCCTAGATTGTGAGGAGTGAAGCCTTGATGCCAGCTTAGAGTCAAGCTCCTCTCAGCGAAGCCACACTGTGGACAAGCCAGGATGATGGGATTAGCCCCTTTGTGTGCGTACACACAGACAGATCCTGCTTAGGAACGGTGGTGGGGGAAAACAAAGTTGCTTAAAGACAGATTCTGGAAAGACATCTCATAATACCATCCAGTCATGGAAGCTTCTAGAGTGAGGCAAGTGAAGTTTAAGGAGGCGCTCACTCTAAGGATAGTACAAGAGCAAGATCCACAACAGAGGGTAAGAGCCTGCTTAAATTTTCACTGTAGGCACCTTACTGGCCTCCTGATGGCCCTCGCCCTGCGTGCAGTCATTCGCTAGCGTTGATCACCTTGCCTTAGTTCTACAGAAACTAAACACAATCAGTGAATGATTTATCGAACATCTACCATGTGATATAAATTGTGGGGAAGGTGAATATATTTCCAATTATATCGCCTTGTCCTATACTGGAAAAAAATGTTGTCCCACTAGAAAGGTAAGAAATACACAGGGAGAATAGTCAAAACTGCTCTATAAAATATTATGGTCACATGAGGTCACAGATAGCAGCTTTGGTATGGTGGGAAATGGGGGATGTTACTGAAGCTGCCCGAAAGGATAAGCTCTTGAGCTATAACTCATACATGAGTGGGTGAGGCAGGGCCCTGCTGGGGAGACTAGAGGACTCCAAGCAAAGACTGATTGATGTTGGCCGTAGGAAGCCATTTATGTGTTTGAACAGGGGAGCTATGTGCAGAAAGCTCTGTGATGGATTATGCATCATTTTGCTGGAGTGGGTCAGGGTGATGGATGGATGGTAGGCCCATCCAAAATGAGAATATTGTAAAGTGGGGGCATATTAGTTTAAAATTTATTTTAAAGTGATCTCTGCTACAAAGTGGTTTTGATCTGTTATGGGGAAATTGAAGTTGGAAGAAAGGAAACGGTGGAGGTTGAAATGTCCAAATCAGGCATCTTATTTATACCATTTTGTCACATTCCTATTTCTCCTGAAGTTGGCTTCATGATGCACTGAGTCGTTGCTGTTGGCTCTGAACTCCCTATTGTCTGACCCACACTGCTGGCTACTCTATCATGTGCTGCCTAGTTCACTGAGCAATTTGTATGGGTGACTCTGGTCTTCCAGACTAGATTGCAAGCCCTGCAAGGTCAGGGATCAGAGCTTATTCTGGAATGTTCTATCTCTGTAGACTCTGGCAGCCACTGGGTATGTGGAAAACAGTTAATAAGGGTTTCACAGCTGTCTGCTTTGGAGGAAAGACATGGAAAGAAATTGAACTTGATTACCCAATGTGGAAAGGTCTGCATTTGTTGTACTTTGCAATATTTGGACTGATCTGAATGAAATTTCCAATGGCTAATTTCATTTCTAATCCTTACATGAGCCAGAAAACTCCACCTGCAAGGGAACAGTTTTTCATTGCCTTTCTTTTGAAAAGGGTGAGCACCCCATTTCCTGTCAACAGGAGCTGCAGTAATGAGCAGGAATTGGTTACTTCTATGACAGTGGTAGTTGCTTAGGAAGGAGGCCCAGGGCTCAGGCTTCTGTAAAAGTTCTTGGCTCAGGGTCAAACCAGAATGAGCAATGCAAGACCCACATGTCTCTTGATAGACAGATATCTGAACTGGGGGTACTGAGGCCCAAGACAGTTTACCAAGACGGTAGAATTATGTAACTGTGTCACTCAACAGGGTTTCTTTCCCATTCAAGGTACCCTGGGACTAAACAGTACACATAGCAACAAAACAGACTGACCATGTACACTCTTTGCATTGTTCAACGGAACACAGTCCCCATACTGATACATAAATCAACAAAAATGCAATGGAGTGATGCCTCATTTATTTGCTTTCACTAGGGAATGGACTATTTATTATAGATAATATTCCAAATAACTAAGGCCTGTGACTTTAAGTGCCAAAACTTTAAAAAATGTTAACCACGTATAATGAAAATCCTTCTAAACATTCCCTACTGTCTTAAACACTGTGTTCAGAAAATAGTTTGACCTTCGATATGTTTGAAGATAAAAGGTAGGACAGGGAATAGCCTGGCACGCTGCTAGATCAGATGACTCACCAGGAGAAACAAAGTGCTTCTAGACTTAGTCTACTTCTTTTTATTTTGAAGGAATTATTGGTGGACCGAAGAGGTAACGTGGACTTTGTCTGGGAGACGCTGAAGACTTGCTTCGGAGGAGATGGTGGGAGCATGCTGCTGGTGAGTATATTTACATATAAATCACCTCACCCGATTCAGATTAGCTAAATTTCTCAGTAATAAGACAACATAAAAATGAGGTTGCTGAAATTCTGGACATGATCTTTAAAGAGATTGTGGAAGTCAAGAGAAGTGCCAAAACACTAGAAATGGAGCAAGAGAGTTAATGTAAGTCTAAACTAAAATTCTAGAAAAGGATATTTCTGAACACATGCATAAGCAGAGTCATCCTCAGTTCTTTTTGTCTCTCATCCCATGTCTGATAAACTCACAAATACCATCAGCTTTATCCACATAATACATATACAACTTGACCACTCCCTGCCTCTGCACCATTTCTTCCATTGTCCAAGCCACCATTGTGTTTCAACTGGGGCAGTAAAAGGAATTATCAGCCCCAAGTCATCCGTGTATGTTTTTGCCATAGTGTCCCAGGGGGCAAAGTCTACGTCCCTGCAGCTGGACTTTGAGCCCTGTTGGGTGCTCCCCAAGAAAGAAGGTATAGGCTTGAAATGAGCTTGTATGATGGAGCTTTTTTTCTGGTCTTTGCCATCACATTAAGAAGCGCTTCCCCAAGCTCACTGATGTCTAATCCTGTGGTCCGGAAAAAGCATCTATGGAGCAGACTGAGTAAAGCACTAAGCATAGCCAGACCCACAAGTTCAGTAGAGCTGCTGACCCCTAACACAGCCTAGGTCAGCCAACCCTGACCTACAGGTCCTCAAGAAGCAATGCTGTTGTTTCAAACCATTATATTGTGGGATTATTTATTTCACAGCCTCATGGGCACAGCGTACTGACTCAAGGGGATCATTGCAATGTGCCTTAGCATCTTACTTACTTCTCCTGCTTTAGTATTTTTATGACACAGGAGTCAGAATGATCTGCTAAAACAAAAGTCAATCACATCCTCCCCAGCTCAAAACTGTCCAGTCATTATAATGCCTTACAAGGCCCTATGCAATCTGTGTGCTCTCTTTTGCTGTTCCCCCTTTTCTGAACACTATTGCAGGAACCCTGGCCTCCTTGTGCTTCCTCCAGAATGCCAACATTTAGCAGAGATCATCTCCACCATAATTCTGTAATTCAGTTCTCACACACCATTGTTAGTGCATCCAAATTGAACAGAAATAATATAAAATGTATGAGACACCCACTTGACCAATAATTATACCCTTCATACAAAATACATGAGAAAAAGAAAATGTTCTTTTACTGAGAGAAATCCAAAATGTCACATATCCTTTTGCCAACAATAACCAGACACAACATACCTATAACTCCACACAAGTTGATTGCATGTGTAGGTAGCTCCTGTGTTCTTTCTCCTATGCAGAAACCAATTTTGATGCCAATCTAGAATCAAGATTAACTGGTCTTTGAGGTTATTAGTTATTTGGTAGGTGGTAAACTTCTTAATCTTTATATATCTGAAAGTGCCTTTATTTTGCCTTCCCAATTAAATGGTAGTTTATCTAGATATAGATTTCTAGGTTCATAATTTTCTCTCATAATTTTAAAATAACTCTCCATTGAGAGTTTTTGGAAATTGAGGATCTGTCTTCTGTCTCTTTAAATATTTCAATTATTAATTATTTCTATCCTCTAATATTGTATGAGTATACTTTCTGGTTTGAAATCTAGGTCATTGGGATCCCTGGGTGGCGCAGCGGTTTGGCGCCTGCCTTTGGCCCGGGGCGCGATCCTGGAGACCCGGGATCGAATCCCGCATCGGGCTCCCGGTGCGTGGAGCCTGTTTCTCCCTCTGCCTGTGTCTCTGCCTCTCTCTCTCTCTGTGACTATCATAAATAAATAATAATAAAAAAAAAAGTTTAAAAAAAAAGAAATCTAGGTCATTAATTCTACTCTTCTGTTTATACTTTCTTTTAAAATGATATTGTTAATCATTGAAAAATGTCTTAAATTTGGGGCAATATTCTTGAAGTTGTTTTTTTTTTTTTTACATTACATTCTTATTTCATAGTAACCTACTCTGCTGTGCATGAAGATAATGCTTTCATTTCCAGGTATTCCATTTTTATATTTACTTCCCCCCCTCCTGGTCTTAGCTCTTCAGTGATTCTTTTTCATGCTGGTGATTTTCCTCATATATCAGGTGATTCCTGGTTGTATCTTCCTTCTCATGTTTGAGATTCTCTGTTCACCATGTATATTCTCATGTTCAACATGTCTACTACTGTTTCTATTTAGTGCTGCCTCAATCTGATACTGTTGAGGAGATACAGGGCATTCTGAAGGGAGAGCGTATCAGTAGGGCTGCCTGCAGAAAGCTCCTCCTTGCAATAGGTATCCTGAAAGTCGGGAGTGATGGAAGGAAAAAATCAGCACAAGATTGAAACAAAGTCCCTGAATATCCTTATTTGAAATTTTCTGTTCTTCAGTCCCTAAATATCCTTATTTGAAATTTTCTATTCTTCAGTCACACAAACACAAGTAATATCTCACAGAATGCCATTCCCCCCGGTCTCTTAGCAGGCACTGACTACTGGATCTATTGGTCCAGTTTCCCTGCTGAGTTTCCATTCCTACAACATCCCTCCTCTCTGATTTCTCATAGCCATTCAGACTTCCTGATTTTCAGAAATTCAAGGGATATTTCCCCAATTCTGATCACCACACAGAACATTTGATTCCTTTCTTTTCCAGTCTTATTTATTGCCCATTATGAAGAGACAGGGAAGGAGGTGGGTGAGTGGATAGCTCACCCTTGATATATAAAAGTGTGTATATTAAAGGTGATTTCTAAAAATTGAGTACTCTTACTAAATGGAATATTCTTTAAAAAAAAGATTTTATTTACTTATGAGTGAGAGAGAACATGAGGCAGGGGGAGGAGCAGAGGGAAAGGGAGAAGCAGACTCCCCTCTGAGCAGGGATCCCAATGTGGGGCTCCATTCCCAGGACCCCGGGATCATGACCTGAGCTGAAGGCACTTAACCGACTGAGCCACCCAGGCACCTCTAAGTGGACCACTCTTTTTTCATTTTCAAGTCATCCAGTTCTTGAATGTATGTATATAATAGCCTCCTCTCTGTCTCCCTGTTATGGAGTTAAATTCTGAAGGATTTCTCAAACCTTTCTTTAGTGATGTCCTCATGTCTGTCTTAGTGATTAAAACCGTTAGCTTTAGAGGCAGAGCATACTGGACTTGAATCTCAGATCTGCCATGCAGTAGTTATGTGACCTTGGGCAAAGGACTAGCAACTATATATATATGCTTTAGTTTCCTCATCTATGAATTGAAAAACAAACCCAAAAAATCACTCCAGTGTCTATCTCACAGGCTTTTTGTGAAGATTAAGCTTGGAATTGAATGCAAACTTTTAAGTGGTGATTAGAATATGATAATTGTCCACCAAATGTTGTTGTCATTACTTCTTTATGTAAGATAAAAGGGGCGGGGGTCGTATATTATCGTCTCAATAAATGCCAAACAATTTTGAAGGAAAGAATTTTTTATTTTTAATTTAAGAGAACCAATACCATAAAACATGATTAGTAATATTTTCCCAGCCTGATAGCCATCAATACCCCTACTAGTGAAAACCTAAATATTATATACTATAATTAGGAACAAAATATGCACACATGCTTCCTTATTAATATAATGGCTATAGAATACATGGCTATTACTACAAAATATGGAACAGAAGTAGAAATAAGATTACAATTAGTTTCATAAGACATAATTTTACAACTAAAAAACCTGAGAAAATTAAAGAACACCTCTTAATATTTTTTAAAGATTCTATTTATTTATCCACGAGAGACACAGAGAGAGAGGGTGAGATGTAGGCAGAGGGAGAAGCAGGCTCCCTGCGGGGAACCTGATGTGGGACTCGATCCCAGGACCCTGGGATCACAACCTGATCCAAACTCAACCACTGAGCCCCCCAGGCTCCCAGAACACCTCTTAATAAAAGTTCAATAAAGTGTTTAGACACTAAAAATAATCATTAAGAAAATAGAAGGCGAAAAATTAAAAGCCGTTCAAAACCATCAAAGAATCGCAAAACCCAAAATATTTGGAACAAAGATTAAAAATTTCTTAGGAACAGACAATTTTAATGAAGTCCTTAGAAAGGACAAGTTAATATTATAAAAATTTAGACATAACCAGAGCCCTGAGGTTCTGAAGATATATAGACTGAAGTCAAAATATGGTTCCATCAACTTACTGCTGAATGATCATGGAAAAGCCTTGTAACTTTTCTATGCTTTAATTGAGTTATCTGTGAAGGGGCCATATGTATGCCTCATAAGTTTATTGTATGAATTAAATGTGATCTATCTATAAATGCAAAACCTAGAAGCCTGCAGGCACTCAAAGAGTACAACTAGAGTTTTGTTTGTCTTTATCACGCCACTAATGTTGTTACAATTATTCCAAACATCAGGTGTAGATTTTACACAGTCTTATGCAAAACTCTATTGGGATTTTTTAAAGAATAGTACTGAAAATTTTATTAAACAAATTCATAAGATATCTATCTAATTATTTAAAATAGTCATCAAACTATAAAAATTTATTTTTAACTATAAAAATTTAAATGCAAATGAGTTAAATAGGTGTCCATACAGCATAAGAATTATGTGCTTAAGACACAAAATTTAAAATAAATGTAGAACTAGGAAAAATACATTTCAATATAGCAGACAAATACATTTCTTTATAAATAAAGATTTCATTCAATTTATATTATGGTACAATGTCAAAAAGTAACTCACACAAGAAAACATACCAATGACTGAAAAGTAGTTTAATTGTATCGATTTTACAAACAAGCAAAGAAATACAAATCAACAAATAATCCTATTTCCTTCATTCCAAATGAAATAATAGCAGTAATGAAAAGGAGGAGAAAGAGGAGACCCTGCAGGTAAGGGTGTGATAAAGTGGAAGCACTCACACCCCATTTCTATGAATATATATTAGAATGAAATGTTCTTAAATTTACAACATATAGCAGATATATTTAAATGTTCACTCTGCTGATTTTATTTCTAAGACTGTCTCCTATCCTAACGGAATTATCATAATTGTAGATGATACAGAGCATACAAAAATAGAAAATAAAATATTATTTCTGGACATAAAAAGAATTTGAATATGGCAGTATTATTAAGTAAATTGTAGTTTATTTATATTATTCAGCTTCTTAAATGTTATTTAGAGAATTTTAGAAATACTTTTGTCATATTTTTGTTTTGAAAATAAGGTCCCACATCATTTATACAGTGTGAGTTCAAATAGATAAATATTCCAAAAAATTAACTAAATATGTTATCCTTAACACCTCTTCTACTGTCATGTATCTTTAAAAAATTCAGTTCTATTATTATGTCTTTTTTTTTTTTACTTAATTGTGGCAAAAAATCTTGCAACATCCAATTCATCATCTTAAGCATTTTTAAACATACTATTCAGTGGCATTAAGTGTATTCACATTGTTGTGCAACAAATCATTAGAACTTGTTCATTTTGCAAAACTGAAACTATGGCCATTAAACAACCACTCCTCATTTCCTTCTACCCCCAACCACTGGTAACCAGCATCCGACTTTCTGTTTCATGAATTAATGTTTCAGATACATTATTTAAAGGGAATCATACAATATCTTTTGTGACTGACTTACTTCACTTACATGATGTCCTCAAGCTTCATCTATTCCATTGTAGGTGACAGGATTTCTTTCCTTTTTTAATGTTCAGAAATATTCCATTATATGTATATAGCATATTTTATCTGTCCATTCATTTGTCAATGGACCTTTGGTTTGCTCTCACCTATGGACTACTGTGAATTAGTGTGCACAAATATCTCTTTGGGATGTATACCCAGAAAGTGGCATTGTTGAATCACATGGTAGGTCTATTTTTAATTTTTTGAAAAACCACCATACTGTTTCCCATAGCAGTGGTACCATTTTACAATCCTGCCAGTGATGTATAAAAGGTCCCAATCTCTCCACATCTTTGTCAATATTTTCTTTTTTCTTTTCTCTTCTTTTCTTTTCTTTTCTTTTCTTTTCTTTTCTTTTGGGATTAGCTATTTTAGTAGATGTGAGATGGTATCTCATTGCGGTTTTGATTTGCATTTCTCTAATAAGTTTTCATGTTTGAGTATCTTTTCATATGCTTTTTGGCTCCTGTATGTATTTTTAACTTGTCAAAACGTTAGTATTAACATATACTACTTCGGATCAAACAAAACACTAGGAACATAATTAGGATGAGTTTTGCCTTCTCCTTTGTGACATTTATAAAGAGCAAAGAATTCTTTTTTCCAGGTCCTGAAACCCCCATTTGTGAAATAAGGAGGCTAGGTTAACTAATCCCATCTATGGCTTTTTTCATAAAATAAAAATAAAAATCTTTCCTCATTTTCTCATAAAGGTATTCACATTTATAAATCTCCTCGATATAGGAATTATTCTAAGAACAAGTGGATGGGTAAATTAATGATCTGGTGGTGTGGTTCCCCTCCCCCCCCCCCCCCCCCCCCCAGCATTTCTTCTTCATTTAACATTTTCAGGCCTCCAACACTATGATAGACATTAGACCACGGGCCATGAATACAAAGATAATGCAATCTGGACTTTGCATTGTTAAGTTACAAGTTTTGAGAGGCAAGCTTATAAATAAATAGCTACAATGCAACTTGAAGTTGATATGATACAGGTATAACTAAAGTTCATTGATGTTACAGAGAAGCAGACATCTGCTTCCAAGATGCTAAAAATATTAAGACTCATCTAATAGTAGGAAAAGCATCATAATAGTTGTCCCCCAGACCTTGGTGTTTACAAAATCCATGGCACTGAAATTTAGTGAGAAGAAATTTAATATTCACTAGCAAAGACAAAGCAGAATTTCCATGAGCATTTAGCCATTATATTTTTTTTAAAACTAACCAATGGCTAAAATGTTTTCCATTCAATCAAATGGTATTTTAGAAATTGTGGTCTAACACAAAGGATGTCTCTTGCTGGGCAGAGTAATATAATACATTCTGTGTGGAGTAGGAAACTTTAATGATATATGCAGTTTTGTTATTAAAACTGAGTTATATATTTTGCTCTGCTCTGGAAAATTGTGACCCAGTATAACATATCTTCACATTGTTTATAACTTGAGGAAAATCAACATTTTGGGTTCCCAGTTCACACAGTAGGAATTACATTTGTTTTGGCCAAATATAATTTATATAACTGCAAGGAACAATAAAACATGAACTCTACAGTGTTTTCTTACCTAAAAATAATATAGACCTTGTAAAATGGAAGAGATTATTATTATAAAGGAAAAGACAGTAACTTAAAAGGCTGAAGCTCATTTTACAACACTCTTTAATGCCTGTGCAAATAGGCAGACACCTGTGTCCCCATTTTCTTTGACCCTAGCCACAGGAGTGAGATTCCACGCAGTAATAAATAACCTGGCAAGTAAAACTTTGAAATATAATTTGCTTGAACAAATCTAGTTCTTCTCACTTCTGAAGTCATTTTCAAAGTGACTTCTTGAAATGACTTGGTATTCTTTATTCCTCTGCCTACAAAAGATCTTGCTAATGTGATGAAAGCAAGCATCCAGTCCACCTTGTAAAAAAGGTTCCAATTAGTGAAGGGGCCATTCTGGATTTAAGAATGGGAATTAAATGAATGAATGAATGAATGAATGATGAATGAATGAATGAATGAATGAATGAATGAATGAATTGCTCAATCAATCAATCAGTGATTGGACATTTATCTTTAAAGTCAACTCGTTTATACAGGAATTGACTCTACTACTTCAATATCCCACTATAAACTGTGGTCCCATTCTCAAGGATGTGGGAGTGATAAGATGAAGGATAAGAGTGTGATTTCCTTTGAGGAGATATGTTCAAGATTCATATTGAATGCATATTGTAAAATTCTAATTGCCAAAATAAATCAGACAACTAGAAAAATATTAACATTTGGGGGCAAGTACTATGTTCAAGGAAGTAGTCCATTGTATTTTATCTAATCCTTGAAAGTCTAAACAATTCCATGAAGTTGGTAGAATTATCACTATCTTAAGTGTGAAGAAAGTAAAGCTCACAAATCTTACGTGATATGTTCTACATCACATAGCCAAATAGGTGTTAGAGTTGACCCTTGATGGTAAGTCTTCCGATTCCGCGTGCTGCACTCTTTCTGCTCCACCACTTATGAATCAGCTACATAAGAACTCGAAGCTAGTACAAGTCACAGCATCATCAGATGGCAAATGGGTCTCATATTCCTACTAGATGACACCTATCCTTGCAATTTTTACCTCTCCTCAAGGCTCACAATTCTTCTTCTCTTACAGAGCAGATCTTCCTCCCCTGAGATTTACTTAGTTTTCAAATTCTTCTAATCCCCAGCATAATTTTTTACTTTGTCTTTCAAGTCATAATATCTATTTCAAACTGGGATTTGAATTGTACTTAATAGTATTAGGGTTTCTGATTGTATTGTTTTTTTTTTTCTAAAGCAATCCATTCTTAATGCTTTTGTAGATAGTCTTAAGGAATTCTAAATGACAGATATTTGTTTCCCAGAAGCTGACAGAGTCCATTTTCCTTTAAAAAAAAGTTTTCAGCCTCTCCAGGCATTGAATCATCTGGCTTGAGGCCAGGCACTAGAGGGTGCTTTAGAAATATTATTTGATGATGAACTCGGATGTTGTCCACTTGCTTTTCAGAAATCATTCCTGTAAATCATGGCTTTGAAAACTTGTCAGCATTTTGCTCTTTCTTCTGTGGATTTCTTCAAAGTGAGAAGGAATGCCTGAAAAGTAAACATTCAACAGCCATCGCTGTATCCTAAGGAGGGTGGAATAAAAAAAATATTATAGATACTTATAGATATATAAATATTTCTGGGAGATAAAAGAGAACCCTGTGGATAACCCACAAAGGGCCTACTGGAACTTTATCAGTCAGCTGGGCTTTGTCAGGATGAAGGGGGTTTGTGAGGGGGCCAGGGCAACATGTGTTTCTCCCTATTCCACACCCTTGTATTTTGGAAGCTTGCTGTAAGCATAACCCCTCACATTTATATGAATCTTCTCTCTCTTTCCCTCTTTTTTTCAAGAGGCACTCTTATGCATATTATCTCTCCAGTAATTTTTACAACAACCTGTGTGGTAGGGATTACTAGTCTTATTCCCTAAATAAAAAACAAACCCTGAAGTTTAGGGAGAATAAGTAATTCAGTCAGATCCATAAGGCTAAGTGGCAGAATTAGACTTTAATTATAGGGCTTTTTCTAGAGTATACGGTGAAGTAACCCCATTCTTCTTCCTTTATACTGTTAACATAACCATATTTCCACACCGTTACCATTACCATATTTTTTTCCTTCTTCCTTCAGATTTTGTCACATGTATCTTTCCCCCTCTTCATTATTTCCTCTTTAATGTCTTCATATCTTTTCTTAATTTTATAAATTTATTTTTTATTGGTGTTCAATTTGCCAACATATAGAATAACACCCAGTGCTCATCCCATCAAATGCCCCCCTCAGTGCCCGTCACCCAGTCACCCCCACCACCCTCCCCCGCCCACCTCCCCTTCCACCCCCCCTAGTTCGTTTCCCAGAGTTAGGAGTCTCTTATGTTCTGTCTCCCTTTCTGATATTTCCCACTCATTTTTTCTCCTTTCCCCTTTATTCCCTTTCACTATTTTTTATATTCCCCAAATGAATGAGACCATATCATGTTTGTCCTTCTCCAATTGACTTATTTCACTCAGCATAATACCCTCCAGTTCCATCCACGTCGAAGCAAATGGTAGGTATTTGTCGTTTCTAATGGCTGAGTAATATTCCATTGTATACATAAACCATATTTAAATAAAAATAAAACCTATTAACAATGAAGACCAGAGGACCTGCATACCTCCTCTGCCCTCAAAAACCAGCATAGCCTGGCAGCAGAGCTTAAACGGTCCCTTGGAAGCTACACTGTGGAGCACAATGAGGTAGAGCCATGAATGAGGTACACTATGTGGTCTAGAGCTTCAGAGGAGGCTGCATTCAGACTGGGAATACCAGAAGAAGCTTCTTAGGAAAAAGAGATGCCTTTGTTCTTGGCCTTGAAAGATAGCAATATTCCCAAAGAACACTCCATGCTAGGAGACAGCAAAGACACAGTTGACAAATCTCAGGACTTTTACAGAAAACAATAAATATTGAATTCATTGGAGGATCATTTGCCTGAGGAGGACGACAGGGAGAAGAGGCTGGCAAACAAGCTTTAACCGGGTTTTGGGAACCTCTGTCCAATTGAACTTTCCAAGATGGTGGAAATGTTTTATAACTGGTGTTGTGTGATAAGGTAGCCATTGGCCACAGGTGGCTATTGAGCACTCCAGTGGTTGGTGTGACTAAAAAACTGAAAATTTAGTTTAATTTTAATTAAATTTTATTTTGATTTAAAGGCCACATGTGACTAGGGGTCCACCATTTTGTACAGATCATTTCTAGGGACCTTGAAGGCTATTACTGAGGCTATCACAGAGTTCAAGGTTTACACAAGGGAAGTGGATACTTGCTGACCGAAGGAGAGAAATGGAGTGAGAGAAAGTGGAGAGGCTCGAATAAGAGGAGTAGGAGGTGGAAAAATTAGAATTCGAGATCAGAAGACACATCAGGTTGTAATTGCTGGATTTGTGAGCCACAGAATTCAAAATGTAACTGTTTACCCTCATTTTACTTGTATAATAAACTTTGTTTTCCACCAAATTTGCAAACTGCTCCAATGACAAAATGATGCCACTCATTCAATGTATCTCTTACACAAAATACATTGTGCATGTGATTTTTTTTTTTTTACAAACTCAACCATAGCTGTGAGTTAATATGATATAGTTAATCTAAATAGCTATTATCTAAACTGGATAGAAGACAAGAATGGAGGTAGTTAACATTCAGTTACTTAAACACAACATACATATAACCAGATAAGCCTCAAAAAATGTATTGGCTTGTGTGTGTGTGTGTGTGTGTGTGCACATTGGTTTATTTCACCCTAATCTTTCTTTATCTCTAAAGCACTTGGAATTTAAAAACCCAAACATGGCTTATCACACACATTATCTGTATTCTTTTAAACCCCATAGGAAATAATATTCTTGTTTCAGCTTCATTAGATTCTTAAATTATGGATAAGTTATTCTGTAAAATGAGCCAGTGTCCACTCCCACATTCTATGGCTGAAAGGATTATTAAAACAAAAATAGAAAATTGGGCACTCCCAGACTGTAAGGAGTTGATCCCCCAACGATTTAAGATCAAAATATCAAAACCACAAGTGAAAACTAGTGCTAAAGTTGGTAATGGCTTTCCTACAATACTTTGCAAAAAAGAACAAAACAAGAGCAGCCACAGTGGTGCAGCACCACAAACTCAACTACTAATATATTTTTTAACTGCAAATGGACTATTCATGTGACTCCTTTCTCAAGTCTTAAATATTTTTGTGCTGCTGAGTCCTCACAGGCGGGCATTTTGGGGATGAATGGCCACCAAATAGCCCTCCTATGCACTGTTATGAACCAATGTTCACCAGATGATCTGGCCTCTCTTCTACTACCCAAGGATGTGAGAAAAATGTGCAGAGTTTCAGAAAAAAAAAAAAAGATTGGGAAATAAGTAATCAGTTCCTTAAAATTTATTCAAAAGTTGCCCCTTGGCAAACCAGTGGATTTTTCCAGTTCTCCAGGGTAGCGTTTCTGTGTTCTGCTCCCCCCAAAACCTCATTTTGGAGACATTCTTTGTCATTCATCGGTAACACCCATGGCTATTGCAAAACTCTCCCACCCACCTTTTTTAAACCTGAAGGGCAAGGGAGGGTCAGCTGATGCAGGCCTCCAGAGTGCCTCAGAGATGGAACTCTGGAGATTGTACTCCTATGTGTTCTTGTCTCACAATGAAAATCCTGGAACCTCTAGAGATACTGTTATCTAGCATCTTAACCTCATTCAAGTTATCTAACATTTCTTTGGAATATTGGCAGCAGAACTTTTGAAAGAGTTTTAGCTCCAAATTCTCAATTATAATTTCAATGTTTGAAATGTTGTGTCTTTAAACCAATGTTTGTGTCTTTAAACCTCCTGTTTGTGTTTTCTTACAAAAAAAATAAATAAAATGGCCAAATGTAGAATCAGTGTCTTTTACTATACATTTATGCAAATTCAGGCCATTGGCCATATAAACCTAAGGAAAATAATGTGGTGATCAGTAGCAATATGCCGGTTAGTTAGCCGGTTAGCCGGTGTTCCTCCAGGCACAGAATCCTAAGATCTTAAAATTGAAACTGACCTTAATGGAAGCCACCTTAGATCATTCTTGCAAATGACTATACTACTGCAAGTATTAAATGCCTGGGATCAGAAATGAGAAGAATACTCCTTCATATTCTGCTCCTCCCTCCTTCCCCCCCGCCCCCCAATCTCCCAAGTAGCCAAGTCTCTGGTATGTATCAGAGGAACAAGCAATTTTCAGAGTGAAGTCAAGTGAAAAGTATGCAGATGGCAGTGTAAATGTTAGGAGAGCTTGAGGAAAAATATGCCAACTATGTGCTGTTTTGCTATAGTAAGTATAGAACCGTTTCTCCAATGCCACGGCCAAGATCTTTGCCAAGTGGAATACCCTATTTATAACCATATCAAGAAGAGGAAATAGTGCCAGGAACAAGATAAAACTATTAGCTGTATTAACAAAAATACTTAAAAGCATTTTGTATTTGAAAATAAATGTTAGTGGTTAAGAAAAAAAATATAAGTAGTTGTAGATCTGGGTGTTGAAACCTGTTGCGAGACCATTAATTAGTCATCATCTTATCTTCACTGCCATATGTCTGCCAACATGCCTGTTTGAAGTTGTAAATGGAGCTCATAAATGGACTCTTTGGGAGATATGCAGAAAATAAACAATTCCCCTTATTCGGTAAATAGTTAAGAAATCTCCCTGGACTCACATGTTTTTTTCCCTCCTGTTGGCACCATTGAATCAGTGCCCATCTGGGATGTCCTCCCAATCTGTCTTGAAGCTGCCAATCCTTTCAATGCCAAGTATTTAGGCTGGAATCCCAAAGGCGGGAAAAACAGATGGAGTCCAAAGGAGTGCCATGAGCATTCAGACACTGGTCACAAGGATGTCATACTGGGAAGGGCCTGGTAACCAGCCTGCACGTGTCAGCACCAGGACCTGGGCCATGAGCTGCCACCCCACCTCATTCCCTCTTTGCCAGTACCTGAGGAGCAGCATGGATAACCAAGAGTCTAAGGGAATAGTTGGACTGATGCCAGGGCCAGCTTCCTCTGCCCTCTCTGTTGGATCAGTGAAACTTGGGATATGCCTCACTGTCCTCTGATGTAAGGACCAGGCCAGCATTAGGATCTGGTTCCTGGGGGTCCCTGGGTGGCACAGTGGTTTAGCGCCTGCCTTTGGCCCAGAGTGTGATTCTGGAGTCCTGGGATCGAGTCCCACATCAGGCTCTGCATGGAGCCTGCTTCTCCCTCTGCCTGTGTCTCTGCCTCTCTCTCTCTCTCTGTGTCTCTCATGAATAAATAAATAAAATCTTTTACAAAAAAAAAAAAGGATCTGGTTCCTTTCTCTTCCTTTGTTTTGTCACTTTCTCTCCTCTACCTACTCATTTAATCTGGCAGGGTACAAAGACAATATGATTTGGACAAAGTTAGGGTTAAATCCTGACTCTTTTACTAGCTCTCTGTCTCTGAAGGAAAAACAAAACAAGATACTTGAGTCATCTAAGCCTCAATTTCTTTTCCACTAAGGGCACCTTCCTTGCTGATTTGTTGTGAGGTTTAGCAGAGGCTATCACTGAAACGCCTAGCATGGTTTGCAGCATCGAGTAAGCAATAAATATTAATTTCTCATGGCTAGAGGCATTACATTAAACTATGGATACACCAGTTTATTAATGATTTATTAACCATATTTAATAATATAATTCATTTATTGTTATTAGATAATAATATAAAGTATATTCTTATCTATTTATTAAAATAATCTAATTATTAACCTCCTATTTACCAGATTATATGATTTTATAAACAATTGTATATATTAAGATATAATTGCCACTTATATATTATGTATTATACATTTATACATACATATTACATCTATCACACATTTATGTATTATGTTTTATATGTCATTCATTATGTTATGGTTGGTATATATTGTGAATATATATCATGTATATATCATGTTTCATGTTTTATATATTGTATATTTTAATAATACATATTATTAATTTGTATGAATTATATAGTTATATATAATTTTATCATTTCATTTAAATAAGTAATTTAAGATATAAAATGGTACAATAATATATAACTAGTGTATATACTAATTATATAATATATATTAGTATAAGACATATTAGGTTATGACACAGATTATTAGATTATATAATTATTAAAATGTAAAAGCCTAATTCAGATAATACTCTATATGTGCTATTATATAAATATAAATGTAAATATACATACACAAAAATAATTATTACAAAATCTTCAGTGTGCTCAGGCCACAATTCTCATGGTTAAGAATTGAGAGGGAGGCAAATCATATGAGATGCTGAACTCTAGGAAACGAACTGAGGGTCTCTGGAGGGGAGGGGTTGGGGGAATGGGGTAACTGAGTGATAGGCATTAAGGAGGGCACGTGATGTGATAAGCCCTGGTGCTATATGCAGCTGATGAATCACTAAATTTTACCTCTGAAAAAAAAAAATTGCCACCAGGGGAAGTGGTAAAATATCACGGAAAGACCATGTGTTTCAGAGTAAGAAAAATTTAAATCCAGGTGTGGGAGTCTAGGCATGAAATTAACCTCTCTGCACCCCTATTTCTCTATTATACAAAAAGAAGGGGGGCTTACAGACTTAGATTGAAATAACATATGAAAAGTGCACAACACAGCTTTTAGTACATAAGTAATCAATGAATGATAGATGTCATTATTCATATTACTGTTAATATTAATTATTATTAAAAACTAATGATTATTATTGTTTTCAATGGAAGTCTTAGAAGCATATTTAAGAAGCAGCCCCTCACCTACTGGGGATTTCTCTGTACAAAGCTGGCTACTGAGATCTGTTTTGCTTGGGCCTCATTTGGAGAACAGGGCCAGTTGTTCTCACTTTCTAGTGGTTGGAGAATATTCAAACTGATATCCCTTGTGGGGTAAGATCTTGGGGACAAATATTTCTTCTATTTCAAGGTTTCTTAAGTTTCACATGTGATTTAAAAAGCAAATAAGCCCCTTAATTGCTTCGTTAAGCTAGTCAACACTAATTAAGAAAAGTCAAGAGGAAAAATATTAGAAACTGCTGTGCTTTTGCCTCCTCTTTCTTCCAGAATACGTCTTGCTTTGCTGAGGAAAAGGAGTTTGTGCTTTTTGGTGATGGAACCCACTCTGACCTCCTTGGTTCACAGTTTGAGCTCTAATCTTTTGGGGTCCAGTTCTGTTTATTGTGAAACATAATAACACAATAATTGGTGAAACATGATTTCCCAATCCCATGAAAAAATGCCTAAAATGTCTTGTGAAGTAGCACAGGGGCAACCCAAACTATTTTGATGAGTTAGAATTCAACAGGCTGGAGCCCTCCTCTCCTTCTCCTCTAGCACAGATCAGGGTTCCAGAACAGAGGCACGGAAGTTCTGGCTAGTTGCATGATATCAGGAGTGTCCATTCTGCTTGGTGAAGCATGGCAGCAGGCCTCTGCCTGTGATTGGCATACTTGTGGGTATTGAGAAACCTACCATTCAGGAGGTAGCTTGAGCCCAATGTGAGAGCTCTGGGGTGAGTGTGTGTATGTGTGTGTGTGAGAGTGTGTGTGTGCACCTGCATTTGCATGCATCTGCACATTTGTATGTGCTATGCAGTAAGGATATTCTACTTGTCTGTAACATAAATGGAACTTGAAGCCAGCCCTTTGCACTTGTTCAAACCTTGGGACAGTTACTTCTTTAATTTCTGCTGAGTTTCATAAGAAAAGTAATTTTCATTATATATTTTCCTAAAACTAACTAGGCCACATCCCTTATTACACTGGTGCCCTTGAAATCTCTCAGAAGCAAAAAGAAATGATAAAGTAAATCCAGCAACCTGCCTTAACTCTCCTGTATTATAGTAAATAGCTGCTAGATACTGAGCATTTACTGGGTACCAAATTCTGTTTAGGTATTTTATAACCTCAGCCATATTTAATTCACAATAACTCCCTGAGGTGCATTTGTTATTCTCATCAATTGATGAAGCCATTAGGGCTATCAATAAAGAAAATTATTAGGGCTAGAAATAAAGAAAAGGCTCAAAAGCTGGTAGGTGGTTGAGGGGGGATCAGAACTCAGAGTGCCTATTGCAAAATCAAAGTGACTTCCTCCTTTACCCCATCCTATTCAAAAGGCTCTTGTTGTGATCCTCTGAGTTAGACCAGAAATTCTTTCTGGTCTTAAATGAGAAGAACCCAAGTTCTTCCTTGCTCTGAAAATGCTACTTAGCACAGTATCCCTGCTGAGCTTGCTCTGTGTGCAAACATCCCCTGCGTCTCCAAGGTTGACTTTCCCGACAGCCTTCAGGATCTCAGAACATGTGGAACCTTTTAGAGGAATGTGGGCTGCTCAGGGGAATCTGCTAGAAGAGCAGAAAGTATGACAAACTCAGGAATTCTATTCAGAAGGAGTTTTACCCACATTCTCTCTTGTGTGAGAGACCAGGCCTGAGTTATCTAGGATTGAAAATGATTTCCTCAAGGTGCATCAGCTCTCATGGATGGCCTCTCTCATTGGAACTGAGTGAGTGGAAAGAATAAGGTCCTTGATTTCCATGACAAACTCAACACACTTACAAAATTGAAAGTTGTGAGACTCAATCAGCTATTTATCAAGCCCTGAGGCATTCTGGGACACCAATTTCATGGGCCCACTGGAGGAACAAAAGCTGCATGAAGAGGCCCTCCATGGATGTGGTTAGGGGTCCAGTTAATAGGCTCCAAATGGGGTTCTATTAGCTTGGCACTGACTAGTTCCATAATATCAGGAGTCTTTTCTGCTTGGTGAAGTGTGACAGTGGGCCTCTGCCTGTGATTGGTGTACTTCTGGGGGTCAAGAGACCTGCCATTCAGTAGACTTCCTAGATATTTAAATTCCACCTCAGTTTCCTTGGGACCCAGGACTAGTAGGCATGGACCAATTCTAGGTTCCTGAGCCAGCTGCTGAGGAAAACAAATTCTGCAAGGTGGGGGTGGGGGCAGAGCCTGTAGCTCTGATGCTTCAGACACATGCCCATTCTCCTTAAAAAAATTACCTCTGGCCAGGAACTGTATGAAGATAAACCAAGGTACAAAGTGTGCTCAGTTTAAAAGACTACAACATTTGTGCAAATAATGACTTTAATTAAAACAAGCAAATAAAGGAACAAACAAATCTTACATATTTCCTCTTATTTCTTGATGTTCTGAAGATCTACAGCAACTGATTATAAGCCTAAAAAATTTTATCAAGTAGTTATCAAATTATTCCCATAAAGAATATGAGCTAGTGTCATGAGATTCTTTCTCTAGAAGATCTTTTAATGAGAATAAAATGAGTGCTTAATAATAACAAAGTTTCTGATATTTCTCTGGGGCCTCCATTGCTCCAACTACTTCCAAATCATGGGCCAGAAATCAAATGTAAGCAGAAATAATGTGTGATAAATGTTCAGGGGATGGGAGCATGCCACAGGAGTGGACCTAAGAAAATGGGTGTGTGAGGCTAACAGTCTAATAGCCTTGCTCATAGCTCAGAAGATGATCTCTGCTCTAGCATTTACCAATCAGGTAAAGAATGCAGGCTCTGGTAAGCATAAGGCAAGATATCAATACCGCAGATCAATAGACCAAATTCTTCACAGAGCTGTGGTCCTGTGGGGGGCCTGGGACACTGATCAAAATGGAGGTTCATCACTAATAAGCATGTAAGGGCAGATCTCAGTCCTATGGACAACTATAGAGGGGGCAGAGATATCAGCAGGGTAGCATCCATCATCTGGGGAGCACCAAACCTCAGTCCTCCTTGTGACCAAATTGATTAGAATCTAATGAGAGTGCCTGTCCATCAAACCTGTCAATGGATCCCAACAAGGATACATGATATTTCTAAGCTCCACTGGCCCAAATATTGAAGTGGCTGAAGGTTCCTGACAACCTCTGTCATGATCAGGACTGGTTTGGGTCCTGAATATTCTTAAGTCCCCTGGAAGTTCAGAGGACTAAACTCTAAGAATCTAAAGAGAGAAGCAAACCAGAGCCTGGGAGACATCCTACATGAGCACTCCGGAAGGTCATCACTCTCAGATTGTTTCCATGGAGGCTCTCCCAAAAGGAGAATGACCTCTCCGAAAGCAGAAGGTGAGCAAAATAGGCCTATGAAGAAGCTAGTGTGTAAAGGAACTTATGTGAGGACACCTGTTAACTAGAATGAACAGGTCAACTCTCAGTTATAGTGCTCTAGATAGACAGGCAAGACCAGTAGGCCCCTCACCAGAAAGGCTCTAGATCAGCCACAGATTTTGACATTTTTGAGTCTAAAAAGGCTTCCATACATTACATCAATGTGTGTTCCTGAAGGTGACCTCAGAGATAGCCCCAGAAGGTCCTTCCCTTCACAGGTGAAGTTCTGGGAAAGCCATGGTGGTTCTCCTCTTGTGTTTCCTCCAACCTGCCTCAATGACTTCACTCTCCCCACTGACTCTCAAATTAGAGCCTATTTTCCACACTTCAGGCCTTTAATCAGAGCCTTCTCTTTGTCTAAAAAGCCTTCCAGTCTTTCTACTCCCCTCAGGGCTTTGAACTAAAACTTACCTTTCTCCCTATCAGGATTACTTTAGCTTGCAGTGACTTTTCCTGGCTCCAATATCTGAATCGTGTATTAAGTAAGTATTATTTAATACAGTTTTCTAGAAACCCAATACACAAGGTCAGATTCACATTAAACCACAGATTAAAGGGCAGGAAGAGCCCCTTATAGAATCTACCTAACCCCACCGTTTCTCTGTAAAGGTGAGCCAGCAGATGTCGAGAAGGGAGAAGTGATTTCTTCAAGGTCACTGGAGAACTAATAGCAAAGGAAGGAAAAAAAATCTTCATCTCCTGACTCTCAAGCCAGATGTCTTCCATGACTTTCTCTTGCCTAAGTAGTTCAACTGGAGATCCAACCCAACAAAGACCAAGTTTTCAGAGAAATTATAAGAGATGGCTTAGGACTCCCTCCTAAAGTTCTGGCAGCTTTGAACCTTGCTAAAGATCTCCATTTTTGCAACTCTGATGAAACTGTATGGTCTCTGAATAAGGAAGAAGAGGCCAGTACTGGGTGAAGCTCCCTTCAAGGTACTGCAAGCCCTCCCAGGAGGGAAGAGAAGGAGATCCATTACATTAACCTTGAGATTTCCTCACGTGTTCCCTTTATGGCCTCCTTTACCTCATGTTGAGTTCTGGGATATGAATGTGCTCAGGGGTAGGGAAGGCGGTAATCCCCAGGGTCTTGCTCTATAAACTTCATTTCCTCCCTTTATTGCACTTAACTGCCCGTGAACTCTATTAATATTTTGCAAATTGAGATCCCTAAAACACATGTTACTGTTAATTTTAACCTCATGCTAACTAGGATGTGGTCAAATTTTCACAACAAATTCCAAGGATATTTTGATATGCTTTGGAAAAATGCATTTAAAGGTGGCCCTGGATTTTTTTTTTTTTTAATAAATCCACACATTTTCTTTCAACTCCTGCTGTTAAGGAACGGGCAGAAGTAGACTCAGTTATGATGCAGAAGTGGCAGGAGGAAGCATCTACCAGACCAAGAGGGACAGTCAGAGAATTCCGTATTTCTGAATTTGCCGTCGTGAAAATCTGATGGCTTCTTACTCAACAGAATGGGTGCATGCTTTTGCATACAGGATCATTTTTCTTAGAAACACTTTACTGTTCCATAAACACAGTTCTTCCCTTAAGGTAAATGCCTTAGGTTTTATAAGTTTAGTGGGAAAAATAGATTTTTCCTACCTACAGTTATGCAACATACATTTTCATGGACTAGTATCTAAAGTCATCAGTCAGAAAGAAGAAAATCCTCCTTTCCTTTCTTCCATCCTTTTTTCTTTCCTTTCTCCTTCCTTTCCTTTTTTCCCTCCCACCCAAAAAGTATTTTCTGAGTGTCTACATGTTCCAGGAATTTCCCTAGCTATTGAAAATACAGCGATAAACATAACCTTGGAAAACATTAACCACAAGATCCCACATTTAATCATTTAATTATAAGTATTCAACTGCTGAGGTGGCTATTCTTCCCCAAGAACAGCAATCAATTCTAGGCATTTAACTCAATAGAAATAGTTAAAAAAATTCACTATAAAAAATAAAGCAGTAACTTTTCTATTAATCATTGGATCAATTTGTTTTTCTGGGTTTTTTTTGTATATTTTTTTATCGGAGTTCAATTTGCCAACAGATAGCATATCACCCAGTGCTCATCTCATTGAGTGCCCCCCTCAGTGCCTATCACCCAGTCACCTCATCCTCCCGCCCACCTCCCTTTCCACTACCCCTTGTTCATTTCCCAGTTCGGAGTCTCTCATGTTCTGTCACCCTCACTGATATTTCACACTCATTTTCTCTCTTTTCCCCTTTATTCCCTTTCACTATTTTCTATATTCCCCTAATGAGTGAGACCATATAATGTTTAAAGAAGATGTGGTCTACGTATACAATGGAATATTACTCAGCCATTAGAAATGACAAATACCCACTATTTGCTTAACCATGGATAGAACTGGAGGGTATTATGCTGAGTGAAGTAAGTCGATCAGAGAAAGACAAGCATTATATGTTTTTCTGTTTTTAAGAGTTTTGTTTCCCCAAATGATTTCCCATTTTCTCTCAATCATGACCTTGAGTTGAGCAACCTAAATCTTGGTTACTCCAAATGAGAAGAAGGTGTGGTATAGTGACAGCATTTGTCCCCCACAACCAACTCTAAGACAGATAAGGGAGAGCAGGGCCACTCAAGAGAAATGTTCAACTTTCTCCCCTTCCTGCCTTCCACAGAGGCTAAGGTCACACTTGTGCCTAGAGGAGAGTTTCTTCTCTCCTGTGTATCCCATTGACTCATTCTTCAGCTTCCACTGCTCTCTTACTTCCATTTCTCCTAACCCTCTTGTTCTAGTACAGGGGAGGGGGAGGGCAGCATTCTTAATATGTAAGTGTCAACTTCTCTCGATAGCTTCAATAAGTATTTAGTTATTTAGAGAGGATAGCATCTCCAGAGGAAACGGGAAATATTCTTCTGAAGGATCAGTGACAAGTAAGCTAATTAATAATCAGTACAAATGCTTACATTTGTCCAGGCACCAGTGAACACAGCACAGATTTTATTCATCAAATTATTTTGCCAAGATCAGAGGGTGGGAGTATTCTAGATTAAAGAATGGAATCAATTAAGAGTTCTCAAACTTTTAGGATTCAGAATGCCTTTATACACTTAGAAATTATAGAGGACTTCAATTTTTTAATTGAAGCATAACTGATGTATTATATTAATTTCAGGTACACATAAAATTTAAAAATTTAATGTAGATCTTATGTATCAATTGTCACATATTAGAAACTAAAACTGAGGAAAATTTTCAATGTTTATTTATTAGTTTATTTTAAAATAATAGTAAACTAAAATTTGATACAAATAATGTATTTTTATGAAAATAGTTACACTTTTTAAAAAAGTGATGAATGAGATTAATGAGTTTAATAAAATGTTGGTTCCCATTCCTGCTTCTGCATTCAATCTGTTGTTATATCACACAGCACATAACCTTGGAAAACTCTACCTTCATGAAAGACCAAACATTACTTAGCTGATCATTGCCTCAGTTTCTTCACCATTTCAATAGATATAATAATAGCACCTATTTATCTGACAGTTATAGGAATTTAATGACTTTGTATTGTAAACTGTTTGGAACAATATCTGACACATAGCAAGAACTGTTTGTTATTAGCATTTACTCTGCTGAACTACTCCCTGAATGAGGAAGGACCTGTGTGGAGACCTTCCAAGTTGGAATTGGGACTTAGCATGCACGCATGGCACCAGGGGTGAAGTCAGCATCCATCTTTCTATGTCTCCTACGATTTCAATCCAGGACAGAGCACTCAAGGCCTTTTCTTTGTTAAGTGTTGGTCTGGATTTGGGCCAGTGGTTCTGAGGTACTCAGAGGCTATCAGACTGATCTACATGGGATTAAGCAATAGAGACCTAGCCATAGAATCCTCATGATCTTCAAGGTATAGAGTTGGATGGGACCTCAAGGGCCATTTGGTTTTACTTCCCTCCAGCTGTAGAAATTTCCTGTGCTCTATTTCTAGTGTTTATTCCACAGCCTTGGTTGGGACACTTTCAAGGATTCAGAGGTCACCTAAATCAGATGTTCTTTCAACTGATAGAACATCAGAAGTTTACAGACCTTATTCTTGCCTCTCTGGAGCCTCTCAAGAGCCATTTCTTCTGTTAATCTCATTTTCCTTATCTAGGCCATTTCTCCAGTAATAGGGTTTACTACTACAGAAGCAAGAATGAATAAATGTGACAGATGGGGCTTTGGAATAGAGTCAGACTTGAAGATGAGCTGTGCAACTTTGAGCAAGTTACTTAACTACTCTGAGCTTTGGTCTCCTCAGCTTAATAATAAAGATTAATGGGAATATTATTTCATAGCTTTAACTGCAGATTATGTGAGATAATGCATATAAAGGGTCTCCTGTGATGCCCAACACAACAAATATGGGCTTGACTTAAGACTGATACCTAGAAACGGAGTCTTAATGGGGATTAGAATGCTTTTAGGACATAGGGAATGAGGGGAACAAGATTTGACAAGAAGGGAGCTAAGTGAGGCTGTGGTCTCAGCTGGAGTCTACTGTTAGCCAGATCCCATAGGGAGCTGTGGAGCATGAATTGCACCAGGGTCTCACCTTAAGACAATGGAATTTGATGTATTTGTAATTCTGTATCAGTGAGTCATTGTCTAAGGCACGAAAGATGGGGTAGGGGGAGCAGATAGACAGGGTGCATAACATCCTTCATGAAAATGTGTCTCCCAGGGAATAGAACATAATTCTCTAGAGTTCCCTAAGGAGAGGGAATGAGAAATGAGTGCACTAGGCTGGACAAAGGGATCCTGGTAGGCACTAGCAGCATCTACCACCCTTTACCTTCCAACCTGCTCACAAGCCCAGGCTTCTCACGTTACGGCCAGTTCTTCCAGGCATACCTTCCCCAAGATCCCGGTTGATCACAACTCCAGAAGAAGCATACTAGAGAGTAGTATGACCAACTCCAATTCTTGCACTGCAGTGGGTCCCAGAAATAAGTAAGACTCCACTGCTCTAGGACACCACGCTTCTAGATCCATCCTCTCCCTTCCCTTGGTTAGCATTTGCATCTGTCTAGGTGGGTTGCCTGCTGTGTTAACGCATCTCTGAGGGTCCAAGGCCCAGATCACTACACCTTTAAACTTGTACATCAAGTAAGCACTGAGAATAGTAGAACCAAGAGTGGCTAGGGATGACCTGTGGCCACTGTACCTGCTTCCCCTTTGTGAAACAGCAGCCTAAGCATTAGGTAAGAGTTGGCTACAACTGCCAGTACAGAAACTCCTTTCTGTAACAGTCTAGTGGTACAGTGAGCCAAAGTGACCCAGAAGCAATCAGGGTTTAAACTTAATAAGAGTCCTATGTTTCCTGGTAGAAACAATGCCCAGTATCTAGAGTTTCAGGGACCAGGAACATAAATTCCCCAAGCAGTGGACAGGGGGTGCCACTGAGTGGGCACCCAAAGATCTCACTACAGAACTCAGCAATAATAGTCCTTTTCCCTTTGGAGACAGCCAGACTCCACCTTGGAGCTCTGGGCCAGTGACTGGCCAGTGCACAGAAGCCCTGAGCAGGCTACTCTAGAGCCGACCTTGTTGGTGCATGAGGCTCCACTCCCAGCTGACAGAGCTCCATGATAGTCCACGGCTGTGCGGGGCCCTGGGCCCTGGGCCCCCTCAGCTGAAGTCAGCAGCCCCAGAGTGTCTCAAACCTGCTGCTGGCCTCAAAGCTCAACTAGCTTGGCCCAGGCCCCACATCACTGTAGGACACCCAGGGCTTCAAAGGAGCAGCCTCCTCCTCCCAAACACTTCTTGCCAAAGCACAGCTGAGGCAGGCTTGAAGCTAAATATTTGGATTGAGTGGGAGGGAGAGTCCAGTCCCTCCAAGGGGTATTTTACCCAGGCCATCGGGAGAGAACCAGCTCACAGCACAGGCATGCTGGGCCCCACGGCCCTGGAAAGCAATGGGATTGCTGTGCAATCAGCTGGATGGTATGCCTGCAAGCCTGGCAAAAGGAGCAGCCCCGCCAAGTGCATAGCACTCTCCAGCCTGCCTTCTTCATCTCATTTTGCCCCCTTTAACAACCTCTGGAAGCTGCAGAGTGGGGTATCTCTGCCCTCCTGCATGTAGGAGCTGAGCACCTGCCAACAAGAGAAAATGACCTTCTCAAGTCTGCACACCAAAGAAGGCCTGGACACTGGACTCTGCCTCAGGCCTTCTGCGGCCTTAGCAGCCAAGGGTGTTTGCTTAATAATGATAATGCCCACTGTATGCACACAGTGCTCTAGGGGGTAGAAAGAACATAGATATTAGAGACAAAGGAGTTCACCTTTTGTCACTTCTGTGACCCCAGACCTGTCACAGCAGACTTTATTGAGCCTCAGTGTCATCTGGAAAGTGGAGGCAAAAATGGACCCCCTCCCCCACGCCCAGCCCTGGACGGCAATGTGGACCAGCTGCATAAAAGCCCTGTCTGCATTGCATGTACCCTGTACCAAGTAAAGATGACAACGCTGATTGTGCTGTAGCAAATGGCCATCATAACCTGAAGGACACTGGAGATGGAAGTTATCTTAGACATCATCTTGTCTATCTCCTTCATTTCATAAATGTAAAAACTAGTTTGCTGAAGTTGACCTAGTAAAATGGTAGAAAGCCAGACTTTAGATCTTTCAGGCCTGGGCAGTTTCATTACTCTTCTCTTTCTGTGAATGTTCCCAAACACTTAAAAAATACAACATTTGTTCTCCGCAGAGTAGATGGAACAGATATCTGTCCCAGGTTTATGGATGAGGAAATGTGACAAACGTTATAAGAATGATCTCGAATAGCATGGTAAAGAAATGGTGACGTGGGGTCTCACTATTCATTTGCCCAAAGTTAGTTTGATAAAAAAAAAAAAAAAACCATTACTTACATCAAATATTTGCCATCCATATGTTAGAAGGTCCCTCTTTGTACAGATTTCTCACCTATTACATGGACTTCTCTTTATAACAACCCTGCCTGGTGGGCAACCCAGCTCTGCCTAATGAGTTCCTGTAAAGCCCTCGTCAGACAAATTATTCAAATATTAAACATCCCTGACTTCAACTGAGATTGGCAAGCCTACTAGTGCAGGGCACTAGGTTTATTGATTGTTAAAAGTCCTCCCATGGGTTGGACCACAACCTGCCTCCCTGTGGCTGGCAGTCATCCTTTGGTCAGACTATAATACAACTGCCCTGTGTGACTTTATGCTATGGAATTTGTCAAAGTTAACCTTTTCTTCTTCTGATTACTTTGTCCTCCTTGTCTCCTAGTAATCAGGCCCCAGTTTCCTTTACAATACCCCTGGCTGATCATCTTCAGCCTCTTTCACTGGCTAGCCTTCTTCTTTCCTACCCCTTAGATAGCAGCGTTCCAGACAATGCTGATTCACAGCCTCAACGATTCAATTCCCAAGTAATAAATTGACTCAGACCTGTCTACTGAGCCACAGATCTGTAAAGCAACCAGCACAAAGATATCTCCATTTGGATGTCCCACAGGCACCTCAAATTTGGCATATTTAAGGCTGAACGTCTTTCCTCTGATTCAAGGGAAACCTCCTTTCAATCCTGGATGCCTTATTATTTCCTTTCCATGTCAAAACCGTGGGCATCATTGTATCCCCCACTTCCTTTTTTATGTTCCACCTCCTCAGTTTTCCACATCCACACAACCTCTTGAACACACCTTTCCCTCCATCCCTAATCCTACTGATTTAGTTCTGACCCCATTTTAGTTCCTCTAGAGTATATGACAGCCCTCCAGCTTGGCCTCCACACAATACCACACAAGTGACCTTTCCAAAATGTGTTATGTTTGGTCATGCTTTTCCTGTTAAAAAACAGTCTATTGACTTTCCATCATCAGAAGAGAATGTCCAAATTTTACATCATGAGCTGAGGAGCCCTGGCAATCTGGCTTCTGCAGACTCATTTCCATTTGCTCCCCCAAATCCTCTGAGGTCCTTCTCACACTAAAGTTGGGTCATTTCCTTAAACATGCGTTCTCTAGCCTCTGGCCCTTATCAAAGTCTGTTTTCACTCTCTGGGACGTTCTTCCTTTCAGAGTATACATTTGGTTATCTTCTGCTTCCTAAAGAATCATCTCCTTTGAGAAATCAATACAACATCCATCTTCTCTAGGTAGGCAACCATGACATAGGTCACCATGGCACCATGTTATATAATAATGTTAGTTACCATGTATCTCCTCTACCTCCTGGTGATGTCTTGATAGCATATAATTTTGTATTCATCTCTCTGCCTTCTATTGCTTAGGACAGGACTGGAACATTGTGGACGCTTAAGAGTCATTTGCCAAGTGAATTAGTAAGAGGAATACATGGATGGTTGTAGTTCATGCCTTTGCATTATTTTAGCCTCTCTAAGCTTACCCCAAAACATTTAGCCAAAATTACTCATAGCTACCCAGCCAACTGAAGTAGCTCTTTATGATCTAAATCTAACTGGAATAATTTTTCCATCAACAGTAAGCGGTTCAATGAAGACATGAGTGACCTGGAGAAAATTAAAGACAACATTTTGGAAAAGAGCCTTCTATTCACTGACCCCCAACTCCCCAACACACCACAACTGAAAGCAGTTGTGCCCCCTGCTTTTTCCATTTCCACTGGAAACCTAAACATTGAACATTGGTGGCAGCATATTTTGCTATCTCTTCCCTTCTGCGTCCTGATAGTTTCTTCTCTCTGTGTTGCCTAATTCACAATCAGTGGGTGTCACCTGCTTGCAGGAGCTGTTTCTGTCCTTCATTGCTATTCAGGGCTTCAGATTTATTCCCCAACTAGTTGATAACCTGTTAGATGTTGGGAGAGGGCACCTTTTTTACATTATTCTGCCTTCTGTCCTACAGCAATTTTCAGAAGGTACACTAAGGGGGAAAAAAAAGCTTGAATGAGATTTGATTTAGTTTTGGCAGATTTTTCTAGTTGGATTCTTTTTCCATTGCTTTGGCCACATCTGCTGGCCCACTGTGTAATCTAGTATCATAATGTAAGGTATTCACAATTTATTTTTCTCTTCCTGTCCCCTCTCCTTCCTGTCCCCATCAGCCTGCCTGATTGGCCACAGGGACTATTTGTCAGAATAGGATTAGAGGATAGAGAAGCAAATTCTCAACAGCTACACTTTACAATCTTGATGTTACGAGTAAAACAGAAAGATTTCAAAAGCAAATGTGTTTAGAAGGATTTAGAAGGAAAGAATCCTGTCTTTTCCACTTAAGCTCAGACAATCTGGGAACCCACCAACTGGGAAGACAAAGGAGAGTTAGGGGAAGTCATAGTTCAGATACTGGTCTATGACTGGGTCCTGTCCACTCCCCATGCTAAGTTAGCTCCTGAGGGAGAGGGAGGTTAGGGAGGCTAGACATCTCCATATCAGGTAAGTCTGGGCATCCAGAGAGATGTTCACTTACCTTCCACAGCAAAGAGCAGAGCTGAGAAGAAATCAAGGCCCAGCAAGAAGCCATGGACAGCACATGTAGCAGGCAAGTGGCTCTAGGAGGCTCACGAGCACAGAGGGGTCAGAGGGCAGTCTCAGAGCCCTCCACTTCCCAGTGAAGCATGCAGAGAAGAGCTAGGAGCTGTATTTTCTTCACTCCAAGAGGAAGAGAAAGCAAGAGGGCCACAGGTCCAGTGACCTAGGTCACAGGAACACAGAGTAGAAATATAGGCAAGTCTTGCTGCCAAAAGGCTAGTGGGACACCAGGCCACCCCTCAGTGGGACTCTAGTAGAAAAGTTTTGTGCTATGCTTACTACCAGTACTAGTAATATTTTTATGCATTGGAGAAAATCCTGAAGGTATTTATTTTTTAGATAATCCATGAAAAAGTAAAAAAGAACAATTTTTGAGAACTGAATAGAGAGAGAGGAAGAGGAGACTGAGAGATAGCTGAAGAGAGAGGAAATGATGGGGCAAGGAAAGGGGGGAGAAGCTGCTCCTGTCTTCAGCCTGCACAGAAACAGATCCTGACCAGGACTCCTGAGTGAGTGATTTAATAAGGAAGTGCTCCTAGAAGAACCAGTAAGTGAGAAGGAGAACATTTTTACATTTACAAAAATGGTGAAAAGGAAATCTGAAAGCAGTCTGCATGTAGAGTCGCCAGATTTAGCAGCTAAAATACAGGATGTCCAGCTAAATCTCATTTTCAGATAAACAAAGAATAATTTCTTAATGTACGTATGTCCCATGCAAAATTCGTTGTTTATCTAAGTTTGAATTTAACTGGGTGTCCTGTATTTTATCTGACAATCCTAAATGGGTGGAGCCCTGACAATGTCCACTACAAGCCCAAAGAGATGGAGTCTGGAGGGGAGAGGCCACAGCTGCTCTCATTCCCTGGCTGCTGAGTTCTGGAATGCATCGGAGAGTTCAAAGCGTTTGGGGGCCTAAACATTGGGAACAAAATAGATGGTGGATTCAACCCATTTCATTGTCATTTGCCCCTCTCCCCAATCTTCAAATCCATCTTCAGCTGTAGGTGATTCTTGGACACACTTGATCATTTAAAAAAAATACACACACACGATGACAATATATTCCCTCAGATTTCAAAAGTGATGAATGCCCATTTTAGAAAATTTGAAAAATATGCAGAGTATTCAGAAGAGATAAAACATACATCATTATTAGTAGGATGGTGCATTTATTTCTGTTCTTTTCTATATAAATGTGTTTCAGAGGGTGTTTTTCTTTTGGCATTTTTTTTTCAAAATTGGGACAATAATATTATTTTAATCCCACTTTTATTTTTTATTATTTATTTATTTACTTGAGAGAGAGAGCATGAGCAAGAGGAAGGACAGGTGGAGAGGCAGACTACCCACTGAGCAGGGAGCCCAATGTGGGGCTTGATCCCAGGACCCTGAGATCATGAGGATCATGACCTGAGCTGAAGGCAGACACTTGACCGACTGAGCCACCCAGGCACCCCTATTTTTAATCCCACGTTTAAAAATGATCATATTAAAAAATGACCATATTTTGAGAACTTCCTATCCGTAATTATTATTAGAGAATATTAATTTTAATACATTCATATAATATTGTATAGTTAAATTATACTTTTTAAATTAATTTCCTTATTTTGGATACTTAGGTTATTTCTTTTATATTCTCATTTGCAAATAATATAAATGACATGGTAAATAGCTAAATAAATATTTATCAGCATATCTAACTACTTCCTTGAGATTATTCCTAAGGCACTTAATATCCAACTTTAGACTTATGTTGTCAATAGAGCCTAGACAAGTGGCAAATTGTTTAATTATTGAGTGCTCGCATTTTTCTATTGGGCCAGGGCTGCTTCCACTAACCACAAAGATAATATTCAGGTGCATATGAGAGGACCAATTAATACCTTCAAATATCTAGAGGCTATTAGGGGGTAAAAAGAAACAAAAGTATGTTCTGGATGCCTCTGGAGTGGGAAGAAGATAAAAGTGAGGAGTTGGGGACAGGCAGATGTACCTCATCATGAGGAGTATCCTGTCCTGTGAGGCAACAGAAGTCACTCCCTTGAGTAATAGTGAACCTGCGTGTACAAATGCATTTCTGGTGAGTTGGGGGTGCAGGAGCACCTATCCTCGGAGAAGTGCCAGAGCACAGTAGCTAATAGCAGGGTCTCCGGAGCTAGAAGGTTGGAGATTAATTCCAGTTTTGCTACTTTTTGGTTGTGTGATCTGGGGCAGGTGGTGCAACCTCTCTGTGTTTCCGTATCCTCATCTGTAAAATAAGAATACGTCCTAATGGTTATTGTGAGAATTAGGTTAATAACTCATGCATAGCACTAGAATTGTCCTAAACCTCTATAAATGTTTGATACACATGAACACTTTTTCTCAGGTGTTATGGCTGCAGACAGGCTTGATTAGGCAGTACAGCTGGCTGGTAACCCTCAGAACTTGTGAGTCTATACTGGGTCTCTGAATGTTAACGTTTCACTATGGTGACACCAGTCTAATGGGCCCTACTAGCATTCTGCAGGGTACATTCTGGTTCTATTTGCTTCCAGATCTCTGTGTCATTGTTTACCTTTTTATGAGCAAAACCAACTTTAGGACTCTGTCGCCTTGCAGACGTGATGGAGGCCAACTGTAGCTTTGTAGCTTATCCATTTTGGAATCAAATAGCTGCCTTGTAAAAGCAGTGTTGCAATCTTTAAATGCCCATAAATAAGGATTTGAACATTTATCTCCCATCATGTGATTTGGTATAAGTAAACAGAAAGTCTTTCAGTTGAAGAGTGGAAGTGATGACTGAGTAAAGGGATATAAAACAGGGGAACTGGGTTCAGAATGTATGTTGACTGTAAATCTATGCAGAATCAAGAGTGGCTGGTACATTTTTTATGACAGGCAAAGCCACTTCATATGGATGGGGGCAAGTGGATGTTCCCAGAAGAAGGTGAGCACCCCTGCACCATCTTAGGATCCCCTTCCTATTTACATCACCCTCAGAAACCTTCTCATGCCTTGTCTGCAAACTCCTCTCCCATAAATAGCCAGAAGGCTATACTAAAACAAGGAGGTATCTTCTATTTAGAAGACCAACACTTCATTGGAACTAAGATTGAGATCCACGGAACAGCTCACTAGGGCTGGATCAGGAAAAGCAAAACTCTGGAAACAGTCATTCTTTTAACCCACCCAAGATTAAATGTAGATACAAGGTCACTGCAGACAGTAGGAAGTAAACGTTAGGAAACCATTTCCAAAGATAGCTCATTGTTAAAAACAAAAATGAAATGGTTGAAGTTAAAAGCTCAGTGAATACATTAAACAGAAAATTAAATTGTGAGGGGGTAACAGAGATGGCTGAGAAGGACAAGAGTAGCAAAGATAGGCAGAAGGCAGGGTGATGTGCTAGGTGGCCCTCTGAGAACTTTCCTGAATCTCCTTGGTTAACCATGTATCCCAGGGCTACTTAGAATCAAGAAAAGAGTCAAATTTGCTTTCAATGACCCACAACCTACCAGATCTTCTAAAATTCAGGTCTCATTTATCCCAAATCTTAGAAATATCCAGCCCAATAATATGGCATGTACACAAGGAAACTTATTGCCTCTCACTTCGTTAGTATTTAAAATATTGAAAGCTCTGAGGATTGACAACTGATTTTATTTTCCTCAATGTTCCCCCATGGATAGATTTGGCAAATGGCTAGAGAAGAGTTACCATTCTTGGCCACTTAGACTATCAGCTTCCATGACTTAGTGCCAACTCATGATAAAGACTCTAAAACTTGATTTCATCCTGTATTTTGGTCACAAATGTTTATTTGTAGAGCCTTGTAAATTTTTTTAAAAATGTAAGCCCTGGAACAACATATGAATGGTGACCTTAAAATCCATGCTGTTTTTAGAGAACGGCTCCTGAGGGGTGCCTAAGGGTTAGACCATGGAATTTGATATCTTCAATTAAGAACAGTCCTCAATTCTAAGGAAGGAATGGGCAACCATGTGACCAGAAGTGCCCATGGAAGGACGGAGAGGTGGACAACAGGAGGCCAAGAAGTGGCATGGTAGAGGGGACCTGATCAATGGAGTGGTTGAAGAGCCATCTGCTGGGATTGGTATAAACATAGGGAAGATGCAGGTGGTTTTGTGGGAGATCCATAAGTGCTCATAGAAAAGAGGAGAGAATGGCAGTAATAACCATGTGTTTGTTGTCAGTGGTGGTAGTGGTTGTGAGCCTCAAATTCCCAGCCTGCTGAGTCAGGCTTGTCTAAATCACATCAATAACTGTAATCACTCTCTCCTCTTGCAGAGGCTGATTCCCTGCTGATAGGCTCCCAGTTAACCTTCCTCCAACCTCAACAAGATCAGGGAGACATTAAGTGGATACCTATCTTCTTTAGAGGTGACTTTCAGGACTTCATCCATCAGCTGGAGGATGCTAGAAATAAATTTTAGAGTGGCCAGCAAAGGTTCCTAAATACCTGTGGGTGAGGATGTTAGGCTGAGACCGTGACTCTGGTAGAAATTTTTTTTATTTTTTTTCTTTTCAAAAAATTTTATTTATTTATGAGAGAGATAATGAGCAGGGGCAGGCGTGGTGAGGGAGAGGTAGAAACAGACTCCCCATTGAGCAGGGAGCCCAACATAGGGCTCAATCCCAGGACCCATGAGATCATGAACTGAACCAAAACCAAAAGTCAGACATGTAACTGACTGAGCCTCCCAGGCACCCCTAGAAATTCTTTTCAATTTAATTCAACCAACACTCACTATATACCTACCAGTATCCCCAGACCACACCAGCGTGAAGATGATCCTGACATGAATGACAAGAGAAATGGTCGTATTCATTGCTTCTGCAATCCCAAAGTTCCTGAGACACATGTCCTTCCAAATGTCCTCACTTTGGGGAGGCATCATAGGGTGGCAGGCAGACCATGGCTTCAGAGACAAATCCAGATTCTGCTACTTCTTAGAAGAGTGAGACTTAGTAGAGTGAGACTCAGCAGAGTCTCATACAGAATGTGGACTGGAGCTATTTTAGACCATAGTTGGGAAGGTCGACCACGGTGCACATAGAGCATCTGGCAACTTGCCACATTCAGAGTAGTTGCTCAGGCAATGGTAGGTAGCTGTCATGGTTGCTTGTATCCCTGTGGACCCCAGGCCAGCAATTGTTGCTACCATGCTGCTCCTGCTGGCTCTAAACGTGCTCTTGTCCTTGGGACTACTGGTATCCTTGTTGGGTTTACCACCACCCAAAGGTCTCCCAGTTATGGGAATAGTTTCCCCAGTAATTAGAGTTGTTCACAAGACTTTTTGAAAGGTCATCTAAACTTTCGAGTATTGTCATCTTACATCAGAAACACTCGAAATGAGTTACCAGGAAGCAAGCTACTTAAAGGGTAGTCAGGTGAAATTCTTTATTTCATCTCAAGCATATTTTTTCTCTAAAAAACCAGAGTCCCAGAATAGGGACCCCGAGTTTTCATTCTCTTCCAGTTCAAAGCCAGCTTACTAATTAACCAGGATTTTCCCCATTTTAGTATTTCTTTCATTATTCCCAATAAGCCTAGCACAATGCCAAGCATATAATAAGCACTCGGGTATTTGATGGAACCTATAACAAACTTAACACACTGGATATACTTAAAATAAAAAACTAAACTGAGAATTACATGTATTCAGAAATTAGCTGAAATCAAAGAGGGAGACAAACCATAAGAGACTCTTAACTATAGGACACAAACTGAGTGTTGCTAGAAGGGAGAAGGGTAGCAGGATGGGATAACTGGGGTGATGAGCATTAAGGAGGGCATTTGATGTAATGAGCACTTGGTGTTATATGCAACTGATGAATCACCAAACTTTACCTCTGAAATTAATAATACACTATATGTTAATTGACTTTAAATAAAAAAGAAAATGTATATAAAATATTTTTAAAATTACATGTATTGGGCAGCCCAGGTGGCTCAGCAGTTTAGCGCTGCCTTCAGTCCAGGGCATGATCCTGGAGACCCGGAATCGAGTCCCATGTCAGGCTCCCTGCATGAAGCCTGCTTCTCCCTCTGCCTGTGTCTCTGCCTCTCTCTCTCTCTCTCTCTCTCTGTGTCTCTCATGAATAAATAAATATATAATATTTAAAAAAATAAATAAAATAAAATTACATGTATTATCTCCTTATTTTCATATAGCATCCTGGTAGGATGTCCTTATAAGCCCTTATCACTCTTCATTTTAGTTGGCTATTTGGATTAGGCCTTTAATAATTTCTTTAGGAACAAAATGATATGCTGCAAATGAAAATGAAAAAGGTAAGTCAGTATGATGAAATATTTTAAAATGAAGAAAGTCTAACAAAATTTTGATAATTTGACAATATAAGGATAATTTCAATCATTCATCTGGAAATGCAACTCAATATTGTTTTGAAATAGTTATCTCCTTACCTGAGAGTCAATACTCAAATACTACCAAATTATTATTTTTTAAAAAATTAAGTTTTTAAAAATTAAATTTATATATATGAAGAAGTTTTGATGTGGCAGGAATAAAATTATAGGTAGCATTTTAAGTGCCTACTCTATGCCAGCACTCTGTCTGCCTTGTGCAAGCCTAGGGCATGGAAGTAGGCACTCTGCACTGAGTTCCCGGTTTTCATACCTGGCTCTTGGGAAAGAATGATAAATGTGATTTGCTGGAACTGGAAAACTGTTATTTATTTATGGGAAACAAAATGAACTGTGAAGCTCTATGAAGGTGGATGAAAGCCCAGAGGAGTCAAGATGGCCAAGACTTTAGAAAATGAGAGCTTTGGCTCTGGGGAAGCTGGAGAGAGGGAGCAGAACAGGAGGCCAATAGAAGGAAAATTTTATGCATGAATAAAGGTGAAAAAGAAAAGAGACTTGGTTCCACAATAATGGTATTTCCTACTCTGCGCCTCTTTAGAACAAAGACCCTGTCCAGTTTACTGCAGGAGAAATCATTTTCAAAATCATCTTAGGAAACATCCAAGATAGCCCATAGCTTCCTTTATAATAAATTCTTGGATTTCCAGCACAACAGGTGTGTCTTGTATCTTGTGTCTTGACTGTCACAATAGATACACGTGTGACAAAATTGCAGAGAACTAAGCTCACACACAAACACAAACATGCACGTACAGACACGTACAAGTTAAATTGGGAAATCTAAATGAGACCAGTGGATTCTACTAATGCCAACACCCTAGCCGTAATATTGTGCTGTGTTTCTGTAAGACACTGCAATTGAAACTGAGTAAAGAGTGCACAAGATCTCTATTATTTCTTACAACTGAGCGTGAATCTACAAGGATCTCAAAATAAGTTGGATTTTTTAAAAATTGGGTTATGATTGAAAAATGGTTGAAAACCATATTTCTAATATACTTTCTTATACTGTAGAACCTGGAAAACTAAAGACGTATTCTCTTGAGACAAGAGCTCTGAATGTGATGTAGGTGTCAGGTGCACTCCCAGGATGTCAAGCAGGTGGGATGGAGTGAATGTGGTCATGAAGGCAACTGGCTACCACTCTACCTGACCTCACCCTTAATTTGAGGAGACAGGCCACTGTCCGTTCACTAGCTTTGTGGGTATCAAGAAGCAGTGCATGGGCAACAGTTTTCTGTTTCTGTTTTTGTTTTGTCAGTGCAGAGACAGCAGACATGGGGTAGCTCTAAATTTAACAGTTTTGAAGATAGTTTCTGGATTCTTGGATTATAGTTAAGATTAGCTGTTCCCAGGGATGCCTGGGTGGCTCAGTGGTTGAGCATCTGCCTTCAACTCAGTACATGATCCTGGAGTCCTGGGATCGAGTCCCATATCAGGCTCCCCATGGGGAGCCTGCTTCTCCCTCTGCCTATGTCTCTGCCTCTCTCTGTCTCTCATGAATAAAATAAATAAAACCTTTTTAAAAGAAGGTGTTCTTAGAGCCATTTTACAGTATATTTTGCCAATTCCCCATTTTGCCAATGGTGGGAGAGGTGGCAACTACCCTGACAGGCCACTTCGGTGATGTTGCCTGAGTCATTCATGGAATCCTGCCTAAAACCTTTCAAGGTTTTTCTAAGCATGTATGTCTCTACAGTACATCCTTTTTGTTATTGTTGATTTTGGTTTCTGATTTGTTTGTTTTTTTATCTTCACCCGAATTCTGATGCTGATGCCCTGTAACTCCGTAGAGCCATCATTCCATCACAGGATCCACTCCCAAATGAGATGTCCTCAATCTAATAGTCATCATATCCAAAAATAATTAGCTAAAGTCACAGAATGGCCAATGCGACTGTCTAATAGCTAGAATTCTCTGGGATGTCATCTGAATGTGAAAAGAAAAAGCAGGAAGAACAACGGGGGTAAATTGTTGATGTTTTCACCTGTACAGAGACTGCGGTATTGTTGATAGAAGCACAAATAAAAAGTCCCAGAGAGAACTTAAGGAAAGCTGAATGCTTTGTCAACAAAGTTCTAATTATTGAAGATGAGTAAGCCTTGGGATCTAAGGTAGATCAAGATCACGATGACTACAGTAATAATACTGTATTGTACACAGAAAACTTGCTAAAAGAGTAGATTCCAGGTGTGCTCACCACACACACACACGCATGCACGCACAAAAGGTAAATATGTGAGGAGATGGATATGTTCATTATGAGCGGTGTAATCATTTCACTATGAATATGCGTATCTAAACATCATGTTTTACTTCTTAAACATATACAATTCTTATTAAAATACAAATTTTTAAAATTTCTGATCCATTTAAACTCTTTGGAATTTTAATAGACTTGTTTGTTCTTAGTGAAAATCTTGGTGTGATTGTGTTGTGCATCCCACAGGAAATGAAAAGCAGCTGAGGTTTTTTTTTTTTTTTTTTCCAGGCTCCTATCTATCCCCTTTGTGATATTCCTTCTCTCCATTCCTCAAAATGTAAAGAATCTTCCGTCTACAGTAAATAGCACAAAACAGAAGTGTCCTTGAGGCCAAGGTGGATGGACCCACTGGGGCACTGGGGCATTGGGGCTGGGTGCTGTTGCAGTGGCTTCAGTGGGCACTGCTGCCTTCACGTTTACAAAGGGGAGGCAGAGAACAGCTGCGTCCTGGAGAGGAGCCGCCTTCTCCATGGCCTTAGCCACCCTGTGTTCTTCCTCCTTTTCCCTTTCTCCCCACCCACCTTTCATCGTCCTCAGAAGCCCATGTGTGTGAAAAGCAAGAGAGGAATGTGGGTGGGTTGACTTGTATAATTAAATCCATGTTGCATCGTGTTCTTTAGAATTAATAAGGAATTCATCCCATTGAAACTCACCATGACATCTTCCCTCTGACTCAGATTTCTTTTGCTTTTCTCTCTTTTTCTTAGCTAAAAGCATTAGACATGGGGCTATGGTTCAAATTAGGATCCTACATTTCTCTTCTTTTTTTTTTAATTGAACTTTTCTGTTCAGTGAAGAGTTTATTTTGTTTATATTTCATTTTTCTTCTATTCCACTTATCTGCCATTGTCTTTTTCCTTCCTTCTCCCAGAAAACTTACTCCGTAAAGGAGAAAACAGGAAAACTCTTCCTTGTAACAACTGCAAAGTTGGAGAAAGGACGCTGTTGGCCAAACCTGGACAATCCAGGCATCGTCCTTTGAGGCTCTTCATTCCCTGGGCCACCACACCTTGTCCTCACGAGCCCTGCTCTCATGTATGTCCCCAGAGGCCACGGGAGCCACGTCTGAGAGACAGGGAGAAACACTGAACAAATGGGACTTCTGAATTCCTGGGTCATGTTGCGAAACACCTTTTTATTGGGGGTAATAATTTGACTTCATTCCCTTATAAAAGTTGATTTATGTGATGGATATGTGATATATATTTTTCTGCCACTGTTCTTGGAGGATAGCGGTTGTATCAGTTAGGATTAAATTCAACTGTGAGTAACATAAACCCGAAATAACAGCAGCTTAAACCTGATAAAAGTTTTTCCTTGCTCATGTGGAAGACCAGCTGTGCAGTCCCGGGCTGGCGTGGAGGCTCTGTTCCATGAAGACTTCCCTGGCGATCCAGGCCCCATCCAGCTCCGGGCGTGGCCCTCGGCTTCATGGTCCAGGCAGGGAGTTAGATCATCAGAAGAACCATCTTCTGAACCATCCAAAAAAACCATCCTGCCTTTAGAAGCTCCTCCCTTTTGACCACAACAGGGTGCCTCAGTTTAGCCTCACGCATGAGATTTGGGGCTAGGAGTAAGGCCAGCAGAGGCTTGAGTCTGAGCTGTGCTGCCTGCCAGATGTGCAAATCTGAACACATCCCTTTACCCTTCCTGAGGCTGTATTTTCTCATATGTAAAATCGAAGTTATAATCTCTTAGAACAGGAGAAGGACAAAGGAGGTAACATGCATGAAAGAATTGGCCCGCTGATTAGCACGCTAGCAAATACCAATTTATGGTGCTTTTAAATTTCTGGCTGTGTGGCTTTTCCATTTTCAGAGAAAACCACTCCTGTGTGTAGGGCTGGAGATTTTCTGCTGGTGAGAACCGAAGTGGGCTGTATGTTCTTTCCAAGCCCTTCTTCCAATTAGGAAAGAAACCTAACATGAAGAAGGCAACTCCGTGGCTTGAGCCACCTCCAAGGAAATGGGATTCACTTTTGCTATGGTTTTCAGTGGGAGATTACCATGGGTTGATGGCAAGTAGCCCCTTCCCATTCCCTTCTATGGCAGTGTCTTTTAAACTGCAGGTTGAAGTTTGGTGGGCTATGAAATCAATTAAGTGGGTCATGACCAGTACTTTTTAATGAAAGAATGGAGTGGAGTAGAATAGTCTAAAAAGAATCAGGGCACATCACAAATAATCCATATATCATTTTCATGAAATGGGTTTCATATTTACATATATGTCTACATGTGTGTATTCTAGGTTATAAAGTAAAATATACTTCTTAAAATGATCTTCAGTCTTAATAAAGAGGAATGAAGTGGGGAGAATCACTCTACTTGACCTTAAAGCTTACTATATAGATACAGTAATTAATTCAAAATGGTATTTGCAGAGATAGTTACATAGATCAATGGAACAGAATGGAGACCCAGAAATACACTTCCATAAATATACCCAACTGAGTTTTGACAAAAGCGGAAAAGCAATTCAAACGGAAGAAAATTCAATTGACCTTTTCCATTTAAATGGCCCAAATAAATCATCATCACATCTGTGTTTTAAGTAGCAGCAAGAAGACAAGAGAAGCAACTGTGTGCCAGCTGTTTAAAAAAAAAAAAATACCTTGGAGCTGCCGCCAGGTCTTTAGCTAAGTCCCATTGCCCACTGCCCAGAACTTAGTCGCATGGCCACACCAACCATCAGGAAAGCTGAAGAATGTCATCTTTATTCTGAGCAGCCACATGATTTTATATCATTATATATTAGTAGAGAAAAATAGACTTTGAGGGACAACTGTGCTACACAGAGGTGTGCAAGGATGGAATTCCACCTCTTGTGGACACCAAAGAGGTATTTCCACAGCACTTATTTGACCCCCAATTTAAAAACTCCCATGTCTCTGTAAGGTACATGGGATAAAGTCCAAACTCCTCTACAAGGATATTTATTTAGGTTCTTGAGTGTTTGGCCTAAACCTGGATTTGCAGCCATCGGCTGCCCACTGCATTCTCTCCGATGCTGAGAATCTACAACTTCTGTGTTCCCTCTTCCCTGGACTGTAATCCCATGGGCACCCACTGTTGAGCTGACAAATGACACCTCATCTTCGCAGGCCTTGAGAAATTATCAGTTTCTATCCCTGATGCCCTTCTTGACTCCTCAAATCCAGAAGGAAACTCCCTTCTCCAGGCTTCCATTACTCTGCACATAAGTCAACCATTATGGCTCTTCATGTCTTACAGTGACTTATGTATCTGTTTTGTTGTTGTTGTTTTGTTTTTGTTGTGGACTCACTGTTCCTCTAATACAGGGCATATCCTCCTGAATTTGTTTCTGCAGATCTCGGAATCTCTCCATGCCTTTAAAATTATTTGTTGAATTATTGAGAGGTTTCTCAGGGTCAAAAGTGGAAAGAAAGGGGGGAAAGTATCTATTTACAACAGGTGTGCTTTGAATGGGCAAAGTTGTTATTTCACGGGTTTTAGTTGTGAAGAAATAATCTGTGCTTAGAACTGCTTAAAAAAGCTAAGGTGAAAAGGATGATTCTTTGATACTTTGAGGTTTCTATTTCATTGTCATGAGCAAGTCCCCGTTCAAACTAGATCATGGGCAAGTCCCCTCAGACATCATGGTCCTTTAATACGAGCACATGTTTGCTTTAGGAAGAAGGATTCCTTCCGTTTTCAGCGTGTAAAGACAGAGTAGCAAAGACAACTTCAAAAAATATCATTTCTCTTGTTATTTATTTGGAAGAAAATCCTCCTCTCTCTAACGAAACACATAAGTTTAATTCTTGGAAGCCATGCCTTTTTTTTTTAACATAAAGAGTATCTTATATTTTATTGTTATTTATGAATTTTTACTGGGCATCTCTTACCTCAGTAAAATTTACTTTGTAGGGGGTGGTGGAAGAGAAATGGGAAAACTTTTCATCTGTTGAACAACAATTCCCACTTTCCCCCTCCCCCTAGATCCTGGCAACTACCATTCCATACTCTTCTTGACCATTTTAGATACCTCATGTAAGTGGAGTCATGCAGTATTTTTCCTTCTGTGACTGGCTTATTTCACTCAGCACAATGTCCTTCAGGATCATCCATGAGGTCACATTTGGCAAGATTTCTTTCTTTTTAAAACTGAATAATATCCATTGCATGTCCATAACACATTCTCTTTATCCATTATCCACCGATGGACATTCATATTGTTTCCACATCTTGGCTATTGTGAATAACACATGCCTCCTTTTTTGAATGAAATACTGGGTAATATTCTCATCATTGACATTCTTCAAGGGAAGTCCTACTGTGAACTGCTTTCCTGAGCCTCAGTTTCTTGAAGCTGTAATGTTTAGATCCCCTACTGTGTCAAAGACAGTTTGTTTGTCAGATCTGCATGTGCTCCTTTGTATTCCCTCAGCCTTCCTGTTGGATCAGGGTTGGGTGACTTATTGTCACCCAGGGGCTGTGAACAATAATGCCATGCATCACCTTCCCGTCATGATGGGTAGGATCCCGTGTGTCTTAGCTTTGTTTTCAAATGAAGGACACACATTCCAGATGGCAGTTGTAAGATGGAGGAGGATTTTACATGAGCAAAATAAAATTTGGATATGTGAACCCACCGAGGTTGAGGTGTTTGTTGTATGAGGTGGATGAATAACTGTGACTAAGATGCTAACAGTGCAAGGTTCTTACGAGGCTTAAACAGGTCATTTACAAACAAGCTTGAGCACAGTGTCTGCGAGAAAGACACATCAGCCATAGTTTAAAGTAGGGTTGCCATTACCTAATAAAATGGTCGTATCAAAATAAAAATGTCTAGACCAAAGAAAAGCTTGGTTCTAGAGTTAAAGAACTTTAGACCTGAACACTAGAGTCATTTAACCCAGTGTTTTCCCAGTTTATCAGATTATACACATCAGGTTCTAGAAAATACGATTTCTAGCCTGGCCACAGTTACAGTAAATCAGAATCACTAAGGAAGGTTTTGATCCCATTGTTCTGTTAAGTTTTATATAGAAGGAAGGTGAGTCATACAAGGTTAGGGACTTTGCTCTGACCACAGACCTGGTTGTTTAGCATGCTGGGGACTAGAACTCAGCTTCCATGCAGCCTAATACTTTACTTCTGGGCTAACAATAATGTTCTAATAGAACAAGGCCAAGACTGACCCTTTATCCCCCTTTCCCTGATAAATCATGTCAAGACCTGCAAATGATTTTACCCCTTAACAATGAAAAGAAGATGTAATTTTAAAATTACCTTGGATGTACAGTAAAAGCAGCATTCCCATAATCAATCATCCAAAATCACGGGGTTATTTGGAGCTATTTGAAGGAAAGTAAATTGAAAACATGTTGTTAAACAATGCACCAAAGAGTTATCAAATCATAAACATCTAGATTACTTTAACATGTTGATTATTTCACATTTAGGGTCTCTTTACAAAGTAACTCTGGCCATGAAGAGACCTGGAAAATTCAATGAATCCTTTCCTAAGTTGTTAACTGTATTAGGTTCAATCACTTGGCCATGTGGGAACATATGTTAAGGTTAAAATATATATATATATATATATATATATATATATATGCACATACATATGTGTGTGTGTGTATATATATGTATATATATATTCTTTTTGGAGCTATTATTCACACTTTTCACTAAGCAGAAGACACGGAGGCCTGTTATTAGGACATGTCCCTGAGGATACAGAAATAGCTCAGGGAGTGCAGTGGTATAACACTGAACACATTAAAACCTATCTGGAGCTTTGGAAATCAAATATACAGACATTCCATAATGACCCTTGGGTTTTAGCATAATTCCTGAACCTGAAAATTCATAACTAAATAATGGCAGCACATTTATGACATAAAATGCCTTAAACCATTTGTTTATTATTATATGTGGATTTTAAGTTTTATGTTTGAGAAAATGGAAAGCCTACCCTTTTTTCCCCCCTTGGAGAGGTGGTATACCAATTACCTTTGAGAGTCTTTGTTTTTCTCACTGGAAGAGAGCTAAACCAGGACTGAAATTTACGTCAAGGCATCTATTTGGTTATCAAATATATGATCATACACTCTTGTTAAACTAAACCAAATTAAATTAATCTTTGTTGAAAAATAAATGATGTAATTCTTGGAGGATCCTGTTTTACTCCCAGGATGGTGGCCTGGTTCTTCTAAGTAGCTTGGAAGAAAGCAAAGTCTGAAATAGTTCTCAAAACTAAAAAGAGGAAATTGCTTTGAGTACAGCAGGTGTCTAGAAGGAGCCACTACCCACGAGTGATCTGTGATCTAAGGGTTCATCATTATAAGACTAAATTATATCTGCATTCTTCCTGAGACCGGATTCAAAGGCTGAACTCTAAAATTAATCTAGATGTTATTTCTTCTTTGAGTTCTAAAATGAGCCCAGGGAAGAGTGGAGTCATTCATCTGACTGAGCATCACAGTGCATCCTCTGACTTTTCTTGGAATGGATTCCTTATGTGGACACAATGTGAGTTAAATTGCATCTGGTTATTGTTTTTAGAGAATTTTGCTGAAATGCAAATTGAGCCTGTGTATCATGGGCTGACTTATCAGTGCCTGTCTATAGGAGAACCAGAATGGAACTGAGATATGTGATAAATAGGAGGTCACACTCTGGGCCTCTGTCCAGGTACAATGATAGTGGCATGGTCAGGAGGAGCATATGCGATGCACTCCTGGACAGAGACACCTGCCCTCTCCTTGGGCTCCATTAGCAGCCATGAGGCAGAGGGAATGACAGCAGCATGGTAGAAAGAAAATGGAATTTGAAATCAGACTCAGCTGAGTCTTCACTCTGGCTCCACCATGTAGGAAATAATGCAATTTTTGAGTGAGCGCTATAATCTCTCTGACCTCAGTTTTCCTATTAATAATATAGGAATAATAATGCCTGACTCATGGACTTGTGAGAATTAACAAGAGACTTTCTGCATGGTAACCTGGCATCTGATAGGTCACCAAAATAATTGGAAAAAAAATGGTAAATCTTCAATAATCCCATCAACAGCTACCTCTTGAACACTTATTAAGTGCCCAGGACTTTACCTCCTATCAGTGCCTGGCACATGCCTGGCACTAGTGAAAACTCAATAAATCAGTCATAGAATGACAAAACAATGTCTGAATCTTTTTAATGGTGACTTTTTGGCCATGGAAAGAGAGACAGGCAAGTCTAAAGGAGAAAGCACATGTGCCAGTGCTGTCCTGGGCTTCGCGGGGGGAAAGCCCTCTCCTTGCCCCCATCCCTGACTCTTCTGTAGATAGCCCTACTTCTAGAACCATTGAGTATTTTGTGGTCTTGCTTCTTCTGAGGCCAGAGGGTAAAAACTGAAACACAAACTAAAAATGTCAAGTTCTATTCTGCTCCAGAAGCTCCCGAGGGCTGGGCAGAGGTTTTGCAGTTTTACCACAAGCATTTACAAGGGCCGCACGCTTTGGCAGGACCAAGTCTCCAGATAGCCTAACCTCTGCAGACCCAGTATACAGCTGAATTTCAGAGGTCATGAAAGGGGGAGGTTCTGGGGGGTCCTGGAAAAGACTAATTCAACCTAGGTTCATCATCATGCTATGCTCAAACCCCCATGTAGCCAGGGCTTGCTAGGTTTCTGGTTTCAAAATGACATTTTCACACAGCCCTAATCCCAACCCACCCTAATTTAAAGAAACAGGCACTTGGCATGCGATCCAGATAGATCAGCAGTTGCTCACATACAGCTGTGCACATCTGGCACACAGGTATGTGATTTTGCATGAAGATAAATTGTGTGGGGACCAAATGCACAGTTGTTAAACTAAAAATGAATCGCTTCTTGGAAGCAATCTTCCTGCACAGCAGGGCCTCTGGGTGAGCTTGATCCTTTTCATTAGGCTTTTCTCAGAAAGCACAGCCTACTCCAGAAGGTCTGTGGGTGAAGGAAGGGGCATGCCCACACCTGCAGTTGGCTCTCTGCTGTTCCTTTCAAATTAGAATTTGGACACAATCTCTGACAGCCATAGTCAGGCAGGCTTCCCAGGGGAGTTTGAGTCCAGTATCAAAGAAGAGGCCAGGTCCTTCCTTGGTGCTGCTTCACTGTCCATACATTTTGTCTTATCCAGGGCCTATTCCTCAAAAACGAGTCTTTATGTGGACAGCTACTGAAGGATTTGGGCCCTCTACCAAACTTTGTGGGCCAAGATATTTGCATCCTCTGGGAGCTTCATGGAGTCAATGGCATCCACCCTGTAGGAACACCTTTCCCACAGCTCATGTACTTGTAGTAACTCATGGGACAACGCCCATGCTTATATGCTTTTCAGATCACAGAACTCCATTCTGAGATACCTCACCAGCAAAGAGAAGACTGAAGGAATGAATCCTGAGCTAGGTCGTCTCTGGGAGTCCATGAAGTGCTGTTCTGATCCAATGACTAGGGCTTGATTAAGAAGGTTCCATTTCAGGTCCAGTTTCACAATTTCAGCAATAGGAAGTTACTGGGTATTTGCACAAATCAAAGATTTTGAAGGATATTCTTTCCATCTTTGTTCTATGTGGTGGTAATACAAGCAATGGTCCAGCAAATTGATCCTATTTCTCTCATTTTCTCTCTCTCTCTCTCTCTCTCTCTCCTCTCTTTCTCCCATATATACCTTTTTTACTCAAAACAAACAAATCCAATAAGTGGAAGGGAAATTGCAGTGATTTTAGAGGGAAATATAATCTTCATATTATCCCACTTGAATTATAGTGGTAGATTAGCCATAACATCCATTTCTGCATATGTATATGCTGTGTTTTCTGACTGTAGTTTTTTTACCCGTTTCCTGGCTTGGTGAACCCTAGATCATTTTTTATAATTCAACTGAGGTCTCAATTGTCTCATTACTACTCGTAAGGGAGATGACTTTATTCTCTACACTACCATTATTCTCCATGCATACCTGTCTGCTAGCACCATACCAGTTTTGTGATCATCTATTTATATGTCCGCTCTCCCACCACACTGTGGACCTCTCGATAGCAGGGACTACCTAGTTCTTTCTATTTCCAACACTTAGCCATATTTAAATAAATTAATATTTGGCAAATGCATACCAACGCTATTTTTCCCTTCCTTGACATAACATTATTAGGACCCAGGCATCCCCACTTTGTGAATTCCATGATATCCCAGTATGAGAATGGAAAGGATCCTCCACAAACATCACCTGGATCTGATCCAGAAACCAAGCGGAAAACAGTCACATTCTGAGGTAACCTACAATTGCCAGAATTATCTAGAGGTCTTGACTAGGGATAAAATAAGAAGGAACATGTGAGTGAAAGCAAGACAGCTTTTCTTTGCTCTTATGGAAGAGAATCCTGGAAAATGCAAGTATTTTTAGGCCTCACTGCTGGAACCAAGGTCAGTGTAAGTGCAGAAGTACAAGCCACCATGGGAGTCACTGAGGGTGTTCAAGACCAGCCACTACAAGAGTTCCCTGAAGGACTTCCAAACCAAGAACCATTGACAGCAAAGATTCCTAACAGATTGTCTCTATTTACATTCCTCATTTTGCCCATTTGTCCAACCTTTGCCTTAGATTGGTAGTTTATAACTCCTAGTGAGCAAAAGCCTTCAGGACGATGATCTGTCTTTTGCAGAAATCAACATAAACTCGACACTCATGTGAGAACAGAAAGTTGAGAACTGACAGCATAAATGAGTCTGCTGATTAAAAAAAAAGTCCACTTAACAGCTGTTTTTCCATTCAGTTTTTAGGAATAAAACCCAAATGTGCTCAGCAAAATTAATGACTGATAAAATTGTCATTCCTCTCTTCCTGGTGCAAGAATTTTATCTCAGGGTCCAATGTGATAATAAAAATCTCATGACTCTGATAGGATCAGAAAAGAGGGTTTCTGAGAGGAGTTTCTTGTGGTCTCCTACCCTGACACCTAAAACCCTGGCACTACCCAAGGTTGATCCTTTATCCCTGTCCTTTATATTAGACTTCCTGTTCTCTTCTGCTGAGCCTCTACCCCATGATTCCCTAAAGCACCATTGCCTTTCTCCCCTCATGGTCTGCATGGGGGCCAGGTACCAGTATATCATAGGCACTGTCCTATTCTTTACATATGTAGGGAGAGACACAGCCACCTGGAGTAGGGAGAAGAAGGGACGAAACCATAGTTTTATTATTGTTCCTATGGAAAAATACATGTTGAAAATATAACTCTATGGGGAAGTGACCAGATTTAACTAGATTTTTTTAGTAATCTAGACACCTTCTGTACTAGCTATCATAGCACGCCACCTATCAAAAACAGCCATAATTCCATTTGAGAGAGTGAGGAGCCCAGATGCCCACATGCAGCCAAACGATGACTTCCTCTATACTTCATCCTGGCCTCTTCAGAGTTTCTGCACAATAAACTAAAAGCTATTAAGGGAAGCTCAAGAAGGTGAGAAGAAAGTGATGGTTAAGTGGGGAAAGAAAACAACTCTGGACTTGGAATTAAGAAGTCGGGGTCTCACCCAATTTTTCCTTTGCCTTGTTTAAATTTCTTTCATTCCAAAATGAGGAAAAGCAACCAAACAAATTCAGTGTGTTTTTTAAATGTTTTCACCTTCTAGGATCTTCATAAAAACTATTTCTTTATAAAACCTAAAATGTATGTTTCCACTGATATTATTGTAGCTTATTTTCTATTTCTTTTCAAGGACTTTGTTTAAAAGACACTGTTGTGCTAGATTCCCTTTCAATTCAGTTGCCAGCTTTGCTCCCCAGAAGCCATCTGAGCCTGGGTGGGCCTCCACTCGGAACCAAGTCTGCTTTCACATTTGGGTTACTGTCCACTTAGGTGTTCACCAAATTCTCGCCAACTGAAGTAATTATCCATTTTTTGAAACCAACATTCAGAAATATTCTCTGTAAAATTTCAGTCTATGTTGAAAAATCCTCACCATCCCATTGTTAAAAGCAACTGGTCCACTATGAACTATTTTCTGAATTAGTTCCAGGAAGACCTCCTCTGTTGATAAGGAGATACCAGTTATCAGCCAGCTTTGCTGGGCTGAGAGATCTTTAGGGCATCTGTAGAAGTCTCATTTTCTAGGTTTTCCTGGCATTTATGACATTCTTCAATCTTTTCATCCAAACCATATCATTCCAGACCTCCAAATCTAGTCTCTTTCTTAAGAAATTGTGTAAACTTTTTAACCTTCTTCTTTCTTTCCAGGAGTACATCACAAACAGGGTATATCTGAAATCAAGGTATTATGAACACCTGCCTTAGAAAGGAGTGGGTCTGCAGTCATCTATTCCAAACGCCCATCAGCTAAAGAGCAAGTCACTCTCACAGAAAAGCCCACAGTGTGAAATCCTACTGGTTTTCCGCATTCACTCTCAACTCCAATCATGTGGGGTCCTGGTAACTCTCACACCTGGAGCTTGACTCCCAGGAAACAAGCCAGGACTCTTCCTTATGAATCCTAAATCAGGCCAATAACAGAAAGTTCTCATCCTCATTTCCCATCATTTTTCTCACCTTGATAGCATCATCTTTTCACTTCTCTCATCAGCAATCAAAATACCTAAGATTGTGCCCCACATATCAGTCACAACTACCTTCTGGGGAAGGAAAAACCTGTAAACCCATCTGTGATGAGAGATGGATGACTGAAGGAACGTTGACAGGAGATATGAGAGGGAGTGACCTCATAGCAGAGAAGTAAAGGGATGGTGAGGCTACTGGCGTTGACCATTGGTAGAGGGAAAGGTAGAGAGCACTGGAACCTACACCAACTCTGGGACGGTGTAAACACTGCCAAGCTTGATTGAGGAGAAGATCTGGTGTATTTGAGCCACTCAGTTCTACTAATAAGCCCTTGGCAAGATGTCAATGTGTTTCTTCAGTGAGCCTACTTCCTTGTAACAGAGAACAATCAAAAAGGTTCCCCGCTTATATTCACTTCCTTCAGGGAGCATCCTTTTGGTGAGCAACCCCATAGCCTTCATGGGGACATACGTCGTATGCCTCAGAGAGAAGGACCAGGGCCACTTGTCCATCTGCTTCTGAGACACTTAGGCAGAAGAAGGCCCTCTGTGCTCTACTTTCTGAATGGGGTGCCTGTCTGTAGATGTCTAAACAAACAACACTGAGTGGAAATGTCTTGGGCGGGGGTGAGGGGGATGGGGTAGGGAGCATTCTTTAAAAATCTGGCTACTGTGAGGGCACAATCCATCATCTCCTCAAACACAGTTTAAAGTACAGTGTGTGGTCCTATTCCCTTGGGTCTTTCTTGGCCTAGAATTTAATTGAAGTCTGTAGGGGAAAAACTATGATGTGAAACAACTGGTCTCTCCCAAAGTGTACGTTTTAAATGTTCATAACTCTACAACCCATAAGCTAATTTTTCTTTTTGTGAAGCCCCAGTTAGAATAAACAAAGCAGAGGGCATAATAAATGGCATCTTCATTGTAAGTAAGTCAGGCAGACTGCACTCGCCATGTTTCCTTCTGGGACCTTGGACGAGACAGTATGTCTGCCACTCAATTGGCAGTGTGTGATCCAAATAACCCTGGGCCACCTTCCCATCAGAATACACAGTTTTACCCATCATTCCTAATTTTGATGATCAATTTTGATGAAGATACACTAACCCTAACCCATCTGCCCAATGATGAGGCCAATATCCCTAAAAATGATAGAACCTATACCCTATCATCCTAAAATCAGAATCCCAGGTGCTTCTTCCAAGTGGCAGGAGCCTCAGTGAAGTAGGGGAGGCCTTACAGAATCAGGAACCCTTGCTATAGAATGGGGTGCCTCCACACCTGAGAAACACAAGTAGCTATCTTTGATTTGGAGAATCGGGAAAGCATTTGAAACAATAATTTCATTAAGAACATATCAATTTGAACTTCATTCCTCAGGACTGCTAAACCCAGGGAAATGCAGTAGACCTACCTCAGTGGTTCATACCCCTGTGAATATGAGAGCTCCTATGGCATGAAAAGATTTCAAAGCTCACAGCCCCACTTGAAGTTGTTTTATTTTTGTGTGTATGGATTTTGTTTATGCCAACAGAGTATACATTTCTTTTAAGAGTCTCATACATATGTGGAAAACACACAATTTTTTTAGTCCACAGATATTTGGTTTGTGCAAGTATGCACAGATCATTTCTGCTAAGTCTACGGTTTCCAGTGGCCATTAGGAATCATGAAGGTTTGACCTTAGCTCCAGTATTCATCTAGGCATAAGAAAGTTTCTCATGATATATTGTGAAGACTGAAAAAAAAAAATAAAAGTAGATGTCAACATAATAGGTGAATATGAGGTAGAACCACTACTTCCAAAGGTGCTCATGATCACCAGGCAAATGGGACAGGGTCTCTAATGAGTAACTATAAGCTGTATCCTTGGTCCCTTCTCTGCCACCTTTGATGGCCTACTGACTCAGTGCAAGAACTGGGAAAGGACATTTTTGCCCTCTGAGCCTCACGTTCTTCCCACAGGACCCGGTAGGTGAGATATGAAATTTAACAGCAGTTCCAAATTCTTTTTGATTTATAAATCTCATAGAAATGTTTTTGAATGCTGAAAGCCATCTTTCTGGAAAATACTTATATGCGCAATGTTTACTTCTAATTCGGGAGACTCCTGGGTTTTTTTGAAGCCATAGGGACCCCCGTGGGGTGATGACTACTGATGTACCCCCCAGCATGGACACTATGGTTCTAGAGAGCCATACTTAAATATCCATGGAGCCGTGGTGATTTCACTTTTATTTCAAGCACCTCCTTTGCAGAGATATAATAGGAACCGGTTCCAGGGAGGCATCTGGAAAGCATGTAGCATGACCTCCAGCTGTGTTCAGTTTCTGTTTGTTCCAGCTGGTGACCCTGCAGTGCTCTTTTTCTTCCCCGACCCAGACATGCTCTGTCTCCCTGGCTGCCCTGTACCTTCCCTGGCCTTGTAGGAATGATTGTGCCAAAGGCAAGATGACTCCACCCAGAAAAGGGGCCTTATAGCATTGTCTTGTATTCGGACAGCTTCTGCAGCCGAGGCAAAGCAGTTCATCCTCTCTTACTTGATTTGATTCCCATGGTTTGCGGTTATTGGATTGGACAACACAGATATAGAACATTCTCATCATCACGGAAAGTTCTAATGGACACCAGTGATCTCTATATATATTCAGTCAATGCACACTCTGTGCCAGCACCTGAGTTTTAAAAATATAGAAACAAATAAGATGAGCTCTGGCTCTCAAGGGACTCATGGGAAGGAGGCAGACCTACAATTATACCACCACCCCTGAGGTGGAGATAGGAGAGAGATATTCCAGGCAGAGGCAAAAAAAAAAAAAAAAAAAAAAAAATGTGAAAAGATACAAAGGCCTAAAAACATTGCATATCCAGAGCATGGGGAAGTTTCAGGTGGTTCAAATGCAGAGTAAATGTATCTAGTGAGTAAATTATGGTAATAGTGGCTGATAAACCAAGGCGGGAAGGTAGACAAGGGCCAGATCTGACAGGTAGACGAGGGCCAGATTTGTATGCCTGTTTATTTGGTAATTGCTTTATAAATGGTGATTCTTGCACAACTTGATCTTTAAGTAGCCTTGATTTCCTCAGGTGCATTTTCTTGGCATCAAATATCCCCCATCTCCATCAGAGCCTTATTATAGAGCCTTTATATAGAATTTAGAATCCAGAGCTCTGTCCTCTCTGTAGCTTGGCCTGTCATTCTTCCAGGCACTACTCCTTGGGCTAACATCTCCCATTACCATATTGTATAGTTGTTGGAACATACAATGGATGAGGTAAGCTTGGGTTTAGCTAAGCATCTGGAAGCTCAGTAATATATCTTAAATTGACAACAAGGATGATGATGACAAGGGACATAAAACAGGATGATGCCCAGAGAGAAACCCTTAGCTGGTCACGGAAGGAGGATCAAGGAGAGCCAGTGGAAGAGCAAGTGGAAAACAACCCTTGGAGAGTGCTCTACAGAAGGTGTTCCAGCAGCTCATCATCTCAGAGATTGGGCACTTGCCTTCAAACTATACAAATCTCCTCATCTGGGGTTGAGAGTCATTTCTGTGTGCCTGTCCTAAATCATCATGATGACCTTTAAAGAGCACACCACAAAACCATGGCTGCATTTCAGAAAACATTATTGAACATCTGATAAGTGCACAGACCTTGCTGCATTCAGTGGAGACCAACCTCATGGGTCTGTAGCGAGAAGAAGACTCTCATCATTATGATCCTGACCTCTGGAATATTCATTACAGATTTAAAGCCCTTCCACTGCTGTCATCTCCTGTGGTCTCAATATATCCCCACTACGTAGATAAGATCAGGTTTATACCCCGGTTTTACGGATGGCAAAACTCAAGTCCAGAGATATGAAGTCACTTCCTGATATCACAGCAACTAGGGAGGTAGAGCCAGGTCTCTCATTTTCAAATCTCGGCCTTGAAATGCAGTCTCAGAAGGCAAGTTACGTACTTAGATCAAATTCTCCTAAAATCAAATTTACCAGCACATTGGGATGAAACATACAATCTAAGATAAAAAAAAATAAATAAAATACTATGAGGTCCCTGACGGTTGCATGTGGTTAAAAACAGACACAACATTCAAAGGAGCTCAAAACCCTAAACACTCCTCTTAATGATCAAAAGAAGCAGGAAACCGATTTCTTCTGAAAGTCATCAAGATTAAAATGTTCAGCTGGCTATAGCCATCACTGGCCTTCCTGTCCTGTAAGAGTAAGGAAGAGCTCGATGAGCTTAAAATATTCTTTAGAAAGAATGGAAACAAAAGTGCACCTACATCTCATCTGTAGAAAGTTCATGGCAAAAATCACGGTGGCTCACGTTGAGCTGGTTGCCGGAAAGCAAACACTAAACAGAGACGTCTGTTTTGAGCCTTCATCAAATTGCAACTGCATAATTGCAAATAAATCCCAGCACATGCTGTTTTAATTAATGGCAAATAATAAGATAACAGTCACAATCGTGGGGCTTAACCAACCATACAGTGAAGCATACATTTGTTTTCAATTAGAGTTAAAATGTATCCAGCTGAATACAGCTTAAGTGGTAATTACATTCTTTACAAGTTGCTAATAATCCCTGGAATGGCCACTCTAATAAAAATTTGCCTCTAATGGGTACATGTCCTGCTTCCTCACATGTCAAGGCCGGTGAAGTCATTAGGGGCGCCAGCAGCCCAATCATCTATCTGGAGCTTTAGACTTCTGTCCAAAGCCCACACGTGAACCACTCACTGTGTACTTAACATGGGAAGCAGCATGGTCATTTGATTGTGGTTTTATGCTCTTTCCCAGGAATGCCTCCCAGGGGCAATTCTGCTATTAGAGAGTGCCTATTTGTCATTTCCTATAAGGTGAGGCCTTCGACAGACTCTACAAAGCGCTCCACTCAGCCATCCTGGCTATAGGGACTTCATTTTGAGATAGTCACTGACCTCCTTCCAGGACATCAGTCTATGCTTAACGGGTGGGTGGCTGTAGGACTGGCCTGGCTGCAGCATTCCAATCCAGGAAAATATGTCTGGGTGCACACACAGCTTGATAAAGTACTTTTAATGTTAATGAGTCAGGAAAAAAAATCTTAGGCTTAACATTATATGCAACCTTTCTTTTTACTTCTCCCAATACAAATTGAGCCTGTTAGCAGTGCTTTTCTAAAGGGAAAGGGAGGAAGTTATGCAGTAAGCACATATAAAACAAATAAATGGGTGTAGAAGTAGTCAAGAAGAGATGGCAGAGAGGTGAATGTACTCATCCCAAATGTGGTGCTCTATCTAGTAGCCATGGCAGTGCTCGGGCAATTATTAGGTTTGTATATAAATTCAGAAGGTAAAGTCGGCCACTTTTCATTCCTAATAGTTGACATTTTTAAATGAGCCCTTCCCCCTTCATTTGTCTGTCCCACACCTGAGTGGCTGGCGGTAGAAGGGGTGCAGGTTATCTCTGGTCTATCATGGAGTGACTCTGGGCGATCGGACAATTACTGTCTCCTCTTTGGGTCTTCATTTTTTCACCTTTCAATAATTGTAAAGGTACTTCTCATCTCTGATAATCATGATTCTATGAAATTACAGCTCAGATAAACAGAGTCTTCTCATGATTGACAAGGTCTAACAATCCGGTCTTTCTATGGTAGCCAGTGATTTGTTAGTAGAATTACTAACTCCACTCATTAGATAAGTAGATTAGGAGAGACGTATTTAAGGCTTCCACCCACCTCCTACTTCTGGGATTCCATGGCAAGTTTATCCAGCCATAATTCACTCCTGCCTTGCGCCTTCTAATGGCACATGCTCAGGCTTTTTTTTTAATTGACATATATTTGACATACTATATTAATTTTGTGTGAACGACATAGTGATTTGACGCATACATTGGGAACTTGGAAGAGAGTGGTATAGCCACAGAGCAAGTCATCCCAATGGCTGCAAACTGCAGCCACATGCCAGGCAAGTGCTGGAAAGATAGAATGGGGCTGGTTGCTACCTGCTTCTCTAGGCTTACTCCTCCACCTATTCCCCAAACCACACCTCTATGATTACCACAGAATATGGCAGTTCACAGTCTCCCCCAACACTGTCCTACCCACTGGAATTTAATTTAGTTCTCATTTGAGTCAGGTTCTATTCATTACATATATTCTAACTTGGACCAGACTAAATTGTCTAGTCCCAAATTATCTTTTGAGCCTTTTCTCCCACTGACCCTCAACGTGTACTCAGAGCTTCAACCAGACATCACTGTTTATACTATTAGTTTTCTATCACTGTATAACAAATTACCATAGACTTTGTAATTTAAAGAACATCCCTTGGGGTGTCTGGGTTATGTAGTCAGTTAACCATGTAACTCTTAGTTTTGGCTCGGTTCATGATCTTAAGGTCATGAGATCAAGCCCTGCTTCAGGCTCCACACTCAGCAGTCTGCTTAAAGACTCTCCCTCTCTCTCCCTCTGCCCTTCCTCTGCTACTCTCTCTCAAATAAATAAATCTTTTAAAAAAATAATAAATAAAGAACAACCTTTTATTGTGTCATCATTTCTGTTGGTCTGGAATCCAGACATGCCTCAGCTGGATCCTGTGCTCAGGGTCCCATAAGACTATAGTCTCCTGTTCTCCACTCTGTTTTCCTTTCTGGAGTTCAGGGCCCTTTTCCAACTCACCTGTTTGTTGGCAGACTGCAGTCCTTTGAAGTTGTAGGACTGAGATCTTGCTTTCTTGTTGACTATCGACTGGGAAATGCTCTCAGCTCCTTGAGGCCCCAAATTTCCTTATGAAGCAGACATATCTCAAATGGCAACTCACTTCTTCAAATGCATGATTATTACCTTATTTACCATATAACATAATCCGATCAGGAGTGGCATCCATCACCTCTGACAGTCTCATTGGCTAGAAGCATGTCACAGGTCCCATCTGCCCTCAAGGACAGGGAATTATACACGAGTGCATTTCATTAGGAATCATCTTAAAATTCTGCCTCCAAAATTATCATTCTCAGAGCACTTTTCTTACCCCTCTTAGACAAATTTTACCTCCGCCTGATAAGAGGCTTCACTTTTGTCTGTCAGTCCCTAAAATCATCACATTCATAGATGACTAAGTTTGTCTACCTTCCCTTCTGGGCTTCCATTGCATGTATAATCTTCTGAGCTTATTTACTCATTATAGTTTACAAGATCTTCTCTCAAGGACACACACATCTCCTTCAGAGGAGGGATTACAGTCAATCTCATATCCCCTTCCCACCCTGCCCTTCACTACCGCATACTGCATCGTGTTTTCTACATAGGCGGTAGCTGGCAAATAAATGCAAGTGGAATTCAATAAATTGAACCAAAGCATAGAATTACAGACTCTGCAAGGTTGGAACAGAATTTCGAGGTCAGCTAGACCAAACTCTTTCTCTTATTGCTCTTGGCTGGAGATTATTGGCATTTCTTCGTGTTTCAATGTCCCATCTGCTATCAAACATTTTTATGACATTTATTTCCTCATTATAGTCCTCATTGTGCTTTTTTTTTTTTTTAATGTATCTGTGAGGCACATGAGAGTTGGAAATTCTCCCTCCCCTTGCAATCCTTCCTTCCCCGAAGTCCCAGCCTCCCTATCCCCATGGCAGGCCTCCCAGGCTCCCAAGACAGCATCACTCCCTGCTTCCCTGAATGTCTCTTCTGTCTCCTCCACACCTCCATCATCAATTTCAAACTTCCTGTCCTGACATTCAAGGCCTCCTTACACTTTGAGGCTGTCTTTATCGCCTCCCTATTTTCCCTGTGTCTCCCTCCCTAGCTCCCACTCCAAATTCTGGGCATTCTTCCAAGTTTCTCCATATTCCTGGAACCATCATCCCCCATGCTCCCCCTTCCCTATTTCCCCCATCATCTGTCAAGCTCTCTCTTATTTCTCTAATCTTCTCCCTAAAAAAAAAAAAAAAAAAAAAAATTGAAGGAACTCTCCTTTAACACAATAAGCAGATGTATATTTAATATTCTATTAGCAAATGTTCGCCAATGGCTGTTAACCATTGAAATATACACAGGACAAATGAGATAATACCTTGATGTTTGCCACAGTGAATCATAGGCAGCTTCCAATGAAGCTACATGGTGATGTAGGAAGGAAGCCTACAGTGGAACAGATTTAAGTTGTCTTGATTTGTCCATGTGACTAACTCAGGAAGATGAGAATTATTTAGGGCTTGCTCTATTCCTCAAATAGGTCTTTCATCATTCCAGCTAAGGGGCAAGGTAGGCAATGGAGGTTAGTTCTCATAGTTACCAGCTGATTTGGGATAAATATGTAAATCCTCTGATGTTCCTTTCTTTACTTCCAAATGGAGATCATTTTAATGATTACACCTAGTGGTGTCAGTTAAATAAATTAACATGTAAAATGCAAAAATTGTAAAATATATGTAAATAACACACTCTCATGGTGACATTTCCGCCTACAGCTTGTGTCAGGTGGTCAGTTATGATTAAGAATAGCCACTTCATTCCCTTGAGACTTTGATCTCTTCATTTTTAAAACTGGGGTAATAAATTCCTGCCTTACAAAGCTCAACAAGCTGTTTTGAAAATATCATGAGAGATGCAGTGAAAATACCACGAAAGAAGAGCCATGGACATTTTACCTATGAAATATGGGAAAATGTCATTTTCATTGTGGTTGGCAACATCACCGACCCCATAAAGAAGTAGCATGGGCTGCCTAAGTTCCTTTCTGTTTTCTCTACCTGGAATACTCTCCTTCTCCCCCTTCCCCTCCTCATCTGACTCATTAGTATTCATATTTCTGATCTCAGTGGTCCTCTCTCATCCCCTCCCAAGCCTCCAGCTCAAGCCAGCAATCTCAGGAGCTGTCATTCATCGTACACCCCAATGAACTGACACAGGACTGCCATCCAAAGATTTATTTTTAGAAGCTGTCACAGCTTGACTTTGTCCAATAGCAGGGAAATGTCTGAACACAATCCCTAATTTTTCTCAGTCTGAAGTTTTCAAGTCCCTGGTTTCATAGATGGTTTCTACTATTTGTTGTACTTGCTAGACACAGGCCACAAGTGTTGCTACACTGGCACATTCTTATACTTTTATTCTATAAAAATAACTTTGTTTATGTAATGACAATTTTTGATACACAAGTGGTATGCCATTCTGAGACAGATATATAGAAATGAAAACACTTAAAAATCACCAAATTGATACATTTAAGACCTGATTTTGTTTGACATCTCTAGATCTTCTTTTTCACTAAAGATGCTTTCCAAATTGAATATTTCCAATTTTATTCACGGACAAGGCATTTGAATCTATATTTTATTGACTTTTTTTTAGGTGAAATCATTTTGAGAGTTTCAAAGCTTCAGGGCTATCTGATGTGGAAATCTGTTACAGCTGACTTTCTTTTATCTTTAATCTTATTCTTCTGTTAACTTGTGTTTAATATTCACAGATTCAAATCATCAGCATAAAAATAAATTTATCTCTACAGTTTCCTAGTTTATCCCTCACTTTGTAGTGAGGCAGAAAGAACAAACATACCACAGAATAATGCTCAGGGATTGCCTACATATGTAGAGTTGTTTTTTTTTTCTCTCCAACCTAACTCCCTTTACCTCCAAAGGCAGTGGCTATTTTATAAGTGATTTGAATCAAATTCTCAGAGTTAATCCATCAACTTGTCTAGAATATTTCTGACTTTTTTCTAGTCTAGCCTCCTTTTACTTTCGCAGTGTTCTTACTCTTTTATTTACTTTTAAAATTGCAATAAGGGATTCGTTTTTCATGTCATTGGTCCAATGTCTTTGACACCCTCTTTCCACACTCCTCCTCCCTCCACTGTGTCATTAAATGAGGTTAGAGTATAATTTGCTAATTTGGAAATTTCAGTTACTGCTAACTGAGTAACAGAAACTCTGTGCCAGGTTGTTCCCAGTTCTCTTCATTTATGGTAATATTGCAACTCTAAATCAAAATTATTTTTATTATTTTTATTAGTTTTTTATTTGAGTTTGGTTGACACACAATGTAACATTAGTTTCAGGTGTAAAACATCAACTTCTCTATACATTATGCTCTGTTCTCCACAAGTGTAGCTACTATCTGTCATCACCCAACATTGTTACAATACTATTGACTATATTCCCTATCCTACGCCTTTTATTCCTGTGACTTATTCATTCCATAACTGGAAGCCTGTATCCCATAAATTAACATTATTTAAAGTATTAATTAGAAGCTTCCTCTAACATCTGTATTTCAGAAACTTATGGTTCAAACAGATTTAATTCAACGAACCCAAAGATCCTGCTTCTGTAGATACTGGATACAGAAGCTGGAAGAGAGAAGCACCAATCAGCACAACAGCTGAGAATATTACTTTTCTATTGTTTGTAACAAATTACCACAAATTTACCAACTAAAACAACACTAATTGATTATGTCACAGTTTTGGTAGGTCAGAGGTCTGAGCACAGTGTAATTGGGTTCTCTGCTTGGGGCCCCACCAGAGGAAGTCAAGATAGGGCCAGATGGGGCTCTCATATGAAGGCTCAGGGGAAGAATCTACTTCCAAACTCATTGAGGTTGTTGGTCAGATTTAGTTCCCTATGGTTATTGGTTGTTGGACAGAGGTCTCCATCTCCTTATTGACTCATCTGGCCACTGACATTCCCTCTCCTGCTTTCCATATGGCTCCTTCGTCTTCATAGCAGCTGACCTCACACTCCAAAACTCCATCCATCCCTCTGCTTTTAAAATAGAGGGATGGATGGAGATTTTAAAGACTTTTAAAATCTCATGTCTTTTAAAGACTCATGTGATTATATCAAGTCCACCTGGATGATCTCTCCATTTTAAGGACAACTGTGCCATCCAGCAGAACATAAAATCATAAACATATCATTATATTCACAAGTTTGGAAAATTATGTCAGGACATTTAGGGGAGGAGGAGTTCATTTCAGAAACTTTGCCTACCACATTGGGATATGTTTTGTTCTGGTTTATGAGGAAGCTTCAGAAACCAAGAGATACCACATGGAAGAGGACACCTTCTGAGAAAGAAGACCTTGAGCGAGAAGTAAGTTTCCAGTAAACAAATGGGAACATTTTTAACTGTGCTGATATATTTTCTGCAATTGTTACTGGAATCAAACTATAGGAAAGGCACAGATGATCAAACAAGGAGAAAAAGAAGAAAGGAAAAATAAACAAAGTTTTGCTAGAAAGATTCCAGAAATACCAGGCTTGATTTTAAATATACTGACACGAGCATCAAGAAACAAATGAAAAAGATGAGCCATGAAGGGAAACCGTGCAAGTGAATAATCAGTGAGGAGGCTGGGAGCACAGAGAACAGGGCCTAGGAACACAGAACAGAGAGTCCTGGATGAGAATTCTCAGATGAAGGAAAACACCAAATAAACAAATCCCCAGCTCAGAGCCAACAAGCGGCTTCAAGGCTGAGAAAATTCCAAGATCGAGAAAATAGAGATAGTGATGGGAGGGAGGAACCAGGACATTTCACTGTAGCTCCATCTAGTAGACTGTAAGGAGAGAATCATATAATACCTATAATACCTAGGAGAAGTACAGCAGAATGATCCCATTAAAAGGAGATATAGGCAACAGTTCTGAAAGTTAGATATCCTAGGCTAGTTTTCTTTTACTCTTCAGAGGCCCCTGTTACTACACTTATATGTCTTTACCTTATACCTAATTCTAGAAAAATGAATTGTACAATATTAAAGGTGATAAGAATCCATAGGGATAGTCTAGTCTATCCTCTTTTCACAACCTGGTAAGTCAAGAACTCAAGAAGGGAATAAACTTGTCTAGGTCAAGAATAGTCAGTTCTAGGGATCTCAGCCCTCTACTTCCAAGCCCAGTGTTCTTCCTAGCACAGGAGCTTGCAGCCCTCTCTTTTGATAAATAAACTAGCTATCAAGGATAAATCTTATGCCATTTAGTGAACAGCACCTGAAAAGTAGGTTTTGCCCAAGGTTGGACATTTTTTATGTAATCACTGTGGGTCTTTTTTTAGTATTTGTTATAAGCTCATACTTTTATATTTTATGCTATTATTATTCCTCTTTAAGAATAGCATTCATATAGGGGCATCTAGGTGGCTCAGTCAGTTAAATGTCCCGACTCTTGACTTTGGCTCAGGTCATGATCTCAAGGTAGTGAGATCAAGCCCTGCCCAGCATAAAGCCTGCTCAGATTCTCTCTCTGTGTGTATCCCTCTGCCCCTCCCACCCCCCAAAAGAGAACAGCATTCATTTCTTCATGTGAGCAATTTTGGAATAAAATTTTAATTTAATTTGAGTTCAACTATCAATGGCTTTTAAGGAATGAATATACCTGTGTTGGTCAACGTAGGTCTTAAATTTCATCAAACAATTATCTTTAACTAACTTTATATATTTAAAAAAAGTTTATCCCCCACCAGGTGCTATTAGCTTGAAATGTGGATTATAGTGAGGAGATATGGGGTCAATACTTAAATTCATACATCACTCGACAAATAACTAGTTGTATGAAAATGCATAAGACTCTCCATTGTTGGGCCTCAGTTCCTCACCTGTGTAAGGTGAAACTAGGAGTAGATTATTTATACTCTCCCTTTCGGTGCTAATAAACAGTGAGTCTAAGAATATACATGCCACAAGACAGCTATTGGGCTGTGCACTGCAAACTTTAAGGAAATGTGGTTCTCCTTCAAGTCTGTGTGAATGGGCCTCCCCTCCAAGTTGTGGAATATGAAAACTGCAATGATACATGTGGTGTTATATGAAAAATGCATCTCAAAAGGGAACATCACAAAAAATGGAAGATGGTAGATAATCCAGCCCGATAAAGAACCATCTCACATTCAGCTACAATTCTCCAGAAATCCCTCATGTTGGCTGAGAAGAATAGAAGATACTCCTTTTGTTCTGGCTGAGAAGAGCCCTGTTGCTATTGAGATACCATCTTAATGTAGTGAGAATCCTACTGGATAGCTGTCCAACTTGCAGGCCAGGGCATGGGAAAGAGCCCAACAATAGTTGGAGAAAGGGGAGTGTGGTGATGAGCTCAGATGTCTAAACATAGATAGAAGAGAAGCCAAAAACTGAGGAGAAGATTAGCCAGGGAGCAGTCCAGTGAGGGGCTGTGTATCCTGTAGGCATGGTGACAAATACCAAGAATTAAAAATGCTCAAAATTCATCCAGCCAGTTTTATTAAGAATAACATTTTCTAACTAAAAAAGAACTTAGTTAAAGGCATTTCCCCACATGTGCATGTCTTTTGATATTGAGTTTTAGGATGACTAATGCTGATCTGAGTTATAATCTATGGAAAGATTCTTTTCAGATCTTGAATTTACCTTGGGCAATCAAAGTACTGGTGACAGATACTTGAGGCCTCCATTCTAAGACAAGCAGGGACATTAACAGAGTTATGGGATAAGGGAGACAGAGGGGGGAAAAGAAATCCAGAAAAAAAAAAAAACCCTTCAAGGATATTTTTGCAAGTTTTATTTTATTTTAATATTCCCTACTTTTGGAAGAAATAATCAAATAAGATTATTTGAAGTCCAATGATTTTAAAGTTAAAGAATCAGCTTCAGCTTGATTCACACCCCAATATGATCCATACACTTCATCGTCTATAGCTCCCCCAAACATCAAATACCTCCCTAGCCAAAATCTAACCTTAGCCACTAGAGAGTAGGTGTTCTCTGAAACTACTGATCACACCAATAAGAATGACCCTCCTTGGGATCCCTGGGTGGCGCAGCGGTTTGGCGCCTGCCTTTGGCCCAGGGCACAATCCTGGAGACCCAGGATTGAATCCCACGTCGGGCTCCCGGTGCATGGAGCCTGCTTCTCCCTCTGCCTGTGTCTCTGCCTCTCTCTCTCTCTCTCTTTCTCTCTCTCTCTCTCTCTGTGTGACTATCATAAATAAATAAAAAATTAAAAAAAAAAGAATGACCCTCCTTTGCACTTCAGTACCTGGAAGTAAAGGAGCAACATAAAGAAGCCGCCGCATAGAAGAAGGTCTTGCTTTGGTTTTGGGTTCTTTTAGATTGTAGAACGATTATTAGAAATGAAGCTGAATTCATACATTTTTCTTTTATGTTCCTCAGAATCAAGCTATTGAGAGTGAGCAATCATCATCATTGATGTATTCATTCAAAAACACATTAAAAATACATATTTTGAGCGAGGAAGGCTAGGAATGAACATATTAGAAAATGAAACACTAGGGCATCCCGGGTGGCTCAGCAGTTTAGCACTGCCTTCAGCCTAGGGTGTGATCCTGAAGACCTGGGATCGAGTCCCAGGTTGGGCTCCCTGCATGGCGCCTGCTTCTCCCTCTGCCTGTGTCTCTGCCTCTCTCTCTCTCTCTCTCTCTCTCTCTCTCTCTCTCTCTCTGTCTCTCATTAATAAATAAAATCTTTAAAAAAAAAGAAAAGAAAACGAACCACTCTTCTCATAGAAAGAATGAAACAAAGGTTGAAATTTAATAATTGTTCAGGAACTCTAATAAAGGAGAAATTATATAAGATTTTTGATGCCATGGATCCCTGCCTATTGCAATGGGGGTGATGTTTTTTAATGTTCTTCCCATAGCAGACATGTAACCACATGGGGATTAAAAGAAATGAGATAAGGTGCAGAACGTGGTGGCTCCCATTATCCAATGGACGTGCCTTGGCACACCACAAGCCCCCCCATAATTTAGCACATTAACTCACAGACTCACATACTTTCAATTGCCCAATTCCTTTTATTTGCATTAAGTCCTCCTTTCTTACTTGAATCGTATTTGTTCATGAAGTTGCCAAGCTATGTACTTTGGGTACATATATGAAATGTCCTGACACAGATCCCATTTCAATGAAGCTACCCTTTTCCTGTTTCAACCACCAGAATCCACTTGATCTTAGCCAAAAGGCCGAGAAGCGATCAACCACTGGATCCAAATGCAGAAGAGGGCACCTGAAGTCCCAATGCTGGGACTGGATGAATAGCATTAGCCTCCTACCCAAAAGTCAGTCTTCCCATGCAGTTATCTTTCCCATGTGTCCTCATCCAAGCCCTCCATCACCGCACCTATTCAGCTTAAAATGTCAGTGTTTGGGGGTATATTTACTTAGCCATCTACTTTCTGGCTCTAGGATTCTGTTTTGTTAGATCCTGTCGTCACCACCAGGCTGGAGGCCAATGTTTGTACTGGGTGGGAGTTGGAGGGAGGCATAAACAGAATCAACCCTCTTGTGCTTTAAAAAATCAGGCTAGAATTATATACATATTTCATGTCAGAAAAATAAAATGTGTCTTGGCGGCAGATGGGAAGCTGGAGCGCGTGGTGGGGGAGTGGAGAATTGGCAGAAGTGCTCCCCTTTTCCTTGGCCCCCCGCCTGACAATCATTCAACCTTTTACTCTTGGAGTCAGCTCCTTCTCCCTCTTCTGAGGCCTTCCAAGTGCTACAACTTCCTTGCCGTCACCTCTAGCATGTTGTCAGAACTCAGAACAGCTTGAAAAGGAAGAGCATTCTCACAAAATGGTGTGCATTCCCTACATCTTGTAAGACTTGTGTTCAAATCACTGGAGTGAACCTCCTCCGCTTTGCTTAGAAGAGAAAGCAAGATGCAGATGGCAAGATCAATTCACAGGAGGATTCAATGGTCTAAAGGAGGACATGTTTAGAAATCAAGCACTTCAGGCAGCCCGGGTGGCTCAGTGGTTTAGCGCCTGCCTTTGGCCCAGGGCCTGATCCTGGAGACCTGGGATCGAGTCCCACGTCAGGCTCCCTGCATGGAGTCTGCTTCTCCCTCTGCCTGTGTCTTTGCCTCTGTGTGTGTGTGTGTGTGTGTGTGTCTGTCATGAATAAATAAATAAAATCTTGAAAGAAAGAAAGAAATCAAGCATTTCACCTGACCTGGAAATCTCATTGCCCAGTTTTATAGAGAACCAAGGGCATCACCTGCTAAAAAGGTTTGCTAATTTTCTCTAAGCCCCATTGCTTCCCTCCTGTCCCAGTGGTTCTGTTTCTCTAATTGCTCGTGCTTTCTAGGACCACCCAGTGTGGCAGTCTCTTCTCAGTGATTATCTGCATGAAATGTGGCCCTTTCCCTTGTCCCTTTCACTAACCAGCAACCAATGCTTCCCACTGTGTTCCCAGGAAGGACCAGTCCGAAATCCTCAAGCTCCTCTGAAAGTATTCTTCCTCCCACTCCTCAGGCTCTCAGAAATCCTGCGGACCTCTGGTGATGGCTCCTTGTGTTCATGTGACCCCTAGATATTGGTTCTAGGGGGTATAGAATAAATTATTGGACGTACAAGGCTTCTAGGGGACTGCTTTCCTACCCTCCTTGAGAATATCCTCCTCTTTGAGTGTCAGGCCACTAACAAGCTCTCCTCAGCTGTGTGGCTATCATCCATCAGCCTCTATGTTGGTCATTTCTTCATAATTTAATTGCATCTTTTGTAACCTGATACATCTTACTCTCCACATTAAATCCTAAAATGCAGTGGTGACTTTACCAATCATGATCCTAAAATCTTGCTAATTCGAATGGTTTCAGACTGCTTCCCACCTATACAATTCACTCCAAAGACCACAGCCAGACCCTGACCCCCAACAAAATAGCACCTTTGCAACCCCACTTTCTAGCTTTATTCACAGTGCAACAATACAGTTTAACAGAGAATGAGATCATCCAAACTCAGGTGATGTATCCAGATATCAAAATGTAGTTAAGCCCAAGCAAAATATTTTGTTTGGAAAAAATAAAAAGCAGTGGGAAGAACAGAAAAAATTATGAGTGTCAATGGCCTTTCCTCCTGTAAGAAATGTCTACACCGTCTGTATTAGGGAAACAAATTCAGTACTTAACAGCAAATAAATTGGATTCATTCCATTCCTTCTTCAGGAGAAGATAGTATTTCTGCTTAGCCTCCATAGACCTTCAAGAAATACCAATCTGGAATCCTCATGTATCATGATTTCTTGGGTTGTTTAGGCCAGTGATTGGCCTAAGTAGCCCGTGCTCTGTGGCCAGCCTACCAAAGGTAAAGCAAAGGTGAAGTGTTCCAACCCACTAAAAATGTGTGTGCACTGTCCCAGACTGCTACACTTTCTTTATGACATGACTAAAATAGGAGGCTGGGAAACTTGCCTTATCTAGAATTGAGTCCCAGATCTTGGCATTGTCCAGAACAATCCAGGAATTCAAGTTACACTAATGTAATCTTCTTTCTTGTGCCAAAAACAACTTTTGGTGGGTCTTCTACATTTACTCTGTAGGGTCACACATTCTCCCCCAAATGTGAGTGTTGATGAACTAGCATCAGCTAATTTCCGAGAACTTTCAGCCCCAAACACTTCTGAATTTGGCTGGGGTTTTTTTGTTGTTGTTATTGAAGGGCTATGCCTCCCTCAGCTCTGTGTTGTCAGCAGAATTAACCAGTCTATATCATCTTTTATAGATTGTGAACAGGGAGGACCCCAAGCCTGACCCCTGTCCGGCCCCAGTAAATCTCACAGCGCACAATTAAAGACACTCCTCTGGACTTTGTTTTTCTACAAGTTCATCATCTCCAGCGTACTCTGGGTCCTTGCAAAACTTCTTTTCATCTGAGGCTCACAGTAGGATTATTTAAAAACATTTGCTAAAGATCCAAATAGGTCGTTACACTTCGTTTTTAAATACTAACCCCATGGAATTGAGTCTCTTCGACAACTTTTTTCACTGAAAGTGCAGACTTCACTTGTTCTTTTATTTCAGTTTGAAATCCAATTGTCCAAAGTGGAAAATAATGCAGTCGCTGGCCGTACTTTTTTTTTTTTTTTTCTTCCGAGGACCATTTGGCTTTCTTGTCACTTGGGTTTAAAGACTTTTAGGAAAACTTGGAAATCTCTTGAGAACTTTGTTTCTTAAAATGGTCTACTTTTAGGGTCCACACACCAGTTTTATTGTCATATTAAAACCAACACCCATCTTATAAAATAGAATGAAAAAAATTCACATGCATTTTGCAGATAGACCAGGACTTCAGATATTTTCTGTACAGTGCCTACTTCAGCCTCTCACCCCACAAGCTCTCATGTTGCTTGTTGTGTTTTCTCTTCAGGAGGGAATATAGGAGGAAGGCTCCACTCAAAGCCTCTCACCACAAAGATGAGGAAGAACAATGAGACAGGAAGGGCCTTACCAATAATCATGTGCTAGTTGGGGGTCCTTTGGCCTTGAGCTCAGAGCTCTCTCTCTTATTGTAGAAAACAAAACAAGGTGGAAAACACTGGAAAATACAAATAAAATGATAATGACAACTCATAATCCATGGCCACGGATCATTCTTATGCATGTTTTGGTGAATGTCATTTTCTATTATGAAAAATTTATTTTAGATAATTTGGATCATAATTATATATAATCTGGCATGGCTTTTTTAACCTGTAATAATATAACAGAAGCACTTGCCAACATCAATAAAAACTCTAATGTGTTTTTGATGAATATCTGATGCTTGATTAACAAATATACCATAATTCAACTAATGGCTTTGATTTTATAGAGATTTTGTATTTCAAATAATCTAACAGTGGGTGGCTCAGTGGTTGAGCATCTGCCCCTTCCTGGGGTCTTGGGATCGAGTCCCACATCAGGCTTTCTGGAGCCTGCTTCTCCCTCTGCCTATGTCTCTGCCTTTCTCTCTGGGTGTCTTTCATTAATAAATAAATAAAATCTTTAAATAAATAAATAAATAAATAAATAAATAAATAAATAAATAAATAGATAATCTAACAGTGAGTATCTTTCAACAACTGTTTTTATGCCCATATTTCATAATTAACTTTTAGAATAAATTCCTAGAGATGTGAATTAAGAGTATGGATATTTTAAGACCCTTGGCTATCATTGAATTTTTTTTTTACAGATAGTTTGTATCAACTCACATTTCCTTCAGGAACATATTAAAGCAACTAATTCATTAGTCAGTCATGAGCATTAGTTATTCTAATTTTTTAGAATTTTTATTCTTACAAAATTCAAATGTACAGAAAAGATACAAGAACAGTACCATAAACTCCTGCACGCTTTTTGTCTATATTCACCAAATAGTAATCCTTGTCACATGTGCATGAATGATCACAAACTATTTATTATCACCATTATTATTTTTATTTGCTGAACCATTCAAGGATAAGTTGCAGACCCTATACCCCTAAATGTTTCAATTTTTATCTTCTAAGAAGATACTGTCATATTTTCAAAGTAAGCACTTTTAACATTAAAGAATCATTATTATCCAACATACAGACCTATATTTAAGTTGTCCTAATACTGTCCTTTATAGCACTTGTCTTCTGATCTAGAATCCAAGCCAGGATAATGTATTGTGTTTTCTTGCCAAGTCTCTTTAATCCTTTTAATTTGGAACAGTTTCTCAAGTCTTTAGTTTCATGACATTGACACATTTGAAGAGTACAGACAGGTTGTTTTGTAAATCGTCCCTCCATCCGAGTTTTTGAGTTTCCTTTTAATTAGACTCAGGTTATGCATTTTTGGCAAGTACGCCTCAGAAACGATATTCGGTTCTGTGGGTTACAATGTGTCAGTTTGTCCAGTTTTTGGTGATGTTAACTTTAATCTACCATGTTTCTCAACTGTAAGATAGCTCTCCCTTTTGTGATTAAAAAGTAACCTACAGGAAAATACTCTGTAAATATCCTCTGCCTCAACAAACTCTTGCCCATGGGTTCCACCACCCATTTTAATATGTGTCTAAAATCATTATTATTATGATTGTTGCAAAACACTGATTTTTCTAACTCTAGAATCCCTTCTGCATTTATTATGTGCCATTTTGCTTTAACAAAAGCTTTTCCTTACTATTTTGTATGTATGTATGTAGTCAATCAGACATTTGTTCATATATATATGCTCATATATATGTATTTGCTCATATATAAATATACATTAATATATATACACATATTTAAATATGTATTTATTTATTTGAGAGAGATACTGCAAACAGGAGGAGGGGCAGAAGGAGAGAGAGAATACTGAGCAAACTCCCTGCTTCCCATGGCAGGGCTTCATCCCAGGACCTGAGATTATGACCTGAGCTGAAACCAAGAGCCAGATGCTTAACCCATTGAGCCACCCATGGGCTCCTCATTTATATTTTTTAATAGTAGAACGGATACATGGATTTCTTCTATGTTCACTATATTATAATCCACTACAGTTATTATTCATTTTGTTACTGAAACTGTCCCTGATTTGGCTAATGGAAGCCCTGTTTCTAAGTTTTTTGGACATATTCCCATCATTTTATCAGCACTTTCTTAGATCCTGGCTCCCCAACTCCCCTCTACACACACATACACACACACACACACACATGCACACACACACACAAAACCATATTGCAGTTTTGCTCTCATTTTGGAATTGGCCATTTATCCAAGGGCCCCTGATTTCTTTTAGTGGAAAATAGAATTAATTCCATTTTTTTATTGCAAAATACTTTGGTTTTAATTTATATGTATTGATCATTAGTAAAGTGAAATGTTTTTCAAGTATTTATCCCTTGCTTTCAGTTCCTCTTTTGTCATTGTCTTTTTAAGTTGCATAGTGTTTTCTTTAGAATATCTATAATACACACTCAAGAATGACTTGGATTCTAACATTTAGATGAAATCATTTGTTTCTGAGGGTAAACTAAATTTGTAATTTCATTGTTCTAAATGGTTAAATCCCCCAAAAGGCTCTTCATAAAACTCTTGTAAGCATTTTACAGAACGCAGTCACATTTTAGAACACCATCCCTATAGTCAAATTCAGAACTTCAGTCTATGGAGCTGAAACCATTCTCTGGTGCTTTCTACATTACAGTGACCAGAGTCAAGATTTCCTAGGTGGTGGGGTATGTGAAATCTGTGAAAGCAGCAGTGGAGCTTGGGGAGAGGAAAAGCTAAGTTTGATGACAAAGGAATCTATGGCAGTGAAAGGATGTATGTATAAAAGGGAAAAGGAAGGGTTATTCCAGAAGCAGTTGCATAGAGAAAGGAAGGGCTCTCAAGTAACTGTAGTTAAAAGATAAATCATAAACCAGAGTGGAAATTTATAAAGAACTTTACTTTTATGAAGAACTACCATAAGTTTGAAACATCCTATATACACAACTGGAGAGGAGAGACTATCCCTCTGTTTATTATAAGATAAGCATACATATCTAAATTACACAGTGACGCCTCTTCAAATGAAATTATAGTGAAAAAATTAAATAGCAGGTTCTATCTGAGAGCATGTATATTAATCATAAATTCACATACTGAACCGGATGCTTCATTTCTCAAATGTTCTGGGTGTTGGACATTCTCTCATCACACAAACATTGATGGCCTTCCTGAGATGCAGAAGTAGGAAAACCTCACCATGCTTCAGTCACCTTGTCCTGGGCTCTCTACTCCATTGGCTCGTCAGTGGCTATAGAACCTGCAAACTCTGGACTTTTCTTTTCCTATGAGCTTACAGAATTTCCTTGTCCATTTAGGCAAATCTCAACCAGAGATACACCCACCATCCAAATACTCACTAAGGTTTTCAGAAGGGAAGGACATGAATTGATTTTGCTCCCTGTTGCTTTTCCTTTTGCAACTGGATTCATTTCCTGTTGATCACTAGATCCCCCATGGTCTTTTTTTCTCATCAAGTCCTCACAGCCTCATCTGTACTACATTCCCATGTTCTCATCTCCTTTAAAAAACATGATAACACTAATTTCTCTTTGTTGATAATGCTACTGTTTCAGAAAATTTGGAAACTCAACAAATAAATAAATAAGGAAATAGATAGAAGCTACCTATAATTCTAGCATTCAGAATTAACCATTGTGTACCTTTCATTGTGTATGTTTCCATTCATTCTCTCTCATTCATCCGTCTTCTCTACATGCCTTTAAATAATTATGCCTCTCTCTATTTCACTATCTGTATGTATATATGTACAAAGAGAGACAAAAGACAAGGAGCTAGTCTCTTCACATTGCGTGTGTGTATGCACATACACAGGAGCAAGAATTAAACTTCTTTCTTTGTTGAGCCACTGAAATTCCAGGTTTATTGGTAACAATAGTTAGAGATACCCTAACTAATGCAGTTATTCAAGATAAGGTACCTTACAGACAGGTGCATGCAACTGAAAATAGATGAATGGAGGGCAGAGAAGAAAACCATAAAATGTAATTAAATAAAGAAGGACCATGGACACATCTGTAATAAGTAGGTAACCCTCCTTTGTGTACTTCAGATCTAAATATATTATTTATTTAAATTCAAGTTAGTTAACATATAGTGTATAATTAGTTTCAGGGTAGAGTTTAGGGATTCATCAGTTGCATATAATATCCAGCGCTCATTACATCGAGTGCCCTCCTTAATGCCCATCATCCATTTACCCTATTCCCCTATTCACTTCCCTTCCAGCAACCCTCAGTTTGTTCTCTAGAGTTAAGGGTCTCTTACGGTTTGTCTCTCTCTGTGTTTTTATCTTATTTTTTTTATTTTTCCTTCCCTTTCTATGTTCATCTGTTTTGTTTCTCAAATTCCACAGATGAGTGAAATCATCAAAAGCTTTTGCACAGCAAAGGAAACAATCAACAAAACTAAAAGTCAGCCTATAAAAGGGGAAAAGATATTTGCAAATGACATATCAGATAAAGGACTAGTATCCAAAATCTAAAGAACTTATCAAACTCAATACTCAAAAAATAAAGATCTAAATATGTTTTAAATAATTAATCAAGGATTGAAAAATAAAAGTCCATCTGCCAATCAGTCTTCATGTATTCTTTCAAAAATTATTTGTTACTTGCCCACCGAGTATTAGACCATAGGATAGGCACCAGAGATATACCAGGGTTTAAGAGGTAGTCCCTCTCATGGTGCTTATAAATTGTCAGGAGAAGAACTAGCTTCTTTACAAGTCTGTCAGGGAAAATAACTGGGGAGAAGGAAGAATTAAATGAAGAACTTGATTAGTCTCACATTTCATTAAAGTCTACTCTGGTTGTTTTTCTCTTCCCCTGAAAAACTACTAGGATTTAAAAATGCATTGGTCTTAAACTTTTGCTATCTTTTTTACTTTCAGCTTCTAAGAAAATTCTAAGATTCTAAAACTGATCAAAGCTATCAAAAAACTAGAGAAAAAAAATCAAAGAGTGCAGATAAAACAGTGATCAGAAAATCCACACCATTTTTTGACCCATCTTGGCTAATTGTATTTAACTAGAAAAGATTCTTTAGAACTTGGAGAAATTGGAATTTTAATCTCAGAAGCTTCAGGTCATTTAGTGTTTGCCTCCCTGAGCCACTGAGTGAGGATCTCACCTAAGGGTGTTCACCATCTCATGAGAGACAGGACTAAAGATAGATGTTTTCTGTGTCACAGAGGGTTTCAGATCTGGGCTACCTCCCTGAACAAGAGGAGCCATGTAAACCATGGGACTCTGAAGAAAGAGTAGCAATTTACTCATAATCCTTCCTTTCCTGAGAATTTCTCTTCCCTTTTCTGGATGGTGGAAATGACCCTTCTTCATGAATTGAGGCCTGTGGAACCAGAAACCCTGTTTTTGCTACTCCAAAATGGGACATATGAGACACCTCGCTGACCATGTCATTACCGAGAAAACCTGATCCTGATGTCACTTTGTGCAGTTTTGGAATCTCATGCCACAAATGAGAACTTCCCAACTATATCTTTGTCTTAATATTCAATTTTCATCTGTGTTGGAAAATCAATGAATAAAACATTCAGAAAATAATTATGTACATCCATCAAGTCCAGAAAACATTTAAATGGCCATATCTTCAAAGGGAAAGTGATATTTTAGATAGAGGGATAAAATTTTGGTAATGTTAGATGTTACTCTCCTGGAAATAGGGGACCAGGAATGTGGAATCCTGCCTCAACCTCATAGCTCCTTCTCATAAAGTTCCCAAAGGAATTACTTTTAAAAAGGGACTACAGCAAATGGGAAATTAAAGTACACTTTATTATTAGCTTGGCCAATGCCAAATAAACAAATGTAGAACTTTCTGGTAATGTGTCTAGGGCACATGGCATACTCTCAGATCCTGATCCAGATCCCCAAACTCTAAACCGAGCACCTTATCTTGGAATCTTGACATCTTTGGGCTGCTCACATGGAAGAGGAACAGAAGTAATAAATGAGGAAAGTACGGCACGGAAAAAGAGATAAAATTAACGTGGAGGAGTTTCAGAGACAGAATCTTTTATTAAACAAAACAAAAAAAAAGTGAAAAATATTCTGGCATAAAAAAAAGCTCTATCACAAAAAATAATCTCTCATCATCAGGCAGATAGGTATCCTGGATCTAATCCCTAAGTGACAGACATGGAGGGATTGTGGGTTCCAACATGGACCCTGAGAATAAAAAAGGAGAAGAGTTCATTGGTGTCAGGTGCTCTCATTGATCTGGCCATTTAACTGCAGGAGAAAGGAAATTGTATCATAGAATGAACTGCCTGCTAATGAACATGACTAAACAGTAGCAGAGTGTCTGGCCCATTCGTTTAGGACCTTATTCTCTGAGAAAGAAGTAAGAAATGGAACAAGAGGATGAAGAGACTGCTGTGCCTGCCCCCCAAAAGTCAGGCATTAGTCAGGAGAGAAGGAAAGAAAGACCATTATTAATTTTAGATTGTAGTTTTGTTCTCAGGGTCAATACCGCCATTGAGAGCCTCCAAGACTTTGCAGGGAGATTTATGTAGGAATTCCTACAAGCATCACAGTTATCTACTGCATTAGATGTTCCAAACCTCACTGTATAGGTCAGGAAAATATGCCTCCAAAAAGTTATTTTGACCAAGATCTCATAGCTATTAAGTGTGGTCTTGGGTTATCTGAATCCATAGCCTATGCTATTTGTCATTTTTTTAATCTGAGTTTATTATACCAGAATTGCATTATTAATTAGAAGAGGTTTTGAAAATAACTTGACTTTTTTTTTTTCTTACTAGTCATGACAGTTTGGCTTTTATGGAGATATTCAGAGTAGATACTGAGTTATATTTCCTGTTCACAAGTGACACAAAGCAGGCATTGTTCACCATGCCCTTTGCAGCATTCTCTAAAAGACATCGTGATACTGTCAAGAAAAGAAGTTTCTTACTACAGAACTTCTTCTACATCTTTCCAAAGAAAACATTCTTTCTTATAAGTAGACATAATCACCTTATTCATATGCTTACTCATCTCAAGCAGGTACCTGAGTTCAAACAATTATTTAATGGAAACAATAGTAAGAATATGTACATATATTTTGCATTAAATACATATTTACTTCCCATCAGGGATGTATGACTGACCTCATTAACAAGTTCCAGAAAAATTAGGATTTCCTGATTTATGCATAAATGTATATAAATGTGCTTTCTAGTTTTTGCATTATTTCACCCTCTAACTATTCATATATGTGTGTAAGTGCACATATATGCATCCGCATTCACAAAGTACACACTGTATAGATATTATGGTTATTATTATTAAGAAACAGGTAGACATCTGGTTTCTGCTTAGGATATAAAGAACTGGAAGGATAGTTATTCCCACCCTACAACAACAGGAAAAGCCAAACTACAAGTTCACAACTTTTCTTGACTGCATCAAAGAGTCAGAGTTGCAGGAAAAGATGGGACAGGACCCACAGCTTACCTGGGACAGATGCAGTCAGACACCAGTTAGGAAATGTCATCTATAGAGTCAAGAGATTGATGGCTGCCAGGTGTGAGCAGGCAGGAGAGTGTGGACCTCTGTAGGTATACAGATATAAGAGGAGTTTGTTCCTCCTTCTCCACAGACCCCACTGGGCACTAGCAAAAATGTTTGGTCAGTGTCTTGAGAAAGCGTCCTTTGTGGTGTAGGCATGGACCTTTCATTCTTCTCCCTGACAAAGTAAGGCAATCCTTAATCTGCTGGAGAAGGAGGATACTGGTGAAAATCTATTGCATCGAGGCAAAAGAAACAGGAAGAAAACCTCAGTTTTGGGGGCAGGTGCAGGAATCCTTTCAGGGTCCAGAAGTACAGTTGAGGGAGGAGCAGGAGCACTGAGATATAAAGTATGACTAAAGCAACCGGAAGCCCATGGTGTGCTGAGAGGAACTGCAGCAACAATAGAACCTAAGACCTACTGGGACTCTTGACCAGATCAACTCACCCCCCCCCCATTAAAAACATAGCAGAAAGAAATGTATATTCATTCCTACGCATAACAAATGATTTATCTCAGTCTCTGTTCTACACAAAATGGTTAGCTTTAAACAAAACTTTACAAAGTATTTGAAAACGTAAGGGAAAATGATATAATGCCAAGAAATAAATCAATCAATAGAAAGAGATTCAGATATGACACAGATGTTGGGTCTATCTGAAAGGGAATTCAAGAAATAGCCAGAGGTCACTGTTGATTATTTCCCAGCTGCCAGGCTGTAATGTTTCTATGGGATATTGCAGTTTACAAAGCTAATAAAGTCCCAACTGGACTAAGACATCTTTTACCCAATAAAGGTGGTTCCTAAAGATTCTGTAATGACTTTTCTAAGAACACCATTATCATTCGTTTCATATATATTTACTCTCTGTTCATTATATATGGGACCCAAGCCTTTTCTTAATGATGGGTACTATTCTCTTAAAATGAACAAAATTACATGTTAGACATCACCACTCCAGATTCTTTGGGACCTTAGGATTGTATCAGGTTGTGTCATAGATTTTCTTGGCTTCCCAGAATCATGTGATGGCTTTTCTTGGCTATCTGCTTTGGACCTTAGTTCCACATAGGTGTGTGCATTAGAACATACCCTTACCATAGCATCATCTGCAAACTTACAGGTATGCAGTTGGAGCCACAGATGTCTCCCAATAAAACAGCTCCCTTATTTGGGACCAACAGGAGTTGAAGACCATCAATGTCCCCTGATATTTAATTTGGCCTAGAGCTTAGTTGCTGAGTTATCATCTATTCCTCTCTTACAATTCTGTTTAAGCATAGATTTGTATCATTCATTCTTTGAGTTAACCAATCTCCAGGACAATAAATGAATGAATGAATGCCTGTGTCATCAAATGAGCGAGTAGTATCTTGCCAACATCCGGTATTGTCAGGGACTGTTCCATGCATTTTCCATGAATTATGCATTTCTCACAATAATGCTATAAGTATTATTACACTCATTTTACATTTGAGAAAATTGGACATAAAAGGTTTGAATAGCATTGCCCAAGGATTTAAACTTAATGACAGGGCTGGCTTTTTAATAACCTGTCCAAGTTAATGTCCAGCAGGCAACACATGAGTTTATACTGATTTTCAACAAATCTCCAAGGAAAGACATTTCTTATTGGGATGACATCCATGTGTGGTCATCTTACTCTTTTTAGCTTTTCTCTTGTGCTTTGAGTGGACTGAACTGGATCATAAGAGAATGAAAGGAGTACAAAATCTCATGAGAGACTGAGAAAGGCCAATGGGGATGAGTCTTTATAGAATCACAACTTTACAACCCATGAAATAAAACAGTGGAGAGAAACCCTTCCTCCTTTACATTCCCATTGGTACATTTCTTATGATACTTATGTCATTCTGTTCTATAATATTTTCATCTTGTTCATTCAGAAAACACTATTTGTCTTCCCCTTTCCTGTCAGGTACTGGGCTCCTCTATCTTTAACCACAACGTATCATATTCCCTAATGCTTTCCTTTATTTCCTCTGGTTTTCCTTCTGCCACCTGAACATAAGTTCCACAAGAGCAGAAAGTTTGTCTATATTATTCATTGCTTTCATCATCCAATAGTTACCTGCTGAATGACTGCATCCTATCTAACCTGTGGTCAAGTATTCTTATTGCAATGTCTATTCCATTGAGGTCAGACAACTGCTTGTGAGTAGGGTACAAGATTACCCTGAAACAGGACTGAGGGAGGGCTCCTGCTTCTGTACAGAGAAGGGTATTGGGATATCTTCTGTACAGAGCCAGAAACAGGTTTGGGTTAGAGTCTTAAGTGTGGGGGTGAAGGAGGCCCATCAGGCCCAGGTTTGGGTTTGGACATAGACATAATTTGGGGGTTCCCCTCAGGCCTTTGATAAAGTCTTGTTAAAGTCGTAGCTATCAACTGAGCTGTGAGAATCACAAAGAGCAATATTCGCTCTCTCAGCTTAGAGTAGAAGGGGATTTTAGGATAGAAGTGCACAAAGACCACAGTGCCAGCAGAGCTATGATCTCACATGGAGGTTATTATCAGGAAAGACCCTAAGAACATGCCAGCAAAACAGAAGGGTCAAAGCAGAAAAAGGAAAATTGATTGTTTAAGATAAAGAGAAAGTCTGAGGTTTTTGGAGACAACTAGTAAGCTTTAGGGGGAAAAAAATGAATACTCACTCCCTTTTTTTTTTGGAAGCAAATGCTTTCAAAGTCCATGTCATATTATTTCCTTAGATAAGTACATTAAATGCATATTTCCTCAGTCAAGAAAGAACTTATTTTAATTCCTGATAAAGCACTTGGATTCTACAGTTCTCTTTGATCTCAAAACCATTTGTTTTGTTATCATAGAATCCATTTTCATCTTTAAAATACTGAATATCCATGTACTGGTCTGATATAGGCCTGGCCTGGACAATCATCTTGTGAAGCTCAAAACATTCTGGAGCACCACTCCCCTAGGCTGTTTCATCAATATTTCCCATCTATCTTCATTCTCTCCCCACAGTCAAGCAATCTACACTTACTGCCCTTGTCTCTACCTGTCCCCTGGCTGTTTCAAAGACAATTCTGCAATCTGGTGCTGTATTTGTTCTCTGGGGCTGCTGTATTAAATAGTACAAACTGGGATGGCTTAAACAATAGAAATTTATTGTCTCCCAGTTCTGGAGGCTACAAATTTGAGATCAAGGTGTCATCAGGTTTGGTTGTTTCTGAAGGTCATATGGAGAATCTGTTCCATGCCTTTTTTCCCAACTTCTGGTGGTTGCTGGAAACTTTTGTTCTTCCTTGGCATCACCCTAATCTCTGCATTCATGTTCACATGACATTCTCCTCATGTACCTAAGTCTGTATCCAAATTTTCCCTTCTTAGGACACAGTCATATTGGATTAGGGCCCACCCAGCCTAATGACCTCATCTGTAAAGACTCTTTCCAAATACAGTCACATCTATAGGTACTGGAGATTAGGGCAAAAAATCTTTTGGAGGGATAAGATTCAATCCATAACAGGTAGGGTGAGGGGAGAGAAAGAGTTGGAGAGAAAGCAATGCCTGAAGGCACTTCTCCCCCTTTCTACCACCCTCATATGGTTTCCTAAGTTAATTTCCCAGGCTAGTGGTTGTGTCTGAGACTTTCTCTTTCCTTCTCAAACTCCACCTCTCCTATTTCAAAATCCAGATTTTTGACCCTATTGATAAAGCATTCCAGATAATTAGTTTTATTTTCCTCTGAAAAAGAAATCATTTTTTCTCCCAATAAGGCTCCCATTATTAAAAATTCTGGGTGATTTGTCTCTTTCAAAAAAAAAATTCAAAGAAAGTGTTAAAGCACAGATGAAATAATGAGATGGGAAGTTATTTTGTTTTTCATGTTGTTGCATTGTTTTTCCTTTTACTAATTAATTATTCCTATCTCTAAAAAATTTACAATTAATTTTCCTATTCTCCTTCAGCCACCATCCCTGCAAATCATGTTCTAGCCACACAGAGCTTCTAAGCAATTCTCGAACCAGGACATACTGGTTGATTGTCTTTTCCTCTGTCTGGAGTAACGTAGCCTCACTTGTGTATCTGGAAAACTCCTGTCAACCTCCAACATCTGGATTAAGTGCCATCTTCCTCAACTTTAATGGGGATTTGAATTCTACCTATTTTTCCCCTTCTCAAAGATTTATACAAGCTTCTATCATCGTAGAAGCAACTGGCCATTTTTTATTGTGGTTTGTTGACAATGCAATCCTTCCTAATTACCTCATAACTTTGCTAGTATGGACTGTCACTTTCCATTATATCTGGACCCTCACAGGCATATGATAAATGTTTCAGGGACACATAGAAAGAAGGGATATACAAGTCACAGAAGACCTCCTTCCAGGTCTTCACAGGCCTTTTGTGTAAGGACAGACTGTACTCATTCTCTGCAACATGCCACACTGATACAGTGTCTTGCTAAGAGTTTGCCCTAGAACAGAAGAAGACACTGCAGTTCAGTAAAAGAAACACAGAAGGTTCACAAGAGCTCATTTTGTTTTTTATGGGTGTATATTCAGAGAGAAGTTTGGGGAAAAACTGTTGAGAACACTAACCTCAAAAGACATAGGTCTTTCATTCACATGAACAAAACATGAACATGTTCACAAGCTCTAAGCTGCAATTCCAAAGTCAATACCCAAGTAAAATTACCTTAGACAAGAAAAGCAACAAGAAAAGCTGAGACTCTAGCTCATTTATGCATTTGGCTTTCTACTATAATAATAATAATACTATTGCTTGTCGTGTGACAAAAGCGTAGTATGCCTCAGTTGATCCACAATCAGGGTCTTAAAGGGGAATATGAGTCAGTGGCTCCCATTCACTGAGCAGAGATGCACCCAGAATGACCATGTGAGAGCGTCATGCTTTCACCATTCCCAGTCCGGGTGGCTGCTACTTCTTGCCTCAAACATTGAGGCCTAAACAATCAGCAACTTCTACCAATAAACTCCTTCACATTCTAAATGTAGCATCTGAAGCTCCATAAACAGGAGTGAACTAGTAGCAGTCTGCAGTTGTCATCATTGACAGCTTATGATTTATCTTAAACTCTCCCTCGCCATTTGGCCACGACTTTAAGTAAACACTTTCCGTCTTCCTCATGTTCTCGTTACTGCCACCTCCCACTAATAAGAGAGACTGCCAAGAAAAGCATCCAGACAGTTCATTTACCTCCCAAACTTGCCTGAAAGTAGCCGCCCCAGTTTAGACAAGGGGCAAAGCAACTACTGCACATTTTCAACAGATGGAACAATGCTTCCCAAATTATTTACATTAACGTTATTTGCTCTCAGGATGTGAGTAACGAATGGGTAGTTGAATGAAATATTATGGTGCAGACTGAAGACACCGGCCGTTCAGGCAGGCCATTTATGGTGATAGATGGAGATGGGCCGTTTTGCTTTCTAAGAAGCTGAGGAAGTACGGGCAGTCTGTCTTTGCTAAGTTCTTGGCATTGTCTTGTTCTGTCGGGTAGCTGGAAGCTTGGTCCAAATTCACAGGAAGGTTCCTCACTTAAGGCATGATGGCCAGAGGACCCTAAGATTGTGTTCTCACCCATCAGCCAGTGAAGGAGATTGGTCAAGAATGTTGACTTCTGCACAATGTAGCTGGCCATAGAAAAGTAGGTACTCCCTGGATTTTCTGTGAGTGTCATGAAGCCATCTCTTGTAGAAGCTGAGAGACCTTCCCTTACCAAATTTATGGAGCCCACTTGTGGTTCAGCATTCCTGAAATGTTTAATGGCCTGCCCACATCAAATCCAAAGTGGTATTGGATATGATAGAACAAGCCATAATGTGGACTGTATACCTGATTATATTCCTTTTATGTCTTATAAACCAAACCAGGAGTAGAGTAGGATGGTCACTGGCAAATGACTGGCTACAGGATGGGAAAAGAGTGAGCAGAGTCCTACTGTTTCTTCAGGTGCCCATTCTCTAAACACATACGCTAAGGCTTATATCAGGTGAATTAGTAAGATTTGGAAGGATGCTGAAGTGAGCCCTCTCAGTGTAGAGTCAGTTTCATGGCAGGAGTTTCCAAGTTCCATCTGGGGACTCACATAACAATTCCCCATGTAGAATGTCTTAAATGATCATATATTTATTAACTATTTATTGAGTACATTCAAGAGCCAAGGCTCTGTTTCTGGTCCCATGGGGGATACCTAGAAAAATGCTTTTTTAAGAAGCTCCCTCTGCAGTGGAGAAATAAAAGACCACCACAATACTAAGTGGTAGACCTAGAAGGGGACATTTTCTTGAGGTGGCAGCTGAACTACATAGGCACTACCCATCCCTGATGTTTGTCAGAGGACAACAGAGGTTACACTGCAGTGGGAGTTGGGTTGTCCCATTGCCATATCCACCATTACTGGGTGGTATATCATATGGAGAGATGAGCCAACACAGGCTGTCTAAGCTAAGTTGTTAAGAAGTCTACTCTTACACTGTTGGTGGAAATGGAAACTTGTGTGGCTACTCTGGAAAACAGTATGGAGGTTCTTCAAAAAGTTAAAAATAGAACTACCCTATGACCCAGCAATTGCACTATTAGGTATTTATCCAAAGGATACAAAAATAGTGATTCAAAGGGGCACATGCACCTCAGTATTTATAGCAGCAATGTCCACAGTAACCAAAATATGGAAAGAGTCCAAATGTCCGTCAACAGATGAATGGATAAAGATGTGGCATCTTTATATATATATAATGGAATATTACTCAGCCATCAAAATGAATGAAATTATAGTGAAAGGGATTATAGGGGAAAGGAGAGAAAATGAGTGGGAAATATCAGAGAGGGAGACAGAATATGAGAGACTCCTAACTCTGGGAAACGAACAGGGGTAGTGCAAGGGGAGGTGGATGGGGGACAGGGCGAATGGGTGATGGACACTGAGGGGGGCACTTGACGGGATGAGCACTGGGTGTTATACTGTATATTGGCAAATCGAACTCCAATAAAAAATATACAAAAACAAAATGAGTGAAATTTTTGCCATTTGCAATGACATGGATGGAACTAGAGGGTATTATGCTAAGGAAAATAAATCAGTCAGAGAAAGATAAATATCATAAGATTTCACTCATATGTGGAATTTTAAAAACAAAACAGATGAACAGAGGGGAAAGGAAGGAAAAATAAAATAAGATGAGAACAGAGAGGGAGGTAAACCATAAGAGACTCTAAATAGGAAAAAAACTGAGGGTTGCTAGAGGGGAGGTGTGAGGGGCGGCTGGGGTAACTGGGTGATAGGCATTGAGAAGGGCACTTGATATAGTGAGTACGAGATGTTGTATGTAACTGATAGAATCACTAAATTTTACCTCTGAAACTAATAATACACTATATGGTAACTAAATTTAAATTTATAAAAACAACACAAGTCTATAGAGCACCTTAGAACGTGGTAAGAGGCTCTAAGCCCCTTCTCTGAATTGATCATCTGAGTATTATCTGATGTTTTATTCTCTCTCTTTTTATCTCTTCTCCCCTGCCCATCCTCTTCCTTTCTCCCTCTCTTCCTCCTTCAAGGAGTCCTCATAAATATCTCATTCTTTCCTCTAAATTCCTGTTAAATCCTCAGACTCAGTCTCTAAATCCTGAGTTTCTCATTCACAGTTGAGTTCCTCCCTCTTAAATGGTATTTCCCCCTTCCCAGAGCAGTGAGGTCTGGCCTGAATGGAATGATTCCCTCTCCTCTGCTCCTCTGGCCCTTGGTCTAAGCAGCAGGATCAGACACCAGCAGTCATCACCACATGGAGGGGAGGGGACCCTAGAGTGGGCCATGGCGACCATATGCTGGACTGCCAATCTTCAGGAGTCTGGATGGTTCTAGGGGAGAAAATCCAAGAAGTGGCATTTTACCCTATCATTCTGACACATGTTTAAAATATATTAATTTTGATATCGTAAAAGGAAGACACAAAGTTTCTGTAGATACAGAAAGTAGGAAAATATGTAAAGAAGGTGGCAAACCCTGGCTCGGTGGATTTCACCACCCCTTTGCTTCAAACGGCACTTGTGTCTTAGAATTTGGCCAGGGTGGGGAGATTCATTCAGCCTCCTTGGAGAAATTGTGTGAGAGTGTGTGTGTGTGCATGGGATGTACTGGGAAATTTGTGTTTGCGTAGCCTTAGGGAAGGAAGGCAGTTGCTCCTTAACAGCAGGCATAATGATACCTCCAGGATCTTGAATTTTCACAGGATAGCAGGGTTATTCAAGGAGTCAAGAGGAGATTACCAAGTTTTGTTTTTTTGTTGTTGTTGTTGTTGTTTTCCTAAGTAGTTCTGGAACCAGGCTTATAATCCATAAGCACCAGTGGCTCTGCAGAGGATTCTTTGGGGGTTTGGCAGGGTCTTTTAAGTGCTGTGATCCCAACTAATGGTCTTTTTCTTAGGCCCATCCGCTCCCCTAGGTAGGTCTGATATTAGGACTGGAGAGGGCTCTTTACATTGATTCTGAGCTGGCCTCAGAATGGGCCTCTCCTGCCCCCATCTCATCCTGTCCAGACTGATGTCTCCAGCCACTAAACCACAGTGACCACATCCATGCCTTGGTCTAGGCCCTGCATGAACACTCCTGGGCAGCAGGCTTGGCTCTCATAAGAAAGTGTGTGGTCCAGGCTGACTACATACTCCCTGAGTTTAAGGGCAGGTTCTTTTCAGTGTCCTAAATAGCCCACAGCATGAGGCTTTGCACCTGGGAAGAGGTTTTTTAAACCCTTAGGGATTGCTGCACTTTGACCAATCAAATTCTACAACCAGGTCAATTATGTTTTCATTTTCTAGGAGAAACACACTCAGGCACACAAGCCAACAACACGCGTAGGCATGAACACAGACACACACATAAAATGTCCGGAACATAGACAGTCAGGGGGAAAGCCACACTTAGCAGGGAGCGGATCACACTTAGATGCAGGAACCCAGGGGAAGATGCCTCCTGGAGCTGAGCACACCCAGCAACTCACCCCCACTGACATCATTGCCATCACTCAGAACTCCTGGCTCTGCACTTTGGTGTCGATTCCTTTGGGCTGAAACCAGTGGGGTCTGGCCTGGCCGGGCTGAGCTGAGCTGGACAGGAGTCAGGGCAGGGCAGGCCCAGCCAGGGCAAAGCCACAGATGGGGTCAGGTGTCAGTCTCCACCCGATCGGGAACTCCCTGAGTCCAGAGTGACTCAGGCCCTGCTCTACTCCGGTTACACCAGCTTAACTGCCCTGAAATGGCCTTGCACCCCCGCTGACCACACCAGCCCTCCCTAGCTCCTCACCAGCCAGATGTGTGGTATACATTTCAGCCTCAACCCAAACACACCAGCCTGGCCCCACCAGAAGGAGCAAGAATCTGATTTTCCCTCAGGGCTTCAGAGAAGGGGTTTCCATGTTCCTCTTGACCAGAGGATCCTGGGAAGGTACCTCAAGGTTCTCTCAGGCCTAACCCTGTGGGCTGGGCTCCTTGTGCTTAACTTCCTGGAAACAGGGGCTCCTGGCTCCTGAGTTGGTGCTCAGGGCACAATTGTGGGCAATGGCTTCTCTAGTGCTCTTTGTCTCCTCAGCAAACAGATTGGCTCTCACCTTTTTAAATCCTGGTATCATCCTCAGGCACCCATGTCTTGGCTCAGACTGGATGTTCATTGATGGTATGAGCTGTCTTTGGGTACTTAGAGGCCACTTGCCCTGTGACTGGCTGTGTGCTGGAGACTGGCAGCAAGAGAAGAGTCAATCTGGGCCTTATTCCTGGGATTAAGGTCAGCTTGACAAATGTAGGAGTGGGAATAGCAAGATGGCCAAAATAAGAAAGGCCTGGACTTCACACAGACTACGGGTCAGCCCATTTCTGCCTCTAACTAGACGCATGACTTTAGGAAGTTACCCTAAGGTGCCTTAAGCCCATTTTTGCTTCCCAGCTATAAAATGGAAAATTCTATTTAACACAGAATTATATAGATTCTATATATGATAACAATAATGATAATGACAAAAGCAGTTGTTACTTTTGGAGTGCTCACAACTTAAAGAAACTGAACCAAACTTGAATTTCATTTAGTCCTTACAACTACCTTCTTATATCTATCCTTTCTATAGCTAAATTATAATATTTGCCAATAAAATGTGGGAAGATAAAGATAAAACCCCTGCAAGGTATTTAAATTTTAACAGAGGCTCTTGAACATGAAAATACTCATAAATCTGAAAGAATGAATCTCAAATGGTAGTATTTTACACAACACAGCAGGAAGCAGAGAAGACAATTTTTGATAAGAGATCTTGTTAGTTATCATTATTTATACCACAGAGGCAAACATTTCACCCTAACACTTTTCTTTAACTTTGGCCAAGATCAACGGATTAAATAATGTGATAGTTAATTTTATACATCAACTTCGTTGGAGGGATCCCTGGGTGGCGCAGCAGTTTGGCGCCTGCCTTTGGCCCAGGGCGTGATCGTGGAGACCCGGGATCGAATCCCATGTCAGGCTCCCTGCGTGGAGCCTGCTTCTCCCTCTGCCTGTGTCTCTGCCTCTCTCTCTCTCTTTGTGACTATCATGAGTAAATAAATAAAATCTTAAAAAAAAAAAAAAAACTTCATTGGAACCATGGTGCCCAAACATTTCATCAAATATCATTCCTTTCTATAAGGGTGGTTTTTGGATGAGATTGATATTAAATTGGCAGGCTTTGAATAAAGCAGATTGCCCTCCATAAGGTGGATGGGCCTTACCCAATCTATTGAAGGCCTGAATGGAACAAAGGCTGATTTCCCCTGAGCAAGAAGGAACACTGCCAGCAGATGGCCTTGGAACATGAATTGCAACATAGGCTCTTCTCTGAGTTTCCAGCCTAATGATCCACCCTGCAGATTTTGGACTTGTTAGCCTCCATAGTCACATGACTCAGTTCCTTAAAATAAATCTGTTGTCTCTCTCTCTCTTTCTCTCTCTATTTGTATCTGTTGGTTCTGTTTCTCTGAGAAAATTGATGGACGCAGACAAGGAGGTTGATACTAGCTCTGGCCCCAAGAGAACTCCAGAGTGAATGGGAAGCATTTTGGGGTCCTAGACCAGGATAAGTTTCTGCAGATCAGTTTGAGGGAGAAAAACCATTTTTATGGGCCTCAGATTGAATGCTATTGGAAGTCTCAGGACCTAGGGATGCCTGGGTGGCTCAGCGGTTGAACATCTGCCTTCGGCTCAGGTCATATTCCTAGGGTCCTGGGATCAAGTCCTGCATTGGGCTCCCTGTGAGGAGCCTGCTTCTCCCTCTGCCTATGTCTCTGCTTCTCTTTCTCTTTCTCTCTGTGTGTCTCTCATGAATAAATAAGTAAAATCTTTAAAACAAAAAAAGAAGTCTTAGGACCTGAAGGTGGCTAATCCCAGTCTGTGAGTAGTAGCTTCACAGGGATTTTGTCACGAAAAGGGGGAGCAGGGGACTCCAGTCAACATTTTATTGTTCTTCACTTCTTAAGGCTCACATCCCTCTATGAATCCCTCAAACACAGGTTCATTGGTATTCAACCCCTTACCGCTCTTCTATGCCCATCTGTTCAGGGTTACAGCTTTCCACCTTATCCAACAAGCTACTCTTATCTCCCTACTTCCTTCTGGTCACCTCAGAAAGCTCTAACAGACTATCTGTTTAATATTGCCTGGTTACATCAAGCTTCCTCCCAGGGAAGAAGAAGGAGCACTAGATATGTGGTCAGACGTCCTTGCCCTGACCTAGTGGTCACTTACTACCTCCATAATATAGGACAAAGCACATGGATTTTCATTCAGAAAATCAGGAAAGTCTTCCCCAGAGATATGACATTTAAGCTAATATCTTACACTAACCATGATAAAGGTTAGGAAAAAGTATTCTGTATTAATAGAACAATAGTATATGGGAAGCCAGAGGGAAAAGGTATGGTTGACAGAAACTGACCATGATGAGAGTGGGAGATGGAAAGGTCAAAGGACATGTCCAGGATGATTCCTGGACTTCAGGCTTTTGAAAAAGATGGATCATGGAGAGGGAATAATGATTTTTAAAAGACCAGGTTTGAGAAGAACAGTGTTAGTTCCTATAGTGATAACTTGTTGCTTTGCCACCTAGAGCCAATTTGACTTTCCCCTAATAACATGATAAATAGCTTTATTTTCCTCCAGTATGTGTGATTTGTGAAACTGCCTCAAATACTCCAGGGGCAAGTACTAACTGGATGAAGATGAACAGAGTAATTGATTTCACTGGTAAGTGATTGATTCTGGACTGTGTCTAATCGCTTGCCTAGAAGTCAGGCCCTGGGCTAGATGGTTGTGAGGGAAACTTCTCTGTGCTGTACTTAAAAATGAGAGTATGTACATTTAGAAGCTACTGATCTTACAATCACTAGAGGAGAGTCTGACCAACAAAAGAACTAGATCATAGGCACTTATGCTGGATGGAAATGAAAGAAACTGAGTCATAGACATCAATGAAGCACACGGTCCAGCCATGTCTGCAATTGGACTTTTCAGTCACATTAAGCAGTAAATTCCTTTGTAAATTTAGGTCAGATTTTCTATTCCTTGAAACCTAAAATTCTCAACTGATAGAATTCTTGGAGGTTTTGCATGGACCTCTTGACTTCTCATAGAGTCTATCCGGATGGCTTAGATAAAATAATAGACGCTGGAAGGATAATTGAAACACTAAATGAATGAATGGAAGGCAGGTATTTTTGCTGAATGCTTTCTGTATGATAAGGTATCATGTTTGTTCTTTTATACAAAGTTTACATAGTTGTAGATCAAAAATACAACTTGTTTATTCCCTATGGCAATTCTTCAACATCATTATTGGCATTATTGTCAAGGATGAAAATTTTAGTTTGAAGAGGGTGAATGAAAGATAAAATCAAATGATGGGTGCATACAAAACCTAGGATTGTTGCAAGATATAGCTCATTCTGAAGCCCATGAACTCCCTACAGTGCTTCCTGCCTTCTCTGAGCTTTAGCTTTCTCATCTGTAAAATGGAGATAGCAATGTTGTACTTCTTTCCTAAGACTGTTCATTGAACAAAAGGAGATGCGTGTATGTGAATGTTTGTGCTAAATCTCTAATTCTTTGGCCTGTTTCTTTAACATCATCAAGTGATATGAACATAGCATTTAAAACAAATGGTTTTCTTTTTTCATCCTTGAAAAAAATTTTTTTTCAGTGTCCCTAATGTGCACACTTAATCTCATGCATACAAAACCGATTTCACTTTTCTCTTTGCATGTTAACTTTGCACCATTGTTCAAGGTTTACTTATCTAGAAAATCAAGGAAAATCTGTTTTCCCATAGCCCATGTTAACTGAAACCTGTTGTTAGACTCTCCCTGGATGTCTGGGTTTCCTCTATGTGTGACTTAGGGACTTCATAACCATGACTGTCCTGCTAACACCACCATCTCTATCACTTTCATCACAAACAACTCCACCACCACCACCTCCATCTCTACCACCTCCACCACCACCTCCACCACCATCCCTTCCTCCTCCATTTCTGCCACTTCCACCACTACCCCCACCACCTACACCACCAACTATACCAATAATACCTCCACTTTTACCTCTACCATCATCAACACCACTTATACCAACAAATCCATGAGCACCATCTATGACAACTCCACTACCATAACCACTATGCTGTGACTACAGTAGGACCAAGAGTAAGAAGGTACCTGAAACTTATAATCCCTAATCTTCACTATAACTCTGTAAAGAAATGTTATCTAGTTTTGCCTATGTGGAACCAAAGTCTCAGAAAAGTGAAAAAACCCCTCCAAAGTCTCACAAATTCTAAATAATTAAACAAATGGTTTGACATTCAAGGCTACTTGAAATGGGAAAGTGTGATCTCTTTACTTCAGTACTATTTCCTTCTCCCACGCATTCATCTCTATTCTGAAAGGCCAGACTCTATTTTTCTTCTCTGGAATACAGAATGAGATTTTCCCCTGTTAGCCTTTGTTGACTGCAGATATAGCAAAATAAACTTGCCTGAGAGCAAGTTATTTAACTGTCTTAATTACTGGCGTGAAAACATGAAGTCAAAGTCACTGCAGAGAGGTAGAGAAGGGAAGGTTGAAAGTGTGGTTGGTAAATGTGTATGAATCACATATGAGATTTAAAATGTGACAACTCTGGGCTCTGACTATTGTCTGAAAGGCAACAAAGTCTTTCCAGCTGGTAGGGAAAGTCCAGCTGAGGTGGGGGAGGAAGAGGGACCTGGCAGTGAGGCCATCTTCCTGTCAAGATGGGGGTGTAGGGTTGCTGTCACATCGGAAATGAGGGCAGCCTGAAGGCAGGGGTTAGCATTCAATGGGAGGATTGAAGGACACTTTGAAACCTAGATAGCATTTCTGAAGAAAGCCTGACGAGAATTCCAGACTTTTATAGTGGGATATGGAGATTGGATATGTTTTGCTTTTGAATGCTTTTTATTTGTAACTTTATAGTTCTTTCTGCTATAAATTTGAACTGAAATGGATATTAAATTGCAAAAACAACATGCCTATTTTTCACATACACATACACATGCACACACACACACACAAAGGCTTTCAGAGTAAACTTTGTCTTGACTAGACATAGGAAGGAGTTCAGATAATGGTTTTACCCAAGTTTTACTACCCCACCGGAACTATTAGCTCCTCTATCCCATTAAAGAGAAAATTGATTTATTAGCTGTTGATATTTGCACTTGGGAAATTCATCAGGCCCCTTGATCAGTAGAACTAGGAATCCTGAACAATGTTTCTGTAGTATAAGGAGAAAGTACCGATAAGATATAATCAACGTCTGTAAAGTTAAGAGTGTTTTTGTTTTTGAAATGTTAACACCTCTAACTTGCTTGTTCATCGTGGAGAGAGTCTTATTTTCTAAGCCAAGCATGACAAGAGTCTATCATTCTAAAGACTTTAAGCCATTTATTATGTCACTTTTATTATGGTTCCTATAAGACTGTTTTGCAAGTGCCCCATAAACTTACTCCCAATAAGAAAATGAGCCTCAGATGCAGGTGTCACATGTTGTTCTTACATTGTTGTCCAAAGAAAAGTACTCACAAACTCCACCACATAAGAATAATTGGGTGACCAATTATTAGCCACCTCTTTTTATCCAATAAGATCAACTCTAAGAATGGTGGGATTTGAACACTCTTCAAATTCTTCCAAGTGTTTTGATCTTCCTTACATTATTTAAATCAACCAATCAATCAATCAATAGCCTCATCGGAGATTTTATAGACTTTAGCTCTTTTTAAACCTGTCATACAAATGTGTCCTCTGCAAGCGCTTGCATGTAAGTATATTCAACACTTAAAGTCTAAACCTACAGTTAGGACTCACAGACTGGTCCCCATGGAATAGTCCCACGGGCACTGATAGCTGCTAAGATCAATATTTTAGAAACTACACTCTGTTGATGAATGAGATAAATTGTCTTATTTGAGTCCTGGGGATGCCACAAAGTGCTGATAGGAAGGCTCTTGGCTGGATGAGGGCTTCTATGAAGGGAGGAGGCAGGCCCTTCCTCCAGGGAATACGAAGCTCCCACTGCAGCCTGAGCCACACAATCGGCACTTGTGGCCTTACTGGCGGCTTTTAATCCCTCTGGGTAATAATCTGAAGGTTGCATTCATGGTATTAATGATTAGTAACTCCAGTGCCCATGGTTGGCACCAAGAACTGCATGTTGATAATTACTTTTGGTCTTAAAGAATGAGTAGCACAGGATGCCTGTGTCCCACTCTATATGAGGCCTTCTCTCCCCTGCAGAGTAAGTTGGCACTTTTCTTTGGCTTATTTCAGAGAATGGGTTTCCAAGCCAGCCATGAGCAGCCTCTGGAGCATTTTCTGAGCCAGCTTCTGGTGGGGTATCGGGCTCTGGTGTATTCTGAAGAGAGTCGTTGGCATACTCAAAGAATGAGTATATTTGTAAACCACAATCACATAAATGTGAAGGAAAACACAATGTCTGCCAGCAATGTCTCTGCCCTGTAAGTGGAACAGACTAGCAAGCAGTGGAATAGGCTAGAGCCATGAGTGTCAGAGCTGGAAAAGACTGCAGCATAGTAGAGGCCAAGTCTGCAATGATGACAGAGAACAAGCAACTTTCCCAAGGCCACTCAACCAAGTTCCTTGGCTTCCTCATTTATAAAAGGGGAACAGGATACTTGTAACAGGTGAACATTTAATCTAAATACCTAAATGGGTTAACATCTATGTAAGTGTCTCACATGGAGATTGGCCCCAATAAATGTTTAATAGTTTTCTCATTACCAGATTATTACCCTTTGAAGCTCACATCTCTTACCAACGTCCATTCTTTCCTTGCTCGGTGTTGATGCTATGCTGCAATCCCTTGTATGTAAAACCTGGTATGATGCTGGATGGTCACGCATAACAGGTCTGAGTTCCTGCCACAGAACTCACCTCATGGCAGTACAAAGGATAAATCAACCCATATAGAAAACGGTCTCTTTTTAAAAATAACTTTATATGAACGTCTCCACTTCCACAATATATAAGCATCACAGACAACCCAGGCAGGACAAGCCCAGAGCTTTTTTTACTTGAGTTTCCCTGAGATTTAGAGCCTGTCTTCTTAGAGCAAATGCTCATGAATTCCTATTCTTCTGAGGAGCACATTGTTGACCACTGTCTCTCTAATTAAAAGAAAAATATCTTCTATGCTCAAGAATAGCATCTTAAATCCCAAGAAAAGAAATCACCTATCTCTTTACCTTTAATAGTATCAATAACTAATAGGAAGGTAACCAAGTCTTCATTGTGCAGATTTAGTTTTTAAAATATCTCCTAGGTTTGTAATTACAACTGTGAGAAAACAGCATATACTTATGACAGTTCAGTGTCTCTGTGTCCTCATACAAGTCTACAGTAATTTAAATAATATACCAATGATAATGCATAGAACATGGAGGCAATTTTCTTGAGCCTAGTTTCCTTTGAACGTATGTTATAGGCCCAGGTAGCCTATTGCCATTAAGTATTTGGTGTTTTGTTCCCAAATAGAAAATCTCTACTTGTAATAGGGTATCCTTTGATGTAAATCATCCAAAGAAGACTATCATAGAATCCACATCACAGAGAAATTTTACCCAAACCACACTTTATAATATTTCATATCATGAGGGTTTAAACTTCTTCTATCATAAAGTTACAAAAACATTGAAAAATCAAACTCCAAAACCAAATTCCCAACTGCCTTTTCAAAGAGCTCGACACTCAGACCATTGGAAGCAATGCATGATAAACTGTACTTAAAAAGAGCTATTGATTACACAGCTGCAAGAGAAAAGGAGGAAAGGTGATAAATTTGGAATCCATTATCCAAGAAAATATTGGACAGTACGAAGCAATCTCATCTTTCTGAAGCAAAACCACTAAAACAATGTTCAGAAACTCTCTTCTATGTGCTCAGTGAGGTGCAGAAGGACATCACTTCTGAAATTAAACACTACTCCGATGGAGAAGAAAAGAGATGCCCCAGAGTCTTTTTTCATCTGGTGACTGAATTTTTTAAAAATGCATCATAGGTAAAACTGAACTCATGACATGAAATACAAAACTGTAAAGCAGCATCACATGGGGAAAAAAAGGGAAGAGATGTAAATAAGATTCATGACAGGGGAAAAGAGGCTAAAAAGTCAACGTAGGAATTCAAGTTCAGAAAAGCAGGGAAGAGAACCAGTATGTATTGTCTACCACGTGCATTCCCTCTGCTGGCTTGTTTTCTGCTGTTGTTTAAGAGCTCAGAAAGTGACAGAATTTAGGATAAGAAAGTAATTTGAAATACAAACAGCAAGTGCCTTTTCCTGTTGCATTATTAATGTGTGCTTATGATTTATTCATGCAGCACAGAGCTAGACTCCTCATTTACTTCATCATGAGTAATTCTTAGAACAATCCTGCTAAACAGGTATCTTTTTGTATCTTCACAAGGCAGAGAGCAGAGAGAGGAAGCGAGCCTCTGTATCTCTTCTGAGAAAGGCGCTAGTGCCATTCATGAGGGTTCCATGACTAACCATGACTTACTTACCTCCATCCCCAAATACCATCACACCGGGGATTAGTCTTCCAAGTATGAATTTGGGAAGGAAGGGACACAAATGTTCCATCGATAGCATACAGAAACATTAATGAAACATATTCCAGAAAGAAACTTTCTTTATTTGAAAAGGACCCGAGACAAGAGAATAGGAGATTTAATAAGGAAAATTTATGAAAAGAAATCCTTTCAAACATACCCTTTTTTCAGGATGATGAAAGAATTGTATAAGCACTGAAAAAAGTAAACAAAAATTTAGGTTACCCACCAAAGAAAACAAATCAGCCTTGTATAGGCTGACAGGAAATAATAAAAAGACTTCTGAGGAGTGTAAGGGGAAACGGGATGAACCCTCAAATCTGTACTTACTAGAATTTTCATTCATATTCAACGGCAAATAAACATAATTTATAGTACTCAAGGCATCTGAAAAGTGATTTACAGAGATTACCTTTTTCTATCATAACAACTCTTTGAGGAAGAGACTATTGTCTCCATTTTATGTATGAGGAAACTGAGGCACCCAGAGGGCAACTGACTTACCGAAGCTCAAACTGTGAAATCCAAATTTCATCCCAGCAATTTGATTTCTGATTCTTTGCTCTCTACCAAACACCCTGAAAAGAAGTCAGTGGATGAAACAAATGGGATAATTCACATCCACAAATCTATATCTAACGAAGAGGTCAGAAAGAGAATTTGAAATAAGGATGTTTAGAATATTAGAAAAGATAAAGATAAAGCAATCTTAGAGACATACTGGGTGTTTTTTTTTGGGGGGGGGGGGGTGAGGTAGAACTGAAAAGGAACCAGAATCAATTCTAAACTTGAGAGTTATATTCACAGAATTTAAACAAACAAATAAAAAACAATCCCAATTTTGCAGTGTAATAGTCTCCTAGAAAAAAATTTAAAAAAACAAGTTTGACCATGAATCTCTGCATTTGAACTTGAAGCTTGAATGTAAAGTGGAATCTAGAGTTGGAGATATTTCCCAGAATGGAACAGAGAGAGAGATTAGAGAGATGGAGGGTGGAAAAAAAAAGAAGGAGATCTTACAAGGGGAAGCAAATGCTGGCAGACAATATACAGTAGACAATATGCAATGACCACTCAAGAAATAGAGAAGGAAAACAATGAGATAAAGCAGAAAAAGTGAGACGTAATTTTGACATTTATGCTTTTGTTATTCAGCTTTTGCAATTAATAATTTCCTTTATGATTTCTGCTTTAATTCAAGAGAATTTTTTTCAACCGATTTTCAAACATCTGGGCTTTTGAAAGCCATTAATTTATTACTGGTTAATGTTTGATTGTTAATTCTGCTGCATTTTGTTGTTTATTATTCATAATAAAAATATTTAGTTCTTGTTTTGGAGGGGGGGGGTGGTTTAGTTCCTATTTTCCCAGGATTTCAGGAAAGAGATGAGTACTCTGAATAAAAATCAGACCGACTGAGTCCCAAAGTGGAAATAAATAAATCTAAATTGCACAATGTGGAAGATTAAAAACAAGACAGAACAAAACAAAAAGCTTAAAAAGCGGAGGAAAACGAGATTACTTAGGAAGGAATGGTAATCCAACTAATGGCAGACTTCCTCTAGGCAGCAATGGGTGCAAAAGAACAATGAAAACAATTACCTCCAAGTGCTGAGGATATTCGACTCAATCTAGAATTCTAAACCAGCAGGACCATCATTCAAGAATGACAACAAAATATAGACGTGTTAGAGTATTGCCCATAGATCATGGCTGAAAGTCATACCATTACAGTTTCTATGTCAGTAAGAAATATGCATTTTCTCTTTTAATTTTTTGAAAAAAGGTCTTACGCTGATATGATGGTTATCCATATTTTCTTAGACAAATTCTACTTTGATGTGATGCAAAATGTTTTAAGATTTTATTAATTTATTTGAGAGAGAGAGAGAGAGCGAGGGGGAGAAGCAGAGGGAGAGGGACAAGCAAACTCCACGCTGAGTGTGGAGCCCAAGACTCATCTGATCTTACAACCCTGAGATCAAGACCTGAGCCAAAATCAAGTCAGATGCTCAACCAACTGAACAACCCAGGAGCCCCATGAACAAAATTTTTTTGAAGCACTGTTGTCCTTGTCTTCTTGAAACTCCTCAAAATCTGGACAGAGATTAAAATGCCAGCAACCTGAGTGCTTCCCTGATTCCCTCTCTGCCGTCAGCCCCTTTGGAGGGAGCCTGCCTGCCTGGTCCTCCCTCCAAGGATGTGACTGCTGGCTGAGGCTCTTAGAAGGGCCCAGAAGAGTTGGGTTGGCCCACAGATTGAGCCTTCCACCCCTCCCCTGCTCCCCACTGTTACAGGCCTTCTGCCTGACAGACACCTTTGCTGAAGTTACAGAAAAGCATAAGCAGGCAAAATAATTATAACAATACGCTGAAGGAGTCTCAGGGAGGAGGGTACGAATCTAGAACAACTTCTGCTGATACTGACTGCATAGATGAAAACATTCAAAGAGAACTTTCCAAATGATGGCTCTTATAAAAGTTAAGCCATTTAGAGATGAATTAAAGGCTTCCCAGAACTGAAAAATATATGTGACTTTAAAATTTTAACAGATAAACTGAAAAGAGTACAGGCATAGCTAAGTACCAATTTAGACATGAAAGATCCAGGGGAAGAATTCATTCACAATATAGAGTGAGGACACGGATGACTGCAGTCCCCAGCTCAGTAGCCAATCCTCCATATTTTATTGCTGCCTGTAACACCGAGGCAACTGTCACTAAAATTCACAACCCCACATTATGGCTCAAAAGATGTCAAACCCCAAGGAAAATTATTGAGGCATGTCCCAGCTTCAGATGCCCAAAGAGGTATTTGCAAATAAAACATTTTAGTCAATTATTTTGCTTTGAAATTCTTTAAGGTGATACACAGAGACCAAAATGAACATTGAAGTGAGTTAGTAGTTTGTTGGTGGTTTTTGTGTGTGTGCGGATTTCCTCTGTTTTGCATTCCTCCTATTTCAAAGAAATGGCAACTGTCTTCCCCAAAGACAGTTCAAACACAGATAGGACTTTTTGCCACTTCTTTCTCATTTGTCGTACAAAGAAGGTGCTTTGGTATTTCATGTAATTAGATTTTTTAAAAGATTTTATTTATTTATTTGACAGAAAGAGAGCACAAAAGTTGGGTGGGGTGCAGGCAGAGGGAGGAAGCACCCCCTCCCCGAGAAGCTAGGAACCCAATATGGGGCTCAATTCCAGGACTCTGGGATCATGACCTGAGCTGAAGGCAAATGCTTAACCGACTAAGCCACTCAGGTGCTCCTGCAGTTGGATTTTTAAGGCTGAATTTCCCTTTAAATAAAATCTGACTCAAAGGGAGTGAAAGGCACCATGCTGTGAGCAGGGTTAAACCACAGTTCTCCAAATCTCTGGCAAAGAGAGAGATGAAAGGTTGGAGGTGCATCTAAAGAGATAAGCCAAGAATGCTTGGCACAAACCCCACTGAGGAGATCATGATGGGCTATGGTTTCAGGAGTGGAGCCAAAGAGGCAATGGTGATACTGATTGTCATCTTGCCACATCACAGTGCATCCACCTCTCCCCAGAAAGGCCACAAGGCAGCTGCTCAGAGGTACATCACGTCTATGTGAAGAAAGCAGAAAACCTAAATCAGAAACAAGAGTCAACAAAAGATGGTGAAACAAATGGAGAAGCCAAGATGGAGTGTTCCATTTGGCTCTGGGACTTCTAGCAACCCAAGGAAAAGGTGAAACATGGCGAGGTATGTGGACCCATGTTTTCCTTGGTACTCGGCTATAAACTAAAATTTTCAAATGCCCCCTTATACAGGGGGCAATGAACAAGTGTATCAACACGCAAAAATAAATTACTTAAAGTGGCGCTTCTGAAGGGCTGGAATCACAGTCCTCACCAGAACTTTGCAGATATGTTTTTCTTGGGTTTTTAAAGAAAATTTAATTTACAATAAATAGCTCCTTTCCCTCCTCGTCTGGAACTCAGGTTGTTATTGGTTGATTTGTGCCCCCTGCTCCCCATTCATATATTGAGGGACTAATCTTCAGGACCTAGACAGTGACCTTGCTTGGAGATAGGTTTTTAGAGTTCATCTGGTTGAAATAAGGTTATTAGTGTGGGCTTCAGTCTAATATGATGGTGTTCTCATAAGAGGGAGAAATTTGGACATCACATCACATAAAGATGAAGCCAGAGGTAAGGATGATGCTTCTCTAAGCCGAGGAATGCCAAAGATTGCCAGCAAATCACTACAAGCTACATGGGAGGCAGGGGACAGATTCTCCTTGATTTCCTCGGAAGGAACCAAGCCTGCTGACACCTTGGTCTCAGACTTTTAGCGCCCATTCTTGTTAGATGATAAATTTCTGCAGCTTAAGCCACTCAGGCTGTGATCCTTTGTTAAGGCAGCCCTTGGGAAACTAATGCACACGGCATTATATTTTTTTCTGTTAGAGGGATCCTTCAGTGCAGCTCTGTCTGGCAGTGAGTACTTCTGACCAGGGCCCGAATCGAAGATTCTAAGGATTCAATTAGCAACAAAACAATTGAGATAAGAACACAGTCAGGAAACAGTCCATGTCTGAGAAAATGCTCTGGATACCCAACTTCCCCAGCAACAATGCACGCACATCGTGTCTGATTCTACCCTGAAAAGTTCACATTTCTACAATAAAAAGTTCACGTGTTTTCTTTGGTCTTGTCCTACTTTATATTGGTTCCCCTTTATGACAAGAGTCCAGAGACCAGGAAGAACTGGCCCAGGACCAAATGTAAATAAAACTTGAAATCTCTGTCACTTACCTGATCCCTAATTAGGAGTAGGGAAGTCCTGCACCCAAGCCTTTGCCAGCACAGGTAATGCTGCTGCACGGTCCCAATCGCTCCTTTTATGACTTGGCTGCATTTTGCCAAGTATTTGCTTGGTGTCACATTTATGAGCTTACTTAAGAATCTTTTGTGCAAACGTTTTGAAGACTTACTTTGTGGACTTCCTCCAGAGCTAGATTCCTGGGGCCTACTGCACGGTATTTTAATGAGGCCAAGAGGTAAGCTTTGCCTCCTGGTTATTTTCTCCTATCTTCTTTCCTGCCCCTTCTTCTTTCCTCCAGAAATCCCTGCTCTTCTGACAAACAAGTCAGCTACTATCTATGGGCAAAATTCTCTTGCACACCTACCACTGTCCTGCACTCTCGTGAGCATGGACCTGATGTCTATGGGGAGGCTTACAGTTCAAGACACCTATGAATGTTCCTCTGTGTGCATGTGTGTGTGTGTGCATGTGTGTGTGTGTGTGCATGCACTTGAAGGAGCACTATTTTGCTGGCCACCTGTTTTGTAGAATCCAAATATCTTAGCATTGCAAGCAAACTTCTAAAATGTCTGATGCAACTTCTACTCCAGCAACCTCAACACCAATGAAAATTTGCTCTACAGCACCTCTGCTAGCTGGTCATATAGTTCTGATGAAACTATTCCAGTATTAAGTCATCTCTGCTTTTCATATAGCCTATAAAATTCCACAGACTTCTAATTGTAGGAAGGCCTTCCACCTATTAAGATAAAACTTCTTTCTCATTTCCATTTTACTACAGCTCCTCTCCTGGACACTCTCAATGACGTGGGTGGGTACTTACAGCAAAGTGAAATGGGGAGGGCAATAAACTCAGTAATTCAGATATAAAACATCACTGATTCTTCTCTAGATGCAAGGGCCATCTTGGTGAAAGTATCCTCAAATATCTGTATAATTTATGGGATTTCATCTCCTCATTTACCCTCCAGATAATGGAATCCCCTGGCACAGGACTGGGCTGGGCAGCTTCTGTTAGTCATATGGCTGTGAATGGTAGAGTCAGAGGAAACAAAAAGTCTACCATCTTCATGAGGCAATATGCCCCGGAAGTTCTAGAGATGGTGCCAATTTAGGAGGATCCAGAAGACAGAAGTCAAGGGCAGTGGAATGAAGGCATGCCACATAGGAAGGGGGAAAACCTAGCCAAGAAGACTGACTCTCAGGCAGTCCTGGCATGGGGAAAGGGATCTTCAAAGACTGGCATTTTGGTCCATCAGGGGCATTTCTGCTTCCTTACATGACTTGAGGACTGTAAGATTCTTATATCTCATTTTCTGCTTTTGAAATGTAAGTTCCCACAACATTCTGAGAAGTTTCCTGGTAAGAGGTATCTGCTTCCTAAACATGGCAGATGTGCCAAGGATGGCTGGGGGAGGGGCTGAGGGCAAGGAGGCTTTGACAGCAAAGGGAACGCTTTGTGAAACCAACTCTAGAAGAACTGTTGAATAGGTCGGCTGACCCAGAGAGAAGTTACCCAGTTCTGGCCTGAGTCAGAATGCTCTGCAGAACTCTGGATTTCTACCAGATCATCATTGTTTTACATACTTCCATCATTTCACAAACTGTTTCATACTTCCTTGCACTTTAACAGAATCATTTTATTTGAACAACTCAGAAGACAGCAAGGACAGGGAGTCCTAAGCTTTTTGACAGATGAGAGAATTGGAAAGTTAAGTGATTTCCTCCAAACCACATAGGAAGTTAATGCTAGAGAGAAGTTTACCCTTGATCTCTTGATCTTTCTGTTTTTATTTATATAAGTGAATGAGGTGAGTGAGTTTCACTCCTTGAATTGTCCCAGCTCAATACCATATGACTGTGACTAAGGAGACCACATCCAGGGGGATTGTGACCTGCCGTCACTCAGCTGAGGCACTTAGTTTCTCCACTATAGGTTGTCTTGATAGACTGAGCTAGAGCTCCATTCATTAAATAACTTGGTCAGCATATTTTTGCATTTTCTTCGTCAGGGTGAAAATGGACTTTAGACATTAGAGAATAATATGAAGTATTCATGCAAAGGTAAAAGCAGTGTCCAGAATACAAGTCGAATCCTCCTTGTTCTATTTATACGTGTAAATTATTTAACCACACCAGTTACATTACCAGTTGGGAATGTCTCCACCTGACTAAATATATATTAGCACACGTTGGCATCAATCTCCATTAACATAATATTAGCCATTATGGGAGCATTACAACATCATCCTACTCACAAATGTGACACAGAGTAGTGTCACAGACACCTCCATGCACGGGCCCTTAAGTCAAAATGGAAAGTTAAAAACACCTTCTGCAGGCAGCCACTGGCATTACTTCATATTTACATTAGTTTTGCTAATCTAGTCAAGTGAACTTTTTCCCTAAGAAAATGTAATAGGAATATTTTATTTGAAAATTTTATGTGGTAAGCAGCTGTCTAAAGTCTTAATTCCTGTTTTCAGTAGGGTAAGTGGTAAATGCAACCAGGAAGAAAAAAAAAACCCTGCAGTTTCCCAAGTGCTATTGAGGGCAGCAGGCAGTGGAAAATCCGTGCAAAGTCTTTCCAGGAAAACGTTTCTACAGATCACTATGCAAGTACTTAAATGTTGGTGTAGAAAAATATCTCTACCTTTCTTAATGAGATTGAGCAAAAGAGTTGAAAAAGCCACCCCCCCAGCAATCAGGAACTAGGCGGAGAGAGAGGCAGCAAACTGCAAAAGTCACACAGCAGGAGAGTGATCACATTCAAGGAGGCAGGCCCTGATCCAGGTGGCAATCTGCATCCATTGTCCCTTTGCCCCACCTCGTACTGATCTTGGGAGGCCTTGAGGTGAGGACAGGAGGAGGAGAGTACCCCTGCCATTGCCCTGGCCACATTTGGTCACATGCCCCCAACATTTGTCTTGCCCTGGCGTACCTCTCATGTTACTGACCAATTACAAAGCAAATGTGGACCATGCTGCAGCTTTTGCTGTTCTCTGTCATAGAAAAGCAAGAGGGAGCAGGAGCATAGTTTGTATTTACTTACATCTTGCATGACTTAAATGAGGTGAATTGGTGGAGTAAAAAGAAGAGTTTAGGGAATAGTTAGGTAAGGGTTCCTGCCTTTGTTCAGGTATAACTTTGGAAAAATTACCCAAACCCTGAGCCTCTTAAACTAGGACAACAATATTTTTCTTATAATTTTTCCTAGGAATTAAATAGTATACTTATATCAAGCTTGCCCTGAAGGAGTTACTCGGTAAATAGTAATCTATAATTATAATTTTATATAGAAATGTAAAACATAAAAATATACAGATAAAATATATCTGTATTTTATAGAATAATAACATGTAATAATTTCATTGGCTGCCAGTTTTTTGATGCAAGAAGAGTCTTTATTTTTTATTTTAATATTTTATTTAAATTCAATTTGCTAACATATATGGACTTTGAGATGGAAGAATTGATGGCCCCAGGAGCACAGGATAGGCCTTAGAAAAAAGTATAACATGTACAGGAACCCTGTGCCAGCCCTGCGAGCATCCCCGTCTTCACTGTAATTATGTGGAGCTCTAGGAGAGTCTGATTCAGAAAAGTCTAGAACCCATTATAGCTAAGGGCTTTACTTCCCTGCTCCCTAGTTTCCTTTTTTTTTTTTCTAACTGTGTGTTAAGACCAATGCCTTCCTCACAGGACAGTTTGTGAATTAAACAGAATCATGTATGTAAAAGCTCTCCACATATAAGGCATTGATATTCTTAATAAATGGATGGTGTTTGAGCATTGATGAATGAGATTGTACCCAAAGATATTGAGAGAACAATAGAAAGAGAAATAATGTGAAGGGAGATGACCACAGGCAAAAGGTACCAACAAATTGGATTGAGAAAAAGACTGGAATCAAATTAGTTGGAAAAGCATGGTTGCAGAAGGCAGAAAACCAAGTACCAGGGGTGTGTCCTCAAAAATTAGTCCAGCTACCTGCCTGGAGCTAGATGGGAGCCACGCGGAAGAGAAGTATCCAAGGTTGAGGGGGGGGGATGGTCAACCAAGCAGGCAGGGAGTCAAGAGAGAAAGTGAGGACCCATGGACAAGTGTCTTTATTGGGAATCAGATGTGAGAGAATTTTATTGCTGTGTATGATTATCACTAGGTTACAGTTAGGGGCGGGCAAGAAGGGGAACTTGGGGCAGGAACCAGCCTTATCAGACTGAAACTCCTGGTCCCACCTGGTGGCATGTTCACAGCCTGGTGGTGTGGATGTTGAGGCAGCAGGAAAATGTGAAGTTTCAACATTGACAATACAGAATTTAGTTGTTTCATCTACATTATGGCTCCAGTAGCAAGAAAAGTATGCATATCCTCCATTGACACATCCAAGTTAAAAGATAGGAGGTGATCCTAAATAAAAGCCAAAGCCATTCCTAGAGAGAGAAGATTATGGGAAAGTCATAGAGAAATTTGGGGCCAAAAATATCCTTGGGAAATGTTTTTCTCTTACACTTTTGGTCTAAGAGACATTAAAACTGAGAATTTTTGTATATGAGTTATAGTGGGATACAGGTGACTGAGTTCACCACCACTCACACGCACATCTGCACGCTCACACACACACAGACACACACACACGCACTAGGTCATTTGTTTCCTGATGAATCCCCAAGGGGACTGCTACAGTACTTGGCACAGAGTATTTTCTCAATAAATACTCATAGAGATCTTGTGGCATAAGTTAATAGATGAATAAACAAATGAATTTTAAAAATGAATGAATGGATGGATGGATGGATGGATGGATGGATGGATGAGACGGGGAGTAAGAGAGAGAAAAAGAGAGAAAGAATTGTTACTCTTTGACTTCAGAATCAGGATTCAGAGGAGTGGAATGTGAGCCAAGCTGCCTATTCAATGGGCTTTTAGTTTGGCTTAGGAGGAAACTCTTCAATTCTTTGGATAAAGGGTGATGTGTGTATGTGAAAGGAGCAACCTGGAGTCAGCAAGTCCAAGGAAAATCAAAGAGCTACAGAGCCAAAATGTCTACATCTTTGTGATACATTTCATTTTTCTTACACACTCAAAAAAGCAAAACCTATTTGTAGCAAATGTATCAAAACATCTGCCTGTGGAGCTATGGAATGTGGCATGTGGTTATAAGCAGGTCATCTTATAGCCCCATGACACAATTTGGCCATCTGTAAAATATGATAAAATCACCCACTTGCACTGTTTACAGGTATCCTTGAAAGGTTGAGAAGCACAGTCAGTAACTCAGAAGACCACATTCTCTGTGAGAAACCTGAAGGACTGTCACCAGGCTAATTGTCCCATTGGGGAATAAGGGGATTTCTTCTAATCATAGACATTATCCCGATATGCCAATGAGAGGGCCAAGTCCACCTCTCCTTGGTGGAAAACTTCAAGGAGATAAGTAAAAACTAATATCAACTTATCATTAAGTTGGGGGCTGCACTCACTAACCCTACGTGAGCTGAATGCCAATTATTAAAGGGAGTAAATAGTGGGACTTCGAGCTCATTGAAAACAATCTCTGATTGCAGGTCAGAAGACTCAGGTTTAAGTCCAAGTTGTATGATCCTGATCAAGTTACTTAATCTCACTTCCCGATTAATCCCATAAGTCCCATGTCAGACACACAACACCTAGGCCCTGAATGAACAGGAGAATGAAGGGCGTTATCCAGATCAAACAAGATTGTGCATGTGCACATTCTGTGCAACACGTAAGGCACTACATGGAGGTCTGATTACTATTTTCTTAATACTTGATATTCTATAACTCAATCTGAATCCCCAAAACTGGATTGATGGCTTAATAGGGCCATGTGGGCAGAGATTGAACTGTTAACTTGGGGTGCAAGTTGGTTTTTCCTCTCATGAAGATTTTCCCAGCTAGGCTATCCAGAAATTGCAGTCAAAGAGACACTACTTTGGAGTCCTTGTGGTGCATGCATATGTGCGTGTGTGATAAAGGTAATGTGTGGCTATGAACAGGACAGTAATGGCCGCACAACTTCTCTCACTGCTCAAGTACATTAACAAATGAAATCTTTCTTATTGCCTGTTTAGTTTAATTTTTCTCCCCAACCAACTCACTTGAGCCAAAAGAGAGGCAAGAATTTTCCACCTTGCTGCTTAATTGGCAGTCTGACATTTGGCCTCTTGCACCTCTCAAAAGTTTGGCCACAATGACTAGCCTTCTTCACGCCAAGCAGCATTAGCGCTCTGTTAACACTAGGCAGCGGCACAAGCAAAAAGTCCCCTTGTGGGAACAATGTGACTTCATGTAGCTGACATCTGAGCAAAGAAAACACCAAAGAAGTCTGGACAGTTTCTTTATGAGCAAACAGGAAGCAGAGAGAGCTAACACGTGGTCTAATTCAAGAAGTTGGTGAGTTGCTGTGGATACCTTGGTGATAGAATTGCAGAAACTGATAGGGATGCACATGAGTTTAAGCATCCGCAGTGCATGTCTGGGAGGGGGCATGTGGTGGTGGTTGATGGAGGAAAGCAAGCCTGCAACATAACGTACCAGCCTTTCAACACTTTCCCTACGTGTTTCATGGTCTGGCTTTCCACAGGCTTCTCTAATGCCCTTTTAATACAACTTTGCAAACAACTGCCATGCTCAAGTCTTTGTTGGAAATTATTGAATACACACCACTTTTGGAGAATATGCCTGGGAAAATGGCTGCTCTTCATGCTTTGCCCCCTGTTACTGTTTAGAGAGACCTGTCTATAGATATCTGAGGATTCCAAATCTATCATCCACAGAGCAGGAAGGACAGGGACCAACCATTGCTGCTGGTTTGGGATTTCATGCCCAACTGACTGGATAATAAAGATAATTGTGTTTTTACAAAGACAGAGAACTCAACTAATTAGCAGAAACAGTTCAATATGTCCATCTTTCTCCATGAAAACTGCCAGAGCCCCACTGGGGTTGCTCCAGGCTCCTCATTTGGGTCCTACAGTCTATACTCTCTAGGAGAACCACTTCTTTTCCTGCTCCTTTTCTCCCTCAACCATGAGTAAAGCCCAGAGACATTCTACTTTTTTGTTTTATTTCATTCCGAGCTCTTAACATCATCAGCAAATCCTAACAACCATGCCTTTCTAGCACAAATTCAGGGAAAAGCTTCAGGTAAATGAAAAGTTTGCCATCATGTGTCCTTCTCTGTGCCATTGGCTTCAAACTTCCCATACAAGGGGCCAGATTCCCCATATTGCTTCTCTTTCCCCCCTTTCATAGGCCTCTTTTATTTAGAGTTAAGACAGGATTTCTCCACCTCCACACTATTGACATTTGGGGATGATTAATTCTTTGCCGGTGAGCGGAGGCTGTCCTGTACACTGGAAGAGGCTTAGTAGCATCACCGGCTTCTATGCATTAGATGCTGGTAGCACCCTCTCTCCAGTTATAACAACTAAAAATGTCTTAAGACTTTGATAAATGTCTTCTTGGGGACACCATCACCCCAGGTGGATAACTTGCACCAAGGGACCTCAACAGTGATCCTTTTCCAGGAAATTAACAATGAGCTGTCTTATAATGATAGAATTTGGGGCACTCACCAGCTTAATGCCCTTCTTGGGGATCCTGAGGTCACTTAATGAAGGCAGCCTCTTCCTGAGGTTAAGGCAACCCCTGCAGCCATTAGCTGGTTTATCAGAACTATATATAAATGAGACCTATAATAAAGTGATCACAAGCATTTGGCCCAAAGCAGTAGCACTTTCAGGTGTAAAACCTCCTATTCATTGGACTTCTGGGCCAGTGCACTCCCTTAAGATCACAGAACAACTCTCAGCGAGGCAGAAGGGATGCTCTCCACTCCTCAGATGATGTGTTTTCAGGCTCAGGATATACAACTCTAAAATCCAGCACTTAGGAGCCAGTATCTATATGCAGAGTCTCACACAATTTACAGCCCTAACCTGAAGGTGATGTCATCAACCAAGGCACATATTCTACACCTCGTTTTCCCGTGGTAGGATTTACACTTTCCTGGAGAATGTTGAGTTGGCAAAGAGTGTCGAAAGCGAGCAGCAAAGACCCAAGGCAGGCACAAACTATTCTTTAAGAGTAAAGTCCTATTCCTGTGTGGTTTGTGATCAGCCAAAATGTGAGCACTTCAGCACATTTTGTGCAGTGTAAAATCATTTACCATGGTATGAGTGAGGGCTGCTTTAAATAGAATGAAAGAAAATTACTATTGCAGTAAGGAAGCTGGCTAATGAGCATTTGCTTGAGGCAGAGTCCTTTCAGGGATCTAGCAAACTCAGACAACTGCCTGAAACCCAATATCAGGTCTACCGATTGGCTTGGGTGACTCCAATCACAGAAAACAAGAGATGTGAGCGGAGAGTCTGAGTCTATGAACTCTTGTGAAGTTAAGACAAAGAGTCTATCTTCTTTTCTGTTGAACAAAAAAATGGTCTCCTAATGAAAATAAAAAGAACTTTACTGGAGTTTTTAAGAATTAAATTTATAGGGACCCCTGAGTGGCTCAGTCAGTTAAGCATGATCTCAGGGTCCTAGGATCAAGCCCGCGTCTATCTCTCTGCTCAGCGGGGAGTCTGCCTCTTCCTCCCATTCTCCCTCTGTGATCTCTCTCTTTGTCTCTCTCAAATAAATAAATGAAATCTTTAAAAAAAAAGAATTAAATTTATGTATTTGGCCAATTGTGTTAATAGAACATTTATAATCCATTCATTTGGACTTAAAATTTTTTCAAGTCTATTAAATTTATACAGCAAATCCCATTGCTACTTATGAAATTTAAAATGTTGAATGATGTATCCTAAATCCTGAGAGGTTAACTTCCAATATGGGTTTAATTTTTTAAAACTCAACCTCAACAGTGCGTATCGCTTCATATCTGGGAAGACTGACTTTTTTTCCCATGTTGAGGATAGATCATTGAATCACAAAGCAAAGCTTTAACCTGGCACTTGGCAAATCCAAAGGCACTTCACTCTTCTGGCAATGTGATCTTTCTGCTAGAACTTTCTGAAGTGGTATGATTTTTGAAAACCTCTGGCTTTGGGATTAGTGCCTATGCAACTGGGTTGGAGGTAGTGCATTCTTTCTTGGCCATATGAGCTACATATTAATCATACAGAGTGGAGTTAATGCAAAGACCAAACATGAAGCCAAAGCCCAACACTTTTTAACCAAAAAGGAGAGAAGTACATCATGGAAGATGTAACATCATATTCTGTTGCTTGGATTTAAAAAAAAAAAAGTATTATGTTTGTGGGGAAATAGGTAGTCACTAGTTTATCTTTCAAGGCATGGCCATCAGATGCCCTGTATGTGCCCAGCACACAGCATTGTGCTTCTGACCCATTCCTTCAACAACCCATGTCAAAGTGTTAATAAATTCTGATGGAGATGGTTTGGCCCATAAGAATTCCCTCTCAAATTTTAAATTACTCTTGTATTTAGACATTTTTTTTCCTTTAAAATGTAATAACAAAAACATAAAATAAAAATTAAAAAATAAATAAAATGTAATAACCAGAGTTATGGATTCTTAACTGGTTTGTAGGTGAGATAGTCTGATCAACTCTGTTGTGCTTCTCAGATCGCCTCTGTTTCCCAAACACATACTCACTGTTCTGCCATTAATATCTTTTTCTCTCCATCAATCATCTCCTTTCATCCTTAGTTCTTTGAGGGATTTATGCCATGACTAGAATCAAAGCATCAGCTCCACTGGGAGTCTGTCTTGGGCCTCCCCTCAGATGGCGATAATGGTTCTTCTCTCCCCTCTCCCCATGACACTGTACATATCTCTGTTGCAGAGCTTCCTGTGTTGTGCTGTGATTGTCTGTGAGCATTTCTGTTTTCTCCTTTTACCCATAAGCTCTTCCAGGGTAGCATTGTGTCTTATCCATCTCTGTATCTGCAGGGCCAGGCACATAATGAGCGAGCTTCTACACATTTCTGATAAAAGGACAAATGAATGGGTGACAATGAGTGGGCATAAGAATCACAGTGACTACTTTCTGTCTCAAGTAGACAAGAATTCCAGGAACATCTGTAAGATATTCCACCTGTTAGGTCAGAGGGCAATGGACAACACTTTCCTTTCTTGTGGACAAAGAAGCTCAGTCGGGTAAGAAATGTAAAATCTTGGAGCAGGACCTTGTATTCCCACCCCTTTGGTGGTGGTTCAATCCTTTTATTGTTTTAGTTTTTAAAAAGTATTATTTTTGGTAATTTTCCAAGGAAACTTTGGATCTAGTGTCACACATCAGAGAAATTATTATCTAAGTAGGGAGACAAGGCAAATCTGCTCAGAAGGTCACCAGACAACTCAAGGCAATAGAGGCAAATGCAGGATATTGGGCCTGTCAGTCAAGCAGGGAAATGACCCTTTGAAACTCATTGCTGTCCTGACCACTTCAGAGATGTTGGGAATAGTACTAATTAGATTAGTGTTATCTTTCCTAAGGGTCTCAGGAAAATGATTTTATGGTAGGATATGCTTTCCACTTGTTTTTTCTTTCCTTTTTTAAAGGATTTTATTTATTTATTCATGAGAGATACAGAGAGAGAGGGAGAGACATGGGCAGAGGGAGAAGCAGGCTCCCTGTGGAGGGTCCCATGTGGGACTATATCCCAGGACCCCCGGATCACAACCTGAGCTGAAGGTAAATGCTCAACCACTGAGCCACCCAGATGCCCCTTCATTTGTTTTTTCTTAAAGATAACAGTGCATCATAATCAATCAGCATTTCTTCTGCTATTGGCTCCTGGCAGGTTTAGAATCCAACAAGTGGCTCATCTCTACTCTAGCAAGTATTTTAGACTTACAATCTATGCTTTTGTATTGATCTTATTCCTGCCCAGATTTATTTTTCCATCCTTCTATTTGTTTTTGCTTCTTTACCTATGTCTGATAGATCTTATCTTACTAGGTTGCAGTATTTTTATAGACTTCCACAAATCCTTTTTGAAGTAATGTAGCAGAAATATTAAACATTTCTATAAAAACAGAAGCAATGATCAAAATATTTAATAACTACTATGGCATGGCCATTGGTGAATCAGAAAGGTGATATCCATTAACAACAAAAATGTCAAACTAGTACAAGCAAGCAGAGCACCATCCTTGCTAATAAATCAATTAAATAGCATCATCTCAAGTGGAAGAGAGAGCATTCATTTGGCTTGGATTTAGGGGACCAGGAAAAGTAGTACCAACAAGGAGAAGTACTGAAGCAAAAGTCAAAAAATCTGATTTGGAAAACTTGGCTCTGTCTCTTAGTCACTTTCTGAGTTTCATATTTCTCACACGCAAAAAAGGTAAAAAAAATACTTGCCTATTTCAAGGGGCTGCTAGAGAAAAGAAGTTATATGAGTTCTCTGCAAAAAATATATGACTGAACTGATGTAGAAATGTTGCACCCCAAATGATTATTTGGGCCTTTCAGTAAATTTTTTCAATGAATCATTTTCTTCCAGTTTTCTTTTCATTGCATGTGCAATGTTCGCACATTAGAAATGTCTCTACCTTGGTCTTCTTGGATAATTTTGGAGACTGTTACTTAAATTAGTGGATTCCTCCACAGAGCAAAGTAGAAACACTGGGTGGCCAGGAGCTACCACCCTGTGCACAGAAACCTACTCTACAGTGGCCTTGGGATTGGGCCACATGGCCACAGGAGCAGCCAGAAAAGAGGGAAGGGCAGGTGAAGCCAAAAATTCAAGCCAGGCATTTCAACTTCAGCCCTTAGCCAGTGAGGTCATTTTCCATGTGTTCTCTGTTTCCACTAGATTCAATGTCTCTCAAATGTCGAACACACAAATCTGAGCCCATATGATGAGCCATCCAGACCAGCACAATGGCGCTTGCCATCCTGACACTGTCATCGGAGCTGGATCTTTGTGAGTACAGGAATCAAGCCAGGGCTGGAGGTTATAATTTGTTCTCTATGTCAATGAAGTGCTTGTCCTCATAACCCTAGTTTCTGAAAAGCTCACCATCCATCATATCTCTGGAGGCATAAGGCATAAGACTTTCTGGTTTACAATCCCAACTCTGACATGGGCAATCTGTGTGGCTTTGGTCTTCAGTTTCCTCATATATCATGTGCGAATAATATGAGTACCTAAATGAGAGTGGTAGCAAAGATTTAATGAGATCATTTATGTAAAGCACTTAGAGTACTTACTGCTCACAGAAGCATTCTCTGTGTGTCAAGTATTGTTATCCATGCCCCCACAAAAGAATAGTATAGTTTCAAATTCATTAACATGGCAAGGCTGCTATTGATTGGTCAAGATCATTCTGACCCCCCTCACAGGAATTCTTTAGTATGGCCACACCTAACATTTGTTTTTTCACCCCTGCTCTGTTTTACTAGTTCTGTTCCCTCTGCATGGAAAACTGTGATATTGTAATATAATAAGAAATATATATTTGATTGTTGTTCCTAGTTCCTGGCACAAAGCTGCCAAACTCTTGGAATTTCCTGAGTGATATGGGTGAGAGGAACGTCTTTTATTTTTCAAAATAAGCCCCTTCCAACCATCCTTGAGTTTGTACTAATGAGATGACTTGTGGAATGTTCCAAAAGATGGAGGGCTGCTCCCCAGGAGAACCAGCCATCTGATTACAAGGTTGTAACTTAGAGTCCCTTCCCCAACCTCCTGAGGAAGGGGAGTGGGGATGTAGATTGAGTCCATTTACCAATGGCCAATGATTTAAGCAATCATGCCTATGTAATGAATCCCCCATAAAACCCCCAAACAAACAGGTACAAAGAAGGTCCTAATTAGTGAATACAGAGATGTACTGGAAAGATGGTGAGCCCAGAGAGGCCATGGAAGCTCCACACACCTTCCGATCTTGCCCTGTGCTTCTCTTCCTTCTTGTTTCTGAGTTGTATCCTATTATAATAAACTGGTACTCTAATAAGTAAACTGTTTCTCCAAGTTCTGTGACCTGTTCTAGCAAATGATCCAATCCAAGAAGGGGTTGTGGGAACCCCCATTTATATAGCTAGCCAGTCAATCAGAAGTATAGGTGACAACCTGAGACTTGCAATTGGCTTATGACTTAACCTGTACGCTCTGTGTCAACTCCAAGCAGTTAATATAGAAATTTAATTAATTATGACACACAACTGGTGATTGCTGAGAACTGGAGAACTGCTTGGTGTGGAAAAAACCCACATATCTGATATCAGAAGTGTAGATGTGAGTATAGAGAAAAATAATGTTTTTTTCTTTTAAATGCCTTTACCAATATTTACATTTTACTGCATTCTTCAAGAAGCAATTCTAAGCCATCCCATTCAGGAAGACTTCTCATATGTATCTCTCAGGGTGAGATAAGTGTCTATTCCTTGCCATCTTGCTTTTTGCATGAAACTCAAGTCTTCTCCCACCTGGATTGTTGAGTTATTTCAGGACAGAACCTAACTCCTTCATCTTGCTACCTCCCCCAGCATAACCTAACAGAGAGTTGGTGCTCAGTAAACACTGAATAAAATTATACACAAACAAACAAATTTAACATATTGGGATACTGGCATTGCGTACAGACTTATAAGGTGTCAACCGACATGGTACAATTTCATACATGCAAGGAAAAAAGCCAGATAGCCTCAAGTGCCACCAGTGGCCTGATTTCTTAGAGCTCTACTCATTCATCTATCTACACATTGGCCTAATGTTGTGCTGGATTCCAGGTTTATAAAACATAATCAAAAAAAAAAAAAAAAAACCATAATCAGACCTGGCCACTATTCCACAATAGTCTTCCCCTTGGCTGATAATTTTAAGTCTCTGTTTTGAGTTTGGACAGTGTATACACAGGAAGTCCTTCTCTAAATGTCCTTTGTGCCTTTGGAACATCAGTGAAGAATCTCAGATATATTCTGCCTGGGGGACTGAGGGAGAAACAAGGAGAACCTGAGGCCTCCAGACATCTACAGGGGGCCAAGGAAATGACTGTTACCACCAAGGAGAAAAGGAAAGTGCTAAAGAGGTTCAAGTCAGAATGAGTCTTCATTTAAGACACATCTCTGAAGGAGCTGGCCCAAGGAGAAGGCTTACTAATAACTGGGCTCGGTGGGAAAGGGATCTGAAAATAAGCATGCTTTAAAAGAAAGAGCCTAGCTTGGAGTATAGTCCTTGCTTTGAATCTCACCTCTCTACTTAGTATCTATAAGGATCTGGGTAAACCTCACAGTGTCTGATCTTCAATTTCCTCATCTGTACAAATGGAGATGGCCTCATGGTGTTTGTTGTGATGCTTAAATGAAATTGAATATCAAATAACCAGTTAGATTGTATGATCTCAATAAATGTTGTCTTTCTTTTCTCCTTTCCTAGTTAAGTACAAAGCAATCCCTGTGCTTGGCTGTGCTTTCAATCCACATGGCTCTCTAAGTGTCAGATAACCCATGGGTATCTGTTAAGATAGTTGTTCACGTACAAATCAGGATAGCAGGGCCTGCAGGCAAAGCAGACACTGGTGTCTGACACCAGACAAGATGTGGCTTGGGCTGCTTAGGTCTACATCAGGTAAGATGGCTTCTTCCACGAATACCCATTCTGGAACCAGGATGCAGAAGAGACTTAGATGGATTCTCTTTAAGATGAGCCCTGTCCCTCCTTACAGAGGGAGCTTCTAGAAGTGTTGTCCTTGTAGCACCAGGCACAAGGAGAGCTGAGTGGTGGGGCAGCACTGGCCCCCTAGCTCCCACTCCCACCCATTGGAAGCCAGAAGCTCATCCCACTGCTCTCCCAGACTCTGACTGATACTGTGGGCAAGCACGTGGGGTGAGAGCTGTGGCTGAGGCAGTGCTTCCTTCAAACATGCAACTTCAAAGTCTCTGAGGATGTCACCTGGCATGGACGAGAGTCAGGGGCAACTGGAACTGTGGAATTTGCAGTTATAAAAGGTCCCATTCAGAGCTGCATGCCCTGTTGCACAACCAGGGAACAAGGAGACATTTGATGGTATTAAAAAGGCCTTGAGCTCAAAACAAAGGGACACAACTCCCTCTGCTTTGTCTTCTGAGCTTTAAGGCCTGTCTTATGTGATGGTCCGTTACAAAAACAGGTGACAGCTTATCTCACTCTGTCTTGGCAGAAAGCTTACTTCTGGACATAGACCAGGAGGCACTGCCCTCTGACCTGGATTTCCCCAAAGGTTCCAGCATACATTTAATCTGGGCAGTGAAGGATCTGGATTAAAGACAGAGTCACCCAGTACATAAATAGGAGCTCTCCGAGAGTCATCTCCCTCATTCTGATAGCCAATCCATTCCCTGATTACTTCCTGTACCACTCCCATGTCCATCCCCATTATGCTGTCAGTTTACTCCACGAGTTCTGAAGTAGCCTGAGAGGCACAATCTCTGAGACCATGTCTAAAACATTTCAGAACAGTCCAAAATCACGTCATCCTGAACTGCTTATATTTAAGAGGTTATTCCAATTAGTATTATGGGCAAGAGCATCTTACATATACATCTTACAGCTTAGTCCAAACCTGGATGAGGGAACAGAAGTTCCAAGAAGTTGTTTCCAGCCCATGCCAGTAAGTAACAGAGCTGTGGGGTTTTGCCCATTGGCACCATCATCTATCTGCATCAGCCCTTCACATACGGTGTTTGCCATTCCCGGAGAGTCCATTTTCCCAGTGGTGATCACACAAAGGGCAAGAACCATGGGGGATATTGGTAGATACTGCTGGAATCTCCTGGAGTGCCTGTAAAAGATCTTAGCACGGACCTTTTTAAAAATCAACTCTAAAAATAATTGATAAATGATTTATACCACATATATACATATTGATCAGTATCTGATTTTGTTAATTTCTCCATGCACCAGTGGCTCACCTCCTATTTCTAAATTGGAAAGTTTTATAAAGCCCTGTAAGTGTTCACTTTCAGAAGTATAATTATAAGCAGCACAATGTATATTTTGAAGTGTGAAGCATTTAAGTTTCAGGAACACAGTATCCCTGTGCAGACAGAAAAGGTAATTACTTACATGCCAACTCACAACTGGGAAAATGAGGTCACCAAAGAGACCTTAACAATGGAAATCTTGTGTTTCTGGTGCACATGTTCAGTCAGAGACATGAAATTTTAAAGAATCTTCGTCTACAGGAATGATGCCAGCGCCTCTCTCCTGCACATCCTCTCGGTGGATTAATCATCGGGCCCCCGGTAACCACAATGTGACCACTATGTGAGGCGCCTTCTTCCCTGAAACAATGAAGTTCTGTCCGTTTGTCTTTGGGAGGCATTTACAGCTTGAGGACATCGCTCTGTTTTATTTCAAGTACTCAGCACTGGCTTCTTGGGACATGGCTGGAAGGGGTGTTGAGCTGTATTGGGCAATAACAAATGTTCCAGCGGGACACTGAAACATTCTTACCGTGTGGGGCACCCAGCAGGGACACATTTTGAAAGGTGAGGAAGGCAAGAGTGTGTTTCATAAAGCCCAGCGCGAACGTGCTGACCCATTACTCTGGTAAAGCTGTGAGTGTCCTGGCCTCAAGGCCTGAGTGGGGTCTTCCCCACATAAAGGTGATATGACAGAGAGGAACAATTGCTAGAGCCCTGACTTTGACTCAATAACTGATGAGATGAAATAGTGTCTATTCATCTGGCTGAGTAGAACTGTGGAATGCGGTAGCTCTCCCTGAGGGGCCCTTGTGGAGTATACAGAGCAACATTGTCATTCCCAGAAGAAGGTGGCAGCCGCCTTACACAGTAGGCTGCTCCCCCACCCCCATGTCTAAAGGCAGCAACCAAGAGTTCTTAAAATAATAAACAGCTGGCCGTGGACTCCCAACACAAACTCCAGAATTCCAGTACCATTCTACTTGACTGAACAGGTTTTAGACCACAGCACAGGAAACCTGGAGTCCAAAGGCCTCCCACCCCATACACCATGCCTGGGCACCTGTTAGAATTATTGTCCTGAAGCTTCATATGTGGGAGACAATCGCCTACATAGGAGCCAAGGAGAGGGGGATTCAAAGGTCTTGAGCTCAGCCATGTTGCTTCTCATCTTTTGGATATACAAATGCAAAGGCCACTGAGGCTCTGAGTGTTACATGGACATGACTATCTTCCCATGTCTGAGTGGGCTCCTCTTCTTAAGAGGTAACTCATCAACCTCCTTCTTGACCTCAGAGACCAGAAGCAAGGAAAGCACCAAGGGGGAGATGAGGAAGGACAAGATCTCAATTAAGATCGTAACAAAGACTTCGTAGCAACCGTGGTCTGAACTTTCAGAGCCATGCTGGGAGGAAGGATGGGAATAGAAATTCTCTGCAGTCTGGAAAAAAAAAGGGGGGGGGGGGGAACAACCAAAGACTGGGAATCAGAGAAACTGAATTTTGTTTCTGGCTTTGCTACCTGCAGGTCATGTGACTCTGGACAGATTATTTAACCTTTATGGGCCTCAGTTTCCCCACCTATACCCATAAAATAAGGGTAATACAAAACCTGACCTTGTGTCTTGCCCATAGTACATAACTAATAAATATCAATTACTTGATTAACTACTAACCGAAGGGCTAGCTTCAACCTCAAAGTTGGTGAGGGTTCACTGGATGGTATCTGACACTTGCCTTATAAATAATAAACACTCACAATTTAGAAAACACTGTCAGGAAGTCTACCTCTCCAAGGAGCCCTGAGAAAGCTTCAGAGGATGTGGGGCTTCACAAAATGTGGGGTACAGAACACTGATTATGTGACATATTAACAGGTATTCTATGGCGGGAAACAGGAAATTCTGGGTTAAACAAATGTAAATAGGTTTCTGTCCTGTAGGTTTTCTCCGGGTGTGTTGTAAATTTCGGAGAGACAGGAAACACAGCTTTTTCCAAGCTCACCCAATCATTGAACGCCTTTTCACAAGGTTCTCCAGAATCTTACCTTCTTGAGTAATAAAGATTGAAGTTGGGAAAATAACTGCTTTAGACATATCCTTATGAAGAAGGAGTTTCCATGGAGCCCCTCCTAGGCAATAAACCTTTTGGTTTCAAGGGCTGAATACATATTTATTCCTTTTGCCAAGTATTTCACAAGGCTGTGCCCACTGCAGGTTATTTCAGGCTATCAGCATGCTATCGTTCATGCTAAATTGTTTACATCTGCAAAATGGAAATAACTATTGGTAAAGAGAACGCAGCAGCCAGCAATTTGAGTACCTATTTCACCCAGTATCTAGAGTACCTCCTGGTGATGGCACAGGAGACACACCCTTTAAACCCTGAGTCAGAGGCACATCCACAGAGGTTGAAGTGAAGGACCTGAGTGACAGAAACAGCCCTCCAACCTCCAGACTTAAGAGATGAGGCAAAGGAACCCTATTGTCTCCTCAGCATCTGAGATACTGGTGAAGCCAACAAAGGCCCCTCCAGGAGTCATGCATATGTGCCATTGAAGAGCCAGGAAAACAATGGACTAGCTTCTCCAAAATAACCTATACTTCTAGGTCAATCCAGGGATACCAAGAACCAGGAGCTGGTGACAGATCTTCATACTTATCTTCATTTGTATGAATAGAGATACACAATTAGCCTGTGACAGATTTTTTGGAACCACAATGAAAACCAGATGATACTTGTCATTGGTGTTCTCTCAGTATCCTAGGAAAAAAGCTTCCCTTCTGGGGAAATGAACTAGTTAGTCTGAGGATTGAGGAGTATCAGAAAATTGATCCACCACCTCAAAGAGGGGACCTGTTTTCCAGGTTGCTAGGACAACTCGTGACAACCGTAAGGAAGGCCCTTCCTAAGGAGCTCAAGGCACAAGTCCTGTTTGGGATCAGCAATTCTCAGCCTGTCCTCGGGGTCCTGTCACTCCACAGACCAACACTCCTGAATTTATAGTCTCCAGGGTCATCTTCAGAAATTGCCTGGCTGAGAAAAATAACAGAACAAAAGCCAAGAGAAAAATTCAGGGAAATACAGTTATTTGTTAATGCTCGCTAAATAGCTTCAAAGTGCTGAGTTTTTGAAAAAGAACTTTTGTTTCTTCTTGGATGTGTTTACTCAAAACCAATGATCAAGACTTTCCTGTGCTAGATGCTTGTGATGAGAGGATGAATGAGGCCACTTGATGCCCTCAAGGAGTCCTAGGGGAAGGGAACAATTCAATCCCACAGTCCACAATGTGGAATATTCCATAGAAGTTCCAGGGAACTGAAGGGGAGCTGAGGAAAGGTTCTGAGTCAAGTCTGAGGGGAAGCTATTCAATAACACATCCTCACCTAGGAGTGGGGATGACAGCAGTTGGCCAAGTGAAGAAAGGGGGTGAGGAGAAAAGCTTTCCAGGCAAAGGATGTAGAAAAAAGGTACATCCTTGTCCCAGTTTTGCCTGTTTCCATCTGTATCTGCTTTCTATTGCTGCTGTGACAAACTACCACAAGTGAAGTAGCTTAAAATAATATGGATTTAGGATATTAGAGTTCTGAAAATCAAAAGTCTGAAATAGGTCTCATGCAGCAGCAATCAAGGTACCAGCAAGGAGGTTACAGGGGAGTGTTCATGTCTTTGGCTTTTTAAGATTCTAGAGGCTTCCCATATTCTTTGGTGGGTGACTCCCAGTGAGCAATTATATCACCCTCACTTCTTCTTCATGGTCACTTCTCCTTTTTGGACTCTCACTCCCCCGCCTCCCTCCTCCCCTCATAAGGATCCTGTGATTACACTAAGCCACATGAATGATCCAGCATAATCGCCCCACCTCAAGATCCTTAATTTCTGCATCTACCAAGTCCCTTTGCCACGTAAGGGAAGCATATTCACAGGCTCTGGGGGTTAGGACATGGACATTTTGGGGAGGGCCACCATTCTGACTACCATATCATTTATGGCACTCAGTTTCTCTACTATAAAGTGGGTTGGATCCCATGGTCTCTAAGAAGGTGTCCAGTTCTGTCTATCAGTGGGTAGCAAATAGTTATCCAGAAACTAGAGCATGGGGTCATATCAGGAGACTGATATGACTCTCCAGTCTAGATGCCTAAATAATTGAAGTCGCCTTTGATTTCTGGTCTTTGGTATGAGACCAAAAAAAAAAAAAAAAAAAAACAGAATATCTCTAGCCACTCCATGCTTCTGCAGGAGGTTCTGCAGCCTCCTGACCTGATAGAGACTCCAGGAGACAGACCCATCCATAACTGGAACCAAGAGAAGTCAAAAGAAGATTTTCTTCCTTTCCTGAAAATCCTGTTCTAAAAGTCCTCAGGTCTCTAGGATAAAGGACCGTTTGTTTTGTTTTGTTTTTAAGATTTTATTTATTTATTCATGAGAGACCAGAGACAGAGAGAAAGAGGCAGAGACACAGGCAGAGGGAGAAGCAGGCTCCATGCAGGAAGCCTGATGTGGGACTCGATCACGGGACTCCAGGATCACGCGCTGAGCTGCAGATAGATGCTCCACCACGAGCCACCCAGGCATCCCTAGGACTTTTTTTAATATCACAAACTAATTTATTTTTAACTGCTCCTTTACCAAATTCACTTAAGAGTTAATTAAAATTCTACACAAACCATTAAAGCAAAAGTGAGAATGAATTAAAACTTGAAGTGCAGAATTAGACTGAGTGAGCGATCATTTGCACTGGAAAGATGCCTAATTTCCAGTGGTCATGGACGAGGATTAAATGAGAGAGGGAAATAGCATGGCCCGGAGGGGAGAACAGAAATAAAAAACCCTAAAATTAGAGTCTAAGACTTTGGGTACAAGATTTAATTTGGCTATTATAGGTCACTGTGAGCAAGTCCCTCTCTTTTCACGTTTCTTGTTCTTCCTCTGTAAAAAAGACAAGTATTAGGTTGGGGCCCTCTGAGCTCAGCATTCCAGACCCAGGGGCAGGGAGTGGGGGAAATGTCTCCTAACAGTGATTTTTGGATACATTTTCTTTCTGTAGGTCAGAAAGTAACCAGTGATGTGAACCCTCCAGTGACCTCCTGACAAAGAGTGTCTCCATCCACAAGGCCGAAGATGCTATCAGTATGGAACTTTCCACCTTTACTAACATTTCTTATCTTTCGTCATCTGCATAGTGACTGTGTAAAATGCTCTCAGTTGGGTGTTTCTGATTCATTTTTGTGATGGTCCCATGATGTCTGAGGAAGTTAAAGTTTAAACTCTCACCCTTCCCATTGGCCTTTACAACTCTGTGGACTCCCCCAGTTACTGGGCTGAGCTTTCTAGAAAGGTAGATGGCCTGACCAGGACAAGTGGCTATATTTGCTGAGGAGAAAAGCTCAGCCAGCTTTTAAATGGTTCTCTGATACAGCAGCAATAAATGAGAGCCAGCCTGTCAAGGCCTCCATTTTCAGCTGGTGTTATGAAGATCTCTATCTAGGAATAAACTTCCTCAAAGATAAAACAACAGACTCGAGCTTTAGAGACAATAGCAATATTGTCTTGGGAGGTGGAGACACTCCTAAAGGCACTTAGAGAACACAGTGTACTCTTCTCACTGATCCTAACAATCTGTGTATTGTTCAGGGACTAGCCCCAAGCAAAGTCAGTGGAGAGTTTTTGGGGTCCTTTAAAACACTGAAGTCAACCTGCAGTCTCCAGAGAATAAAGAGAATTTTTTTTTTTTTTTATTATGTGATGTGTTGTGACTGCCACAGTAGCTGGGCTTCAGGATGCTTCCTGACACTTGGTCCCAGCTTCAGAGGCATCTGGAGTATATGCAGATTTGCGTGTGCACAGGTGCTGTCATGTAATGGTTCACGTGTGTGTCTGTGTGTGGTGTACGTGGCTGTGACCCTGGATGGAGGGATGCTGATCTGAGGTGCAGAAGAGGTGAATGTCAGCACTTGAGGGTACAAGGATAGGAGTGTGCAGGTGCATGTGTGCATACTCACCTGTGTCAAGTGTGTTTTTGTGGGTGGTGAAGTGGAGTTTTATAGAACTCTGACTCTTGTCAGGCCCACACAATTATCAGTCTTAACATTCAATCTAGTGAAGACACTGTTGGTCCAGGCCAAACCCCAGTGGCTCTCAGACTCATCCATTTATCACAGAGGTTTTTCTGAATCCTTACTATGTACAAAGCCTGTGTCAGACACTGTAAAAATGGTAGAAAAATATAGAAGAGGCTTATGTCCTCTAAAATGTCACCACATAGTATGAAAAATGAGAAGCATATACTTGGAAGGTAAAACACCCCCAAGCAAGAAGGGAGCCTTATTGTGGTGCTCAGATACCTGCATGTTACCTCACCTGAGGATGTCTTTAACTATAAAACCTATGGAGGCCACAAAAAGAATATTTTCAACATGCTGAGTGAATTCTCTAAAATGTAACTGATATTCTAGGGCCCCTGGGTGGTACAATCAGTTGAGCATCTGACTCTTGGTTTTGGCTCAGGTCCTAATCTCAGGGTCCTGGGATTGAGCCTTGTGTTGGGCCTATGCCCTGTGCTTTGTGCTCAGCACAGAGTCTGCTTTGTACTCTCTCCCTCTCCCTAAGGCCCTCCCCTGCTAAGATAAATAAATCTTTAAAAAAATAAAAACCAAAAGATAAAATGTAACTGATGCTCTTTTTAATGTACAGTTAATTTAGATTTTGTCCTATAAGACAAATTATAAGTAATATATTTACCTGTTAGAGGTGTGAGATTGGCTTTTGGTTTTTCCTCATTAAGAAACTGACAAGGGTGTTATAAGGATGAAATGATGATGGTGATGATGATGATGATGATGATGATGATGATGATAATAGGACAACAAGATTAATGATAGAAATTTACTAAGTCTATATTAAATCTGCCAGGCATTGGATTCTTGGTTTACATAGATTTACATGATGAGCTTGAATTGCATCCATGTGCCCTGGGAAACTCTGCAGAGAGGCTTGAAGGAGAGATCTGAAAGGAGACCCAGAGGAGAACTGGCAGAGAAAGTGGAGGGTGTGGCAACCTGGCTCTTTCCTAAAGGATCTTTGAGCCCTCTGGGTACTCTAAGCTTTGCCTTGGGCCCCAACACTAGGTTCTTAATTTTGCAAGACTGAAGAGGAGGTCGCTCCTCAGGGATTGGTGGTATTCCTATGGCCAAGATAGTGATTCATTGCCCAGTCCATTCCATATCCAGCCATTCTACCCCTGATCAGCTTCAGAAAACTGTCCTGTTTTTAGAAAACTATCCCCAACTCCACTATGTCCTCTCTGTGCTTCCAAGGGGATATATTTCAAGATAAGCCAAGGTTCTAAGTTGGCCACAGCATCTCTGTCAGTATCCATTTAAATAACCATGTCTCCTCAAATCTATAGTTCTCAGAGCTTATATGCAGCACTCTCACATTCACAGATTGATGGGTCTTACCCTTTGAGGTAGGACTAGCCAACCTGACTATTCTGGGGTAGGTCAAACCATGGGAAAAGAATAAAATCTCTTACTAGTAATTGCCAAAACATATACATCTTAGAAGTCATCTACTCAACAGAACTCTGCACTAGCCAATACATAATAACACACTGTATCTTCTATTTCACAGGAGCTCCCAATCCCTTGATGATGGAACATGTGGCCTCTGGAGCAGACTATTGATCTGAATATCTTTGCTTAAGTGGAGAGTTGCTCAGTGATGGCTATGGATTCTTACACCAAGACCAAGGCCACAGGAAGATCTATTTTAATATTTAATCAAGGAGAAATCACTAAGAACTCAGGTGTAATAACAGTAATCTTTGCTAACTTTCTTCAAGGGATTCACATATTGTTAATATTCTGAAATTCTTATATTTATTTTTATGCCATTTCTGGTTTAAATGGATTCAAAAGAGTTTGTCATTGTTGTTAACAATTTATGTTTGCCTGCATTCCAGGAACAGGTTCTAAGTATGAGTGGGAATGCTTATTAACCTAGACTTTTGACCTAGAAAGGAATCTAAGATAAATCCAGAGTGTCCCAGGTAAATTAGGCTGTATATATGAGGTTGTCAATTGTGCCATGGGGGCCTGGGAACCAAAGGTATTGCCAGCAAGTTAACTGAAATTACTTCATGCAAATAAATTACAGCAAGCTGATGTTCATTTCTTTGACTATCTATATTCTTTTAAAATATGTAACCCTGGCTAATTTCTTAGGGAATGTCATATAGGAAAAGATAATTTATAAGCCATTTTCATTTCCACCCACTAAATATTTATATATTTCTCCTCCTCCAGGGGTCATAGCTGGGTCTATTTTTGCTTTGCAATTCTTTTGCCATCTTTCTGCCACAAGACAATTCTCAGCTTGTCTCTTGTTTTGGCCAACCAAGGCAAAGACTACCCTCAGCTTCAAAACCCAAAATGCTTTAAAAGTTTATACTTGACCTCCTCTACAGTGGAAGACCAGTAGATTTCCTTGAACAAACGAATGGCATAGAGAAGGAGATGTTTAATTTGTTACTTTATGTTGCTAGGCATGGGAAGAGAATATTATCTATAGAAAGGACCTCTAAACAGTAAGTAAGTGGGAGGGAGGGGGGTATTAGTGGTGTGTTGACTCTTCTGGCTAGGAGTTAAGAGATAAAGAAAATCTGATCTAATAATCTAATAATTAGAGATCTAATAATTCACTATTAGACCATGTTACTTTGGGCATGTTATGATCTCGCTTTCTGGGCCTCTAATTTTTCCTCTATAAAATACAGCTTTCTAAATATCCATCCAGGGGTGGCATATTGTGGTATTCTATGGTAGTCCCATTCTATTCCCAACTTTTATTGTATTATAAAATGACTTTTCTGTCTCCTGATTTCTTCAACTGTCAAAGAAGAGACAAGGCATTGTGGGAAGTCCCAGGAAAATTGTTGGACTTCCTAACTGAATAAGCAACATCCAAGGAATATGGTCAATAATATTATAACAACTTCATGTGATGCATGGTAAATACACTTATCAGGGTATTTTGTAATGTATATAACTGTCAAATCACTGTTGTGCACCTGAAACTAATATAGCATTACATATTCATAATACTTTGATTAATTTTTTAAAAAAACTTTTAAAGAATAAAGTAAAATCTCATCAAAGGTAGTTTTATGAAAGAAACATACGCAGGACTTTGTTTCTGCATTGCAGATGCAAGGCTATAAAAAGGGGGGACAAGGGAAGAAGGAGAAGAAGGAGAAGGAAGAGGAGGAGGAGGAGAAGAACACTCAAGGCAAACAGAAATGTGCATCTTAGGATCTTTCATGTTACAGGGCATACGAGGGGCACCTGGGTGGTTCAGTCAGTTAAGCATCTGACTCTTGATTTCATCTTAGGTCATAATCTCAGGGTCATGAGATTGAGCCCCGCATCAGGCTCCACACTCAGTGCGGCATCTGCTTGAGGAACCTCTCCCTCCCTCTGCCCCTTCCCCCACTTGTGCTTATGCTTTCTGTCCCTCTCTCTGCCTCTCTTATCTCTCTCTGTCTCTCAAATAAATAAATAAAAATCTTTTTGTAAAAGAAGAAAGGGGAATAAGAGATACAGACCAAAGTGGGAAGAGAAGTCAACAAGTCCATGGTCAGGGGGAAAACACTGAGGCAGTTACAATCCCTACCACTCTCTCCTTCAGCTGCTCCCAAGTCAGTCTTTGAACTAAGTAAAGCAAGATACACACAACTTTCAAAACTGAGGCATCATAAGCGATACTCACAACATAAAAGGATACACCATATACATTCCACTTGGGATATTAGAAAACATTAAGATAAATCTCCTTATCCTGTAAGGTTTGGAATATTCTTAAGGGAAAATTTTGCCCTGGTGAAGTATTGCTGGGACTTATTCACAGCTCAGAAATGAGGAAGGATGTCTCCATCTCATCCAATGATTTACAAGGCTGACTTGAACATTTCCAAATGAGATTTTTTTAAAAGAAATTTTGCCAGCTTATTTTTTCATCTCCCTCTTGGTAGCAACTGAGATTCTGAATTCAGTGAATATATGTTAGACACTGTTTACTTGAACTTTCTAAAACAAACTGTTCATCTTGGGTGTAACAGAAATGCTCTCTTTTTTATATTACTGTTCCCATGCCTCTCTGCAGAGACTCGCCAACACAAACACCTACTTACAGGGCTGTGCTTCACCACTGTAAGCTCTTTGGCAACTCTGCCATTGGATTTCAGTCGATAAATTTGCATTTAGCGCTTAATTTGTTCAGTATGCCTTACTAATTTGGCAATATTTATTTTGGCTCAGAAAGCATAAGGCAGCTAAGTTCTATAGTTTTGTTTGGTGGGTGTGTTTTTTTCATTTTCATAAAAGGATTTGAGATATGAAAAAAGTTACAATGTCATGGACAGGACTGGTTTCCTGTTTATGAGTCACCATAAATATGAAAGGTGCTGGGTGACATTTCTCGGCTGAGAGAGTCCATACAACCCTGTGCGGAGAGCAAATCCTCAAGCAGGGTGGTCTTGAGGTGACTTGCTGACCTTGTATAATGTCAAGAGGAATTATTGTTAAAGTACAGTAGCCAGATACCACACACACACTCACTCACACGCACACATACACACAGACACACAAACTTCAATGGTTTTCCTCACCCTCACTATTATAGGGATGAGAGTTTTATTATAATATCTTTATGTTCTCAAGATCAACCTTCATCTTTCAGGAAAAAAAAATGACAGGAAGTGCATTCATGTCTGTCACTTTTCTGTTTGTTTGTCTGTGTGTCCTTTCCTGAGTCTCCTCCACAGACACAAATCCTTTTCCACAGCACTACACCCAGAAAATTCTCCTGCTAGATATGGGGCTGTGCCTGGTGCCCCTTCTGTCTCCCTCAAGGGATGCTGCAGCTCTCTGAGCCCCAAGCAGTCCATGAAGTATCCATATTAGTCTCAGGGAACACAGTAGTTATCGACTCTGACCTTCCTAAGACCTGTGTGTTCAGGAAAGAGTGGCCCCAACAGTTGGGTTGTGCACTATTTGCTAGAACATAGAAGGCAAACTGAATGTTCCCTAGAGAGGAGGCTGTTCTCACTCAATGACAAGTAGTTTCAATGTCTGACATCTTGTGAAAGTCTCAGAAGAATGGGGCTCATGGCATCAGACTACATCCATCCATCTCAGCTCTGGTCTCTTCCAACTTCCAGCCCACAAGCACTCAGGATTCAGTCTGAGATATTAAGACTGCACTTTTTGCAAAATGAATCAAGTTAAGTCATGGATGGCAGTGCTTCAAGGCTGTGATTTCTCATCATGTAGATAAAACACTGCCCATGAAATTCTGAAAACCTTTTCCATATCAGTGAACTCCTACCCACTTCCTGAACATGCCATGGCTTTGTTTTGAGCTGCATACATTTGCCCAGCTATTCCATCCACCCAACAGGCCCTCTTCTATCCTTCCTCCCCTAGTAAACTCATCCACACCCTCCAGTACCCAGTTTCAGTGTAACCACTCCAGTGATGCTTTTGCCCACTTCCCAGGGAGAAAGTCCTTTCCTCTCTGCTTCCTTTCATCTCTGTACTTTCTTTTTCATCTCTGTACTTTCATTTGTTGTTTTCCTCAGGCATGCTTTATTTCATTTATTCAGATAATACATATTTTAATGCTATCTATGCCAAAGACCAAGCAAGCTACTTATCCTAGAATATTGCAATGTTCATTTATAAAAATTGTCTCTTTGACGAAACAAGTCTTATGAGGTCAGAAGTATTGTCATTTGTATCTTAAAATCCCAAGTGCCCAGGGCAAGGTGCATGGTTTCCTTGTAAAAATTATACTTATAATAGACAAATTAGTGTCCTGTACTCTATAGATTCAACCTAAATTGATCACTAAGTACCAGACAACAAGCCATATCTTTTACGAATACATAGGCATGCTCCTAAGTACTAGCCTTAAATGTAGGAAACACTAGATTATTCATACCAGGAAAAGTTAATGTCTTAATTTCTGCATCTATAGAGATTAAAGTGCTCATACTGTTAATGTGGGAGCTAAAGAAAATAACATACAAGATATATTTTGCACTTATGCCAATGTTCTATGAGTGGTAGCCATCCATCTTAATTTCCAATATGTTTAGGAATTATGTTAAAAATTACATTATAAATTTTTCTAACAACACAGAGTGGAAAATTTAGGGACACTGTCAGGGCTGGACCACATAGCTCAAAGGCAATAAATGCAATAAGTGATGTTCACTTTGTCAACAAAAACTACTCTGGGGTCAGCTCAAAAAATCAAGAGGATGCCATCATTCAGTTACTCAGATAAAAAGGCTCTCACAGATATTAGATTTAAAAATGACCAAGATACCCAAAAGGAGTTCTACAGCATTCAACTAATCAGCTCTAACTCATTCACATCAGTAACAAGCACTTGTGAAATGGCCACATCTTGCATACTTTAAGCCATTGTTTCTGGCTTCTTCCCCAAGGGCATCAACTGCCATCCCTGCAATAGAAGTGAGATTTACACTAGGATGATGGGCATAAATAGAACTATCCTAGGCAAACTGGGATGTATGGTTGATTATATATTTAAAGAATAGAGATGCTATTAAAGTAAGGTTTTAAGTGAGGAGGTGAATGATGTGATTTATGCCTCGAGGAGCTCACCACTCTGCCTGCTATGTGGAGAATGCATTGGAGGTCAGTGAACTAGGATACAGGAAAAGCACTAGGGAGGCTGTTACCAGATAAGAGATGGTAATATTGTAGACCACCATGACTGTATCAGCTGAGAGATTCCATAGACCAGTAAGGAAAATGGAGATATAAACTTGACACTTTAAGGATAATTGAATGAAAGCTTTGCCTCCTAGAGGCACTTAATAAATGTTTATCCTTCATCCATTTCTACATTCAACAAATATTTGAGCAGTACTATAGACCAGGAACTGTTCTGAATACTAAAACACGTGTCCCTCCCCAAGCTTCACGTCCAACTGTGGGTATCACAGTATAACCTAAAGAAGAAGGCAGAAATAATTAAAGATTTACATATACACATACGTATAAAGAGATAAGTAATACAGGGAGAACTTATTATAGAAATATTTAATGAATGAAGTATTAACCACAATAAATGAGAGAACTATAAGATAATACTGTCTTGGAGGTCAGGTATTACATAGAGATAACTAAAGAGTATCTTAAAGAGTGTTCTAGAGTTTTTGAAGTAGAGGGTGGAGTTGGTGAGACAGCAAGCTTCCTATGCCAATAGGAAGATATCAGAAAACCAAAGAGGCTTGGGTAACTTGGTGTGTCTCCAGAATAGAAAGGAGTTTACTCCCACTAAGTCCTTAGAGACTGAGTCAGAAAAAAAAAAATCAATAGAGGAAAAAACAATGTTATTCCATCTTGTGGATAATGAGGTTTTAAACAACATTTAAGCTTTCCCAAGTCCTAAATTTCACTAATTACACTGCTTCACTACTTCCGCAAATATCAAGATATCAACATAAACACAGATCTAGATGCATTCAAACCTGTAAAATTAGTAATGAAGATATAAAAGATCTGAAGAGCATGATTAGTAATTGTAATCAAATCAAATACAGATCTACAGAATACTCAACACACCAAATAATAATATATCAAACACATTTTTTTTGTTTTTATTGAAGTTTGATTTGCCAACATTTGGTATAACACCCAGTGCTCATCCCATCAAGTGTCAAGCACATATTTTTAAAGATAGCACCCAAAGCCTAGCATCTGGTATACACACATTCTCCCAGTTATTCATCAAACACTGAGCTGGATACTGCCTTAGAAGTTTTTATAAGTGGGGGCAGCTGAGTGGCTCTCTCAGTTGCTCAAATGACTCTTGATCTCAGCTCAGGTCTTGAGCTCACCGTCATGAGTTCAAGCCTCACACTGCTCCACACTGGGCATGGAGCCTACTTCAAAAGGGAAAAAAATAGTTTTTATAGATGTAAGAAAGGCCCCAAATCAGCTGACTTTAAGATAGGAAAGTTATCTAGTTAAGCTCAACCTAATTTCATGAGTCTTTTAAATTTGGGTCTAAAGATCAGAGACAGAGGATGTCAGAGATTCAAAGCATGAGGAGGACTTAATCCAAGAGGAAATTTTCATTACTGGCTTTTAAGGATGGAGTGAATAATGAGTCTTGGAATACAGGTGACCTCTAAAAACAGATCAGTCCCTTGGCTGAGAACCAGGAAAGAAACAGGACCCTCAGTCCTATCCAAAAAGCAACTGGATTCCACCAACAGCGAGAATGACCTTGGAAGCAGATTCTTCCCCAGTGTCTCCCAGACACAAACTCCACTCAAGGGACATGGTGATTTCAGCATTGTGAGAGACTGAGCAAGCAACCCAGCCACTTTCTGCCAGATTTCTCACCTACAGAGCCGTGGGCTAATACATGGGTTCCATGTAAATGTGTGATGATCCTTTATGCTGCAATAGAAAACCAATACAGGATCAGTCTATAAAGAAATCCTAACAGGGGTGCCTGGTGGCTCAGTGGTTGAGTGTCTGCCTTTGGCTCAGGTTGTGATCTCAGGGTCCTGGGATCAAGTCCTGCATCAGGCTCCTTACAGGGAGCCCGCTTCTCCCTCTGCCTATGTCTCTGCCTCTCTCTCTGGTCTCTCATGAATAAATAAAACTCTTAAAAAAAAAAAACAAAGAAATACTAACAGATATCAAATAACTTCTAAAACATAGACCTGAAATTCTCTGAAATTCAATAAAATTAGAAATGATAAAATGTACCCCACACAGTCTCATAAGTTTGGAATAAGTTTAAAAAGCTATTTTAAACACTCCATGATTAAAAGGACAAATCACATGAGGAATTACAGGTATTATGAAATAAGAAATAGGGCAGCCTGGGTGGCTCAGCGGGTTAGTGCTGTCTTCAGCCCAGGGCCTGATCCTGGAGACCCGGGATCGAGTCCCGCATCGGGCTCCCTGCATGGAGCCTGCTTCTCCCTCTGCCTGTGTCTCTACCTCTCTCTCTCTCCTTGTGTCTCTCATGAATAAATAAATAAAATCTTTAAAAAAATAAGTAATGAATAATACTGTGTCCATGGATAAGAAAACTCAAAATACATCAATTCTCTGTAAATCTATTAAGTCAATAAAATCCCATACTACCTCCAACAAGATTTTTGTGAAGAAAGCAAGATGACCCTAATACTCATATTTAAAAAGTACTTTTCTGGTTTCTACCATTAAAAACCAAGTTGCAAAAAAACAATCTCATGCATATAAATTAGAAAACATTTGTGAGAACATCAAAAGACAAATGAGAAATGAGAAAAATTATTTACACCTATATGATTAAGAACTAATACAGAGAACTGTAATAAATGAAAATAAATAAAAAATACAATAAAAATTGAGCAAGAATTATGACAAAAGTTTACAGGGAAAGAAATTTAAATGACAAACTTCTGAAACTGTTCAACTTCATTTATAAGTACTGGAATGCAAATTAAAAGTTACAAGACACAATCTATCAATTTAGCCAACACTAAAATGTTTCAGAATACCTATTTGGCAAATATATGAAGAAATATATTCTCGTAAAAGTTGTTGAAGAGTAATTTTAATAACAATTATGATCGAAAATGTAATAACCTTTAACAGCAAGTAAATTTCCAGAAATGTATATTATTTAATACATGATGAGAAACTTTCCCTTAATATTACTCTTTTTTTCTTAGTATTTTTGCCTGCTTATTCTTTTATGTAATTTTTAAAATATTATCTCCAAATTTAGTCAGATTTTTTATTTAATTATTTAAATTATTTATATATTTAATATATTTAAATTATTAAGCTCAAATATTAAAATTATTAAGCTCAAATATTAAATTTTATTATTATTTTGATTAATAATAAAAATTAAACCTATGTATTTGTCCCTGAGTATAGATTTTGGTAATATAATTCTAAAATTGTTTATTTTCCAAAATTATTTTGGAATAAATTATTATCTAAGAAATATTTTATTTTTGTTTTAATGGAAAAGAAGTTCTTTTCAATTATGGAACTATAGACAAAAATAATTACAATTTCATTGCTCTGAGAACTGCTTCAATAAAATTTCTTTTGTATGTTTTGGAATTTATTGTGATTTTCTTTATGATTGAGTTTGTAATTATTAAGTGACCTCTGGCATTTTTACTTGTATTTCTAACTGATTTTCCTTTATATACCCAATATTGTGATATTCAATGAATAAAGATTAACAACTGTTACTACATATATTATGGATTCTGGCTCTAGCTCTTTTTAAGGATAATATTGTATTAGTCATGTTTTCTAAATTTTCTGTGTATTGTGATGTTTTCACATCTTAAAGAAAAAAAAAAAAAAACCTTTCTGGCTAGAAAAGACTGCCCCTTCTAAGAGTCAACTAATTCTTAGTGGTAGCAAAGGATTCATATAGGAACATGACTTTTTATAATTATTTTTTAATTTTAGCTTTGTTGACATATAACTGACACCTAAAGTTGTAAGATATTTGAAGTGTACACTGATGATCTGAAATATGTATACATCATGAAAAGAGTCCCCCACCTAGTTAATTAATACATCCATCACCTCATCTTTACTTTCTTTTTTAGCAAAAACATCTAAATCCTACACTGAGCAAATTTCAATTATGCAATACAACATTATCAGTTATAATCACCATGTTTTCCATTAGATCCTCAGACTTTATTCATCTTATAGCTGAAAGTTTGCACACTTTTACCAACCCTTTTCTCCGTTTCTGTACCCGTCAGCCCCTGCGGTTTTTCAAGTAGCACAATGTCCTCCAAGGTTCATCCATGTTGTCACAAATGACAGGATTTCCTTCTTTCTCCTGGTTGAATAATATTCCATATTTTATATGCATATATAAAACACATATTCCATATTATATAATATATATAAAATGTGGTATATATTATATAATATAGTTTTATATTAATATATGATAAATGAATATGCATATACTACAGTCCATATTATATACACACACATCACATCTTTAGGAACATGCTTTTGATACATAAACTAACCAATCCCAAACCATACCTCCTCATCTGGCCTATTTACTACAGGAAACAATATTTCTCTATTTCAGTTATCCCAGGCCAGGTACCAGGCAACTAGGGATCATCCCTGTAGTTTAGAACCTGCCAGAATCATTCAAACTAGCCAATCCTAAACTGTTTACCCTGCCTGTCTCACCTTCCCCACATTAAAGGCTCTGCCCTAAATCTATCATTCATTCCTATGATCTGGTATTCATCCTATGGCCTGCATGTCCGGCCAGGCCTCTCATTTCTAGGGGGAACCAGGAGTGATATTAAACTTTTCTTTCAATGGCATTGAACTCTCCATGGGGTCATTCAGCCTCCTTTATAAATCAAGATCCAGGCATAGAACAGTCAATACTTTTGCTGAAATTATACTTTGTCTAAAATTGATATTCCTCTCTGTTTTTCAGGGTTCAATCAGGAAGCAGAACCTCTCTGAATATTATGAAATCAAGAATTTAATAAGAAGAAGTCTTTATACAATTATGGAAGAAGCTGGGGAAGTAGGGGCCTGAAGGAGGAATGGAGGAGCGGAGAAAACCATTAACCAGTTCTCCAGAAGCTCTGGCCTCTGTAGCGGGATTGTAGCTTGCGAGAAAATCTGGGAGGCCAGCGACGTGGAGCTGCCTGGGTGGGGCCGTGCAGGGTTGTGGGTGAAAAATGCATGTAAAACTAGATCCTCTGCTTAACTACATCTTGTGCAGGTCTCCCACCGAGCTTCTGCTGACGGGCCTGGAGAGGCAACTGGCCAGAAGTCACGAAAAATGAGTGAATGGGGTGAGAGGTGAGTATGAGCTGGAATCCTCTACATCTGCCCTACTCTGTAACCACAAGGACCTTCAGAGAGTAATGACTTAGTTCTGCCTTGCAAATTTCAAGTGGATTCCATTTGTCCTACTCTAATCTGGAAACAGAGAGAAGGTGATTCTGGGAAACTATTCTTAGAGGAACCAAGTAGACCCAAAACCGACCTCCAACTCTCTCTGCTCTCATTATCTTTGCATTTACCAGACACATATATGCCCCTATTACTATTCTGATCTTTTCTATATTATGTTTCAAGCCCCTGCCTTATAAAGAGTAGACATTTATTGTAATAATTTATTTTTATTCCCCAAAGAAGTTTGAGTCTTTCAATAAGGATGGTTAAACCATTTGTCTCTATTTTCAAAATTCATTTGCATTATCTTCCTGTGGCCATTCTTTGTGCTTTGTGTATGTCATTTACATATCTCTTTTATTTTTCAACTTTGAGGTCTTTTGCTCTTACTTTGTCCAGCACTTTAGTAGGTATGCATTTGCTTTTAATTCTTTTAATGATTGTTTTTAAGATTTTTGAAAATATTCTTAAACATACATCTATAGGTCTAACGACCTCAAGACAAAACATCTCCATGTTTTGGTATCATTGAAAGAGCATTAACTAGAAGAGTCATCAGATAGTGTAAATCCAGTCCCAGTTGCTGGTGGCTATGGAATGTCTCCATGTCTCCTACTGACTTTGCAGGACTGTTTCATGGTGTAGTAGTAATACAGGAATAGGGCCTCAAATGCTACTATTGCTACCAATTCCCAATACCAGCCATGTGTCAGCCCACGCCTATTGTGTGTAATACCTGATTTAATTTTCACAGTCTACCTCCAAAATAAGTATTGTCATTCTTATTTTAATAGCTCGGTAAACTGAGGCTCATATAAGGTAAATGACTTTTTAAGGTCACATAACTAGTAAGAATCAGAATGAGATTTCAACTCAATTCTTTCTGACCTCAAATCAATCCTCTAAACTGCCAATAAAATATATGTATATATACTATTTTGCTAAGTTTTCTAACCTCTGAGTCATACCAATTTACAAGCATGTTTTGGGAAAGGATTCATTTTAGGTGTATAGTCAATAAATTGCAATTATTATTATAACTGTCATCATTGACTCTCTCGACGTGTAAAATGTTTAACATGCTTTTACTTAGCCTTCTCCTCCCCCATCTTTCCCCCATAACCATGTCCATGCTCACCCATGCCATAGTCCCACCCATAGCATCCTGGTTACCTCCAACACTAACCCCTGTAGAGCAGAGGGGCCTTGAGTCTTACCAAAGATTTGATAATTCTGAATTGACTGGTGGTGCAAAAAAGGAACTATTTCTCCTTGCTCCAGGGAGACCAGGTTTTCACTGTTCTTAGCAATACCACATGAGCAAGCCTCAGACTGTTTTTCCAGACAGACTCATGGTCTGGCAGTTGTGCAAGTGACTCCCAGTTCTGGATAAAGTGTGGATGTTAGTCCTAAACGTTGGTGGAGGTGTGAGTTTTCACCTTCTCCCATGTCCCCAGGGAAATTTTTGAGGAAATTTGAAAGATCCAATTGGATCATGACCTTGAGATACTTTGGCAATAAAAAAAATTTTTAATTTTAAACATTAAAAACTTCCTAGCCAAATCCATGAGTCAAATCGAGGCTCTCTAGTGATAGAACTGAGAAGGTTAAAATTATGCAAGTCTGTTTTATAGAGGCTGAAAGCTGGTAGTGTAGTAGCAAGAGAAAAGATATTGGCATCAACCATCCTTGGATTTGAATGCCCCCTTCACCAACTGTTGGGTGGGAGGTCTTGGACACCTCACTCAAGCTCTCTGTACCTCACTTAACTATTCTGTGAAATGAGAATTGCAATGCCTACCTTGCCAAGCGTAACGAAGATAATGAAATGCTACAAGAACTTAGCAAATACTCAATGCATGGTAGTTGCCACTAAGGTGAGGTATCGTTTCTATCATTGCTATCACATGAATCTCTTTCCCTTCTGGGTAACTGTAGTGATTGCCTGGCAAAAGAAAATTTATATCAAGTCCCATAGCATTGGTCAGCATGAGCTCTTTTAACTGTATACATAGATTAAGAACTACTTAGTTGATTTACACATTTCTGCAGCTGAAGAAAAATATTTACTGGGCAGATTAAATTGAATTAAAACAATAAGATTAAAAGGAGCCCAGAGGCTGCCCCTCAACTCAACAAAGGATAAGTTGCCTTGCTCTGAGTAGCAAACTCATGCCAGCAGCTTGACTAATTTAGCAGTAATATGAGGAGGTGTGACCCGAGCTGCAAAACAGACTGAAATGCTTGAGAGGGAAGGGTTTTCTCTTCACACTATATTCATGTCACAGCTCTGGGGACAGGTTCACCTCACTGATTCAGACCAACATAGATAAGGAATGCAACGTTTGAATGGGGGCATGATGGCTGAAACATCTATGACATAGGACAGTTTTCATTATAGGCAGTGCCATCTTATGTCATTTCTCCATGAAATGGACAGCTAGCCCTTTATGATTCAGAGCAGATTTTCTTATAAATGTAACTTTATATTCTGTGATCAGGTGATCAGCCTCCCAGGTTGACCATACAAGAATTTCCAATCCAAGCATACTGTGATAAGTACCACACCTGAGCAGCATTAAGCCTAAGAAAGCAGTAGCCAGATTGTTTGCTTGCTTCTTCTTTAGATGGTCCATATAAAGTTGAATTCTCTTCAGGTGCTGTTTTTAAAACAGAACTGAATGGCCATGAAGACTACTGCTAAAACAACATAGGTTGCTTCTATGGATCTTCTAGCACTAATTCTTGTCTAAGCTACACTGGCTGCATTAGTTTATGTCACAGGAAATACTGCCTAACCCAATGGTTACCTAACTGTGTTCCAAAGCTCAATATTTCATGAGATGTTACGAGTTCTAGAAAAAGAAAGGAAATTTTCTTTTTCTAGAATCCAACAAAGTGAAATAAATCTCAAATTTTCAAAATAAATTTGGGAAATGCAGCATACTTGGAGATTCACAGTGTATAGTCAGTTACTAAGATTCCAAAGTAAAACAAACAAACAAACAAAAACACAACTTTTCAAATTTATGTCATCAGTTGTCATGAAAATTAATTTCCATACATAACAAATTTTTGTTTCATATCACCCTAATTAAAATCCTGAAACTCGGGGATCCCTGGGTGGCTCAGCGGTTTAGTGCCTGCCTTTGGCCCAGGATGTGATTCTGGAGTCCCGGGATCGAGTCCCACATCAGGCTCCCTGCATGGAGCCTGCTTCTCCCTCTGCCTATATCTCTGCCTCTCGCTCTCTCTGTGTCTCTCATGAATAAATAAATAAAATCTTTTAATAAATAAATAAAAAATAAAATAAAATCCTGAAACTCGTGTTCAGTGAGACATTCGCTTGGAAAATCCCAATCTACTTATTTTCACCCAATAGTGTATATGTTGTACAAAATCCACAGTAGAATAACAACCCAATGCATACACTATCAACTACATTCAGTACCATCATAATAAAAACAATATACTATTGATACATCATAAGTTAATTTTTTAGACTCTCCTACAAAGGTGATAATTATATTTAACGTAGAATTCAGGGGAAATAAAATCTAAGTTTCTGTGGGAAAGGACCATAATTCCCCTTACATCTATCTCTGGAGTTTTGACCATGACTTCCAGGATAGTATTTTCCAAAGACTAGGCAGTCCCAAGAAAATCCGCTCACAGAGAAGCTTGGGTTCAGTGTCTGCTCATGAGTGGGAGCACTGATTTTTATTGGCACTTCTGCTGCCGAAAAATCCTTTCAATGATATGTAGACAAATTTGCTACTTCTAGTGTTTTTCAATATTATCCTGTTTCTTCTTTTTCCAAGGAAGTAATTAGAATAGTACCCCCCACAGTCTTTCTTTTTCTGAAATGTATGTAAAATACCCTGTCCCCATACAAGAGTGTCAAAGTACACTTCAATTAGGGGTCCCAAAATCTGGAGGAGAAGGTCCTAAGCTAATGGGATTTCAAACTATGCCGATCATAGAACACATTAAGCAGTGAAAGTCATATCCCTTCTTGTGCTGCAAGTATGTATACTGGTTGGGTAGGGCCAGGAACTTCTGGGGGGAATTCACTGGGCAATATGGATTCCCAGCATGCACCACTGATCTGACCCAGAAAGGCCCAAGCCAGCTCTCATTTATAGTTCTGGCAGGCCTGCTGGAGACCAGTAGCTTGCTTTGGCTTCATTTAATTACCTCCCTTGCCCATGAAGTTCATGCTGCTTTCTATGGCACTTGAGAACTGCCAACACCAAAGGGTTTGGTTTCATCTACTTGAACTTGGGTGACACAAATATTTCAGTTGTGAATCAGGCCTGGAAAGGGGCGGTTGGTAAGGTAGGGAGTGTTTGTAGAAGGCATTTCATCACCACTAGTCAAACATGTCTCATTGTTGGTTCAGGAGGTGCTGGTATTTTCCTCTTTGAAGGGGATGCTCAGAGAGCCAAGAGCTTCCAGCCTGGAGCTCAGCTCCAGGGAAGGGCAATGGCCATTAGCATGCAGGAAACCCGCAGGACTAGTTGCTTTGGAATGCTGACAATTTTAGGGGGATGGTTTTATGTCTTTCTTAGGGGGAAAAAGTTGGTAGATCTGTATAAAGAAAGCCTGAGGCTTTGTTGGGGCTGCAGCTAAGTACTTATCCTTCTGCCTGGCTTCCTTTTAAAGGCTTCCCTAGTTGTAGAACCCCAAAGATGAGATCAAGAAACTTGAATTTCAGAAAACCAGTACTGCTGATATCAATGGTAAAAACACTTTATTGGAAGATGAGCATATGGGATTCTTTGGCTTGGGTACATCCCTTGAACCATAAGTAAGACTGACACGGGCCCTATCCAGCAGTGTCCTATATGAGCACTCACCCTTCAGGGCAAGAGGAGGTGGCACCATGGTCCTGAGATCCCTTCTAAGCCTCAGGAATTGGAAAGCACTCTAGCAGCTTGCAGTCTTCTAGGGGTGTGGCATTATGAATGGCAAGGGGGTCAGGAGAAGATTGCATTTAGAAAAACCATAGCTGGCCCATGCCAAGAAACACAAACCAAAAGGAAATATTTTAAGAAAATAAACAAAGCTACTGAGTCAAACATACAAAGCAGAAAAGCGGAACAAAAGATTATTTGAGGCCTGAGGTTTGAGCGTTTTGAAGCCACACATGTGATGGGGCAGCCCAAGAACATGAGGAGCGTGACAGCTGTGTAAGCGCTGAGGCAGTCTGCTCCCATCAGGGGCTCCCAGCCTGCGAGGCTCCAAGCAAGCCCACCGAGCTAGCTGAACACGCTGACTTGAGCTCTTGAGCTCAGCCTTGAGCTATGCACGATGGGACTCCTCCACTGGTAGGCCACACAGATAGGGCTGAGAGGATGGATCCCACCAACTGATTTGCCCTGTTGTATGTGTTCATTGTTCAGGAACCCCAAGGGATATCAGTGTTATAACAGGGTTGGGCTTTTTTACAAGTTTAGCTATTAGAACTTCCAACGAAGAAACTGTTGCATCAATATTACACTGTCTTCAGAATCCCAGCATCCTGGAACTGACCATATTGGGCTGAATCATTTAAAGTCCCAAGAATTTAAACTGTGAAATAAGATACAAGTTAGACACACTTTTCAGGTTTAAGCATATCATCTAGTAAATGGAGTGAGGTTCCAGTGCACAACAGCTTCTGTCTGAGAATAGTGTCTCAGCAGTACTAATTCTGAATCCATTTTCACCTTCTTTGTTGTAACCATAGGACTTTTTGAACCAATTCCCTTAGCCACAGCAGAACGCTGTTCACCAAGATGTGTTATGATACCATGCCTTTGGCTTTTACGACAGGGTCAATAAAGCACATGATTTATGAAAATGGCTCTGAATTTGTTATAAAACTACTGTCAAGAATATGACCATATCTGACTGCAAGCCTTTTGAATCATATGTCAAGTAGAGGGGCCAGTGCAGAAGGCAGAGAGGTGACAAGATTTAGGGAATATTATCAGGCAGAAAGGATGGGGGTGGGGGGTCCCTTGTTTGGTTGAATACTAAGAGGACATAAAAAAAAAAAAACAAAGCCAAGATAAAGTGTGGAAAAAGAGAATTTAGATTTGGAGTGACAGCTTGTTTGCAGAAACGTAAGGCTTGAGAATGTGCAAACACTCATGGAGAAGCCACTGTACTCCAAGGTACTTGGGACTGTGGGAAAAGGGTCAGGATGATAGTGTCCAAGTCTCAGGGATAGCAAGGAGACCCTGCTGATCTACACTTCCAAGTATTTTCTATCTTAAGCCTCTCAGAGAGGTATCAGCCTAAAATTCTCAAGCTTCCTTTTCACAGGTCTACATGGGACACAATACATGTATGTGGAAATTACCTAGTCATACAGGAGAGGGCATAAGGCAGGTGTGCTCAGTGCCTAAGAAGATACTTCAGGAAGAGAGACTTCTGTAAGCCAAAATGACTACTATAGTCTTCATGTAGGATATAGATTAGGGGCAAAACTCGAAGGATAACAATTTTTCTACCCTTATTTGTTTACTAGTAAATAAATGAATGCATGAATAGTTAGCCTGATGTAAATATGTACTTCTTATGCCTTATAATAAAGGCTATGACACCATAAGAAATGTAATCTAAGTACTTAATAAATTGGGCCCAAATGTAGGAACAGAATAGAAAAAACAGAAAATTATTTGTGAGTTACTATCAAGAAAATAAGTAACCAGTGTTACTATTTTGGAAATGGTAATATCCACATATACAGAAATTATAAGTACACATCTGATTCTGGATATAATAATTTTTAAGCACCAAAAGGGACTAATTAACTATCCTAGCTTATATTATCCATATGAAAGGAATTCAGTTCTAAGATATTTTCTCACTAGAACTTTGAACTCAAGAAACAAAGACAGCTATGGTTTAGAAATTGGTTAAAACTCTTAATAGCTAGTGACACATTTCTCTATTCAAGAAGAGAAATTGAAAAGTCTACATGCCATTATCCTATGTATATATGTAGGGGTTTTTGATACTTTAATGAATCAGTTATACACTGCCTACTTCCAAGAAAACAATGATGTGATATCTTTTTAAAAATAAATCTAATAACAAAAAGCAACTACAGAGAAAGGTGTGGTGGAGTCTTGAAAAGATGGTACCTTGAGATAATACTTAAAGAGAGAAAATAAGATGGAAACTTTATAGATGCTTCACACACTAAACTCTTCCTTCCCTTCAACCCGAATGCATCCCGAGTGCTCCCATTTGAGGTCACCTAATTGAATATTTAATGTGCTCACCACATGTTAGAAAATACTAATTTGGTTAGACCATAAAAGTCTAAAATATTTGTATAGCTCTTCTTATAAATAGGCACTTACAAATAAAAATCAGCAATGTGTATTTAGGATTGTTTGGTCTACATAACACATCCACATACATACCATTATATCAGACTCTAAGCCCTTGGAAACTGAACTTTCATATGCCATGATGAAACGCTGTGCCTACATTTTAAAGTGTTTCCTCCAGGATTCTCATTTAACTCTAAGACTATGAAGTAGTACAGACTCACTCATTCCCAGTTTATAGTTGAAAAAACTAAAATGCTACCATCAACTTGACTTATGCTTTAGAATTATCATTTTAAAAACTTATAAATATCAGGTACCTAGGTGGCTCAGTTGATTGATTGTCTGCTTCCAGCTCAGGTCATGATCCCAGGATCCTGGCTCCCTGCTCAGGGGATAGTCTGCTTCTCCCTTGCTCTCTGCCGTTTCCCCTGCATGAGCTCTCTGGCTCCCTCTATCTCTCTGTCAAATATATAAATAAAATCTTTAGAATAAAATAAAATAAAATTTTATAAATGTCAAAATAATCCCACTTACAATTGCACCAAAAATAATAAAATACCTAGGAATAAATTTAACCAAAGAGGTGAAAGACACTTGTACTCTGAAAACTGTAAAACACTGATGAAAGAAATTGAAGATAGAAAACATGGAAAGGCATTCCATGCTCATGAATTGGAAGAACAAATATTGTTAAAATGTCTCTATTACCCAAAGAAACCTACAGATTGGGATCCCTGGGTGGCGCAGCAGTTTGGCGCCTGCCTTTGGCCCAGGGCGCAATCCTGGAGACCTGGGATCGAATCCCACGTCGGGCTCCCTGCATGGAGCCTGCTTCTCCTTCTGCCTGTGTCTCTGCCTCTCTCTCTCTCTCTCTCTCTCTCTCTCTCTCTCATGAATAAATAAATAAAATCTTAAAAAAAAAAGAAAAAGAAACCTACAGATTTAGTGCAATCACTATCAAAATTCTAGCAGCATTTTTTACAGAACTAGAACAAGCAATCCTAAAATTTGTATGGGACCACAAAAGACCTCAAATAGCCAAGGTAATCTTGAAAAAGAAAAATAAAACTGGAAGTATCAAAATCCCAGACTTCAAGTTATATTACAAAGCTGTAATAATCAAAACAGTATGGTGCTGGCACAAAAATAGACATATAGATAGATCAATGGGACAGACTAGAAAATCCAGAAATAAGCCCACAATTCTATGGTCAATTAATCTTTGACAAAGGAAGAGAGAAGATAACAATGGGAAAAGACTATCTCTTCAACAAATGATGTTGGGAAAACTGGACAGCTGTATATAAGAGAATGAAACTGGACCACTTTTTTATGCCATATATAAAATAAACTCAAAATGGATTAAAGACTAAATGTGAGACCCAAAACCATAAAAATCCTAGAAGAGAGTGCAGGCAGTAATTTCTCTGATATTGGACATAGCAAAATTTTTCTAGATATGTCTCCTGAGATAAGGAAAATAAAAGCAAAAATAAACTTCTTGGGACCATAACAAAATAAAAAGCATCTGCACAGTGATGGAAACAATCAACAAAACAAAAAGGCAATCTACTATATGGGAGAAAATATTTGCAAATGACATAACTGATAAAGGGTTAGTATTCAAAATATATAATTAACTGGTACAACTCAATACCCTCCCCCCAAAAAATCCAATTAAAAATGGACAGAAGACATAAACAGGCATTTCTCCAAAGAAGACATCCAGATGACCAAAAGACACATGAAAAGATGCTCAACATCACCCATCATCGGGGAAATACAAATCAAAACTACAATGAGTTATCACCTCACACCTGTCAGAGTTGCTAAAATCAACAACACAAGAAGCAACAGGTTTTGGTGAGAATATGGAGAAAGGGGAACCTTCCTGTACTGTTGGTAGGATTGCAAACTGGTGTAGGCACTGAGGAAAACAGTATGGATGTTCCTCAAAAAGTTAAAAATAGGGGCACATGGGTGGCTCAGTTGGTTAAGCATCTGCCTTTAGGTTGGGTCATGATCTCAGGGTCCTGAGATTAAGCCCCATGCTGAGCTCTCTGCTTGCCAGGGAGGCTGCTTGTCCCTCTTCCTTTACCTGCTTGTTCTCTCTCTCTCTCTCTCTCTCTCTCTCTCTCTCTCTCTCTCATTATCTGCCAGTTGAATAGATAAAACATTTTTTAAAAAAAATTAAAAGAACTACCCTATAGTACAATAATCACACTACTAGGCATTTACCATCAAAATTCAAAAAACCAATTCAAAGGGATACATGTACCCTTATGTCTATTGCAGCAATAATTACAATAGCCAAATTATGGAAGTATCCCAAATGTCATAAATGAATGAATAAAGATGTGGTATACATGTATGATAGAATATTATTCATCATGAAAAAAGAATGAAATCTTGCCATTTGCAACAAAATGGATGGAGTTAGTATCATGCTAAATGAAATAAGTCAACCAGAGAAAGACAAATACCATATGATTTCACTCACATGTGGAATTTAAGAAATAAAACAAATGTGCAAAGGAAAAAGAGAGAGAGAAAAAAAAAAAACAAAAAGCATACTCTTAAATGTAGAGAACAAACTGATGGTCACCTGGGGGGAGGTAGGTCAGGGATGGGTGAAATAGGGTGAAGGGATTAATACTACACTTATCATCATGAGCACCAGGTGTAGTACACCTGAAACTAATATAACACTGTATGTTAACCACACTGGAAGTAAAACAAAAAAGTTAATTAAAAAACTTACAAATATCTCTGCCTATAAATTCATTTACTTCTCCTCTTTGACTTAACAGATCTCATTTTTATTTTTCAGAAAGTTCATTATTTGTGCTGCTAATTTTTCTTCCCTCTTAGTACAAAAAAAATCATCATCAAATCTATGAGGTATATTTGTCGTTCAATTCCAGCAAAACAGCAGACTGATCTGAAACCCCCTTTTCCACAAATAAAATATTGCCAACAGAAAAGTGCTTAAAATATCTGAGAGCTCACAAGAAAGAGAAATGCCCAGTTATCAGAAATGAGAGGCAAATTAGAAGAGGCTGAAATAATCACATATAAAATCTGTGGGAGATAGGTCAAGGAGTACTTACAGGGATGTACATGTCTGTACACATGTATATATATTTATGCAAATGTGTACATATTTCATGTTTATGCAAATAACAAAGATTTGAAACCTATATGCTAAATGTGCAATTTAAGATAACCTAAAGAAAGTTGGAGAAGGAAGTAATACAGAAAAGGAAGGTAAAATAGAGAAAAACAATGAATGAAAACATTCTTTCGAAGACTAATTAAAATAGTTATACCCATCCCCAAACTAGTCAAGATAAAAATTAAAAAGGGAATATAACTATAGGTACAATGGAGACTTTTTCTGATCTTTACAGAATAGTAAAAATACTTTTGTGCGGTTAAATTTGAAAACTGTACAATGCAATGAACCATTTTATAGAAAAAATAATAAATTACTGTTCTAATCAAAGACAAAATAGATAAACTATCTATTAAAGAAACTAAGTGGACAGTTTAAAAATCAATCTCTCTACCCCCATCTTTTCATACCCTCACCTTCCCACAAACCCAAACATGAGGACACGTGGGTGGCTCAGTTGGTTAAGAGTCTGCCTTCAGCTCAGGTCATGGTCCCAGGGCCCCAGAATCTAGCTCTACATCAGGCTCCCTGCTCACTGGGTGCCTGCTTCTCTCTCTGCCCCTCCCTCCTGCTCTGCTCTCTATTTCTCTCTTACTTTCAAATAAAATCTTTAAAAAGCAAACAAACATGATACCCATGCAGCTCATACAGTTTTACAAACTTTTACTAAACTTTCAAGCAACACAAAAGCCCTGTCTCACACAAACTCTTTCAGAGAATAATAAAAGAAGGAATTCTCTCAAACTTGTTTATATAAGGCTAGATGACTTTAATTTCAATACACAACAACCAAAAAAAAAAAAAATTGACAGATTTCACTTATTAACACAGATGTCAATATCCTGCGAAACCTTTCCACTTTCTCCACCAAGAAATTATCAGAGACCAAGAGATCTTCAAGGTTGATATAATATAGCCTTTCCCAGTCACCCTTTACCATCAGTCAAGAATGTGGAGCACTCACTACTCTTCCCCAAGGAAACCAAGTGGGACCCCTCACTAGAACTATGACCACACCCTCCACCCTCAGGCCTTCAACGTCCTCCTCCATAACCAGGAATAAAGAGGAGGCTTATCAGCACTGAAGTAGGAATCCAAGCAGAGCTAAGTCTATGCTCCTCCGACCAGACCATTTAGCCTCTTTTAACAGGGTCAAAATAGAACTCAGAGGCTTCCACACTTAATGAGCCCAGAAGTCACCACTCCACCCTAACAAGTAAAATGCCAAACAGATTGAAAAATCAACACTTCTTGCATCCACAGAAAAGGGAAGGACACAGGGCAAACCATAGCCCCCAGGACTGGAGAGACAGACAGGAAAATGAAGGGAGTCACGACTTACCAGAACAGACTCAGGAGCAAACACCAATGCCCAGATAGGAACTACAGGGTATGAATGACAATTGACGAATTGCTGGAGACTCAACCTAGACACCTCTGAGAGTGAAGAACTCCAGGGAGAAACAGTCACAGAAGCTCTCAAAATTTCATGAGATCTGCCTTCAGGAGCCCAACCAGGTTTTCAGTAAATATCAAAGAGAATTCCCTCAGGCCTCCAGCAAGGGAGGGAGGAAAGGAACCACATCACTCTAATATTCTGAACAAAACCTGCCCTCAGGAGAAACTAGTTAACCAGAGCCTAATCTGCTGGGGTTTTATCAGAGCCTAAGAGACCCGAGGGAACAGAAATAGTCAACTCCAGTCAGCTTTACCTTTCCTGTCCCATTTCAGTGGGGGGCGGGGGGGGGTGGAGGGTGTAAAAAATGGGAAGTTTATGGTCCAGAGGCGTGGGCTCACTAAAATATTGAGATCCACCTAATCATAGGGTCTTTCCCTACATTTTACCTTTTACCACCACATAACTAAAGGCCCATTAGCATCAGTTCTTTCTACCCAGTACATCACGTCCAACTATCAAGAAAAATAAATAGATTGTATATCAAAGGCAAGAACACAATTTAAAGAGACCGAGCAAGCATCAGAAGCAGACATGGTAGGAATGTTGGAATTATCAGACTGGGAATTTAAAACAACTGTGATTAATACGCTAAAGGCTCTACTGAATAAACTAGACCCAACCAAGAATGCATGGTTGCATGGGCAATGTAAACAGAAATAAGGAAATCCTAAGGAAGAAACCAAAAAAGGCTAAAGATCAAGAATACTCTAGAATGCCTTTGATGGGCTGATAATTAAACTAGACATGACTGGGGGACAGGATCTCTGAGCTTGACAATGTATCAATAGAAACCTCCAACTCTGAAAAGCAAAGAAAACAGACTTAGCACACACAAACACACACACACACACACACACACACACACACACACACACACCAGGATATCCAAGGGCTGTGGAACAACTACAAAAGGTGCCATATACACATAGAAATACCAGAAAAAAGGGAAAGAAAGGAGAAGAAATCTTTAAAACCATGATGACTAAGAATTTCCCACAAATTAATATCAGACACCAAACTACATATCCAGGAATCTCAGAGAATGCCAAGCAGGAAAAATGCCAAAAAAAAAAAAAAAAAAAAAAAAGTTACACCTAGGCATATCATTTTCAAACTAAAAAGAAAAGAAAAAAAATCAAAGAAAAAATGCTAGGAGCAGCCAAAGAACCCCTACCTTAGAGGAACAAAGAGAATAATTACATCTGACTTCCCCTCAAAAACCACACAAGTGAAGTGCCTGAGTGACTCAGTCCCCTTAAGCATCTGACTCTCAGTTTCAGCTCCAGTCCTTATTTCAGAGTCATGAGATCAAGCTCCAGGTTAGGCTCTGTGCTTAGTGGGGACTCTGCTAGAGATTCTCTCTCTCCCTCTTCTCCTTCTTCCCCTCAAATAATAAAGTAAATAAAATATCTTTTAAAAAATGATGCAAGAAAGAAGAGTGGAATGTTGAGAGCAAAAAATTACCAACCTAGAAACCTATACCCTATGCAATTATCTTTCAGAAGTGAAGGAGAGGGGCGCTTGGGGGCTCAGTCAGTTAAGCACTTCAGGTCATGGTACCAGAGATCAAGCCTCATGTTGGGCTCCCCACTCAGCAGAAAGCCCACTTCTCCCTCTCCACATTCTCCCTCCTGCTTGTGCTCTCTCGCTATCTCTCTATCTCTGAAAAAAATAAAATACTTTTTTAAAAAGTGAAGGAGAAATAGACTTTCTCAAACAAACAAAAATTGAAGGGACTTGCTTCCAGTAGACTTGTCTTACAAGAAACGTTAAAAGAAGATCTTAGAAGGAAGGAAAATAACATAGATAAGGTACTTGAATCTACATAAGGAAAGGAAAAGTATCAAAGAAGGAAAAATGAAGGTAAGATAACAATTTTTATTTTTCTTTCTCTTAATCAATCTACCAGATACAATCTACCATATATTATTTGTTTCAAGTAATAATAGCAACAATCTATTCACTCATGTACCCTTATGTATATATCTTATATATTTATACATGAACATATATCTGTGTACATATATGCATTTTATGTATATCTCATACTTCTATGCATACCTTACACATGTAAGCATGCTTATATATGTGTCAAATGAATGCAAGCAATGGCAGAAGCCATAGGAGGGAGGCATTGGGATGATGATGTTATTATAAGGCACTCGCCCATGGAGTAATATAGTGTTATTTGAAAGCAGAAGTAGATTAGGACTAGTTGTAAATGTATATTGGAAACTAGGGCAACCGCTAAAAAAAAAAAAAAAAAAAAAAAAAAAAAAATTAAAGAAATATAAGAAGCTAAGAAAGGAGAGAAAATGGAATTGTATAAAATGCTAAAATAAAAACATAATAGGCAGAAAGAGTGGAAGACAAAAATAGGAAAAAAAGCAAGGACCACAAACAGAAAACAGTAATAAATATAGTTGATACTAACCTATGTCAGTAATCGTTTTAGAATGCCAACATTCTAAATGCATTAATTAAAAGACAGAGATTGTCAGGGAGGATCAAAACGCAAGACCTAACAAATGTTGTCTATGAGAAACCCACTTTAATTATAAAGACACATGTAGATTAAAAGAAAATGGATGGGGAAAAAATTTACTATGCTAACACTAATCAAAAGAAAGCAGGAGTTGGCATATTAATTTCAGATGGAGCCTACTATGAAGCAAGGAAAAAATCAGGGATAAAGAGGAGCATTACATAATAATAAGGTATCAATTCTCCAAGAGAACATAGCAATCCTTAATACGTGGCATCTAAGAATATAGCATAAAACTATGTAAGCCAAAAACTAATAGCATTGCAAGGAAAAACTACCATTTCTATTTAGTATTGTACTGGTGGTCTTAACAAATGCTATAATACATTTTTAAAATAAAGATTATTAAAGAAAAAATGTCGTTGTTGACTGATACTACAATTGCATTAAAAAATCTGTAAGGAATTAGAACTGATTGAAAAAGTAAATCAAGTTAGCTAGTTATAAGAGAAATATATATAAATTGATAAATTTCTTATATGTCAGAAACAATTTAGAAATACAATAAAAAACATAGATATAGAGCACCTGGGGGGGCTCAACTGGCTAGGTGTCTGACTCTTGGTTTCAGCTGAGGTCATGATCTCCTGGGTCATAGGATCAAGCCCCAAGTCAGGCTCCACACTCAGCAGGGAGTCTGAAGATTCTCCCTCTCCCCCCACCCATGCCTGTGCACTCTCTCTCTCTCTCTCTCTCTCTCTCTCAAATACATAAATAAATCTTTTTAAAAAATACGTAGTTTCAAGGGCATCTTGGTGATTCAGTTGTGTCTGACTTTTGATCTCAGCTCAGATCATGATCTCAGGGATGTGAGTTTAAGCCCTGCAGTAGAGCCTACTTAAACAAGAAAACATAGATATACTCACAATAGCTACAAACATTATAAGTTACCCAAGAATTGTTTTAACAAATTACATGCTAAGTTTCACAGAGGGAAAAAAGAAACATTATTAAGGAACATTAGAAATATCAAAATATATGGGCAAATACACAATATTTATTGTTAGGAATATTCCAAACCCAAAATATGGTAATTCTACCCTTACTAATCTACAGATTCAATGCAATTCTAAAAAAAAAAAAAATTCCAACACATTTTTTAATGGAGTTTGATAAGCAGAAGTCATTATGGGATTCTAAAATACCATGAAGGGATCCCTGGGTGGCGCAGCGGTTTGGCGCCTGCCTTTGGCCCAGGGCGCGATCCTGGAGACCCGGGATCGAATCCCACGTCGGGCTCCCGGTGCATGGAGCCTGCTTCTCCCTCTGCCTGTGTCTCTGCCTCTCTCTCTCTCTCTCTCTCTCTCTCTCTGTGACTATCATAAATAAAAAAATAAAAAAATAATAAAAATAAAAAAAATAAAATACCATGAAGAGCCAGGACAAATTTGAAGAAGCGTAAGTTAAAACTTGCCCTGCTAACATTTCAAACTTTTGAACTTATTCCATATAAATATAAGGTAAAAAGAAAAAAGGTTGCTTTAGTTTATTGGTAAAAGACCAACAAAACACATTGAAAGGGAACATTGTATATGTCAGAGGTAACAACATACATCAACAAGAAAATCAGACTAGGCAATAAATATTGTTCAGATGAATGCTTTTCCACATGGGGAAAATAATAGAATTTGTGTCTAACTCATATTTTAACATAGATTTCATGTATACTAATATTTTAAATGTAAATTCAAAAAAACTTTTAAATTTAGAAGATAATAGAAATAATTTTGTCCTCAAAATAGGAAAGAATTTGATAAACAAGATAAAAATCTAACCATAAAGGACAAGACTGATTATTTTGTTAGTCTTAAAATTTCTGTATACAGTGTGAATGATATTCTGAAATTGTATATGTGAATAACACTGTGTTAGTGTATACATTCAATAAAAAAACAAGACAAATTTTAAAAGCAAGCCACAGACCACAGGCTGGGAAAAAATATTTATAAAACATGCAACTGGTAAAGGACTGGTACTGAGGGTATATCAAAACTTCCAGTTTAGAATAAAATGACTCAAGAGAAAAATGGGAAAATCGATAATGACTTTTTAAAATCACAAAGGGGCAAAAAAAGCATCTAGACATACATCTTATACTTCACACAAAAAATGACTCAGATGTAATCTTATACCTTCATGGAAAAATGTAAGGCTATAACATTTCTAGAAAATATTAGAATAATAAAATATTAGAATAATATTAGAATACCTGTGAGCCCTTGGGTTTGGTGAGGAGATATAATACCAAAAGCACAATCCATGAAAGAAAAGATAGATGAATATGACTTTTTATTAAAATTAAAAAGTTCTGATCTCCAAAAGACAATTGTTGACAGACTCAAAAGCCACCAACTGGGGCACCTGCATGCCTCAACTCTTGGTTTTGCTTCAGGTCATGATCTCATAGGTCATGGATCAAGTGCTCAGCAGGGAGTTTGCTTGAGATTTTCTCTCTCCGTCTCCCTCTAGTCCTCACCCCACTCACTTGAGCTTTCTCTCTGTTTCAAATAAATAAATAAATAAATCTTTTTTTTAAAAGCCACAAACTAGAAGGAAATACTCACAAAACACTTATCTGATAAAAGACTTGTATCCAAAATATATCAAGAACACTTAAAACTCAACAATTATATATAAAAAAAAAAACTCAACCCAAAGAAGATATACCTGTAGCAAATAAGCACATGAAAAGATGCCCAATACCCTTTGTTATCAGGGAAATGCAAATTAAAATAACAAAGAAATAAATCTATACAACTATTAGAAGGCCACAATGCAAAAAACTGACAACACTAGTTTCTGGTGTGCATTCAGAGCAATAAGAACACTCATTCATCGCTAATGGGAATGAACATGGTAAGCACTTTGGAAAGCAATTTGACAGTTTCCCACAAAGCTAAGCTTAGTCTTTCCATACATTCCAGTGAGCAAGCTACTAGGCATTTCCCAAACTGATTTAAAACTTAATGTCCAAAAAAATAAATAAAAAAAATAAAAATAAATAAAAACTTAATGTCCACACAAAAATCTGCATGTGAATATTTACAGCAGTTTTATTCATAGTCATCAAGGTTGGAAAAAACAAGATATTCTTCAACAGGTGTCACATCTGTGTGGTGGAATATTATTCAGTGATGAAAGGGAATAAGTGACTAAGAAATAAATCCAGAACCGTAGAGGCATATGGCTCCATGAAATAAGCTAGTCTAGAAAGGTGACCTACTGTCCCACTCCAATTATATGAGATTTTGGAAAAGACCTACTGTCCCACTCCAATTATATGAGATTTTGGAAAAGACAAAGAGAGATGGATAAACACATCACTGGTTGCCAAGTGTTTGGGAAGGGGAAATATTGAATACAGTGAGGCATGAGGGATTTCTTCAGACAGTGAAACCAATCTGTGTGACAATGGTAATAGTGGATACGGACATTCGGGATTTTTCAAGTCTGCAGATGCTCACAGCCCAAATAGTTCAAATGCACGTAAATTTAAAAACATTCAATAGGTTATGGGGGAGTAGACTGACAAGAGATGTAACTTTAACTTATTGAAGGAGAAAAAGGGGCTGACCTCAGTAACTTTGGACATAAGCAGCATCTGTGAAACTAAAAGGAACTGTCCAGGAGCACTATACTCTAGCTGACAAAGCTGTGTCCCGTAGGGCTATGGGTTAACAATTCTGAAACCACTATACATCTCTACTGAAACTGAGCAATCAAATAATGGGTGATGATTGCAAGAACCAGATTCCACACTGTTGGGAGTGGGAGCTTACAGACAAGGGAGAGAAGGCTGAAACGATCCACTTAGTAAATGGGGTAGAGTTGGAGAGATCAGTGTGAACCCATGTTTAGCTTAAAACAGATGTAGATGAGCACATCTACAAACCATGCAATCCATTTTATTTACTGCATTTAAACCTCAAAACATCTCTATGAGATAGGTAATTTTATCCCACTTTATAAAAGAAAGAAAAAAGAAAGAAGAAAGAAAGGAAGGAAGGAAGAAGAAAAGAACTAAAGAGAAAAGAAAAATTATATTCAGAGATTTTGCCTGGGCCCCTCGGGTCATGTGTTGGGGATTCAAGACTGACTCCAAATTCATGTTCTCAGGCACCTACTCTACATTGCCTCTCATGTTTAAAAGGAGCACATTAATTCTTGTTGCATAAGGCTGCTTTGCAAATTTAAAACAATTCACATTAGAGTAGACTGTAAATACTTTTTTTCCATCTAATTTTCTCCCCTTGTTGGCATATCAGAGAATTATAGTTCTTTTTTTTTATTTTTTTGTTTATTTTTTATTGGAGTTCAATTTGCCAACATATAGTATAATACCCAGTGCTCATCCGTCAAGTGCCCCCCTCAGTGCCCATCACCCAGTCACCCCATCCCCCTGCCCACCTCCCCTTCCACTACCCCTTGTTTCCCAGTGGTATGAGTCTCTCCTTTTCTCTCGCCCTCTCTGATTTTTCCCACTCATTTTCTCTCCTTTCCCCATTACAGTTCTTATGACTAGTTCTTACCAATGGGTTAAGGACAGGTCATGTGCATTTAATTGTCAGGGTGGGACCATCATGCCCAGGAGATTATGGAAGTGTGTGTTGATATGGAAGTGCCGTAAGATTCAAGTACCCTGGAATGTTGAGCCAACACATGGAGGACAGCTGCCTTGGAAAATTTTGCACAGTGAACTTTGCATGGGAGAGAAATAAACTTTTCTGTTTTAAACCACTGAGATTTAGGGATTGTTTGTTACCATAGAAAAACCCAGTGCATCCTCATCTACACAACGTAGCACCTGGGGTGGTGGTGATGGTGTTCATATTTTCATGATGATTAGTCTTAATGTTATTGTCCATGAAGACCATCAAGCCATTTCTCAAAAGTAACTCTTTTATGGCCCTTGACCCCTCTCCCATAGACAGACAAAATAATATTTTCACTATCAAAGAAGCAAAATTAAGATGATGTAGATGTAAAACATAATTCAATGGCATGGACAAGGAATGCATATATTGTCTGGAGCGTTCAGCCGAAGTCTAAGCATCAGATAAACAGCCTTTTCCCTAGAGTTGATTCTGGAGGCTCTCAATCTACTTACAAGTAATTATAAAGGAATTATACTCACAAGCATGAATGGATTACAAACCATTCCACCACTAAGCAAATTTAAGCAGACTTCTTGATCTCTATCAGGAAGGCCTTCCCCCCTTAACAAGTTCCACATTGCAGACAAACCTTTCTACCATCTGCTCAAATGGAAACATGTGGCAAGAGCCCGCATTTGCACACTTTGCCCTTGGTAAGAAAAGAGACCTTTGGGGATTTTTTTTGGAAAACCACCCTCTTGGCACACAATTTGTGGCTAAGTTTTGCCCTTTGTCCCCTGTGTGAAATGATCTATTTTGATATAAATGTCACTTTGGATGACTGTATATGAGATCATATTTACATATACTAACCCCCAGTGTGGTTTCCAGTGGTGATGGTGATGGTGGCAGGATCCCCCTACATACAAAGAAGCAAATATGCCATACCGGAGATTTTAACTGGGTGATGATTTCAATACCTTCTGAGCCACAAAGGGAAATGAGCCATCTTTTAAAGCTCCATAGTCTTTCTCTACTATAGTTGCCCCATGTTGTACTGTCTTCCTCCTCTCTCTCTTCTTTATAAAGCTAATTCTTACTGACCCTTTAAAATTCATCCTTTTCAAGACATTTTCTCTGATTACCCTTGTGGGTTAGGTAAGCCTTCCCCTGGTTCTACATAGCCTGTGCTTACCCCTCTCCCAGTATAATACAAAGGAAATTCAGACATGATGTGGTTACATATAATGCTAGAGATTTTGCTACCTGGAGGAAATTTAATGATATTTCAGAGTTGCACCATCATGTGCATTTTTTTCTGTGCCATGGGCATCAATTTCAGATCCAATTTCAAGCAAGAAGTGGAGCACCCCACTATAGGTGATTTAAAGCATTCTCCTCCCCTCAGACATAACATATGCGATCAATTGGGCAGAAGCCACCAGAGAGTACTCAAACAATTTGGAGAATTCTGAGATTAGAGAGGAGAAAAGGTATAGCATCACAGTCACTTTACTAAGAAAGAAGGCAGCTTGCATTTTGCAGATCATACTGGATGAAATGAAAGCCATCCATAGACATCAGAGGATAACTGGCTACAAACTCAGAAGCTACACTTTTATGAAGTGCATTGGCAAAAGCTAAGGATTCAATATCTAGTAATAAGTGTCCCAAGATGAGGCAAGAAGAGGACATCAATCAAACACACAGTTTGAGAACAAGCAGCACATACCAAAGATGGTCCAGTTTGGATCACAATCAGTTGCAGCTTTATGATTCAAATGCTCACACTAGAATCTTAGTGGGGTGAGGGGGACAGTGACCATATTTTCAAACTCACAAAAAAACAGACACATAAAATATGTCTTATAATCAGCTGTATAGGACTCATGCTTAACAAATTCTTCTATGGTATTCAAATATTTTCATAGATAAATGAGTAGACTAGATGCTCCCACCTGCTTCAGTCAAGTTTGGGGGGACAGATGTTAACAAAACTACAGTAAATTATCCACCTCGCATAATCTTCCTTTAAGGGGATGGATTTTTGCCCAAGTATACTACATGATACAACAGCACTTACCATGTTCCATAATTAACTGTTCATGGGCCTACATCTCCACTAGGCTGGGAGCTTTCTTGAGGATGGTGTCTTACACATTTTCTATGGCTCACATGTATAACATGGTAATTAATGAATTGACACATTAGCTAATATAATTGGCATAACATGAAAACTATCACTCTAATCTTTGGGGAGAGAGGAATTCTTAAGATGCTAAAGCAGCTAATAGTAAAAGATTGATAAATTTATTTATATTAAAATTAAAATGTCTCTTTATGACAAAACACTCTTAAAAATCAAAATGTTAAAATATAAACTGGAAAAATATATTGTAACACATGTAACCGATATGCACATAAGCACAAAAGATATAGGACTTCTACAAAAAAAAAATCCCTTAAAACAAAAGACATGAATAGGTATGTTACAGAAGAGGAGTTATATGTTACCAATAAATATATGAAAAGACATTTGATTTCATTAGGGATGAGGAAAATGCACATCAAGATCACAATGAGATAAGATTTTAGGACCAACCATTCAATGACAAAAATCAAGAAGACAGGTATTTGAGCAAAATGTGATCAACAGAATCCATTTCACATAGCTGATGGAAATGCAAATTGCTACAACAAATTTGCAGGACAGGCTGTCATTGTCTTGCAAGACCTAATGTTCAAACCTCTTACTACCCAGCAGTTCCATTCCTAGGTAGGTGAGTGTGTGTTTACCTGTGTGTGTATGTATGTGAGCATGAATGTTTGTGTACAAGCTACTTTTAAATATGTGCTGGAGACATATATAATAATGTTCATTAACAGTACTATTTATAAGATCAGGAATGGGAAGCGCTACAAGGCTCTTTAACAGTATAGTAGATACATAAATGGTGGTATATTTACACAATGGAATATTTTAGAGCTGTTAAAAAGAATGAACTATATCTACATGCAATAATATGAATAAATCACAGCAGTATATGATTGAGTGAAAAGTCAATCTCAAAAGATTACATAGCACATGATATATATTTTTATAACTTTACAACAAAAAACAGACTATGTGCTTTTTGAAGGACATGTAAGTAAAAGAACAGGGAGCTGGGAGGTGGTGGGAGCCCCCAGGTGAGGCAGCATGCAGGACCTAGAGACACAGCTCAGGGCCCATGGAGATCTCTTGAGTTTGTTAGCTGCCTGTGATGCATTGGACTAGCACAAGCATATGCAAAATGACGAACTTATAACATCTTGAAGGTTGCTAATTGTGTGACTACTGTCTACGATGACCTGGAGCAAGAGCAGAGCCATGTCATCAGTGTCCCTCTCTGGGTGAACATGGCATCCCAATTAGCTGCTGAACATTTATGATATAGACATCTGTCAAATTTTTGCAGTCTTGCATTCTGTAGGCTCAACCTACAGAATGGTGATGGTGTAATTAGCATTGAAAACAGGCCCCAGGGCAGCCCTGGTGGCTCAGCGGTTTAGCGCCATCTTCAGCCCAGGGCCTGATCCTGGAGACCTGGGATCTAGTCCCATGTTGGGCTCCCTGCATGGAGCCGGCTTCTCCCTCTGCCTGTGTCTCTGCCTCTCTCTCTCTGTCTCTCATGAATAAATAAATAAAATCTTGAAAGAAGAAAGAAGAAAGAAAAGAAAGAAAAAGAAAGAAAGAAAGAAGAAAGAGAAAGAAAGAAAGAAAGAAAGAAAGAAAGAAAGAAAGAAAGAAAGAAAGAAAGAAAGAAAGAAAACAGGCCCCAGTTTAGAAGTACACTTGTCAGGATGGAAAGTTCCTGAAGCTACATAGCTTCACGCTTTTGTTCTGATGATTCAGTACTGAGTTTATTGGAATGGAACTTATTGAAGTTACCTCTTAATTAGAAGTGAGAACTGGAAGGCAGATTTCTCTCAGATGAGAAAACAAACACACCAAACCCTGAGATTAATTTTTCAAGTAGTAGAATTAAACAGCACTTAGCCATAGGTGCTACATTCTCACCTGAGCCACCTCAGGCGTCCCTCTCTGTCTCTCACCTGGTAGGAATAGATGTGCTCCTAAGAATTCACTGTCACACCTATCATCGAATCTGAATAGTGATAGTTGATACTCAAGAGAATTTTACAGAAGATTATGAAATGCTAAGCCAGACCCCCAAAAAAAAATTCTAAATAAAGGTTTCCATCAAGATGCAATAATTATTCTAAAATCTCTTTGTATTGCTCAGAGATCTCCAGAGAAACAGAAACAATAGGATATGTATAAATAAAGAAATTTGTTATTTTGAATTGGCTCATGAGACATGGAAGCTGAGAAGAACCTCGATCTGCTGTCTACCAGCTGGAGAGCCAGGAGGTTCCCATGGTGTTGTGTTCAGTTTGAGTCTGAAAGCCTGAGAACCAGAGGAGCCAATGGTGTGAGTCCTGGACCAAGGGAATGAGAAGAGACATTGCAGGACCTAGAGGCACAGCTCAGAAAATCAATCCAGCTCCAGGTCAAGCTATCAGGCAGAGAGGTAAGTTCTCCTTTCCTTCACCTTCCTTTTCTGTTCCATTCAGGCCCTACGTGGATTGGATGAGGCCCACCCACACAGGGGAGGACAAATTGCTTTATGTGATCACTGATTCAAATGCTCATCTCATCTGGAAACACCTTCACAGAAACACCCGGAAATAATATTTAACTAATTATTTGGGCCTCCTATGATCCTGTCAAGCTGGCACACAAAACTAACAATCCCACTCTTTTGATCAATATCTAGATTTTTCTGTAACAAAGTAGGAGGCTATAAGCATCACTGAAAGATATTTTCTATAAATTGGGAAATTTTTAATTTTTGTCTTTTTATTAGTCTCCTTTTTTCCCCATGGGTGAAATGGCAATAAATTACTTATGCAAAATACTTTATTCGGCTTGTTATATGTAAGGTGAAAGTGTACATATATTAAAACAGATCTTAAAGCTAGAGATTGTTTTCTAAAATTGCTCCTTTATAACATATATTTGAATGCACTCTAATACAGTATATCATTTTTCTTACGAAGGCAAATGCACATATTTCATATTACACATGATATGGCCTGACATAATTGCTTTACTTCTCAATGACTGGTGATCTGATGAAAATGAGAACATTTTAAAGAAATCAGCGGTTTGTGACTGGTAGATTTTTGCTTCAATCGCCCAAGTAGCTCTGATTTTCATCAGTAACCAAAATCGCTTAGGTCATAGCAGCAATTCTTCCACTTAGCAAATTAAATCCCAGGAAGTTCCCCGAAGGTGAATATGAGAAAACTGGTTTTTAGGAGTTGAAAATTTGACTAATCTTTATTATTTAGTAAGTCAAATTTGCATTGCATACTAGGTTCTCAGCCAAGTAGATAACAAACATAGAAAGTTTTATTAACCATCGTAACATCAGCTGGTAGCGACACTTATGGTGAGCACTGTGTAATGTACAGAACTGTCAAGTCACTATGTTGTACACCTGAAACTAATATAACCTTATATGTCAACTATATTTCGTAAGAAAACAATTGTAACAAAAAAAAATAGTTAATAGATTTTCCAAATGCAAGTTGTTTTGATCCTTACTAAGAGTGTTTATCCACTAGTAAGGAACCAATCATTGTTTCCTGATCTGATTACTCATAATAGGGGGCAAACAAGAAGGGCCATGTTCTGTCTCTCAAAATTGGCATGATTTCACTGAGCAGCACAAATGGGAAGACAAGTACACATGTAACTCGTTATTAACTGTGTACTCTTTGAGTAATATTTGGCCAGATACCCAAGTTCTAGATGGCAAATGACATAGTTTTCTTACTTAACTGAAAGTTCCTCATGTAAGATGTAGAACTACTTTTACAGTGTCATAAAATTTGATTTGTGCTATTCCTTGTCAAACATTAAACTGCAGTATTTAAACAGAAAATAAAACTACCATGAACACAGTATTAGGGATGATTGTTAACTTTTTTTTTTTTTTTTTTGATTGTTACCTTAACTGGGGAGAGAAAGATGTGGCAGGAGAATCACACGGCTTATTTTTGTCAATATCCTGGTTTCCATGCAGGATGGTGAGTGCACCAGCAGGAAAAGAAAAAATCTAGTTTAATTCTTAAAAGGCATCTCTAAAAACCAAACTAAAATCTTTAGAATATGAAGTCAGAAAGTAATAAGACCTGTAGATACTTCCTCAATCTGAAGAGACTGCTTTTTGATCATGCAAAAATAGCTGTGAAAAATATTTTTTTAAATTTTCTAATATCACTCATCTTTTCAAAGAGCAGAGCAAAACTACCCAAGGAGGGGAAAAAAAAATGTCCACTATAAAGGATTGAATAAAGAAAAATCCAACAATCTGATGAGTAGTTTCCTCGGAAAAAAAATTTCAATGGTTTGAAAAATGTTTCCATTTTATCATTGTAGAGTAAGATAAGTGGAGATTACTCACCAATTTAGAAGTACATATTTTTCAGTTGTGAGTGTCATTTTTAGTGCAACCTATAAGAATCAGGTCAAGGATTTTTAGTCTGTTTCTGATTCCTGCCCGAAGCCCACTTGAATTCAACTATGAACGTCAACTTCACAAATTGCCTTTACCACATAAGGATCTAAAGAATATCAGCCAATATTCTAACCCTTAATTATGAGCACTATTTGAATGAGGCTATAGAATGTTTAATTAATAGAACATGTAAGCACATAAAATACACATTGTGTACTCAAGATCATTACTCATGGTCAAGTGCAGAACAGGCTGTATTGCTTTCCTGGTCCTTTTGTTATCCTACAGGACCCAAGGAAGTCTCTGGAGAGGTGAGAATGAGACCTCCACTCAGGACCAACGACTCAAGTTCTTGGCTTTGCCTGAGAAACTATTCACACATAAGCCAGACAAGTGAAAACAACAATAATAGTTTATTGAAAGCAAAAGTACACACTCGAGATGGGAGTGCAGGCTGACTCTGCCGAGAGGGAGTCCCCCAGGAGGTTTGCATCTTGTCTACTTATAGGGAGGTAAAGATAAGGGGTGGCATATATTCATGGAAGGGGTAGGGGTTTTCTTTTTTTAACAAGGAGGAGGCTTTGGGGGCCTGGCGAATTCTTAGGTCTAGTTACCTGGCTCATGTGTCCTAACATTTTCTGTGCATATACCCTGAATATGCACAGAATATACTAAGTACCCTCTAGTGCCTGTGGTGGAGGGTTCATCCTTAGTCATTTAGGGCACTTGTGTGCAAGCTTGTATTTCAAAAGAGGAACCTGGCTTACTTAGTCTTTAGTTAGGTCCCTGACTAGTTAGTCTGACCACAGCCTTCCTATTGGTCAAGACATGACATCCTGTTTTGAGCTCTGTTCCCTCATTCCTATGCTAACCTGCCTGTCACAGTTTATTCCAAACCCTCTCGTGTATGTTATATCCATCTTCCAAGTACCACATCACTAGCTCATCTGCCATACAGCAATGCAGCTGGAATATGAATACCTCTCATGCAAATGACATGGGCAGATAAATGTCTGACTTGTCCCATGCCAAGGTCAGAGATACTTGCCCCAAATCTTGATGAGTAAAAAGATTTGACCTGTGCAAATAGCTACTGCCTCCATAGGAAGGAAATGGATAGGTTTCTCCTCTAGGGTTCTAGGTTGGAACCAGAAATCATCTCCAAGAAACATCGTGGTTATTTTAAGAATGTCCACGGGTGCCGATTTGAGTCATTGTATTCCTGAAATGTCGCTCTTAAGTCTGTTTTATTGATAATAAATAAGACCCATTTTTAAACTGGGGACTGCTTATATAAACTTGACTCTTAAAGCAAGTTATCAAGAGAAGACCTTTTCCCCATACTCAATATATGAAGATGAGTTCAGGGAGGAAGCAAATTCAGAAAATATTTCTTGCATGTTTACTCTGCTAAGCATCATCCTCAGGCCCAGGCAGCTACCAGCTATCGATTCCTGACTGCATGCCAGATATATTGCATTCATTTTTTTCTATGTTCGCCATTCTACATATTAGTTATGAAGTCCCACGTTTGACCGATAAGGAATTCCAGTTGTCCAAATTCACAGGACTAGTACATGCTGAAGTCAGCATTTGAATCTAAATCTTAGTCTGAAACCTGAATTCTTTCATTATAAAATGGACAATTTTTAAGGAAACTTATTAGCAAACTGGATAGTTTGAAAAGCCACAAGTTCTTTATAACTAAAGAACTGCTCCTGAACATTTGGAAACTATAAAAGGTCAATCAAGTCCTTCTTCATCCCCATCTGTTTATTGTAACAATGTCACATTACAAACTGAAATCTCCAGCCAAGTCCACCTTAATTATCTGATAAGTTTGGTTTTTGCACATTCCCATTTTTCCCAGTGTATAGACCAGGGCACCTCACCGCTTGTATGTTATGTTACACTTGGCTCTGCAGGGGTCTGGGGGTGGCAGTGGACAGAGACCTCCTATGCTGGTCTTCCTGGTTACAAAATGTTGCCTGGTAAATAACTCACCCAGATCTCCATAAAGGTATTTTGTAAATGGCCTACGATGACAAATATTAGCATTTATGGCATTTGGGAAGCTACTTTCTTAACATCAAATATCAAAACTATAATCTCGCTCTAATATGCCCAATTTTAAGAAGACTGGGAACTATTGCTTAACAACTTAAAGCTTCAGGAAATTAGGAACTGATATCTCTAGGAAAATAAAAACAAGCCACATGTGTCCTATGTGAAATTAAGTGGGCAAAAAATGTTAAAATAAGCTGTTTCCCTTTCTTTTCCATTTGAATGCACAAGGCTCATCTCCAGGTAGTAAAACAGCATTTGTCAGCAGTGGGCCAGGAAAAGCCATCTCTAAAATGGAGGGGAAAAAAAAAAAAAAAAAAAGAAAGTTTGATGACCAGATGTGGGAATGTAATTTGAGACAGAAGAAGCTGAATTTCAGAGACTAGAATGGCCCTTATAAAGAAGCAGCCCCGTGAAGGGTGTTAGAGGGCAGCGCTTCCAAGTTGTAACGTGCATGTAAATTACTGGGGAATTCTATAAAATTCAAATCCTGATTTGTGAATTCCAGGTGAAGCTTGAGCTTCTCAGGTGACATAAGGCCACTGATCCTCAGACCACATTTCAAATACCAAGGTTATAGGGTATTTCGCTTTTTAATGGTGTCAACTGATGTTTTGTGGTAGTCAACGACAACGCCTAAGGAAGAGCAGTCATGCCAAATGAAACTAGCGCAGGAAAGGCAGGCTGATGGAGCTAAGCATGCATGGCCCCACACATGGGGAGGCCATGGGAGGAACCCAGAGGCCTAGGTCTGGCCCTAGTATGCTCATGACCTTATAGACAGTGGATAGGTGTCCTCTGGGATTGGCTTTATGAATTCATTCATCCATTCTATTCTGATATAGCCAAAAAGACAAATACATTTTGGAGTATGGTAATTTCTACAATCAGTTATCAATTTATTCAGGAATAGTGTCAGGTTGCCTTACATCTATTCTACTATGATCTGAGAGTTTGTGCCCTCCTACCCCCAAAATTCATATGTTGAAATCCTAATTCCCAAAGTGATGCTATTAGGAGGTGGGGCTTTTGGGAGTTGAATTGGAGGGCAGACCCCTCACATTTGGATTCACGCCCTTATAAAAGAGGCCTGAGAGAGCCAGCTCCCTTGTCCCTTCTGCTATGTAGGCAAGAGGAGAGTTGTTGAGGAAGTAGGCCCTCACCAGGCACTGAATCTGTGGGTGCCATGATCTTGGACTTTCCAGCCTCCAGAACTGGGAGCAGTGCAATTCTGTTGTTTCTAAGCCACACAGGTTATGGTTCTTTGTTACAGCAGCCCAAATACACTAAGACACACATGTGCCCTTTCTGTACTTCCCCAATCACTTTCTCTACTGCTTCTGGAAATAGCTGAATATGGGACAAGAACTTTTGAACCAAAAGTCTATAAAGAGCTGAAATAACAGAAAGCACAAACTTTAGTTTCCTGATTAGACCGAGTTTGTAAGACCCATCCTTCACACTCACACTAATCAATACCTCCTTTCTCTCAGAAGGCCGTGTATTGCTCATGCTTCCCTATTCTGCTTTCTGATAGCTCTCAGTTCCCCCATTGCGTATGCTAAATTCCAAAGGGAATCTCATTTCTGGAAATCCCATTTCTGCTCCATGATTATATCCTCTCTCTATCCACCCCATTGCAAAGCCTCATGGTAAGTGTACCATTTGACATGCTCTCCATCAAAGGCATCAAAGTCATGAAGGCTGGGCAGACACCCAACAGTCACCTATGATGCTGATGAGAAGAGCACTTGTCCCTCCTTTTTGGCGGTGGCCATCCAGTTGTCCCCTGACCACCCAGACCCTTTCTCACAGAGCCTTCCAAAGACTCCCCTACTTCTCAGCTCTCAGTGGCCCCCAGCAAAGCACAGCTACTTTAAAACACATCCTCAAGTAAAACATGAAAGATAGGATGACTCATTCTAGTAATTTGTAAAGAAAAATACATTGAGCTGGTTGGTAATTCTACAGGATTTCCAAACTCTCTATCCATCACATCCATCCTTCCTTCTATAAACATAAATGAGCATTAGTCCCAAGAACCAGAGGGAAACACAAGGGCACGGGAGGCAGATCCTGTTCTTAAGGAATAAGGTATAAGCAAGACAGACCTGGGTTCTACCTTTTCAAACCTTATTCCTATAAGTTAGCATAGTGCCTGCCATACAATTAGGGCCCACTGAAGATCTGTTGAATCAATGAATATTTAAGTGAAAAAAGAATAGGCGTGTCTTATCTTCAGAGACTATCAATATCTTAAGAACAGGATCTGCCTCCCATGCCCTTGTGTTTCCTCTTTTTTCCCTGATTAACCTTGCTAGAAGTTCTTTCGTTCATTCCTTCTGTCCTTCTTTATACCTTTCTTGCCTTCTGCTATTTCAGTTATCAATCATCTCTGTATTTTCTTTGTTTTATATCCTTTTTTCTTTTACACATTTTCCTCTTATCTATACTTTCGACTTGTCAACATTACCTCTGGATTTACTGCTTTCTTTTTAAACTTAAAACCTATAGAATTGTATTCAGTATTTTTTCTAATATATAAATGTATAAGACTTTAATTTTCCTCTGAGAACTTTTTAGATGCCAGATGCCCAGTAGATGACAGAGAAATATATTGAGTGATGTATTTCCTCAGTTTGGAGACTGGTAAAGTAGGTTTCTTTTGCCTCTTTTATCTTAAACTGAGGACTGTCTGCTCCTAGGTGTCCTTAGTGGGGCACCGGGAGGTATAAGCATCCAGGAACAAACAATGAAATATCTTCCAGGGATAACAATTTTACTAAATGATGATTTAAGTGTGTGCATGCATGTGTGTGTAATAGAATAGAAAATGTACGTGAACAGTTGAGACCTAACAGGTGACTTAATGACATGGCTGTTTGCATCAGACCACTTTGGCCTCGGCAGCCACAGCATTTTTCCATGACTCCATGACTCCACCACAACACCTTCCCTGTTCTACATGGTGAAGGGTATTTTTAGAGAGAGGAAGAAACCCTGTTCTACTGAGAACATGAGATATCCATTGGGAAAGCTGGTTTGGGTCATTATATGAAAGATTAAATGCCAGACTCAGGATGTCAAGTTTCACTGGTGACAGTGGAGGAAGAGGGATGGGGCTGAATGTTTATGAACTGAGCAGGGACTCATGGAAATGGGCAGATGGCTATGTTTCTGAGGCTCAGTGGTTGTGGATGTGGATGTGGACAGTACGTGGGTCTTTATCTGAAGATCCAGGGGTGAACGTGCCAATATAACAAAGCCAAATGGAAAGGGTATGGCCATGATATATGTGTGTGTGTGTCACTGGAGCAAGGTCAAAGTTGCCAGGTCTGTGTGCTCTGGATACTGTGCAGTGGAAGTGCATGGAAAAGAATGTCACAGTCTGAGGAGCCATGGGAACAAGTAGGGGACTCAGGCTCATCCTCCCTGGGGTGAGGGTTCCTGTCTACACGGGTGCCAATGTCACCTCAAGAGAACATGGCTCTATTCCTGGTCGTGGCTTTCTCTCATTGCCAAGTCACAGGGAAGGGGTGAGGCAGGAGATGCAGCCACCTGGATTAGACCCAGATTTGAATTGCTCATCATTGCATGAAGGCAGAGGAAGGGAAGAATGATTAGAAATGATCTTTGCTCTTAGAGGAGCCCTGGCCTTTTTAGTTAGATATGCTGGTAGAGCCCAGGGGGGTTATTGATGTATCCTCCCAGGTCATCCTCTCAAGGGGGAGGTAATGTGACCCCTCAGAAGCTCCAGGTTGGGTCAAGGTCACCCCAGGAGTCTTGTCTGACTCCCCCACCTCACCCCACTACTCATATTCTAGAGTGGGGCATGGCTCTGAAGATAGGAACTATCCTCCCAGGCATGTTTAGATGGTTCTGGACAGAAAGCATCTGGTGAAGCTCAAGACCAGTGCTGCCCAACAGATAAATCATGTGCACCACACATGCAGTTTTAAATTTTCTAGTAGCCCCAGTAAAAATGTAAAATAAACAGATGAGATTCAAATAATGTAATCAGTATAAAAATTATTAATGAGATGCTTTATGTTTCTTTCTAAGTCTTTTTTGCACTTAGTTTTACACATGCAGCACATCTCTGTTCAGACAAGCCACACTTCTAGGACGCAATAGCCACATAAGTTTAATGGTTACTATTGTGGACAGCATGCTTCTAGAAGGTTTGAACCTCAGCATCACAATCATGCCTCCTGGGCATCCCTGCAGTTATCAAGATCCAGAAATACCAAGTCACTTGCCAGGGTTCACACAACATGTCAGAGTCAGAGCCAAGACAGGATCAGAAATCTCTCAAACCTAACTGACTGTTCTTTCCAACACAGTGTGTGCTGACTTCTGTCTTCACAGCCACAGCTACACCATCCGCAGGCTCTCAAGTCTTCCTTCAGAGCCTTTTACATTACTCTAACTCTCCGTTCCGGCTCCCAGCACCCCACCCGGGCCCCAACTGCCTTACCTCTGGACGATCCCAGCAACCTCCTAACTGTTGTGCTTGCTTTTTTGGTCTTCCCTTCCAGTCCTTCTGGCAAAACCTGAATTTCCCACAGCTCTGATGAGAATAACCATGCTGTTGAAAATAATGGTTCATTCAAATATATTTTAGATAGGTTTTACTTTTTTCAAGAAGTTTCTGGTTTGCAGAAAAATCAACTAGAAAGTACAAATAATTCCCATATACCTTCCCCACATGCTTTCTGGTTTCCTCCATCAACATCTTGCATTGGTGTGCTCCACTTGCTACAATTATGAACCCATAGTGATACATTATTATTAACCAAAGTTCACAGTTTATATTACCACTCATTCTTTGGTGTCCACAGACAGAGAAAGGGAGAGACACAGGCAGAGGGAGAGACAGGCTCCCTGAGGGGAACCTGATGCAGGACTCGATTCTAGGACTCCGGGATCACACCCTGAGCTAAAGGCAGATGCTCAACCACTGAGCCCCCAGGTGCCCCCCTATTTAACTTTTTATGACCTGTAGAATCCGTAGTTCATACCTCCTTTTTCATTCCTTATATTTATACTTTGTGTCTTCTCCTTTTTTTCTCTCTCACCAGTCTGACTGGAGGTTTTTGATTCCATCATTCCTCTAAAGGAGGCAAGAGAAGAAAAGAGAGAAGAGAGAGAAGAGAAGAGAAGAAAAGAGAGAAGAGAAGAGAAGAAGAGAGAAGAGAAGAAGAGAAGAGAAAGGAGAGAAGAGAAGAGAAGAGAAGAGAGAGAAGAGGAGAGGAGAGGAGAGGAGAGGAGAGGAGAGGAGAGGAGAGGAGAGGAGAGGAGAAAGAGAGAAGAGAAGAGAAGAGAAGAGAAGAGAAGAGAAAAAAAGAAAGAAGAAAGAAAGAAAGAAAGAAAGAAAGAAAGAAAGAAAGAAAGAAAGAAAGAAAGAAAGAAGACAGAGAGAAAAAGCAAGCAGGAAGGGAAGGAGAGAAATGGGAAGGAAGGAGGAGGGAAAGAATCAGTGACAGAGCCACTTAATCTTGAGTCATCCTCAGCTCATCCCTCCAGTTCCCAGAATGACTCAGCTATGAAAGCACAGAGACATGAATATTAAGGAAGAGAGGGAGTGTGTAAATCAGTTTCCTTGTGTGCAAGAACCAGGGACATGAAGCAGGCCCTCTCAGGTATGGCAGGATGCCTGCTTTGTGTCCAGCTTTCCTCAGGGCCTGTAGGGGCCGGGCTGGTGGTTACAGGCCAGGCCTGGGCCTTACCTATGCAGATGGTTACCAGGCCTGCCTGCGCGTGAGTGCAGCAGACACAAAGCAGAGCCGTGCAGGTGGTGCACCCCACTCCAGCTGTGGAAAACCTCTGGGCTGGACACAGGGAAATGATGTTTGCTCCAGGCTTGGGCACCAGGGTGCACAGCCGTTTGTGTGTGTGTGTGTGTGTGTGTGTGTCCATGTGCGTGTGGAGGGGAGGCAAGAGGGGGAGGAAGGAGGAGACGAGTGACTACCAAATCTGTACTCTCCAGGAGAAAAGAACCAGCGGCTTCTTTATTTCCTTCCCTGCTGCACCCAAATCCCACACTTTCCTAGTGATTTGATCTAAAAACACCTCACCTACCTGAAACCAAGCTGTGCCTATTAGTCATTAACACTGTTCTAGAAATTTGTACTTTTATAGCATTCCATAGCAGAGAAGGAGGTTCTCCCCATAAAATTACATGCCTTTTAGGAAATTAACTTTATAAAAAGAGATCAGATTACCAGGCTTTCCTGGGGAGTTTTGGACACCAGCCAGCACATAGGGCAGGTATATAACTGACTTCCCAGGTCACCTGGTCCACCCCAGGCACGCTTCCGTATCCCTTAAAAACTACTGAAATCAACACTTTCTCTTGTTTGGTATCATGTGAATCTATTCTAAGTACAGAAGTAAGGGGAACATCTTCCTAGGAATCTGAGATCCATCACTAAAATGCACACCCAGGACAGCCCAGGACAGCCCAGGACAGCCCAGGATGATGCCCACAGAAATGAACAGCTTGACTGGGGAGGGTTAGACCTCTGCATGCCTCTTTCTGCAACCCTGTCCACTGTTCCTACGTGAGCCTGCTACCCTCCTAAAACACCTGACCTCTCAGCAATCTGAAGAAAAACAAAAAACAGACTCTGCCTTTTCCCAGGTCTTTGACAATATGTCAGGCATTCAGGCAGCATCTTGCAAAAAAGGGCTGCCTACTTGGTTTGGCTCCTCCAGTAAACTGATGAACTCCATTCAGTTCGTATCTGGAAAAGCTTTCAGCCTTTTAATTCAAGGCTTCATAAAGAATGCATGTATCCTCTGCTTCTCAAAAGCGTGTGATGCTGCTGCTGCACTTTTACAGAAGACTTACCTTAGTACCTGGTTTTGCTAACTCAAAGAAATCTAAAGAGGATTTTCTTTTATGAAAAAAAAAAAAAAAAGATGAAAAGTGAGAATCACAATTTAGTGTTTGTTCTGCATTGAGCCCATATAGAGGCAGCACACACCGAGCCGAGCGGCGGGAGCGTCCTGCCAGCAGGAACCACACGCAGCATCTCGGCATCAAGCCACCATAGCTTCAGACTGCATCTGTGAGCATCTGTGCTTTATCTGGATTTATTTCGTGCATTCCTTAGCAATATGTGTCCCAAGGTATCAGAAAAACCTAAGTGTGGTTATTTTTGGGGTCTGAAAACACTCAAATTCTTTTTTTCATATGAATGAATAGGAATTGCTTCTGTGCTTTATGCCATTTCAGCTTATGAAAGTTTTCATAGGAACATTCTACTTTTGGATAGCAGGGGAAAGCTGTAATTGGATCCACCCTCACATGAGAACCTGATAGTTTACCCTGGGTCCTCATAGATGACAGCAGGTGAAGCACACAACAGACTGACCTCAGTACCGAGGGGCCCCTCCCCAAGCAGCTGGTGAGAACCCTTACCTAGTGTGGGGCTCGGGCTCATGCAACTCCTCCTGTGTGCCGTGCATTCTGGAGTTCCACAGAGCCAGCCTGAAGCTGTCTGCTCCTTGCTCTGAGCTTAGCATTTACAAACTCAGAACACATCTATTGGTTGCATGGGGTGTAGCTTTCCTCCAACATGCTCTGCCAAGTGACAGCTGTATTTCTGCGAGAGCACCCAGAGATCATATCTGTTGTCTGGTACTGTCTCAGAAAGAATAAAACCAGGTTTGGAGGCAGCCCCAACCCTGGTTGGCAGCTTCCTTGTACCCCCAAGAGGGGGCTGTCAGTTGGCATTGAAAAAGCTTACCCTAGGCTCCAAAGCACGAGAGAAGTGAGCCTTTCTAAGCTTGACCTTAACAGACCCTAATCATGAACTTGAATCATCTATTCCCAAAGAGAACCTTTTGTTTCCTTCTGCTGATCCTTTTAGGTCTCAACTGTTTCACCAAGGAAATTGATTTGTCATCTCCATCTAAAAATAAATTTAAATCCTATTATGTGACACAATTTTCCCTGCTGGGGCAGAGATTACCAATAAAGTAGCAATCAGTAGTCTTTGACAGAACAACTCCTTACCAAATGTTTGTTTCATTGACTTACTGGTTTGTTCATCACACATCTCCTGTGTTCCTTCTTTGTACCAGATACCATGTTAGGCACTGGGATACAGAGATGAACAGCCTCCCACCTCCAGGGAGCTCATAGCTCAGGGGAGTGAGACACCTAAGCAAGGAAACACATTACTTTGCTGTATGAGGTATGCTGACCACACGTGGAGGGTGTCATGGGGTTTTGGAGGAGTGGTTTGGGTTACACGGAGAGTGGGAAAGCACGAATCGGCCGGTGAAGAGCCCGCATTGTCATCAGATAAAACTAAGCTTGAATCTAGCCCCAGCCCTGCCCCTTACTAGCCATGAAGTGTTAGGAAAAGTACTTAACCTTCTTAACTTTGGCTTTATTATCTGTGCAATCAAAATAATTACAGTGGACTCTCATAGGAGACGAGATGGGATTATAAAGCACTAGGCATAGTTGCTGGCACCTGTGAAGCATCCAATAAATAAATAAATAAATAAAATTAATTAATTTTAATTAATTAATTAATTTTCTCATTATTATTTTCTGTGGGTCAGCTTCTGACACACCAGCATAAGATCTGTGCAAAAGACAAGATCTAGGGAGGCAGACGGCGACTTCCTAGGCAGGTGACAGAGAAGACCTATGTTCTGTTTACAGGGAGCTGTCAGCCTGTCTCAATTTGCTGTAAAACCCACTTCTTCTCCAGTTGCTGGCTGGGAAATTCTACCCCGAGTTATCGGTTTACGAGGTGTATGGCAGAGGCAAGATTGGGAACGGTCTCGCCACGTTATCTGGTTCTCTGCCTGGGCAGTGCCCCATTCCTCAACTCCCTGTTCACTATGCACTCAGAGTTTAGAGCAGAGAAAGCTGCATTTCCTCTTGTCACTGGCATGACTGTGTCTGTCTCCTGGACAAGTGCCAGTTGTAAATGGCTCCTAGTTTTCGCCCATTAATACTGTGTCTGCATGTGCCTATCTAAGCCTTTGTTTAAGTACTAAGAAAGAGTGTGTCCAGACAGTAAGCGCACAGAAATGTAGACACATGGCCAAGGAAAAGAGTGTGGCTGATATAAAATACAGTGGTGAATAAATGCTCCGAACCTGAGAAATTGTAAAGATTCATTTCAATTTTTTTCACAGATTTATGCAACTTAATTAGGTTGGGAGGGAGGCATGTGATTCCCAGACACAGAACAAGTGAGAATTTGTATATATATAATATGTTTATAAATTCACTCAACATGCAAATTTTCCACCAGGCCTTCTTTTCTTTCTCTAATCCTAGCAAGGACAGAGAGAAGGAGAAGGCAGCTTTCCTCAGGCATCTGCAGCAGGCCACATGCTGGCTATCACTTGCACGAATTGTCCCATAAAGGCACCTTCCATCATCCCTAGATTCTGAGCCAAAGTACCAGGGCTTTAAGGACAATGGTGTTCACTCACCCATTCATTTAGCCAGCATTAATGGCATCCCCCATTGCCTATAAAACCCAATGTAACATTCCAAGAGAGACACACAAATGAATAAAACCAACCAGGGAGTTTCCAGGTCTAAAGGAAGATACATATTACTCTAAAACCAGATACAAAAAGGGAGGAAGGAAGCAAGATCAAAGATGAGTAAGAGTTATCAAAAGAGCCGATGTTCATTATGTAATCTATATGAAATGCACTATCAATGGTTCATTTTTTAAAGAGCAGAGTAGTCATTATATAATTTTGCAAATTAGAAACAAATAGCTGAGTGATATTCCATCATCATCTTTTATTACTCAGCCATCAGAAAGGATGAATACTTACCATTACATGTTGGTGTATGGAACTGGAGGGTATAATGCTAAGTGAAATAGGTCAACTGAAGAGAGACAATTATCATATGGTTTCACTCTGTGGAATATAAGAAATATTGCAAGGGACCATAAGGGAAAGAGGGGGACCTGAATGGGGAAAAACCAGAGAGGAAGACAAACTATGAGAGACTCTTAACTCTGGGAAACCAACTGAGGGTCACTGGAGGGGAGATGGGTGGAGGGATGGAGTGACTGGGTGATGGGCACTAAGGAGGGTGCATGATGTGATAAGCACTGGGTGTCACACTATATGTTGGCAAATTGAAATTAATTTTAAAAATTAAAAAAGAGGGATCCCTGGGTGGCGCAGTGGTTTGGCGCCTGCCTTTGGCCCGGGGCGCGATCCTGGAGACCCGGGATCGAATCTCATGTCGGGCTCCCTGCGTGGAGCCTGCTTCTCCCTCTGCCTGTGTCTCTGCCTCTCTCTCTCTCTCTCTGTGTGACTATCATGAATAAATAAATAAAATCTTTAAAAAAAATAAAAAAGAAACAAATGACAACTTGAATGAAAAGTTGAAAGTTTAAGCCAGATATTTTGCCTACAATGAACAAAGAGCTTTTATTTTTAAAGATTATTTATTTATTTATTCACAAAAGACACAGAGAGAGAGGCAGAGACACAGGCAGAGGGAGAGGCAGGCTCCATGCAGGGCCAATGTGGGACTCAATCCCGGGACTCCAGGATCATGCCCTGAGCTGAAGGCAGACACTCAACCACTGAGCCGCCAAGCGTACCTCAAAGAGCTTTTTGTGTTAGCTTCTGCCTATATAGCAAGCATTAAACACACAGTCTTATCCATATATATATATATATATATATATATATATATATATACACACACACATATATGTATATATATAATATGTTCTGTATATATATATATATAATATGTTATATATATATATATATATATATATATATATATATATATATATATATTTAGATTTGGAGATGAATTATAAGGCCACAACAACTTCCAAATTATTCAGATATTGGAGTGTCAGTGAGACTCATTGCTGTAAAAGTCAAGCCTCAAAATCTTTCTCTTTTCTTCAGATTAGGGACACAACATATCCAAAGCACAGCTTAGCTAGGGAATGGTTTAATATGTGAGGTAAAATACAGATTTCTAGCACACAAACACACTAGGTTTATACGTGAAGAATACTAAAATCCTCAAGTATATCACCAGCTATCCACACATCAAATCTGATCCTGAAAAGTGAATGACCATCATGTCGGCCGCCAGAGTCAACGGGGAAAGAAGTTTCAAACAATTCAGAAGCCCATGTTTACTCACAGTGTTTACTACTTGCACATCATTATTCTTCATTGCATTAAATCCTGAGGCTTCTCTTAGCAGACATTTGATTCCATACCTTGAGAAAAAGAAGAAGGAATAGGGCCTTGAATGAGCACAAAATGATATTTCTTTCCTAAATGGAGTATAATTCTGACAGACTTTTTCCAAGTAACTTGGAATTTTTGAGGTTTGACATTGATCGAGCAGATGTAAAGCAAATAATACATTGTATTATAAGCTAACTTGCCATGCTGCTTTCTGTGTAATAAGAGTGATTTTTAAAAGAATATCAAGGATACTGTGAAGTGTGCCCACTCTTCCAGAAATCAACCTTGTGACCTTGATACGATATATCAATTTATTGAAAAATATGACATATTGAAAATAGCTGGTATAAAATCAGTGGAGAAAGAAAGGACAAAACATTTTGATAAATTTAAATTATTATAATCTGTTAAAAATACCAACAATAAAAATAACATACTTGAGAGAGTTTCAATGCAAAGTAGATTAAATTATGAAATGCCAACAATATGAAAGATGTTTGGAAGGAAGATAAGGATATTGATTAACCTTGGATTCTGTTAACTGAAGTATGAATGGTAAAAAATTTTAGAGTTACAACCAAAAGAACAGCAATAAAATGCATAATTTTCACCCCTCTACGGGGAAAAAAAATAGAAAAAAGGAAAGAATCTAGTCAATAAAAGCAGGGAAGGAAGAAAAAAAAGAAAACATCATGACAAATTGAAAACATAATAATACTGAAAAACATATCATAATAGAAATTTAAATGTTTAGAAATAAATTGCAATTAAAGCAATATATCTCTACAAATACCCACCATTATAGCTGTCGTTGTAGTCATGGTTATATAACAATTCCTACCAGGCATCTGGCATCTAAAAAGTTCTCAGAGGAAAATTAAAGTCTTATACATTTATATATTAGAAAAAATAAATACTGAATATAATTATATAGGTTTTAAGTTTAAAAAGAAAGCAGTAAATCCAGATGTAATGTTGACAAGTCGAAAGTAGAGGTAAGAGGAAAATGTGTAAAAGAAAAAAAGGAAGTAAAACAAAGAAAATTACAAGATTATTGATAACTGAAATAGCAGAAGGCAAGAAAGGTATAAAGAAGGACAGAGGGAATGAATGAAAGAACTTCTAGCAAAGTTAATCAGGGAAAAAAGAGGAAAAGAAAGAAATCAGATAAATACAGATAATATGAGGAATGTAAATTATGCCATAACTATATATAAAATTTAAATTACATTATAAAAGTATATTCAAAATAATTTTGCATCAATCATTTGAAAATATAGTAAAATATGTTGACTCAAAATACATGAAATCCTAAATTCATGTAGAACTATTAAACAAATGGCATAGGCAGTCAAAAACACACAGCCCTTCAAACCAAGATAACATAACAAAAAGGTTTTTTTAATTTTTTTATTTATTTATGATAGTCACAGAGAGAGAGAGAGAGGCAGAGACACAGTCAGAGGGAGAAGCAGGCTCCATGCACCGGGAGTCTGACGTGGGACTCGATCCCGGGTCTCCAGGATCACGCCCCGGGCCAAAGGCAGGCGCCAAACCAATGCGCCACCCAGGGATGCCAACAAAAACTTTTATTAAGCCTTCAAAAAGCAGCTAATTCTTTACTCAAAATTTATAAGAATAAAAAAAAGAAAAAGAAAAGATACGTATCTTATTTCATTTGGCCTGTACAAACTTAATTTGAAAACAGGAAAATTAAGAAAGGTATAGGTAATCTCACCTATGAATATAGATGTGACTCTCCTAAACAAAATATATATCAAAAACAGCAGTATCTATTTTTAAAATGCATCATAACTGGGTAGAACTTATTCCAGACATGCAAGAGTGTTTTTTCACACACACACACACACACACACACACACACACACACAAAAGAAACACATAATAATGAATTTACCACATTAACACAGTGAGGAATATGTTTAATAGGGGTATGAAAATATATCTGTTAAGATGTAACAATCTATTCACGATTTTTTTAAACAACAGAAAGCATTTACCTAGCATCATAAAGAGCCAACTGGATAAAAAAATATGTAAAACAAAATCCATACTAAAGCACATCCCCTACTTACTGGTAAAATTTTAAAATCAATTAGAGAAAGACAATTATTATATGATCTCACTCATATGTGGAATTTAAGAAACAAAATAGGGGATCATAGGGGAACAGGGGAAAAAATAAAACAAGACAAAATCAGAGAGGGAGACAAGCCATAGAGACTCTTAATCATAGGAAACAAACTGAGGGTCGCTGGAGGGGAGGTGGGGGTGGGGATGGAGTAACTGGGTGATGGGCATTAAGGAGGGCATGTGATGTCATGAGCACTGGGTGTTACAAAAGCTTGATGAATCACTGACCTCTACCTCTGAAACCAATAATATATGTTCATTAATTGAATTTAAATAAAATTTTTTTAAAATTTAGAAGTAGTCTGGGATCCCTGGGTGGCGCAGCGGTTTGGCGCCTGCCTTTGGCCCAGGGCGCGATCCTGGAGACCCGGGATCGAATCCCACGTCGGGCTCCCGGTGCATGGAGCCTGCTTCTCCCTCTGCCTGTGTCTCTGCCTCTCTCTCTCTCTCTCTCTCTCTCTGTGACTATCATAAATTTAAAAAAAAAAGTGTAAAAAAATTTAGAAGTAGTCTCATTCAAATCAAACTATTCTCACAATCTTTAGCTCACGTCAGTGAAATAAGACAAGAAACACAAATGTTTAAGATCAAGAGAGGAAAATATCTGATGATGTCATAGATGTCCCTGGAAAATACATGAAGACTGACAAAGTATTAAAACTAATAGAAGTCAGCAACATGCAGGTTATCTTCCACTTGTACTTGCACACCCCCCCTCACCCTTCCCCACCCTCCCCCAGTCTCCCCTACCCTTCTTCACTTTCTCTTCACTGGCCTGTGGCACTAACTTCTGTGAGCTTCAGATGGATGTGGCCAGTGGTGAGAGGGAGAGCAGAGGCAAGGCAGGAGATCTATCAGCAGAAAGTAAAGCCAGGCTACTGTTCCCCCAACCCCATGTGGCTGCTGCCGGCCAGCTGATCCTCTCCACAGATGTCTTCGCTTTTGTCAGGCAGACTTCCTATGGGGACCTCCCTGTGTCCTGTTCCAGGTTTTGCTCCTCCTCTGACCTTTCAGGTGGGCGACTGATAATTGAGCCTTACTATTACTAGCCCCAGGCTACTGTATTAGCCATGGTGATTTTATATACCCTGCTCACGCCTCTGTAAATAGTCCCTTTGCCAAACATTTCCCAAATTAACTTAATCTGAGTGTTCCATCTATTTCTTGCTGAGATACTGGTTTATATAGGCAAGTGCATTGAACACAAGAGCAGAAATATAAATCAATATTTCTCCATCAACTGACAGGAGCCAATCAAAATATGATTATTAAAGATCCTGGAAATTAGTCTGGCAAAGAAAATGTGTAAAATATTCACAAAGAAATATTTAGAATTCACTGAAGGACCTTAAGACAACCGGGATAAAATATATGAACATACAATGTTCACTTTTGGAAAACCCAATCTTATAAAAATACCGATTCTCCCCCCCAAATTAATGTGCAAATCAAAGGGGTTCACATCTAAATTCCAACAAGATTTTTATGAGATGGAATCTTTCAAATGAATTCTAAAATGCAGAGGGAAATATGAAAATCTAAGAAGAGTCACTCATCTTTGGAGGAGAAAGGAAGAGAAGGAGGCAGGTCAAGAGAAGGAAGGAGAAGAATCTCTCCTACTAGAAATCAAGATGTACTTTAGAGCTAGAGAAATAATAAAAGTGATGTATTTGCATAAAAGAAAATTTACAAGTGAACAAAAGAGAGAGCCCAGAAGCAAACTTGCACACTAATGGTGACTTGCATTATAGCAAAAATTACATTCTAAATCACTAGGGAAAGAGTCTCTTTTATGAAAAGTATTTGTATAATAAGCTATCCATAAAGTGGAAAAAATAATGATCTTGTTTAAATAGCACCAAAAAAGAAACCCAAATATTAAAAAAGCAAAAACTTTATTTAAACTGCTAACAAAGTAGACTGCCTTCATCATCCATGCATAGAAAGATATTTTCAAACAATACACCAAAAACTAAACTTGTAAACCAAACAATCATCTCATTCTACCTTCATGTTAACTCTACAGGCTAAGAGAAAAGCTATTGTTGGGTTTTGGGTTTTGTTTTGTTTTTTTCTTTTTTACTCCTAAGGAAGGCCTATGTGACTTGCTTTTGGTGACACAGATGAGATTTTGTTCCGGGTCTGACTAAAACGCTAGTGCTTTGGGAAAATTATCACTGTTTTTGTCTTTCCTTGTATTTTTAAGAAGCTATTAGTCACTTAGTTTTGAAAATTGATGAAATTTTTGACTATTTTAATGATGACCTACAGTAGATGGAGAGGTGCTTGAGGCAAGACCTGTACTTATATTCCAGTAAGAGTGCCCCAGAAAGGTTGGAGGCAGAGAGGAAGGGCAGGATCCTGTGTCCTGACACAGCTGATGCATGCCAAACCTGAATTTTCCTGCCAGGTCAGAGAAAAGACACATGCCACCAAGATCACCATCCTTCCAGCCCTGGACTCTTTCTCTAAATAGAATGTCAAGAGGTCCATTGGTGGAAAACTTAAGAGTAGATAACTGAATAGAACAGCTTCTTTTCTGATACATGGTAGACTTATTATTATCTCTAATTGATTCAAAACTCTTTTGAACCCATTACTATACCATCAAGTGTTCAAATTTACTCCCCACCTACCATTTTGTCTGCCACAAAACCCTGTTTAACCTTTAAGCATGGAGGCTTTCAAGCTCTGGGATGCTCTAGGTTGAATGCAGAGCATCGAACTTCCTGATACTTGAATCTCTCTTTCCATCTGCAGTCCTCATCTCCAAGTTCTAGCATGTTCTATGCCCAGGAACCCTCCCCCTACTCATTCTCTTGTACTTTCCTGACTGTGGTGAACCATCCCATCTGGGGCCAAGCACCTGTTTACGAGGGTAAGGGTAACACATGAGCTGTGATTGGGACAGGACTGGGACTCATCCCATGGCTACTTTAGCTGAAAAAAACTTCATAAAGGAGGGGAGGGTTGGTGGGGACCTTGAAGAAAGCCAGGATCAAAGCCTACAGTTCAGGCTTTCTGGCAGGTGTGTTTGATTGCTTTGTGCCTACAACCAGGAACTGTGAAACGTGGCTACCAATTTGTTTTCATCCTTTGTTGGGCTTCGTCTAATAAGGTCAAAACAGCCTGTCAGTTTAACACAAAGGTACTAGCTGGTTCATTGGAGACACTCACTTACTGTTTGACTCGGCAAAGCCAGAGAAGCTGGGAGCGAGACCGCCCTCTCGCCTCCCTGGCCTCCCTCCAGCCCCCTGGAGTAGATTTGCTATTGTACATTTCGAGATTGCAAGGTGTGAAAGAGGTAGCTCAACATGAGCCCTGGTGAGTGAGCAGAGGGGCTTTGCTGCTCCCGGTTATTTGATCTGCGCTGTTAATCACAATGAGCCCTACTGCCATTGAGGGATGCACACCACTTCACGAAATTCAATGTACTCAAGTCTATCTATTGTTGGTCTATGGTTGGATAAGGATAATTATTACAGTAATTAATAGATCATTTGCAATAAGAAGAATTTGCTCTATTATCTTCACCTTTATCTTCAAAGCATTAGACAAACAGGGACTTGATCCTTTAAACACCCCCCACTTGGCCTATTCTCATCGGTCAATTGCTCCCCACATTAATCTTAGGACATAGCAAGGGAAATACCCCCTTCCTGTAGCTGGGCTCAGTAATGACAATCTTCTGAGGTTTTGTGGCTACAGCCACCTTCCTTCCGGCATTTGGTGGGCTAAACACCCCGTTCATCCCACTGCTGGGTGGTGAGAGATCCCAAACAGTGCACTGCATGGAACTTGAATCATCTTCCAATACACTTTTTTTTGCAAGTAAAAGTAGCTTTATGAATGTGTAGGGTTTCATCTGGAGCTTCAAATTCTAGAAAGTAGGAAGAAAGTGACCACGTAGACTTGCAACAGACACACAGCTGCAGGAATACGAGGTTTCCGTGCAGGCCAGCCAGAGCATGAAGAGAATCCAAAGTCATTTTCAGCCTGTGTTGGTTCTGGCTAGAGAGACCAAAAGTATTTCTCAGCTAATTTTTAAGGTAATGAAAAGGAGGAAAAAATACCTACCTTCTAATTTGAATTTAAAAATCTTGATTTATTTCTGCCAACAATTTGCTTGATAGCTTTATCTTTATAGACTTTGCAGTGGTAACATAGTTTCATCAGACAACCCTTAATCACCCAGCTCTGCAATATTATGAGGACTGGGTGTCCGATCACGTGATAGTTCCCAGCAACCAGGCTTTACTTTTTTTTTTCTATACATAACACAATACCAGATGGAACACTTTTTTTCTTAAGCTGAGTGACATTTTTCAACTGTCGATTGTATTATATTTGTACAGCACACAATTAAATGTTTGCCCATTTCAAATTGAAAATCAATACTTTCCCTTTATATCTCTTCTGTATAAGGAAGCAGCATTGCCTCCAAAGGGAAAATACTGTTTCTAGAGTTTCAGGTCTTGTGGTGAATGCAAAGGTCATCGGCTGCGTGTGGCACCACACACCGTGGTGTGCTTCACTCAGGCTGTGACAACTTGCTGAAAGAAAGGTTTTTAGCCAGACACAAATTTGGGGGTGATGAAATCTGTTCAACGTCTTCCGTAGCTTCTCAGGAAACATCCGGGATTCTCCCCAGCAGCTGCCTCCTAGGCCATTCCTGCAAGAAGGCAGGAAGCAGCTCAGCACTGAGACCTGACCTTCAGCTCAGTTTCTCACCTGGGGACAGAGAAAAGTTCTCATAAATTGGAGTCAGGAGACCTGTGGACCCACTCAGGCTCTGGGACAAGGCCACCCTAAGGCCTTAGACCAGGCAGTCCCCCTCCTGAGTCTCCAATCTCTACTTATAAAAAGCCAAGAAGATTCCTGACAGAAGTGACATTTAAGTTTATGTCTAGTACCCTCTGTCAGCTTTAAATACATAGCAATGATAAATCAAGCATAAAAAGAGAAATCCCAAAAGAGAGAGTTGGGCTCAAAAACCCAACAAACATACCATGGACTGAAATAGAACTTAAATGCAAAGCAGTGAGCGGAGCTGAAGCCACAAGCCTCCTGGGTCATGATCCAAACCAAAGCAGTGGTGGCCAGTAATCAATGGGCAAAATGGACACCAAGTGCTCCACACAAACTGGGAGATTAAAGCTGTGGTCTGCACCTGGAGTAAAGTGCCATAAAGGCAGCTCCCAACCATGACCAGAGGCGAAAAGAAGCTGTGATTGATTCTGCCTAGAGCTTATGTTCACAGGAGAAGGGGTACAGGAGAGCACAAATACCAGAAATGGAACCAAGCTACCTGTTGGCTCAGTGACAGGGTTTATTTGAAATTCATTAGATGCAGAGCTTATCTGTGGTCTCAGAGCTATAAGGCTGCACCTTCGAACTTTATAGGCTAAGAAGGATACAGGTAGAGGGAGGAGCAAGCTTTCAAACTCATCTAAGACAAAAGTTCTAAAGGCACAAATATATCTTATGGTAAGAAAGATGGCCAAATACTAATGTATTGAAAAGCTATTATCTTTATATGAAATTAATTTTATAGAACAGCTTGAGAAAAAACAATAAATTTGTGTAGGAACATCAAAGAGATAAAGGAATCATTTCTCTGAAAACAAACAGGAAAATACGAAACAGAAATTGGCAGAAATTGAACAAGAGCAGGAAGTGAAAAATAGTCACTTAAATGAGAAAGACCTAATACTCTCCAGACTTGACACAGCAAAAGATGAATTGGAAAATAGCACAAAGGAATTTAACGATGATATCAATTATGTAATATAAATCTATAGAGCTTAAAAAATTGTCAGATGTATATTTTAAAGAGAATGGAAAAGTCAGAAAATAGACAAAGTTTTATAGAATTGGAGAACATGTGACTTTGCAGACTTACATTTCACTTCAATGACTAAACCATAAAAATAGTCACATGAAGATATCATAAATATTAAGAATAAACAGAGAAATGATACAAACTGGAGAAAAAAAGACAGGCTATCACAATGTTTCAACAGTAGGACCTAATGTTAACATTAGGTTAAACTTAACAACGGAGCAACAGGAGACAGAAAATGGTAGGTTAAAATATTTAAAATGCTGCAAAAAGATAGCCAAATCTGGAATTTTATACACAAAAGTATACTTTGGAATGGGAACAAAAGAAAGACATGCATATCTACACAAAATATAAAATAGTTTAACCATTATAGGCCCTCATTACGAGAATTTTTGAAGCACTACTTCAGCAAGGATTTAAAAAGAAAAAAAATGTACTCAAACTCAAGTATGACAATTATTACAAAAAACAACTATTAAATTATACACACACACATAGTAAAAACTGATGAAATTTTGATATCAGAAAAGTAAAGCAATAAAAACCATCAATGAAATCAAAATCTAGCTTATTGAAATAATCAAGAAAATTCAAAAATCTCTAGCCAGATTTAAAAAGAGAAAAAGACAAATTGCCAATTTCAGTAATAAAATTGATACATGGCTAGAGAGCTTATAGATTAAAAGGATAAAGGAATAATAATATATTAATTTTATATAATTCTATACATTTTATAAAATAGGCAAATTCCTTGAAAAAAATCTACTAGTAAAGAAAAAATAGCTAACCTAAATAATCCTATATTTGGGATCCCTGGGTGGCGCAGCGGTTTGGCACCTGCCTTTGGCCCAGGGCGCGATCCTGGAGACCCGGGATCGAATCCCACGTCGGGCTCCCGGTGCATGGAGCCTGCTTCTCCCTCTGCCTGTGTCTCTGCCTCTCTCTCTCTCTCTGTGTGACTATCATAAATAAATACAAAAAAAAATTAAATAATCCTATATTTATTAAATAAATTAAGTTGTAGTTAAGAAACCCTCCCCACAACAACCCCCCCCCCCACACACACACACACCAACACACAGATGCAAATATCTCAGACCCAGTTGGTTTGAATGGTGAATTAAGAAGGAAATGCCAGTTTTACACAATTTGTTCAAGAAAATCAGAGATGAAAGGTGCTTGGGCGGATTAGTGGGTTAAGTGTCTGCCTTCAACTCAGGTCATGATCTCCAGGTTCTGAGATTGAACCCTGAGATGGGCTCTCTGCAAAGCAGAGTCTGCTTCTCCCTCTCTCTCTGCCCCTTACCCCACTCATGCTCTCTGTCTCTCTCTGTCTCCCCTCAAAAAAATAAATAAAATATTTTTTAAAAAAATAAAAAAAGGGAACACTTCTGAATTCATTTTATGACCCTAGGATAGTTATTTTCATTTACCAAATAAATGGTGAAAAATAAGCACATGAAAAGTTGCTCAGCATTCATTGTCACCAGAGCAAATAAAAGCTCCACACACACACATAAAAAACACTACACAATAGCAAGCATGGTTATATAATTTTTTCCCCTGACAATACCAAGTACTGGTAAGATTTTATAGTAATCAGAACTCTAATTCATTGCTAGTGGCAATGTAAAGTTGTACAACCATTTTGGAAAACAATTTTAGTTTCTTACAAAGTTGACCATCACACATACTATATGACTCAACCATCCCATTCCTAGATACGTACTCAAGAGAAATTACAACTTATGTTTACATAAAAACTCTGAATGTTTGTAGAGACTTTATTCAAAACTGCCAGGAACTGGTAACATCTCAAATGTCCCTTATCTAGTATGAATAAACAAACTTGTGGCATATCTATATGATGAATACTGTTCTGCAATAAAAATGAACAAACTGATATGTGCAATAATGTGTGTCAACTTCAAATCTGTTATGCCAAGTGAAAGGAGACTACATATTGTATGACTCCATGAAAAAGAAGGAATCTGTTTAAATAATTTAACAACAGACTAAATAAAGCAAAGAAAGGATAAGCAAATTTGAAGACAGGTCAACTGATACTATATGAAGAAGGAAGACGAGGAAGAGAAAAATAATTTTAAAAACTTGAGCAGAATATCTAAAATTGATAGGACAAAAATCAAATAGTCTGAATCCTTGAAACTAGAGTCCCAGGAAAACAGAAAAGAGAAAATTGGAAAGTAAATGTTTGAGGTTATATTGGCTGAGAATTTTTCAAATGGATAAAAGAAATTAACACAGAGATATAAGGAGCTCAGCAAAATAAAGAATAACATAAGTTACCTAGAAATATCATATTCAAATTTATAAAATTAAAGATAAAGGAGAAATATTAAAAATACCTACAATACAAATAGAACAATAATCAGAATAATAACACAACAGAAACCATGGAAGTCAGATGACAAAATGACAATATCTTGAAAATGCTGAATTTAAAAAAGAATCCTTTTGGCCAACATATATACAACAAAAGTATCCTTCAAAAATGAAGATAGGATGCTTGTTGCCAGTATAATTTAGTAGCTCCTACTAGGCTGGTCTCTCATACAAATAAAAATATAAATTCTGGGCAACATGCACAGCAGCAACTAAAACAATCATCTATACTTACTGGAGCAGAATAAAAGTAGCAATATTCTGGAGACAGATTAGCACTTGCAAAAAAGGAATGACACTGTGCATTCCCTGTTATCACAGCTTTCTGCCAGAGGGTAAACCCTAGTGAATGTCTAAAGTCTTTGTGCCTGAAGAACTGGAGGAACTGAAGGGAAAAGTTTAAGCAACCAGAGAGTTGAGAAGTGAAGAGTGATTTCTAAAAAGAAGAGGACGAAAAAGAAGTAGTTACAAACTCTGTGTTTCCATTCTGCCCAAGTATCTGGTCAATCCCTAATTCATGTACACATGTGTGTCTGAGTTAAAAGGGGAAGGAACTGAGATTTAAACATATCCCCCAAAAGATAAGAGTTTGCTGTTTCTTTCAAACCAAGTTCATTCTTCTCTGTCAAAATAAAAAATAAAATACAAAGTAAAATAAAATAAAAACCCATTCAGATTCTTTGGAAGAATATTTAAAAATCCATAGTCTCCACAATGCAATATTCACAATACTCAAGCTGTGATCCAAAATTGTGTGACAGGAATCCCTGGGTGGCTCAGCAGTTTAGCGCCTGCCTTTGGCCCTGGGTGTGATCCTGGAGTCCTGGAATCAAGTCCCAGATCTGGCTGCCTGCATGGAGCCTGCTTCTCCCTCTGCCTGTGTCTCTGCCTGTCTCTCTCTCTCTCTCTCTCTCTCTCTCTCTCTCTCTGTGTCGTTCACGAATAAATAAATAAATCTTTTAAAAAATAATAGAAGAAAAGAAAGAAAAAATGTAAAATTCAAAATTGTGTGACATGAGGAACCAAAAAGATGTGGCTCAACTTCAAGAGAAAAAACTATCAATGGAAATGAGCCCTGAGATGATGAGGGTGGTATAATAAATCCATAGGGATTCTAAACCAACTCCTATAATAATGCCTCATGAAATATTTTTAAATACTTACAGTGAAGGAAAAGATAGAAAATATCATCAGAGGGACACCTGGGTGGCTCAGTGGTTGAGTGTCTGCCTTTGGCTCAAAGCGTGATCCCAGTCTGGGGATCGAGTCCCCCATTGGGCTCCCTATAGGGAGCCTGCTTCTCCCTCTCCCTATGTCTCTGCCTCTCTCTCTGTCTCTCGTGAATAAATAAACAAAATCTTTAAAAAAAAAAAAGAAAAATATTATCAGAGAAATAGAATCTGTACAAAGAACAAAACAGGAATTTCTATGTTTAAAAAAAAAAGGAATTTCTATGTTTAACAATTATAATACCTAAAATCAAAATTTCACTAGCCAGGTGTAACAGTAGTGTGACAGTTAATATTACATGCCAACTTGACTGGACTACAGTGCCCAGATACTTGGTCAAAACATTATTCTAGATGTTTCTGTGAGAGTGATTTTAGGATGAAGGTAACCTAAGGTCACCTATGAAGGTGAGCTTGTGTAAAGCAGATTACCATAATGTGAGCAGGTCTCATCCAATTGTCTTCATAAAACAAAGACTGAACTCCCCTGGGCAAGAAGGATGGCATTGCTTATGACTTGCTTGATAGTATTCAAACTTGAACTGCAACATTGGCTCTTTCCCTGGGCATCTAGCCTGACAGCCCACACAGCCACTCAGTAGATCTTGGACTTGCCAGCCAGTATAAGGTTGAAAATCAATTCCTTAAAATTGATCAATCTGCACACACACATACACACACACACACACAGGTGCACACTATTTGTTCTATTTCTGTAGAGAATTCTAACTAATAAAAGTGGAATGGAGATGAAAAAGGAAAGAGCCAATGAAATTGAAAAAAATTAATAGAATTATCCAACTTAAAGAACAAATAAAATAAAAGTTAGGGAAGGATAGTTTCTAGGACATGAGGAACAATGTCAAAAGGCCTAATATATGGATAATTGGAGTCTCAGAAGATGATAAAAGAGAATATGTGGCAGAAGAAAATGTTTGAGGAAATAATGAAGTCATTTTTTACAAATTCTGTGAAGAATATAAATTTATAGAATCATGAAATGCAGCAAAACTCAAGCACAGTAAATATTTTAAAAACCATGCCTAAGTAAATCATAGTAAAATTGCTAAAAAAACTAATGAGACAATTACTAAAGAATATAAAGACAAAAATTCACATTTGATACACAGAAACTAAGTGATATTTATAGAGAGACTAGAATATAAGGGAACAGCATTTTAAGGTTCTGGATGTGGGTGGGAAACTGCCAACACATAATTCTCTTTTTTTTTTCTTCAAGATTTTATTTATTTGTTCATGAGAAACACAGAAAGAGGCAGAGATATAGGCAGAGGGATAAGCAGGCTCCTCAAAAGGAACCCAATGTGGGACTTGATCCTAGGACCCTGAGATCACGACCTGAGCAGACACTCAACTACTCAGGTGTCCCGCCAACCCATAGTTCTATACTCAGGAAAGATAAGCTTCAAGAATGAAAGTCAGATAAAAGCAGTTTTAGGAAAATAAAATAAAAGAAACCCAACAGATATAGAGGAAGTGTGTTAGAAGCAAATGTAAAGTAGATGGAAACTCAGATATTCAAGAAGAAATGACTACCATCGGAAATGATAAATATCTTTGCTTATGTAAAATGACAATGTTTTTCTCTCAATTATTTAAGAAATGATGAACTGGTTAAAACAAAATTATAACATTGTCATGTAGCATTTATAATATATACTGATGTAATACATATCAAATATATCAAAAATCGTCTAATTAGACTGTGAAGTTAATGATGTATATTTTAAACCCTAGAGACTTTAATAAACCACTAACAAGTATGTAAAAGGTAAGACTAAAAAGACAATGGATACATTAAAATGAAAAATTTTAAAGCTATATTTAAATAATAAAAAATACAGGAAGGAGTAATAGAATTGTTTAAAAATGAAATAAATAGAAAATAAATAATAGCAACATTTGGTACCATTACACCAAATGTTGATAATGGTATTAAATGTTAATGACTAAAACACTCTAAGCAGAAGGCAGAAAACTGTCAGAATGGATTAAACCAAAAACTGAAGAAAATTTTACACATGAAAGCAAAATGTAAGGCTCACATGAAATGTAAAGAGAGATCACTTGAGGGATGCCTAAGTGGCTCAATTAAACATCAGACTCTTGATTTAGGCTCAGGTCATGATCCCAGGATCGTGGTATCAGGCCCCACGTTCACTCCATGCTGGGTGTGGAGTCTGTTTGAGACTCTCTCCCCTTCCCTTTGCCCCTCTTTCCCTTCTATCTCTCTCTAAAAATAATAATAATAATAATAATAATAATAATAATAAAATGAATAATAAAAACAAATACAAAGAGATAGTTTGAAGGTGGAGGAATGGAAAAATATATACTTTGAATACAGTATGCATAAGAAAACAAAGATGTCTGTACTATTAACAAATAAAATAGATATCAAAACAGTATTACAGGAGAAAAAGAGAAACACTAAATAATGATAATAGAATCAATTCTTCAGGTATTCATGATGACTACAAACATCTATGTGGCTAATAAAAGAGCCTCAAAAATACATAAAACCAAAGATGGCATAATTAAAAAGAGAAATAGAAGAAAATCCAAGGAATCTATAGAAAAACTCCACAACTAATCAGTAAGTTTGACAAGATCACAGGATATAACACCAGCATTAAAAATCAGTTGTATTTCTATGTATAAGTAATGAACACATGGAAACTAAAATTTAAAATGTCATTTGCAATCACTAAAGATATTAAATACTTAGATGTAAGTCTAGCAAAATATGTACAGCATTTGTATGCTGAAACCACACATTATTGTTTAAAAGAAACCAAAGATCTAAAAAAATGGGGAGATATTTTTGAAAAAGAGAGAGAAATAGATAACTTCATAATCACAGTTTAATGGATAGATTAAGTAGTATTATAAAATATTAAATAATATATAAATTTATATATTATATATTTTATATTATATTATACAAACATTATATTTATATGTTATATAAGTAGAATATATTTTATATATATATATATATATATATATATATATATATATATATATATATATATATTTTAGGCCTTTAAGGCACTTTGATTTTTTTTATCATATATATTGTTAAAAATAAGAACTATGGGGCATCTGGTGGCTTAGTCTGTTAAGCATCTGCCTTCAGCTCAAGTCATGATCCCAGGACCCTGGGATTGGCCCCACATGGGGCTCCCTACTTGGTGGGGAGCTTGCTTCTCCCTCTACCTCTGCCTCCCACTCCCCTTGTTTATGCTCTCTCTCTCTCTCGGCAAATAAAATATTTTTAAAATAAAATAAAAATAATAACCAGATAAAAGTAATATCTAGATAAAACAGCAAAAATTCCCCCCAAAAAAATAAATTGCTCAGATCATTGATGTAATTATTATTTGGGAAACATTACCATGGACAACAGCAGAATACATTTCCTTTTCAAATGTGTATAAGATGTTCAGCAAAACAAGACCCTACATATTCAAAAGGATTGATATTATATCAAGTATGTTCTCTGACCATAATGAAATTAAATTAGGATTCATTATGGATAAAACATCTTGAAAAAGGACAACAATTTGCTTTTGTTTTGTTTTGTTTAAAGATTTTATTTATTTATTCATGTCAGACACAGAGAGAGAGAGGCAGAGACACAGGCAGAGGGAGAAGCAGGCTTCATGCAAGGAGCCCAACGTGGGACTCGATCCCGGGACTCCAGGATGACACCCTGGGCTGAAGGCAGGCGCTAAACTGCTGAGCCACCCAGGGATCCTCAAAGGTCCAACAATTTGGAAAGTAAACAGTATACATTCAAATAATCTATTACTCAAAAATGATAGGAGAATGAAAATAACAAAATATTTTAAACTCAATGATAATAAAGATGCAACATGCTAAAATTGGCATTCAGCTACAGCAGTGTTTAAAGGAAAACATACAGCTTTAATCTTTACAGATATATCTATAGAGAGATCTAAAAATCAATGACCTAACATTCTACTTTTAGAAGCTAGAAACATAAAAGCAAAGTAAAACCAGGCAAAAGGAAGAAATGAGTATAGGTAAAAGCAACAAATCAATTAAATTTAAAACTGAAAAAAAAATAGCAAAAAAAAAAAAAACCAAGTTTAGTTATTTGAAGGAAAAAATCAACAAAATTGAGAAATACTTCAACTAATCATTTTGAAAAAGAAATGAAGAAGAGCACAAATTAACAATATTGCAGGTGAAAGATATCTCTGGACCCTACAGAGATGAAATAGATAATAAAATAATATTATGAGAAACTTTATACAGACAAATCAAACATTTTTGGTAAAAGGGATACATTTTTAAAAAATATAACCGAAATGACACAAAATGAAATAAAATCTGAATTGCATTTTATAAAGAAATTGTGGGGTTTTTTTTTTATCAAAAATCTTTGCATAATAAAATACCAAAACATTTTACTGGTGAATTTTATCAAATATTTAAGGAAGAAATAACACTAATCTTGTACAAACTTACAAAAAAAATACATGGAGACAAATACTTTCCAAATCACTTTATACTGCGAGCATAATCCTAAAACCAAAACCTACAAAGACATTACAAAAAAAAATAAAATTATAAATCAGTATCCCTCAAGAACATTGATGAAAAGTGCTTAACAAAATACTGTATAAGTACATGGACTCCAGCACTTGTGTACAGTAATATAATGCAACTGACATCCTTCTCCAGGAAAAGGCTGGAAGCGTCAACAATCTGAGATATCCCAACGCTTACAGTACTTGACTCATATCAGAGCATGAACTTCCTAAGGGAAAAAGAAATTAGCCTAGTCCCTTTCTGAGGTCATCAAACACCTATTTCTTTTTCATCCCTGTTCTCTCTTCCACAGGATCAGTTTTATCCGAAGGCTGGCTCTCTGCTACCGCAGAATGCCTACCGATAGCAATACTTGCTCATTCTTGCCTACAGGAGTTAAAGAACATCTCCTCCTGGGGTTTTTTGGGGTGTGTGTTTTTTTGTTTTGTTTTGTTCTGTTTGTTTTTTGTTTGTTTGTTTGTTTCCAATCAAGGAAAATTTTACCAAAAGCCCTTGAAAGTATGTTTCCTGCCCACTTAGGAACAAATTCTGGCAACAGGGAATGCCAGATGGGGATTAGCTTAGGCCTGAGGCCTCACATCCTTCTCTGTCAAAAGACATAGGGATGACTAGGATTGAATGTATTCCAGGGCCCAGACCCAGAGCTGGGAAGCTCCATAACAGGGAAGGACTGGAAGGACAGCTGGAGAGACCAGTAGTGTTCACTGAGTATTACTGCTTATACCACAGGAAGTGCTGTCAAGCATTGGTGGGGCTGGCTAGCTTTTTGACATTTCCAGTTTACATTTCGTGTCCCATTAGTCCTTGAAAGTATTACTTGGTCAAAAAACACTAATCGGAGGCCCAAAGTGACACCGGCCTATTTTGCCCTTCAAGGGAGGACAACATGGCAGGGACATGGCATTGGGAAGGTGAATAAATGAAATCTGCTGGCTCAGAATCAGATGGAATTCCAAATCATGATCTCAAGGAATCAAGATGCCTCAGAATCTGTCAGTTTCCCAGAGGTGTTGTCAAAGATCCCTGGGGCCTTTTGTGCCCTTGTTGTTCTTGGTGGAGGTCGGGAGGATCCCGGTGTTCCAACAGTTAGGGAGGGAGATTTCGTGACTCGGCAGTGACTTCTAAGAAAATGTGTTCGGCTTCATACCCTACAGGCTACATAGCACTTTAAAAACTCTTGCCTCTGTGGCCCAACTAGATGGGGAAATACATTTTTGTTCCAGATATTTATTTAAAAGTTTCATTGTCACTTAATAAATCTATAGCCATGGCATCCATGGAAGGTTTCCCCAAGTGGTAATTTATGCTTATTGTAGAATTACTTTTGAAAGTGCATGGGCTGCCTGTCACTGAGGGAAATTGTGGCCATTCAGTTTTTAGACTTATTGGCTGTTATAGATTTGGGAGTTGATATATATTTGAAATGTTTATGCCTTCTCTTTCTTGTTAATTATCGATCTAAACCTTTATGGATTCCAAGACATTTGTGAACAAGGCTTTCATTAATCCCCAAGGCTGCGGAGGGGTCTGGCCAGTGGAATTCCCAATTTACAGATATGTAAAAAAAAAACTTGGGGGTAACAGGATAATTTCTGGGGTCACACAGTGGGTCCATGATGGCCCAGTGCACAGAGTTACTAACAGGGGTAAAAGACACCTGACTTGCTCGCCAAAAAGGACACCTTTGCTGTACCTAGAATACACAGTCGAAGTTGGCCCCAGACACAAATGGGATGTGGACACAGCCCTTTACAACCTTCGGGGACACCTATCCTATGTCCTGTTTCAGCCCCTACCTAAGTGTAAGCTACCTCTGGTGGATATATCCTCTTATTCTGAAACAGGTATAGAAGATTTCCAGACCACTAAACCCTTCCTCTCATTTTATGCTGCTCCTCTTCCTTTTCCTCTTATCTCCCACCTACCTACTACTCTAAGGCAATGGAGGGTCTTAAAAATAGAAACACTGGCTAGAATCTCTCAGAACTTAGGCACCAGAGCATGAGAGCACGGGGAGTCCAAGGCGAGGTGGCTTATTGATTCTCCTCATTGGTGGGAACCCATGCAGGACCTCAGAACTGGCCATAAGTCCTGCCACTGCAGGGCTGGCATAGAAGCTACATCTGCTCACACGAGGACCCTTACCTCTCAGGTCCACGGAAGGAAGAAGGAATGGGGAAGACACTCTATTTTCTTCCAGCTCCTTGCCCTCTCCCAATAATTTCCTAAGAGGATTACGTGCTAAAAAGAAAAATTAAAACTATTTTTCTTTCTCTATACAAGACCCTCTGCATCGGTCTGGCCTTCCAAAAATAACTCTGGTCACTCTGAGGTCTGACTTTGAGGCCTCCCTAGCACTTTTCTTACCTTCTTGTTTCCTTGGAGGTCATGACCTTGAAATAACATAATACAGGTTGATGGGAATAATGAGAAAGCAGATATCAGATCCTGGAGGCCTTAGGTGCAGAGGTGAAGAGCCAGGATGTTACACTGTGGGCAATATGGAGCCTCTCCAAAGTGCCTACCTCTTCCTTCAGGAGACCAGAGAAGACCCAGCCTCCTTCCTCCTGGGCCAGGGACACTGGGAGTTCTAGAGCACTCTCTGCCTCGTGTGAGAACTAACGGGTTCTCAGATTTAGCCTGGTGAGCCTCTCCCTGCTGGACACAAGATACCAGCACCAGAAAGGTCCTGAAAACTCTGCCCACCTGAGCCCTGCATATGTAAGAAATGAGGACCCTGAGGCCCACTGAGTAGAAGTCAAGTCTTCAATCCTTCGATCACATGCTCCTGATTACCGATTCAAGAATGAGGGGGTCCTCATGGGGTGCCTGCTTCCAGGAGGCCTGTGGTTTTATGTGTGTGAGCAAACACATTTTGTTTAAGTAGACCTTCCTCCTGCCCCCACCTCCAGCCCCGCCTCTGCCACCCTGCCTTTACTCATTGCTAACAGATGCCACCCCCATGCTGCCGCCAGACAAGAGCAGGAGCGCACAACCTCCCGCGCTGGTGAGAAGAGGGAGAACTGATGAGCTGCCACAGTGCAATGCATATGAGGGCCTTGGCTTTGAATTTCAAGTGTTCCTCCCCCTCCCCCAACCCTCCAAGCCAGGCCTTCCGACAATCTCTGTTCTGTGTCCTCTCACATGTGGGAACAGCAGGATGAAAGGCCCCTGTGAGCCGCCGAGGAGCTGGGGCTCCCCCTGACAACCTCACCCCGGGGCCAGGGAGCTGATGCGTGAACCATAACGGGCTTGATGTCAGAGACCCGAATTGGAATACTGGCTCTGCTGTGCACACCAGCTGTGTTACCCTCACTGTGCTCCACAGCCACATAAAATCTTGGACTCCTCACCTGAAAAATGGAAACGTTGGTCTCCATTCCTGCCATATACACCATTTCTTTGGAATCAAATGAGAAAGTGGACTCTAAAGAGCTATTGCAACTATTCGATGCAATACATAAGTAAACTGGCACTCTAATTGCTGTGCTTTTGCTACTTCTGTTATTAGGACTCCTCCTCTTATTATGATTAATAATGGAAATGAGAAGGAGGACCCTTTTGAATAGTCCATTTCAACTGCTCAATAGCCTCCTCCCAGAGGAATTAGTTTCATCCATTCTCTTCTTGCACTCACTTTCAGCACAGAACAGAGTGGGGAGACAAGATCTCTCAGCTGTGAAAGGGAGATTGAGCCAACCACTGCCCACCCACCTGCCCCAATGTACTGAGCCACTGGTCTGACCTGAGCCTTTTCCTAACTTCAAGAGTGGCCTGACGTCTCAAAGCGGAAGTGGGCAGAGAGACCAGCTTCCTGGGATCCAACACTGGGTGCATGAAAGTTTAAAAACTGAACATACCATGAGAAAACACGAGAAAGCTTTAAGAAGAAACTTAAATGTATACTGCTAAGTGAAAGAAGCCAATCTTGAAGAGGCTCCATACTGTATGATTCCAACCATATGACGTTCTGGAAAAGGCAAAGCTACAGAGACAGTAAAAAGATCAGCGGTTGCCAGGGGTTGTGGGGGAGGGATAAATAGGCAGAGCCCAGAGGATTTTTAGGGCAGTGCAAACCCTCATGCATGGTAGATGCATGTCATTATACATTTGTCCAAATCCACAGACTGTATAACACTAAGAGTGAACTGTAATGTAGACTATGGACTCTGGGTGATTATGGTGTGTCTATGCAGGTTCATCCATTGGAACAAATGGACCACCGTGCTGTGGGACGTTGACCATGGCGGAGTAGGGGGAGTGATTGTTGTGCATGTGTAGAAACTACCCCCGGGCTGCTGTGGGAAATCTCTGTACCTTTCCCTCAATTTTGCTATACCCTTAAAACTGCTCTAAAAAAAATCAAGTCTTTTTAAAATGTGAACATGTGCCTCATAAAATAAACTAATATTTGCTTCTTTAGGAATCCTGAAAGCTGAGCTAGCAGTTTGACTTTTTATGAAATTTGGGACCACTTTCAGGGCTTCCTGGGGGAGAGCAAGATGGGACAGGAAATGAGTAGGGATGTTAAAGACTGGAGGAAAACACAGTAGGAAGAAATGGCCAGGAGAAATACAACCCAGGGAATGCCCGGATCCCAGCTCAGTCACAGACCTAGATGGAGACATAAGGCTTCTAAGTCAGGGTTCTTCTTTTTTTTTTTTTAATTCAATTTGCCACATATGGTATAACACCCAGTGGTTATCTTCTTAAAAATGTTTCTGGAATGATAAAGATTTCCTCCTCTGCCGTCAAAGGCATTAGCTAAGAAGCCAACCCTGATATTGCAAAGCATTATTTGCTACACCAGACACCAGAAATGGAGGGCCATGAACTTTCTAGATCTTTATCATTTGGTATCCTGTGCATCACAAACTTTCTTGCCTTCACACCCATGGCATGAGCCTTGCCCTGTTGTTCCCCCATGTGTGAAAGCAGTAGCACATGGACAGTAGGGAGGTGGGCAGTCTAGGGGTTCTTTTCCTTCCTAGTCTTCCTCTGAGCATTGCTGGTATATTTATGGGTGTGCCTCCTGGGCCCTGTACTGGCCAGGCTTTCTCCAAGGCCACCTTGGACACACTGTGTGGGGTGTCTGTCCCACAATGGAGAGCTACTGTGGAAAAATCTGAGAAGAACCTAGTGTATAGGCACAAGAGCTCAGAAAATGCTGCTCTGGGGTCAAGGGGAAGAAGGTGGTTCTGTTTCTCTTCATGAAATGAAACTCCCCAGAATTCCCAGCCTGCTGTGCTGCTTTTCAAGCATAATCTGGTGGCAGAATTTAGACTTTTGGGTCACTAGTTTTGGCCCGTGATGTTTCAAGGACACAAGTGGAAGTAGCGTGTCTTAGGTCTTGAGGATTGAGAAATATTTGTCCTTCAACATGCAGTTACCTGAGCTGTCCCTGCCAGGAGCTGTTCCTGATTACCCCTTCCCCCGGTACCACGACAGGATGACTATATTTACTCTGTGCTCCCCCATCACCCCATGGGGACCTCTCCCCCAGCATTTATTACATGGTATTGAAATGATGTGCTTGCTTCTCTGGCTTCCTCAACAAACTATAAGGTCAGGGATCCTGCTTATATGACTAGTTTTGGTGACCCATCTGTCCTTGTGACCCAGGGGCTCAGCAAAGTATCTGGCAATTAGCAAGTGTTCAGTAAATGTTTGTGGAATGAATGAAGGGATATCCAAACCCTAGGGAGCCAGGAAACCACAAGAGAGGTAAAGAGGGTTGATTGGACCTCCAGAATCCTAGGGGTTTCAAGCCAAGACAATAAACAGTAGTGACAAAATTGATACAAAGATAGATAATGGTAACAACTTTGCAGGAAATATGTGATTCACTAAATAGGGTTTGAGCATTTTTCAGATGGTATCTCATTCAATTTCCCTATAACCTTATGAAGTTGACCTTGTGAAGTTGACCTTATGAACTGCTTCAATGAAGGGATTACAGGCCTGAGAAAGAGATCTTCATCAGAGACACCCTCTATCCTGCCTGGAGTGATTCCTGGTACCTGATGGATTTATGTTTCTGAGCATTTGCAGAAAGGGGAGGCAGATAAGGGACATCACCGTTCACTGCATGCCCACCTTGGACCAGGCTGTGGACTGGGTGCACACTACACACACATTTTCACTTAAGCCTGCAGGAACCCTGAGGGAACTGTATCATCATCCATAGCAATTTAATAAATGAAGAAACCAAGACTTAGGGGGTGAGAAAAGGTTGAAATGCACCCAGGCAATGGGCAGGTCCACACAAGCTGATATAGACTTGGCACTCAGTAAATATGTATGGAATTAAGTGGGATGGAATTAAACTGAATATTCTCTATTCACGAAGTCAAACTCTATTTTAGGGTGCCTCATTTCCACAGACCCAGCAGGGTACCACCCTCAATCTCTCTTTAAAAGGCAGCAATGAGCCCCAGGAGCCATTTGGAGAAGTGAGAGCAAGAAGTGGTACCTCCCACATTAATGAACGTGTGCGGTGGTCATGGATTTGGGTTGAGGCTATGGCCTGTAGGCCACAAAATCTCATCAGCCTTGTAAAGGGAGATGTATTTATGCAAAAGGCTTGCCAGTTGGACTGCACAGGGCTCTTTTCTCCCAGAACACCTTAGGAAGGCAGTTCTGGTGGTAGCAAGAGTGGCTGTGAGCCAACTTAGGGCTGTGTGCAGGCCCCCCCAGAATATAATTGGAATGTTATTTATTATATTTGACATAGCAGCCTATGGCACTTGGATGCCTGGATCTCCAGCAGTGATCCAGAGAGGAACGGGGTAATCATTTTAAATAACTGAAGATAATTTGCTTTAAAAAATGTGCATATTGGTTGTCTCTTGCCTAGAAATATCTCTCAGTAAGGGAATGATAATTTTGGATTTCTGTAGCTAACTTGGAAACTAGTACTTATAACATTTTCAGTTGGTGGCAGCAAAAGTCTATGTAGTTTAATATCACCAGATTTAATATTTTAATTGGAACGTGAGCTAGACATTCCAATGCATGAATCTTTCTGAGAACCTTGCCATCCCCTTATTCACCCAAGTAATCCAGTCATGGAGTTGGTTTATAGTCAACAAGAAAGTCAACTGGAGGTCCCACCCTTTGGACTGTTTTTCTCTTCTCCTTAAGTATGTCAAAATATTTTAAATGTCAGTTATTCCCATTCTCATGGCTCAGACAAGCTCAATAATCAGTAACTTCCCCAGCTGCATAACAAATGCTAGGGGAGGTGGTTGCAAGAAAGAGGAGAGCTTAAGAACTTGAAAGCAATTACAGCCAAAACAGTTCACCCCTTTTGTTTCTGCAAGTCTTGTGCAAAAGTCCTCTGCTACCGTTCCCTGGGCTCGAGAGTCTACTTCCCCCTTAGAAGCAAGCAACAGCTTGCAGCAAGCTTTTGTTGACACAAATTCCATGTTGCCTGGTGCTTTTGTTTGTTTCACACATAATTCACATTTTTCTATCTTACATGCATTTTTCATAGTCCGTCCTGAAGCAATGTCCTGGCTTCCATCTGGGACTCCCCGTCTGGGGTCAAAGTCCTTGCAGATAACTGGGTTAAGGGTGTTGATGGAACACTCAGCAGGATGGAGCTGACATATTAGAAACTACGTTCCTACAATACAGATAAAAAATCACCTTGGATCAGACCCTAAACCAAACATAAAAATGAGAAATCACTCAGGTAGCCCAGTCTTAAGGACATGACAGTCAAATTTTCCTCCTTTCTATTCTTTTTCTAAAAGAGTTTTTACAATACTCAGAGGGGGAAACAGAAGTTTTGATTCTTAGATGGGACTCCAAGGGAAGAAGAAAGGGAGGACAGAGAGCAGGAGTAGGGGACCCACTGGGTATCGTCAGTGTCCCGAATGGCATTTGTAAGACTTTCCATAACTCATTAAACCTTCAAGGAAGTGTCCTGAAAGTGAAGACCACTTTTTCTATCTCCCAGCTCAAGGATACTTGAAGGGAACCTCTAGACATGGCTTTTCTACTTACAGCAAATTCCACGGTAGACACTGACTTCATGGAAGTTACGAATGCCAAGACTAGAAGACTTCTTAGAAAACATTTATTCCAAATTCCTTCATAATGAGGGACTCTACTCATGCTATGCAGCATCTCCAATGGCATAGACACCCCATTAGTAGGGCATTCACTGTTTCACAAGGCTTCTCATTTCCTTATTCAAACACTCCTCTGTGACCAAGTTCCTCTTTCCATTGAGACAAAGCACAAGACCCTGTTTACCATCAGTGAGTGTAAATTCTACCTTAAAGTCACAAGCCTTTAACCATGGCTGGGTTGTGTGATGGTTATCGGCACAGGTTTGCATTCATTCTGTCCTGAATTCAAGCCACACGTCTGCCACTTATGTAACTTTGAGCAAATGATGTAAGTTCTCCAATATTTAATTCATCTGAAATGTGAGCACAATAGCAGGATCTGTCCTTTTAGTCAGGCTTGCCTGTAAGAGGTATAAAGGTGGCAGGACCACATGGCAGAAAGAAGTATGAAACCATGAGTCAGGAGATTCATGTTTTGTCCTAGTTTTGCCCTAAGTGGGCTGGGTGACTCATGCAAGGCTTCCTACAACTCACTCCTCCCTTTTCTAAAATGTCACTCATAACACTTGCCCTGCCTATTAGCATCTAGATGCCATTATAGAGATCATATGCATGTGACTTGCACATCCTGCACCTGTGACCTATGGTACAGCACCAGGCAGATCAAGGCAAACATTCAGTACCCAGTGACTAAATTGTGCTTGTGCTTTCTGAATGAAAGATTAGAAATGGTGGGTTGAAGGGGCTTACTAGATGATTTTTGCAATTTGGTAGGCTATCTGGAAGGACAAAATCCATAGAAAGCAGAAGCTGTGTGTTTGGGCTTCAGGAAAAGGATCTGAGATTCAGGGAAGGACTTAGGTGTTACATGTTGTAAAAAAACTGGAAGGGCAGGAGTGATGGGAAGAGCACATCCCTGGGTTCCAGAAGATACTTAGTGGTAGCCTCTGGGGCACTGATGAAAGGAGTTTTAAGCAGAGGTGAGTCGAGGGGCCCCGTGTGCTGAGGGACGATGGGCTGCCTTGCGGTCAGCTTCCTTCACCTTGCTCTGATTCCCAAGATCACTCCTTCTTTGAGACAAAGCCCTAATTGAATCTCCCCCAGAAAGTCATCCCTCAAGTCTGGAACAATGAGAAATCGACCCCCTTTCTAAAATGTAAACCACAAGAAACTCTTAACTGCAGAGAACAAACTGAGAGTTGATGGAGGAGGGGGATGGGGGATGGGCTCAATGCATGATGGGCATTAAGGTGGGCACTCATTGTAATGAGCTCTGGGTGTTGTATGTAAGGGATGAATCACTGCATTCTACACCTAAAACCAATTTTTAACGAACTAGAATTGAAATAAAAAAACAAATAAAATTCCTATAATAATTTTAGTCTGTATAAATCATCTAGTAATTATGAGTGTAAAAAAATAACATCTGGACAATGTATCTACTACTATCCTAAAATAAGATTATTTACCATTTTGTAGGTAGAGTATATTGGGTCTGCCATTCAGCCACCTGACATCCCCCTGGAGCATACATCAAACGTTACATAAAAGGGATTTCATCTCCTTCCTGCTTCATGGTCCCGATCCCCAACTCTTAATCTTGCTTACATGTCTGAAATAATGGCCAGCATCCTTTGTCTGGCCATGTGTTTGCCTCCTCTGTTATTTTTCCCCCGGTCTCTCCTTGGCAGTCTCTCTGCCAGTACACTGCCTCATGAAAAGCCTCTTCACTAAGCTGGCTCAGAAGGGACCAAAAATCTGGAATGAAACCATGAGGTCCATTCTATGCCTCTCCTTTACTTCTACCATGCTTATCACAGAGTGGTCCACAAACTAATCTCTTGATAAAGATTGGTAAGTTTAGATCACCTTTAAAGAAAGTGGCAAAATGGTCAGTGGACCAAGCAGTGTATGCAAGAATTGGTTGCAAAAATGAGCCATTTATGAATTTCCCTCCATTACAGCAATGGGTCTTGAACATGGCAGGTGCTCAACAAATATCTGTTGAATAAACTCTAGAAAATCAAGGCCAAATGATTTAAGTATCAAACACTCCAAATGGAAAAGTGGGTAGGGAAGAACTAAGAGAAGAAGTACTTGCTGACATGGAAAAGTATTTCATTAGGCAGAGCCTCTCCTCTTAAATACCAGCCTCCACTTACAATGCAGAATGATAGCTACTCTCCTTCAACCTCCTGAACCTCAGTCCTACATGACAAAGGCGCTCCTGGCACTGTGCTGTCCACAGCAGGTTAGGAAGGCTGCTAACGGAAGCAAATAGAAGTTACCATGGGTGGGTGGGTGACTATCACGTCCATACCAACTTTCCAACTTCCCTTAGCCAATGTCCAGGTATTCCCTTAGGAATGCTTTCAGAACAACTGACTCCAATCCAGTTAAAAAGTTGGTTTTCTTGAACTCAGTTATGTGTTGGCATCTGAAGACTCCAGTCCAAAGAGATGGGTGATTCATCTGTTTATCACGATGGAGGTTGGGGTGGAGGAACAGGTCCTAAGGACAAGAGGATGCATAGGGCAGTAGGTATCTACCCTCAAAAGCTAGTCATCCTGAGAAACCATCACCCTGTTTACCCTAAGTCATCATTGTGCCTACCTTCCCAGCCCAAATATGCCTCTTTCAGATCTGTTATTTCCCCATTTACATGTACATAGCACATATGGATCTCCTATACAAATGGCAAGTTCATGTTTTTGTTCCTTCTAATACAATTATTAATTAAGTGCCTTCTGTGTACCTGGCACAGCACTAAATGCTTCTCATATTTTGTATCATTTAGCCACTATATCAATGACTGTAAGATGACTATCCTTACCTCCAGTGTACTACTGAGGAAACTTAAACATAAACAGGTTGCCCAAGGTCACACAGCTAATAATAAAATTAGACTAAAATCCAAAATGTCTGAAGCTAAGACCAGTATTATTCTCATTGTACCACACTTACCCTTTAACAAGTGTATAATAACACTTAAGAATTCAAATGATAGCTATTAATTATGAGTATTTATGAGTTATGAATCCCATAGTAGGAAAGGCTTATATGATTTATGTATTACATTTATTAATGTATCTATAATTACTTTAGTGCTTAGATTAAATATGGAATTTTACTGTTATTTTCATTCTGTATTTTGCCAGTTACTCATTTGTCCCAGCAATATTTCTGACATTGTTTCATTTTCTTTATTTATTTGTTTATTCATAGAGACACAGAGAGAGAGAGAGGCAGAGACACAGGCAGAGGGAGCAGGCTCCATACAGGGAGCCCGATGTGGTACTTGATCCCGGGTCTCCAGGATCACGTCCTGGACTGAAGGCAGCGCTAAACTGCTAAGCCATCTGGGTTGCCCTCTGACATTGTTTCTATAGAAAGATACTTTACATGCTTGCATCTATTTTGCAAACCACCCCCCACCACACACATACACACACACACACACACACACACACACACACATACACACAGCAGGTATGAGCCCTACTCTTTCCTTCTCCCAGCTGCAGCCCACAGGACAGGTGTGCAGCCTCAGTGGTGGTAATTCACACATACTAGGGGTTCTGTGAGATATAACATTTTTTAAGTTCTAAATAACACAAATTTGGACGTTGTCAAAATAAAGCCTATAGTTAAAACCAACACATACCATCTTAGGAAAGAGCAGTTTCCGGGGAGTTAAGATGATCTTATGCAGGTGGAATATTTGGACCTCTACTTCAATCAGTTTTGACACAGATCTGGGAATAAGTGGCTATTCCCTGGCCCAATCATCTGGCCTACAATCTAGTGGGTTTTGGATATGTGCAATTTGGGCTGAAAAAATCCAAAGTGTCCAATAAAAACAAGAGCTTAAAATGGGAGACACTGACATAAAGTAGTGTGAAAACATGCTCTGTTCCAATAAAGACAGCTGAAAAATTCCCCCTCTTGTAACACTGAGCAAAAGTGATGACATATTTGGTCTCATACTGAATGCATGAAAACAGAGATTTTTTTTTTTGCAGAGGATGAAAACATCATTTGGTGTCCTTTTCCAGCAACAAATGCTAGCATTTCACAACAGGTGAAATTTGGAAACCTAAAAGGACAGTGGGAGAGGACAGTTTTTCTAAGAACAGAGTTTTGGGTTCCTTCTCAATGTTCACACCAGAAATTTCTAAAGGCCAGTTTATTCTTCTACATCGTTACTGCCTGTTGTGAATTAAGTTTGAAATACCTTCTCCTGACATGTGGCATTTCACCTTGGTGCTCTTTCCCCATGGAAAAGTCTTGCCCATCTGTTTTGAGGCAACTTGGCATCAGAATCTGATTTCTCTTGGAAACTTTAGGATAGGACTGGTCATCAAAGCACATTAATCTCAACTAAACCTGCAGCTGAACACATGCATCAAGTGCTTCCCTGCCTGATGTGCAAGTGTTCTCACCATGCGTGCTGCAAACCTACGGTTCACTCCACAGCATAGTGCTCCCCCTTTCCTGCACACCCCAAACCCCCCATCCTGCTCTGGGTAAGAGCCCTTGGCTTGTTTGCATATTTTAGCCTGCTCAGGCTCCTGTTTAGCATTTGTTTTTCTTGGCATTTCAAAGCATCATGTCCATTTTTATTATACCCTTGACAGACCAAATCCTAGTGCCAGCAGGCCACAATGAAACGAACACTTAAAATTTATAGAAGAAATTCAGAATATATTTTCCACAGAGCCTAGAAACTTCGTCACCTGGTAAAATACTGCAGGCAGGACAGTGGGCTTCCACTGCATTTGTGTGACCTTCAGAATCGGCTCTGAATTTTGAATCTCTCTCTTTCTCTCTATTCTTCCCCTCCTCACCTATACACATACACACACAATAACAACAACAACAGCAGCAACAACAATAAATTAAATTCCAGTATAGATGCCTGTTAACCTTCATGACATAGCCACAAACCTAGCACCTGAGTTTTGAGCACTGAAAACCAGCAGTTATATTTAAATAGTATAAAAGACTCAAAGCCCCAATCATTTCAACTCTGTCTATACAAAACATAGCCTAGGCTGGCTATGCATAGCTCTTTCTTTACAGATAGATAATTTTTCCCTGAAGACTAAATGTTTTGAGGGATATTTGGGCTCAGCCGCACATGTTTTCCCACCAAAACATCTTACCTCCTGGCAGTTCTGAGATTTGAGATTGCTCCCATAAACCCAGTTGTCAAATAACCAAAAGTGAATACCAACATGGCACCCACGAGGTGATCATGACTCTGCTTGAAAGCTATAAGTCCCCACAAGGAACATTTAGACAAGACCCTTGCTCTTAGGAGAACATATTTAGTTGAGAAGGGAAATCTTAATACATCTAAAACAATCAGTATACCTTCTGAGTTCCACTGATACTAGTTACATTTTCCAAGTTCTTTGATCATGGAATATAGTATAACAACTCATGACGGAAAGGGAGTTCTGATCAGGTGGGACCACCTGGGAATTTCAAGGATGCTAGTATTGTGCGTTTTATAATCTATGCAGGCACCACGTAGGCATTTGTTCTCTAACAGTTGGTTAAAATGTACGTGTAATTACCTGCTCCTAAGTCCTCAAAATCATCTACCACGGCCTGAGCTGAGCTGTAACTAACCCAGCAATGTCAGATTTATCATCCCAAAATGCTGTTTCTTTCATACTACAGCATGTTGAGGAGCTGAAAGGTCCTCTCTCTTGCCCAGGATATAACTGAGTTCCAGCTTCTCTGAAAGGAATCTTTAAAGTGTGACATCACATCTGTAATAGTTATTTTTATTTGTCAACTTAGATGGTCTTTTTGAATGAAATTATCACTTAAATCAGCTTTGAGTTAGCAGCTTGTTCTCTATCATATGGGTCGGCTTCATCCAATCATTTGAAGGCATGAACAGAACAAACAGATTAGCCTCTCCAAGCAAGAGGGAACTTTCCAGCAAACTGTCTTTGGACTTCTTCCACACCAATGGTTCTCTTGGGTCTTCTCCTGCTGGTCCACACTGAAGACGGACTATCAATCTCCATAACTTCACAAGCCAACTCTTTATGATTTCTTTCCCCCTTCTCCTCTCTTTTGTTCACTCTTTCTCCATAGAAATATATACGTGTGTGTGTATCCTCTATGTGGTTCCTTTGGAGAAATGACTGATACAACACCCATTGCTGCATAGTAAGTTATACCAAAACTCAGAGGCTTAAACTACAATTAGTCTCACGTAGCTCCTGTGGGTCAGAAATCTGGGCACGGTGTGTATGGGGTCCTCCACTTCAGAGTCTCTCACAGGCTGCAATCAAGGTCTCTGCCAAGATTGCAGTCTCATACAAAGGCTTGCTTGGGGAGGGATCTGCTTCCCACCTTCTTTCCATGATTGTGGTAGAATTCAGTTGCATGTCACTACTGCAAGGAGGGACCAAGTTATTTGTTGGCCATTAACCAGAGGTTGCCCTCACTTCTGAACCATGTGGTCCCTTCCATAGGACAGGTCATGATATGCAGCTTGTTTCATCAGAGCAAGATTGCAAGAGAAGTCAGAGGGAGAGGGCTACCAAGAAGCAAGTCACAGTCTTTATAACCTAATCATGAACATGACATCCTACCACTTTTGCCATATTCTATTCATTAAAAGCAAGTCACCAGGTCCAGCCTAGCTTCAAGGGCAGGAGACTGCATAAGGACACTAATACCAGGAGGCAGAAATCATTGGGAGCCACGCCGGAAGCTGTCTACTGCACCCATCTGACCTCTTCTTTCTCTGTTTTTCTACATGAATACTCAATGCAGCCTTCAGAACTCTTAACTGGCACTCAACATAACCCCTACCTTTGCCAGCCTGTTGTTCTACCTACAGAGCTCTTCACTGTTTCTTCCTAGAAAATTGTACCCACAACTCTGGATATGTATTTCAAAAGTTGTCAGTTATCTCATGCGTGCAAACACTTTGACTTTAAGACATTTATCCGTACCTATCTAGAGTTGTGCATTGAGCCTCAGGAGATGTGTAGGTTAAGTCTGAACAAGCCATCATTAGTGTCACCAGAAGAAATGTATTCAACTTTATTAGAAAAATGTTGCTCAGGAATGTAGGCAGTTCACTGAGAAGTGTCCAGATCTCCTGGACCATGTGGAAACAGAGAAATGGCCATCCTTATCAAATTTCCATTGCTAAAACCATAATGGTAGAAACACAAGTCTAATTTCATTTGAAGGGAAACATTTTCAACCCTCAAGAGAATGACTGGTTTTAGATTCTGGGTTCTGTTTCAGGGAGGCATTTTTGTTTTCTTATTGCCTCCCTTCTGTTCTATGGAGGTCAGTTCCATTTCAAAGAGAATAGTATTTAAGGTTGGTTTGCTGTATGGCAAGGGATTTGCATGCCACCTCATCACGAAGGTATTTATCTTTCTGAGTAAAGTGAAAAAATAAAATGATACCAAATTATGCTTGCCAAAGAAAGCTTAAAAATCCAAATGAAGGGTCAGACATATATGATTGCTATAATCTACAGGTTTCCCTCAATCCAGTATAGAGAGAGAGACAGAGAAAGACCGATGCCAAGTGGTAAATTTTCAAGTTCCCAATCTTAGGCTTTTAAAATTAAGTTCAGAGAATTAACAGTTTAATGTAGGGAAGTTAATTTTATTACTATTATTCATAACATCCTCCTTCCCTTTGTTTTTCTCAGGTTTATCAATTGGTCTACTTTTATGTCATCTTTCCAGATGAATAGAGGGTACAAAAATCACACCAGCAATCATTTTGAATAACAAGCTTGGACATCAGACCTCAAAAGAAAATAAGAATGCAAGGACACACGTGTGCACAGACGCTCACACAGCGTTTTTCAACATGAAGGTATAAAGGTATGTACGGAGGAGTGAAAAGGATTCATGAACACTGACAGAATTAAGAAAGCTGCTGAGGCAGTTTCTTTGGCTCAAGTAAAGTTTGAGATTATTTTTTTGGCAAGAATTACATCTTTAGGGATGCTAAGAAAACAATATGATAGCTACAGAAAGAATTAACCCTTCCATTGCTTCAGAAACCTTCTTTGAGCTGTGGACCCATTTGGCACGTCACAGGATTAAGAATGGGGTGGGGGGTGGGCACCGCAGAGGTGAGGAAACCAGTCTCACTAATCAGTGTGGAGCAAGGCACCATGTGAAGTCACCAGTGTAAATAAAGCCCCATGATGACCAAGTGCAGCAGGGACAAGCAGTGACGTTCATTGTTCTCTCTCTACCTAAAATGGAAACCACTCAGATACAGATGGGGGAAGCCAACTGGATAGGAAGAGCAGTGGGGAAAAAAAGTTGGTGACAGGCTATGATGTAAATAGACTTGCTGAAAAATCATTTTGTCTTAGTCTTAAAGACTGGTTAGTTCTAGCATATTGAAATTTTTATAACTCCAATGTGCAACCAAGAAGCAGTTCTGCATGTAATCTCGTCTTAATAATAGCTGCTAAGGGACTGTTCGATGAAAATTATGAATAAAAAAGGTACAGCTTCAGAAACAGCTGGTAGGAGGGATTGAACAAAACCATTTCCTACCCGTTCCCTTCAACAGTGGCTTCACACAAACTGAGGTCATCACATTATTCTGCTATGTTTCTTCATCTCTTTTTCCTGAGAGAATTATAAGAATAAGATCAGTATACTCAAAAGAGTAAATGGGAGTCTTTTTTCCACGAAGTTATAAGTGGTCCTTTACATATTAGCTATTGGGGTAGTTAGTGGTCACAAAAGTTGGTAGCGAAAGAAAGGCTAGTAAATCACTTCCTGCAAAACTTCCTAGGGTATCAGACAAGCCCTGGGAAACTATTTACTCTGAGATAAAACACACATGATTGGGAAGTGCTATCCATAGAACAAGTATTAAATTGTGGAGGTACTGATATTAGTTGAATATCGGTGAGAAAAGTATGCTATTATAGCTATTCGTTTGCATTTTCATGAAATGCAGCTAGAATTTTATATTTATTTTATTCTCATATTTTCCTAATACAGTCCAATCAGAGTTAAAAAGAAAGCTGTGGCATTTCCTACTCCTTTCCAGCAGTGGAAAGTCGTGTATATAAAAATCAATTAACATTTTTTCAAAACCAAATCAACCATCCAATAATCAACTGTCTTACACTGAGCAGTTACTACAAGCCAGGCAGAGTGTCAAGCATTTGCATATGTTATTTCATGTAATACTCACAAAAATACAATGAAACTGTCTCATTTTACAGATAAGAAAATTCAAGTTCGGCCAAGTGGTTTAATCAAGGATTCACAGCTGCTGACTGCAGTGCGGAGGTAAGAACCAAAGTCTCTGAGGGCCAGTTCCTCCTACCAGCTAAAACTGCACTCAGGGCGCCAAGCCTCAATGTTACATACCTAGATTTAGAGATTCATGAAGTCCTTGCTATCATATATATGATGAGAATAGAGGAGAATTGGCATTTGGTTTTAGGTGTTCTTACCTACTATAACCAAAATTTGCCAATTTTTAATACTCATGTGGATTCTTTATACTGTTCTATTTTATTTACTGGTTCATGAAAGCTCAGTCTTAGCACTGCTGATCCAAGGAGCACATAGTGTTCTAAATAATAAGAGTTAGGCACTATGGTAGGCTGCAAAAATAGCTAAAATCCTCCATTCCTCTCTGTATCCATGTTACTTTGACGTTACAGTGAGACTTTGAAATCCTCCCACTGAAGGATGGAGGTTATTTCCCCTCCCACATGAATCAGCTGGGTCTTATGGCTTGGCCATACAATGCTATGGAAATAATTGATGTGCCAGTTCCCAGTTTAGATCTCAAGAGACCTTGATTACTTCTGCTGTGTCTCCTAGAACCTACGACCACCATATCAACAAGCCCAGGCTAGCTAGCCTACAGGAGAAGAGAAACGATGTGCCCAGATGTCTCCATTACCCACAACAACCAATATCCAGTTAACCCCCAGAAGCAGAATCATCCCGCATACATATGAGTGAGCCCAGTCAAAATCGCCAACCCACAGGATCATCAGTTAAATAAATGGCTGTTGCTTTAAGCCTCTAAGTTTGGGGCTGGTTTGTTCCACTGGAAGGCTTAACTGATACAGGCATATTTATAAGCATTAGATAGAAATTGGAACAGATATTAGAAAATCTTATCACTCATCAGAACTCTGAAACCAATCTTGGAATAATTCCTTAGCATATACATTCCTTGCAATCATCTTTTCCGATCTTATTTTAAAGTTGAAGCAATTTAGATGCACGCTGTTGTGAGAATTATGCAAGCTCACACATCTAATTATTGATAGAAAGTATGTCTAGGAACCTCAAGCAATAGAACTATTTCTCCACATGCCCTTAGTGCACTAAAGTTACCTTTGTTCATCTATCTATCATTACTGAGTGGTGTTTTTTTGACACTGTGCATGGCACCATCAATGATCTCTGTGGAGCAAATGAGGCTCTAGGAGATGTGTTTTGATGACCCAATGAAGGGAACAGAACGCTCCTCATGGGCCAAGCTGACCCCATTTTAAATTAGAAATATTTTCAATAGAAAAAAAAGAAATATTTTCAATGCTTGTCAGTCAACTGGAGTAGCTTGGAGCTGGAGGACCCCAATCAAGTGTATGGGTCCTAGTCCTCTCTGTGCTTATTATGGCCCTAGAACAAATTCCTTTCCCACTCAGCCATTCAGATTCCTCATCTATGAGGTAAGGGGGCTGGACGCTGAACTTTACGGCCCTCACCATTCCAACAGCATCTTGAGCCCTTAATCTGGTCACTGAAGGCTTGGAAATGAGGCCCAAAAGATAAATGCATGAAAACTCTCTGGAGACAGAAAACCTGGTATCTACTTTAGTCGAATTTAACCTGCTGCTTTTCTGAAATCCAAACAAAAGGGAATTTGGTTTACAGGTGTTATTGTTATGGGTTATTGTAGGTTATTCTTCTAGAAATAAGATTTCTACAGCTTTTTTCACTAAGGTTGCTTTTGTGCACACTACGATCGTGATTTTCCATGGTCGGTCATTAAATGTATTCTGTGACTTGAGTTAAAGTATATTCAAGGATCCACATGAAAATAAAACCAGGCACATTGCAACCTCTATTGTGATATTTATCACTGATGGCGCTCACATGACTGCAGAGCTCCATAAAACTCTGGAGGGGTTACCTTCACTTAATGGCGTCCTTCCCTTTCACTCACCAGCCACTTCTTATTGCAAACAGCTGCTTGGAAACGAAAAAACATTTTGTATTTCCAAGGGACATTGTTGGCTCTCAAAGTACTTTACTCATTTTATTTAACAAATGTTTAAGTTTAATCAAATTTCTAATTCCAAAAATGAGCCGATCTTGCATTTTGAATCGCTAGCTCATGAGACCTGTGCATTTAAAATAGTATAAAAGGAATCACATTCGAGAGCCAAAAAAAAAAAAAAAAAAGTGCAGTCTGTGGCTTCTATGGCTTTAGCTTCCTCCTGTGATGTTTCTGTCACCCCCTTGGACCAGCTGGCTTCTGCCCATGCATTGATTCTGAGGGGACCAACGACCTGGCCTATAATGAAGGCTTCCCTGAATTCTGATAGAAAGCCCATTTCAAATAATTTAGGGAAACTGCATCAGCACCAAAGTAAGGGAGGAAAACAAGCATAATATAAACTTTATTAGCACTCTTTATAATGAAATAAACTAGGCTTACACTTCTTTTGCAGGGGAAAATGATGAACACAAAAAACATACCGTATTTTTACTTACTAACGTGCACTTGTAAAATGCATGGCATGCTGTTTTACAGGCAGTAGCATATAAAATACTTTTTCCAGATGTGGATTCATAATTCTCTAAAGACTATAATAGTTATCATAAGATTTATGGAGGATAATTATTAATCACATTTTTTTCTTTTAGAGATCTGTTTAGTAAGATGAAAGAGAACTTTAAAACGTCATTTTAACCAAATGTAGATGGCATAATATCAAGTTACTCCTTTTGTTCAAATTATTTTTAATGACTTTATTTGTTTTATGGCCTCCACAAGTCAGTACCAACTTGGTGGTAATGATCTATTCAGGAAATCTCTTAAGATTTTAAAAGTAAAATAGCATGGAGCTATTTTAAAAATTAAATGAACTGAACTGTGTGACTGTGTGAGTTGATTAGTGTTCATTTATTTGAGGGACATGGGAGCTACTAAAGCTTATTTTTTATAAGATTTGGAGGAGACAAATCTTGTGAAAACCGTGGCACACTGAACATTCAGGCAGCTTCCTCAATAGAACCTCAGAAACCCACGTGTGTCTGAAGTGCTACAAGTAACACATTGTTAAATAAAACACACATTTCAAACACGGATCCCTTTAATCTGGCTTAGATTATTAAAAACACAGCTGTGTTAAATCCTTATTGAGTACCTGAGTCACGTGATAAGCACAAAAGTCCAAGAGACCCTCCTTTTGTCATCAATTTATTTGAAGTAAGTTCTGCCTAAAGCTTAACACTGCCAAAGGAAAGAAAGGTAACTCTGAAGTTGAAGGGAACTCATCAGTCCTAAAATAACTCTCCTCTCACACACCATCTCACTGCTCTCCAACTCACTGCTCCCCTGGCAGGGGTGCTTACACGATGGGTGTAGACCATTACTGAATGAATAGTCAGCATATAGATCACCTTCCTTGTTCCATCCAGACTCTTACAACAGCCACCAGACTTTCTTCACCTCTAATATACGTATAATAACACTTAGTTTGCAAGTTATCATAAGTGTTATAATCAAATGATGAGTACAAGTCATCTAAAGCCCAGCACATAGTCAGTATTCAACAAATAGGAGCTATTCTAATTATCATGTATGTAAGCATATGAGAAGTTTGTCTTTATTCTGGAAGAGTAATATAGTCAAATAGTATTTATTGACAAATGTGAAAATAAAAGCTGCAAAATTATTATGGAACAGAAACCTTTTGAGTCACTACCAAAATCCAGTATTCTGGGCTTGGTAAGGGACAAGCAAATACATGAAGGGGGAGGGATCTATGTTCCAAAGTGTTGAAAATTTCAGCAGTATTTTAAAGTGCCAGGAATATGAGACCCTGAGATCAGATACAGACCTGGGTCGTAAGCAGCAATTACCACATGAAGGGAATGGGCAGTGACTCCTGAAACTCAAGAAAGGGTTGAGAATGGATGGGTAGGCTATGAAGACTTCACCCGGGATGAACCTGAGTATAAGAAGGTAAGAAGTATAAAGGAAGGAACTCAGGGGTAGCCGATATTTAAGTGAATCAGGTAATAGGTGTAGCCGAACAGCTTGAGCAGTGAAGTGATGATGCCAGAAGAATTGGCTCTAAGTAACTGAAAACCAGGCTCAGTTTCTGTGTGGAGACACCAGGCCATCCTGAAACTCTCTGAGAGTATGAAGGAAGGCTGAGGCTAATATCGGTATCAGTCCCTAAAGGAGAAGACGTGCTACATCTGATGAAGATTAGTATCCCCAGGGGAACTTCCTTTCCCATGAGAAAGGAACTCCCCTCTCCTGCACAAAGCAGCCTGTCAAGAACACAGCCCTCCAGCTATGCCTCATGTACCCCTCCACTGCAACAGTCTCTGTGGTCCTGGCAATTCCCTCTCCACTCATCTGCCTGCCACACAGAACTGTGAGCTCCTAGAGGATGGGAACTACTTTCTCTCCGCTTCTCCAAGATCAGGGAACGAGTTGTAGTCTGAGAATGTCTGATGAATGGTCTTATTCTTGGCTGAAAGTCCAGTGGTAATGGTGATTGTCAAAAGAAGATGTTTATATACAAGGTTTTCATCCAGGCAGAAAGTGCCACATGGAAAGAGGAAAAGAATGTAGGAATAAAGGGAGCGCTAAAGTCCACCTGGGATGCAGATTAAAGCATTCCCTTGCACCTCTTTAGTTAGTCTAAGGGTGCAACCTGGAAATGCACATGCTGGGGACACTTCTTAACCAGGAGCCAGCTGACCACAGTGACCTATTCAATATCAAACCAGACTCCATCTTGTTCCTTTGTCCTCCAGAGGAGAGACCAGGCAGGACCAGATCATGAGCAACAAAGTGTCTTGAGCACCCTACCCAAGAGCCCATTGCCCTGAGAGTGCGCACAGGCTTGACCTCTGCCTGAACCTTACAGTCCACAAAGCAACATCCTTGGACCATGGAGAAACATGCTCTCCTACTTGGTCAGCTGTCACTGATCTGGAAAGCAAATGAGTGCTCTGTCCACATGAGACAAGAGACCCTCCCTTATCAGAGGGAGTGGGGCTGGAAGATAATCTGAGTGTCACCTTGGCAGTACACATGTAGTTACTCTTCCCTACAAGCTCTCCCCTGAGATCTTGTCTAATCTACTTACCTGGAGGGCACTGTCCAAAGTATAGGGGAGATGCTTCAGAACAAATTCCACATCTCTTCTAAGCCATGGCTCCTCCTTTCTTTATAAATGCTTCTTAGTTGAACAAGGAACACAAACCAGAGGTTAACAGATGCGCCCTGCAAAAAAAAGCCATGTGGGGAGCAATAAAGAGAGCCTCATGGGATAAGAGAAAAATACACCCGCTTTGTAGTCAATGTAACCAGACTACATGGCCCAGAATACATGCATCATAGAATTTCAGAGATTATAGAGCAAAGATTGGGTGGATCTTCTCTGAGGAGACAGCATGCCAGTCTTTTCTAGAGCAAAATAGCCACGGAAGGAAACCACTGTACATATGTCTCCTTGTTCTAAGCTGGGGCCAGATCATGGCTCTCAGAGAAGTTTACATTAGATAATGGGTAAAGATAGGGTTTTTCAAAGGATTTTATTTATTTATTCATGAGAGACACAGAGAAAGAGAGAGAGGCAGAGACACAGGCAGAAGGATAAGCAGGCTCCATGCAGGGTGCCTGATGGGGGACTCAATCCCCGGTCTCCAGGCCCATGCCCTAGGCCGAAGGTGGGGCTAAACTGCTGAGCCACCCGGGCTGCCCAAGATAGTTTTGAATAAATAGCATGTGGACTCACCGTCCCTTCACCAGCTTCCTTCATGTCTGGTTCCTCGGGGAAAAGATAGTTCACACATTTATATGACAGTTGGTCTCAGGCAGTATTCTTACTGTTTTGCATAGAATAATGCAATTAGCTCACAACCACCCTATGAGTTTACACTATTCTCACCCCCATTGTTATAAACCCAAGTACTATGAAAGTTGACAGACACCCTAGTAGGGAAGGTAGAGTCTCAAAGGGTGTTTTATCTTCTATCAGCAAATGCTTTTCAGGACCCCAGTGTCTATAAAAAGAAAAGCTCAACTATAAAAAGATGAGTCTCAACTCATCTCTGTTGAAATCCAGATAGTCTGTAAAGTTCGAGAGAATAAGTGGCATTTAACTCATTAGTCTGCACCTAACACCACTGTATATTCTCTTCAGCAGCTTAAAGAACAGAAGTGAGAGCAAAGGTGGGAACTCAGGACATAAATTTACCATCTGCAGTGAAATGAAATCTGATCCAAGGAGTTTCCACTTTGAAGTCTTCCTGAATCTGTGTGGGTTACAGGTCTGAACATATCACCAGCTTTGACAGGTGGCTTTATTTTTCATTTCAAAGAGGGAAAAAGAAAGGCAAGGAGACGGAGGGAACACATGCACAGTGGAGCTTTGAACATTGCCCTCCGAGTGCTCACAGATGCACTTCCCTAAGTTCAGGTTGCATGTTCAGGAGACCAAAAGAAGTTGGGCTCTTGTGCCTCCCAGACTTTTCGTTCCCTGGTCAGAACTCTGTGAAAGCAGCTGCTCACCAGCTTCCTCCCTGCTTGGAGTGCCCACCCTTCTCCTCAGCTCCTGCTTGGGCTGAAAACCTTGCCCACACTTGAGCCAATGCTCCGGGGGCTGGGCATCTGTAAGGTGATGCCAGCAGGCAAGAGAGAGCTCCAGTGGAGAAGTAGCACTTGTCATTTCCTAGCAAATGACAGCATTTCGGAAGGCTTAAACTCGGCTGCCCTTCAAAATCATTCAGCCCATAGCCTGCTGGTTACAACACTGAGCCTGTCTAACCAATTACCTTTAATATCCTGAGCAAGGCAGAACATAGAGGACTGAATATGGCCAATAGCTCACTCTGGGTGTAAGGTCACCAACGTGTGATTTAAATCCTACCTCCCTCCAAAAGGATTACCTGTTACTTATTCATAAAAATAATAAAAAAAAAATGCAGCAAAGCAGAGCCTGAGTGTTTCCCAGTGTAAATTCAGGCAAGCCCATGCATGTCCTGGCCTGCCACAAGCCTCCACCATGAGGTCCCCAGGAATCCCCTGAAAAAGCCAGTGCTGACCATCACCACATCCTGCACCATGAGAACCCCTTACACTATGGGGAACAAGAGGTCCCACTCCACTGGGTGGGAGAAGGACATTCTTCAGGAAGAATGGGTCTGGTGTGTGAAATCAGATCACTCTCATGGCCTTGTAGGGAAGATGACACTCGGGTTCTCTTCCAGCCAAGCCCGCTCTAGGCCAGCTATGCATTCTCAGGGGAAGGACAGAGGGAGTGGGCCTCTTCAACAGCTGTGAGGTCAGACCCCCCTGTACGAGACTGGGAGCATCCAGCAGCATAACTCAGGGGTGTCCTGAACTGAGTGCTTGGAGGACAGGATTTGGCTTTGTATCTTTAATAAGTGACATTTGTTTGACATTTATTTCTGATTACAAAAGTAATACATGCTCATTACAGAAAAACTGGAGAACACGGAGAAGCATGAGGAGGAAAACAAAAGTCCACCATAATCCCACACTTCTGGGCCTTGTGTTTTATTTAGTCAAATCTTTCTTTTAGATTGTCAATATACTTATCAGAAATAAAAATATTATTTTGTAACCTGCCCTTTTGTAACATTGCAAGAACCCTTTCCCCCATGATGATGTATGCTTCCACAACAGGGGATGTCTAAGATCCCTGTGTGTACCTGCCATAATTTGCTGGGACCCCTTGTTGACTATCGGTTTGACCATCTATCATTTTTTATATTATAAATAACACTGAAAGGGACATCTTGTATTTACAACTTCATGTACATCCCGGATTTTATCCTTAGAATACAATTTTGAAATCCAACCATGGGAATAGAGTGTTTGCATTTCTTATTTTCAAGATTTTTGTTGCATACTCTAATTTTAAACTGACTGACAAATCCACTTAGAATTGCTCAGTTAATGTCCTTGGCTTCCTGGAGACTGGAGGTGACTCTGTGTCCCAGGGTTTGGATGGAAGTACTTCAGGGTACTCTTGGAGTCTTACTGCTGTCATGAAGAGTGGGGTTTAATTAATGTGTGATGTCATCACCCAGGGCAGTCCCTTATCTCATAATTGACCTTCTGAAATGTTCTTCTCTACTTGGTAGTACTGCAAAGCATGGATTTGAAGGTTGAAAAAGCCCGGATTTGGATCTCAGCTTCCCTTATTATTTTGTGACCTTGGGCAAATTGCTTCATCTCTTTTAGTTTCCTCTTAGACTTCTTGTTTAGTGCTGTGACTACCCACTAAGCACAACCATCCCAAATCCTGCCCCACATTTGAAGTTTATGCTGAATGCCTTATCTTATGATTGAGATCAAAGCTGAAAACTTTGGGTTGTATGCTATCAAGATATAAGAAAAATTTACTGTATCAGGATTTGCTGGGTATCAATAAGTGAAACAGTGATTGGGAGTCAAAGGGAGTTATAGAAACTAAGTACCTTAGAAATCAACTAGCCACACTCTCCCATGCAGCTTTGCAATGTGAGAAGACAAGCTGGAGAGAGGTGAGCATCAGCCCTATTTGTGAATATCCATTATCAGTCCCTACACTCTAGCTTTTTTCTAATGGCCTTCTTCACCAATATTACATACTCTCCAAAGCAACAGAAGGAAACAGGAAAGTAAATGGCACTTCCCATAGAACTTTTATCATAGAAGGATTTGTGATATTTGACCTGCCAAAGGTCTTATGGGAAATAGTGGGAAAGTGCGAACTATCCCCAGGGCAGGAGGGATGCAGCTATCATTGGCTACAACTGGCTTGCTATGGGCCCTATCCTGCAACCAAGACAAGTTAAAATCCAAGGGAGCCGGGTTTCCAATAATAAAAGGTGAGTATGAGCTAGAGATCTACTCCTGGGTAGGTATCTGTTGCCTCAACTTAATCACTGAGCACTACAGGTGTGTGTGACCTGGGAATTCAAAAATGATGGGGTTCTTGAACTTTGTGAACAATCATAAATCCCTCTGAGAAAATGTTGAATCTATGTCCCTATATCTTTGTATTCTTTAAATACAAAGGAATTGTTGCAAATATACAGGGGATTCATGAAAAACCCATCCTATAAATCCAAGATAAAAACACAATGCAAAGTTAGAACAAGAAGGAATTATCAGGTGCTGGGGTAGATGTAGCACAATTGGGCTCTCAGTTTTAAGCACATCGACTGCTAAAAACAAAGGGGAAGCACATTTGTTTAATAATGGTTACTAACCACAAAACCAAAGCATTTGAATCCATCTTTAGAGACACATTTATTTCTAAACTTAAATTTAAGGAAAAAATGATCACGTGGATCTTGACAGAATACATCCCAAAGTCTTCAGCTTTGATTTCTTTTGAGCATAAAAATACACTCTATGAAAATGAGAGAACACCCCTCCAATGATCTGATTAACTACTTTTCAAGAATAACTGGAGATTCATGGTGCCCATAACCCCTTCCCTCTGGTGAAGAAGAATCATGTGGCTCATCTTTGTTAAAAATCTCTTTCTAAAGATGAAATAAGGTGAAATCAGAGATGGAGACAAACCATAAGAGACTCTTAACTCTAGGAAGCAAACTGAGGGTCACTAAAGGGGAGGTAGGTGGGGTGATGGGATAATTGTGTGATGTGCATTAACGAGGGCATATGATATAATGAGCGCTAGGTGTTATATGCAATTGGTGAATCACTAAGTTCTACCCCTGAAACTAATAATACACTCTATGTTAATTAAAATGAATTTAAATAAAAAATAAAACTAAAAAATAAAAGAATTGTATAAATTCAGCCCTATTTTATAAACAAATGCAAGAAAAATCAATCATGAAAAATGAAGATTCATTTATTAACTGAATCTGACCAGACAACTGTAAAATAAATGATTTGGAAAAAGAAATCCATTTCCTAGAACCATGGGCTAGGGCATGCCTCAAGGGCCCATATACTCATCCATTCATCCATTTACAACTTTTTCCTAAAGGCTATTCTATTCCAGAAGTTGGATTAAGGCACTGGCCAACAGGAACTGATAGATTACAGATGAGAGAATGATATATGACCAGGAAAAAGCAAATTGATGCGCTGTAACCATATTCACCTGTGAATCTCTGTATGCCTGCGATGTGGAAGTGAGTTCCTCAATCCTGTGTGTAACACTATTGCCTTCATGCCAGGCAGAAGCTAGTTAGGGTCAGGGCCTAGGCTGTGTCTACGTTACCTACAGTTCTGACGATGCCACTGGGTGTTCAGTAAGTACTTGCTAAGAGAGGGGTTCACATCTTCTCCTGTGCCATTAGGTCTTTCCCTAAACCTATGGATAGGTTAGACAGTACTGTCTGACCCCTTCTGGAGCCTGGCTCATAGCCCTTCCCTTAGTCCAAACCTGCTCCTCCTCGTGGAGCTAAGATGACATTTCTTTCCCAAGCCTCTCAGAGCCCCATGTGGCTCTCGGTTCACCAGCTGTGCTCATGCATCCAGCTCCCAGCTAGAAGCAAGAGAAAGGCAGCAAAGTGTGTCCTTCTTTTTCACTTTCAGCTTCAAAATAGAGTTTTAAAATAAATACTGAAAGAGGGGCACTTGGGTGGCCCAGTCAGGTAAGTATCTGACCATTGAGTTCAGCTCAGGTCATGATCTCAAGGTTGTGAGATCGAGCCCCACATTGGGCTCCGAGCTCAACATGGAGCCTGCTTAAGATTCTTCCTCTCCCTTTCCCTCTGCCCTCCCCACTCTTTAAAAAATTTTTTTAATTAAAATAAATATTGAAATTACCAACTTAAAATAACATAAGGTAAATACTGAACTCACTAAATTAATAAGATAAAAACCTGATTCTGTTAATGTAGTTCCTTGTTCCTATTTTAAAGGAAAAAGTCCAAATCCTTCATTTTGGGCACTCATACCATAGCTAAAATTCCGGAGAAACTTAGGAAAGAAAGGCACAATATTTAGTATAATTATTCCTAAAACCAAGCCTGTAGGAAGAACATCTTTGTGTAAGAAGAGCTCAGCTAAGGGAACTGGAAAAAATGAGTTATGTCAGGAGACAGTCTGGTCCAGCAGGGACTGGGTATCAATAAGTGAAACAGTGATTGGGAGTCAAAGGGAGTTATAGAAACTAAGTACCTTAGTACTGCCAGCCTGCACACGACAGCAGCTCACATCTACGGAGAGTCCTCCAAGACTCTGCAATCCGAGTGTTACACACCTAGTCTCATGGAGTCCTCAGGAGCAACCCTATGAGTCATTGTTATTATTCCCTTTCTACAAATGAGGAAATGGGAGATCAGAGGCTAACTTAAGTATCTGTAGGTGATAGATCTGGGATTAAAATCCAAATTTTGGAGTGCCTGGGTGGCTCAGTCGGTCAAGCATCCAATCTGGGTTTCAGCTCAGGTTGAGATCTCAGCTCGTGAAATCAAGCTCCATGTCAACAGGGAGTCTGCTTCAGATTCTCTTTCTCTCTCTCTCTCTCTCAAATAAATAAATAAAATCTTTAAAAAAAAATCAAAGTGTCTCTGATTCCATCACTCAAGACCTTGCCATATTTAGCTACTCTATTATATTTAACTATATTTAACTATTGCTTTTTTAAAGCATAGGACCAGATCCTTTTATTTCTATAGTCCATTCCCAATATAATGTGCTGGATCTACCACAAAGTGTGTTGTGGTTGTGGTTATTAATGCTGTCATTGTACTTAATGAAAAAGGTTAAAAAAACAATCATTACTTTTGATAAAAACTAACGTGTTTATGACATTTTGTAAGTATAGTATTAATTGATTCAGCAACTCTTTGAGGTTGACATGTCCTGTTTTATAGATAGGCAAACCAAATTCAGAGAGTTTGATGACCTGTACATTTGTCAACCCATCAGCATTAGGCAGACCCAGCACTAGCATGACCCTGAGAGTCACACCACCCCAAATGTTGTGCCCTAGGCATCTTGCTTGCCACACCCTAGGCTCTGCCCTGAGCCCGCCTCTACCTAAATTCAATTCTCCTGGTTGTGCAGATTATATTGCTTTCCATCATCTTGTAAGATATTGGTGTTTCCTATCCACTGGAAAAGATTGGCATAGTAAATTAACCATGAGTAAGGAAACTTGAACACAAATGCAGCCAGAATTCTAAGACTCTTGGTGAGATGCAGCTTATTCTTGGGCCCTTAGGCTGGAAGCTTCCTGGGGACACCACCTGTGAATCATTTATCTCTGTACCTCCAACTTTGGCCTTTGGCTTGATGCACAATGTATACTGTGATGTTGAATGAACGAATCAAGAAACACTTCTGAGTTTGGAGTTCTTGATGATCTTCTTGTGCTTCTAGTGCTTCCTCTTTCAACTTGTTCTTTGCATTTAGAGAAGATAGAAAGAACTCCAGGGAACCTTGGTGAGCCCCAAATCAAGTAGGAGGTAAGAAGGTCTGTATGGTACAAGCTCCCGCTCCCAGCCTCGCTCTGACCTTCTTGTCTCCCTGCTTTTTGCTGACTCAGGTCCCTGACCCCAGAAGCTTCCCTCTGTCCCCTTGAGGATTTTTTACAGTTATAGGAAGCCATTCACCTCCACTTCCCTATCCCAGATTATTCACTGGTATAACTGAGCCCTTTTCATCTGCAATCCAGGGGGTGCCACCCCTTTAGAGAATGCTAAGATCCAATTTTATATAAAGAAGGGCTTCTTTTATTTCTTCCTTCTATTTTAGGGAGAAAGAGAAGCAAGATTGATCCCAGTTTTCAACATGGATTGAAAATGGAGTTTTGCCAATTTTCTATGTTTTACCCTGTAGCTCTCTGCCAGCCAAGGTAGGAGAACAAGCAGCCTGTGTTCCTGGAGCATTTTTCTGAGAACAGGAAAATGTCAGTGATTTGGATAATTGAATGTCTGGATTAGAATTTACCTATGCCACATCTTTGAATAAAAAGGGTTTTGATTAAATAATATCAGCAAAGCAAACAGGATGATAAAGTAGAATTTCTGTCTGATTCAATGAAAAAACTATTTATATTGATCGTATACATAAGTAATGTTAATTGTGATCCAATTCAATCTCCTTATTAAAACATATCCCATAAGGCCCTCTACTAATCAGGAAACATTTATTAGTCGAGTTTGGGTATATAACTGGCTTTCTTGGGTTTTGTTAGTTTTGACATTTCAGAGTTCAGTTTCCCTCTTGTCAGAGACTGTTCGCGTCTATGAGGTTTCACCAGGGTTTTACCTGGGGCAAGTTCTCATGGGAAGGGCCTGTCGGAGAATGATTTGTCAGGACCAACCTTGGCCTGAGAAATGTGATGAAACTGCCTGGCTCTCTGGGTGTCAGGGGTGGGCACGCCATGGACTGTGAAAAGGGATGGAATGTAGACAGAAAGGTCTTTGGACAGAATTCCAACAGCAGATGAATCTCTACTCTGGTTTTGCAACCTTCGGTAGCATTGAGATCTTTCAGCATACTGCTTTATGCGATAAAATTTTGAAAAGAGGTGAAGAAATTGGACTGTGTTGCAATGATTCCAACTGTGCCCAAATATCTTGTAAACAAGAAGAGATTTCGAGTGCAGAATGACATCGCTTTCAGGGTCTTCCAGGGCAAGACGGTGCTGAAGGAAGTAGTTGACAAGGATCAAAGGGAGTCTGATGAGGGTCCTTCCCCTTCCTGGACCAAGGAGCACTGCCAACCATTTGTGGGCACCCTGACTCCCTTTACAAAACAAGCCAGGCCTCAGAGCTGGAAGGTTCTCCAGATGTTACATGGGCAACACCATTACAATTGGCTGAAATAGAAACATCTGCCTGACAAGACACCCCAATTCCTTGAAGAGACCAAAAGAAAGTTAGTCCTACCAGATGGTGACAACTCAAGTTTTCGAACACTTCAGCTAAAGGAATTTGTATTACCGCACTCTGCTTCCTCTGGCCTGGCTCTATGTGTTTACAGAGAAAACATCCACACATGACATCAAAATCAATTATACATCTTCATGCATCACAGATGGAATCCTACCATGGTTTTCCAAATAACTAGCCTCTGAGTGCCTTGTGGACTCTTCTCTCCTCTCCTCCTCCCACCCCCTGTATACACACATACACACATACACACACAGATTTGTGTTGTCCCAGCTCCTCTTCCAAACCTTCCTGGACCATGCCCACCACAGTGGTCTCTTTCCACCTGAATTTCCCAGGAACTCATTATTCTCTCTGCCAGAGATTCTTCTCAAAAGTGGAAAGCTCTTAAGCAAGCACTTCACTATCTTTCACAATGTCTTCCACTGAACTGGCACTTAGTTCTGGCTTTCTGGTTGACTGAATAATTTCAGGGTAGTAAATATACACAGAGAAGCTACTCCTCCTTCTCTGTCATCTCTACATGTACCCTCCTCCCATAAGTCTTCTAGACTCCAGTGATCCCTGCCCGGTGAGTTGTGTGGTTGGGAATTAGAGGTATTCCTTCCCAGTTCCCTTGATGTAAACTAACGAGGTTGGGCTTCTAGTCTGTAAGAACCTTTTCCAGTGTAACCTGACAGATTTATGTGATACCTGACTTTTCAAAGAGTCACCCAGTTAGTTCCTCAGGCAGCAGCTTCATGATTTAATTTTCAAGGAAAGAAATTAAGCTTTTTTTAGTCTCATTAGTCTTTGTGTCTTGTCTTTATCTTGATTATACAAGCTCCTTTCTGCCCCAGGAAAAATGTAAAATACTGTTCTCAGCATAAGAATCACTCACCCCTGCTCTGACCCCTTCTGCAGGGATTCATCCTTGGCCCAGTACGTAGCACCATATCTCCCCACCCAAGTCTTCTGCCCCTCTGTCCTCCCCTGATCTTCCACCAGCCCTGCTGGCCATACTGGCATCTGAGTGATGAAGGCTCTGAGCACTTTTCCTCCTGAACAGGCCCTGTTGCCTGCTCCCCTAGATTCTCTCAAGATCATTGCCTTTCACTTGAAAGTTTTGTTGTTGTTGCTATTTGTTTGTTTGTGTTGCCTATTTTCAGAACTCTTCCACTTTCCTCTGTATGACTCTCAGGTTGAGATGACCACAGGGGCTTTCCAGGCCTCTATGTTCCACTCACCTACAACCCAAACAACCAGATGTGAATTGTATTTGCATCTTCCCTCCCCAATAAAATTTCCTTCCACGTGAGAGCCAGAAAGTCAGCAGGAGAGTCGGCTAGAACCCCATCAATGTAGCCAAGATGCCTAGAAGCCTCCAGAGGGGCACAACACCTGCCCAGACACACCTGCCCAGCTCCTACCCCAGGCCATCGAAATGCTCCCATGAGTGGTCACAGCCCTCTTGTGCTATCAAATCCAGTATGAAGAGTATATACCACGCTTCCTGGAATATAGCTCTCAGAAAGTCGAAAATATATTGCAATCATGTGGCAGTCCCCATGCACTGGGAACTGGCACATAGCTGTGAGTAGCAAATTTTGTTGAACAAATGAATGAATGAATAGCCATTTTGGCCATGCTCCTTCCTCCACATACAGATTTCTCATTTCCTCTACCTTACAAGCCCTTCAAACTCATGCCCTATATACCATGACTAGCTTCTTGTCCTCCTCCCCTCCTACCACCAACCTATTCTCACTGCCTACTATAATAATATTTGTGAACTACAAGTTACCCCTCTGGGGTTTAAGCTAAGCAATACCAAGTCTTTTGCCTTTCTTCACAAAACTTGCCTTTTGACCATTATCTTCCTTCTACTTGGACTCTCTCCAAATGGTCCGCCTCCCCTCTGAGTTGTAAAGCTGAGAAAGAGGTTAGGTTTATGAAGCCAAACCATTAGGTTTTATCTACTCAGATGGGAGCCTTGGAGAGTTTGGTTTCCAGCTCTCAGAGGGTATAATAAGTTTCAATTAGCCAGAATGACAAAATTACCCCAAAAGCAGCCACTTCTTCTATGCACTGGCCATCACTGCAGTGAGGTGTGAACACTGCCCATCATCTTATGAGCAATCAGAGGAGGCCTGTGACACCATGAGACTGTCTTTACAATCAAGGTGGGAATTAACTGGCAAGAGCATGATGATCCAGGATACCATTGTGGTCTCGGCACTTCCACTGGGAGGCTTATCATCCTCTTCTGTTTACCAAGGTCTTTTAAAAATTATTATTATTATTAAACACCTAGGATTGTGGGGTTCATGAGCTGCATGATAGGAAGGCTTAAGCTCAAGTTGTCTAAGTTGCTTTTGGAAGAGGATCAAAACCCAAGCTGAAGCTCCTTCCCGCCTGACTCACAAGGCCATTGTTATTATATTTAGCTTTGGATAAACTTTCCTATGGAAGGTGATTGCTCACAGCAGTTCATTTTAAACGTGCAGGCTTAGATCTGGCTTCATGTGTGAGCGCAGGCCTGTCATCGTACATTCCAGGTCACTCTCCGAAATGAATTTGTCTTTCCTCAATGTTTCTCAGAGCCGGGGAGCAGACATTCCTTCGGCTCTGCATTAATCCAATTACTAAACACCTGCAGACGTGTAATAACAGTTTGGGTGCCAAGAGCCTTAGAAATGGTTTTAGAGCCGAATGTAATCTGCTGTCCTGCTATCAGGAGTCACGTTACACACCTGCCAAGATCCAAGCCAAAAACATAACACTCACGGTTCTTACTCCAGGCAGGAATGTTCGGTGCACATTACGGAGACAAAGTGACAGGCATTTTAACTTGACTGCCACGGAGCCCATTAAACATCTTGAACTTCTTAGTAATTATATTCAAAGTCATTTTAGTACTAAAATATTTATAAGAAATGTATGACAAAACAGGGTTTTTCTTCCAAGGATGGTTACAGCAAAGCCTTTCCCCGTCAAATAGAATTCAGTGAGCATGATGAGTCAGGCTGATCCTCTGTGCTTCAGAGGATGTCAGAGGTGGCTTCTTATAGATCATCTCCAGGATGCCCGTGGCCACAAGGAAGCCTGAAATGAGACAATAAACCCATCCCACACATGCACTCTACCTCACTGCAAAGCTTCCAAATAATTTAGATATTCAGAGACCAAAGAGCCCTGGTGTTCCCAAAGATCCTGAGCTCAAGCCTAAAACCAGGGACACTTGGAAAGCCACACCAACACTCTTCTCCAAACACAGTCACCTCCAAAGGAAATGCAAGAAGACTTTGGAGAATTCTTTCAGAACAAATCACATAAGCCTTGATTGAGAAGTAATTGTTCATTTGCTCTTTTGAGCCAATTTTGAGGAAATTCTATTGCTGCCTATGGGAAGAGTTAAATAAACATTCACAGACAGCCCTTAAGTTCTGTTTCTCACAAGACACAAATTTCTCTACAAGCAGAGCTTCCATATTATCTAATTGTCACCAACCTGAGCTCTTAAAGGATGAGGACAGTATCTCCCTGTGTCTGTGCCCTCAGGACTTTGTGGGGCCTCAAATACAGTGGGCCCTTTGGAGATGTCTGCCGAATGAATTCTCAAGTCAAGGGTCACTTCCTGTGACACACCATCCTGGGCTGAGCACACATCCAACTGACTGTGAGGATATCCTTTCCCTCCCCTTGGTCACTTAGTCTGCATAACAACAACAATAACAACAACCAACAATGCTGGAAACATGAGTGGCCAGGACATAAGAGAGTAGTAAGTGTCCTGGGGAAGGAGGCATAAAAACGTGTATCCTTTACACAGTCTCCCTGAGCTACCCACCCTTGCCTTTGAACAAACCTCACCCTGAACCAAGATTTCCAAGGCCCCTCAGACAGCCTGCCACTTTCCATAGCAGAGCACTCAGAGTCCATACCCCTTGGCAGGCACTCCAGCAGCAGTAAAACATGACATGGGATTGATCTCTGCATGGGTGTGAGACTTGCTCTTCCAAGGCCAGGAAGTGGCATCATGTTTCCCACCTCCATTAGGTTTTCTCCCACTTGGTACCCTAGGTCCAGGTGCTCAGCAAATAGAACAGTTTAACATTTACTCTCCTTGGATTTTCTTTCTGAAAAAAAAAAAAAGTGCATAGCTTAGAGGCCACAGCTAACTTGGTTTCCAGCTGTAGTCCAAGTACTTGCTGGCCAAAGTGTGGCCCAGGGACCAGCAGCCTTGGCATCACCTGGGAGCTTGTTAAAAGTCCAGAACCTGAAGCCCCATTACTAAACCCCCTGAGAAAGCACCTGCATTTTAGCAAGATCCTCAGGAGATTCAAATGGATAGAAGACTGGGGAGTCTAGTTAAGGTATAACCCCCTCTTTTTTCAACACAACCACTGCAGAGCCTTGAGATTTCTCTATTTCTGGAAGAGGAGGTCTCAAAGCAGAGTGAGTTGTGTGTGCAATGCATTCTCTGTAATGGGGAAACACACTGATGATCCAAGACGCCTGAGCGGAAGAGAAGAGAAGGCAAACAACAGCATCACCATGTGCCTGAGAGGACGATGCTCAGTGTCCAGAAAGAGCGAGCACGGAGCCAGAGCCAAGGCGGCCAGAAGCTGGCTTCAGAGCAGCATTCCCCAGGCTGGGGCTCCATCTGCCAGCCCCTCCCGCGCAGCCCTGCGTTCCCAGCCCACATGTAACCTTCAGCCCCAGCCCAGAGCAGTCAGCGTGACAGTAATAATAGTAGTCACAAGAAAATGCAACCTCGATCATGCTAACAACTTCTGAAAAGTAAAATGCTCAGGATATGATTTCAATTAAAACTCACATTGTCTGACTTGTCTCTCTGCATAGCAAAAGTTCACCTCCTCTTGCCCTCTTACCCCCTCTTTCCAAAACTAAGGCAGACAAGAGGAGCTGTGGCAATGCTTTCTCTCACCTTGAGGTGCAAGGCTCTGCGTGCCCCGCATCACTTCTCCATGCTCTGGTCTGCTGGTCCCCCACTGCAAAAAAGAAAAAAAGGAAAAAAGGTCTTCATGCTCATCTCGCCTCAAACAAATCCCAAGGATTGTGAGTAGAACCCAAGTCCTCTCCCTCCCTCTCTCCTCTTTCTCTCTCCTCTTTCTCTCTATCTTTCTCTCCTTCCTTTCCTCTCTCTTTCTCTCTCTCTCTCTCTCTCTCTCTCTCTCTCTCGGTTTATTCATAAAGCATTCTGAACTTAAAAGGAAACTGTTTTTGCACAAATGGAAAAAGCCTAAATCCTTTGCCAGGGCTTGTCTCCTGCATCAGTTCTGATCACCTAGCAGGTGAGTGCAGACACCGAGGGGATGGGGAAACACTGATCTAAGTCAGTCAATCCTGGCGCATAATTTCCCCAAGGAATCAGAACTGCTGTCCTGCTAGGGATCTCTAATGCCTCCTTTCAACAAGATGCTAAGCAGAATACAACAAATAAGGCTGGCATCAAAGCCATTCGGTTATGTGTAAACAGTCAAACTTACGCTTCCTAAGAAATTTCTGAACTAATGCAGCAAATATTTGTTGAGTGTTTGACCCTCTTTCTGGATCTTCTTCCCACCTTTTCTTACTCGAGTAATGCCTGTTCACAATGCTTTAAAATTAGCTCAAATGTTATCTATACCTAAACTTTTCCAAATCTCTCCACATTTCCCAAATGCCCTCCCATTCTGCTTGGGGCAAGTCTCCTCCTTTGATGGGGGTTTTCAGGAAAAACAAAATTAGCAATTGTTGCTCAGATGGTATCCGTCTATTACTTTGGGGGGGAATTAACTGTGACTTTGAAATTCAAATGAAGTAATTTCTGTAATAATATCATATATATGTTCCTGATAAACCTCACATTTTGTAAAACCACATATTAAAAGCAGCAGGCCTTGGGGGAGAAAAAGGTTAAGGGCAGACCACTCAAAACATCTGAAATTTTAACCAGAACACTAACAAAAATAGTAACAATTAGTAATACAAATAATAGAATAGTGAAATCACCACTGGCATTTGCTCCTAGCATCAAAACCACTTCATCCTTTGCATCTTTAATTCCTTTAATTTAATTTCTAATTGAATTCCTTTCATTCCTGTTTTTGAGACATAGGTCCCCAGGGGTATTTGTATCTATGAGAGATCAGCTTCACCAAAATGCAATTTATGATCCAAGGTGTAAACCTTCATCTGTTGATTTTTTTTTTAACACTAAGGGAAATGTATTTGCAGCTTTCTCATTTGCAAAGAGAGCTTTCCCAAATATTTTAAAACAGAAGAAAGTGCACTGGTACTAAAAGTCATCATATAGGCCACTTCTTGCTCTAAAGTAAACTATCATGAAGGATTTTCAGCTTCTTTTTTGAGGTCTTTATCCATCACAAAGGCATTCTTTTTTACTTGAGAACAAGTTTGCTTTCCTTTGTTTGAACATTAAAACATTACAAATCACCATTATACTGATGCCACTTTGCTTATTGAAGAAACACATTATAGCAGAATGGACTGTATAGATATTTGCAACTAAGACTATATGAATGTTTCAAGTATCAGTCATGTGGTGGACAGAATATTGTCGCTTAAACAGCAAAAGGGCCTTGACTTTGCAGACTTGATTAGGGATATTAAGAGGGAGGGAGGCGGGTGAGGGATGGGCTAGGTGGGTGGTAGGTATCAGGAGGGCACTTGTGACCAGCACTGGGTGTTATACGTTAAGTGATGAGCCACTGAATTCTACTGAAAGCGATATCTCAGTGTATGTTAGTTAACTAGAATTTAAATAAAAATTTGAAGAAAAAAAAAAAAGATGGGAAGATTCTCTTGGATTATCTAGCTGGGTTTAACATAAACACAAGGGTCCTTAGAAGAGAGAGACAGGAGGAGTGCCAGAGTCTGAGTCAGATATGATGACAGCAGCTGCTGCTGGAGTGGTGTGGGGCCATAAACCAAGGGACACAGGCAGCTCTAGCAGCTGGAAAAGCCCAAGAAACAGATTCTTCTCTAGGGCCTCCAAGGGAACACGGCTCTGCTGATCCACTTTAGACTTCTGACCTCCAGAACCATAAGAGAATAAATTTGTGGTGTTTTAAGCCACTACAGTCCTGGTAATCTGTCACAGCAATGATAGGAAACTAGTACAAATGGTCAAACCAGCACAGTAAGGTCAACATGTGTCATTATGGCTTCATCCATCTCCTTCACCATGACCATCTCCCCATTTGTTCAACTGAGGAGCCATGATAAAACTTTTACTGTGGGCAGACCACACCAAGAGTTTTGCCACTATTGTTTCATAGCAGATGCTCATTGACCCAAAGATTGAGACAATAAAGTGATGAAAATAATCAAACAGGTCTTTGTTAAATATTTGACGTAACCTGAATAAATTCTTATACTTACTTTATGAAGCCCCTAAGTTAAATAACTCCTCAGAGGAGTGCACTGAGTAATATTTAGACCAAGGACTTCAGCTATTGACTTCAAGGTCTTGGAATTAATTCTGTATGTAATAGGTGTAAGGGGCTTGAACTCTAGCCATTTCAGTCTAGGAGAACTACTTCTTACCCTTGTAAAAGTGCATTGCTATGCCCAAGAAGACTGCAAAGCAGGCACAAGCTGCAGGTTCATCCCCAGCCGGAGTTAGCAAGAAGACCACATGTGGTCAGCCAGAAGCAGGGTCAGGGACCCAACCTCACCTCCTTACACCAAGCTAAGCCTTTTCTTCCCAGGAATAGAAGCAAGCAGCTTGCAGGAGTATGTAAAATGCAACAAACACCACAAAATACCATTCTCAGACCAACTCCACCAACTTTCTGTTGAATTTCATTTCAATGAACAAAGAGAAGAGATGGTCAGAGGCCTTCCACGTCTCCTCTAGTGATTCTGCCTGAGGTGAGAGGGCACAGCATTCTCAGACTGCCCCCAGGAGTATTTTGGGGTGGAACTCCCTCTGCTATCACTATCACTCTTTCCAGTTAAAGCATCAGGCTCACAGCATTGCCTTTCAAGATGGGACAGAAAAGCCTCAATGCTTCATTTCTCCTGCGCTTATTCCATACCTTTCCAGATCAAAAATAGACTTCATGAAGTGATGTAATCAATAAGCATTCCACAAACACACAAAGCAGCCCTGGGGGTTTTATGCAAAGTCCAAATAGAAACGTGATTTGGGCTGATTTGATTGATCTGCTTTCTGGTTGGCAGAGCTCAAAATACATATCCTGTTCCCATATCACCCCAATTTCTTACTGTCCTTGCTCCCCTCTCACTTCCTAATACTTTCAGATTAGTCTAAGAGGGAACTTCAATTCTTTCCTCAAAGGTAGGAAAAGTGAGTTCTTTTCTCCTGGGACTCAGAAGCTCCCACTCATGTCACCAATTCACTAGGTCGCACAGTGTTACATTGTGGCTCCCTGAAGAACATAGAATGTGGTGGACTATCTGCAAAGGTGGTGCTTAATATCCCTTCCCATTCATGCAAGCTCACACCACTCCCCCTATGAAGAAGTAGAGTCTGCTTCTTCTCTAAATGCCAGGGTGCCCTGTGATTTGGTTTGGCCCATACTTTAGCTGGCCGGCAGCTTCCACCTTGCATTTCTTGGAGGACAGCCTCCCTATGAAGATGCTCAGGCTGACAGGTGAATGGTAAGACAGCAAATGGAGAAAGAATGGTTATCTGGAGGACAATTAAGGTTCCCAGCCCAAACCACCTGATACAGAAAGAGACAACTCCACCAAACCCCACCTACACCAAAGAGCAAATAAATGATGGTGGTTGATTAGCCATTACACTGAGGGGTGATTTATTATGTTGCAACAGAAAACTGAAACAGGAAATCTGGAGTGAGTGAGGGCTAAAATCCCTTCTTGTCCTAAAATCCTTTGTTTTTCATTTCAAAACAAAGTACTCATCTGAAAGTGCCAGAACTAAGATGTGATTAGTTGAGAGGACATTATTTCAAGAGGCATCCCCTTACCTCCACCCCAGACAGACTCTACAATTCTCACACTTGGCCATAATGGAGTTCAAAGGCTGAGCCAGTTTCCAAGCTTTGGCCCTTGGCATCTTAGCAGGGCAAGGAGATGGGTATCCTAAGCCTAGATACCCAGAGCCCCTGACAGGGAAAAGAAGAAAAGAATAAAACTATTACAGAAAAATTGGGTGGGTAACTGAACAAGGATTATGCTATAATAACAATGAGGATTGGATTTCATAAAATCCTCAGTTCATAAGTTCATGGCTGGAAACAAGGTCCCCTCTGGAGCACTGAGTTCAGCAGTCTTGAAAAAGCCAGCACAACATTTACATCTCTGCTTTCTCTGCTCTGGTAGGAAGACCTGGTTTGTAACCACAGCTCAGGCTGACAATTGAGAAAACACAAAACGTGGCCCAGTGATGTGGAAAAGTAGCTGCCCACCAGGTGTGACTTAGAAATGCCATCCAGAGAAAGGAAGCAGAGAGTGCGAGCTATCCTAGGTGCTTAGAATAGAGGGGAAAAGGGGGGAAGCAGATCATGGGGAAAAATAAAAACAAAATGAGCCTTGACAAAAAGAGGCCATAAGGGCGTTCCAGAAAACAACCCCCAGCACACGTTTACATCCCGTGATTCCAGCGTTTAATGATGTCAGAGGTTGTTTCATAGGTTACCTGGCAGAGGTGGAGAGCCTGGGATTTGGATAATAACAACCACATTGCTCAGCTTCTCCTCACCAGACAGGTAGAGCCTAGCCGCCAAGGAGTCCCCTGGGAGCAGCCTCTGCTCCAAGAGGCAAATGAGCACCCCACCGTCACTCGGATCTGCAACTGAGCACATGATCTCAGTGTGTAGTGGAGGCCCTGGTTCCTGCTTCAGGATAAACTCACAGAACAGGACAAACGCCCAGAACTGAGAACCCACCAGGAGACTCAGGCAGTAGCCAGATTTTGTTTGCTGTATGAACTGGGACAAAGCCCTTCCCTTCTCTGGGTCTCCATTCTCTCTTTGTAAGATGAGATAGTTGGACAAAATGATGTCTTTAAAAAAAAAAAAAGAAGATGATGATGATCAGCAGAGGCTCCGCACTGACCAGGGAGCCTGCTGTGGGGCTCGATCCGAGGACCCTGGGAACATGACCTGAACCAAAGGCAGATGCTTAGCCAACTGAGCCACCTGGGTATGTCCAGAATGATGTCTTAAAAACTTTCTTAACTCTACAGTTCAATTTTTAAAAATCATTTCCTATATTTCTCTCTTTCTGAAAACTAACATGAATTTGCCTGCAGTAAATTTCTATTCACTCCCTGAGTGGCCGGGGGGGGGGGGGGGCGGGGGTGTGCTCATCTCCCTTGATTCCCCTGTGAACATTCGAACAACACAGAGTACAAAATGCCTGTCCTCCAAGGCAAGGCTGTGATAATCTAAATACAGAGGTTAGGCATTCACAGAGGGCTTCATCTAATGAATAGATGCTATATTAGTTATTTTTTTTATTAAAGCTTTTTGGTCAGACACTGTAGCCAGAACACTTTCTGTTTGGGGCCCAGGAGGTATTTTTTATTGAGAGGTTCTTTGTGGTAGATATAAAGGAATAATTCAATGTTATAAACATCCTAGAAACACTTGAAAAGAAGGAACCTTCTCTATAAGGACACAAAGTAGATCAAGGGGATCCCTGGATGGCTCAGCGGTTTAGTGTCCTGGGCTTTGGCCCAGGTTGTGGTCCTGGAGTCTCGGGATCGAGTCCCACATCAGGTCCCTGCATGGAGCCTGCATCTCTCCCTGCCTATGTCTCTGCCTCTCTCTCTCTCTCTCTCTCTCTCTCTCTCTGTGTGTGTGTGTGTGTGTGTATCTCATGAATAAATAAATAAAATCTTTAAAAAAACAAACAAACAAAAAAAAAACAAAGTAGATCAATAATGTAGAAATTCAACCTTTTTATTTCGTCCAGATTTCTTGGTTCTTCTTGTGTCCATTTCTTTCAGGTTTTATATTGCCTACTTAAACTATTATTACACACTGATGGTGCTATGTTGACATCTAGTACTGTTGTTTTCCCTCAGATTTCTAGGTTTTAGCAGTACCTAAAACTGCTAACATAGTGGATGCTATGTATTTGTAACAAAAACGTTCATTATAGATTGACTCTTTGACCAACAGAAGATGACCTTTTGAGGGCCCCTCAATGCTTTTTGTCTTAATTTCTACTTTATCTGATAGCAGTGTCAGCTAGGTGAGTTCTTTTGGTTTCCCTCATACGTTATTGCTCATAATTTTATTTTTAATCCTTTTGTCTTATTGTCCTTGGCTGGTCTCTTGTTAACATTCGATGTAACTTAAACCAATCTGATTGGATATTTTTCCCTTGTTATATGAATCTGTTATATTTGTTCTTGTTTCTGTCATCTCCTCCCCCCCATTCTCATGCTATCTCTACCAACCAGGGAATTTCTTTTATTATTTATTTCTTTTCTTTTTTTAAAAAAGATTTTATTTATTTATTCATGAGAGACACAGAGAGAGACAGAGACATAGACAGAGGGAGAAACAGGCTCCCTGCAGGGAGCCCGATGCAGGGCTCAAACCCAGGATCCTGGGATCATGACCGGAGCCAAAGACAGACACTCAACCACTAAGCCACCCAGGTGCCCTATTATTTATTTTCATCCTTGCTGCATCTTTACTATTTTCTCTTTTAGGAATTCTTACTGTGCATAGTTTGGTCTCCAAGATCTATTTCCAATATTTCTTCAGCAATCTCTCATTTCCTTCTTAATTCTTCCTTAGCATGCTGGAGGGCTTCTTCAAGCCCTTGTCTCTTCATTAATTGTTTTCTACAGTATAAAGCTAGCCATTTGCTATGACAAAAATAATTTAAAATTTTCTTAATGAAGTATTTCATCCAGATGAGGTTAAGTACTCATCTGGATTTTCTCCCTTTTAATGATGTACCGCATGTCCCCTGCTCCTCACTAAGTTTAAGAAAACGTGTTAAATACTTTCTCAAGTGTTCTTGTTTTCTTATGGTGAAGTTATTTCAGAGAAAGGGTTGTACTTTGTCAGGGTCTGTGGCAGCGACCTCCTGATATGCAGAAAGCTCTCAAATGTCTGCAGTGTTGTCCTGTCTGGTCACCTTACAGAAGGAAATCTCCCCTTTTCCCCTTGTGGTCAGGGCTCACTTCTCTGCCTCAAGTGTCACAAAGGCCTTCCAGAATCTCTTCCTACCTACTCTTTAGTCAGGAGTTCTTGGTTGAAAGTGGAAAGTGGTCAAAACATCTGAGTCAAACTAGAATGAGAAGGGTCATGGGGAATGCAGTAGAGCAGATGAGGCTAAAGTAGAAGTTTCACTGGTAACTAAGCTCTAGAATCTTAGGGTTCTCTCAGGACTATAGTCTAGTCCCTTATTCACAGTATAGCAACACAGTCAAAAGTCAGATTGCTTGGGTCAGATTACATCTTTCCACTTGTTAGCACCGTGACCTCTCACTTCAGTTTCTCCATCTATAAAATAGAAAACCAGTACCAACCTCATAAAACTGTCGCATGCATTAAGCGAGGCGATGTAAGCATATTACAGTACCTAGTACATAATGAGCATGATAATATCACCTACCAGTAGCTCATGTTCAGGTAGGATTGAAGTAGAGATTTGTGAGAACCTGGTCTGTATCTTCCTGGTGGAAATTTTAATGGGAAAAATTCCATACAGATTAAAGAAACCAAAACAGGGGAGGAAGAACCAACTCAACAACCGATTAGCAATTCATAGAACCAATATCCTAGGCAAATCATCAGAAAGCAGAAAGAGTCATCCCTGATTAACAACTGGGAGCTTCCTCTCAGTACAGATGGAGAAGATAGGACTCTCTGGCCAGGTCTCTAGTAGGTGTGACCACTTCCACTGGGCACTGAGCAAGTTCAATGCCTCTTTTTCTTGTTAATGAGGAACCAACATTCCCTCTCCAAGGAAAGCTTCACTGCTAGTGCCCTCACCCACCTGGAGTATTTACTTGGCTTGGCCAGGATCAGCTCTCATTTCCTTCCTGTCTTAATCAAGACTCTTTGGATGTAATAATAATCAAAATCACACTCAATCAAAGGGATAATAAACAGCAGAAAAGATGGGCTAGACTGGGAGCTTCATCAACAACTAGACCTGGGGATTCAACATCCTGAGAACTTCTGTAGAATCACCTCCACTGCTCCTTGTGGAAATTTTTTTTTTTCTCTTAGACAAGCTCTCCTGTAGGGCAGAGTCATAATTGTGGAGAGTTCCAAGACTCTCTACTCTGTAACCTAAGAGACCCAGCTCCCTTAAAAACAAATTATCTGGGCAGCCTGGGTTGCTCAGCTGTTTAGCGCCGCCTTCAGCCCAGGGCCTGATCCTGGAGATCCGGGAATCTAGTCCTGCATTGGGCTCCCGGCATGGAGCCTGCTTCTCCCTCTGCCTGTCTCTATGTCTCTCTCTCTCTGTCTCTCTCTGTGTCTCTCATGAATAAATAAATAAAATCTTTTTAAAAAAATTATCTGAGTGACCTTGCTTGAGTTATCTATTCATCCCTGAACCAATCACCATAGCCACGGTAATGGGGAGCTTTTGTCATCCTCCATCAGAACCACATGTTTGATGCAAGGAAGAAGCAGTCCCCTCGAAGAAGGAGTTGCTGTTTTGAGAAGATAAACACTAAATGACAACAATACCTCCCTCATACGCCATCTCAGCCGACAAATCAATAGTGCTGACACTGAAATCATCTAACAAGTATTTACAGCTTGGACAATCATAATGGCCACTGAAGCCAAATTCTGGAGATGTCCCTATTGTGCCAAGCCTAATTCTGTTATTTGCTGGATTGGGGGAGACTGAAGCATTGGCAGAGGAGGGGACCACCTGATGGCAAGGACAGCCTGAGGGAGCTCAAGAGGCTCCAGGAAGTGGCCATCCACCAATCACTATAACTGCATTTCAACATTTTCACAATTGTTTGGTTATTCCACCATACACTGGTTGCATTTGGTCCCATGGACAAAACTCCCCAAGTATCTAGGCATGTGGATGATACCTTTCACTGCTCACTCATATAAATAAAGATTTCTTTTCCCTTTTTGGCATATTCTGTTGATTGTTTCAAGGTGAAGTTGAGAGGGACTAGTTCAGTATCAGTTCTTATGTTAACAGCTTGCCTAGAAATCTCTGGAATTTTTAAGATAATCTTTTTAACTAAAAACCAAATCTCATGGATGCCTAGAAACACAGAAAACTGGTCTAGTCCTTGCAGCTGAACATTTGTCTGCTCCCAGAATGCCCAGGGACACTAGGAAGAAGTCAGAATTCGACATTTGAGAGCAAGTATTCTTCGCATCATGATCCAGACAAGTGAGTCCCAAATATCTGATGTTGCTGGCTCTAAAAGCTAGTAAAAACACAGATACGGGTCTTCTAAGGTTTTGTTGTGCTTATTTTGTCATTGTTATTTCATTATTTTGTTGAAAATTTACCAAAACTAAAAACCAGAACTAAATATTCCTCACAACCCACTAATTGTTCTACAGAAAACCTTTCTGTTCCTTCCTAATCTCAGTTGGACTCAGCCCAACTGGACGAAAGTAGTGAGCTTTATCGAGCTGATTACACCCTCCTGCCACACACATGCGTTCCCTCCTCATTCCCCAAATGACCACATACTTTAAAGAAAAAAGACCACAACTGATATCTCTAAGATATTTCAACTTGCTTAAAAAATATAATATGCTTTTCTGAGGTCATTATTTTTCTGTTTCTCTGCCTCTTTCAGAGCTATCAGAATTCTCTGAATTTTTTCCCCATAAAAACACCTTCAGCTTTTTCACTGTTATAGACTGCATAGTCGTTTTTTTTTTAATAATAAAAGGTATTCTTTGTTAACAAAACACTGAGGTGCTTGTAAGTTATTTCAGGCATATATGGAATTGCTATTTAAAAATAGAGAAAGCCCAGATACTTTAGGAAGCATGTGGATTAAAGTGGAAAAGAATATCATATCTTTTGAGAAAGCATCACCCACCTCTTCCACCATCCATAATATATTTATTGGCCCTTCCTTTGTTAATGATGTCTGGTAGGCCCTCACCAAATCCATATTTCCTGGAGCCATCAAATGACTGGGTTCAAGTTTTCTCCTTCATAAACCTCAGGTGAAAGTTTTGCTGCAGACCATGGAACTCCAGAGATTTGGAGGATAGCTATAGATATTGATATAATACAATCCTATCTTGACAAGCCTGATGGGGCCAGCTTCCCACAGAAGTATCCAGAGAGCTTCAATCTTATCTCATACTATCTCATACTACAACATACCATGTGTCCTGGACCTTGAACACACCAATGACTCTCTATTCTATACACACCAAGACCCAAAATGTTTCTTCTCATGCTCTTTTGTCATCTTAAATCTTCCCCTTCTGCTTTACCTCTCTAGAACACTAACATGGAATCTATTTGTTCAGCATATAATACAGAACTGGGTAAATCATGGATATTCAATGACTTTGCTCTCTTTTCCTTCCTCCTCCTCTTCTTCTTTCCTTCCCTTCTCTTTTTTTCTCTTTCTCCTTCTCCTTCCCTCCATCTCCTCCCTCTTCTACACCACCACCACCAGCACCACCACCACCACCACCACAACTACCCACCGTTATCCTCAAAGATGTAGTTCAAATGCAATCTCTTCTGAGAAAACTTCCCTAATCCTCTATTCAGAATTAATTGGACCACCTCCTTATACTCAGTGCTTCTTTATTTCAGCTCAACAGTCACTTTACTTTGCATTAAAGTCAGTTTTTTGTTATTATTCCTACTTTTATTGTTGTTATTTTATATTATATAAGCTCATCCATTGGTATCTACTCTCTTTGAAAATAAAAATCAGGTCTGATTTTTTTTTGGAATACTCATCCACATCCTGGTCATGCGTTATGCTTTCCCTTAATAATGTTTATGCTTTCCCTTAATGTTTAATTGGTAAACATTAGTTGAATTGGATTGGCTGCCAGCAAAATTTTCTTATTTTGTTGATATTTCAATACTTGATCTGGGTTTGGTTTTGCTGTACTGCATCTCATATTCTGTAACTTATTCTGCAAAGTTGAACGTGCTTATCTTTTCAAATATTTATTTCAGAAATTAATTTTGAGATGGGCACATTAATGTTCTCAATAGTACAACTTGGCTCATCTGGAATGAGCTTCATGCTGTTCAAATGTGTTTCCCTTTTGGATACACATAGAAGTAAAAGACTAGGTTGCTCTTGATATTTTCACAGGATATCCTCTGACCCCTAAATTAATTTAAGTGTACTGTAGGAAGGCAGTGAAACATTTGTTTGGGTTTCAAATCCCAAAACCTGACCTCCTAACTCTCGCCCCAAACTGCACAGGAAATTTCTAACAGTAAATCAAGAGCCAAAAGTGCTTTATGACAGAGTCAAAGAAAAGGAAAGAAAGACTGAGAATGACCAATAGGATTGTTTCTATTGTAATTTAAAAATAGTCTGCCAGCAGAGCAGAAATCCAGTCATTGGCTGTGTGGTGTAGTGATAGAATTCTTTACAAGAAAACTCTGTTGCCCCATCTTTTTCCTCAGTCACTTTAGCAAGAGCTTCTCCTGCCTGGAATTGAAGGCACAGAGGAAACAGACCACATGCACCACTTCCTAATCACAGGATTCACTACCCAAGATCCAGACCTAATTTTTTCACTTCTATCTACTCTCTTCTTCTATCCAGTCCCCACACTAAGGTCTTACACTTATGCCACTAACTCTTAATTTTGTGATTTAATTCCAGCTTCATCAAGCTCAAGACCACATACCTGTGCAACATCGCCAACTTCATAATCCCCCAGGACTCACAATCAAATATCCAAAGCCATTGTCCAAAGTTCACCTTCTAATTTTTCCTCTCACACCAGACTGACCCTATTAATATCATGCCATGTCTCCCAGGCTGGAAGTCTCAGAGAACCTTCCGCAGATCTTGACGGTTCTTCACATCTGATTAACTGCCATAGTTTACAATTCTTGGACCACATTCTTACTCAAACTATGCAGCAGTTCTTGAACTACTCCTCAATTACTACATGTGGCTGCTCTTAAAACAAAGCTCATGTTATTGAGCTGTTTTTTCCCTGCTCCAAAATGTTCTTTGGTTCCTCACTATTCCCTCAGTCTAGCACCTAAGGCAGGCTGAATCATCCTCATATCCCATTGTTACTAGGCACCCTAACCACAGATGTCTTACATACATTCTCTAGGAAGGCAGTCTGTTTGCTGCATTTCCATCCCCCTCATAGCCTTATACTGTGTTTAGCATACAGTAGGTATCATTAAATATTGATAAATGGAATCTCACATGCCTATCTTGATTCCAGAGTCCTAGGTCCAGTCCCACTCAAATGAAACCCTCCTTTCTTCATGTATCATCTTGTACCTGATCCAAATTCCCCTAATTGGAATTTTTGATAATTTGGGCAGAAGCCAGGCTAGATTTTATCTTTGCAATAGCTACTTGAAAAGTAAATTAATAGTGTAAAGCAGCTAGCATGACATATATTTTACCTACATAAAAAATTTTTAAAGCATTAAGAATGACATTTTTATACTTAATTAGTATTCTCTCTCTATATATATATAAGAAAAGTACTCTTCTTATACACATCTAATCCTGAATGCATCTTAATTTTATCAAAATAAAGATGTATATAAGAAAAGCATATACTTTTAATATACACACGTGTATAATATTCACACATGTGTATATATACACATCTAATCCTGAATGCATCTTAATTTTATCAAAATACATTTCTTATTAAATATTTTATAATCAGGGGCACTTGGGTGGCTTAGTGGTTGAGCATTTGCCTTTGGCTCAGGTTGTGATCCCAGGGTCCTGGGATCCAGTCCTGCATGTTCCCTCTGCCTCTGTCCACATCTCCCTCTGCCCATGTCTCTTCCTCTCCCTGTGTGTCTGTGTCTCTCATGGAAAAATAAAATCTTTTTAAAAATTTATAATCAGACACATCCTGCCCACTGATTCCAGTCAGTGAGGCTGTATTGTGTATTGTGATTACTCAACTCCTCCTCTGACCTCCTACTTTTCAGTGATTGATGCAAAGTGAGCCTCCTCTGCCTGACATCAAAATCAACTACCATTTTCTACTTTAAATTCATGCAAACTATCACTGCAAGACTAGGACGTCTTCCTAGAAGCACGAGCAACAGCTTCAGAATCTTGAGTCTCAATGCCTTGGATAACTGGTGTGACCTCATACTGCCTGTGGGCTCATCTATGAAAAGGATAGTGATGATTGGCGCTCTTATGCCCAGTCTCCAGTACTGCCTGGCCTTATGAATTTAGAAGCAGTTCCCTTTACCCAAGCCATGAGGATTAGTTAGCTGAGTAGCAAAGGGTAAATTCTTACTCCCTGGTTATTTCCAGGTGGACATAACTGGCTCCGGAACCAGCCTGGGATCAGATTTTACCTTTTTACCCCAATCTGCTGTCCACACCTCCTCAGCTGACTGATGAGGTTCCTATTATCCCAATTGCCCCCAGCAAATGATACTCAATCATTGCTGAATCTAGCACAACATGGGAGTAATTTGGAGAATTCTAGGCTACAATGCCTACAGACATCATCAAACTGGAAGAAAATGCTGTGGTTGGATGTGTCATGTGGCATTAATTAAAAACAACCTGCATTTTTACAAATGCAGCTGAGCGCCTACTTATACTCCTCTACAGTTTCCAGTTAGCAACCACAAAAAACAGTCTCCATCCCTTTAACTTCACAGAAACCACCACCCGTAATTCACTCCAAGGCACAGAATTCCAATGGATTGGTTCTTAATTAATCTGTGCAGGGGAGACATTTTCCCATGCAAGTTACCATGTGAGTGATAACCCAGTGTTGCAATATCCCACTCAATTTGCCTTAATATTCACACAAGCAAGGAATTTGAGACCCAGGGAAACCAGCAACTCCTTGGAAGACTGCCATCTACTATCAAGTTACTTTAGCCTAGAGGCTGCCCTTTAGGATATATCACATTAAGAAGGACTTCCTTGAGAAAGGGGTGCTTCAGGACAAATTATTCAGTGTGGGCTCATGCCTACATACACAGATATTCAGACAAGACCCTGATGTGTTCATTTAACCCTCTTGGCCTCTGTTTTCTCATCCATTCAATAGGGATAGTAACCTCTACTTGCTTCATAAAATTGTTGTAAAATAAACAATAAACAGCAACTCAATGTGCAATGCAAAGAAAGCAAATGCAATGCCTTTTTTTGCAAAAATAGGTACCCCAGTATCTACTGCCAGGCCTCGGTTCCCCTTTCTCCTTTCCTCAGGCACAAGCATGTGACATAAGATGACAGGCAAATGTCACTAGATATTGCCATTAAGAAGAAAAATTAAAAGTGATCATTATCCATGTACCCAATATGCTTGGCATATTTTGGGAGAGTGAAAAAGCGTGTTGGTCCATGAATAGCAAGCATATTATGCTTTCTAAATCAAACTATCAAGATGGAAATGATGATATAGTTGAAAAAACACAATTCAACACTGCATGTAGAGATAGTAGGACACCCATACATGCACACACACACACAATGGTAAATTGTTCTTAGTAGGTCAATATCAGTTACAGTATATATTAAGGACAACCTTGGAAGGTAAATGATTAGAAAATGTCAATCTGGAGACTGAGGATGAAAGAGAATGGAGCAACTCAAACTTTGTAGTGTGTAATGGGAGTTAGAGTTTATAGGATTCTTGCAGAGACAGAGTTTCTGTTATTTCTGGTACCTTAATTATAGGGCCACTTCCTCTTTTGCTCACTATCGGAGGTCCTGTCCAGAATCCTGTTGCTTTTGTTGGCTTGGGCATTAGCAGTTTCATGATTAAAATGATCCTTCACTCATGGAAGTGAGCAAAGAGAAAATGACCAACAGTTAGGGCTTGGGTGAGTGTTTGGGGGATTAATAGTGTATAGTATTGTTTAAGAGCAGAAAAATAAGAAAAAGGTTCTCCTACAACATGTGGTCCAAATCCTTCACTGGAGGCATTAAAGCTCACAAAGAAGAGACCCGCCCAAGTTCAAAGCAAGTAACTCCTACAGCTGGTAGGAGTCCATTGAGTAAGGCTGGCCTCATATCACAAGTGACCAGAAGGAATCACTGCTGTTTTCCCAAGGACTAACACTCAAAAAGTCTAATGTCTTTGTTACTCCCTTGAGTAATTGTAATTTAATTAAAAACAAGTATTTCGTTAGGAAAATTTGAAGAAAATGAAAATCCAATCACTCATTTTTGTCTTCTTGGAAATTGTGGTGAATTGTGGGCAATTTCTCAAAAAATTCAGCCTTTTAATTCAGTATTATATATTTTATGGAATTCTTGGTTTGGGGCAATGAGATCTGTCCTTTTTTTTTCCTTTCATTTTCCAAGTATTTTCCAAGTGTATCCTACCTTTTTCTTGCTCTTCTTGCTTAGCCCCCCTCTTGAAATGAATCATCTGAAACAAATTTGTCAAAAATGAATGTTTGCAATTGCCACTTCATATTCTTTAAACCTGTATGCAGTCAAGAGTAAAGTGGCAATTTTGTCATAAAATTCTAGCAGTTCTATTCACTTCCTCAGTATTTTTGTCTTTTTCCTAAATTTAAAGTAACTTCTATCAATATTAGCTATTTATATATTTAGCCACTTAGCACCTTTTCAACTGCATATTGCTTTTATGCTTTAGAAATTCTTGTGTAACTCTTCTGCAACCTTATATTGCAATCATTCTGTTGCAAACAAAACCATCTTTCCTAAAACTTGAGGCAATGGGGAAAAGCATGAAAAACCTCAGTAAAGATTTAGGGACAAGCTATGCCTAAGCTTTTAAACCAGCTGTTGGCATGAAGGGCACAAACAAATGCAGAGCAGTGAAATGTGATTGGCAAGGTGCCCTCTAAGGACAGGCCTATAGCTGGAAATCCTGGAGATCACATTGCCACCAGCCTGGGTACAGACATGTACATTAGACATTTGTGCAAGAGTCAGGAGTTGAAAATTTAGCATAAATACTGATATATGTTGGACACTCTGAAATGACAGAGGTAAATTCCATAAATGTTTAATGTAATAAAAAATAAGCCTTTTATGCAAAAACCTGCACACAGATATTTATAGCAGCTTTCTTCATGATTGCAAAAACTTGGAAGAAACCAAGATGTCCTTTAGTAGGGGAGTGGATAAATAAACCATGGTACATCCAGACAATAGAATATCATCCAACAATAAAAAAAAAAAAAAAGCTATCATGAAGACATGGAGGAAACTGAAATGAATTTACTATGTGAAAAAAAGCCAATCTGAGAAGGTTTCATACTGTATGATTCTAACCACACAGCATTCTAGAAAAGGGAGAAAACTGCCTATATCAAAGGATCAATGATTGTCAGGGATTGGGGATAGGGGTGATGAATAGATGGAGCACAGAGAATGGTTAGGGCAATAAAATTACTCTGTAGGCTTCTACAATGGTGGATACGTGTCATTCTCCATCTGTCCAAATCCATAGAATGTACAACACCAAGAGTGAACCCTAACGTAAGCTCTGGACTTTAAGTAATAAATGACAATGACATGTCAATGGGGCTTCACGAATTGTAACCCAAGTCTCACTGTGTGCAGGAGGTCAGTCATGGAGGCTGTGCTTGGGTAAGGGCAGGTGAATGAGAATGCTCTGCATCTTCCCCTCAATTTTTCTGTAAACTTAAAACTGCTCTAAAGAAATAAAGCCTACTAAAGAAAAATTTTGATTATCTTTATTATTAATAATACTAGCTAACACTGAGTGTTTAATCAGTGCCAGACAGCACTCTCGGTCCTTTATTTGCATCCATTTATTTAATCCTCAAAAGAGCCCTAGAAGGTAAGCACTAGTATGACTTGCATTTCCCTGATGAAGAAGCCACAACGCAGAACAGCTTAGTGACTTGCACAAAGTCACATGACCTAGCTTTCATATGCCGGGAGTCAGGCTCCAGATTTGTTTCTTTCATTGTCTCCAAGGCTCTCACATCTGAATAGCAGTTGTACTATGAAAGGGAAGGAGGAAATAATTCAAAGCCTGGATTGTGAAGAGTGTTTTCTGAGCAAAGACAGGAGACCTCCCAGTTGTAGCTGCACTTTGGCCTGAGCTGAGGGACCCCGACCCCTCGCCCCACATCAGCGTGGCTATGGCAGGAGCCATGTGCAAGCACGCTGTCTGCTGGACACCACACTGCCCGTGGTGAGCTCTGGGATGGATGTGCGGGTCCTCACCCCTACAGAAGGACCTGATTGAAGAGGTGGCGTGCACGGGAAGCTCATGGGGATTTCACAGCCCTGTCTTCCGACTTGGGCAAAGGGCACCAGTGTTTGTTTTCAAGAGAACTGAGCTGAAGGAGCAGAAGGTGTTTCCAATGAAGGCCCACCTGTATCATGTTAAGGAACACACGGGAACCATGGCTTTGAACTTCAGCACCGATGACTGTTTCTCATGCAAGTAATAAAAAAGCAGCCTGTGTGTGTCTATAGGGTTTATAATGGGCTGAGGATCACTGCTGACCCTTGGCCCTGCAGAGATACCCCCCACGCTGGCTCAGGGCTGACCTTGCAGTGCCCAGAGTCCATCACTTGAGCATAGGAGGATGCTCCATGATTGCTTCCCCCAAAGTAACCATACATCACACAGAGACCAGCTTCCTTCTCTCCCAAAACATGCCTTGGCTGGATGCTCTCTCCTGCCTGCCTAATAGACCCCCTCCACCTTCCCAGAAAGGTCAACAGGAAGGAAGCCCTAATTGTGCTTTGCTTCCTCCAAGGACAGCCTCAGAAATGTGGAGGTGATTTCTAAAGAATGCCCTGAGGTCCAAGATCAGATGGAACCTAGAATCTCTGGGCCAGAAGCATAAGGATCTAGAGGCAATCTGAGGATCTCTGTGTTCTCACCAGCACCCCCTGCACTACCTCCCCACGATGTGGCCCACTGGTTTCACATATCAGCTCTAAAGTTTTCCTAAAACAAAACAAAACAAAAACACATTTACTTCCCCTTAGGGTTCTTTCCCAAGTAACTGGCAACTCAAATAATTGATAACCTAAGCAGCTGGTGAACCTGACACTGAAGTAATATTAATTGGTGGCTTCAATCTTATTATGTCTTCCTCTCCTACAGACACCTCTGGTTTAAACAGAGGACCAAGGGAGGCAATGTTTAACCCAACAGATGGCTTAGCAAACAGTGGAATTTCTGGCGCTATGATCCTAGACTGGTGTTTGCTGACTTGCCAGTTCTTTCCAGACCCTACTGAAGCCCTAGTGGGCATCCTTCATCACCCACATTTGTGACTGTCCACTCAAACTACAGGAAGGCTAGCTCGCCTGAGACCACAGGCTGACTTCCCATAAGTTTAAGAGGCCTGTACCAAATTGGGGCCATGAGACTTGCCTCATTTGCTAGTTTGCTCCTGTGTAAATTAGCAAAGTCACAGCCTGAGTCATGAGTCTTCCCTGGGACAGCTCTGCTCTCTGTGGGAAATTAAAAGCCTAAGTTTCAGGGCATGTCTGCACTATTACAAAACTATGATACAAATGAAGATTTCTGTCCCCAAAGTTCATTGTGAAGATCCAAAAAAAGTACAGGACAATGTTCTGTGAACTCTATTTTATTTTTTAAAAAAGATTTTATTCATTTATTCATGAGAGACAGAGACAGAAGCAGGTTCCACACAAGGAGCCCGACATGGGACTTGATCCCTGGTCTCCAGGATCAGGTCCTGCATTGAAGGCGGCACTAAACCGCTGAGCCACCTGGGCTGCCCTGTTCTGTGAACTTTAAATACTGCACATTTCTGCTATTAGAAGCCAGGATGTTACAATATATTTTAAAAGTTCACTGGAGATGTAGCTTCATGTGTAAATGTTCAGTCGCAATTTTATTTTTAATCTTTGGGTCACCAGCACTGCATTTAAATCAATGCCTCTATGACCAGCATTGTATTCTGGGCCACAGGGAAAGCATAAGGAATGTGAGACCCAGTTCTGCCGTCCATGCATCTACAGTCTGGCTGGAAGGCCAGGTCACATGTGGGAAATAGACATATAAGCAATGCAAGATGTAAGATAGATTTCCTTATTGCTGGTGCCTCCATCACAAAGACAGACTCATGGACAATTCACACTCAGCAGTGTTGCCCATCTGACCTCTTTCACCATCACAGTCATCCAGGACCCCTTGGGCAGGGCTCCCCACCATTGCCATGCTCCCTGCAGCAGCATCCTACTCTTTTTGCCTCCATGCTGGAGCCCCTTCCCACTCTAAGCCTGGGGTAGACACATGGGTTTTGAATCATCCCAAGATGAGAATAGAAACATGTTCTTCCAGAAAAGGAATGAGCCCAGTGGTATTAACCAGGTCTGTTCCCTGCAGCCTGGTCCAGATACCCTCTGTCTGGGCTCCTGGGAGCCCTCTCTCATTGTACTAAAGCACATACTCTTGTAAATCTCTGAGATCAGAGTCTCTCCAATTCATCCTGGTGCCCACAAACCCCAGCACAGGACCTGACACAAAGTTACCCAAAACAGATATTAGTGGGAAAAACAAATGACGAAGCAACCATATCGTGGGCTAAATGTTTGGAGAAGCTAGCCTGAGAACCAAACCCCATAGGCTCCCCTGGGAACTATTGTTAAAAAAATGACACCAAAAAAAGTGAAAACATATATGAGCATTTGTGTTTGCACATAAATACAAGAGCGTGTGGAAACGTGGGAAAGAAAACGCACTGGGTTGTTAACATAGCTGGGGGTGGGGAGGCAGCCAAGCGTGAGGGGTGGAGAGAAGCAAAGAGCAAGAACCACAGATGAAAAGAGAGGCTTGAAAGGGAAAAAGCTCCAGAATTTATAATAGAGCCACATATAAATATCTAAGGAAAATTAGGAAAGGGGAATGATAATTCTCTGGAACAAGCCAAATAAGAAATGAGGACAAGCCTAAGGGAGGAGACGAGGTGAGTGTCCGCAGGCACACATGCAAAGACATGGGCCCCAAGGCCAGGAGCCCAAAGGGCACCTTCACAGCACCAATGTAGGGGCCTGGGTGCTCCCTAAGAGATCCAGGGCCCCCAGACTGCTGGCTCTGTAGGCTCCAGGCTTTCCCACTAGCAAGTCCAACTCCAGCCGAGGACAGGTCCAAGTAAAATGGTTCACACAGCTACGCCTGCATCATATGAGCTGAACTAATATCAACAATTACATCAGGAAAAATGTGTTTACCTTGGTTTCCCGCCACAGAAAATGGGTCCAAAATGATGTTGAACATACGCCTTTCATTCCTGCTTCTATTAGAAGGACAAATAATTTAACAGGTGGGACTCAGAATTCCATGATTCTTTTTTTTTTTTTTTTTAACTGTAGAGTATTAAACATTCCACTTTTGGTCAACGGAATCTGGAACCCTTCTTAACAGACCTCAGCAAGCTCTATTTATTTTGCAAAAGCCCTCCTAATGCTCACATGAGCAGTGAGTTGGAAAGGCCTGGGGAGTCCAATCAGACTGTACTTTTACGTGTTATCAGTACAATATGTTGCTTCAACTGAGAAAGCAAATTCTGTGACTAACTCCTCCAAGAATTGATCCAGACAGCTAAAAGAGAGGAAATCCATTCGACTTTAACAAGGCAATTGGTCCAGACTTCATACAATATCATTTCAGTCTAGAATTTTCATCGTCACTGCCAAAAACATCAAACAGAAACATTACAGGACTTTCACTCGCTTTTCACTCTCCAAAGAATAGCCAGCTTGTTCCAGGCCTGAGCAGCAAGAAAGGAATTAAAGGGAGATGGGGCGTGGGGTAGTCACATGGGGCATTTAACTGTTTCTCACTGTCTGATTTCTGAGCTTCATGACAATTATTCCTAAAAAGTTGATGTTTTGAAATTAAGGACAATCAGAGGTTTCCCCATATGTTCAATGCTCTGCCTCTCAAAGTCTCTCCAACCACATCCATCAGATTATCATATTCACCTTTCCGCTTCTATCCGTCTGTCCTATGGAATCATTCAATAGATTATTCAGGAACTGTGATATTTATGCCAGATATCAATTAAAAAGTCTCTCAATGATCTGTGCATAGAAGAGTGCAATAGTAAAGGTAACTCTGACTACTATAATGAACAAGCCCAAAAATATATAACGTGTCAAAAACTCAATCAGCATAAATAACTGGTTCCCATGAATTCCAAAAGAGTTAGTACAGATTGGTGGCAGTCTGATTACACATGAGATTTGGGGACCCATGATCTTTCCTTCATATTCTCAGCTCTCTGCTAGGACCACAGAGTCCTCTGTGTTCAGCCAGCAGACAGGGGATCAGATACTGGAAGAGCCAAACCCACTGCTTAAAAACCTCAGCCCAGAATGACACACAAGTCCCACTCAAAATCCATCAATCACCTAACTGCAAAGAAAGCTGAGGAATATCATCTAGCTATATGTTCCAGAAGAGGAAACACATTTAATAAAAAGCTAGCCACTGTCTGCCATGGACATCCAACTGGAATAATCCATTCTCTAACGATCCATACTTTAGAGTAGTGATTTTGTTATTACCATGGTAATTTAAGAATCACATTTTGGTTCAGGGTGTGTCTGTGTCTGTGCATTATCCAGATAACTGAACTATAATGACCTAGCTCCAGAATCGTGCACAGAGTTCAACACCTGATACTTGCCACAGATAAATACCCAGGGAATCCTGAAGTACACCATAAAATCCAAGTCCAAAGTGAATCAGATATACTTATGACAATCCAAACTCTGAGGCAGAGTATTTGTCTAAATAAGAATATGAGGAATGATACAAAAATTTGCCAAGCACTCTGCCTTCACTGTAGACACTGGCCAATCTGGGTGCTCATATGTTCCAGGCCTGCAGTTCAGACTCCTGGGGACTTTGCGTGCACAATACCCACCATGTTCCAACTTGTTACAGGTCACACGGCATGTCAGTAATTCTCCTTCAATCTTCAACAAAACTTTGTAAAATACAGCAGAAATTACTGCCTTATCTTTAAAAATTCACAAGGTAGAAACAGAAAGCCTAGTGATCTAAAGGTAAGTAGATGTAGGAGAAAATTCTTTTTTTTAAATAAATTTATTTTTTATTGGTGTTCAATTTGCCAACATATAGAATAACACTCAATGCTCATCCCATCAAGTGGCCCCCTCAGTGCCCGTCACCCAGTCACCCCCTCCCCCCGCCCACTTCCCCTTCCACCACCCCTAGTTCATTTCCCAGAGTTAGGAGTCTCTCATGTTCTGTTTCCCTTTCTGATATTTAGGAGAAAATTCTAAACTCAACACCAGCACTTGCTCGCTCCCTAGAAAGACTAGAACTGGAGTCATTTCAACAACTATAGTTGGCTTCTTCTTTCCACACAGATTGCTTTTTCCAGATCATTCCTAGTACTTTTATTTAACAAAAGAAATGTCTAACACACATTGTTCTTTAAATATGATTTAATTTTGCCAGATAAAACTTATAAAACCTAAGACTTTGTTGCCCAGAATATGGTCTGTGGACCAGTAGCATTGGAAGCCCCTAGGATTTTGTTAGAAATGCATATTTTCAGGCCCATCCCTAACCCACTGAATCAGATTCTCCGTTTAAACAAGATACTCAAGTGATATCAAAGCACATTAGAGGGATCCCTGGGTGGCACAGCGGTTTGGTGCCTGCCTTTGGCCCAGGGCGCGATCCTGAAGACCCGGGATCGAATCCCACGTCGGGCTCCCGGTGCATGGAGCCTGCTTCTCCCTCTGCCTATGTCTCTGCCTCTCTCTGTGTGTGACTATCATAAATAAATTTTTAAAAATTAAAAAAAAAGCACATTAGAGTTTGAGAAGCATTGCTCTGGGATGTTGCTTAATATATTAACTTGAATGGTTAGTAGAAGAAAAAATGACCCAGTATAAAAAGAGTTCCTACAAATCAATAAGAAAAACAAATATGAGTGGTTCAGTCAGTAGAGTCTATGACTCTTGATCTCAGGGTTGTGGGTTTGAGTCCCATGTTGGGTATAGAGATTATATAAAAATAAAATGTTTTTAAAAAGAAAGAAAAAACATATAGAAATTGTTAAAATATAAGAGCAGTTTATTCACAGAAGAAATGTAAATAAAAAGTAAACATAAACATAGAATGTTCAGCCTCTTCAGCAATTTGGGAAATGCAAACTAAAGTAACATGTTACCATTTTTCATCTATCAGACTGGCAAATCCTGTAAAGTTTAATAATTCCAAATAGAAAATACTTTAGGAAAAGGGCATTTTCTTATGAGTGGGGAGTTTACATTGTTATAATCTTTTTAATTTCAAAATTTTTGACCAAAAATTTCCACTTTTAGGACTCCAATCTATAGAAATATCTGTTTAAATGTGAAAGATAGAGATGCCTGGGTGGCTCAGTGTTTGGGCGTCTGCCTTCAGCTGAGGACATGATCCCAGGGTGCCAGGATCAAGTACCACATCAGGCTTCCTGCAGGGAGCCCACTTCTCCCTCTGCCTATGTCTCTGATTCTCTCTGTCTCTCATAAACAAATAAATAAAATCTTTTTTTAAAATGTCAAAGATAAGTAGAAGATGATCTTCATTACTCCATTTAAATTTTGAAATGTATAGGGATTCTAGACATCCATCTATAAGGAAATAGTTTAATATATTACTGGTATCCATGTCAAGGAACTATGCAATAATTTAAAAAGAGGTCAGTGTCATGAAAAACAAGTCCATACATTATTGAATGCCTAAACCAGTCGCAAAATAGTACATATAGTATAATCTCATTCCTGTGTTTTAAAATTCAGTAGGACATAGGTGTATATATTTGTTCAAATTCACAAGACACTAAACTTAAAATTGGTGCATTCTATTTTTATGGAAATTATACCTCAATAAAGTTTATCAAAAGGAAAATATATATGTTAGTGGATGTTATGTATTTTGGGGCCTACAAAATAGGCCCCAAAATATTTCTGTAAGGAAATAAAACAAGCCTTTCAAAGTGGTAGAAGCCGAGCAGAGGAGGATGGGAAGAGGAACTTTCTACAGTGTTAGCATTTTTCCAAAAAACATGCACACTTCTTATATTTTTAAGTCAGGAATCTAAATGAAATAATCAGAGTCATCTGCAGTGAGCCTGAATCCACGTGGAAACCCACATCCAGCCTGACTTCATTCATTGCTTCCATCGGCTGAGTTTAGTCATTTGGTATCTGGTGAGAGGCCTTACATGCAGAAGGGGTGTCAACGTCACACACGCGATTGCCAGATGGGCCCTGTATAAACAACTGTTTATTACTTCATACATAACAAATGAGTATCCTTAAACATCAAGCTAAAAATTTATGGAAATTTGATCGGGACACCTGGGCGGCTCAGCAGGTTAGCGTCTGCCTTCCACCCAGGGCATGATCCTGGAGTCCTGGGATTGAGTCCCACATTGGGCTCCCTGCATGGAGCCTGTTTCTTTCTCTCTCTCTGCCTGCGTCTCTGTCTGTCTCTGTGTGTGTTTCTCATGAATAAGTAAATAAAATCTTTAAAAAAAATAAAATAAAAACTTTATGGAAATTTGATACACAAAGAAGACATAGTTCCAGCCCCCCGCCTTATTACTCTTCCACTGGAAAAGCTGGACACATTCTGTACCAGATACTGTAATGAGACTAAATTTATAAACCCACCTTTAAAGACTCCTCTTGCTGCATCACCCAGTGAACATTGTTTATCATCATTTCCCTCTACTTCTTGTCCACTTCCTGTCCCTCGTCCCAGGAGGTTCTTGCTTAGCCCAGAAACTCTCAATCAACTACCTTCCCCCATATTCTGTCTTGTTTGTTGGATGGTCTTGTCTCTGTAAGGAAAAAGGGGTCATGTCTTCTCCCTCTTTATCGCTCCCATCACCTTTTTTTAAAAGATTTTATTTATTTATTGGAGAGAGAGCAAGACAGTGAGAGAAAAAATGAGCAGAGGAGAGTGGCAGAGAGAGAGGGAGAAGCAGACTCTCTGCTGAACAGGGAGCCCGACTTGGGGCTCAATCCCAGGATCCAGATATCATGACCTGAGCCAAAGGCAGATGCTTAACTGACTGAGCCACCCAGGTGCTCCTTGCTCCCATTGTCTTGTATAAGGTCATGTACATAGGAATAATTAATACAACTATCAATGATATATACTTTATTATCATTTAAATGTTTGACAAAGGAGAGAAAATGAGTAGGAAATGAGTGCTTTTCCAAAGCCTGATGAGGTAGGTATTTTCCCCTATTCTATAGATGGATAAATTGAGGCTTAGCAAGATTAGGTGATTTAGTTGGGCTTATAAAGCTCATAAATAATAAGACCAGCCTTTAAATATATTTCTGAATGCTTCCAAAGCCCATGTCTCTGCTCTGTACCATGCTGACTTCCTAACTTGTCACTTAGGTGATCTCACTGAATTCCCACATTGCTGTCTCAAGAAACACTTGTTGATTGATTGATGACATGTTCAGTAGCAATGTGGTCCAGTTCAAGGGTTTCCCACAGCTGAATTTGATGAAAAGCCCCTGCTGTGCTCAGAGAGATTTAACCTGTTTCAAACTCTGGCTTTCCCTCAAGATCATCAGTCTCAATCTCATGACCTGTGCAATACATAGCATGAAGTTTTATATACTCATGGAGCTTAAAAGTAGTCTGAAATGACAGAGTTCAAACTCAAGGCCTGGCATCTGAGGCAAGGATTCAATGCCAGAGTGTCTACCAATACCCCAAGGTTCTCTCTGATAGTCACTGGGCCATGTGTGGGTCAGACTGTCCCAGACCAGCTGCTTTGACTTCACCTCCTGAGAAGTGGACAGTTGGAATATCAATGTAGAACCCTGGTCCCTGGAATGCAGGGACACAGTGATGGCATAAGGCCATCTGAACACTCTAGAGTCAACAAACCAGGTTCCAGGTACAGTTCTCCATTAACTCGCAGTGTGCTTTTGGGAAAACTCTCAACATTTCTGAGCCTGTTCACTCAGATATACTATGGGAATAATAGCACTTTTCCTCCCTACCTTCAGAGAGATGAGAATCTCTCTGAGAATCAGAGAGATGCTATTTATGGAAAGACAATATAACCACAAATCCCTGCCTGTATACTATATGGTGAATAGTCTGTCATTACAGGAGGTGGCATGCTGCTATGGACAAAGTACTGGGAAAAAAAATCAGGAGACCTGGGATCCACTCCTGGCTGAGCTGAAAAATCTCTTCATGTTGGGACATCCAAGATGCTCTAGACTCATACAACCTGTGAGTCAGAAAGATAGATTTCCAAGGTAGCTTCATTCAGAAATAACATATTCTTATTAGCAGAATGATCCAGAGGAGAAGCATAAAAGCCTGGGATGTGTATGTATGTATGTATGTATGTGACTAAGCCATGATCTCTCTGGCTAATTTCAGCTGCAACATCCCGGGACTCTGGGACTCCAGACGTAATATTGGCCATCAGTGACTCATTCAGGCTTGGTGCTTGAAGTATCTCTTTTGCATTGTGTTTTATTATTTTCAATTCTGTTGTTATTTTTAACTATCTTGACTTAAGTGCGTTTTAATCCTATAAGCCACCTCAAATCCTTTTTAGATCCATGCCATCTATAAAATACATCAATTAACAAGCAACTTGCTTTGATCCTAGTAAATCAGAGAATTTCACAGCTGGAAAAGAACTAAGAAGTCAAATTCAGCCTCAAATGTTGAAAATGGTAAGATAGAGGCCCAGAGAGAGAGAGAGAGAGAGAGAAGGCACGTCCAAAGTCACACATCTAGTTGGAGGAAGAGCCAGAAAATGACCTGAGAGTTCACAACCCATTGCTGTCTATATCATTGTATAAACATAAGCCTGAGTCTCAGTTTCTCCAGCAATAAAATGGAAATAATAATATTGTGGTCTTGCAACACTATAAAAGAAAAAACTTGTATCATTATTACACAAAGTTTTTAAAACTTTCATAATAAGTAATGTTCTCCCTTGTATAAACATTGTGTCAGAAGAAAATTTGTATCATTATTACATATGGTTTTCAAAACTTTAATAACTAAGTAATGTTCTTCCTAAAAACTCATGGAAAGATTCTTGGAAACCTAAGAACATAGAGTAAGCTTTACTTGTGTCACTCACCAGAACACTTCGAACTGGGCTGTTCAGACATGCAGTTTGTACACTGCATTAAGCTGGCCAGTAAAGGGGCTAGTGAAAGCCTGTATAGACCAGTGGCAGACTGGCTTTGAAACTACCCCCTTTTAGGTGGAGACCACTGTGGCACAGAGAATCTCAGCCACAGATAACTCAAAAACTTATTCCTGAGGGTTTCTAAAGTGGGCAGAATTTTGGTGGCTATGCATTAGAGGGTCCTCAGAAAACAAATTACATCTCACTGATACAGTAGTGACAATACTATAGAAGAGACACACACACTACGGCACCCTGATCAAGAACTTGGGCAGAGAGCAGTCAGAACATTGAGATGTGGATTCTTAATGTGGCCACATACCAACTCCGTGGTCATGATCAGGTCACATAATTTCTGAGTTCGGGCTCCTCATCTCTAAAACTGGAGTAAAAATAGTATGTTCTTCATTGGGTGTTCCTAAAAACTAAGCTAGTTAATTATGTAAATTGCTTAAAGCAAAAACTAATGCATGCTAAAAACCCAGTAAGTGTTAGCTCTTATTCCATTACTGCAGGCAAAGGGTGCTGAGGTTGGTGGCAGAGTTTATAAATCCTGCAGCGGCCTGACTCTCTAGACATGAATCTCAGACTCTCATGTCCCAACTTTTGCACACGATTAACAGTTGTAGACTTTAAAAATGTTCCATTTCCCAACATCAATTTTCAACTGTACGACAGAAATTTTCTGTTCTTCTTGAGTATTCACAGAAGAGGGTCCAGGCAGAGGAAAGCCTCAAAGCCTGTGGGGACTGCACAAGTAACCACCCCTGGACCCTTGCCTTGCCCCTCAGGCCCAGTGGCTTCCCATTGTTGCTGGTCCCTGGGTGACCAGTCCCTCTCAATTCCCTTCACCTTGCCCCTGCTCTGAATATAACTTCTTCATTAAACTCTCTGCTAGGGGGCGGACACCTTGGTGGCTCAGTAGGTTCAGCATCTGCCTTTAGCTCAGTCATGATCTCAGGGTCCTGGGATCGAACCCCAGGGTAGGCTCCCCGCTCAGCAGGGAGTCTGCTTGTCCTTCTCTCTCTTCTACCCCTCTCCCTTCTCATTCATTCTCTCTCTCTCTCTCTCTCTCTCTCTCTCTCTCTCTCTCTCTCTCAAATAAATAAATAAAATCTTTAAAGGAAATAAAAAGTAAACTCTCTGTTGAGACTGATCCACGAGCCATCAGCTATTTGGCCAGGCTGAGGTGGAGTCAATATTAGGCTGCATTAGCTGCCTTTAAGAGTCATTAGAGCCACAGAAAATTTTTCTCTAGCATTTGAGTAAAAAATCAGTGGAGAAACTAAGATTCGGTTAACAAGTTTTGCGGGAATATGGTTGTTACAAAAGGCAGATAAAGCCTGAATTGGGTGCTCTCAACAGGAGGAGGATGTCTTCACTGGGCCCAAAACACACTGCAACCGACTTTCTATGAGTAGTTGAGACGCCAAATGCTTCCTCTTTTAACCCTTTTTACTTTTAACCCTCTTTAACTTTTTAACCTTTTTTAACTCTTTTAACCCTCTTTAACTTTTTAACCCTTTTTAACTCTTTTAACACTTGGCAATTTAGGAGGAGTCAGAGAACATAAATGAACTGGTGGGTTCTTCAGGAAATCTTAAAGGAAACATAAAAGAGACAGTTGCAGCTACTGTGAATGATTATGAAAGCAAATGTGATTGTGATGCATTTTAGGAAGCCGCATTAACTTGACACATTGTGGTATTTCACTGCGTGACAGAGTAACCAAGGGGTGTCAAATCTTGGAACACACCAGGGGCTCCAAGCAGAAATCTCTCCTATCACCAAGATCATAAAGACTTCTGGGTCTGTGGCAGAAACGTAGAGGTGATATATTCCTTCTTTCTACTCTTGAGGTCCTCTGGGTTGACCACAGCCTCTTTCTGAAGCTGAATTTCCCTTCTTTGCAGAAACCAGAACAGGCATAGACACTCCCTCCCTCATTCTCAGATACATGGGAATTATGTTCGCTTTCCCGACCTCAGAGGACTTCACAGCAAAGAAGGTGAACTCTTCCTTTCTCATTCTCAACAGACTCGGGGATGTTGAGCACATTCTCTTGGGGCATCTCTCAGAGTCTATGATACAGGCTGCTGATAATTTGGTTTTCACCTGATTACAATCACTTGCTGTTTACTCATCCACTGTACAAGTATTTATTGTCTCTACTTTATGCTGACTACATGCATGAACACCAAGGATACAGTAATTAAGAAGACATTTAATTGACATTAATAGTTAAATTTTAAGGTGGATGGATAATTTTGGCTGGTGAGAACTGCTCTGAAGAAAAGCAAGCAGGGGAATGGGCCTGAGGGTGACTGAGGGCAGGACAACAGCGCTACCTCAGGAAAGGAGCAGATCATGAGAGAGACCACTGAGAAGAAACCTATCACTTGCACCATGTCGTGCCTCCATCTGTGATGAGAATCTCATCAGCACCCTGCTCTGTCAGCCAGCCCCTGCCTCAGGCACACCACCCATGGATCACACCTACTCACGCAGCTCCATAAGCCCATGGATTGCCTCCACATTTCTGTACCTTCATTCAGGGCCACCTGTCTAGACTGCCCTCCCCATGCCCACTCAGGACTCCTGGGCCCAAGACCACTCTCCTTCCACCCTCAGGTCAGACATCTGTTGGTATAAGCTCCTCCTGATGCATCACCTCTGCCTCCATGGCACCTTATTCTCAGCCTTTGCTGAGCCTGGCCCACATACAATCCTGAAAAATCACTTCTGACACGTGATCACACTTCTCACATCATATTAGAATGGTTGCTTTGATCACCTGTCTTCTGATGAAGCCACAAGGCCCACTTCCTCTCCCTGCCCTGGGCCCGAAACACACTGCACCAAAAGAAATTCTCCTCCCCAAACCATGTGATGGTCTTCAACTTGATTTTACAAATGGGGAAGCAAAGACTCAGAGAAGTGAACTCACTTACCTAAGTTCACACAGCTAGTAACCAGTTGAAGCTGGAATTTACCAGTGGGTGTGCTGAAGCCAAACCCTACTGATAGAGGAGCAGCATCCAGCTAATTGGGGTAAAAAGAGGGGAAGCCGGGCCTGAAATGCCAGAATCACTGGCAGCCCTTGCGCAGGTGTCATGTTGAGCCTCCACAGAGCTCTGCTTGAGCCCCTTTCGCCTCTAGCCAGAAACCGGAGCTTATCTGTGGTATTTAAAGGTCCGAGGTATTGGGCAAAGTTTCATGATGCGGATGGAAAATGTCTGCTTGTCAAATTTCAAAATCTTGCCTTAATTGTCTTACTTTTTAAAAAGGTCTTTCATTCTAAAAATATTCTCCTGTGACCCCTGCGAGAAATTCCCCTTTGTCATTTCAGTGGTCAGAGAAAACCCTGAAGAGCTTAAGGAGCAGCAATGCAGGGTAAGCAGACCACAGATCTATCTCAGATGTCTGAGATTCTCTGAGCCCATGGAGGCAGAGCACTGGCTGAAGCAGCTGACCTTTATTTTAAAAGCCATTCTTTTTCCACTGCAGGGAAGGCAGCTTTCAGGTGAACACGCTCCCTGGGAAATTCAGTTGCCTGCGGGAATTTCAGGGGAGCATCCCAGCAACCCCCATGTCCCATCACCACTTGTCCACATAAGAAGTCAGGACCCTCCTCTCTTTTTCTGTAACTTTATCACCCCTGGCTCTAATTTTTCTCTGAAATCTGTGTCTCTGGTCACCATTGATCCATCCCGTCTTTTCCATGTGCGTTGTGGTCTCAGCTGTCTCTCTTCCAGAATGATCCATTGGAAGCCAGGCCCATGCCCCATACCTATGCACTTTCCGCAGTGTTTCACACACTGCTTAATAACTGAGTCAAAGGATTGGTCCTCCATGCCTACACATACGGAGCTCTGAGTGGTCACCACAGAACACAAGCAGCTCCGATCTTGAGATCGACTGTCCAGAGAGAGATCTTTCTGCACACTAATGTACTATTCTAAGGAGGTACCACATGGACATAGGGAAGTGCTTTCACAAAACTTCTGAGTCAAGAGTGAGGAAGGGCCCAGTTATTGGAACAAAAGTCCCCAAAGTAACCGTGGGGGTGTGTGTGTGTGTGTGTGTGTGTGTGTGAGCACTGACACAAGTCACAGCCTTCACTCTTGCCTAGGCTTCCATCCAAGGCACACTATAGACCTAGCTCTGGGATGGGTAAGGCTGGACTGGGCCCAAAGAGAACTGAGCCACCTCTTCCACCACAGATGCCTGGTTAGAAGACAGGGAAAGATGGTGCTTTTCCTAAGTACAACTTTGTTAAATAAGAAATTGTTCTATAATTTGGTATCTCCTTCCTGAAGCTTGGCCTATATTTCAGGCAGTGTCTGTTCAAAAGAGAAGGAACAATGAATGAGTCAACCACACTCTGAGAGGCATTTCCTGATATATATACATAAAAATTCTTTCCAAAACTGAAGTGTAAACTATACACTAGGCCTCTGGCAGTCTCTAGGGGGTCTTAATCATGCCAACAGTGATAGCAAAACCAGAATGAAGAGGTCCCTGGGCTATAGTTAAACTAGAAGGCCAGACTTTCTGCTTCATCCTCCTGAGTCTTCCCCAGTAATGTGGCTAAGAAGATCACAGACAGGTCAGGACAGAAGGGGAAGAGTGGACTAGTATCCACTGGCCCCTTCTCATTCTCCCAAGTGGATTAACAAAGGACCATGGACATGAAAGTCAAGAAGCATAGGCCTCCCAAGAGTAATATAACCCTATCCTTCCCATGGTCTTTGGGGTGTGCACTCAGAGCCATATCTCCAGGGCAAGGATGCATCATCCTGGCTCAGCATGCTTTTTCAGAGATTGCCTACCCAGCTAGGTAGGACTGCCAGCTGAGTCTCACCTGAGTAGCTAAGTGGCCCACTGGACTCCATGTGAACATAACTGTACTAGTGAGACAGATTCATGGGTACTTAATAGATCATGGCAAAATCTGCCCACAGGGTAACAAGAAACTTTAAGACTTTCTTGTTGGGGCACCTAGAGATGGATGCCCCAAGAGGACAGACTAACTGCATAAGTATGTGCATAGGTGCCCAGGAGACAAACTGGGCTTGCCTTTATGTGACGCCACAAAACTTCTAGAAAATGCATTATCTCCACTTCCTCATAAAATTCTTTCCTTCTGTGACCTCGGCTAAGTCATATGATAAGCTACTTAAAACACATACATACTCCCACACCCATACTCATATGGACACCAAGCGAGCAAGAACAGATGCAAATATACATCTAGTATAGGCAAATCCTAATAGCCTCCATTCTGAAAGTGTGTGATTTATTGGTCTGTCAGTGAGACAGATGGGGAAGAGAGGGCAGTGAATTCATAGCAGTGACAGTAGTGATATTATGAGGTCTGATGAGAAAGAATGGGCCCAAAGCCTCAAGGCCACAGCAAGATTTAGCTGCTTCTGAGAAACCATACTCTAGAGTCAGAGGCACCACTTGCAGTTCTCTTCTGCCTTCTGTGTGGAGATTCTAGGCAATGGCACCACCTATTAGTGAGGGATCTTCCAGGTGACAAATGGAATTCTTAGGCCATACCACCAGGGAGGTGGCTTGCACCCTTGGATCAAGCCCAGGCTGGGGTACAGTAGAGGATACCCCTGGATGCAGCCTGGTCTCAGAAGGATATGGGCATAATTGCTATTTTTTGGAAGATAATAAAAATTGTTGCTCAGTCACAGAAGAATGACTGCAAAGTAATTCATACTGGAAAGGTCTGGGCTAGGGACCTTTACTCTGTCTTTATAGTGTACAGCATATGGTTTAGTTTGGGAAAATAAGGAAAGGCTTTATATATACATAAAGCCATCAGTGAGGCATGGTTGAAAAGAGTCCATCATCAACTGTAACCCTAGAAAATGTAGCCCATGCTAAGTCAATGTGTATTCCATTGCCATGAGCCACTCTCCAGCTTCTTTCTCCAGGGCACCCAGCCCTGGACTGCAGAACTTCACTGACTAGAAACACACACCACAGCAACTTCTCATCTGTCTCCTATTCTTGTCTCCAGTGCCGACCGCCTGCATCCTTTTGCAAATCTCTAATATCTAGATCTACTCACTCAATCTCAATTCAGGGTAGCCATTAGACTACCACCCTCTTGTCTCCTATCTTCCTGGAAAAATTTAAACTTCAGTGACTACTCCATCAACACAAGAGACCAAATAAATATGTTTAATCTTTAAAATCCAGCTTTATTGTGCATTTCATGGAAGATCTTGGCAAGAAACTGGTTGTGGCTGAGTAATGTCGTTTTCTCAACCCAAGACAACTGCAAAAACTGTGAGGTCTTGAAAAAAATGGTGCCTGAGGGCATGTCCACAACCCTGGGTAACATTTGGAAAAGCAGACACTAGAGGCCTGCTTCTTACGCAGTCTTCCATTCTGTCCTCCATATAAAGGGGCTGAATTCACCCAGGACATGTAGCATGAGAGAATCGAGCACTAACTAGCAACCTATCCTACCAAAGAGTGATACTGGCTCCAACAGAGCCCTGGGGCTCTTTATCTCAGCAAAAGTCCAGGCAGAATTAGGTCCTAGGGCCAGACTTGCTCACCTTTGCTGATGGAAGGTGCCAGTAGACCTGGGCTCCATTTGGTAGGTATTACTCCGTGATGCTTCCAAGGTTTGCTTCACAAAACCTTTGGCAACTCACCTGACAAAGTCACTGTATAAAGTATATTGAATTATTCCCTTGGGAGAAGTGACTGGAGAAACCAAGTCCTCACACCCTCTCCATCCATGTCTTCTGATGACCATATATGATTTAGCTATGGTAGCCAGCATTATTGCTATGGTGGCAACCATAGGCAAAGAATCTCCTGTTCTTGCATGTGAAAGTGATTGATGTCTAATTGGGAATCAGACCTGCAAAGTTTCATTGGCCTTAGATTCTCACCAAGTTAATCTACCCCAGATCCACAGACAACCCAACTGCAGAATGAAGTAGAACCAGACTTAGTTTATCTTGCCAAAAGAATGGTATGATGAGTTCTGTTGCCAATGGCACAATCTGCAATACCATAGTAAAATAAAAATCAATGCCTCTTGGTCCTAGACATAACCACAATACTTTTATGGATCCACATTCTGAAAACTATGATAGTGAATATCTTATTAGTATTGATTTTGGCAACTTCCAAAGATGTTGTGTATATCTTCCTGCCACCCTCTAAATCTCCCGCCCTTGCCACTTCATCAATGACTCCACATTTATGAAGAAAATCTGCATAAGAAAAATCCCTACTCCTCATAAAACTAAGATCTCTACACATAGGAATGTTTTATTGGAAAAAGTACTTTAAATGAAAGTTCTCAAAAAAATACTTAGGCAAAGATTGTCTCATTGTTTGGGTACCAAATAAAGAATAAATGTGTATAATAGTGTATAATTTTCAAGCTCGTGTGCTACATTTACAACAGTGAAAGAGATCCAACTCCAATGCAAGCACCTTGAAGGACCAGGGTTTAATTAACTGCATAGTCCCCAAAACTATGAAGGTTCCTGGAACATGGGAGACTATAAATATTTGTTGAAAGACTAAATGTCAGACTTAACCACATTGGGGGACACATAATAAATCCTATGTGCCAGCTTTTGAGCATAATCAACCCTATGCCCCAGTTTCTCTTCTCCTTTCAAAACATACACCCATATCCACATACTTACACACATGCATGATCAGCTAAATTAGGCTGTTGCATGCAAAGAAAACAGAATAAAAGATATGGCATTATTATATTTGGACATTACAGTTTAAAAAGGTCAGGAAAAAATCTAACACACCCTGATAGACACACATCCTAAGAGATTACATATCTGGGTAGGTAAAAGTATATAGTGCAAAAAATAAAAAAAATAAAAAATAAAAAAAAAAGGGATCCCTGGGTGGCGCAGCGGTTTGGCGCCTGCCTTTGGCCCAGGGCGCGATCCTGGAGACCCGGGATCGAATCCCACATCAGGCTCCCGGTGCATGGAGCCTGCTTCTCCCTCTGCCTGTGTCTCTGCCTCTCTCTCTCTCTCTCTCTCTGTATGACTATCATAAAAAAAAAAAAAAGTATATAGTGCAATGAAGCATCATTTAGTTACAAACTAAAACTTCAAATAAACTTTAAAAACTGGGAATTGGAAACATATTAAATTCTCTGCTTTTGTTTACTTGTTGTTGTTGTTGTTTAGCATATTAAAAATAAGACAAAACTGTTTAAACTCTTATAGTTTTTCCATACAAACAGTCAGATGACTTCAGGAGAAATCCCACTCACCAACAGACACTACACACACTCAAATCCAAAGCCCTAGTTGCTCATATTTATTTCCCAAACTGATTAGTAAACACTGGCTTATTAAAGACTAGACCCAGAGATCATTTTCATATATATGCCTCATTGGTTTTATGAGTTCTTGGTGACCATAAAGGTCTTGAATTCCTTTGCAAACAGCAAAAACAGATTTCCTCTTTGTGGGGTACCAACAGTTTACACCAAAGGCTTTGGTGAGATATTCCTAGTCTGTGCCTATGGGTAACTGAAGGCCACCACTCCACTGACATGAAGGCAATCAGGCATTAATATAAGTAGAAAGAAAACGTTTTAAAGAGAAAGACACTTGTGGTTTGAACCTGGTCGATCTTGGAAATGACTGTTTGCTAATGAATTGCCTCAATGGCCAAAGATGCCAGTCAATATCCACTAAAGATACAGCAAGTGTATTTTAAAGGATAGAAATACAATGTATTTCTACATGCAGATTTTCTGATTTACATTAAAAAGGATAATATTAAGAATGAAGCCCAACAATTCTATAGGATGTTAGAGTTTGCGAAGCTTCTTTCCTTTCATAAGGTCTTTTGAAATCTACCTCTAACTGGCAAGGCACACAAGGCAGGTTCCAATGTGAAATGCCTGCCCCTCAGATGGAAGGGTAACAGGAGTTAAAATGGTATCCTTCTGAAATAACACATTATAAAATGAGATGATAGTCACCAGTGCAGGATTTGCAAAAGAAATTTTGTTTCAAAAATCATATCTGCAATCCTGAGTCCAATAGCCACTCTGAAAAACTCTAAGGTTGAAGAGACCTTGAAGAAAGGATGTCTTTGGTAAGAATGCTAAGCATTACCACCACCCCTACATACACCCCATGAAGGAAGGAAAGGGGATATATCCCTTTTACCTGTTGGGGGCTTTAGAATTACAGGTTGGAGAGCTCGATCTGGTGTCTAAAGGCCAGAGACTGAGGGTGGTTCCACGCCTGGAAAAACCCACAAAAGAGGCAGTGAAGGTCCAGTGACCCTGAAATTAGAAGCAGGGGAGATGGCTGTGTAGGAAATGTCTATGTTTCAGGTTTCCCTTAGGTTCCATATGGACCCTGTAGAAAGATACCAGAATATATCATGGTATGAAGAGCTCTGCCCAGGAAGTCCTTGTGGGAACTGTATAGCAAGATAACCCCAAGAAAGGCTGAACATTGATATCTGGAGTCATAAGTGGCTGATATGAAGGGGCAGCAACCAATGTTAAGGGAACAGGGGTTGATACTCACTCTAAGTCACAAGCTTCCACTAAATCCAGAAGGCAACAATACTGGATCATGACAGCCCCTGTCAAGCAGTACCTTTCTCACTCCTAACTCTCCCACAAACCCCTAGATGATCTAGAGCAGGCTAAGTGCAGGTATTGGGGAAGGACAAATAGCATAGAAGGGAAACAGAAGGGGAGGGGGGGTGGAATGGGGTGACTGGGTGAGGGGAATTGAGGGGGGCACTTGAAATGAGCCTGGATGAGCACTGGGTGTTATACTATATGTTGGCAAATCGAACTCCAATAAAAAAATATATATATAAAAAAGAAGGGAAACAGACAAGACTACCATAGCCACCACTTCACCCCACCCCCGCCCACCTTCAACTGCAGGCCTCTCTGCCTGAGGTACTATTGAGGTGAAGCAGACGAGAAGCTGCAGTATAAAATGAAATTCAAAGCATCAGAAGTTCGAAAGATCTAGGGGCTCCCCATAAAAGCTCAACTGCCTAGCAACTGGTGATTATATTTCATGGCATACCTCTAAGACACCTGAATCTGGGACTCTTGGGCTGAGACTGGGTTACCCCACAAGTCCATTTATGGAAATCAAATCCAGGATGAAAGGAAAGGCCGTCAACAGAAAACTGTCCCAGCTTTGCTCTTCATCCCACTCCCCTTGAATGTCATCGTTTCATAATACCTGAGGCTGTTTCATTTGAACTCATCCATCATTGGCTAGGTGCCTTCTTTGTAACAGACACTGTTTTTGTTTTTTAAAGCATCTAAGAGCACCTGGGTGGCTCAGTCAGGTTAAGTGTCTGCCTTCAGCTCATGATCTTGAGGTCCTGGGCTCCCTGCTCAGTGGAGAGCATTCTTCTCTCTCTTCTCTCTCTCCACTTGTGTGTTCTCTCTCTCTCTCTCTCTCTCTCTCTCTCTCTCTCTCTCTCTCTCTCTCTCTCTCTCTCTCCTCTCTCTCTCTCAAATAAATAAAGTATCTAAAGGGAGTCAGATCTCCTAGCTCCAGCTTCAGCCCTGGCACTACCTTGCTATATTAATTTGTGGGCAAATCCCTCTCTGCATACCTCTCTCTTTCAGCTTCCTGTACATAAAATCAGAGCACTGAATGAGATGACCTCTAAGAATGCCATTGTTCTAATGCAGCGTAGCACAAATGGAATCTGGAAAGACATAAATGTTGCTAAAATATGTAGAATTAAGTAGCCCTAGAATCTTATAGCATTTTGTCACCTTTGCCAAATGTGTTCACATTCATTATCTCATTGGTTTATATCTCCACTTCTGATGATAAGGCATTGGTATCATTGGCTTATTGAATAAAGAAAGAATCAGACTCAGAGAAGGTAAATGAATTATCGGGGGTCACACAAATAGCAATACAGTGTGGACCAGAAGTTAGGCATCTTGACTCCCAGCCTGGTCCCCTTTCCTTGCCCCACAAACTCTGGTGTTTGCAGCTAATTACAACACAGGCAGCTCCTGAGAACCCATCAGGGTCCCTTCTCACTAATGTCAGGTAACAACATTATACCGGTCTTTCTCAAAGTCCCAGTGGCTGGTCTGAGCGGGCTCTTCCCAGAGGGTCTTGTGAACCTCAAGTAACCTTTCCAAGCTTCTTTCAGTAACTCTGACCATTTGGAGAGAAAACAAATCCATACACAGAGGAATTTGAAGTGTTATTTTAACTTTGTATACCACACATTAAAAGTTACCCTTTAACTTGAATTTTTGAATGTAAGTTGGGGGAAAGAAAAGTTTTTGGCACATATTCTTCAGGTGAATGAGCCAAGGGCTGAAGTTTAATGCCAGGACCCCCAACCAAACTCCAGAGTCACCCTTTCCCTAACCTCTTCTCCTATCCACACACACTTGGGCTTCTCCCCTTCACTGTATCTTGCCAGCCACCTGGAAGTTTTCCAGACCTTCTCCACACAGGGATGAACTTAAAGCAAGGACTTTTCCCCAAACACTCAGAATTTTCCTCCAACTTATTCTTTATCTTGTTTAGTGAAAGAATTGTTACTGCATTGTTAAAGGAAAATAAAAATCAAGAATATACCATCATTACAAGAGCACAGAATAGTCTCATGACCCAAAGTAGACACACACATACACACACAAATGGTAATGAACATCAATTGCTCCATAGTTTAATGTTAATTTGTATTCAATATCTGCTAAAGAAGAAGAGTAAATTTTAAAGATTTCTATTCAAAATGACTAAAATAGGGATGCCTGGGTGGCTCAGCGGTTGAGCATCTGCCTTCAGCCCAGAGTGTGATCCTGGAATCCCAGGATCGAGTCCCAAGTCAGGCTCCCTGCATGGAGCCTGCTTCTCCCTCTGCCTGTGTCTCTGCCTCTCTCTCTGTGTGTGTCTCTCATGAATAAATTTAAAAAATGACTAAAATATAAAAGTTTCTTTGAGAAATAATCAATGTATGGGGAAAAGTCACTTACAGAAAGGAGTTCACTCCTTGAAAGTGTGTACATCCTTATATTTTTTTCCTTATATACACAGTCAACTCTGACTTCTGTTCATTAAACTTTTACATGGATGGTTCTACTATTCCATCAAACATAAAATAACTGGCTATAACCACACAAAGAGAGAGGAGAATTATACAGAAGCATTAATAAGATCACATTTCCTAAACTATTATTAAGAAAAACTCATTTGAGGATTCTAAAACATGCTATCCCAACCAGGTCCATGAGCTCCCTGCTCAGAATTCCCATCTACCCTGCCTAGTCTTGGAACCCTGACTTCCGAGGAGGGCGGGGGTGGGGAGTCAGCTAAGAAAAAGAAAGACCTAGAAACAAATGCAGGTCTTCTGAGAGCTTTGACTACCACCCCAAGTAACCTTTGGATGGTCTGAAATGGTACTGATAATATTAGATAATTCTATCACTACTCAGTTCCCAAAATTTGCCACCGCAACAAGAGGGAGTGTTACTGGCAAGTGAGTAGTATCCTGCAGGGCTGAGGGTGTACTCTGCTCAATGTCAAACTTTTCAGCTGAGTGGACAATCTAGTTTAACAGTGGGATGCTGGGAGCAGGGACACTGGACGCCAAAGCTCTCCTGGTCCTGTTGGTAACTTCATTTCCCAAACGTTCATAATTAAACAGCTTTTATTGAAGTAATCAGCATGAGCTCCTTAGCTTTGTTTTTGCAACCGGTATCGTGTTTATGGAGCCAAATATTGGAGACTTTGATACTGAATACCTCCTCGGATGTGTTAACGTTGGCAGGGTCTCTAGATTCTGAAGATGCCGGGCTGCCTCAGCCCAGCCTTCCCTCCACCCTCTAGCTCATCAACCCCCCCACCAAACCACAGAGCTGCAGCTCCCCTGTAAGACTCCCTTTCAATATTTCTCCTGAAAGTCCCAGGGAATGGTGTGCAATTGAAACAGGGTGAAACATGATCTCAAAGTGTCTGTCGGACCAGAAGTTTTCAAAGAAAACATTTCTTAAATCTTATGTTCACTGCTGTTTCAGCAGGCCAATTAGATTGGATGGGACTTGGGGGGAGCTGTCGCCAGTCACTGCAGCAGGAATAGCAAACAAGACTTAAAGCAAATAAACGAGCCCAAAACTGGCATCCCAGGGGCCCCTGGCCAATGACCTCCTTCATTCCCCCGTTGGATGGCCAGCCCACCCTCTGGGACCAAGAGCCAAACTACAGGTTAATCAGATGAGACATTAGTTAGCAGCCTCGATTACTAGAAAGTAATTAATCAGGGAAAGTCTCCAAACAGGAGGAGGATAAATAAACAGGCAGGCACATGCGGTCCCATTTTGACTCTAGATAAGGCTGCCATCCAGGTGTCCCGCTGGGGTAGAGCCCATCTGTCTTGTTCAGTTCCTCTTTGGAAACGTGGTGACATTTCTCACATCTGCCTAGAAAATGCAAAGCCAAGAGGCCTCTGAATGGGAAGATGATGAAGGACTTTGGAAAAACTATTTGAGGAAAGGCTCCCAAGGGAGTTTTATGGTAAGCCCTGCCCTGAACACCCTTTCGTATTATATGTAAACTGCCTTGTTTTCAAAAAAAAAAAAAAGGCTCTGGTTGGGCCTCCAAACTCCTACCCATTTGGAGAAAACCAAGGTCCCAGGTGGTATTTGGCTGGTCTGTGCCTAAGGAGCCCATTGGTTTATTAGCCCCTCAAGACTCTATCCAACCTCAGACACTCTCGGTATAAGCTACAAAGGATTCAGACCATCTGATATTACTGGTTTCTTCTTCAACCTTGACTTGGGGGTGAAGAAAATTGGAAAGATGGGAAGAAAATGCAGTTAATGCAAGTGGAAAGTATCACCCATTGGTCCAGCTTGACCTGACCTAGCACATCAAATAGTCATTCTTCTGTGCTGTGTCTTTTTCCTTCTGGAGGAACAAAAAATGTCAGCAACTAGAAAATGCACATAATGTAAACACGGCTGTGTTAGCTCAGCGTCAGAGAAAACACACCCAAACGTAAGTCAGCACAAGACAGCCTCTATCCTCTGCTCAGAGGACAAGCACAATGATTTTAACCTAATGACCCCCTCTTAAACAGCTCTACAGCAAATCACAATTAAATAAATACCACTTAATAGCAGAGATTTGTTTTATGGCCAGATTATTTGTGGGGAGAGAAAGAGAAGGTTGGATGAGTCATTTCATTTTTAATTATAAAATTAAGGTACTTTCCAAGTATTAGTATGAATTCAACAGCAAGCTAAATTTATAAAATGCCATAAAAACAAGTTATGGAACAAAACAGAGAAGCTGGGGATGAGAGGCATGGAAGGATATAAAAAACTGAGGTGGCTTGGTCTTGTCTTCATCTAAAATGGAGGGGAGTGACCTTCCTCCAGCCCAATGATTAGGAATGACCAAAGCTGGATAAAATCATAACATAAGCACCGGTGAGTGAGTGAAAAATGCAGCCACATAGGTTTCTGTGGAAAACTGCAGGACTAGATGTCAGGAGCACCAAATTCAAGGTCTAGCTCTTCCTCTGTCTGGGGCACCAGGAAGGAATTAGCTGGAGTGGAGGAAGGAGAGCTGTCAGAGTTTATGACTGGCTCTAAGAGATCACGAAGGCACTTGTGGACCTAGGGACCTGACCAGGTCCGACTGAACCGACAGGCTGAACCGACACCTGCCTTCCATCAAGAACTTATCTCCTTCACTCCCTCCTTCCTCCCTTCCCTGGAAAGTCTCACCCTCCTTGTTCTTTTCCATCTGGTTATTTAACTCTGATATTTTGGATGTATTTGATTTGTTCATATAGGTCCCAACATGCGGGCGACCTGATAAAGGCTTTGTGACCTCCAAGGGAATCCAGTGACCCTTTTATCTTGCCCCCACGGACCTTTACAACTCCCAAAGCTTGATGATTGTATCCGTGGGCATACCAGGGCTCAATCAAAAGCCAAGTTCCACAAAACATTTTCTTCTTAGAACCTCAAATGATCCCTAAAAATCAAGAGTTTCCAGAAATATCTACAAGTTCATCCCCAGTTGTGTGCCACTACTAAGATCAGAAAAGGTAGTTGAGTATATAGAGAAAGGGGAGCCCTCTTGCACTGCTGTTGGGAATACAAACTAGTATAGCCATTCTGGAGAACAGTATGGATCTTCCTCAAAATGCTAAAAATTGAATTGCCCTGCAATCCAACAATAGCACTACTAGGTATTTACCCAACAGATACAAAAATACAGATTTGAAGGGACACATGAACCCCGATGTTTATTATCAACAATAGCCAAACTATGGAGAGAGCCCAAATCTCCATCAACTGACGAGTGGATAAAAAAGATGTGGTGTATAAACACAATGGAATATTACCCAGCCATTAAAAAGAATGAAATCTTGCCATTTGCAGTAACGTGGATGAATCTAGAGTGTATCATGCTAAGTGAAATAAGTCTTTCAGAGAAAGACAAATACCATATGATTTCACTCATATATGGAATTTAAGAAATAACAGATGAAAAAAAGAAAAAAGACAGATGAATATATGGGAGGGGGAAAACAGAGAGAGGGCACTATTGGACAGATAACCATAAGAGACTCTTAAAGGTAGATAACTGAAGGCTGATGGAGCAGGTGGGTGGGGGATTAGGGCAACTGGGTGATGGGTATTAAGGAGGCCACTTGTTGTGCTGAATATTGGATGTTGTATGTAAGTGATAAATTACTGAATTCTTTAGAAACCAATATGTAAGTGATAAATTACTGAATTCTCTAGAAACCATAACTAATTAGAATTCAAACAAAAATTTGAAGAAAAAAATAAATATATGTTCTGCTGAAGCCAGCACTGAAGAAAAACATAAATAAGAGCAGAATACCAAGCTAAAAAGGGGGGTGGGGCACTCATGCGGCTGCTAAGCCCATGGCCATTCACTGGGCACAGCAAAGTCCATGAGATGGTAAACACCACTTGGGAGCACTGCATCCCCCAAAATCAACTTCTCAAAATTCACTGCTTAGTCATTCATTGATCGTATCATGAGAAATCCTTGTCAAAGTCTTTGTGAGAGCTGTGCCACATTTTCTGCATTACAGTACCTAGAAAGAGACATGAACATAGCAGTTGTCATTTATTTCACATTTACCAAGTAACTGCCAGGAGCCAGACAGACACTCTGCTGTTGCAGAAGATGCACAAAAATAAAACTTAGCTCCTCCTACAAAGAAGCCAATAAAGGAGACAAATACTTAAGTGGATAATTATAATCCTGAATGGCACATGTTAGGCCAAATGTAGCTGAACCCATGTCATATGTTGCTGAAGGGTATATAGCTCTTTCCCTTAATCCTACAGATCTCCAAGTCTTGGTCTCTAGAAAATCACTTACTAAAGCAAAACCTTAACAAACAGCTCTTCTTGATGGCTGCATTAACACAAGTTCAAAGTCAAGGCTGGAGATGATAGTCCTAAATCACTCTAATGGATCCCACTTGCAGAGGGACCCTGACAGATAAGCATATACACAGGAGAGAAAGAACAAAAGGGTGAGTATCCTCGGGGCCATGACTAAGAGGACATAATAGGAAGAGAGCCCAGGAGGTTCTGCAAGACTCAGAAGCCTCAGAAGACCCTTGAGTAATCTGCGAGGGCCTCAGGGATGAGAATGTATACTTTTTGTGCAGACAGCCCCACATGCACAGGCTGTGGTCTCTGTGAGTGGAGCCCCTGGAGTTGTGCAGGACACAGCTGTGGAATCACATCAGTCATCCTGCACTCATCTCTCCATCCATTGTGCCCAGAAGAGCAGCCTCTTGATAAATGTTTGATGAATATGACACACTGCTATCTACAAATAGGTGAAAAACTGCCATGTGAAAGATGAAGCTTGATCTGTATTGTTTTAGTCGCTGCCCGAGATGGCAGAGAAGGGCCAGTGGAGACAAGAGCAAGAGAGAGGCAAAAATGTTTCTTAAGCTTTAAAGAACTTCTTATGAAGCAGACTAGTCTAACCATGAAAGGGATGATGGCCGGAGGGGGAGGGTGGGTAGGCTGTGAGCTCCCTTTCATGGACACTCAACAAGTAGAGAGTAGATGAGTGGCCATCAGGATTTGGGGAGAATATTACATTCTTAGAAGAGGAAGCAAAGGTTGGGCTAAAGCCCAGGCTGCCTTTGGGTCCTGATAAAGAAAAAAACATTGTGAGCAGACCACTGGAAACTCCCAAAGCTGGGTAGGAGGTAGCACAAACAGGCTTGAGAGAGTTAAATTTCTATTTGCTTCCAGAACATTTTAAAAATTATTTCTTGTCTAATCAAAACATTTCCAAACAACCAAGGTCAGATAATGCCATGCTTACCACATGGGTTTGCTCAGCATGCAGAAGGGCCTACAATGCTGTCTGACCGCATTCTGCACATAGAGGAAGAACTACCCCATCCGTGCCTCCTAATCTGATGAATCCTTGTCATAAATTCTGCCCAGGCAGTCGGCAGGGCGGCTGCTGGCACTGGACTAAGGGGAGGGGCAGCTTTACGAGGGCCCGAGGAGACAGCGGGCCGCCAAGCCCTCTGTGAGAAGCTAGTAAATCAGCAGCCAGGGGAAGCTCTGTGAAGAAGAGGCAGCCCCACATCTGGAGTGCCAGGGTCCCAGAGCCCAGGTGACATGGGCAGGAGCAGGGAAGGGTTTTGGTCCGCTTGTAGTGGTGGGACCCTGGGGACTGTGAGGGCACAGTAAAGCAGGATTCCACGACCCCTGAGCCTCCAGCATGCTCTGATCCCCGTCAATGAGCTCCAAGTTGGAGGCCAGGAATCCAGGGCCAGCAACAGAAAGCATCTCCACCAATCAGTAGCTCACATTCCAGAAGGGAGACACAATCAGGGAGGAAAGAGATTCTATGCGACCGCTTGAGTTGCCTTAACAAAATGCCCTAGACTGGGTGGCTTAAACAACAGGTATGAAGGCCGGAAGTCTCAGATCAGAATCGCACAGGATCAGTTCCAGATAAGGCTCTTGTTGAGAAGTGAACTAAGCTACTCATGGGGTTGCTGCCTCGGCATCCGTTCTGTGAGGCCAAGTGGCCTGCAGGGACCTACACTGACTCTAGTCCTTGAAGCAAGATGCAGCAGCAGAGTCCCAAGCAAATGTGAGTTCCTGATTGGCTGTCCCCAACAGCCCTTGTGAGCAACAGCCCGCCTACCTCCCAGTGTCTGTTTGCCTTACGTGCCCCTAAAGAAAAGCCCATACCCTGTTCTGCTTTGAACTGACCAACCCAGCACTTGCCTGGAAACCACACATGTTCCACCCACAGACCCTAACAAACACCAGAGTCCCAGCCCCGCCCTCCCATCTGCACTCTACCTTAACCACCCTTTGTGGCCCCTCGAGCCAGGTTCTTCCTTCAGGACCTGGGAGTAATAAACTCTTTTTCAATTTCTCCTGTGATCCATTATTGAACTGAGGGTCACCATCCAGCACCTTATACTCCGTTTGACAAATGTTAATTTACCGCAGTCCTAACAGCTCACTTCCTGGCTTATAGACCTCTACCTACATACTGTGCCCTCACAAGGTAGAGAGAGAGGGAGTGAGCTCTCTAGTCTCTTCTGATAAGGACACTAATCCATTGAATCAAGATCCCAACCTTATGATTTCATTTAACTTTATCTCCATAAAGGCCCTACCTCCAAATACAGTCACCCTGAGGGTTGGGGCTTCACCATATGAACTTGGGAGGGACACAAGAATTCAGTCCATAACAGAATTCTAGAAATAAAAACTGAGAGAAGAGGTGAGAAATGCTATTAGAGAGCAGAATGCTCTCTAATAATAGGTGAGAATGCTATTAGAGCAGAACCCTGTGGAGTGACCATCTGACAGAGGGACTTGGGGGTGAGGGACAAATCAAGGAAAGTGCCAAAGAAGAGACATCTGATCTGGGCCATGCAGAATAAGAGCCCACCCAATGAAAAAATCAAGGAGAGACACCACACAAGAGAGTCCTAAGATATACAAATATTGGGGATCCCTGGGTGGCACAGTGGTTTAGCGCCTGCCTTTGGCCCAGGGCACGATCCTGGAGACCCGGGATCGAATCCCACATCAGGCTCCCGGTGCATGGAGCCTGCTTCTCCCTCTGCCTATGTCTCTGCCTCTCTCTCTCGCTCTCTGTGTGTGACTATCATAAATAAATAAAAATTAAAATAAAATAAAATAAAATAAAATAAAATAAAATAAGTGCTCTATCCTCAAAGGAAAGTATAAATAGGAGGAAAAGCCATAAAAAAAAAAAGATATACAAATATTGGAGTCAAGCTGTCTAGGTTGCAATCCTGCCTCTGATCCTCTAGTTCTGTGACCCTGGACAAACATTTTAACCTCTCTGAACTTCAGTTTACTCATCTGTAAAATGGAAATAAGAGTCTGTTTGACATGTTGTTATCCCTGTAAAGGGACCTAACCAATAATGCTAATGAATAAAGGATGGCATTCCAGGCAGAACATGGAGGAGAGCCTGTCAATCACAGAGAGCCTTGAAAATAGGTATCCTGTTGAGGTACAGGTGTGCAGTTCAATGTGACAGCTTTGGAAACATCAAGGAAGGAACAAGGACATGGGATCAGTCCAGATTAGGAGGTTATTTAATGCTGTATTTAAGAGTTTGAACTTTCTCTGAGAGCTCTATGGAGCCATTGGGAGATGTGAAGCAAAAGAGTGATATGAAGAGGCCTAGTTTTGAGGACGACCACTCAGATGTCCATGTGAAGCAAGGGCTGATTGGGAGGAAGAGCAAAGCCAAGGAACAAGGCTAGGGTACCCAAGATGGCAGCCCAGAAAATGTCCTGATAACCATTCTGCCTAGCAGTTAAGTCCCTTTCCCTAAAAAAAAAAAATCTTCTGACCTCCACAACATGCAAGACTCAGTGCCGAGGGCTGACATTTAGACTCTTGTTCCAACCTCAGTCTACTCAGTATTTAGGATCCTCCACAGTCTTTTCCAACCCACCTTCCAGTTGCTCCCCAATACTCCTCAGCAGGCATGCTGGGCTCCAGCCAAATGGACTGAGGGCCTTTCCTGGTAGAATGAGCTTAAACTATGTCTACTCTTCATGCCCTTGCTCTTGTAGGAACCTTCATACCTGGCTTTGAAACACTCTTTTCCCACATACTAGCACTTTGAGACCTAAGGCAGATCACTTAACCTTTCTGAGCATCCATTCTTTCACATGTGTAATTTAAACAGGGGGAGTACTTAAATCAGTGGCATATTCTAAAAAAAGTAATCAACCCATTTAGCACAAAATCTGGCATTTTTGCTGCCACTTGCCTACAAGACTCCCAGAGCCCTCTCCAGGATCTTTTTCCAGGAGGCAGTTCCTGACCCACTGGCCTTCGGGGCCCACCACTGACCTCTACAGCCTGTCCCTTCACTCTGCTCTCAGAAGCTAACATACATTACAATCTCCGGGCACTTTGTTTTCTCCACCACAAAACTACTTCCTGGTGGAGAGGTCTCATAAGGACCGTATATTTCTCATCTGTGTGATCTCTCAGCCCTGAGCATAAGAGATTGTGCATAGATCTGAATTGGGCAAATATCTATACAATCTTAGGCTCTAGGCTATAAGGGATTAACAGAACAACACCAAGAGCCCCTCCACCCAACATGCCATGTCCACACTCCCTTCTATGTATGCTTTTTTCTTTTCCTGCCAACAGTCTCTGAAGTTTAGACCAGAAGAGGCCATGGACCAAATGGAAGCCTGCTAATGAAATGGCCAGTCACATATGACATGACCCAACCAAAGCCATGAACTAAGACAATCATATTCTCTGTTAAGAACATTGCTGGAAATGAGAAAGTCAGGCAAAGACAAGAAAAAGTGAAATTGAAAGGAGTTTGAAAGCCCTGATGTCAAGACAGAGACATTGAGGAGAATTTACAGTTGAAGCCAGAGGAGCTTCCACCAAGCAAAAGTTATAAGAAACCAGAAATTATCAGTAATAATAGAAATCACATGTTTTGAAGATCTCCTGGGTGCCACCCACTAAGCTAAGCAATATACGGATCATCCTATTCATTTCTTTTACAAAAACCCAATGAGTGGGTACTAACACTAATCCCATTAGAAGAATTGTGTCACAGAATGGTTAAATATCATAAGCTCCCCATTACCTTTATTACCTCCTCAATTCTTAATAAACCTTCATACCATCCCCTATGCCCACTACCCAGTGCTTAAAGTAACCTGAATAAATCTCTTCTCCTTGTAAGGAACAGGACCAGAAAGTACTATGGAAACAAAGTCTCTACACAAGAAATGAAAAATGTGCAAAAAGCAGAGAACACAAAGAAGTGCCCCAACAAACTTGGTCCAGAACAGCCCTACTGTCCAGAGTGGTTTCCCAGTCCCCAGCATGGAGGACTCATTCTCCTGGGCCCCGGTAGTCTGGGCCATGCATACCATATGCTGTCTAGTACCTTTAATGATCTTGTACTATCGTGCCTTTTCTTCCAAGCCAGCTTGTGAACTCCTTGAAAACAGAGGAATCATGCTTTCTCATGTTGTTTGTCCTTTGGCAAGTGAGGGTGCCCTGAACATTTTCAGAAATCATCCCCCCGGCTCTGTTCAAAGTGCCAATGATCCCACCCGTGTATATAGAATCCTTCAGGGCTCTCCAAAGGCATCAGAGCCCTTAGGTGTAATGTGAGAATCACCAGCAGAATAAATAAATCCCTGCCCTGGTGGCAAATACTTCCTTTTACTTCTTCCCCTATAAAAGCAAACTTCTCTGACCCAATCTCACAAGTGCTCTCTAATGGGTTCTTAGTTTTGTTTATGCCACTTAGTTCAAGCCAGAAGCAAATAAGAGAAAATGCACAAGGAACCACCTAGCACAGCTCATGGCATAGAGTCAGGAACTCTGTGTTTCCTCCAATACTGCCTTATCTGAAGAGTGCAAACTTTCATGTTTTAAATGGCCCAAAAAATGGTTGGGTAATAAGTGGTGGGTGCCATAGCCAGGAAGCCTGCTTCTCAGCATTTGTGCAGACTTGCCACATGAAAGCAGGAACAATATAAACCAAGGCACCCATCTTGGGGCTTCCAGATGGCCCTCACCAATCAACAGAGTTAGACTAGTCCACACCTCCCAAGGGTGAATCTAGATCAGGATTCCTTCGCAGGATCAGCCTCAGAAGAAGCTGTTTCTGCAGGGCTGGGCTGAAGAAGTAAATCTTGTCCTCAGAAAGTGGCAGATACTGAGGTTAAAAAATCTCACACAAGGTTCAAAATATCAAGAAGGAAATTAAGGAGATCCCCACTTGCTGGGGTCAAAGTCAAGCTATGAAGATTGGAGCACAAGCAAGCAGGCAGGGGGTCAAGGGTGGGACTGCGAGAGTGAAGGAGAATTACTGGCTTTCAGAGGTTCATCAATGCGGTGTTTTCAACCATTTTTTTTAAAGATTTTTATTTATTTATTCATAGAGACAGAGACACAGGCAGAGGGAGAAGCAGGCTCCATGCAGGGAGCCTGACGTGGAACTCGATCCAGGGTCTCCAGGATCACACCCCGGGCTGCAGGAGGTGCTAAACCGCTGCGCCACCAGGGCTGCCCATTTTTCAACCATTTTTAGTGGATGAGCTCTTTATAAATGAAAGATATGCAACCCTAACACAAAAATAGATTTTTCAATTGGTTATTAGTAAATCAGTACATTTACTAATTATAAAGACAACTGATAAGAACAACAATTTAATTTTAGTAAGATGAAAATTTGAAGTAGAGGGTGACCATTGCAATTTTCTATCATTTTCAGCATCCAATTTATTTCAATATTTTGTCTTGATTCTACTGTTTCAAAAGAAAAAAACAATCCTGGTCTCAGGGACAAATTGCTGCAAATGATAGTAGCTATTTTTAACCAATTGTTTTACAATGAAGATAATCTTCAATTAGCCAGCAATGGTAGGAAAAGCTTTATTCTGAAATCCAAGGAGGGGGAGGGAGATTAAATATATTGAAGGACAAAACTGCATAATCACTTAAAGAGAGAATCCTTTAGCTGAAAAATTCCCAGCCAAGATCTACTAACATTTACCACTTGATTTCACAGATTGGCATGTGCTGGAAGCATGGGCCAGTTGGCCTATCTTAAAAGTTTCTTTCTGTGTGGAGTGGACATAAGAGCCGAAGAGGCCTCTGGTGGGGAACTGATGAACAACCCAAGAATTCAAGTTAAGAAGAAAGAAACTACCTAATCCATACCAGCAAATAGCTTAAAAGAGTGGTAGAAAGAAGCAAAAAATGTAGAATCTGACAGATTCAAGACAAAATCTCATATAGATCATTTATCTGACTTTGGGCAAATTATTTACAATTTCTGAGCCTAAGTATTCTTATCCATAAAACTGGGATACTAATGTTCTTCCACTGGATTGTTAAACATATTAAATGAGATGCAAACGTACGAGCCTGGCCATTTAGTCCAATAACTAAGAACAAGGATGGAATGACCCTGACCTGAGTGAGGGGACATGGAAGCCCATTGGTCATCTCTGGAGGACCTGATCTAGACCTAGAAAGATCTTGGGAGCAGGCCCTCATCAGGTGGAGAGGAGAGGGAGGAGACAGTGGAGCTCACTTGGTTCTTCCTGCCTCCATGGGGATTGATGAGGACAGAGCCCAAATGAAGAGCTAAAGAAGGTAGAGGCTGAAGGCCTCAAAGACCAGAACATGCTAGCAACAAACACAGGCAAGTCCAAGGAGGACCCCTGTGTCCCAGTGATCACTCTTCTGTGAATTCCTCCCCGTGTAGATTTTTACAAACAGACATACCCAACTTACCCTCCACCCAAAGTCTGCAGAGAAGGAGTAATTGCAGCACCCATGCCAGACTCTTCAGCAGAGCAGGCAGAAAGGGACCACATGAGGGCAATGCTGCTTGGTGTCAACCCTAGCCCTATGCTCTGAACTCATGCACCATGAGGTCACCACTTCATCAGTGGAAGTTCTGGGTACCTCTCCCTGTTCAAAATCAAGGTTCTATGTTCTCCTCTCTTTTCCCAAATTAAAATAGCTGCTTGCCCCCATTCACACATAGGCTTCCTAGAGTAATTCCTTCCCATATTCAATCCCTTTGGAATCTCTTATTTAAATGGGATCCTCATTTCTCTTTTGCCCTAAGATACTTACCACCATGATAGCCAGCTAACTCCCTAAGTCCACCCCCACGTTGGCCAGGTCTCTCCAACCCCAACTGGAGATGGACGGAGATGAGATGAAAGGGGAGATTCTTCAGGGAGAGGAAGAAAGCAAAGCCCCAAACACTGCAGCCTTCCCTAGGAAACACCCTTCAATTTCACCTGATACCTTCCCTCAGGCAGGATTCAATGAATCCCCTAGGTGCTCTTTACTCCCATACTGCTGATCTTTGACTCAAAGCTTCAAGTCCCATGAGCGAAGGGCCTCATAGGCATGTGGCTTCTTGTTGAAACAATATACCAAAGGAGAGAGAGTCCATACTCCCTCCTAAAGGATCTCTTAACAAGCTTATGTAAAGATCACTGATTCTCAGAGATCATTGTCCTAGTGACAGGGAGCTATAATTGATTATTGTGACTTGGATGCCTAGAGAATGATTCATTAAGGCCCCACCATCTCTGTCATTTTTAATGGGAAGGGTTGGGTAGAATGTAAACACAATTATGACAGGCAAGGAGAGAACAAACAGACCAAAGAGAGAGAGAGAGAAAGAGAGAACCACAGAGGTCCCTGCAAGGTGAAGACTTTCTTTCCCAGAAGTTTAAGAGAACTCTGTCAGAGATGCCCTTCCAACAATTGTCCTGACCCAGTGCTATAACAAGGCCTGAGCAGTGCCACACCACCTTCCCAGGCATCTCGGAATGCCAAGCACAGAGCTCCACAATAGATAGTTAAATGAGTGACTGGGGTATTATGGTGGCACTATCTCTGAAGTGTACTTGCTTTTCCTGGAAGATGTCTTACAGCAGAATTTATGGTCATGCTAAGCTTTATAGAGGGTGCACTCCAGGTCAGTGACTGTTGTGCTCCAGTCTTTATCCTCACTTTACAAAGAAGATCACAGTGAACCCCAAGGAGCTTGACTCCTTGTTACATGAAATCATCTCACTGTTATCTCCAGGAGAAAGTCATATCTTAGTCATCTTGAATCTATCTCATTTTCTAGCACCATGCCTGGCACGTACTGGGTACTCTATATGGTTTACTGAAGTACTAGAATTGGGATGTGTAACCGCTATTACCAGCTTTACCAAGACACTCACTTTTCTTCTTAATATTCGAATTGACCATTTAAGTCTTACCCAAGTTATCAGGGTATCCAGATTCTCTTTCTTTGGATTTTCTCTGCCTAGAATTGTCCATGTTCATTCAAACCAAAAGGGCTACTTCAACTTTCAAACACCAAGTAAACTGAGAACCAGAGAATCAAATTTATCCACCACTGAAAGCCCAGGTTTTGACTGCTATGGCTTTTGTTTTGGCCACATTGATTCCTTTCAAAAATAGATATATCCTAAAGGCACACCAGTGATAACACCCTGTCTGGTCCAGCTCCCTATGCAAACAGTACTTTCTTCAAAAGGAACAATCCCATCTACTCTAGAGTTGGGCTTGGCTTGGCCAAGGATGTCCCAAGCTTGGTTTGCTAAGGTCTTTGTTTTACCCTCATATGTTCAGCTATTGTTCCCCGGAACTAGGAGCTCCTAGCCTTAGCCTAACTCTATACCCAATCCAGGCCTTCCGCCCTCCTCCCTGCAGTGCCTGGCAGTCCGTAGTCCTGGCCCTGAGCCTGGGTCCAGAGCAAATTCCACTGAGTTCTCCCTGGGAACATATGGTTTGGAGGAAACTTAGCTCAAATGCTCTCAATCCAATCTTGTTCCCAAAATTGTTCCCAAAAACTTCAAATTTCAATCCTTTCCTCCTTTTCTCCTAAAGGAAGATTTTTGCCACTACACAAATTACCCCACAGCAACCCAATCCACCAGTGCTAGGAGGGACTGACTTGGTGAAGCCACAAGAGTTGGCCTTACGTTTACATTACAGAGTCCTCACTCAACTGTTTTCTGAAAGGAATAAGACCTGCTCCAAAATGTTTTCCTGATTCTACCTAGAAAGAAAAGCACAGGAGTTGGCAACTTTTAAATGGAGATTTCTCTACTTTTTCCTTCTTCATTTCTTAAGATCTAAAGTTTTAAATTAACCAAGCTTTCCAGTCTAGGGCACATTATTATCGTTAGTCTGCACACATTCTCTTTTCATTATTTCTCCCCCTTAATGCCCATTTCTGACTCATTGCCCTCCTAACCCCTAATGCTAACCTTAATCCTAACCCTTCCCCAGCATGGAGACTATTTTCATGTGTTTAACGCACCTTGTGTCTATGTTTTCTTGTAAAGTATGCATTGTATTGTACACACAAGGAGTGGTGCTACGGATCTCATTCTATTTTCTACTTTTTAACTCAGTACTATATTTTAAGGTCCACCAATATTTAGCCCCACTGTCTTAGGGCATACTACTTTGTCATATGCAAACGTTTTAACTATCCACTCCCCCAGTGATGAGATACTGGGCTGCCTTCAACATCTTTCCCCATAAACAACACTGCAATGCCTCTCCTCACGTAGGTCACATACAGACCTAGGTGAGCCGGATTAGAATAGGTGTATATTTATTTAGCTAAACCTTACCACACTGCTCTGTTGAATGTCTCCAGCAGAGCAGGAATGTTATTTTATATGCCTATACTCCCTGACACTTGGCATTATCAAATTTTAGAATTTTAGCCAGAATAACAAGTATAAAGTCCTATCTCGTTATTGTTTAATTTTCATTTAAGTTGAATCTCTTCATTTATTTATTAGCCTTTGAGGTCTTTTCTCTGTCAAATTGGTGATTCATATCTTTGGCCCATTGTTCCACTGAGATTGTCTCTTTTCCATATTGATTTTTAGGAGTCCTTTTTATGTCCTACAAATTAATATCTTGTCACCAGGAATGTTATCCTGGTTGTTAAACTGTTTTTAACTTGATTCATGACGTCCTTAAATTTGACATGATCAAATCCATCAACTTTTCTGCCTTGTGCACTGTGTTTTAATGGTTTTATTTAAGAAGTTCTTTCTCCCTCTCAGCCTTAAAAGTATTCTCCTATATTTTCTTCAACTAAGACTACGGTATTTCCTTCCACATCGAAGTTTTTCCTCCATCTGAAATTCGCCTTTGTATGTTAATGTTTATTTATTTTTATATTGTGAAGCAGTTTTCCCAAATCCAACTATTAATTACTTATCTTTAAGCCCCACACGCCTGTCCTCAATCTGTTGTGCCAGTTTTCTGGAATATTAAGTTCCCAGATGTAATAAATACATGTGTAGATGGATATACATATACAATATCTGTACATATAGATGATATAGAAATATGTGCACTATATGGAGATGATATAGATGTTCAGATACAGATGTTTCAGATACAGATATAGATCTGCAAATACACAGATGCATGTCTATCTCTGAGTTCTCTATTCTGTTCCATTGGATTATTTGCTGAACACGTCTTAATATCTGGCAAATAAATATTCCCTTTTCTTTATTTTTTTAAAGTTCACTTAACTATTCATGGACTGGATTTCTTCCATATATTTTTAAAAATATGTTTATCAAGTCCTTCAAAATATCCCACTGGAATTTTAAATGAGATTATATTGGATTTGTGAATTAATCAGGGCAGAAAACAGCTTGATAATATTAACTCATTCCATACAAGAATGAGGAATGTCTCCATTTAAGTAAATCATCTCCTATGCACTCTAATAGAATTTAACATTTTTCCATAGAAATCCTGTATACTCTTCATTAAACCTACTCCTAAATATTCTGTAGGTTTTATTGACTTATGGAAGATTACCTTCTTATTATGCTTTTTAAAAGACTTTATTTATTAATTTATTTGAGAGAGTGTACAAGTGTACCAACGGGGGGGGGGGAGGAGCAGAGGGAGAGGGAGAAGTCAACTCTCCGCTGAGCAGGGAACCCCCCATGGGGCTCGATCCCAGAACCCTGGGTTCACGACGAGCCAAAGTCAGATGCTTAACTGACTGAGTCACGCAGGCTTGCTGCTCCTTATTATATTTTTAAATGATTGTTGATTATTGCTGATGAAAAATCATGTTAAATATATTTAAGCTGACTTGGGATCCAGCAAACTTGTTGAACTTTCTTATTACTTCTCATAGTTTCTATTTTGGGGAGGGTGGCTCTATTTTTTTTTTTAAATAAAAGCTTATTTCAGTTTTATCTTAACAATTACCTCACAGTGACAGCAAATATTCCTTCTGGGAATCCTTTTTTTTTTTTTCCTTTTTCACATACTAAGATTATAGATTCAAAAAGCTAAGTAAGTTATGTTTTCAAAAATAACTACTTTGTGAATAATTGGAACCAAGAAAAAAGATGTAACTGTATTTTAATATGGAACATGTTCTCCATAGGAGCTAAAACTGGAAGTAGATACTAAGTAGATACTCTTAGAAGAGCTGTGAATACTGTTTAGAGTAAACTTTTGTTTATCAGTTGGAGAGATGATGTTACACATCAGTGATAAAATTAAGACACAAAGGTTATACCAGGGTTCATAAACATGGGTCTTTCAGCAGCTCATGTCAGGAAAACATCTTGTGGAAAGATGCTGCAGTTACACTTGCTACACAGAAACACCAATGGTTGTTTGTGTGCACAAGGACAGTCACTCAGCCTGAGTCACCAGGGCAGGACAATAACTACTCCCAAGAAACGTCAGATGGCACACTCTTCTTCCTCGGTCCATAGCTCCATATCCTTCATCCTCTGTCCTCTTTGCTCCTGTGGCTACAGTACATACACGTTAAAGTTACCCTGACTGGAAATATTTGTGAAAAATGTTCCCAGTTCATTGAACTTTGGTCAGATTTCAAGCAGTGGCAGATGTTTCCCCTGTGCTATTCAGAGCCTTCCCTCATGTTTCCATAAGCAGGAAGAACCCTGAAGTAAACGAGTGCTCTCTCTCATTAAAGGCAGGAATATCATACACCAAAAGCAAACTCAGTCTGGATGGAATGAATATGTTACATGTCCCAAGATCCTTCTGTGGATTTTGAAACGATGGTGGCAATCTCAATCACATGGAGGTCATTTGGAATAGTTCTATTCTTTCTCTGGAATAGTCATATTCAATCAGAAAAGGCCGATTATTTTTACAGCCTATCAAAGAGCAGATGGAAAGCCTCTGTGGCTCCACCCAACAGCAAACACGAAGAGTCCATTCCCATCCTCAACAAGGGGCTTAGAATCACCCCACTCTGGAGTAGGCTGGGGCCACCATCACCAAAGCCAGCTCCCTGAGGCCTGAGCTGGGGCAAAAGGGAAGGAGTGACTGGGACTTGGACATGAATCTTGCTCAGCTCTTTTAAAATAGACCCATGCTGCCACCTGGTTCCCATTAAAGCCTCGAGACAGGGAGACTTGCCCACTGAGGCACCCAGGTGGAAGAATGAGGCTGAGGCCCTTGTGTTTGGAGCCCAGAGAATGTTCCCAGCATATCACAATTACAGAAACATCTGTGCCCAACAGCTTGCAGCTGAACTGCTGTGAAAATTTACAGTGTTCGATTGCTTTCAGAATTTCTCACTTCTCAGCCTGAGGCAGGGTGGTCTCAAGGCTGCCAGTGAGTTGCTGCAGGAAGTGAGAGAGATCACAAATTTCCAGTGTTTGGATGAAATGTGGCATAAGGGTGTGAGGGGTGAGCCCAGGGCCCTGAATGCTGTGGATGTCCATAACTGAGCATTTCTCTTTTTTTAATTTAAATTTTGTTAGTTAACATACAAAGCAATATTGGTTTCAGGAGTAGAATTCAGTGATTCATCACTTACAACACCCGGTGCTCATGACCACAAGTACCCTCTTTAATCCCCATCACCCATCTAACCCATCCCATACCCACAACCCTCCATCAATCCTCAGTTTGCTATCTAACACTAAGAGTCACTTATGGCTTGTTTCCTTTTTTCTTTCCCCCTTCCCATATGTTCATCTGTTTTCTTTCTTAAATTCCACATATTTGTGCGATCATATGGCATTTGTCTTTCTCTGACTTATTTCACTTAACATAATATCTCCAACCATGTCACTGCGAATGGCAAGATTTCATTCTTTTTGATGACTAAATAATATTCCATTGTGTGTTTTGTGTGTGTGTGTGTGTGTGTGTGTGTGTATACACACACATAAGTATACATATATGCATATATATGCTGATGGACACTTGGACTCTTTCTGTAGTTTGGTTATTGCTGATAATGCTGCTATAAATGTTGGGGTGCATGTACCCCTTTAAATCTATATCTTTGTATCCTTTGGGTAAATACCTAGTAGCACAATTGCTGAACTGTAGGGCAGTTCTATTTTTAATATTTGAGGAAGCTCCATACTGTTCTTCATAATGCATACCCATTTGCATTCCTACCAGCAGTGCAAGAGGGTTCCCCTTTCTCAGCATCCTCGTCAACACCTGTTATTTCTTGTGTTGTTAATTTTAGCCATTATGACCTATGTGAGGTGGTATCTCATCATGGTCTTGAATTGTATTTCCCTGATGATGAGTGATGTTGAGCATCTTTTCATGTGTCTGTTAGCTATCTGGATATCTTCTTTGGAAAAGTGTCTATTCATGTCTTCTGCCCATTTCTTACCTGGATTATTTGTTTTTTGAGGATTGAGTTTGGTAAGTTCTTTATAGATTTAGGACACTAACCCTTTATCAGAGATGTTGTTTGTCAACTAAGCATTTCTTTCTTCCTTTCTATTCAATCAACATATACTTCCTGAGCATGGTGTGAACCTACCATCCAAATGTGATTAAGAGTTGGTCCTCAAAAAGCCAATAACTTGTAAATAACCAATGGTTAAAAGTCATTCAAATAATTTATTATTTATGTTGAAACCACAAGACAACAGTAAAAAGCTAATGATAAAAAAGCTATACTAAATGTCAACAGATTTGAGAGTACAATATAGAAGAGCACTACTCTAAGGTCCTCAAACAAGCAACAATAGCATCACCTGGTAGCTTATGAGAAATGTAAATTCTCTAACTTCCACCCCAAACCTACTCTCCAGGAATAGGGCCCAGGAATCCATGTATTAAAAATCTCTCCAGAAAATGAGTGGGAAATATCAGAGAGGGTGATAGGATATGAGAGACTCCTAACTCTGGGAAACGAACAAGGAGTAGTGGAAGGGGAGGTGGGCGGGGGGATGGGGTGACTGGGTGACGGGCACTGAGGGGGGCACTTGACGGGATGAGTACTATACAAAAAAATAAAATAAACAATAAATAATAAATAAAAATAAAAATCTCTCCAGGTGATACTGGCTAAACCTTCAGAAGCAATGATCTAGAATATACACAAAACCAAAAATCAATCCTAGGCAAACAAATTACCCAAAACAATCCAACTTGACTTTTCCAGGGGACCAGGGGAAACAGGCAAGAAGGACAAACTGCACGGTGCAGTGTAGCAAAGGGTCATGGCACTCAGTGGTGAGAGCAGATTAGGATTTACAGCAGTAGTAGCAACAGCTAGCCAAAGGAGGAATCCATTAAAGTCTTGGAGAATTACAAAGATTGCATGAGGATATTTTCTTAAAACACTTAGCGAGTGTTAATAGATGATATCATGCAAAGACCTCTCAACAATTAGAGGATAAACAATTCAAAGATAAGACTGTGCATGGTTGGAAAAATTGGCTAATGAGGCCTCTGTCACAATTTACACAACATCCCCACAACTATCACTACCATCTTCTATGCTAGGAACCAAGGATTTTCACTTTTTCCTACTTTTAAATATTGTAACCCATTTGCGATGGTTAATTTTATATGTCAACTTGACTAGGCCACAGGGTGTCCAGGTATTTTTTAAACATTATTCAAGGTATATCTGTGAGGATATTTCTGGTTGAGACGAACATTTGAATCAGTAGACTTAGTAAAGCAGATTGACCTCATTAACATTGGTGGGTCTCATCCAATCTGTCGAAGGCCTGAACAGCACAAAAAGTGAGAGTAAGAGAGAATTCTCTTTCTGCTTCTCCTTGAGCTGGGACATCAGTGTATTCTGCTACTTTCAGACTAAAGATCTTGGGAATCCTTAGCCTCCATAATCACCTGAGCCAATTCCTTATAATAAATCTCTTTATGTATAAATATATATACATATACACACATATATACATATGTATATATAGATAGGTGTTTGTATCTATGTATGTGTGTGTGCATGGATGTATGTATACATATATTTTTTTTCTATTGTGCCTGTTTCTCTGGAGATTCCAAACTAATACACCATTGTTAAAATAATATTTTACCTGGCTGGAATCAAAATGCATAGGAATCAGCTGCTCCAGTTGAGAAGTACACTGGGCCTCCAAACTCTTCTATTTCCAGCTTTGAGAGGATTCAAGAGAATTCCCAGGGATTTTAAACCATGAAGTTAAAGAAACTTGTGTGTGCTCTTGATTCTAATTTACTGTCTTCAACAAGCTCACACATACTCCTTGCCCATCCTAGCTCCATCCTCATCAGCCATGTGGAAATAGAGGTTACCAGTTTCAAAATCATTTAAACCATCTTTTATAACCTCTCTATGAAAGCCAAGGGTTCCCATTTTCAGTGTATTCACATGCATCTTTGAGAGAGAGTTTAATAATCCAGTCTTGTGAAAATTGGGCTCAATTTTCTGACCTGATCCAGAGCCCTGTTCTGAGGCCTGCAGAAGACAGAAGTAAGACACTCCATAAAACAAACCTCTCTGTTGAAGATAGAAACTACACAAAGGCAATGTGCTTTCAAGAGACTTCTACAATCACCGTCACCACCCTCAATCAGGCATTACACACTACCTGTGATGCAAAAGTTCTTATCATAGCTACTTGGCACTTTTATATTGAATTGGGCCTCTGACATTAGTGCAATATTGGATGCTTAATACATGGCCAAAACTTGGACCTTCTGATTTCCATTGAATCACATTTTTCCTCCCTTATCAACTTTATTAAGGTATAATTGAAAAGTAAAAAATTCATATATGTACAATGTGATGTTTGATAGCTGTATACATTGTGAAATGATTACAACAAATAGGCAAATTAACTTATCCATCACTTCACATAGTTACCAGTTTGTTCATGGTTAGAAAACCTAAGATCTACTCTCTTAGGAAATTTCAAATAGCAAGAGTAGACTATAGTCACCATGCTGATTTCAAACGACTTATCTTCAAGTTAGTAATTCTTTCATCTGCATTATCAAGACTATTGTCGAAGCTCTCTCTTGAGGTTTTTCAGTTCAATCATGTATTCTTCAGTTTCAGAATTTGTTTTTTAAGATTTCTATTTATCAAATTTCTCATGTCGCTCACATATTGTTTCCTTGATGTTGTTTGGTCACCTGTATTCTCTTGCATCTTGTTCAGCTTCTTAGGCAATTTACAGATTTCCATGTTTTGTGGTTGCTGAGTTTTTATTAGTTTCCTTTGATAGTGTCACATTTACCTGCTTTTCAATGAGGTAGATAGCCTTACATTGGAGTCCTTGGCATTTGAAGGAACAAACACCTCTTCTAGCCTTTACAGACTGGTTTTAGCAGATAAAGATTTCCTGTTAGATCTCTGGGTGTTGGGAGTATCTCTGGTATTGCAGTTGAGTAGGGTTGGAACCAGGTCATGTGGCTGCTGCTGAAACCACAGTTGGCTGACCTGTTATCAGGAGCTTAGGTGGGTATGGATCACTCCTGGTCCCTAGGATGACAGAACTGCCTCCGGGACCTTGGTCAGTAAGGCTGGCACTGGGACAAGGGTCCACTTCAGGGTCTACAGATGGGTCCAGAGACAGAGGGGATTGTTATCAGGTATGCAGAAAGGTACGCTTCCCACCATGTTTTAGGGAGGGCTCCTACTTCATCACTGGTTAGATCCCTAGGTGGGTAGGATTGGCCCCAGACCACAGGAGAGTACTGCTCAAACCAAGTTACAGAGCTGCTCCAGGCTCTATAGTCAGGACCATGGTCTGCAGGTCTGCCTCTAGGAATACATTTCCCGCTGGATCTCTGGTAGGCAGGACCAATCTCAGACTATGGCTGAGAGAGGCTACAGCCAGGTCACGAGTTGCATCAAAGTCCACAGCCAAGACAGGTCAGTTGGCCTGCTATCCAAGGCACAGAGGGGTGTGGATCTTCCCAGTTCCCTTGGCAGATAGTGCTGGCAGATGGCCTTGGCAGGACCAAGGACAAACAGAGCTGTTGCCAAGTCCACAGAGGGATGGGGCTGTTTCTAAGTTATAATTAGGACCAGGGTTGGCAAGCCTGCAACATGAGTGTGTGGCTTCCCTCTCTAAATGGCTCTCCTTGGTCTTGGGTTCCACTGGGGTTTCACGACATATTCCCTATATCCCAAAGTTGCCACAAAGGCACTTTTGTGCATTGATGGCTGCCAAATTGTTGTTGCTGTTGGAGGATACAAGTGGGAAACTTCCTGTTATAACACCTTGCTGTCATCTCATTTTTCTGTTTGGTTTGGAGATCTCTGATCTGGTAAAAGATAAGATGATGTAGGAGCAGATATTGTCAACTGCACAAAAAATTTTAGTTGCTCCTGTATGATTCTTGGTCTATATCAAAGTGTAATATTAGATTTGATAATGCATATTGGGGTTCTTTTTTGGTGGTTTAGGTTTGGCTTTTCATTGGTTAATTGGTTCATTGGCTTGGGGGAATTTTGTTTTGATTTGTTGTTGCTTTTAAAACCATCAACCTGAACTAAAACATGAGTTAGAAACAGAGCAATGAAGAGGCATGTAATAAATTACCTTAAAAATAAACTATGATCATGTATTTTAACTTTGTATAAATAGGCTAGGCTATTAATTTAGGCTCCTAGGCTTTAAATTTTTTTTCTTGATTCCACTACCAGTGAGGAACAACAGAAAAAGAGAAGAGAGGAGAACTCTCATGGCATCTTTGACAGAAAAATCTGGATTCTAACCAGTCATAAATATGTGTCTAACATAAATAATTGAGGGGATAGAAATAGAAGAGAGAGAATTTATTTTTAATTGTCAACAGGAATTTAAAAGTAATCAATGAACTTCAGAAAACTTTCTTGGGCTATTCTATGAGAGACTTTTTCTGCACTGTCCTTGACCTAAGAGGGCCATAGCTGAAATCAATCCCTAAGACATACAGTATGTTTTAAAGAAAGGAATGCAACATGTGAAAGCAGAGAGTTAACAGTGTAAAAATATCAGACTTTGAATCACAGAGCATATAACTATAAAGACATTAGAGGGCTTTCAGAATAGTCCCCCATTTAATACATAGAGAAGATGAAACTGTAAGAGGAGAAGTGGACCAAAACAAGGCAAAAAAAAAAAAATAGGCACTTTACCTAAGAGGAACTTTAATTAACTATAAACATATGTAAAGTTGCTCAATTTCATTAGAAATGAAAGTCACCAGCTAAAACAGTAATAAAATATATTTAACACCACCATACTGGCAAAATACCTAAAATCTGACAATAGCAAGTGTTGGTGAAGATGTGGAAAACAACCAGACAATAAGTAGGTTACAACAAATTTAGAAAGCAGTTGGGCATAAAATTAAACACACATAACTATGTCCATCCGAAAATTAGGTGTACATACTCTAGGGAAACTTCAGCAGATGGGCCCCAGGAGAAAAGCCTAATAATGTGCATAACATAATTTTCTGTAATATCAAAAAGCTTCAATGACCCAAATGTTCACTAAGAAGAGAATGAGTAAATAAACTGAGATGAAGTAGCATGCCATTTAGCACTGAAAATAAGTAAACTATAACTATATGGTTGAATTTTATAAATATAGTTAAAAGTATAAAAAGCAAATCAAAGAAAAACACATTACAGTATTTCTCAGTTTGATAAAGTACAAAAACAGCACTAATCAATATATTATTTAGGGATAGGGTATGTATGTGTGACATATAGAGAAAAACAAAAAAAAATAACAAAAAATAAAAATCTAAAGTAATGGTTAGCTCTGGGGTTTAGTGAGGATGGTGTTGCCAATAGGGGAGGAATTCAGGGAAGACTTCAAAAGTATGGGCAATGTTCTACTTTCTAATCTGCTTAAAAGGTCCTCAGACTTTTTTTTATTGGTCTATAAACAATACATATGCCCTTTTATATATGTAATTGTCAACATTAAAAACAAAATTAAACTTGTAACTTTAAGACAATCAACACAGACCAGTAGTCAAAAGGTTAAGTAATTTTTCCAGGTCACTCCACAAACAAATGACCAAATCTGGACTTGGGCACAGATGATCTAGTTTCATCATCCAAGCTTGTAATGACTGTTATTCAGCCTATCATTCTACTATACAATATATACTATACTCCTTACTTAACCCTGCTGGGTCTCTGCCTCTTCATCAAGAAAATAAAAATTAACTGTAAGCTTGTAAAGCTCCAAGCACATCACTTCGCCCATGTTATGTGCTCAAGCAAAGATAACCCTAAGACGGAGGAAAAGGAGAAGGAAGGAAGGAAAGAAAGGGGTTGGCAGTCAGAAAAGAATGGAAGACAGAAATGGAGAGAGGGAGAAAGAGAAGAAAAAAATGAGAAGGAAAGAGAAATACCCATGAGGAATGGCATCCGTAAAGAAACTGCTCATGCCCAATTTAGAAAATGCACAAAGTGGAAGTGTAAACTAGAAAATCTGTTTTCTCTTCATTGCTGCAGGCCCCAGAGCATCTGGTCTCATTAAAGGTGCAAAAGTCGAATATCCTATTGAAAATTCTCTTTGGTGTAGGAAATTAAGTTAAATTAAAAACATGACCTTTCTTTCAAACTGGCAAAAGTGATCTCGCTCTCTAAGCATGATCGTATCCATCAGCAATACATCAAAACCAGACGTCGCTGTGGGACTTCTATGGCAGAGCCATCAACCTCCTCTGAGACTTCCATTTATTTGGCTCCATTCAGGCAAAGAGGATCAGGTTCTTTATAAAATCCAAAAGAAAAAGGTGATATCCGCCCAGGGAGGAGAGTTTCAGGTCTTCTCTAACATTTCACAGGCCATTCACTCAAAGGGAGAGCTGCTAACAGCCTGGAGGGTTGCTGCCCCCACTCTTCACTTTGGATATAACACTGAGCGGAGCTGTGCAGACACAACTGCTCTCTCTGGCAGAGATCAAGTCGTGAATTCAATTGTAATCTCATAAAACCCAACTGGGAGAGCCCTGCAGACCCAATGGGGACTCCAGGCAGCAACATGCATCCACCCATCTGACGTGCCGTCCCTCTCCTTGTTCTCTGCTTCGCACATCCAACCCCAAGCAGACACTATCCTTTCCCTACGCCAAGATCCTCCAGAGCAACGGGGCATTATCAATCTAGCTTTGCCATTCAACCAACAACAACAAAACTCAACTTTTTACAATCCCATTAATACCCAGGTCTTTCTGGAGGTCTTCTGTAGTCCAGAGAGAATGCAAAGGGAAAGAATTCTTCAAAGAGCAGAGCAGCAGTACTGCTAAAATAGGAGCCCAGAGCAATGGCAACCCTATGAGAAAGTGACTGGCTTTCTGAAATCAAACTCCAAAGAGATATTCAGAAATGCAGACAAAGAATCTATGCATAAGCATAATAATTGCAGTGTTCCTTATTCTTTTTAAGACTTATTTATTTGAGAGAGAGAGAGAGCAGCAGGGCAGGGGTGGGGGTGGTGGGACAGGCAGAGGGAGAGGGACAGAGAGAATCTCAAGTAGACTCCCTCTTGAACATGGAGCCTGACTCAGGGCTCGATCTTAGGACCTGATCATGACCTGAACCAAAATCAAGAGTCAGAGGCTCAACTGACTGAGCCACCCAGTGCTACAACCGAGGTGTTCTTTATAAGGCCCAACTAGTCTGAAACATTTTAATTGCCCAATTTAGAAGATGGTTACTGAAATTGTGGTCTAACTATACCGTATCACTTTAAAAAGGCTATGTCACATGAAAACTTTGGTTCCCCAACAGGAGAATATTATTCCAATTAAATTATTATTACTATAATAATTTATGTATTAACATTAAATAGAACTTTACAATTTACAATGAGCATTTATGTAGAATTTATCCCATTTAAAACTATGAGCTAGACATTGTTCCTATTTACAGATAAGGAAACATATTTTCAGGAAGATTAAACAATTTGCCCAAGGTCAGATACCTAATAAGTGGCAGAGATGAGATTCAAATCCAGGTTCTCAATGGAAGTTGGCGGAAGTAGATATGCATGCAAAAAAAAAAAAAAATGGCAGGCCTTTCGTGAAGAGGCTTCAGATAATTGTGAAATACACTGGAAAATGTGTTTGACCAATATTAAGGGCCAAAGACGACTTTGACACTTTGTGCTGGAAAAGCAAAGACATTTACAACTCTGAGGCGGTTTTCACCCTAGACCCTTATATGCAGGGGTCTGCTAAATAATCTAAAAGGAGGGAAAATGAATGGGAAAAAACAGAGAGGGTGACAAAAAATGAGAGACTCTTAACTCTGGGAAACAAACCAGGGGTAGTGGAAGGGGAGGCGGATGGGGGGATGTGGTGACTGGGTGACGGGCACGGAGGAGGGCACTTGACAGGATAAGTACTGGGTGTTATACTATATGTTGGCAAATCGAACTTCAATTTAAAAGTATTAAAAAAATAAAAACAAAAAACAAATTATTAATAACCTAAAAGGACAGGTAGCTATATTAATAATAATAATAATAATAATAATAATAATAATAATAATAAATAGGAGGAGGAGGAAAAACAAGAAAATGAAAGAGGAAAAATGGCACTAAAATACAATTTATTTCATAATTTTCTAACAAACACCTACCAACTTCTGAAAAATCCCTTAAGAGTTACATAATGGGAATGTGAACTGGTACAGCCACTTTGGAAAACTGTGTGGCAGTTCCTCAAAGAGTTAAAAATAGAGCTACTCTACAACCCAGCAATTGCACTGCTGGGGATTTACCCCAAAGATACAGATGCAGTGAAATGGCAGGACACCTGTACCCCAATGTTTATAGCAGCAATGTCCACAATAGCCAAACTGTGGAAGGAGCCTCAGTGTCTACTGACAGATGAATGGATAAAGTAGGTGTGGCCTGTGTACACAATGGAGTATTACTCAGCCATCAGAAAGGACAAATACCCACTATTTGCTTCAACGTGGATGGAACTGGAGGGTATTATGCTGAGTGAAATAAGTCAATCAGAGAAGGACAATCATTATACGGTCTCATTCATTCGGGGAATATAAAAAATTGTGAAAGGGATTATAGGGGAAAGGAGAGAAAATGAGTGGGAAATATCAGAGAGGGCGACAGAACATGAGAGACTCCTAATTCTGGGAAACAAGGGTTAGTGGAAGGGAAGGTGGGTGGGGGGACGGGGTGACGGGCACTGAGGGGGGCACTTGATGGGATGAGCACTGGGTGTTATGCTACACTAACAGGTTTCAACAGACCCCTGATTTGTATGTTGGCAAATCGAACTCCAATAAAAAAAATATACAAAAAAAAGAATTACATAATTGAAAACCAGAATCACACAGAGCTTATTTATTTCTTGACACTATTAATTGTTTGGATCACCAAAAACTTTTCAGAGTGAAAGCAAGTATAGAAAACTCACCTTAAATATCTTAGTTATCTTCTGGTCTTGTTCCTACTGGTTAGCAGAGGATGTGAAGTCTGAGGCAGTTATTTGAAGAAGGGTCAAAAAACATGCAATAGCATTATTCACAATAACTAAGATATGGAAACAACGTAAGTGTCCATCAATGGATGAACAGAAAAAGAATATGCATATGTATATATAATATACATATATATATAATTATATGGCCATAAAAAATAAGAAAATCTTGCCATTTCTGACAACATGTATGGATCTGGAGGGTACTATGTTAAGTGAAAGAAGCCAGATACAGAAAGAAAATACTGTATGATCTCATTTATATGTGAAATTAAAAAAATAAATCAAACTCAGAACCAGAGAGCAGTTGTTGCCAGGGTTGGGGGATAGGAAAATAGAGACATAGTGGTCAAAGGGTATAAACTTCCAGTTGGAGGATGAATAAGTTCTGAAGATCTAATGTACAGCACAGCAACTATGGTTACTACATGCTTGAAATCTGTTAAGAGAGTAAATCCTAAGTGTTCCTACTACAAAAAGAAAAGGTAATTAAGTGAGGTTATGGGTGTGTATTAGCTTGAATGTGGTGATCATTCCACAACGCATATACAAATATATATATATATATATATACACATATATGTATATATATATACAATCATCACATTGTACACCTTAAATACATTTAATATATTTAAATATATATTTACTTTTATTTGTCAATATACTTCAACAAAGCTGGAAAAAAAACACATACAATAGGTATAGATATATTTCCATTCATCATCATCGTTGATTTAGAAAAAAAACAAGCATAGCAAAACACGCATTGAAATACAAGCAGAGAAAATTATACTGTAGTAATACAATATGGAATATTGTGAGTGTCTGTGTGTGCATATAAACTAAAGAGAAAAGGGTAGTAAGGAAGAGAAAGGAAAAAATGAGCACTTAATTCCACCCAAAGAGAGAAAGATTAAAGCTACTGTACAAAACACTAACAGGTTTCAAACAGACCCCTAATTTCTGGAGGTCATGCTCAATTCATATTTGTTCATCCGGTCCTTTCAATGGATCCATCTGCTACTCATGGAAACCTACAATTGTTGTTAATGAATCCAATGTTCTCTAAGTTTTCCATAAAAGGTTCTTTTTTAAAAAATGGAACTTGAGTAGCTAAACTGTTTTTAAAAGAATAGTCCATAGACTGTGCAGTGTTACTTTCCCCACACTCCACCATGCACTGAAGTCTTAATTAGAGCTATAGCTATCTGAACTATTTTTGCCTTTGACTTTATAGCACAACATGTAATTCCTATTGGTATAGTAAACCAGTAACTTCAGTATTTGTTAAAACTAAATAAAGTTTATAAGCCTATCAAAATACCTCATGTTTCTTGTAAATGTTTAGGAAACATTTCTGAAATGTTTCTAAAAGTTAAGGTCTTAAGAGTTAGCAGGAATCAGTGACCTCACTTTGCACTTTTCTTCCTTCTGAATGAAACAAGTCCTTCACTCTAAAGAGTCAAGGAGAGTCACAGCCATCAGAGAGGGGAATCAAAGAGAAGATGGGCCACTAGAAGAAGGACAGATCTCTTCCACAACCACACAAAGTCCCTGAAGATGGCACGCTTTGTCTGTTAATTGCCTAGCACCATCCGTTAAAAATGGCACCTGTGGGGGTGCCTGGGTGGCTCAGTTGTCTGAGCATTTGACTCTTGATGCTCTTCATTTTGGCTTAGGTTGTGATCTTAGGGTTGTGAAATCAAACCCCATGTCTAGCTGATATTCTCTCTCCTTCTCCCTTGACTCCTCTCTGCTAGTGCACCCTCTCTCTCATAAATGAATGAATGAATGAATCAATAAATCAGTCAATCAATCAATCTTTTTTTAAAATGGTGCCTGTATTCCCAAGAACTCTAAGCAGAAAGTGAAGTAGGGTGGAAGAGTGAGGGCTCAATCCACATAGTAGCCCTTGGGGAAAACAGCCTTTACTTACTCCCTATATCACTTCTGAAAAATTATGTCATGTCATTACTCTTTGGCAGGGTCTTGAAATAATGCCTCCATGCAGAAAGCAGTAAAAATCAGAGCCTCACCAATATTCCAAAGGACTACACCTCTGTCTATAAACCACCAAGTCTGTAAGGTAGAAATAACAGAGATACCACTCTCACTGGGTTCTGAGCATTAAACAAAATAATCCATGACACACACTCAGTATAATGCTTCACAGTAGGAACTCTAATGTACTATTATTAGTGGTTGCTACTATTGTGGCTGCTCCTATTATTAAAAGGCTCTACATGGCAAACCTTTGAGTTTCTTCCAGGGAAGCTATAGGTGGTTTAGCCTTTGGCTGATTCAACACCTTGCCAGCTAGTTTTGATGGATACTCACACCTGGATGCTGACTTCTCTTTAAGCCAGTGCAATATTTGGAAGTATTAAAACAACATAGCAATAGCAAAGCTATTCATGGTTTGTTCATGTATAGCCCTTCGAAAATCATGAGATTTGCTGACATATTTCTGGTTACCTTGAAAGAGTTGTCATTACTTTGTCTCATTTCCTCTCTTCTTAACCTCTTTTGAACACAATTTAGTCAGGCTTTTCATGCTATTATTCCCCCAAAGCAGCTCTTACCAACACCTCCTGTGATTTACAGAAGTCCATTTTCAGCCCTCACCTCACTCTCTTTACTGTAATATATTTTCCCCTTGACACAACTCATTTGGTTCACTTTCAAATTCTTCATCTTTTCCTATTAGTCTCCTTCCTAAGATTCTCCTCATCCTCCTATCTAAATGATGAGTGCTCCAGAACTCAGTCCTGGTAACTCTCCTTTTCTCTATACTGGCAATTTCATATAAATCTGTGACTTTAAATACCCTTTATATGCTAATGACTCCAAAATGTGCATCTCTAGCCTGAACTCTATCTCCAACTATAGAATTCTACCTCCAACTACATGCTCAGTACCTCCATTTAAATGCCAAATAAGTACATCAAAATTGTCAAGTCCAAAACAAGATTTAGAGTTATCATTTCCACCTGTGCTCCTATCAGTCTCCTCCAACTCAGTAATTGGTAACTCTATCTTTCTAGTTGCCAAGGATAAATTCCTTGGAGATATTAGAGATTCCTCTCTTCTGATCATATTCAATGTCTGATCTGTCTGTAAGTCCCAGAGGCTATACTTTCAAAACATAAAGAGAGATGCAAACTCTTATCACCTCCACCACTATCCCCCACTAAGTGAGATCAGGAGACTATGAGCTGAGAAATAACATGACATGACTTAGGTTTAAAAGGACCTCTGGCTATATTGACAATGAACTGCAGGGGGTTAATGGCACAAAAAGAACCAATCAGACACTAGGTAGCAGTATTTATTGCTGTATCCCCACTACCTAGAACAGTATGTGGCTTATAGTAAGAGCCTAATAAATGTTGTTTAAAAAGGAATAAATATAGCACCAGAAGATTCTGGAAGGGCTGAGTCAAAGTCAGGGTTTGTCATCATAACAGGTAGATTAGACAAGTTACTCTATTTGGTGTGAAACATACAACAAAGCACCAGAGTAGTGCTAATATGCAGTGGATGCTCAATAATTACATGTTTGACAATTGGTTAATTGGTGGATGGATGGATGGATGGATGGATGGATGGATGGATGGATGGATAACTGATGGAAGAAAGGAAGGATAAATTGACCAATGTGTAGATATTAGGAGGTAGGCTACACAAGCTGTTGGGCCTTTGTGAGATGAGTCAAATAGAGAACAAGGGTTCAGAGCAAACAATATACCCAAAGTCATCACCAAAAGGTGATGAATGTGGGGGGAGACATTTGTCTTAAAAACTTCCAATTCTCAAAAAAAAAAAACTTACTACACTCAGAAGTGTGCTTTGATTTTCAACAGTACATGCAATTGACCACACACATCATAAAGTAATAGTTTTGTTCCATGATATTGTGCAAATTACAAATATTTTATTGAGCCAAAATGTGTAAATGTCTATTAAAATGTTGTTTTAACCCAACTGATAATGATACTACACTTAAACAAGCTCTACCCCTCCAGGGTTCTGCTGACTACCCAAACTTATCATTCACATTAACACATGCACAGCCCTCCATCACACAGCACATCTTGTGGCATTTTGAGCCATGTCAGTTTGGACTTTTTCTTTGGTAATATAAATCTAAGAGAGACTAAAATCTCTCTTTCTGTCCAAAGGAATTTCTCAGTGACTTATCCAAATGCCACTATCAGTCTGTCTCTCTACCATCTGAGTCTCTTCATTAGACATTTCTGGCTCAGATTTTCTGGGAGAGACTGAGCAGCCATCAATGGTGGCCTGGGGTTAGGAGCTACATCCATGCCCCATACAATGATGGTTCAGCACTACGGACAGCAATGTGTGTGATTGTGTGCGCCCCCCCACCCCAAGAAATTTTATGTTCTAACTACACTCAGACGTACCCATATCACACTAGCTTCTTTCCCCCAAAACAGCAATAATAACAGGTGGGATTTATTGAATGCCCAATGTGTGCCAAGCATTGTACTAATTTATTTTGCTATTCTATTGAGTCCTCTCAAGAACTTGACAAGATAGGTATGATTTCCATTAATGGATGAAGAATCTAAGAACCAAAGAGATCAAGTAACTTTCCAAATGTCAACAACTAAGTCTCCAGAGTGGATCCTTGATCTCTTTACAATACTATCTTTACCCCCACATACACATATAATAAGGTTTCCTCCCAAGAGCCCTATGAAGCCCTAGTTTAGTGGGCCACCAGTTCATTTCCTGATAACAATCAGTGACAGGAAGGTCCTATCTCAGAAAGGAAAATATGGCAACCATCAGGTGCCACCCAAGGAGAAAACCATCATTGTGCAAGGGAGAAAATGGAGCCTCTGAAGGATTTTTCTCCAGCCATATCTATAGATTGCTCACAAGGTCTCTGGGCACATAAACCACAATGATAGGCACATTCCATTTACAAATGCTTGCATGTTTTCATTTTCATGTCTCTGAAATCTACATTTTTTCCCAAGCATAGCAGTTTTCTAATCAATCCCGCATGTCTTCTCTCAACCATGTTTCTGAGGGCCAGCCAGACAAGCTACAAAGTCCTTGGCCACAGAAGCACCTGGCACCCCAATGATGTGTACCTCATTGTCTTAAATCTAAGAAAGGCTCTTTGATCTCCCTGCTTAGGAAAGATTGTGGCCAGGCCTTTTTCCAACATCCTTTGAGACCCAGCATTCCCTCTTCTCCCAGATCCTTCGCTACTCACTGACATCAAACTCTACCCACCCTTCTTCATCTCCCATTGCCCTGAGAAACCATACCTCTTTTTGGGTCCTCCTCTTGCCTCTATTACATATATCATAGAGCTTTCATCCAAGGATATGCACATGACTCTCTAACTACACTATAAACTCACTGAGGACAAGAATTACCCCTACAGGGGAAGCCTTGATCCTGGAACTACCCCAACTTTAAGCATTATTCCTTTGACTTTCTATGGAGTTATGTTCCTATCAGTCCATGTATCCTAATTTTGACATTAAAATGTGGTCAACAGGGCAGCACTGGTGGCTCAGCGGTTTAGCGCCGCCTTCGGCCCAGGCCGTGATCCTGGGGACCCGGGATTGAGTCCCATGTCAGGCTTCCTGCATGGAGCCTGCTTCTCCCGCTGCCTGTGTCTCTGCCCCTCTCTCTCTCTCTCTCTCTCTCTCTGGGTCTCTCATGAATAAATAAATAAAACCTTTAAAAATAAATAAAATAAAATGTGGCCAACATATTTACAACTTTGGATCTCTCATATTGAGTGTTGCCCCTTACCTTAGGAGGCTACCTCTCAAAATACACACAGACACATACACAAGCATATATGTATATGTATGCATGAGTACATACATGTACACACATATGCGTGTGTGTGTGCGTGCGCACACATATGTGTGTATATGTATACTTTCTCTGCTACTGAAATAATGACTTCCTAAGAATAGAAGATATGTTCTAATTCTTTCCTGAATTTCTAAACTCTGGTACTGTTCCAGGCACACAGAATGTGGCCAGGTATTTGAAAGGTGGATTTAAACACAGAGCATGTGCATTAAATGGCTCTAATACTGCAATGTGAAAAACTCTCCCAGGAGCCTTACGTGGAAAGACCCTAACCAGCCAAGTCTAACCTGTTTGTGTGTGACACTCAGGAGCTGGGAGACAGTGCTGAATCTCCAACCTACAAAGGCATGTGGACAGGAAACACCTTTACACATAGCACCACAAATGGATCATCCCTCACACACTTCCACTGATCACCTTCTATGTGCCAGACCTGGTAGCTAGGAATAATAAATTAATTGGTTCAATTTTAACTTTTCAAAAAATACTGAAGAAAATTGAATTCCTAATGCAGGACATAAGAAAGGAGAGTAAATTGTTTTTACTGAGTACCTCTTGTGTGTCAGGTTTATTGTGTATGTTATCTCATTTAAGCATTGCAACCATCCTGAGAGAGGGAAATCATTTTCTCCATCTCAGGGAGCTCTACAAAGATCTGAGCCCTCATCTGCACACCTGAAATGCATGCTGCAGGCTCATAACACTTGTGGGATGCAAGATTGATCACACAAACATCCCTTCTCCACTCACTCACTATTTGTTTCCATTTCTTCCACAGCTCATCAGAGATGTTAAGCCAATTTGAGCCCATAATAAGTAGAGTCTAGTAATGTTCCTTTATAATAGAAAAACAGTAAAGATTTCCTGTTGTAATATTAAATGCCACTTAAAGGAGTACAGATGCTGAATCTGAGTAGATTAGCCAAATTATGGTATAAACTTCAGCTCTTAGAGTTGTATCCCCAAGGCAAAGTAAAATGTCCAGTAGTGGTTACCCCATTCCTCAACAAAAAACAGCTTTCTAAAATATGATGCAAATAAAATATTACATTTCTTAAACTATGTTGTCTTTGGGTCAGTTGCATATTTTCTATTGGAGTTAATACCACATATTGAGGTATAGGAACTTAAGACAGGCATCTAATGCAGTGAGCTATTTTAGGCAAACCAAAATGTAAAACGACAATGTGCTCTGCACAATGTAACTTGTGTTAGTTACATTGCTTTTGGTCCTAATTGATTCTTTGCTGTGCAGTATAAAATCCTTTACCTCTGGCTGCAGCACTGGGCAGAGCAGAGAAGCATGTGTTGGCCAAGTAGATGAACCTTGTATATGTCCTCTAGGGGTTGCTCTTTGGGAGGCCCGGCCACTGCCCTCATGACACCACTGTAGTCCAGTTTTGTGTTTCAATCCTAAATCAGGAAAAGGCATCCAAGGTTCCAAACTTCTATCTTCCCCCTAGACTATTCAGCATGCCCTCTCCATGTCAGCATTGCAGTTCCAAGACAAGAATTAGACCCACTTTTTACTGTATCTGATCTCCATATGAATAACTGACACTGGAAATTGTTATGCCTGATACTGGACTAAGCTTGTTATATGAATGATTGCATTTATTCTTCACAACTTAATTGGGCATATTCATTTTTTATCTCCATCTTACAAATAAGAAACTGATGCAATTCCAGAAGTCAACTCTACAAGGGCTTTATCCTGCCTTGCAAAAACTCCAGGGCCTAGAATAGTGTCTGGCATATAAGTACTCAAGAAATAATGTCTGAAAAGATTGGTATCACCTACATAATGGAATTGATAGTGTTACACCATCTTCCTCTCCAAAAGCACTGATTTAATCACCCATGAACTACAGTGCCTTGGTGGAAGTCTGGGAGTCCAGTGGAGAAGCTCCAGCACACAGCTGGAGATAGATATAGATAAAGATAGATATAGATATATAGATATAGATATAGATATAGATATAGATATAGATATAGATATATAGGTATATATATAGAGAGATAGAGATTGGATGCATTGAAGAGGGTAAGAGGAACAGTTTAACTTTACTGACATTACCCCTCCCCCAAAGTGGCACAGTTCATTGCCAAGAGAGACCTTCTCAGCCTGTGACCTCTCCCACAAGGGAAAGTAAGTGCACCTGAGTGAGCATCCAGCTTCCCAAGATATGTGGGACACTACCAAAGAGACCCAACTCTTTCTCATTTCACTCAGATTTCTGAGTTCTAAGTAGGGAGTAGGGAGTGTCTAAGAGCAGCCAGGCCTCTTGGAGGGCATCAAAGAAACATATATCCTACTAACCATGTTACACACTCCATCAGGAAGCCAACCAATGAGCCATTGGGAATATGTTACCTACAGATCCTCTTGATGGTCCACAGGTACTCCAAATGCATTTCAACCTCACCAAAACCCCACTCCACCATCCTGTGGCCAGCTCCCTGAACACAATCCCTATGACAACAAAAATGAGCCTTTGCAGACAGCTAGTGAGTACATGCAAAAGCCAGCCCAATTCTGCAGGATTGTGATAAAGCACACAATATGAGCATTCACCACAGTCATAGAGAAAGCAAATGGGAAGCTGACAGGTCTGGTTTTGCAGGATGAAAAGGCAGCATACAATCTTAGGAATTCACCCTCTATGCTGGAACAAGAATTGTGGAGTGGAAATATCAATAGAAAATATCTGAAAAAAAGGCTCAGAATCCCTAATATGGGTCATGGAAGATATTTCCCAAAGCCAGTGAATAAAGACAAGAGGAGGTGATTATTTCTTTAACTGTGAATGCAAACTTCAAAGAAAATTAAAAATTAAGTAAGTATAATACCACCAAAGAAATATTTTCTAATAACCAACCTCAAAAAAATTGTCCAATAAAAAAACAATATAGTCATTTTAAGAAAACACAGAAGGGCAGTTCAGCAAAATCAGCAAAATGATAATAGAATGAGAAGTCTATTAGAGATATAGAAATCATTTTTAAAAACAGATTCTGGGGATCCCTGGGTGGCCCAGTGGTTTGGCGCCTGCCTTTGGCCCAGGGCGCGATCCTGGAGACCCGGGATCGAATCCCACGTCGGGCTCCCGGTGCATGGAGCCTGCTTCGCCCTCTGCCTGTGTCTCTGCCTCTCTCTCTTTGTGTGACTATCATAAATAAATAAAAATTTAAAAAAAACAGGTTCTGGAACTAAAGAATATAATGAATGAAATTAAAATTTTCATAGAGTGTCAGTAGCAGACTGAATTAATATAAGAAAGAAGCATGAGGTGGAAGACAGATTTTTTGAACTTGTCCAGTTAGAGAAAACAAATAAAAAAGAATTCAAAATATTAAAAGAAAGCCTATATAGACTATGGGATACCATTACGAGAAATAATCGTGCATTATTGGAGTCCCAGAGGGAGAAAATAGGGAGAAATGGACAAAAGCTTATTTAAGCAAATAATGGCTGAGAATATATTAAAACTAGGGAGAGATTTGGACACTGTTGGTAGGAATGTAAATTGGCACAACCACTTTGCCAAAGGAAATCAGTATGGCATTCCCTCAAAAAATTAAAAATGGAAATACCATATGATCCTGCAATCCCACCCTGGATACATATCTGAAAGAAAAGAAATTATCTTGAGATATCTGCACTTCCATGTTCATTGCAATGTTATACACAATAGCCAAGACATGGAAACAACCTATATGACAATCAACAGATAGATAAAGAAAATGTGATATATCTGTATCATATAGATATATGGACATAGATAGATATCATGGAATATTATTTTGCCATAAAAAAGGAAATCTTCCCACTTGCAACAACATAGGTGGACCTTAGAGTATTATGCTAAGTAAAATAAATAAATCATAAAAAGAAATACTGTATGATCTCACCTTATCCAAAAAAGCTAAACTCATAGAAATAGAGAATAGAATGGTAGCTCCTGGGAGCTGGGGGTGGGAGAAATGGGGACAAACTTCAAGCAAGATTAAGAAATTCTGGAGAGTACATACAGCATGGTGACTGTAGTTCATATACTGTACTGTGTATTTAAGAGACTGAGCAAGGGGGAAGCAGATTTCCCAACACTCTGCATGGTCACAGCTGCCACGATCACTTGTCAGAGAAGCTTCAGCTCTAAGATTTGCCCTTTGTTTGCAGCACTCATTGAGGCACAGGGCCGCCGGCCAAAGCTTGGGCAAAGGATTTTCCATCAGGAAATTTCAGACATGGGCTTAACACTAGGATACTGATATCTCTGCATTCCTATCTGCAGGAGTTGGGAGTCAAACCTGGTACAGGACTCCCTGCTAGCATGCTACCCAACCAGCTTTCCTAATGTTTGTTGACACCTGTGTCATCTTCTTTTGGTTCAAAGCCTACCACTCTGGGTGTTCATTCAGTTTCTACTAAGAAATTCACCCAATATTCTATACTAATTCTTAAGTGTTAAATTGTATACCTTAAGAAAAAAAAAACTAAAGTCCTACCCCTAATATACCTCATATTTTGATCTTATTTGCAAAACGGGTTGTTATAGATGTAATTAGTTGAATTAAAATAGGATTATATTCTAGTAGGGTGGGTCCCTAATCCAACATGACTGGTGTCCTTACAAGCAGATGTCCATTTGAAGACACAGAGACACATGGGGACAAGGCCATGTGATGACAAAGGTAGACAATAAAGTTCTGCAGCTTCAAGCCAAGGAACCAGAGACTGCTGGCAAACTACCAGAGGCTAAGAAGAGGCAACAAAGAATTCTCCTACAGGTTTCAGAGGAAGCATTGCTCTGCCAATACCTTGGCTGCAGACTTGTTGCCTCCAGAACTGGGAAACAATACATTTCTACCATTTTAAGATGCCACTTAGTTCACAGTGCTTTGTTATGACAATCCTAGAAAACTAATACAGAAATTATTCTATGATCCAGCAAGAGTGCAATAGCACCACTCCCACCCCTGGCTCACCAATAAACACAATTCCCATACAGAGCTCCAAAGTGGCACTATATCTCAACCTTTATTTTATTCAGAAAGCAGTGCTTTAGCAGACTCAGCTATGGAACTGTGGCCAAAGACCAGAAAGGAAGCAAGAAAGTGTCCAAATACATATGACATAGTTCACGTTTTTAATTCCTAGAAGAGATCTTCAAACACTCATTTAGAACCTACTAACCCTTATCTAAGAAATTGCCCTACAGCAGAGGTAACCCATAAACTACTGGAGAGTTGGCCTGGAGCTCATAGCAGTGGCAAGCAATAGCTAAGGAAGGAGAAGATGGACAACAACAGTGACATTTAAAAAAAAAAATCACAGCATCCTGGGGCCATTCAGAGCAGTGCACAACATTTCTACATTTTAATAAATGCTTGGAAAATAATGATGCATTTGGTTAATCCAAAATGCAGAAGTGTTCTTTCCAGTCGATATGGAATAACAGGGACCATTTTTTTCTCACCCTGCATGAAAGGACTACAAAGCCAGACAAAATATATGAAAACAATCATGTTCAGGACACAGGATAACAAGCAACAAGCGACAGGGGTTCCTGAGAAACGGGAAAAACTGAGACTAGCCCTACTGCTGCCTTGAGAGTTTGTAGGCTTTGGGACTGGGAGGGAGGGTCCAGTCAGAGCCCAGATTCTTTTGAGTTGAGGAACAGAGCAGAAACTCTGGTGAGCTCCCAGGGAAGAGAGCCAGCAAGGAAAGAGCTGCAGAAAGAGCATTCTGGAGATGTGGGGAGTCTCTCTCACATCTTCATGGTGTCGGGAAACTGCCCAAGGCTGGGGTAATAACCACCAGAAAGAGTCAGCAAGAGCATGGCTTAGAGTTCATACACACCTGGAAATAATGCCTGTTGCCACAGCAAAGTAGAAAACCTCATAATTCGTGGAGCAATAGCCAGAGTACTAAGCAAGGGCTTTGTTTGGTTTTTTTTTTCCCCCACAACAGGGGGACAAAATAGGCTGAACTAAACACTAGTTCCAGTAGCACCTAACAAAGCTCCAAATACTTTAACAACAGTGTGGTCTCAAAGAATCTCCCACAAAACACTTACTAATTACAGATGGAGAAAGGGTAAGGTTAAGGGGGTAAAGCCTGGCAGACACAAGTTAATCAAATGATCAAAAGTTGAGTCACCAGTACTGGACAAATTAGTGTGCCTCCTCATAGGATGCATTAATGGCATTCCTTTCGTTACACTCCTGCCAGGAAGGCATGATCCAAATCAAATCATGGGGACATATTAGGCAAACCCAAAATGGGGGACATTTTACCACATAGCTGGCCCATGACCTTCAAAAGTGATAAGGTCATGAAAGTCACAGAAAGACTGAGAAACTGAGGTTGAAAGAGACAAAAGATGCATAACTAGATACAAGACGTGATCCTGGACTAGATCCTGTTTCCCTAAAAGCCATAGTTAGGCACACTGGAGAAACTGGAGTGAGATCTCTGGGTGAGGTGACAATAATACATAGATGTTAGTGTCCTGACTTTGATTTTGGTAGTAGTACACTGAAATCTTCCAGCAACTTGTTTTTAAATGGCTCAGGGGAAAAAAATATTTGTAATATTCCAGCAAATTTTCTGTAAATTTGAAATTTTATGAAAATAGAAAAATAAAACTCTCTTGAGAAACACATAGGAAAATTCTAATTTAAAGAGGCATCCTATATGGCTACAATGGGAAGATTATATATTGCAAAACCATCATTTCTTCAACATAAATATTATGAAGTCAATACACTTCAAATCAAAATTCCACCAGAAAATTGTGAACACATTAGGGCAAAAGAGCCAATAAAATATTGAAAACTAAAGAAAGAAAGGAGGAATTTACATTTTAATGTATCTGAATTTATTTCAAAATATAATAACCAAAAGTGCATGCTGTGACACCAATCTGCAAAGCAGAACAACTGAACAGAATGAAAAGACACCAAAAGAGGTCAAGTATGAAAATGGCATTTGAAATCACTGAGGATGAGTTATTTATTAAGTATTAGGCTACTGGTTAATAAGTTTGCAGGAGGGAATTTTAACTATGTACCTCATACTATATATCAAAACAAATCCATGTACATTAAAGTTTAAATACAAATAATGGATTTATAAAATAGAGAAATGTAATCAATATATTTCTAAAATCTTGAGATGGAAAAGGATTTTCTAAATGTGACATCAAAGGCAAAAACAGAAAGGAAGACATAAATGGAATTATGTACATATGTATTTAAAACCTTTGTACATCAAAAGTACACAAAGAAAGATAAAATAGTTGGTTGTAACAAAATTAGCAAAGAGTTATAATGTCCTTACTATTCAAGAACATTACATACCAATTTGAAAATAAACTCTCAAAAAGAAAAGAAACAATTCACATAAGAAGACAAATAGTAACACATGAAACTGAGTGTTCAATTACATTAGAAACAAAAACACAAATAACAAAATATCGTTCTTCACCTATCAGATTAACACCGGGTAGATAAAAACATCACTTACAATAACAAAAAGTTAGAAATAAGCCCAGCTTAAAAAAAAAACTGTTAAAATATTATGTTAAGTAGATATGTAGGACAGCCCCACTATTTCTCAACCCTGGTACCCATGCCCTTACAGTCCTGCTGACTGTCAATATAATGGGGTTTATTCCCCTGATTAGGTCATGTTATATGACAGTTGTTTTCAAAATGAGATTATTCTGTTGGGCGTAGTCTGATCATATGAGCCCTTTAAAATGAAGAGTTTTCTCCAGTTGGTCACAGAAGCAGCCAGAAAGTCCAAACACAATAAGGATACGATGCACAATTGCCAGCTTGCAGATCAGTGAGGCCACACGTCAGGGAGACTGGTGGCCTCCAGCTGCTAAGAGTACTCCGTAGTCAACAACCAGCAAGGATGAGAGGACCTCAACCATACGACCTTGAGGAACTAAATTCTGCCCTCAAGAATGAGCTTGGAAGCAATTTTTCCCAGAGCCTTCAGAGAACCTTACCCAGCTGACACTTTGCTTTTGGCCTTCTGAGATGTGAGCAGAGACCCCAACCAGGCCATGCCGGACTCCCACCCTATAGAACTGTGGGCTGTTTGAAAGTGCCAACTTTGTGGTGATTTGTTACACACCAATAAAAAAAACTAATGCAAATACATTCACACAAAGTATTAATAGGTGTTTTCATTAAAGGTGCAAGAAAACTGGCAAATGTTTAAGATATAATACTTGGTTTTTTAAAAGGAATCAAAACCAAGTATACAATATATTCACAATTTTACTTGATATGCATGGAAGAAAGACTACACAAAAGTATATCAGAATGGCATGAGAGGTAAAATCTGGTCAAAGAATTGAGTATTCTAAAAAAAAAAAAAGAATTGAGTATTCTAAATTTCTCCCTTATACTTTTCTGACCCATTTTTTTTCCAAAATGAGCATATATTACTTTAACAAGCAGAAATAAAATCAGCAATACTTCGACAACTGCCAAGAACAAAGCATCCGGTTTCGAGGGGCTACTGAAGTATTTCAGCTACTTTATCAATCAGATGCAAAAAAGAATACTTAGCATCCTTATATTACAAATTAAGCTCTGCTATGAAATAATAATACATAAACACAAGTCAAACGTATGGGACTGTTGTCTTGACCACTTCAGGGCCAGTCCCTGATGTGACATTAATTCTGGAGCCTGTGCCTGTCCAGTTTAGCAGCTGAACAGCCCAGTCTCAGACGCTGTGAATGAACTTGGGGAATGCTGCAATATTAGCCTTCTCTGCTAATCCTGCTAATGCACTCACAATCTATTTGACAGGCTGCCCATCACGGCCCCTCTGTCAGGGCGAGCAGTGTTCAGAGGTGGCTGTGACAAGGGGATTACAGAAAGGACGCCCCGGAGGACAGACTGGCCCTCCCTCTGCTGCACTCTGACTAGCTTTGTAGATAGGCCGCATACCACAGAGGGCATCGGATTTGTCTTCAATATGGACCTCTTGGCACAGAGTACCAGAGGGAGACGTTCACCAACCCAGGGGGGATGAGTGTTTACTGACAGCCACGCCATTCTCCAGTCTCATGGAGAAAGACAAGAAGGCAATTGGAAGGGACAATTCACAGGGCTAAGGTTTCTGGATCATTCCTTAATAGCAGAGCCCCCCTTCTCTACAGAGACCCTGCATGCTCACTCATGTGATGAGTCATCACACACCTCGGCCCCCTCCTTTCCCTCTGGTTAGCAGGATCCTCAGTGAGTGCTTGACACTCCATAAAACTTACATTTACAGCTTGGTATTCATTAAATTAGCAGGACCACTTTATTTGCCTTCTAAATTTTCAAGGATTTCATTTTAAGTGTTTCATTTAAATACAAGGCAAGATGGAAATCAAAGGCACAGTCTTCGTACTAGCAGATTATTATTTGAAAAAGCAATATAGGATTTGTCCAGAGCAAAGCCGCTATTCCTTTTCCTGAAATAGTCCCTTCCAGCTAGCCCCCATCACTCAAGCAGTAGACAGCTCCTTCTACTTTACTTTACACACATGGTTCTCAAATGATCAAAAGGAGACTCTTTCCAGAAACAGTTAACTAGTTACCGTCTTTCCTCATGAAGTTTTCCTCACCCTCATAATCAATCGAGCCAAGGCTTTTTGGCTTCCCACTCAGCTAGGAACATGTTCTCGGGCTCAGGTACCACAAAGGACATAGGGAGTGCTGAGACAAACAGAACTGGCCCAGGTCTTCAAGGAGCCTGCAATCTAGAAGAGATGACATTAACCCAGTGTTACAAGCGCTCTGAGTGAGGTTTCTGTACGAGCAACTAGGAGACATCCCTGGACCAGGCTGTGGAGGCCAGAGTCTGAGGCCATGTCCTGAAAGAGTCTAGTCTGGGGGACCTAAGTTCCTCTTACTGCCTTCTCCAGCTGTATTTTGGCCACACTGATCATTAGTGCCTCTACTGCGAGATGGACCTCGAAGGTTAGCTGAATGTCTTAGCCACGTCCCATCAGGACAGCACCCAGAGGCCCACCTGAGGCTTCACTGTCTACTCTGTCATCAAGTCCTCAATGTGGTGAGTGCTTCAACATTATTCAGGTTCACAAGCTTGTAGTTAAATGAGCAGAAAGGCAAAGGAACCTCTCACATACCACATTGCCCTCCTCAAACAAGCCACACCTTCTCCCCCTGGAAGATGAGGACAATAACTCTCATGCAGGCAAGAATCAGACATATGCTCCTGCTCCCCGTTCTCCCAGAAGGAGCTCCATCCTGAATGAGACCTGTGGCAGATTGCCCCATCGAGTAGGAGCAGAGGCTGAAGGCCACAGATCCTCGTCTTCATCATTCCTTGGCCTGTGCTCAGTACCCCTTGGAAGGCCCAGAGCTTTCTCAGCCTACTCCTCTTATCTACTCTCTCCCTCCCCAGGAGTCTTCACCCTTCTGGGCAGGACAACCAGAAACGTCAAGTACTGGGAAGTAGTAGAGGGTCTTGTGAGTGCATAGATTTTGGTGTCTGAAGAACCAGAATTGAAGGCTAGTTCAATGATATACCGCATCACCTGGCGCAAATGTATACTTCCACCCTCCATTTCTTCATGTAAGAAAATGAGAATAGTATCCTTGGACACCATCTCTCAGACAACGTTTGGCACATGGTAAGGACTCAATAAAATATCTCCTCCTAGCATATCTCCTAAGTCTGCATCTAAAAATCAGCTCTTGCTAAGGAAGGAAGGGTTCTCATGAGAAAATGAGGGATTCCAGAACCCTGGGGAGCACTAAGGGTTTGTTTTCAAAGGGAGGTAGGCTCTGAAATCATCCTGCCAACAGAAGTACTTTCAATTAAGGCAATTTCTGTTCATCACTTAGAGGCATGCCTCCCAGGCCAAAGGAGAATGTGTACCAAGGAATACACCAGACATTAAGCCCAACTTTCTGGCTGCACATTTACATGCGGATTTTCTGGGAACCTCAAAGGACCTGGTGCCAGCCAAGCAGGCTGAAGACAATCACCCATTGTAGAAAACAATGAAACCAACAAGCTGGAAAAGTCAGAATGGATTTTGCCTGGCCTCTGCAGGCTACACTAACAGATCCTCACTGATAGTCATGTTCCTCATCTTTCTGGCCCATACCTATTGTACAGCTCAGAGTGATTTACGTGACAGGGAAGTAAGCCAATAGTAGACACACAAAGAAAACTCTAAACACTGCTTTACATTTTTTCTGCCATTCAAAAATGTGCTCTGCTGCCAATTGTAAAATGACCTTAATATCTACAGATAAAGTCCATGTACTAGCCAACTTTGGCTCACTCCCTAATTTCAGATTCTGAAGATTACAAACAGTAGATGAAGTTGACAGGGATTCTTTGTTAGCTCCTTGCCACATCTAAGAACCAGTCCAAAGACAGAAGAGATCCTGCCGACCATGGGGGTGGCAGCAGGGCTCCTGGCCTCCTCCAGTTGGCCTTATGCAGAAATCCCCATGTCAACACACCAGTATGGTTGGTGTGGTCTCGCTACCACGAATGCTTTCCTCTGAAACTGGAAATGAGTGTGCCTTGTTTCTCTAGAAATAAATATTTATGATTCAAATCTCTGTGTTCATTTTTTTTTTCAAAATTTGTGTTTTTGTAATTGTCCTTACTTCAAGACCAGTTGGTTTACTTTTATTGTGCTTCTGGGACAAGTCAGAGAATGCACATGCTTCTGCGGATTTCCTAAACGTGAGACTGATTTTCTAATCACAGCTATTTCGATCCATGTATGTCTGCTGCACAGTTCTGTAAACCATGTGCGAGGCCTCTGCCCGAATCCGCATGGGTGACGTAACCAGCAGCCTTGCGACTAAAGAATCAGAGGGTGCAGGAGAGAAAAACAAATTTGGTTTCTCACTCATAGCAAAAATGGACATAGTCGACCATGTCAATGAAGTCTGAAAAAATGTTTATGGCTCTCCCGAGTACTATTTGAATTCTCTTTGCTCAAAGATATTTTTGACACCAAAAGAAGCTGAAAAGCTGGGAGTGTTTACAGATGCTTTTTTTTTTAAACTAAATAAGAAGATGTGGATAGTCTTTAGCAATATTATTTATACTTATAGCACAACTTTAATTTTTCTCTAACCAAAACTGTGCAAGTCAGAAAAGATGAGTACTTTTATTCTCGTTGACAGTTAAGGAAATTGAGGCCCCAAGAGGTTACAGGATTTGGCTAAAGCCACCCAACAAAGTTCAGCAATGAAACATGTGCCAAGACACAGGTTTCCTGCTTCCCAGTTCCTTCTATCTGGGTTATCTACTTAAGTTGCCCTGACTCGTGGAAGTAAACATTATGCAACATATATTTGGAAAAAGTAAAAACTATTGCTCTCAATTTGCATGATGTTCACACTTAGCCTGGGCTCAGGTACAAGTCATAGATCTTAATCAATAAGTAATATTAACTGAAGAGAAGTTTTTTGCTTTAATAGTGATTCCTCCCCCTGCCCAGTGCAACACTAAGAAATCTATAAGGCACAATTTTAGAGAAAAAAAAAAAAAGAGAGCCTAGCCTGTTAGGAAAATTTGGACTATGAAGGAAACTAACATAGTATTTTAGGAAAGTTTGGACAGATTCCTGAAACTCCATTCTCAAAAATTTAACAAAGCCTAAAAATCTATGGACATATTTATATTAAAAATTATAACCTGAACACCAGACACAGGAGTAGGGTGAAAAAGAAATCCATGCACCCAGCCACTAGATACATTAGATTTTTTTCTTTTCATAAACAAAATAATACAACACTCAATTATACTGGGTCAAAATTCCAGACATTATAGCTAATCTAAAAATATCAATTGTTCTTTTTTTTAATCAACAGGGACCCTACATACCAACATCTGAAAATAGGCAGAAGTTTTGTAACTTTATAATAAAATACCACCCCAGAGCATTTTATGTCAAAACATAAAGTGAGAATTTTGTATTACAAAATTAAAAACACCACAATGCATTAGAGTGACAACCCAGGATCGTGTTAGGACAAAAATAGAAGTGATCCCAGGAAATGGGAATTTGTGGAGAAATTTGTCACTTAGTCTCTAGTTTCATCAAGCCAATAAGAGTTCACTTATGCAACACAATATTCAAAGGGCCACAGATTACCACTCAGGAAAAGACTGAGGGAGGACACCGGGGTTCTGTCTTTGTCTGCCTGCAAAGTGGGGCTCCTCCCTGCTTTACCCAGGTGTATCTGACTGAGTGGGCAACCAAACTTGCACCATCACGTAGAGGTAGCAAGGCCTTCCGCCCTACCCCTGGAAGAAACCATGTGCAAACAACAAAAAGGACCTCTCCCCTCCTAGTCTAGGTAGTATCAGTGGAGGCCTGGTGGGAATCCTGAAATCCCACCTCTTCCAAGTGGTAAGTGGCATCGTTCTATTCCCAGAGTGCCAAGGGAGGCCAATTGGGGGACCTGGACATTCACCCTCACGTGGTAGTACTGAAGTGGCACCCCTTCTCCCATCATGTAACAGCAAGGCAAGGGAAATTTACTAAAACATATTTAATTAGGGCAGCCCAGTGGCTCAGAGGTTTAGCACCGCCTTCAGCCCAGGGCGTGACCCAGGATCGAGTCCCACGTCCGGCTCCCTGCGTGGAGCTTGCCTCTCTCTCTGCCTGTGTCTCTGCCTCTCTCTCTCTCTCTCTCTCTCTCTCTCTGTGTGTGTGTGTGTGTATCTGTGTGTGTGTGTGTGTTCTCATGAATAAATAAAATATTTAAAAAATATATGTAATTAAGATTCCAGAGTCTCATAACACAATACCAAAAATGTCAAGGGTACAACTGGAAGTTACAGGTCAGACCAAGAACCACATAAACCTTAACTTTAAAGAGAAAAGATAATCAAAGCACATCCACATCAAGATCACACAGAAGTTGGAATTATCTACAAGAATTTTAAAGCAGCCATCATAAAGATACTTTAATGAGCAATTATGAACCCTTGCAACAACTGAAAAATAGTCTCAGCAAAGGAGTGATAAAAGAAGGAAACTAAAAATATGCAGAAGGGAGAAAAAAAAACCATTGTAAAAGCAAAATCACAGCTACATACAATAGACTTTCTCTCCTCTTGAGTTGTCTAAATTATGTTTGATGGTCAAAGCCAAGAACATAACATTGTATGACCTGGATGTCAGTGTATGTAGAGCAAATATTTAAGACTATTCTGTCATAAACAGGGAGACTAAAAGGGCTTAAAATTTGGTGTCGTAGGTCTGGCTGCTATAGCAGGGTATCATAGACTCACTGGCCTAAAAGGACAGGCAATTATTTTTCACAGTTTTTAAGCCTGGAAGTCCAAATCAAGGTGCCAACAGATCCAGTGTCCAGTGAAAGTCATCCTCCTGGTTTGTAGATGGCTGTCTTCTTGCTGTGCCCCCACCACCACTACATGGTACGAAGAAGAAGAAGAGAAAACAAGCTCCCTCAAGACCCTTATAAGGGCACTAACACCACTGATGGGAGCTCCACTCTCAGGTCCTAATTACTTCTCCAAAGCCCCATTTCCTAGTATCATCACATTGGGGATAAGAATTTCATCATAGGTATTGGGGGAGGGGGGCATTCAGTCCACAACAGGAGGTACGGTTTCTACATTCACTCAAACTGCTAAATCACTGATATTAGTAGATCTTTGTGGTGATTTTATAGTTCTCGATCTTCACGATGGTGGTGGTTAGAACAATCTACCTCTTCCTATCTTTGTGGGGAAATAGCATAAAACTATATGCATACATTGTACCAGTATCAATTTTTCTTGTTATGATACTGTACTATCATTAAGCGAGGTGTAACCATGGGAGAAAATGGGTGAAGGGTACATGGAATCTCCCTCCACTGCAACTTCTTATAAATCTATACTTAATTCAAATTTAAAAGTTTTTTTTTTCTTAAAATCAGAACTGTTCTAGATCAAAGGATGCTAAAGATACAAATGCAATGTGAAAAACTTCGGGTTCTGATTTTTAAAAATTCAGATGTTGGGAAAATTGAGAGAACCTTTAATGTAGATGGGACATTTGATGATGTCAGGCAAAATTATTATTGATAATAATATTGTGGTAATACAGCATAACACCCTTATTCCTATGTGTGCTAGATTATCTGGGGCTGAAATATAATGAAGTCTGAAACTATCTTTCAAATAGTTCAGGGAGAGAGAAGAATATAACAAAACATGATCAATTGTTGACTTTATGAAGAAGATGCAAGAATGTTCTTTGTCCTATTCTTTCAGTTTTTCTATGTGTTTATATATTTTCATTTTAAAAAAGTTTGAGGGATGGAATGGTGGCAGGATATGTGATAAAGCAAGTATAGTAAAATGTTAATTGTGGAACTTAGGTGGTAGATGACTGAGTGTTCACTATAAATTTCTATTGTTCTGTATGCCTGGAAATGTTTAAATTAAAATATGGGGGAGGGGGAGAAAACTGAGGAAACCTACCAAAACCCAGTGCCCTCCCCCAATACTTCTAATCCTCCCTGGCCCAGTTAAATACATACTTATGATATAGTTCAAAGAAAACATCATTTGCCAGGGGCAAAAGCTTGCCTGGTTTCTTGCCTGGAGAAGCCCTAGCAACGCCTCACATTTTTCCCAAAGTGGTAAAGCCCCAATCCAATCGCTGCCATGGTCCCAATGCCACACTGAGGAATCTCCCATGAGTACTGCCGACTGTCAAGGAGAGACAAACCTGAACATGTGATATATATTAGAGCTTCAAACAAACAAAAAATAAAATTAAATTAAAAATAAAACAATTCTATCATGATGGTGGCAGTTTTTAACACACTAAAGTCAGGAACTAATAGAAAAAGAAATTTAAAAATATAGAAAAGATTTAAAAAGATAGATCTATGGTGCACAGATCCCTGTAACAGCTAACAAGAACTCTCTGAACCACTCCACTCACTTTGGAGTGACTCTGCTCAAATATTTCAGTGTTGGCTGGTCTTTCTAAGGACAAGGCCATAACAGAAACCATCCCTGACACCTACAGCACCACACCTGCCCTAGTTCTTCACCTACCACAGCCCTGTAAGAGGAGCTACGTGAGATACTGAAGATATTCTGAATTCTGCACAGAAACAGTCAGTGCTTGACCCAGGTTAATAAGAAGTCAACCAGCCTCTCAAGTAGATATCATTTAAGGCAAGGCCTGGATTCTCTGGAAGCTCATTTTCCTTCTCTGGTCCTTTGAGTGGTGAAGAATCTAGCTCTTCCTGCTCCATCTCCTCCACCTTTATTCCATGTCCCCTGTAAAGTTTCGCAAGCCACCATCTACCTACAGTCTCCAAGGGGTACCCACTCCTACCAGTGACAAAAAGCAATCCATTCCTGCCCTTGCTATCGAGTCTCACAAGCAAGAGTTCAATGAAACCAAAGGTTGAAAAGAAATTAATTATGCTTACACCTCCCCAGAGATGGCTGACTTGCTAAGAGCCAATTCTATGTTTAGAAAGAAAAAAAAAACCAAAAAAACAAAATTCACTCCACTCATCCATCCACCCCACTTTCCAAAGTCCTTCTATTTTCTAATTGCTGGAGCTGGAACTAGCACTGGCCAAGAGGGGCATCAGATAGCCGGGGCTTGGGGGGCTGGGTAAGAGGAACATTCCTGCAGATCTGTGCATGAAACATTGTACAACTACCTTTTCTTTAGGCTATGGACACTGTAGTACAAATCAAAGAAAGCACAAATCCAAAGACGATTTGTCATTGGGTGTGTTTGCAAAGTGAAAGACCCCTTGCCACCTACTCGGTCACACTTCCACACACATGGGCCCCTCCCCTGCCGGGTCCGACACCTCAGTCTGCACCCAGCTGTTATTTTCTCCCTAGGCATATGCCACAGAGGAGTGGTTAAGTAGGGCACTTACATTTTATCACCCGCCTTCCTCTCTCTACCAAATATAACAATAATCTGTGAACTGATTTATCCATTTGTCTCCGTGGAGTTAAAGAAGGCCTCCTCCAAGTTTTCAAGGAAGGTTCACGACCACCAGTCCATGTGACATTCTTCTTCCATCCCATTTCATTATCTCTGGGTGCTGAGACAGTGGAGACCAGAAGAAGATTCTCTCAGGAAGGCAGCTTGGGAGGCAGGCTGCTTCACCATGCTGGGAGAAGCACCTCTAGTCCCTTCACGTGGTGCTTCGTAAACGCCAAAGCTGTTCTGCAACACATCAGGGCCCCTTGCTGGTTCGAGTGGTGAATAGATGATCGAGAAAACGTGTATAACTTTGACCTCTACACCAACTGAGCGAGGTAGGTGGGAAGGCTATTACCTCCACCCACCGCAGAAAGAAAAGCGAGGCTCAGAGAAGGGCAGGCACTTGCCCAAAGCTTGTGAGTGGCAGGAAAAGCTACGACTGGGTCTTCGGGCCCCTTCCCTCAAAGGAAATGCAACTTCTTCTTCTTCCACTGACACGAGGTTTGGCAACCCCCTCCCCTACTGTCTCAGGTCGCTTGTGAATTTTTCATCTGAAACTTATGCAAACTGGGCCCAACCACCCCTCTGGCTCTCGCAGCGGCCCAGGAAGCCGGGCCGAACGGGCAGGGTGGGTGAGCAGGCCTGTGCCCCCGAGAGCTCCGTGGGCTGGAGGGCAAGAGGCCCTGCTCAGGAGGACGAGCTGCGCCCCGTCCCCGCGCCCGCAATCCCAGGGACCGCGGGCCACCAGCGGGACTCCCAGGGGCTCCAGCCCGCATCGGCCGTGCGCCGCCCTCTTCGGCGTTACCAGCTCCAGCCCGCACCCGCCGACAGCCCTCCGCGCTCCCGACACCTGACAGCGGGCACCGAAGACCGCGGCCACTGCCCAGGTGCGCCGCGGGACCTGGAGCGCCGCGACGAGTTCCTTCTGCGCCTGCGCGCAGAGCATGCGCAGTGGTGGAGGCGGGGGGCCTAAGGGGGAGGACGCGATGTGGGCGGGGCTAGGGGAGCGGCGTGGGCGGGGCTAGAACCCCGCCGCAGCTGCTGCGCCGAAACCCAGCGCGCGGAGAGAGCGTTGCTAACCGCGAGGTGCCAGCTGGCGGGGCCCCGCCGGGCACTCTCCCTCTCTCGGGGCGCCCACCAACGCTTCGGGGTGCGGACCCTATTGTACGGGGACGAACGAATTCTCCGCGCGTTTCTGGCAGGATTCGCAGGGCGGGGCCGGGAGATGTGCGAGCCGTGGTGTCACCGCCTGTCTGTGACGTCACAGAACGTAGTAACCGAGATGCGGCTGCAGACGCGGCGGAGCCCTGGCGCCTCGCGCGGGAGGCCTGTGTGACGTCACACAGTGCTGTGCTAGTGCTGTGGGCGGTGGGGCGGGATGCCTTCGAGCTGGCGCTGGAGACCCCGGGATTCCAGGGGTGGGGTCGGGTGTGCTACCACCGCCGGTTCCGCGGTCTTGGAGCTGCGGTGGTGTCGGGGAGCCCTAGACCAGTCCACTGCGTTTCTCCCTTACCCAGGACCCTGTTAGCCCTGACTCCCGTGGCCAAGAGGTCTGCAGGGGAAAACGGCCCATCCTACACCCCGGACCTCTGGCTACATTCCGAAGGAGGAGGTGGAACCTTTACCTCTTACTTTGGGGAGAAGCCCCTGGGAGCCTTTCCCCAGAGTGCTACTGACCTCCCAGAGCGGGGAAAGCTTCAGGCTGCTTCCAAGGTCTCCTGCGCCTTTTACCCATGCAGCAGAGGTCCAGCCTAGTAGCCCCCCCCCCATTCCCTTGCCCCCCACAGGAACAGCTGGCCTAGCTGGCTGCCTGGGGAAGGGCCCCAGCTGGACTCTCCTCTCCCTTCCTTCACTCCCTAAAACCGACCTGAGTCACGCTGCGCACCTGAGACCAAAGAAGCTTCATGTCTGAGGACTGGGGTCAGGGGAGGAAGAGGAGGGAGAGAGATGGGATCCCGGAGGGGTGTATCAAGTTGTCCTCTTGCAGGGTGGGCAGGTAATAAAACCCACCCAAGCGTTTTGGGCATTCTCGTTGCCTGTTCTTGCTCCCCACAGAGTAGGAGCTGGAAACTGCCCCCAACCCCAACCGCATTGCCTGGGAATTGTAGCCTGTGTGGTGTCTGGGGGCCCGCAGCCCCAGCCTGCCCTTCCACTTGCTCTGCTGTTACTACACAATCTCTGAAACTACCGTCAGGGTATAGATGCGGCGAGCTGTGCTGAGAAATGGCTTCTGGGTCCACCGGGATGATCGTGAGCCACTGGTAGAGCCAAGCAAGGTGGAAACATTGTGAGTCAGTGGAGGTCTTTGGTCAGTGCCCTGCCCCACTCCCCAACGCCTCTTTGCAAACCGTGTGCTGGGAATCCATCGTCTAAGGATGCACACTTGATATTGAAAATCTCTCAATTCCAGGGCCTAGGACGGAAGGCTGGGGTTCAGGTTACCAGAGATGAGGTGGGCCAGAATGGAAAAACCTCCCCTGTGAACTTCTCGCATTTCACAGCCTTCATGAGGTCCTTGGAATGAAGCTAACTGCAGAGGCCCTAGGTGTCCTGGGGGAATGGGAGGTGGCTAACCTGCGATGGGGGGATGGAGGGCGGGGTGCAGGGGCAGGAAAGAGATCCTCAGAAAGAGCAGAGGAACTGAGGAAGGTGCTCTCTCGGGTCCTCGGAGACGCCCACAGCTTTCCGTAGAGGCTGTGTGTAACCAGACACTGTCGTTTTAGAACAGCCAGGTCCCCAGACCTCAGAGAGCTACTAAAGGAACTGATGTGGCTCCTACCATGAGCCCTAACGTAAGCCTTAAGACCTTACTATGGCCTGCGCTGGCTGGGGATAAGCCCTCGAAGCCCCCAACCCCCCCCCCCCCTCCTCCCTCTCTGAACCCAGAAATCGCGGTTCTCTGGGATCCAGACTCCGTTTCCCTTCTGGGGAGCGTCCCCCTGAGGCTGGGGGGGAGAAGGGCTGTGATCTTGCTCAACCAGCGGAGATATCCCGGCGGAGGACCGTCGAGAAGGCTTCGAGGGCACGACCGGGCATCTCGGTGAGGGGTGGGCAGGGCCTGCGGCGGAGGGTCGGTCTAGAGAGTGCATCGAGAGGAGCTGTGGGGCGGACACCGTGAGGTGCCCCGGTCCCGGGCCGCCCCTCCAGGCCTGTCCAGCAGGGGGCAGCGTGGCTCCGAAGGCGGAGGCCGGGGCTCCGCCGCGCGGGCCCCCCGAGGCCACTGGGGCGAGTTGGGCTCCGCAACCTCGCAGCTGCGAGCCCCGCGCTGGGCGGGGAGGGCCGCCCTGGGGCGGTGGGGATGGTGCGGCCCGAGGCTGGAGCCGTTCGGTACGGCCCGAGCTGGCTCGCTCAGGTCGCAGGGCCCTGCCCGGCCCCCGGGTGTCCGCGGCCGCCGGGCACACGAGCCCGAGGGGCTGCGCGCTCCGCCTGGGAAAGGCCGCGGGCGCCACCGCCTGCACCGCCCCGCGGTCGGGCCTCGGGAGCTGGGCAGCCCCGCCCCGCCCCAAGCCGGAGAGCCCCCGGCGGCCTGGCCTCTAATTGTGGGAAAACGAGACGCCCCGGGGAAGGTTCAACTTGTGGAGGGCCGACTCAGATTTCCCCTCCTAAACTTCCCGGGCCTCCCAGGGCGCCCGCCCCCGCCATTCCTCGCAAGGCTTTGCAAACTGCAGGGAATCTTCGCGGGCGTGGAGCCGTGCCCCAGCCAAAGAACTGTGCCCGGGGGGTCCTACTGGAGGGAGGGTTGTAGGTTGGGGGCTCTGGGGAGGCGGCGATGATTGTGCAGGTGCAGCCGGGTATTGGGGACCAGGGGTCAGTACTTGTCCCGAAGGACACCCCCTTCCCTCCCCCGAGCAGCTGCAGGAGGCTGGTACGGAAGCCTTTGGTTGAAGAGGTGGGTGACACTCTGTCCCTCTTAGTGGACCCTAAGCGACCCGGCATCCGGAGGCGTTGAGATTGCTCACGGCTGATGTAGTGGCCGCGGGCTTGGCCTCTTTATAAACCCCCAGCCCTGTGGAGTTGAGGCCTGGGGGCGCTGAGACCTAAGGCCGAAATGGAGGAGTGGAGTGAGAAAATAATCCCCGGACGGGAGGCGGACCCCCACTGGGAGCCAGGACGCTTCCACCAGGGATCTCAACCCCATCACCTCAATAAGGCGGGGCCGGGGAAGTGGGGCAGGTTGGAGCCCGTAGAGGAGCCTCCCTGCGTCCTGCGTTTGGGAGGGAAAATACCTAACCTACAATGCCTGTAAAATAACCGTTTATTTCATATTTTTAAAAAACTCCAGTGATAAATGTCCGTTACCGATGGTCAGCATAAAGTGCCAATCGCAATACAACGCCCTGCTCCTAGCCGGCTGCTCGCTCGTGGTGACTGGGCGGCGGAGCAGGGAAGCCGGAGGCGCCCCCCCCCCAGCCCCGGGGCCGAGGCCCCCAGGCCCCCCGGCCCCGACGGCTGCGCTGCGTGGAGCAGGGAGGGGGCGTCCGCGCCCCGCGCTCCCAGGGCTCCCAGGGCCGGGCTGCTGAAGCAGATACACGGATTACACTTTTGCAGGCTCCCGGGGGTGGGGATGGGGACGGGAGGAGGGGGTGGAAGCTGCGATCGCAGGACTTCTTTCCCGCTCCCCTCTCTCTCCGCAGGCAGAGTTACAAGCTTATATGGTCAAAGAAAAAAATAATAAAGAAAACGTATAAAATAACAATAGAAAAAGTAATACTTCTGGGAGAGGCGCCGCTGCGGCTCCGCGGAGCTTTCGTTCTTTTTTTAAATGCAGTTTCCCTTCCGCCACGTGAGTACCGCCTTTTGGCCAAGACTTTAGCCGCGTCCTGGGGGAGCCGCCTGGGCGGCTGGGGTCAGGGCTCCGGGCGGGGCTCTCGAGTTCCGCGTGCGCCCGGGACCCAAGGGACAAGTTTGGGATTGGGGAAGGTCCCGGGCACCCCTCCCGCTGCCCGCCAGAGTCGCCTTCGGCTTCTGGTCCCTCTGGAGGAGGGGGCAGCGTGACCCAGGGTCCTGGTGACCCCGAGGCTCTCTTTAGCATTTGATCTTGGAGGTTTTGAGCTCCTTCACCTGTGAGTGTAGCGTCTTGTGGACAGCGAGAGTCCTGGACTGGCAGAAACCTTTCCCACACTCTTGACACTTGAAAGGCTTCTCTTTGGAGTGAATATATCTGAAAGCAAAAACAGAGAAATTGATCTTTGCAAAATGAGGTAATGTTGTAAACAGTTACCCAAGATCCTCTCCTGCTGCAGTGGGGCACTTGCCCCCCAAAGGAAGGGGGGAGGTGGGGGGCACCGCATGTGGAGTGGGCAAAATGAGAAGTTTGTGGATAGAGTAGGGACGTGAAGGAAACCCAAAGGCAACGTCTGATCCACCGGATGCCTCAACAGGTCCAGCTTTGGCTGGTCCCTGCCTTCCCCAGGAGGGACAAGCAGAGTTTCCTTATAAGGCCTGGGTTAACAATAAAGGTGAATGAGGGAACCTAGGGGGAGGGGTAGATGATTTGCTGGAGCTGTGCTGCCCAGGCTGTCAGCCTAGCTAGCCGCATGTAGTCATTAAAATTAAAATTAAGTAAAACTAAAAAGTTAATCTCGCAGTCACACTAGTGCGTTTCAAGTGCTTGGTGGTCACATGTGAAACAGGTCCCACTTGGCCATCAAGGCAGAAACTTGTATTGGACAGCACTGCAGATGGAAGAAGGGGTGAGGAAGCTGTCTGGAGTTCACGGAGACCTGACTTAGGCTTCCCATCCTTTCTCCACCCACGCCCCAAGAACCTATCCCTGAGCCTTGTATGCCTTCTTTTGCTATGTTAGAGAATTCCCAGAAACTGATGCTTGGAGCCACAGCAGGGCTCAGGAACCACCTCATTAGGGAGGAGGATGGTGAGGACAGAGACAGATAGACAGCTGCTCTGGGAGCCACCCACAGTACCTGTGGTCCCGTAGGTGGTCTTGCCTCCGGAAGGCTTTGTGGCAGATGTCACAGGTGTAGGGCCGCTCATCGGTGTGCGTCCGCTCATGGATAAGGAGATTGTAGGACTTAGTGAAGTGACGGCCACAGAACTTGCAGACAAATTCCTTCTTGGTCTTGGAAGGCAGGCGTCCCCTCGTGGGCTTCTTTTCTGGGGATAGCTTGGTTACATCCAGGAGGGCACCCAGCCCACCAGCGGGGGAACCGGGACCCTCCCCCCGGCCAAGCTTAGATGGATCTTCTTGCGTGGCAGCCAAAGCCAGGTTGGCAAAATCAAAGCGTGGCTTGGTCTTGAGCGAGGAGGGGCCGCTGCCTCCAACAGTGATCTCGGGCTTCGGCTGGATTACGTGAGGAAACCAGGGAAAGGCAGGCAGTTGGAAGCGTGTGTCCACCAGGCTGGACACAGCGCCCGGCATTTTGGAGAAAGAGGAGCGTGGCAAGTGCACGGCAGGGTAGCCTAGCGTCCACTGGTGCAGATGCACCGCGTGCAGGGCACTGAATCCATACAGGTTGGGCAGGTGGTCCGAGGGCACCGTGGGCAGGCCGTTCACTGCCTGGAGGAAGGAGTAGTTGGTGAGCTGCAGGGATGGATGAATGGGCACTGGCGCAGGCAAGGTTTTGCTGCCCATTGTGGTAGTTGCCGGGTGTTCTCAATCTCAATCTGTAAAGAAAAAAGAAAAGAGAGGGAAGAGAAAAAGAGAAGTTCAGGGTAGGTCGCCCTTCCTCCTGAATTCCAGCCCAGCCACACCCTCTGCCTCCCCCGTGACAGATGCTGGAAGTCTAAGACCCCACTGAGGGAACCCACTGCCCTCACAGAGAAGATGGAACCCTCTCTGATGCAAGGGCTCCCTCCGAATGGCCTTGGCAGAGACACACAACTTGCCACAGAGACCAGCAGGAAACCAAATCCTGTGCAACTCAACAACTTAAGTGAGGGCCTCCAGGGTACAGAGTGCTGAGAAAGGCAGGAGCACCGGGAAACGGGTGTGTGGAAGTTCACATCCACGCCAGCCCGAGTCGACACGGAATTGCACTCCTGCAAAGAGAGCAGGAACTTGGAATTACGCTTATACATTCACGCGCAGATAAACAAACACAGAAATGCGCAACGGCAGATAAACACAGATTCGCACGTTCTGAAGCAGAGTTGGCAACAAGGTACAAAGATAAACTGAGATGATCCGTGTTGTAGTCCTAAACAAAATGCAGGAACTGGCCCGAATGTGTCCACGGGGGCGCATGTGCGTGAGCACACACACACACGGGGGATCGTGTGGAACTCAGGAAAGGCCTCACAGAGACAGCACAGCACAAACACACACACAGATCTGCGTACCTCCCGTCTCCTGTGCATTAAGCTCTACTAGCTGATCTTCAATTTGGCTTCCAGAAGCCTTGTCATCTTTCTCCTCAAAACTCTCAACTTCGATGTCAAATTTGCTTTTCTGCCTCACTGTTGGGGAGCCCTGTTGACACCACCCTCTCTGCGGCTGCTTTTGGATTGACTCCTCACCTTAGCCCCTGGGGATCCCCTTCTTTTCAGCGAGGGCATTGACACCACATTCCTTTCCTCATTCTGACATCAGCAGTCACATACAAGGGGGCTTCAGTGCCTTCCCTGCCCCATTGAAAAGAGAGCAGTGCCTTGGGGCTCTCTGGATGTTTACGCCTGCAGTGACACCTGGGCAGGTGGGCATGCCCTTGGGCAAAGCACTGAAGCTGGCCCCTCAGCTGCTTTAATCTCTGCCCCTCCAAATGCAAGGCCAGGAAGCTGAAGTGACCGGCAGACTGGCATCTCCTGGCCTGCTTGGTCAGGGTCACCAGCCTCCATGGACAGATCTGGGCTCTGCAGAGAGAACTTTCATCTCCGAGCCTCCCAGACTGTCCTAATTAAAGCCAAATTGAAGATCAGTCTGTCCCGTGGAGGCAAGAACGGAGAAGGAAAGTAGAGAGTTCACGGGGGCCGTGGGAGGCTCAGGTGCTGAAGGCTGACAGCTTCCCTAGCCTAGCTTGCCCTCAGCCCTGGGCCACAAGGCCCAGTCAGACTCTGCAGCCTTTCACTGCAGCAGAGCTTTCCATGGAGGAGTGCCCTGTCCGGTCAGGAAGGAGTAAGGGCAATCCTGACCCAGAAACGCTTTCCCTGGGAAGCTGGCAGAGAGGTCACGGGCTGAATAGTGGGTGGTAGGGAAAGAGGCCCTGCTGGGAGTGGAAGGTGCAGAACAAGGAGAGCCTGCAGAAAAGTCCCGAGGCGGGTTACTTCGCAATCATCTGAAAACCGAGCGTCAAGGAAGCAATGAATTCAGCCTCCGGGCTAGGGGGAGGCACAACTCTGCGGTGACCTTGCCTCTGGAGCTGGAGCCTGAGTGCCCACCCCGGTGGAAGAGCCAGGGCCTCCGTACCAGTCTTCTCTCCTGCTGGGATCACTGGTGGCCCGGTGATCCTAGAGCCCCAAGATCATCCTAGAGCGCTAAGACAGGGCGAAGTAAAAATAGGAATTGGGCCCCAGGGAAAGCAGGGGCCCTTTGGGGTTGGGGGGAGGGAGAAGGAGAAAGAGAAGACTCTCCAACTTCAAAGGTTGGCCCAGATTTAGGCGAGGTGAGCGCTCTTTGATTTGCTGTCACCTCTTCTTCCCCCTCCAGGCACAGGAAATCAGATCCTTATCTCTGGCTCCCCGGGGTGCGCCGGGCGCCACCAGGGCCTCAACTTGCTCCTCTCGGGTCTCGGCCTATCCCAGGCCCCGCCAGCGGCGGCGGCGGCAGGGCTCTGGGCTGCACAAGGGCCTGAGCCCGCGGTGCCCCGGTGGGGAACCCACCAACGTCGGGTACTAACCTGGCTTTTCCTCGCCTATCCCCCGAGCCTAGAAGGCCTTGGGCTCCATAGGGGGAGGGGGCATTTGCAGCCATCACTGCTCTTGGGAGCCAACCTTTCCGGGCTATATGCCCGATCTTGTTTCCCCCAACACTCAATTTATTTTCTTCAGCAGCGCAGCCAGTTTCTTATTTTCTGCCGCATTCCGAGGCCAGGGCTCCCCAGGCTCTCGCCAACGACTTTCCCGGGGACGAAATTCGTTCGAAACGTGGCTCCTTACACTAGTACCAAGAATGGGCCAAATGCACGATCCGGTTTCAGGCGGTCAGCTAAGAGAAAAACACAGTCTCACACTCGCCCCTCCAGCTGGAGAGGATGGACAAACTCTAGCCCCTCCTGGTCCGGTTGCCCTGACCCCGGAGCCCTTGTGCGAACGCTTTAGATTTTTAAACACGAGGGAAAACACCTCTTCTGGGGCCAGGCACCCACTTGGCAAGGAGCTTGAGCCTCGGGACCTGGGAGGTGACGGGGAGAGATCCCGACTACAGGCAGGCAAAGCCATTCGCGCTTCCAAGCCCGGGTCCGCTGCGCAGCGCCGGCGCTGCTTCCCTGGCGCGGTGGAGCGCCAACCTCAGGTCTTCAGCCAGCCCTGTGCCGGGCATTAATGAAGTGTGCAGAGTCTATTAAAGTGGTTTATTCGGGGCTAATTGAGCGTGAGCGAGTTAACTGCTTGCATTAATGAGGACGGAGAGAGCTCCCCGAGCTTGCGCCTGAAGGAGCCCAGCAGCAGCCCCAGAAAATCATCCTTGACATCGAATCCCCAACACGCGTGGTGACAGGCGTCCAGACCCCTGGCTGGGGGACTAACCACCGCCAGATACTTCTGTGGGTTCTCCCAACAAACGAGATCGAACGAACCCCTCGGCTAGGCGGCCATCCCGCCGCATTTAAACGCCCGCTGTGTCCTTAGCGATCTGTTTCCCAATCTTAATGAAAGCGCAATTACTTCGGGCAGCCCAGGATAGGACATCACCCACCGGTGGTCCCCTGTCCCTGTCAGCCCTTCTCCTCTCTGGGAGGTGGTGAATCTGGGAGACTAACCAGCTTTGCACGTGGTTTCTGTTCCCAAAGGCCAGCGCGCAGCCCAGGGTCCCCTTGAAATTTACCAAATTGTGGCAACAAAGAAACCCTCGGAGCCACTTTGCACTCTGAGAGGCTACCCCGCTACTGCCCGTGCTGCTGCTGCTGGAAAACCACTGGATGTGGGTTTTCATTCTTCCCATCAGAGCCATTTCGGGAAAGAAATCAGTTCCGCGGGCAGCCCCTCGCCTCTTTCCCTCTCCCCTCCGACCTCCCCTGTTTCTCCCGAAGGCTGAATTCGGGGACAGACAGGGGAGGAAACGAATTCTTCGCTTATAAGCCCCAAACCCGAGACCCTCACGGCACCCATAGCGCTTCCGCTGCTCGGGCGTGGGGTCTCCAATTGGGAAGTAGCGTTCGCGCCCCCTGCGCGGGGCCTTGCACCGAGACGGGTCGCGGGTTACTCCCCAAGGCCTTGGCCACACAGAGCAATCATCCTACAGAGAACACCCCGAAGTCGGAGCACAAGTGCGAGGCGGGGTCAGGCTCGCGTCCCCGCGCTCCGGGTCCAGCCCGCCTGATACCTGAGCGCAACTCCGCAAAAAAAAAAACAAAAAACAAAAAACAAAAACAAAAAAAGCAAAAACAAAACCAACGTGCACGAGCAGCGCGACCTGGCTGAGGCATGCACCTGTCCCTGCGCCGTCGGCTGCGGCCGTGGCCATCCCTCCGCTCCCTTTTCCTTCTTCGTCAGCTAAAGTAGGTCAGACGGAGCTAGCCGTGCGTCTCGGGAAAGTTAGTGCTCGGGGAAGTTTCTTCGGTTTCTTAGAGGGGGGCCCACGGGCTGGCCTCCGAGGTCCGCGGGCATCTCGCCCGGGTGTCTGGGAGCCCCGGGGCAGCAGGGAGGCCCGCCCCCTCAGTCCCCGGAGGTCACAAGCCGGAGACCCCGCGCGGAAGTCCCTGCGCCCGCACCCCAACCCCCCTGGGCTGCAGCTGCTCTCACTTTCACAAAGGTCCTGCAGCCTACGTCTGGCAGGAGGAGCTTCCTTCTGGGGCACACAGAGAGGAGACACCCGCCGCACGGTGACAGGGGACCCGGGGTGCCGCGCGCACCCCCCTCGCCGAACAGGGGCTCCCGGGGCTGCAGTTACCTCGTTCCGCGGCGGTCCCGGGCTGAGGGCGTCTCCGGGGCTCCGCTGCGGGGGACCCGGGAAGCCAGAGGCGCTGGATTCCACAGGCACCCCCGGAGCTCTAGAGTCCCGGCCCCGCTCCGGCTGCGGGGACTCTGCGGGGACTCGGAGCGCCCGACGCGCGGGAGCGCTCGACTGCCCCGGAGGCCTGCCCTTCGGGGGGTGATGAGCCCAGCTCGCGGCTCCCCGGTTGGGTCTGAACCGGGAGCGGCTGAGAACTTGCTGGGGAGAGACCGAGCTCCGACTCACTCATCCCTTAGCACCGAGCCGCCTACTTATTTTAATCCACCACCCTCCTCCCTCCCTCCCCCTCTCCCTCCCTCCCTCCTCCCCTTGCCTCAGGATTCCTCCCCTCCCTCCCCTGTCCCCCAACCCTGCCCCGCGCCTGCGCACTGACAGACAAAGTTTTGCTGACCCGGGCAGCAGACTTTGGCAGCTGCGCTCACTTCGCCCCGGCCTCCCCGGACCTGCGTCCCCCGCCCTTCAGTCCCGTGCGACCCCTTCTGCACTGTTGGGCCCCCGAGGGCACCCCTGGGGTGCTAGAGGCAACAGCCTCAAGCAGAGGAGAGCGGGCTGAAACTGCACATTCCGGGGTCCTATTCCTGCGCGCCTGGGACAGAAGCCTGTGCACGGGGGCCGGGGGGAGCGGGGCGGGTACACCAGGATCCCCGAGGCGTAGCTTGGACTCCAGCGCTCTTCCGCCCGGGCAGAGTCCCTTTCTCCCAGAATCCCTCCCCAGAGGCGTAGGGCCCTGGGTATCCAGCAGTCCCTGGACTTCCAGTGCTCACCTCCAGGGCAGCAGCCCAGACCCCAATGCCTAGGGCTGACCTCAGACCCCGGATTATGGAGGTCGGTGGAAAGATCGGAGGTGGTGGAGGTCAAAAGAGTTATTGTCCTAGGATCCAAACTCCTCTGGGATCCCACCCTAACACACAGTTGCACCCTCCAATCTTGTATTCACTTGTTTTGGGAGGGTAGGTTGGGAGTTTGGAGAGCAAGCTGCAAATTTCCTCAGCTCCAGGACCTCTGAGCCCAAGGAGATGGTTCAGGTGGCACTTGGGACCTAAGGAGAGGTTAGGGTTCCGGCTGCAAGAAATACGGTCTTCACTGCTTCTGCCTTAGAGAGAGTACCAATACCTTACTGACTGCTGGGCTCTGGGAACTGACCTCTAGCTGACCCCAGCCCTGACCTCTCCCTGCCACCTCTCTGGAATACCCAGACCTGGATTCAGGAGGAGGCAAAGGTTTCCCAGGACTTGGGTGGGTCCAGATTTATACCACTGCAGTTCCAGGGTTTGCCCAGGGTTGCTGCTGAGTGACCCACCCAACCCTTGGGGCTGAGTCCTGGTCTCAGTAGGTCTCTAGCATATTAGGACCACATCCTCTGGGGAGGAAACAGTGCTATGTCCACCTTCACTCTGATCACTCTGTTGTCATTCTCTGACCTAGGGAAATGACAGTGGAAATGTGCTCCCCACCCCCCAAACACAGTTGAAGAAGACCCTTGTCTTATTTATCCACAAGCCTTTAGGAGAGAACCTGGCCTCCAGCCCCCACTTGGGGTGGGGAGGAGGAAGATGGGGTGCAGTATTTACCCCAAGGGACGGCCCCCAACCCCTGCCACAGGTTAGTGCTGGAGTCAGGGACCCACATAAGTTTGCCTGCGCAGTCTGGAATCCTAGCAGCTGCCAGCATGAGGCGACATTCTGGCCAGGGAGAGGCCCCTTGGGAACAGCAAGGAGCTGAGATCACTCTCTTCCCTGAGATTCCAAGGCAGCAAGTTCCAAGAGCAGGGGAAGGCCTGGAAGAAAAGTCCAGCAGGGCATTCCTGGATTGTACTCGCTTCTACCTTGGTCCAGGGAATTTGCCTTTACCAGTCTCAGGCTTGCCTAGGAGTCAAAGCTAAGGAACCTCCATTAGCAGCCAGGAAAGCATCTAAGAGGGGCCCCCACAGTTGGCCCTGTGGCTGTCTGGATTGCTTAGGAAATGTTGACTCAGGACAATCAGGGGGGATGGAGCCCTGAGGTATAACAAACCCTATCTCCTGCTCAGAACACAGAACTGTGTTTCCTCCATCTTTCCACCTGCCATTTTCTTCTGAATCAGTGTCCCTGGCCAACATGCTTCAAGGATGTGTAGAAATCATCTCCAGGTAGTAGGATCCCTAAAGAGCTCGTGGAGAGAGTCTTCAAGGATTCCAAAGAAAGGACCCAACCCACAACTGGGTTGTTTAATGCCACTTTTGCCAGGGTATCTAGAAAACGGATTTGGACTCAGGCAAAATCTTGGAATTTAGCGGGTGTAGGGCAAGATGGGGATGCAAGGCTGGAGCTGGCTCTTCGTGGCCTAGCATCTAGGGCTTTGCCTCCCAAAGGAGTTCTGGCTACCTCCCCTGGAGCTGATCTGCAAGGTAGGACCAGACACGGTGAGAGATGTGGGACTCTGACACAGCTGAGGCATAGAGGTGCCTGTTTCAGATACAGGGCTTGGAAGATGTTCCTTCTAGGTCTTACTCTGACAATGAACAACCCCAGAAACCTCAGAAATGAAATGAAAGATTTGCTGGTTTCTGAAAAGTCCTCTACCTCAATCTGAGCTCCCAAAGGGGTGACCCACACACCGCGGCCTCAGTTTCCACTGGAAGCCAGCCAGGTTCTGGTTCTCTCTGAGGAGGACAAGCAGAAGCAGCCCAGAAAGCTAAGATCTCCTCTGCCCTCCGTTCAATGGGGAACAGCCAAGGATCCCCCTCCCCCGCCTATTTAAGAGAAACTGCTCTGCCTAAAGCAGGTCTCAGAGCTACTCCTGGACTCTGCCTCGGCTGGATTGAGGAGGGCAGGACCCAGGACACCACCTGGGGTGGTGGGGCTTCCAGGTTAGTTTTTAGGGAAGTCAGATTCATTTAGGACTTGCAAGAACATCACGTTTGCAATTTAGTAAACTTCCTTGGTAGCCAGAACCTAACCGCTCTATGGCCCCCGAGCCCACTGCAGGTGATGAAACTCCTGTCTGGACACTCACCCTTTTCCCAGTGGCCAACGCACCCTGCCACCCGCGGCTGCAGCTTCGGCTCACTTGGAGCCTGCGGGCTTCCCCGGCAACCACACCCGCAAAAGTTGGCCAGGCTCCCTCTGGCTCTCCTGCCCCCACCGCCAGCAGGGTGGAACCGCGGGTGCCCAAGGGGTCCCAGACTCGGCTGGAAGTGAGCGTCCTTGGGAAAACATCCCCACACCAGCCACCAGGCCTACAGGTCCGGGGTACACCCTGCCAGTGCAGGTAGGGTCCAGCAGAGATCAGTACCCCGGGGCCGCGGAGCCACCTGGTCTTTGACGGTTTGCACCCAGTCCCTCAGCGAGCCCTTGCTGCCACCTTTTCTGCGCACGCTTGGGGTTGTGACAGCTTCCCTTGGTCTCCCTGTCCTAACCCCAGCTCCTCTTCCAACCCCTGCTTACTGGGAAGGAAAGAGCCCCAGTCCGTCTTCGGGAGTGAAAATTGAACAGCTTCCAGAAAATTCATCAGAACGTGGCCTCTATCGCTCCGGGGTGTTTTGGATTCTAAAAAAAAAAAAAAAATGAACCCCACTTCTTCCTACCCCCAGCCACACACACACACACACACAAATACTTTATTTTTAAAAATGGAATTTACTTATTAGCACTTGTGAGTTTTCACTTTCAGTGCAAGCTTCCCCGTACTGCTTTGTGAACAACTGGGGCTCTGCTCGTTTGACCCCCCTTTACGCATGTACAGAGCTTTCAAATAACCCAGAGATTTAGGTATCCCTCTGTAATCATTTAGATGATGGATTGTAATGGTTCAACAGTTCCTCTGGAACCATTACGATCAATCAGGTCAAAACTCAGCTTGGGTGGGGGGTAGTTTTTAAGCAGGGGAGGTAGGTAACATGACATCCACACACACTTGTACAGATAACACGCTCTGATAACGTACAAACAACTCCAGGGTCTTAGGAGAATAGATCCCAGGTGAACCTAAAGGCCGGTGTTTATTGTGACAGCGACAGGCAAGTTACAGTATCAAAACTGAAAGGGAAAGTGAACTGTTTTTCCAGGCAGTTCCCGTTTCGTAAGTTCTTTAGAAGTCTCTAAGTATCTTGTAACTATTTGTCACCTCAATAAACCTGACAATGCACATATGCATGTAGCTCCCCTTGCTTTGTCAGAAGAGTACGTGTGAAGCCCGAATATTCGTGTGAAACTGCACGACCCCTGAGCATGCTACCATCCGTAAAGTGAAATGATGATGCCTTCCAGTGTGAGGAGCAAGTGTAAAATGTGCATAAAAGGTATAGTGAGGTTTTTTTTTTGCTTTTCGCACAAACATGAGTCGCCGGAATTATTTTAGACACTCACCAAAATCTCCGTTCCGAGACTACTCCACTTTTCCTCGTGTGCAAAGGTGGAAATTAATGCATTAGAAACCAAGCGGGGTCTAATCAAACGGAGGGTGGTGGAGAAAAGTCATTTTAACTGAATTGTGCGTAGTCGGGGTGAAACCCCGCGGGTTAGAGTTGCCTTCGCACGCCCGCGGCGCTGCGTCTTTAACGGGCTACACCGGCGGTGGCGCTGGAGGAATCAGCGTTCGCGGTAATTAAACGTTTCCAGACACTGGAGGGTTATTAATCTGCGTTGCGATTTCCTGCGAAGGGACTCGGCGGGTCTGGCCGCGAGGTTTCACCAGGATTCGGGGAGCCAATCCTAAAGAAAACGCGCCACCTGCTGGCGGCCAGGTGGCATCTCCCGGGGCCCCCTCCTCCCAAACTCTCCAATCCACTTCTCTCTACTTCATCTTACCTGCAAGTGGGTTTCTGCCCCTTCCATTTTCTCCCGTGAGTTACCGAAATCCGCCTTCCCTCTTGCGCTTCCAAGGAACAAACAAAAGAGGAATTCCCTGTCACCGCGGGGGTTTCTGGTTTTCCCTGCTCCCAAACCAGATTTGTGAGTTTTTGTTTTGTTTAGTTTTTAAATAATCCGAAATCCTTGGCAATTATCTACCACCATTAGTTTCTGGTCCTGGGGAAAAACAATGAGCCAGGATCTGTGGAACTTTTCTGCACTCTGCAAGCTGGGTTATTAGCCTGCCTTCCAGGTAGCTCCTAGGTTGCCTGCCAGGTGAGGAGAGGAGGATGGGGTGCGCCCTGCCCTCCAGCTCAGGGCTGGTCAATAAGTACTGGGTCCCTCTGAGGATTCGGATTCTGGCTTCCTGAAGAACCATAGCAATGAAGAGAGGGAGGCTGCTTCCGTGAATGGGGTTTCCTTGAAACATGTGATGAGAATCCAGGTCTTTTGTTGCTCACTTTCCATCCGAATTCCCTCACAGAATATTATAACTGGACCCTCTCTTTTCCTTGGCATCAAAGCTGGTTTGATCCATTTACAGACTGCAGCACGATTACCACCGTAGCTCGAACACTTCTGTCACTTCATATAATCACCATTACTTGGGTGATGAGAACACTTACTTAGGAGCTAGTCTCCTAGCAACTTTGAAGTTTGTAATGCGGTGTCGTTGGCATATAATCACTATATTGTGTCTTAACTCTCCAGAGCTTACACTAGCTGCAAGTTTGTACCCTTAGACAACATCTCCCCAATTCTCTCACCCCCAGCCCCCGGTAACCATCATTCTACTCTCTGTGTTATGAGCTCAACAAAGCTGCACCCTTGAGGCTTTCCTTCCTTGTCATCAAAGCTCCAGCTTTTCAGATAGGGACCAAAAGAGAGACATCTTCAGGATAGACCCGTTATTGTGCTCTTCCGTCTGGTCTCTCCTCCAGAAGAAGAGAGAGTCTAGAGGATCCTTGGTTGCTTTAGCTGTGCAGTTTTTGCAGGCCTCTGGCCACCTCACTTACACTTGAGAACCAATGCAGAGAAAACAAGTTAGGGACTAAAAGAAAGGCAGGTTCCCTGCCTCTGCCCCAGACTGTTAGAAGAAGGCTCACTTGCCTACCACCCGTCACTCTCTTTGCTCCAATAAGAGGTAGGGTCTCCCAGTTCCTCATCCTGAGCTTCCGGGGGCGGGGGGGGGGGGGCAGGAAGGAGACCCAACTCAGACATTCCACAGAACTCCCAAGGCTGCCAATGCCAACCCTCCAAAGGTGATGTGACACTGTGGGATGCCTCAGCTTTATTCATGAATAATGGTATTCACCAGGTAGAAGGAGATCAGGGGCTTCTGCCTCTTTCGTGTTTATGGCAGGAGGGCTTCCAGAGTACAGAATGTCACACTGAAGTAGTGCTGAGTCCCCAAAGTGGTGGCCCAACTGGGAGAGAAGTGATTGCCCTAGGAAGTTGAAAAGCATCTGGATGAAGCTCTAATAAGTGGCCATCCTCCTCCACCTGGATTGACTGAAACCCAAGTACCAGCTTTAGGGAGGGGGCTGGGGAAGAGATGGAACTGAGAATGTTCCAGAATACTGGCCCCTTGAGCAAATCCAGAGTGACCAGCAAGCTGTGAGAGGACTACCCCCTATTTTAGAAGAACCCTTATTTCTCTGATTCCTATGAAATCAGACTTCATCGGAGGGGAACAAGTAATATTTGTGGATCAGAGCCACATTACAGAGTAGTGCAATATCTGCACAGAGCAGGAAACCACACCCCCTATTTTAGCCAACCACAAGGGCCAGGAGCCCTTCCTTAAAGGTCACAGCCTGAGGTTGGTGTGGAGACTTATAGTGCCAGTTCCCACCGTAGCTCCCTTTATTCCCAGGTGACTCCAGGCAAACCCACTTGCGATCATGCTTCTCATTCCCTACATCCAAGCCTTTGCTCCAAAGATAAAACATCTGCTGAAACACTTTGAACAAATCCAAAATATGAAAAAAGGAAATATATTAGCATATGATTTTTCACTTCAAAATGACTAATGGTCCGGTTCCTTTGGTATATTAGGTGTTAGTTTTCGTATCACATGTCAACAATAAAGAAATGGGGAGAAAATTCAAAACTTAAGTGTTGTTATCAATGTATTCCAGATAAAGAAATTTCAGGAATCATGACTTGGTCTGGCAAAACTCCAGACTGTAAGAAACATTTCAAAAGATTTATCTTAAAAAAAGAAAAAAAAAAGGGGGATAAACCATGTATTGTAGTGGGGTTTGTTCTTTCTTAATTTTCTGAGAAGCTATGAGCTTCCGGGGGGGGGGGGGAGCTGTGAACACCCCCTATGATTGGAAAAGGCTTGGTTCTCAATTCTAATGTCCTGCATGGGCAACAAAGTGACCACAGCAGGAGGCTTGACACAAGGCACTTGAGTCTTAGTTAACTTAATATAAAACCCACCCACTGAGGAAAGGCAGGATGAGCAAATGTCACCTGGCTCCATTTAGGAGCTGGCCAGTGAGCTAATTCCTGCTGGGGGTGGTGACCAACAGTTAACATGTCACTGGTTTCACAAGGTGCTTTTCAAAATCCTGTGGCACACAGTCACACCCATAGATTTTCCATGATGAAGATCCCTGGGTCCCATCCTTGAGTTTCTGATTTAGGAGGCTTGCAATGGGCCCTGAGTGTCTGCATGTCAAAATGAAAGAAGAGCATTAAAAAACTCCTGTTGGCTAGACCCTGATGTCCTGATCCCAAGTAACACAGCAAATGTGTTATCATCCATAGATGATTTGGATGTTGGTGGTCTTTCGAGCACATACATACTGAGAGCCATTGGTAAAATAGGACTCTGGCCCCTGATATATAGGCCTGGCTAAGGAGAATTTCAAGGATTGAAAAGTTAACCAGAGTCAAAGAAGTGGCTCTTTATTGAAGCACTTGAGTAGGTGTGTCTTTTTGTAAGCACCCTTTTCTTTTCTTCTTTATTTAAAGATTTATTTATTCATGAGAGACACAGAGAGAGAAAGAGGCATAGAGGGAGAACCAGGCTTTCTGCAGGGAGCCTGATGCAGAACTTGATCCCAGGATCCTGGGATCATGCCCTGAACTGAAGGCAGATGCTCAATCACAGAGCCACCCAGGTGCCCCAGCACCCTTTTATTTACCTGCAAGAGAAGAAAGTTGTACCTGATAATTTACAAAAACCTACTCAGTTCCTCAATTTTAAGATTCCTCTTGGTGCATGCTATAGAATGATGGGAGATGTGGGGCAGGTGCTTGCGTCCTGACACTTACATCATGGAGGAGGCTCCATCCTGCCAACATGTGGTATTTGTCCCATGAGAAAGCCTTGGGTCTCAAACAAAAACAAAAACAAAGACACCCATCTCAGCTCACAGAGATAAAGGTCACTTTTGCAGGAGAGCTCCCTTGGGAATACAGGTGCCCAGGAGAACCACCAAGCAAAACTGCCCTCTAAAGTTGGGTACACGGAGTCTATAGTTGGTTCTATGACTGTTATCAGAAGTTGCAAAGAGAAGGAAAGTGCTGTGGGCCAAGTGGGGAGTCCTTGGTTTGCCCACCCTGTACCTTCCAGATTTTGTAATAGGACTGATGGTTATTCTCCACCTAGGAGCAGTCTAGACAGCAGAGTGGAAGCACTACAATAGGAGATCATTTGCTGTGTTACTTGCGATCAGGACATCAGGGTCTAGCCACTAGGAGTTTTTTAATGCTCTTCTTTCATTTTGACTGTACCTTCCAATTTTGTTTTGGCAAAACTCACTTTACCTGTCTATTCGTTTAAAAAACCATGTGAAGTGTTCCATGGGAGTCCTAGTGATTTGAGCCACCTATCACATATGTCGGTGAGGTGACATAGTCATCTCTCTTTGAGAGTGTTTATTTTGATTTCCTTAAGTTAGGTACCTACAAGGCCCGGGGGCTGATGGGAAGGGCCTGTGATTTCAACCACTGACACCACTGGAGTAACTTCTGTAAGGAAGGAACTCTGTGCGGTGCTTCCAGGAGGAGGAAGAGTCACTCCTGTTTTACTAACGGAGCAGTGAGGTCCAGAAGCCCCCGTGTGGCACTAGGTCAAGGCTGTTGGGTGCTGTTCTAGAATGGGATGAAGCCTCAGGGTGCACAGCCAAACAGTTTTCCCAGGCCCCCCACCCCCACCCCCTGAGCTTGTCAGCCCAGCACACCTGCATCATCTGCCGGAATCCTCACAGCAACCCAGAGATGTCGGTGCACTGATATTCTTACTTTCTGTCTGAGCAGGTCTGACTCAGAAATATCATATAACTAGTCCCAAAGCCACAGAGTTAGGGGAGTCTGGAGCCAGGACATAAGCCCAGTTGAGTTTGATTCTAAAGCCTAAGTTCATAACGAAGGTATACTTGGTAGGTACTCAAAGTGTGGTCTGCTGGTGGCAACAGCACCACTCAGGGAACTTGCTAGAAATGCAGAGGCTCAGGTCCTGCCTCGGAACTACTCACATGAGAGCTGCATTTTGGCAAGATCCCTGCCCCTTGATGTATGCGCAGGAAAGTCTGCAGTGCACACTATCTAGATTCCCTGGGCCGAGGCCCAGGCTCTAGCCCTGCTATACTGTCTTTGCCCTAAACACACGATTTAATCTCAGCTTCTAGAATAGAGAGGAATAGCTCCTGGGTGTACAAGATCAAATCAGAGAGCCATAGACTAAAGCTTAGAAAAACTGTACTCCAAACCACAGGTGTCCTATGAACCCACAAAACCCACTTTGGCCCGAGAGTGAGCAGTGTGGGCCGACCCTTTCCCCATGGCCACTGCCCTCTCCTGGCTCTCCAGAGGTTAGGGTGCCTAAGCAGAGCGCCCCCTGTTAAGCTGGACATAGCTTCTCTGTAAGACAAGCAGGCTTCAGGACTTGCTAGAAGGGATGGGGGGTGAGAGATGTAGCAGCCCCCCAGTGGTATTTTGGGAGCCATGGTATTTGCCTCTACTTCTCACTTCCTAGTTGAAGAGAAGATAGGAAGGGTCTCACAAGATCTTCTTTGGGGAGACATGAGCTTACAACAGTAACATACACATTATTGCTGATATGTGCACATTAATAACGTGCAATTGAAGGGTCATTTTGGCACAGATTATGTTTTGAAATTCCAAAGGCACCCATGATTAGGGATGGCATGTTCAAGTCACGCAAAGGGTCACTTTCTCGCGAATTTAAAAGTTCTTAAATAGACACTCTTGTTTGATTATCCCAATCCCTGCCAAACTCAGTGAAGTTATTAGATCATCCTCATCGATACTCTGCCAACAAAAAGGAACGGAGTTTCAGCAAGTGTGCCTCAGCTTCTTTTTCAACCGCCGTCTGTAAAATCACACGCAGAAGATGCCTAAGTTGACGTGCAGTGGACCGCGGCTCACCATGCAGACCGCATCAGCAGTCCACGGGAACGTGGGGGCAAACGCTGGCACTAACCTCTCCCTCTCCAGGTGTTGGCTCCTCCAGGAGCCCCAGGCTTTCCAACTGGCCGCATTTGACTCGCTCCCTTATTCTGAGGTTGGAGGGGTTGCAAGAATCACCACATCTAGGGAGATGTGCCTTTTAAGAGCAGGGTCTGGAAAGAATCACGTTTAACCTACAGGATTGGCATAGAAATGATGGAATTGCCTCCATTCCAAAAGGCACAGGGTGTAGACTCTTGGAGGAACCTGAAACATTTAGTCTTTGACACCTCCATTTCATAGATGAGAAATCTGAACCTCCAAATATTATTTACCCGGTAACACAACGGTGATGCGGAGCTTGCCTTCCTGACATCTGGTGGGTCCTCTTTACATTTTGCTCCCTGCTTCCCATTTGTGTGAGTGAAGCCTGGGAGTGTGGGGTCTTCTAAGGGCCCCTCTTTGTTCTCCATCTCCAGAGGACAAAGCCTGTGTCAGGCAACGATGTCCTGGGTAAGAGGCCCTCCATGAACCGGGCAGGCCCGCTGCAGTACACGGATGCACCGCTGGATGCCTGAGCCCGGGCTTTGGATGATTGCTGCTCAGTGCAGCAGCTTTATGAAAACATTAAATGTCATTACTTATTTCTTCATGTCCAAAATGTATACTTCAACATTTTTTCTCTGTAGACAAGTGTCACTTTTACTGCAATCTTCAGGCCAGATGTTCCTGGTATAAGTGGTAACAGCTGCCACGCTGGCAGACGTGTGGCTCCGGCTAAGTCACTTTCCAAAGACCCCAAGGCCCTCTCTGCAAAAACACTGGCATGACAGGAGAAACCCATACCTGGCCCTCCCAAGCCGCCTGGGGAAACCACGAGGAAGGCTGGAATGGGGCATTTGGGTGGGCAGGTTGCCAAACCGCGACTGCATTTCCCTCTTCCTCGGTGATGAGCTGGAGTCTCTGGATAGGGAGAACTGCCTTGCTCCTTCCCTGCGGGCTTCCCTTCAAAGCAGCGTTTATAGTGCCATCACCCATTATCCACGTCCTCATTTGTCTGGGCACCAAGTCATTTCCCTGGCTTTCTGTCACCCTCACCATAGCCTGCTATGATCTCAAGTTGATGTTCTATTGTTTGTGAATTTTGCTCCAGTTGTAGCCGCCTGGTAGCATTTATCTTCTGTGCTCCCTTGGGCTTTGGTGAATTCTTCAATAAGGTTCCATCTCAGCGCCAGCCTTTCCAGAAAATGCAGGCACAATTTGCTTCCATCTTCAGTGAAGACTGAAGACTCGATTCAGCCAAAAAATAACTCTTTCCTTTGTAATTTTTGGCTCTCGGGCCAAATAGCCTATTATTCGAGAATGCCATCCTGTTAAGTAAGGTTGAACTTATAAGACATGCAAATACAAGGACAGACACAAATGCTCTCCGGACAGCACACAATGTATCTGTGGGTGGCTGCAGCATGATGCTCCCTCCAAGAGGTGGCGAGCTCATTCAAAGTTCTGGCTCCTTCAGACAGGAGTGAGGCCAGCACTGGGCAGGAGTAAATCACTTTGGTGATGCTGGAATCTGGCTAGATATGAACTCAAAGGACAGAAGGCCTCCTAGGTCTGAACTTTTAAGAGGCCAGTGGTAGCAGAGTGGTCTCCTGGAGTAGCCTAGCCACTGTCTCTCCCTCCAGGATCCTGGGTCTCAGCCCTGGGAAGAAGCCACTTTCACCACAGAAAGACCAAGAAGTGACAGAAAGGGTGGCTTTGGGTCCTAACCTTGCCTCTCACTAGCTACGTGGTCTTGGGCAAGCTCCTGAACCACCTGAAGATTTATCTGTAAAATGCAATGAACACTTGTTCTTTGAGATTATTGTGATTAATGACCCAACATCCATAAAGCTCCTGGCACAGAGGGAAAAACTGATCAATGTTGTTTCTTTCTTCTGCAGGGACCAGATTATGGTTTTGTCACTTCTTTATTCATGAGAGACACAGAGAGAGATACAGAGACACAGTCAGAGGGAGAAGCAGGCTCCCTGTGGGGAGCCTGATGAGGGACTCAATCCCAGGACGCCAGGATCACGACCTGAGCCAAAGGCAGACACTCAACCACTGAGCCACCCGGGTGTCCTGGTTTTGTCACTTCTTGAACTGAGTGGTCTTTTAAGTGAATAAAATCAGGACCATTTTCAAGCCTGCTGCTACAAATAGAGTCAGAGCCACAGTGCCAGTTACTACACCAATGTCACTCAGGTTCAAATTCATCTTCACCTTCTGTGGTGTTGGGGCCAGGACCCTGCAAACCATATTTTCCCTCTCCCAGCTGTTAGGCTTTGCAAACAGGGGAACCTGGAGACAGTCTGCTCACCGCTTCTGTCAGTGTCACCCTACCACTGCCTGTCACTCAGCCTCCCCCCAGCCTCTTCCCAAGCTCCCAAGCCGTAGCCTCATCATGCCCTTGGCAGGTGCTGTCTCCAAATGCCAGTGCCTCCCCCACACACACACACACAATGGACTGGGAGAGCTGAGCCTCTGATCCATGGATTTCCTCTTCAGAGCTCCTGAGATTTCTAGAAGTGGTAGGGAAGTGCTACCTCCCCAGAAGGCTTAGCCCCAGCTCTGCAAGGTCCTCCTTCCAGCTTCTAGGTTCTGATGAGCCCAACCTCTGCCTTTGTTTCCCCACCTCTACCTTTGTGTCACTGTGGTGCTTCCACTGTTCTTTCTTATACTCCTTCACTCATCCAACCCACTTTCTCTATTGAATTCTCTGTGGAAATGCCTAGCATGGTTAATTTTCCCAGCTGGACTCTGGCCACTCCAGGGACCATCTATCCCAGTTTGCCCAGACTATCCTGATACTGTATACTACTTTTCCTGGCATTTTGTCTTGTTTAGCATTTATCTCACACAAAATTGTCTTGGTTTCTAATGCAAATTGTAAAGACACCTTAGAGGTAGTTGCCCTTTTAGGAGGCCACAGGGGAAGGACTTTAAGCCCTTGCATGTATTAGGCTTCTCTCTGTAGATTTCCGTCATTTCTCTTTGATCCAGAGCCATATTCATATTCCCTACTTTGGAGCAGGCATTCCCATCGATTGTTTAAGAAGGGGAGAGCTTCTTGCAGCTTAGAACTGGAGCTGCAAGGGGAGAGCTTTTGCAGCTTAGAACTGGAGCTGCAAAAGCTTTGCCCATAAGTCCTCTTTCTTGTGATTCTACAAATTAGCCCCTGCTGGCTATCTTCATCCATCCAGCCCAGCCCAGCCTCATCTACTAAGGAAGCAACTGCTCCTATTTTTGAATGCCTTATATAAAGACTTAATTTTTTTAAATTTTGAAAATGTTTTCATACCACGGTCTCCTTTCCCATGCAATCCTAAAATCACTGGAATCCCTGTTATCCCCAAGTTCTTGATCAAAGTATTCTCCCCTCGCCTGGAATGATACTCTCCTTCTACTCACAGATGATCCTCTTTTCCTCAAGTGTCAACCTCTCCTCAAGCCCTGCCCCCCAGCCAGTGCCTTCACCCTCTTACAAACCTATTTCATGAAACTTTCTACCTTGCTTTTGGCACTCTACCGCCTTTTATTGGGTTTGGTAGCTTTGATTTATTTTTTGAATATTATTTTTAAAGTGAGGGGGTGGGGAAGGGGCAGAAGGCAGGAGGGAGAGAGTCTCATGCAGACTCCCTGCTGAGCACAGAGCCTGATGTGGGGCTTGAGCCCATGACCTTGTGATAATGACCTAGCTGAAATCAGGAGCCGTGCACAGAACCAAATGAATGACCCAGACACTCTGGTTTGGTATCTTTTATAATGTGGCCTCATATTGCTGTAATTTTTAATGCATCTTTAATTTGTCAATTTGGCCAGTTGGTAAGTTCTCCGATAGAACTGTCTGGACTTCATCTTTGAATCCCTCACAAGCACCCATCAATCTTCTCTGGTCTAGTAACATCTGACTTCTTCTACTTAGTCCCCTTTGCTCATCCCTCTCACCCCCCCCTTCCTAACCTACATGTGTACCAGGATATTTTGCACCTCTGCACTTTTGTTCAAGTTGTTTCCTGTACTTGGAGCTCCCCTCCCCCGTTACCCGACTCATCCCTCCAGATTCCTGGTGAAGCCTCCTCCGATACCCCAGCTGAGCTGAGTAACCTCCTCTCTACTGCCATCGTTCCCGTTACAACCTCTGTCATTGCACTTAGCACATTATACTGAAATCACCTCCTACATGCCTGTCTCTTCTGATGGGCTTCTCCATAAGCGCTGAGGATAAATGATGTGTCTTGTGCACCTCTGTGCTCACAGGACGTAACACAATGCCTGTCACATAGGAAGCACTTGATAAATGTGTGTTGACCTAAACTTAATACATTTTTGCTGAATGATTGAATGACATCGAGGCGGCAAATCCATGAGCTGCCATTTTTCTCCCCTGGACACATATTTATCTCCTTCTTCCCCTGCCAAAACCCCAACGATTGCTTCACTGTGCTGCATAATCTTTCTGTCAGGTCTCTGACACACAAAACACATGTAATCGTTCCATTATGAGGGCTGGCACTAAGTTTAAGCTGAGTGTACAGATTTATTAGATCTTGTACCAGGAAACTAGTGAGGCAGAGAGTTTAGGGGGATTTCCAAAGGGGATGTAAACTGTTCATGAGCCCTTGTACTTCGAGGCAATTCTATGTTCCTGGGGGGGGCCTCAACTGTCCTTGCAGATTGTGTTCCTCTATCTTCGTTTGAGAGATGCAGGCAGGCTACTGCTACAGACTGATTTGTAGAAGAAAAGAAGGGTCAAGGGCAATGAGCAACCTGCACATTCCATACTTGCCATAGCCACACTTAATGACTAGAATGCCCCACACCATGGACTCACTGTTTCTGTGTAAAGACAAGTTACACACAGTTTAGACATCTGGTCACCTGAAGCACATTTTGCACACTGGCTAGTTTGCTATGTTGCTATGACTGTGTGTTCCTACTCTCAGAAAGGAAAGGTATTGGGTGCATTTGACAAGAATGCCTAGCAGGGGTTCTAATGGTCTCCAAGTGTTTGCTGACCCTGTTGCCCCAGGAATCCAAACTTTAAAGCTCCATCTAAATCTCATCTCCTCTAAAAAGTTTCATCAACCATTTCAGCCTCTAGGACTCTCTCTTGAAGCTCTGAAGATGAATGGTTCCCAGTGTGGTGCTCCACTGCACTATTGTAAAAAGACCGTGTAGTGCAGAGAGCCCTGGATTGGGATTTATAAAGCTTATATCCTTGTCCCAGGTTCCTTCGTGATATTGTCTAGATCCCTGCACACGTCACTTCTCCCTCTTCTTCTCTCCTCCTTTCCTCCTCCTCCTGTCCCTCCATCTTCTTTGTCCTCCCTTGTTTTCTTTTCCTCATCCTTCTCCTTCTCCCCTTCCTCCTGCTTCTTTTCTTCTATAATGAACAAAATATCCCTTTCATGCTGAATTGCCAAATATATGGGAAGGATCTTCACGACACATTTGTGAAAATAGTGTTTAGGATACAGAGTGCACAGAGTAAAAGATGGTGGTGGCAGAAGGGAAGTTTTGTAGATGTTTTTATTTCATAGAACCTGGCTGCCTTCAGGAGGGGAGTGGCAACAAGAGGCAGGCACTTGTTGCAAAGGGTCAAACGAATTTGGGAAGAATGAATTCCACAGATGGAGTTCAAGCTTGAATTGAATGAGCAGTCACTACCTCAATATTCCCCAAGGGGGCCTTAAACCAAAGGATGGATCATTGGTAGGGTGGCCAAATTCTGGGAACAACCAGAGCCACCGCTGTTTCTTTCATTCATTCAAAGTACAGCTCACAAGCTTCACTGAGAACCAGACACTGGAAGGCACCAGAGACATGGTGGTGAAGAAGGTACAATCCTTGTCCTTATTAAAGTTTCTAATTGACTGGGGGAGACAATGGCAAGGCATTGTGGGTATTACAAAAAAGGGGAGCACAGGGTGCTTCTAAAGGACATAGGATGGGTACCTAGCTTGGTCTCGAGAATTCAAGGAGGGTCTTTCTGGACAAGGTGACATCTGACTCAGGGAAGCAGACTGCAAATAAGGAATAACTACTAAAAAGCCTGAGAGTAGGGGTCTGAAGCTCCCGTTCACTGGACTGCCCGGGGAGAGATATATCATGAAGCTGGGAAAGCTGAAGCTTCAGGTCCTCTCACTCAGGCCCTCTCCAAGATTCTGACAACAGTCAAGCAACTTGTAATCTTATATGTTCCTGTCAAATTATAGAAAGTTAAGATTAGTTAACTTATTAACTAATTAAGTTAACTTAGTTAACTAAGAGATTAGTTAAGATTGCTGCTTCTTTCCATTTTGACTTTCTATCAGCCATTTCCTGCTATGGATAGATGGCCTCCTATACTCACTTTGCAGAATGACTGTGCACTGTAACATGAAGGTGAAGACCAGAGGTACCATTGGGCTGTGCATTGTTTTGAGGTGACCCTACCAGAAGTATGTGGGTAGAGCAAACAAATGAACAAAACCACATAATTGGAGCTAGAAGCTAGGGTGGGAACGTTTTTCCAATTTTAACTCTTATATGAGAACCACTTGATGGAGGTTTTCTCAAACCTTAAAAGTTTACAGAATTACCAATAGCAAGCTGTAAAACTAAAATAAAGTTCCCTAAACTATAAACGGTAAAAAATAAATTTTGTCCCATCATGCTAGAAGAAAGACTAAATTATCTTTATTTCTCTATATCAAAATTTTTCTTAAATGAAAAAGGTCACCAAAGAGTACATAGCCAAAAATGTTGAGATAATCCACTACGGAGGTATATCAGGCAATTATTAAAAATAGTTATCTGGGGATCCCTGGGTGGCTCAGCGGTTTAGCACCTGCCTTCGGCCCAGGGAGTGGTCCTGGAGTCCTGGGATCGAGTCCCACATCGGGCTCCCTGCATGGAGCCTGCTTCTCCCTCTGCCTATGTCTCTGCCTCTCTCTCTGTGTGTCTCTCATGAATAAATAAATAAAATATTAAAAAAATAAAAATAAAAATAGTTATCTTTCTGGATTTTGTGACACATATTGTATTTGTCAGTTCTTTAAAATATGTAATTTGGGGGCTTTCTTTTCTTATTCTAAATAAATATTACTTCCACATCAAATTTTGTCTTTGTAATTTTGAATTCTTTTTTCTTAAAGAGGGTCTCCCAAATTGGACAAGCTTCAGGCTTTTCCAAAACTTGACTTACCCTGGCTGATCAAGTGAGTTCTTCTCCCTAAATCCTAGTACTTCTTGCTTGTTATGCAAAACCAGTGCCTGAATAATATTCCACTGTATACATAGACCACATCTTCTTTATCCATCCATCTTTCGATGACACCGAGGCTCCTTCCACAGTTCAGCTATTGTGGACATTGCTGCTAGAAACATTCAGCCATTAGAAACGACAAATACCCACCATTTGCTTCAATGTGGATGAAACTGGAGGGTATTATGCTGAGTGAAGTAAGTCAATCGGAGAAGGACAAACATTATATGGTCTCCTTCATTTGGGGAATACAAAAAATAGTGAAAGGGAATAAAGGGGAAAGGAGAGAAAATGAGCAGGAAAAATCAGTGAGGATGACAGAACATGAGAGACTCCTTACTCTGGGAAACAAACAAGGGGTGGTGGAAAGGGAGGTGGGCAGGGCGTTCGGGTGACAGGATGACAGGCACTGAGGGGGGCACTTGACAGGATGAGCACTGGGTGTTATGCTATATGTTGGCAAATTGAACTCCAATAAAAAAATTAAAAAAAAAAAAACAGTTTCTGAGGCATGTAATGTGCCTTTCCTGGATGCTGTGCCCCGTTTTCTGAGAGCCACTGGCTTCCTTACCCCAGAGCTGAACCCTTAAGGGCCTGAGGAACCTAGAGACCCCTGGAAGTATGCTTTCAACTGGAGGATTTGTGGGTGGAGACACCAAGAGCTTGGGTAGGGTGCAGTTTGGGCAGCCAAGAAAACTCTGTAGTACATGCACCCTCAGGACACTGCCCTTCAATGAGATTTTAGGAAAGCATGATAGAGAATATAAGGGGAGGCCTGGGCTAGAATTGGGATATATGCGGCCTCAAAGGGGTGGAAGAAATAAAAGCAATGCTTGTCAAAGTCAGGCAGAGGCCTACTTTGCAAAGCTTCCAACCCCTTCCAGGTGGCAGAGAAAATGAGGTCTGAACAGCACTTGGTGACGCAGCAGACAACAGGGGACCCCAGCCTGTGGGCCTGTACTTGGAGGAAAGGTCACAGTCTTTAGGCAATGACAGTTGGATACCCTGGGGCAGCAACAGCTCAGGGAAGAATGAGGGAACCAACAGACAGAGCCGGGAAGGTCAGAAAAGCTGGAAAAGCTAGACTCAGTTTGCCCTGGAATTGGTTGGCTAATTGCAAAGAGAGATACTCTTCTGTCCCCATAATTTTTTCCTCTTTGGGCAAATACCTAAAATGTACTTTGGAAACTGATAAACTAAAGGGCAAGACTGCTGTGTTAGTCAGGCTTCTGTAGAGGAAAAAGGATCAATAGAAGATAGACATCCATATACATGCATGCATGGATGCATTCTGCATACATAGGTTTATGTATATGTAGTTTCATGATAAGGAATTGGTTCATGTGATTACAAAGGCTGAGAAGTCCCAAGATCTGCAGTGGGCAAGCTGGAGACCGAGGGGCTGATGTTTAGTTTCAGTCTGAGTCCAAAGGCATAAGAAACGGGTACACACAGATAGCTTGAGTTCCTATCTGAAAGCTGGCAAAAGCAGACCCAAGAAGAGCCAATATTTCAACTCAAGTCCAAAGGCAGGAAAAGCCCATTGGCCCAGCTCATCCAGTCAGGCAGGAGGCAATCCCTTTTACTCAACCTTTCTGTTCTGTCCAGGTCTGCAACTGACTAGATGAGGCCTGCCCACATTGGGCACGGCAATCTACTCTACCTAGCCAAGGATTCAAATGTTAATCTCATTGAGAAACACAGGGATAAACCCACAATAATGTTTCACCAACTATTTGGATACCCTGTGGCCAGTCAAGTTGACACATAAAATTAACCATCACAACCTCCTACCTCCTTCACCTTGTCTCCTGGAAAATGTTAATAGCTGGAAGAAATGAGGGAACATGCAACACTGGCCTTGTAGGGCCTGGAGAAATAAAAGTTATCCCACCTTGCCCTTTTGCAGGAGCAGGGGTTACTTCTGGGGATGTCATGTATCCCAAACATAATTTTAACTGTTTGTTGATTGCTTCTTATTTTCCAAATCAGATTTAAAGTTCTCTGAGGACAGAGAACTTTCCCCTTTCCCCCAGACACACACCAGTCACTGAAGGCAGAGCTTACTATAGGCCAAATAATTCACAAAGTGCCAAGGTGTTTGCTAGCATCATTACCTGAAACATTTATTGCACTCTTTAAGGAGGAATGGTCTCCTTCTTCCAGAATAGTCTAGAACTCTATTCTATAGATGATGTATAAAATATGTAAAGACCCTAAAACAGCTAATTTCTACAATAAGGAATAAAATTAAGCTAGTGCAGAAGTCCATTGCAAAAGTAATCATTCTTTATTTAAGTGCTGTCTTGTGCCTCATCATAGGGAATACAGAATAGTGTTCTCTAAGTCTGGACCCCTACACCATGCACAGAAATTCAAACAAGATCATATGAAATTCAAGTACATAATTTTTGGGGTAATTATTAACTATTTGAAAAAAGGAATAAGAGTTTAACTTAAAGAATGATTACATGTGATTTAAAAAATCTAAACAAAACCGATGTGAATAAGTTTGTTTTTCCTGCCAAAAAAAGCTTTAAAATCTTTCAATCTTTATCTTTAAATCTTTTTATCTTATTGTTGATGCAGTTATATTTTAAAATCCCCACTTTTAACAAGGAAATTTATAAGACTTCTATTCTATTTCTTCAAGATTTTATAAATTAAAAAAAAAGATATTGAGGCCACACTATAGGTGACTCTGCTTTATATTTAGTAGAAGAAAAAATTATTTGGGAAAATTAAGTTAAGGGCCACTCAACTTAATGAATGAAATGAAAAATGAAATGAATGAAATGAAAAAAAAGTTACCAATTCAAATCCTTATGTTCGTGTTCAAAAAAGAAAATCAAATATTTTGGATTCTGAAGCATAAGTCTTAGAGTCACAAAGTGCCTCCAAGATCACATGTGGGCACTTAAATTCTAAAAACACTAAAGGAAGTTATGCGGAAATTCTTCTGATGGAATAATAGGCACTTGGTCATCAAGGAATCATCTTTATCCAGCACAGGTAGACACCTGCTCAGAACTTGGAATGCTGAGGTGTAAACATCATGTTCCGGCCCCCCTTCTGGGTGCTTACTCAGGTCTACATTGTGCCATGGGGCCAACAGAAGTAGATGCATGGGAAAGAATGGGATTCTGGTCCCAAATGGCCAAGGTCAGGAAGTATCCCTGCTTTCTGACTCGGGCTGCTTCTCACCATCAGCGCTGACTGCTCTCCTGTGTTTCTGCCTCACTCTCTGATGGCTGCACTGTGTCCACTCAGAGCAGACTTTCGGTGAGTCCATCCTGCAGCTCGCCTGCCTGCACTCTTCTTGCTGGTCTGCTTTCACAGGCTCTAATGAACCCAGCAGCAGCTCCTCTGCTGCAACTCCTAGCCCTTTCTGAGGGTGTTGTGCCCTCCTCCAAGATGGGAATCTGGAGGACTGTTTTATCAAGAAAAAGCTGAATTGTAGGCCTTTCCTGTTTTCCCCTTTTTCCCACCTGCAAGTGACATAGATACTGGCCCCACAGCAGCCAGATTGCTCAACTCCGAGCACTTGGGCACTACTTGCCCACTTTCTGATGTGGCCAAGTCTGGGGTCACAGGAAAACAAAAGGAGTAAGGGAAATAGCCACTGCACAATGCTCCATGTGGATGGCTGCCTCTTGGAGCTCACCTCCAGAGAGTTCTGCTAAATGAAAAAGCCCAGAACATCAGGCTTTGACAGAACCCTTGAGATTTTATTAACCCCCTAATTTTATGGCTTGGAATATTAAAACTAAGAGAGATAAACTTTCTAAAGTCAGGATGTTAGAGACTGGCTGAAGCCTGGTGTGGGTAACTCCCTGCCCCGCACTCTCTCTACTCTATAAGGCCACACCCTTATTAAATTATTGCCTTAATAACACCATCAAACCAACTTTGCTCACTCACATTCTTAATGGCAAGGTACTGACTAAAATGTCACTTTGAGGACTTGAGAACTGTTTTGTGGTCTCTCCACTCAGCGATTTGCTCAGATGGATACTCTCTGTCTTCCAACAGATGGAGAAATAGGTGACTGATGTCCAGGCTGGGGAAACACCTGGGGGATGGCTTCTGAAAAACCACAGTGGGAAAAAACCTCCAGCCTATTTTTAACCTCACCCCCTTTTAAATAACCATATTTATATTTGGAATACGTGAAATGGTTAACTCTGTAGAGGAGAGTCAGAGAGGGTACCTAATCCCAGCTTGATGCAATTACTTTCACATGAATTTAAAATAAAATTAAAGTTAACAGTTTAAACTGATGTTTGAGGGTTTTAAAAAGATTTAGTTTCCTTTGGAACCACTGTGTTATTTGATCCAGTACAATCTTTTTGAGCTCCATGCATAACATCTCTACCCAAGTACCATTACTACTAGATTATGCCCATAGGTTGAGTTACAAATGTCTAAAAATCTTAAAATTATTAAGCTCAGATTAGAGTGTTCAAAGACTATGGTGTTATTTTAGTCTCCTGCCATATCCTCCATTTACTATAAACTTGTTATATTGGCATTCAAATAAAATGTCATAAAGCAAGTATGTAAGGAGGTGTTTGGGGTTTGTTTCAGGCCTCTGCGAGCCAAGTTTGCATGGCAACCAGGATGTATAACAGAAACACTCAAATAGTCTTCATAAAAGAAATGCTGAGCAGAGCTCAGGAGTGGGACAGTTTCTAAGCTGGGTCACACCATCAAAGCTGGTCAGAGCAATGACGGGTCCAGATAGGGACAGCATGTCACCCAACATTGTCTCAACAGGATTCTGAGACCCCTCCGAGCAGCTGCCAAGTGCTAAGGCATCAGAGGCCAAGCCTCTAGAGATGCAACTTCGTGGAATTTGCAGATGTTACAGTTGGAAGGCCTTTTCAAGGCCATTTTACCAAACCCTTTGTTTTATGGGTGAGGAGATGGAGACCCAGAGCTGTGATTTGCCCACAACCTCAGAGGTCGGCTGTAGACTCCTAGCAGAAGAATATGGATGGGTATGCTCTCATCCATGTTCTCTGGGTTAGTGAATTCTCTTTTGTTTCCCAACTGGGCATCAATTACAACTGTTCTGAATTAGGACAAAAAAAAGCCAGGGTGGAGGCAAAAGGCTTTCATTTGGACATTGCCTAAACAATACTCATAGGGAGTCTTTCTGTGCTTCCCAGACCAATATGCCTGGTAGATCTTTCCTTAGAAGACCCATCTCATGAAATCAGACAAATGGTGCTTTGTTTCCACCACAGAGAAGGGACTTGTCAGACCTGAGTTAACCCACCTGCCACCATACGGAAGGGAGAACTCTCCTTTGGCGTCCTTTGTGTTTCTGAAACTGAAGGGTGCAAGGGTGGTTACCTGGAATGAGGCTGCCGCAGAGCCAGGTGAGGTGGGATCCATGAACCAGGAACTTATCAAAAGCTTCAATCTATCGGCAGCCACCAAAGAAGATGCATCATATATGAACAGCATGAGAGTTGCCTGTCGATTTCCAAACCTCCTGACAGCCCCATGGTCTTCTCACCCAGTACTCCTAAGAGAGAGTGACTTGAAGCCCATGGTAAATACTACTCTAAATTGTGGGGATCCCTGGGTGGCGCAGCGGTTTGGCGCCTGCCTTTGGCCCAGGGCGCGATCCTGGAGACCCGGGATCGAATCCCACATCAGGCTCCCGGTGCATGGAGCCTGCTTCTCCCTCTGCCTGTGTCTCTGCCTCTCTCTCTCTCTGTGACTATCATAAATTAAAAAAAATAAAAATAAAAAAAAATAAATTGTGAGTTCCTCTGAGATCACAAAGTAGAATAAGAAGAGAAGTAAGAAAATGGGTGTTCAGCACTGCTGGGAAAATATGCTACATTGTACGAGAATCTATTGCATAAAATCTTAAAACGAAACCCATATTTACATCTACTAAAATTAAAAATCATGATGAGTTTCTCCTATTCCTGCCTTTTTTTAAAATTCAAAACCAATACTCTGCAAACCCATTTCCTCCCCATTCGTCCCTAAAGGCAACCAAGCAGAATTCCTCTAGTCTCCAGGATATGTGTTTATGCATATGTGCAAAAATGAACTCCTAGTGTACACTTTTCTCCAGATTTATTTTACCCCCACTCATTTTCAGTTCCAAGAAAATCTCTACTTCTATAGTTTTCTTTTCATAAGAAAGAGCTTTCATTACAGCAATATCTGGGTCCTCTGCATATTCCTTACTCATCCCTTCCCACAGACAAGAGGTAAGTTATCTGATTAATGAGTTTGGAAGAAACAATCTTGTTGCTGTCTCTCTATGTTGGGTGTCAGGTTCTGCAGGATGCAAGCAAACCCCTGATCTTCTACCATGGGGCAGAGGGCAGCTCTCTGCAAAGAAGGCCCATGACTGTGAACTATAGGCCAGCAAACTATGCAAGATTGTATAATTTAGAGGAAGTGCTAGGGAGACCATCAGACCACTGAAGTAAACCACATTCCTCCAATCAGCTATATTAGTAACATATATGAGATACTTTAGGTAAAGAACTCAGGAACTTTTTCATCCCTCCATACCTTGAGGAAGGTGGAGAGAAACTGTCCGAACTTGAGTATAGTTAAACAGGGTCCTTTTCAGGGAATGAAAACAACAATCATAGGAAGATTGGTGGCCACTGAAATAATAAGACACAAGTTGCCAAGAACCCACATGATTTTGTTTGGTACAGCTAAGAGCCTGAATATTAAAAAAATAAAAATAAAAAATATAAGGGGAACCAAGGTGGCTCAGTTGGTTAAGCGTCTGCCTTCAGCTCAGGTCATGATCCCAGGGTCCTGGGATCGAGCCCTACGTTGTCAGGCTCCCTGCTCAGTGGGGAGTCTGCTTCTCTCTCTCCCTCTGCCCCTTTCTCTGGTTCCTGCTCTCTCTCAAATAAATAAAGTTTTTCAAAAAATTAAAAATATAAAACACTTTATGGAGTTTGCATTCTGATGATCTTTACTTGAAGTGAAGTGGGATGGGAAAGCAAGGATACCATAAATATCTAGAGTGGGTTTGCCAGAGAAAACCCAGGACACCCAGTTAAATTTCAATTTCAGATAAACAATAATGTGCTAGGATAGTCCAAATATTATACAGGACATACTAAAAATTATTTCTTGTTTATCCAAAATTCAAATTTAACTCGGTGTCTTAATTTTTTGACATCTTTATTGAGTAATAATTCATATGCCATAAATTCACCCAATTAAAGTCCACACTTTAACGGTTTCTAATATATTCACAGGGCTATACAACCATCACCACAATTTCTGTTTAGAACATTTTCATCACTCTAAAAAGAAGCTAGTACCCATTAGTGGTCACTTCACATCTCTGCCCCCAGCCCTTAGCAGACACTAATATACACTCTGTACCATTAATCTATGTTTTGTCCCCATACCCTCACCTTCCTGGACATTTCATATAACGGAATCACACAATCCATGGTGCAGCCTGTATCTTTAGTTCTTAAATCTGACAGCCCTGGCTTAAGCCAACCTGGATGGCAATGATGGGTAATGGCCACCCGAGAAAATGCAAAGGGAAAATAAATATGCTGGAGCAGGTGGGGAAAGTGGCATGTTGAGAATCTGGAGGAGCTGCCCTTCCCTACATTATGGATTCTTCCCACAGGCACCAAAACCTGAGTGCAGCCAGCCACTCTGGCTAGTTTAAGGAGGACTTTTTTTTTCCTAAAGGAAACTCTCAGCCATTGTAGGAGAGTCAGAGACTCAGAATAGGGGCTGTACCTTCTGGAGCAACACCTACGCACATCACAGAATTGCTTGCAAGGGGGATCCCATGATTGCCACGTTCAGGTGCTGTGGCCAGGACCCCTGCCACCTCTGCACCTGAAAGCCTTGTGTGTCCACCATGCTCCCCTATCCTCCCAGAATAGAAAAAGATTCCATGTTGACTCTCCTCTTGACCAGCATGCAAGAAGTATAGCAAATGCATAGATTTCACGAGGAGGTCCATCTTCAATTCTTGCTGCCTGGGGTGGTGAGTATAACTGGCAGTAACTGGATTCATCATCCTGTGTCTTGGCTACCTAAAGATTGACCCGTCATGTGAGAAAGGTACAGGACAGGTGTTCACAAGATTCCAGGCCAATCTGAGTATGACACCTCTACCATCTCTTTTCCCCGGCTTGCTTGGGACAATGTAGAAATGACTGCTGGCATCAGAAAGGCGAAACTGGGTAAAGGAACGATGGCAGGCAACTCCTTGATGGCAGCAGAAGACCCGGGGCCCTTTGAACAGAGAAAGCACCAGCAGCCCAAGAATACTGGGTGGGACAGTTAGGATGCCTGCAGCTCCTAAGCACCTTATTTTTGGAATCTCCATCCCAGGATAACAAATATATTAAAATTCACCCACATCCCTCATTAAACATAATTTTTTCCCATACATTCTTTTGGGAAATCTCTTTGCCATTTGGCACTTAAAACTATTTATATTGTTTCGAGTGCTTTGCTCCATTTAAAAATTGTAATGACTAATTCACAATTATCAAGCAAGCTCAGGAATTCTTATGAAATAATAGAGTCAAGCAAGCAGTTCCTTTCAAGTATAATGAATTTTTTTTTTTGCTAATGTCAAATTTTAACAAGGAAAACATTCGGTATAATGCGACATTTTAATGACATCATTAACAAATCCTTGCTTCTGGTCTTTCAGTTTTCTATTTGTCCTTTGGATACAAATAATAATTTCCTGTTTCCACCCTTTACAAGGAACCCTGAAAAGCTTCCTGGATAACACAACAACATGAGGCTGTTCCTATACAAAATTATCTGTGGGTTAGGGTGGGAAAAAATATGATTTAACAAAATTAAAGATGAGAGAATAGAATCCTACTGTAAGGCTGCACATCATTCTGGATGAGGGTTTTCCTCAAACTGCTCATTCCTCTTCTCCCTCTTCTGGTCTTTATAAAGACCAGAAAACAGAAAACCTCATCTGAACTGTACCTTTTGAGGGAAAGTAAATTCTCAGCCAAGATGGTAAGGGACTCCAAGAGAATTTATCCATGTTGTCTCAATACAAAGAAGGTTAAACTGACCTGCTCTCCATAAGCATGAAAAAGGTTGGGAAGAGCATGCAAATATATGATAATAGGAGAGATAAAGGGGCACCACATACAAAAGACAGCATCTAATCAAGATGACCTCAGAGATGAGATGTTCAAACAACAGAATAAGAAAAAAAGGAAGTTTTTAGAGTTAAGGAAATAAACCAAGGACCAAAACACCACTTAAGACTAATTAATTATATATTTTATATCACAGATATATAGATATGTATATAGATTAAAAAATATAGAGATATCTATTGGTGATACATATTTCCTGTGATACTGGATTTATTGATACCTGTGACATAGAAAATATAATTAATTAGAAACAGATTGAAACAGAGCTGACTACCTCAAATGAATTACTGGCACACAGGAAAAGTTTAAAAGAATACTACTGAATGTGAAGGGAGAAAGGATTATGATTTAAAAGCAATCAGAAGAGGTGCCTGGGGTGGCTCAGTTGGTTAAGCATCTGCTTTTGGCTCAGGTCATGATTCCGGGGACCTGGGAATCCTGTGTGGGCTCCCCGCTCAGCAGAGAGTCTTTCTCCCAATCCCTCTGCCTCTTCCCCTGCTCATGCTCTCTGTCTCTCTCTCTCAAATAAATAGATAAAATCTTTCTTAAAAAATAAAAGATAAAAGCAATGGGAAGAGGGGTGATACAATCAAACCTGAAGATGACTGGAGTCTCTGAAGTGGAGAACCCTGTAAGTAAAACAATATATACTCTAGTCCTAATAAAGAAAAATTCAAGGGACAAAGGAACTATCAAGTCTACTGATTGAAAGTCACGCTATTTGCAAAGAAAAGCAGATACAGAACAACTGAATCTATGCCATAGCCAGCTTACCTAACGAATTTCAAGGAAGCATTAAAAACTAAAAACAAGGATAACAGAATTAAGACAAAATATGTATATGCGTATGTATGTAATATTAATTATGCTAACACATGTAAAGAGAATAAGCCAATCTAGTAAAATTTTCATAGATTGTGTCACAAAAACTAAATCCAAACATACTGCATACAAGAGAAGCTTCTATAACAGATCGCTGAAATACTACAAATAACAGGATAAACAAAAGCACCTTGTAGAAATCCCACCCCTCCCCAAGTTATAGAGGAATTCTCCTATGTTTTTGGCTTATATTTATAGATTCATTTTTTTTACATTTACATTTTTTGTTTGGAACTTTCTCTCGTATATATTGGGAGAAATGGATCTGGTTTTATCTTTTTACAAATGACTCTCCAGTTTTCCCCCAACACAGTGATATAAAAGGGTTATTTTTGCCCCAGTGATCCTAGGAATGACCATTATCATCCACAGTTTCACTTGTTTCTAGACTCTCTATTCTACAATTACCACAGTTGTGTTGTGATTTGTTTAGATATCTATGTGATATGTTTAGATACCTATTCCCTCTCATGACTATTCTTTCTCAGGGCCTTTCTAGTTATTACTGCAGGTTTGGTTTTTCCATGCAAACTTTGGAATCACCTTATCCAGTTCTAGGAAAGTTTTACTGGGAACTAATCAATGTTATCAATTAATTTATAAAGAACTAACATCTTGATGGTGTCAAGATGTCCTAAGCAAATATGAGCAGTATCTATAAGTCTACTTTTGTATTTTTCAAGAATGATCATATTTTTGAGGTGCTTGGGTGATGCAGCTGGTTGAATGTCCAACTCTTGGTTTCTGCTCAGGTCGTGGTCTCCCTACATAGGGCTCCACCTCAGTGTGGACTCTGCTTGAGTTCCTCTCTCTCCTTTGCCCTCTGTCCTGCCCCTGCTCAAAAGCTCTCCATCTCCAAAATAAATAAAATAAATGCTTAAAAATGACTATGGCTTTTTTTCATACAGTATTTGAACACTTCTTCCTAAATTTGTTCCTAAAGTATCTAATTTTCCAACACTATCAAACAGGTTTTCTCTTTCACTATATCTTCTAGCTGGTTATTATTTGCACATGTGAAATCTATTGATCTCCATAGATAACAAAGTATCTCAAAACACAATGTGCTGAGATCTACCCTACTCCACCTTTATTATGTCATGGGCTGCTAATCATCATCACTGAATCCATGAGAAGAAAGAGTTGTTGACTGAGGGAGAGATCCAGCCTAGGGCACAGGCCTGGCATTTGTGAGCTCCAGTTTATTTGCTCTTATCAGATCAATCTCTATTATCTAGATGAAGGCACAGGTGATGAAGGTAAATCATGACATTTTCTGATTCCATGCAATCTGACCTGCTTCTCATAGGATAGGAAGTCCCAAGAATACTTTTCTCAATGCATCACCATTAGAATTTCATTTGCATAAATTTAGGCTGGACATTTTTCTATGGAGCTCTTTTACATTTGAATTTCTATGGGGGGGCACCTGGGTGGCTCAGTGGTTGAGCATCTGCCTTTGGCTCAGGTCATGATCCCAGGGTCCTGGGATCGAGTCCCTTATCAGACTCCCTGCAGGAAGCCTGCTTCTCCCTCTGCCTATGTCTCTGCATCTCTCTCTGTATCTCTCATGAATAAATAAAATCTTGAAAAAAATTTCTATGAGGCTTCCTGGATGAGCTTCATACTGCTAGTGTAACCACCACAAGTTTAATGGCTTAAAGCTATACACATTTATTCTTGTATTCTATAAAGAGGTTAGAAGTTCAGCATGCAACTCATCAAGCTAAGCTCAAGATGCAAGGAGGGCTGCATTCCTTCTGCAGGTTCTAGGACAGAAATGTTTCCTCCTATTTCGGATTCTCGAGGCCAGCTATATTCCTCACTTCATGGCCCCTTCTTTCTTCAAAGTCACCACTCCAATCTTTGGTTTGGACTTCACATCTTTATTTTCTGACTGAAGCTTTCGCCTCCCTGTTATAAGGACCCTGTGATTACATTGGGCCCACCCAGATAATCCAGCAAAATCCCCCCAGATCAAGATGCTTGATTTAATCCTATCCGCAAGGTCCCTTTTGTGATGTAAGGGAATATATTCACAGGTTCTAGGGAATTAGAATGTGGGTATCTTTGGGGGCTATTATTTCGTCTACTACATTTCTCATTTACATTTTTTCTATAATTTAATGGTTGATGGAATATCTGGGAATAGATGCCTTCTGGGAAGCAACAGAGTATAGGAAAGAACCTAGACTCCAGAGTCTGATCAACCTGGATTTGAGCCCTGATGTTTTGCCTGACTCGCTGGGTGACCTTATGGAAGTAACTTTTTTAGGCCTCATTTTCTTCATCTATAAAATTGAGTAGATAATAATAATGTCTACTTCTTAAGGTTGCTGCAAGAAATAAATGACTTGACAATGTAAAACATTTAACTGTGTCCGGCACACAATTAGCACTCAATTTCTGTTAGTTGGGGTCTACTGGCACTTCAATTCAAAAAATGAAATCACTTTCCTGGGGCACTTAGGTGGCTTAGTTAGTTAGGCATCTGCCTTTGGCTCAGGTAATGATCCTGGAGTCCTGGGATCAAAACCTGCTTCAGGTTCCCTGCTCAGCAGGGAGTTTGCTTCTCCCTCTCCTTCTGCCCCTCTCCTTGTTCATGCTTTCTCTCTCTCTCTCTCTCTCTCTCAAATTGCAATTAATTAATCAAATAAATAATTTAAAAAATAAATGACTTTTTAAAATATTTTATTTATTTATTCATGAGAGAGAGACAGAGAGAGAGAGGCAGAGATACAGGCAGAGGGAGAAGCAGGCACCATGCTGGAAGCCTGACATGGCACTTGATTCTGGGTTTCCAGAATCACACCCTGAGCTAAAGGTGGCACTAAACCACTGAGCCACCCTGGCTGCCCACTAAATGACTTTTCAATGGTGCTGTATTAATACACTACTGGATTTATTTGGGCATTCTTAGATTTTGAATAAGTAAACTAATCTTTCCATAACCCAAGTTGGTCCCTGACTTTCCCAGCCCAAACAGGGCATACCATCAAGGAAGCCATTTATCAATGTAGGCACACACATATCCCTCTATGTCTCCACTCCCAGGAGTATCATATATTATTCTAGCAGAGTGGCAAAGACAGTGCAAGATCTGCTGTCTTAAGTCAGCACATGAATAACTAAGCTGAAGGGCATTCCTTATTGACATTGCTATACTTGGTATTTCAAATATTTGTTATGCACTCCTGTAATTATACAAAGAATCATCTAATCATCATATCTAATCATATTCTGGTTTGTTCTAGTCCCTGCCCACCTCCCAGTAACTATTTGTCTGGGGCAGCAGGCTATCAGAGAGAAATCCTTTTCACAGTGTGGTCCCAGCTTTTGTTACTTTATTTTGCAAGCTGGACTTGGTAAGTCTGTCTGCCAGTGTCCCTGTTCTTAGTATCTGCAATTATAATTGAATCCACACATTTAGATTTAATCATACAACCTCATATAATACATTGGTTGTCATAGTTTTCTATTGCTTTAAGCATATTTAATTTATAAGCTACTGTTTTTCTAATGACTATTTTTGGCAAAGGATTTTATTAGTATCTGCTAGACTCTCTTCCTTCCAGTTGGATCTAGTTGAAGTGTATGGACACTTATAAACACACACAAAAGAAACGAGTTAGTATGATTCTGTCTTTATGGTGCTTAAATTATTCCTTGTTCAATTTTTCTTTATTCAGTAAGATAGTATGAAGAGATTGGCCATAATCTAATCCCTTCTTGCCTTACAAGGAAAACAGACTTGCCCAATATCCAGCTCTCCATGATTTCAGAATTAAAAGTCTTTGAATTTTATTAAGATGGGTGATAGAGCTCTGCTATTCTGTGTGCTATCAGAGTTACTTTAAATTCCTTGTAGGTATATATTTTTATCTTGATCAGTATTTGCCTAGAATATTTTACTTGGTGAGAACTAAGAAATGGAATAAAACTCAATGAAACTCATGAGAAAACTCATGAGAGCCTTTCTGTGGCACCATTATCCTCTAGTGTCCCTAGGGTTTCCCAACCAAATATCTTGACAATTTTTCTCATTGAGCTGGGTCAGCAGATACCAAAGATTCTAGCTTGATGTAAATGGACCCAGTTGGTTGGAAGATCATATCGCCATAGCGATAGAGCTAATCCTTGGGTTGCCTCCATCACATGACATCCTGAACCACTGCCCTCCCTGTATATCTCATTCCCCTTTTCATTTCCCAAAAGCCATTCAGTTAAGTGGCTGGGGTCCACTTCTTGGGTAAACCCCCCATTTCCACAGTCCTCTCCAATGTTAACCCAGTGTCCACTTACCCAGTAAGGGACTTACTGGAACTCCACGGGAACAGGAACTCCCAGTTCAGAGATGGTATTACCTGCTCCTTTTCCCTCACTGGATTGTTTTCGCATGCATCCAGTGGCATTTATTTTGATGTCCCCAGAAACCCAGTAAAACTCAGATAACATCCTGCACAGGATACAACCTCAGGCTTTGTTTTCAATGAGAATACATGAATCCTGGAGGAGCTCTTACAGGAAGTAGAGGACGTAAAATGACCTCAGACTCCCAAAAGCTCAATACAGGCCTTGGATATATTCTGCATGTGAAATACTTAATTTTTATTTTGTTTTGTTCTATTTTTCTCTATCTTGACTTAAAGGCAGCAAGATACATTCCCTTAATAAAACTTCAAAATCAACTTAACCTTTTAATATGTCTAGAGAAAATAAAGCATTTGTATTAAATGCTAAAGATATTAGAAAAAATACAAAAAAGGAAAGTTATCTTCATATCTGATTTTGGTTGAAATGAAAAGTATAAAAGTTAATATGGTTATCACTTATATAGAAAGCGAAATCTAAGAATCACATCATATATAAATGCAGAACACTGAAAGATGATAACCATCATTTAAGTGACACAAGCAATGATTTGAAGGAGCACCTACCTGCACCCCAATGTTTGTAGCAACAATGTCCACAATAGCCAAAATATGGAAAAAAACCCAGATGTCCATCAAGAGATGAAGGGATAAAGAAGATGTGATACACACACACACACACATACACACACACTGGAATATTACTCAGCAATCAAAAAATTATATCTTCTGCCCATTTGCAATGACATGGAGGGATTTAGAGGGTATTATCCTAAGCAATAAGTGAATAAGTGAATAAGAGAAAGGCAGTTATCATATGATTTCATTCATATGCGGAATTTAAGAAACAGAAGAGTTTGAAACAGATGATAGAGGAAGGGAGGGAAAAATAAAACAACATGAAATCAGAGAGAAAGATAAACAAGAGACTCTTAACTATAGGAACAAACTGAATGTTGCTGGATGGGAGGTGTGTGGGGGGATGGGATAATTGGGTGACGGGCACTGAAGAGGGCACTTGACGTAATGAGCACTGTGTGTTTATGCAACTGATGAATCACTAAACTCCACCTCTGAAACTAATAATACACTATATGTTAATTAATTTAATTTAAATAAAATAAAATTAAAAATAAATTTTAAAAACACATAAATGCAACAGAAAACATAATTAGGACAAGCCTTCTAGAAAGAAACAGTTGTTGATTGTATTAAAAATTCATAATCAACTGTTTGTTACTTATGTGAGACAGTTAAGATCCAGTGACCTCAAGAGACTCAAAGTGGATGCATAAAGTCAAAGGTCAGTTATCACTACGTGCATGTAATGATGTCAATGTAGTAGATGTAGGAGGAGGTATAGTTTCATATAGAAATCCAGCTATTGACTTAGATAGAAAAGCTAATGGCTTTCTCTGGGAATGAATAAAATTCATAGCAAAATACTTTCAAGAAGACAGTCATGGCCAAAGACATGGTGAGAATATGTGCACCCATTGTTTGCCCCCTCACTGTCCCAGGGAATGACATTGAGGAGGACAGTGATGAATAAGCCCTCCCTGGAGTTTGTTGTCTGGCAGGGCGATGCGAGTTCACTAGCAACCACTGTCCTAATCTGTGCATTTTGGGTTAACATAGGTAACCCGAAGCAGAGACCTGCTACTAATTTTCCAGGGGTTCGGATTCCAGGTTTTTCTGTGATGGAGATGTTTGGTAGTCTGGTATATTTACCAAGCAGACACTCTGGCCTGCATGAGCAGTCTCAGATGGCAAGATAAACCCACCAGAAAACTTTCATAAATTATCACTGAACAATATTTTAAAGATTTCACAGGAAACATTGTAAAGTCTATGACTAAGTTCTGTAACACTGACCACGTTGTCAAAAAAACAGGATCATTTTTCCACTGAGGTGTAAGTCATATATATATATATATATATATATATATATATATATAAAACTTCACTGTTTAAAAATTCATTTTCGTTTGACAAAACAATTAGCATTCTTTCTGAAGTTGAGATCAACATGTGAAAATGTTGTCTGATTCTGTAAACCAAGATGACAGATTGAATATACTGTGCATACCTCACAAAATCCTGAAAGGGAGAGAGGGCACGTCACGTGGAGTTGTTCAGAGTTTGTTTAGAATGGCCCGGCAGTCTCTATTGTAGTTGTAAGGTGGGGATTCATTTTCAAAGGAATTAAAGGATGGCTTGCTGACATGGCTATCTTCTTCAATATTTTAACTGGAGATGCTTTCTTATAGGTCTAGACATGTAACTATGTCTTCATTGTCTACCAAAACCAGCTTTGCTTTAATGCATCTAGGATGTTGATGAGGTGTCTTTGACTCAATAAAAGTGTCTCAAAATGAGAATGGGGAAAATGAAGCCATTTGCAAATGGTTAACAAAAATACTTTATCCAACTGCTAACCTCTCACTTAGCACTAAGCACTTGTACCACAGAGGCTTTGCTCATTCTTTCTTTTTCCGGCGTTCTTTCCCAAGGTTTGCACAGGGTCTGTAACACGTTCTCTGCATGCCCGCACCAGCCCCTGCATGGGCTAGCATGAGGAATTTGGGGTTTGGGTACAGAGTGGACAAGTTCCACACGCCGGTCAGCTGAGTGAGTCCCAATGTGATGGTTTGTCATTTTCACACATGTTGAACTTCCAGGGCACTTATGGCAGTAGAAACCTTGGTACCTGTGCAACTGTAGTATTGTAGCAATTCCATAATGAAATTCACATGGAATCTCCCAACCCAGCCAGATTTGTGTCAGCTTTCTTAACATGTTCCAGTTGCATGAAATACTAATTAAAGGCACTCATTGTTAACTGATATAAATAGTCCCCACTTAGCCCATTATAGGTATGGGCTGTAAAACAAACAATTACGTGACAGATGATACATGTGAACACAGAGAAATTCTGTAATGACATTTCTGTAACTCTGTAACCTCTTCAACCACCATATGTTCCACATTAGGAGCTAAAAGGGGTGCTGATTGCGAAGGTGACGCTCCCTCCAGCGTGTGACTTTTCTTCTAAGAATAGAAAGCACCTCTGAAGGATTTACATTACAAATGGAGTTGAAGCAATGAAATCATTAATGGGAGCTGGTTTTTAACTATTCCATGTGTTTGGGATTCTTCACCCAAGTACCAAGCAACAGCATCCGGCTACCTACAAAATTCTCCCATCTGAGGAGAGAGAAATTGAGAGAAGAGAGAAGCAACTGTATGCAGTCGAGCACATCTATCTTCAAAAGTCACTACTTTGTCCCTGTGCACTCAAGTTTAATAGATTTTGACACAGTCCAAAATTAAGTTTGAAATGTGTTCTTTTTCTCCACAAGATAAATCATTTGCATGTCAAAATTATCAATGACTGTAATCATTGATGAATTGCCATGCATATAATACTCCTGGCCATCAAATAAATACATAAGTTAATTAAACTATGCAATGCAAAATATCTCCTACTTTCTTGTCTCTTATTCTCCTAACACAGATTACAGGTATTTCTTCTGAAATACTGACTAAAGAACCATTGTGTGACAGCTGAGCCCATCAAACAAGAGAAATTGAAATATACACTTTAGTTGAACAACCACTTTAAGAGATTGTGAACATTCTATTAAATTACAAATTGTTCATGTACAAATGGCACATGGTCTCCACATAGTCAACCATTAGTAACTCCAAAAAATGGAATTTTTTCAAAATTACTAAATTCATTACTGTGAATTTCTATTTCCTGACCTCTTTCTATTTTCCAGGTTTTATGTTAAAGGCATTATTGGATTTATCTTATTTATTGCTTATTTATTTATTGCTTAAAAGCCTGTAGGGCAGGCATTATTATTATTCACATTTTATAGACAGTCATTTAGGCATAAAGTAAGAAACCTGCTGAAATTTTTGATCAGCTACTAGGAGCTAAACTCTGTAATGAGTGTTGGGGATACAAAGGTAACAAGATAGGAATGGCCCCTATCCTTGTAGAATGGCCCCTCAAAATTTACAGTCTGGTGAGGAGGTAGATGTGAAATAATTAGTAAAAACTAATTAGATGAAACTATGCTAAGTGTCATGGAGGGAAACTTTTGAGAACTCTGAGAACATTTACAAAGGGTGGTATATCCCAGTTTGTTAGGTCAAAATGGATTTGTCTTATGAAGTATGCTCATTTTGGGATGTGAAGTATGAATAGAATCCAAGAAGGCAAAATGGGGGTAAAAGAGCTTCCCAGACAGAAATTATGCCCACTATCCTGAGAGTGGAAGGAGATAAGAGTATTTGCAAAAAAGAGAGGAGGCCAGAGAGCTTAAACAATAATAAACAGGAAGAGAGTGGGGAAAGAGGAGGGGTGTGGGGGCAGGGAGGCCTAGCCAGGTCACTGTGGGTTCTGCAGACTTCACCAAGTATTGTGAACTTTGTCTTAAGAGCAACTGGGAACCACTGAAGCAGGAGAGTTGCAGGTCAGATTTGCATTACAGGAATCCCCTAATCAACATGAGGAAACGGGCAAGTCTAGAACATGGAACATTACACTACACAACCAGCCTATTTTCCTTAGAAATTCAATATTACCAAAAAGGCATAAGTGGGGGTGGGGATGGGAGAGGATATTTTAAAAAAATGTTAAAAGACTCAACAATCACATGCAAAGAATGATCCCTTGATTTGTTCCTGACTTTATAAGGAATGGTAATACAAGAAATTTTTAGAGATGATATGGGAAATTTTACTATAGATTTGTTACTAAATTATAGTAGGGCATTATTTTTAATTTTCCTAGGTATAGAAATAGTGTTATGGTTATGTAGAAGCATATTCTTACTTTTCTGGACATGTGTGCTTAAGTATTTAGAGACAAAATGTCATGATGCCTGTGTTTTTTTTTTTTTCTGAACCATTCCAAAGTAATACACATGTGTACATCTGAGTACATATATATATGACTTTTATTTTATTATTATGTCTGATTTTATGCATCTTTTAGTGGTAGTAGTAGTAGTAATATGAAGTCAGAGAAAACAGCCACGGTTCTGGGTAAGCAGTGGTTGTGGTTGAGAGAGATAAGAGTAGACTTGAATTAGACTATACAGAAGCATGGGTAAAAGATGAAAGAAGCTTAGCTAAAGGGTTTGTACCACAGAGGGAGATACATGGATGCATATAGAAGATAATTAGAAAGTAGAATCAACAGCATTTGGTACATTGATTAGTTATACAGGAAAAGGGAGGTGTCAAGGTAACTCCTAGGTTTCTAGATAAACAACTAAGTGGATGGTTGTACCATTTACTGATATAGGAAAGAGTAGCAGAGGAGCAGGTGTGTGGGCTAAAGATTTCAAATTCAATTTAGGGCATGGTGAGTATGAGGATTTGGAGATACCAACATGGAGATGCCAAGGTGGTAGATATACATGCAGATCTTGACCACAGTAATGAACAAACAGACACACACACACACATACACACACACACACATCCAACACTCTGTTAAGTTGTGATTTTTTTTCTCCAGCTGTGTTCTGGAGTCCCAGATCAAAGACAAAAGTTTGGACTCAGCAGTAGTAGAGGTTTTACCAAAAGGAATGACAAAAAAAAATAATGCCCCAAAAAATAGGATATTGTGAAAATGATTAAGGAATTTGTATGTGGAAGTTAACCGTTAATTATAAAAAGGGAAGTAAAGAAAGGAGACATCTATGGATGGGAGGAAGTAAATTAATCAGTAGTTTGGAGGTCACGTTACAATTTAATAACAGGTGAAGTGCTATAAGTTGAGGAGATAACATTGAAATAATACAAGATAGCATATGGAGAATAAAAATTTTTGAGAGAATTTTAATGGTGATGGTAAGTCTCAAAGTATGACTATGGAATCAGTAATACAAGGGGGTTGGGTTAAAAAGGAGATCACTGTTTAGTCAGGATTGTCTTTGGTTGCTCATCGTAAAGAACCCTAAAATGCCAGTGGTTCAAAAAATTTGAAAGATGACTTCTCACTCTTATAAAAGAAGTTCAGGGTTAGGCAGACCAGGGAAACTGGCACTGGGGTCTGGGTTCCTACCTTACTGTAATAGAATCCTATGGCTGCCTTAGCAAATTACAAAAACTTAGTGGCATAGAACAATAAAATTATTATCTTATAATTCTATAGGTTAGAAGTCCAACAAGGTCTCACTGGGATACAATCAAGGTGTTAGTAGGGCTGTATTCCTTCCTGAAGGATCTAGGGAAGATTTCATTTCTTTGTTTTTCTCAGCTTTCAGAGGCCACCTGCATTTCTCAACTCATGGCCGTTTTCCCTCATTTTCAAAGCCAGCAATAGTGGGTTGATTATTTCTCATGTCCCATTACTCTAACCTCCTCTTCCATGTTTAGGAATATATTGTTCCTATCTCAAGGTACTAAATTACATCTACAAAACCCCCTTTGCTATGTAAGGTAATTTATACATAGGTTGCAAGGATATGGGTAGTGTTTGGGATTTGGAGTAACATTATTTTGCCTACCACACCTGCAAATTTTCCAAGATCGTTGTATGATTTCCATTCTTGGAGGTGCTTAAAATGCAACATAGGGGGTCTGCACTTTAAGGTTAGGATGTAGAAAGTAGTGATAGATCATTGCTTACCTCATAAAAGCAAGAAAAATTGGATGAATGACAAAGACGATATTCTTAAAAGACACAAGACAGCTATGAAAGCAAAGAGGTTTACAAAAATTAAATTCCAGTGAGGGCTTCCTAGGTAAGAAGAGATTGGAAGATGTTTTCCACCTGAGGGGAACTTACTGAGTCTTATCACAGGGTGAAAATCATGCTTAAGAGGCAGAAGAACTCTACTAAATAAAGAGAGAAACCAGCAGAACTCCTCATGTCTGCATGGGCTGGAAAGGTGAATTTGAATCTGGAGAAGTTTCAAACATAGGGCCACTTTCTCCCATGAGACTAGGTGCTAGGCTAATGAGGTAGCCTGAAGCACTGAGCTGAAAAAGCAGAATAAGATTTCCTATTGTCTCTTGAAATTTAGACTCCCAAATCCTGGGAAACATCTAAAATAAACTCTGACAGGTCTAACACTCATGAAATTTGAAATGAGAAATTAATTGATTCTAATTAAAACTCCAACCCAGCCATGACTCAGTTCAATTATTAATTGAATAAAGATGATCAGTTCCTCACTCTGTCTTCTTAACAAAGAATGGGTAAGTCTTTTCTAAGACTAAATAGCATTAACTCAGTCTTGATATTTCTTTCATATACATGTCCAAAATGTAATTAAAACTTGAGATATAAGGAGGATAACAATATGATAGGTAAAAATGAGACTGATTATCAAGGGAAAAAATAGACAATAGAAGCTGACCCACAGCTGACTCACTTGTTGGAATTAACAGGGATAGATTTGAAAAATAATTGCTATAGATGTGCTAAATAAATTAGAAGACTGACAAAAGAAAATCATAGAATTTCAATAGATCATGAATTAAAATCTATAAAAAGAACAAAAATAGACATTGTAAACTTGGAACATGGGATCTCATTGGCTGAGCTTCAAAGCATATCCAACTGAGAAGATAGAATTAATAAACTCAAATACAGGTCAATAGAAATTATTAAAATTTTGATTTTAATTTAATATCACATTTAATATTTTATATGAAATATAATTTTCTACAATAACTTAATAAAATTATTTAAAATATAGAGAAAAATTAATTAAAAAGAGAAACAAAATTGAGCTTGAGAGATGTGTAAAACATAACCAAATGTTCTAGCATGCATGTAACTGGAATGTGTGAAAGTAGATGTGGATAGAGCAAAAAGGAAAAGGCCAATTATTTTATATAACTGCTGCAGGATATTAATCCAGAGAAGCAACTGTTGCAAGCCAAAGATCTAGAAAAAAATATAAAACCACCAGAAGGGAGGATAAAAAAACCAATTATCTTCAAGGAGCAATGATGCAAATTACCGTAGACTTTAGGCAAAAACTATGGAAATTAGCAGATAGTGAAATAACATATTTAAAGGGCTAAAAGGCTGCCAACCTAGGATTCAGGTTAGCAGGAACAATCCTTCAAAAATAAATGAGAAATCAGATATTTTCAGACAAATTGAAGTTGACAAAATTTTCTTCCAGCAGACCTAAAATATAAGACATTAAAGAAAGTTCTTACAGCAGAGGGAAAATGATCCCACAAGGCAACAAAGAATGTAAAGAAGCTATGAGAAACTCCTGAAGGGGTACATCTGTGGGTATAAAGGACTCTCAACCCTTAATACTGCCACATTATTAACAACATCTTGTGGTTTTAAAATTATACGTATAAGTACAATATATAACCATCATAGGACAAAAGCAAAGAAAAAGGTAAATGGAGTTACACTGTTGCAACGTTTTTCTGTTGATGATGAAGCAATAAAGAGCTAATTTAAATTATAACATATTAAGTTAAGGATGCAAGTTATAAACTCAAAAGTTGATATTAAAATAATACAATAAAATAAAGAAAATGTTAACTAAATAAAGTATAAATAAATAAAGTAGAATATAAGGCAGCAAAACAGGAACAAAGAAGAGATGGAAAAAGAAAATAGCAAGGTGATAGACATAAGCCCAAATATATTGGTAATCACATTAAAAGAAAATCTATGAAATAGTTCAATTTAATGGCAATATTGTCATACTAAATAAAAATCTCAGATGGGCAGCCTAGGTGGCTCAGCAGTTTAGCGCCACCTTCAGCCCAGGGCCTGGTCCTGGAGACCCGGGATCGAGTCCCACATCAGGCTACCTGCATGGAGCCTGCTTCTCCCTCTGCCTGTCTCTGCCTTTCTCTCTCTCTCTCTCTCTCTTTCTGTGTCTCTCATAAGTAAGTAAGTAAGTAAGTAAATAAATAAATAAATAAATAAATAAATAAATAAATAAAATCTTTAAAAAAATCTCAAAGACCCAGCCATATACTATTTATAGGAGATATACTTTATATATAAGAATATATATAGGTTGAACACAAAAGAATGGAAAAAGTTGTTCTTTGCAGACACTAGCCAAGAGAAAGCTGGAATGACTAAAATGATTTAAAACCAAGAAGCATTAACAAAGCTATAAATGTTTTTGTCATAATGATAAAAAGAGTAAATTTAAGAGAGTCTATTTCAAATATATATTTAATATATGGCTTTAGAAAATATAAGACAAAATTGCCAGAATTAAAGAAAATTCACCATCAATTTCAGATGTAAACATACTTCTCTGAGTAAATAACAGAATATGTCCACAAAAATAACTGAGAATATGGAAGATTTGAATTTTCCCCATAATTATTCAATATACCTAAATTACATTAATAGAACCCTGAACTTAAGGGCTATATAATGGACATTCTCCAAACTATGTGAGCCTCACCAGGAAATACACAGTATGCTCTCTAACACTGAAATTAAATTAGAAATGAATAACCATTAAAAAATGTAGAAAACACACAAATGTTTGGGAAATAATTAACACAATTCTAAATAGTCCATGTGTTGAGTAAGAAATCCCCTCAAAATATTAGGAAATATTTTGACACAAAATGTTGAAAATATAATATATTCAAATTGATGGGAGGTACCAATGGTAGTGCTGAGGAAGATGTATAACTTTAATGCATAGATTAGAGAAGAAGAAAATCTTAACAATTAGCAATCTAAACGTTCACCTCAGGAAGCTAGAAAAACATAAACTCAATCTGCCCAAAAAGTATTAAAAAAATGAAATAAGAGCAGAAATCAATGAAACAGAAAGTAGCAAGGGGAAAAATCAACAAATCAAGAAATGGAGTCTTCTGAAAAGATTGATAAAATTGAAAAAAACTCGAGGAAGATTGATCTAAAAGAGAGAAATGCACTCACTATCAGAAGTGAAAGAAGAGATATTACCACAGATTCGAAGTTATTAAAAGGATAATCAGAAGATATTGTGAAAAACCGCAGAGTAGAAAATAGCTTCAAAACCCCCAAACTTCACAGCAGAAACAGGAAGGGAAGAGGGTGTGTTCCTCTGTGTCCTAAAGACTTTCTGACTGACCCACATATACTGCTGCTCATCCTTTTTTGGCTCAAATGCAATCAAATGGCACTTGTTCTCTGCTGCTCTTCAAAGAAAGAGAGAGGATGCCCCAATCTAGCATGGCCTGTGACTGGATGGGTAAATCATTAGCAAACCCAAAGGATTCTCACATCTCACACCAAACCGTATCTTTCCACTTAGTCTCTATTAGGTTTACAGGCAATGTTTTGTTTCTATAGCCACTGATTCTTTTGTTTCATTTGTTTTCTTCATTCTTTTGCTTCATTTTGAATCCAGATATGGAAGAAGGTTGTCTATTAGTTGACCACATGCAGACTCAACATCTGTATTCCAGAGAATGGATTCAAATATCATTCAATCTAAGCCTTTCATTATACAGATGGGAAACTGGCCCATGGCTGCAAAGTTCACACATTAAGACTGACAAAACTAGAATCATGGTTGAACTCAGGCATTATGTCATATCCAGTGTTTTACCCACTGCCTCTCGAGGGCTCTTTATTTAGCACTTTTATTAGAAGGAGAGGAGAGGAAAAGAAAATTAAAGGGAAGGGAAGGTGAAGAGGAAGAGAAAGGGGAAACCAAGGCACATAAAGGTTAATTAATTTCCACAAAGTCAGAATCCATATTTGGCAGTCAGTCTCCAAAGCGCATATTTATGCCTAAAATGCTATGTTCTGAACCATTATACTAAGAATAATCTCCCTATAAAAATTCATTGGAATTTTTAACAGGGGCTTTCATTTCTTAACCACAGAGTAGTAATCTTTTTTACCTTCATATTATGGAAATTTTCAAACATAAACAAAAATATAGATAATTAATACAATGGATTCTCTGTAATCATCATCCAGCTCAAACAATTATCACTATTTTTCTAAGGAAATAAGTGACTCTAATATACCAACTTCAGCATAAAGGAGAAATTACTAGGAAAGACAACAGAATTTTTTCATGTAGAGATAGTGTCTTCTGCCAAAAATTGTCACCTCAACATACAATATTGAAGTTTTCCAAATAAATCCTGTAGATAAGTCACAAAAGCAGCAAATTCATATGAGTATATTATTTTCTCCTATTCAGTGAGAGAAGACAGTGAGTGTTTGGCAGTATTCTCTGCAAGTCAAAATGATTTTGGCTTCACCTCTCTGATGCATAACTGACATTTAGAAGTTGAATGTCATAAGCTGAATTTCCAAAAATCGAAAGCAAATCTGCCTTTGTATATGAACACCATAATTTTAAAGACAGTCTCTTGGGCTCTTTTGAAGCCAACTTTTTGACATTTGGGAAACATATTTTACCTGAAGGGTGGTTGTGACATAAATGCTACAAAGTGCTGTGTAATCTTCAATGATAATAGCAACACACAATGGTTTTTAAAAGTTTCAACTATACACACACAGTAGAGTCACATCATAAGCATATCTAATTGACATGAGTTTGATTACATCTACCTAGAGGAGAAACAATAATAGGCTGTGAGCTTCCTTGTACCGTCTCCCTCAGGAATGCAGAGCCTGAGGGGAGCCCAAGATAGAAGCTATAAATATGTGTGATTTTCACATTATCCCAAAGTTGCATGCCACTCAAATAGAAGCATCATGTTTAAAACCTAACATACAAAGAAAAAAAAAGGAATACATTCTCAAAAAAATCAATCAAGTCCTATACTGAGATAAACCAGATGTTGGAACTAACAAACAAGGATTTTAAAGTCATTATAAGTATGCTCAGTGAAGTAAAAGAGCAGACTTTTCATGAATAATAAACTCAGCAGAGAAATAAAAAATCATAGAATATAAATAGGAACAAAAAAGGACGAAATTCTAGATCTGAAAAATACCATTTAAGAATTTTTTAAAAAAAATCACTAGGTATCCTTAATGACTGAACGGACATGGCAAAAAAAAAAAAAATTGTAGGTAAACTTGAAGAAAGAGCAATAGAAATTATCCAAGATGAAGAACAGAGTGGAAAACATTTAAAAAGAACAAGGCCCTGGGGATCTCCTAGATAGTATCAAACAGTATAACATACAAACTTGATGAAAGACAGAAATTTGCAGAAACAAGATGCTAAATGAAAATCAAGAATCATAAACCCAAAGAAGCTCGTGTTAAGGCACATCAATGCCAACCTGTCCAAACTGTTCAAAATGGCTATTTTATTTTCTATTTTGTTTCAAGTTTTTATTTAAATTCTAGTTAGGAGATGCCTAGGTAGCTCAGCAGTTGAGTGCCTGCCTTTAGCTCAGGGCGTGATCCAAGGATCTGGGATCAAGTCCCACATCGACCTCCTTGCAGGGAGCCTGCTTCTCTCCTTCAGTCTGTGCCTCTGTTTCTCTCTCTCTCTCTCTCTCACAAATAAATAAAATCTTAAAAAATAAAAATAAAAAAAATTCTAGTTAGATAACATATGCTATATATACTGTTGTATTGGTTTCAGGAGTAGAATTTAGTGATTCATCACTTACATGTAATATCCAGTGCTCATCACAAGTGCCCTCCTTAATAGCCATCACCCATTCAAACTGGTTGTTTTGCTATACCTCTTTTCTGATCCAGACAAATCAATTAGATATAAAATTAGTGAGAACATAGAAAATGGGAACAAAAAAATTAAAAACGTGATCTGATAGGTATGTGCAGAATCCTCTTCAGCAACAAATAAAGAGTAGATATTATGTTTATGTACACTTGAAATATTTATAAAGATCAACCACATATTGAGCCAAAACCTCATCATACAATAAAAACTTGAATCATAATGGATCCACTCCCTAAGCAAAATTTTGTTAAATGTGAAACTGACATTTTAAAAATAATTTTAAATTTATATATGCTAAAATTGAAAATACACTCCTAAATAACTCTTGGATTTGAGGGGAAAGTAATGGTGTAAATAATGAAATATTTTGAACTAACTAACTAAAAAGCACATCATATCAAAGTTTGTGGTTTGCAGTGAAGGTGTACTTAGAAGGAAATTTATACATTCAAATGATTTTTTTTTAAAGTAAAAATTGTAGGTACTCAAATAAAAGAAGCTATAAAAGGGCAGAAAACTCAAAGAAACTAGAACTTAAAAATTTAAGAGAAGATTTAACAAATAGTAAATTCACTATAATAGAAATAATGAAAACAAAATGCATTTATTTTTAGAAAATGGCACATTTCTAACAAAATGGAATAATAAAAAGAAGGGAAAAGTAAACAATATTAAGAACAAAAAATAGAACATTTGTACAGATTCAGGGGAGATATCAGTAATCTCAGAAATTTCTGGGAATAACTTTGTGACATTAATTTGAGAATTTAGACGAAATGGACAACTTTCTGGAAAAAATATGAATGAAAATAATTTACTAAAGACACAATAAATATTTCAACAGACTGATAACTTCCAAAGAAACTGATAAGAAATTGAGTCAGTAGTCAGAAATAGAGACATCAAGCTGAGGCTATTTTGTAAGACTGTGAAATATTCAAGAAAAGAATAACTGTTAAAAAATTGTTTTAGAATATAGAAAGATATTTTCCAAGATCTTTTTTGAGACTAGCACAACCATGGCACAAAAATCTGATAAGAAAAGTATAAGAAAATGCAATTATAGACCGATCTAACTGATAAATACAATCATAACTGTTCTTGATTAAATATTAACAAGTTAAATGCAGCAATATGCATAAACAACATATGAACATGTGGAGTCTTTCCCAGGATTACAAGGATGTAGTTTTAGAAAATCCACTGTTATAAATGATCTCATTAAATAGTTAAAGCGAAAAATTACATATTCATCTCACTAAATAAAGATAATCATTTAAAGTTTAATATTCATTCTTGTTAAACAAAAAATGTTGGCATAACAGAATGTGACATCAAATCATTCCTGTTGTCTCCGGTTTGAGGCTCCAGAAACTTAGAACAAGGCAAAAAGTTTTAAGTATCTTTATATTCTAAAGCAAGTTGCTCAGTTCACCACTGATGGACTTGGGAGAAGGGATGATCAAATTCCTTTTCTGTCCTATTGGGAAGGATGAAAAGTCAGACCCTCGTACTAGGTAATCTGATGTGCATGCATTGGGGAGAGGAAGGTATTCATTTCCACCTCAAACCAAATGAGAGGACCTTCAAAAGAGCACCTGGAAAATCTGAATGTGTCCTTTGATTTGAGGACTTAGGATTAGTACCTATCATGGGCACTTGCCTTCAGAAGTCTAAAAGCAAGGAGCTGTTTCTTGAGGTGCTTCGGGGTAACAGAGACAGTGCTTCATGGGCTGAGCTCCTGCGCCCCCAGTTTGGTGAGAACAGAAGTGTGTATATCTCATGGGTCAGCTTAAAGTCCCACAGAAGGGAGCCAAGCATGGGCCATCCTAAAATGAATGCTGTCTAAAAGGGCTGATGGAAGAGATGAGCATATCCCTAGTGAGTAGTGGACTAGTGGAAACCCACAGCCTGAGCATGGAATCATAAAAGATTGGGTGGTGAAGGCTTTGCCTGAGTGAAAGGAGCTAAATGCAAGAAACCCACTGAAAGCATCACTTCAAAGAGTCACAGAAGCACTCCAGGAAAGGAAAGTCAGCTTTTCAACATTCATCATATCCAGAGATGAGCAATGACAGTCAAGGAAGACTTCCTACCTTCCTCCCACCCTAGACGAATCCTGGAAATACGAAAACACCAAGTGGTGAGCCTGAGAAAAGGAACAGTGGAGAAACAGTGAGGAAGCAGCCATGGTGCCTCTTTCTCTCACTGTGGAGCTTACAGCCTGAGATGCACCCCATGTGCAGCAAGGGGATTTTAAGTTGGATTAAAGTCTGAAGTTTTATTATTAACTGGACTTGACTATTTATAAACTTAAAGTAGCTGGAGAACATTTTATGACCTGAGACAACTGGCAAAACTTGGGAATCTAAACATGCTTTCATCCCAGGTAAGAAAGACCTATTCAACAGGGCTAAGTTAATCAAAAGTGATGAGGGGAGAAAGAGGGAAATCTATTTCTGCCAGTGACATCCTGAGTCCAGCCTGTTCAATAGGCTAGTTAGTTAGGCTAGTTAAACCAGGGTTTAAAAAGGTAACTATATTAGTTTGGTAAATAGTATCTATTCCAAACTACAGGGAACACACTAAATGTGATACTTTTTGGCAGTGCCCTTGTAAAGTCAAAGAAGAGATGAGGATGGTCACATCCACTGGTTCTATTCATCATTGCCCTGGAGAGTATAGCCAATGCAATAAAGCTAGAAAAGCTTTTGTGTAAGGAATAATAAGTGGAAAGGACGAGAGGAAATGTTATTTTCAGACGATGTGGTGGTCCATTTTGAAATGCCAATATATGTAAACTATTAGTTTTAATAAGAAAGATGAACATTCAGAAATAAATAATGGTCTTTGCTGCAGTGGGATCCCATGTTTGTATGACGGTTGTTAGGTGTAAAGCTTTTCCTCTGCTTCTAGAAAGTACTGTTGTAACTAAATTGCATTCCCTCAATATTCCTACACTGAAAGCCCTAACCTCCAGGGACCCAGGATGTGACTGTATTTGGAGATAAAGCCTTTAAAGATATGATTAAGTTAAAATGATGCTGTTACAATGGGTCCTTCTCCAATATGACTGGTGTCCTAATAGGAAGAGGACATTAGAACACACAACAAAGAGAATACCAGGGTACGCATGCACAGAGCAAAGACCACTTGAGGACACAGTGCAGGATGGCCATCTACAACCAAGGAGAGAGGCCTCAGAGGAAACCAGTCATGACAACGCGTTTAATATTGGACTTCTACCTCCAAAACTATGAGAAAATAAATTTCTGTTGTTTAAGCCACCTCAGATGTGGTATTTTGTTATGGCAGCCCTAGAAGACTAATACAATCTTATGAATTAACAATGTCGAATTAAAATGTAATAGGAATATTACATTTAAAATATCTCATTTAAAATAGCAATGAAAGGGCAGCCCAGGTGGTTCAGCAGTTTAGCACCACCTTCAGCCCAGAGCATGATCCTGGAGTCCAGGGATCGAGTCCCACATCAGGCTCCCTGCATGGAGCCTGCTTCTCCCTCTGCCTGTGTCTCTGCCTCTCTCTTTCTCTGTGTCTCTCATGAATAAATAAATAAAATCTTAAAAAATAAAATAGCAATGAAATTAAAAAGCACTTAATTAGGAATAAATCTAACAACAGTACATGTTTAAGGTATTTATAGGAAAAATTATGAATCTTCCTGAATAAATGGAAAGATAGAGCAAGTTCACCCTTAGGAAGACAGTATCATGAAAATTTCCATTCTTTCCCAAATTAATCTATTACATTTAGTACAGTAACATCAAATTCAACTCAAATAGAGTTTTCAAAAAAAAACAAATAGAGTTTTCATGAACAAGGAAAGAAATTAAAATAACAACAAAAACACTGATAAAGTACATAGACGAAAGCACTTGATTCCCTTGCTGGCTATAATTTAAAAGCCTTAGTAATTAAGGCAGAGTAGTCACTATGCATTTACAAAGTATTATTTGAGCTTTCACTGTAAAATATAATAATTCTTGTTGTTTTCAGATTTTTAAAAATTGTGTTAAGGATTGTCTACTATTCAGTTTTCTAGAAGACTTTTTTATTGCTATAGAAATAGCTACTGTAACAATGCCTTTTCAACATCCCAAGAAATGACCACATGGCTTTACTTCTTTCACCTAATAACAAATTGTATTATATCAATTGATTTCTTAAATGGAAATATCCTTTTATTTCAGGAATAAACTCAACTTGGTGGTAACATGTAGTTCTTTTCACATGTACCTAAATTTAATTAGCTAATATTATATTTGGTATTTGTGAGTCAATATTCACAAGTAAGGTTGATCTCTAGCTTCTTCTTTTTTTTATTTTAGTATTGAGGTTTTCTGGCTTTAAAAGTTATAAAGAACTTCATTTTTATCCTTTGGAATGGTTTAGATAGGATATTAAAAGTCGATCCTTGACAGTTTGAAATAATTCACTAGAAAAAACTTGGGGCCTACGGCCACTTTCCTTTTATGTGGCGTGTAGTTTGCTAAAAACATTTTATGTTGATTACAATGCTACTCCTACTTAAGTTTTCTACTTCATATGGAGTTAGTTTGATAACATAATTTAGAAATATTTTCAAGATTTTTTTTACAAGAAGTTGTAGGTTAACACAATAACAACAACAACAACAAAATAACTCTATATATCAGATTCAGGCAGGGAAGAAACAGCTGCCTATTAAGTCATTAGTCTCTGAGTTTGGGACCTTAATCTCTAGTTTGGGAAAACAGCAAGATTATAATAGGAAATCTCTTTTAGCTTTGATCAGAATATTTTTTCATCAAGTGAATTAAGAGTGTCATATGCTAAAGTCTAAGTATACTTCCTCTGTCTAGCTTAAGAGGATACAGAGAAACAATAGATCTATCTCATTCTCCTAAAGGGCTCACCTTCTGGTTATAATTTTCCTTTCCAATGAAGAACACAATGCATAAAAGTAACCAACAACTGAGTATTGTGCCCCTGCAAAAACTTAATTCTTCATCATCTCTTTCCACTATTGCAGGATGTCAGCCACATCAGACCACCCAGTCCTTTGACTAATTCTGGTACATGAACTCTATTTCAGGAGGCTCCAGTTAATTTCTATCTCTCTGCACACCTGTCACTACCGCTCCCCCCTCCACACACACACCCTCTGCCTAAACCACCCCCAGCCTGCCATCAACATTAGAAATATATGTGTTTCAAATTTCTAGGTCTAAATTTCCAAAGAGAATTCTGGTTTTGCTCATGACAAATGGCACGAAAGCTGCTGCCAGGTTTAGATTATTGTGGGACCCTAAGTTTGGGTGCAGACCCATTGGGTCAATGTCAGTACAGGGCACCTAGTAGCCAAGAACCCAAGTTTCTTGGGAGGCTGGTATCTTAAGGCCAATATCTAAATGCAGTGATCTTTTTTTTTGTTTTCCTATCAACTTTGTTTCCTCTCTTTCCATTCCTTCTTTGAAGGCTTCTGGATCCCTGATCACAGGTAATATTTGAGAGGGAGGAGGGAAATAAACGGTGGACATAAAAAAGGAGGGGTTATACACATGAATTTTTTTTGCCTCTAAATGAAAAAAAAGAAAGTGTTTTGCAAATTTATATGGCTTTTGAATTTAAAAGCAGAGCAGAGAAGGACACTTTTGAAGCACATGGGAAAAGTTCCAAACCAGAGCTGCTAGGCAACAGCAGTTGAGAGAGGAAAGTTCAAGAGCCATCTGTATGTCACCAGTGCCTCTGAAAGCCCTGGGAGGTGCTGGAGGAAAGTGGCATCCTGAGGCAGTTTATTTTATGGTGAGTGTATAAATGTTGGAGAAGACCCTGAGAACTACATTTCATCACATGGCCTTCAGGGGCCCTGCAGTCTACTGGCTAGAGGCTGCCAGGAGGTGGAAGGCCACTGAATACTGTGACTGCTCTGTCCTGTGCCTGCTGAATAAAGTATCACAGTAACTTTATTTTTGGAAACAGCCCCAGAACCGGAAGACCCTTTGCCTGTGGCACCCTCATTTCCACCTTGAGTACAAACAGAAGTCAAACAGAAAGTTGGTCAATGGCCATCTAGGTGGGCAAAGCCAAGACTGGATGGAGCTAAATATGAGTCTTGAGGAGAGACTGCACAAGAGTGGACATGGTGAGCGCCCCACACCTGGGGCAGAAACAGGTCCCAACCCCTCCCTGTTGGGAGAAGAAAGAGGAAAGCATCTTCCAAAGTCAAGAAATGTGTTGACCAGCTTACAGAGCGGCCAACTGGCTGTGCTCCTCAGTTGTCCACTGTGAGGAATAGAGATGGAGAGGCCAGGACTTAGCACTGCCAGTCACGAGGCGCCAAAGGGCATTGCACATTTGTTTTCCTTCTGTTGTGGAGATTTCAATGGAGTATCCACTATCACACTCCAGTTTCTCACCTCAGAGTGTAGAGAAAGTAGAACACACAGAAAGAGAATATTGATCTGGCAATACAGGCAGTATGTGGGACCGTAGAGATCTACAGTCCTTTGATTAATTCTGGTACATTAACTCTATTTCAAAGCTAGCAGAACAGAAAGAATTCTTAGAGATTATCTGGGTTAAAAAATACGTGCCAAAAAGTGAGGCGATGGCCTGAGCTCACACAGGAAGTTAGTGGTACAGATGACAGTGGAGCTAGTCTCTCTTAGTCTTGGTTTAGTGTCTGCGATATTGTGACTTATAAGAAATATATATTGGGCCATTCAGATGATCAGAGTATATTTCTCACATGTATTTGGTCTTTGCCTGGCTTGCAGTTCCTACAATCCTTGGAATTTCCAGTGATAAGAACTTTGAAGGTGTTTTTTATTATGTTATTTAAGGTGACTTTTGTACCCCAGTCAAGGGTGGAGGAAAAGGGGCTGTTTGCCAGGAGGCCCAACCATGTTCTTAGAGGGTTGGAATTTTTAGACTCACCTCCTGGCCTCTGGGGAGGGGAGAAGAGTGGGGGTTGAAGGCCAGTCGTGACTGTGTAATGAAGCTGCCATAAAACCCCAAAGGACTGGGTTCAGGAGCTTCCTGATTGGTGAACAGGTGAAGGTTAGGGAGAGTGGTGCACCCTGAGAGGATATGGAGCACTCTTTTCCCATACCTTACTCTATGCATCTCTTCCATTTGGCTATTGATTCATATCCTTAATAAACTGGTAAACATAAGTGTTTCCCTGAGTTCTGTGATTCTCTCTAGCAAATTAATCAAACCTAAGGAGGAGGTCATTGGAAGTTTCAGTCTGTAGCTAGTGGGTCAGAATCATAGGTAATGGTCTGGGGCTTGTGTTGGCATCTGAATTGGGGATGGATGGCATTCTCATAGGATTGAACCCTTAACCTGTGGAATCTGATGCTCTCTCCAGGTAGTGTCAGAATTGAGTTGAAGTCTCAGATAGCTTTCTGGTGTCTGATAATTGCTTGGTGTTATGTGTAGGGGAACCCCCTCCCCCGAGTTAGAATTGGATCCACCAACTCTGAGAGAGTATCCCCCATCTTATCATGCAATTTCTTTTTTTAAAAGATTTTATTTATTTATTGTCAGAGAGAGAGAGCACAGAATCAGGGAAGACAGCAGGCAGAGGCAGAGGCAGAGGGAGAATCAGGCTTCCAGATGGGCAGGGATCCTGATGCAGGGCTCCATCCCAGGACCCAAGGATCACAACCTGAGCCCAAGGCAGACACTTAACTGACTGAGCCACCCAAGCGCCCCTCATACAACTTCTAAATGACTCATTCACATGTATCCACACATTTATTGAGCACCTTCTTTATGCCTAGTGCTCTCATGGGTGTAGGGAAAGTAGAGGGGTGGTTGTGCTGTTGGAGAATGCTGGAATGTAATAACATCCTACAGTTTCATAATCCTTTACAGTTTACAAAGCACTGAACGTACTCTAGCTCATTGATCAATTTTGGTCCTTAAACAAGTCTGAGAAGTGTTTATCCTTAGTTTATACGTGAGAAAACAAGCATTGCTCGAGGTAATACAGGAAGCAATATAGCCAGGATACAACTCAGATACTTGACCTCAATGATTTTCAGTGTAGTTAGAGAGATAAAACATAAACACGTGAAAGAATTAGTAAATTATATACGATAGTACAATAGTTCATTTAACTCATTCTTGCATAATTTGATAAGCTCCATTCCTTTGAGAAGTTTCTGAGCAGAGATGTCCAATAGATCTTTGAATCTAGGTGGAAGGAATAGAAGACTCGGGATCCATCACATATAGATGACAATAGAAATCACAGGAGTTGTATTTGAAGTTGGCCCTTTCAGCAATGATTACCATTTTATTAACAGTTTGCAAGAACAAAGGAGAGAACCACTATGATTTTGAGAGCTGCAAGTGTAGGATGCTTTATTAAAAGTCATCATTCGTGAAACAAAAAATATACTGAGGAATTGGGTTATCCACCCGGCCTCTCCACTCTGACTGGCTGGAATTTGAATTCTCTCCAATCTATCTGTTGATCTCTGGCATTAATTCAACTGACAACTCTCCAATAGTTGCTCTTTGTTTGTCCTCATGGCTTGTTACTCTATGCAGCTTGGTACTCAAGAAAATATTCAAGAGAGAACCTCTGTGCATATTTCTGCAACTCTTTTCCCTCTGTGGTTTTTGTCCTTTGCTGTATTCTGTGCATCAAATTCCAGCTCCACCAGCTTCCACTACTCCAAGCTGTGTCTTCACAGTTCAGCAACATCACCGTGTTCTGCTTGGGTTCTCCCTCCTGTTCTTCAGGACATAAAAAGTCTCCAGGGAGAAAGTCAGGATGCTCATTACTTTCATTTTGCTTTTCTTCTTTCTCTCCGGGAATGTAATACAGTTCTGAAAACAGTTATTTTCATATATGTTATCCAGGTTTCTAGTTGTTTACGATGTGAGGGAAATTTCGCTACCACTTAAGCTTCCAACATGGCTTAAGTGTTCCCACGTAGTTTTGAAGTGATGCAGATCTGCTCTGAATGACATTTCGCATTAATCGCGCTATGTTAAAATTTTAAGTGTAACCATCTCAAAAATAAAAATGTAAAATAAAACTTCCAACCCAAGGGAGCACGAGACAAGGTAAAATAAAGAAAACTTGGTCATTCCAACAGTAGATGGGAAGGGAGGAAAAATGAAGGAAAGAGGATTCCAGTGCCAAGAAAGGAAGTCAAGAGCAGGAACAGATGGGACTATTTACTCCTGACAATATAGAGATGATTGAGGTATTTGGAAAAGACTTTAAAATAAATACTGGATGTTTAAAATTCTCAAAGAGCTGAAGGAGAAGCCAACATGATGGAAGAATTAAAAGCTACGGAAGATTAAAGGTAGGCATTAAAAACCATGAGAAAATTAGAACTGAAATAAAAAATTAGAAAAAGCTAGACATAATATTCTGAAGAAAGAGTAATTCCTTGGAAGTTCGAGTGGAGAAAATCTACTGGGATATAACAAAGAGAGATAAAGGAATGGACATCTACAGCATTCCTCTCCCAGCATGTCCGCAATACATAAAACTCACTATGACTTAATTATAAAGTAAATCTTATTAAAATCTACTAGAAAGGGTGATTTTAACATACTTCTCTCAGAAACTAATCAAAAAAAGCAAGTATGTAGGATTCTTGAACAACATGATTTTCAAGCTTGATCTAACAGATAATGTTTAGAATCTTGGGTAGAGGGATCCCTAGGTAGCTCAGCAGTTTAGCGCCTGCCTTTGGCCCAGGGCGCGATCCTGGAGTCCCGGGATCGAGTCCCACGTCAGGCTCCTGGCACGGAGCCTGCTTCTCCCTCCTCCTGTGTCTCTGCCTCTCTCTCTCTCTCTCTCTATCATAAATAAATCTTAAAAAAAAAAATCCTGGGTAGAGCAATAAAATGGGTCATACATCAGATGGCCACACACACACCAGTCTGTTCTCTATTCTGTTCCATTATTGAATGTGTCTTTGCTTATATTGATACCACAATCTTAATTATAATGGCCTTATAATCCTTTTTGTCTTCCAGTGTGGAAGATAAAAGGTTAATCTGTAGCTTCCTTCCCCAATCTGTGCTTCAAAATTTCATAAATATACCGAGGGGTGATGAATCTTGTGGAAAAGGCTCTCAGTTTTGATACACCCATAGAAGATGATCACCAAAACCTTTGTTGCTTTTCTGTCCTCTGTGGCAGCCTTCTGTCAGGAACCAAGCCTGGATTTCAAGTCTTTCTCTGGGCCTGGATTTCAAATCTTTTTCTTGGGATTTGATGAAAGTCCCCAAGGAGAAAGTGCCTGTTAGTCCCAGTGTTAATTTACCACTCCTCTTGCTGGTTTCTTTTTCTAGCTAACTCCCTGTGGTAGCTCTTGGCTTTTAAGAACTAGGGACTGTGTGGGAAATATCAGGAAGGGAGACAGACCATAAAGACTCCTAACTCTGGGAAACGAACTAGGGGTGGTGGAAGGGGAGGAGGGCGGGGCGTGGGGGGGAATGGGTGACAGGCACTGAGGGGGACACTTGACGGGATGAGCACTGGGTGTTTTTCTGTATGTTGGTAAATTGAACACCAATAAAAATTAATTTATTAAAAAAAATAAGAACTAGGGACTGCATTAGTTTCTAACACCCAAATGTTTTAAGAATTTTTTTGGTTTGCAGGGGCGGTGCCTATGTGGCTCAGTGGGTTAAGCATCTAACTCTTGATTTAAGCTCAGGCCATGATCTCAGGGTCCTGAGATTGAGCCCTGTGTAAGGCTTTGTGCTCAGCAGAGAGTCTGCTTGAGGATTCTCTCTCTCTCTCACTACCCCCTCCCCTGTGCTCTCTCTCTTTTTAACTTCACAGATGGCCTTAAATTCATCAAGTGTGTTATGGGGGGAAATAACCATATACCTGAAGCCTCTCAAGACATCAGCGCTGTTCACTTTAGCCTCATGAGACCATGAACAGCTTTTCCGGTTTTCCTTTGCCCCAGCAACAGTGCTGTGATCCTTAATTTATAGCCGGTACCAAGATTGATACATCTTCCCTGGGGGGAATGAATCAACTGCTGATCTTCAGCTCTATCCGAATGGTCATCTACTGCCTGAAAATTCAGTCCATCTAGTTCTCATTGTTTCCATAGCTTTCCAATGTCTTTAAAATATGATGCGTGTATTTTATCTGGCTTTTCTAAGTGATTGTTGTTGATCACAGCAGAGGCCTGACAATTAGACTAGGATCCACTTCTCACAAAGAAAAAATATGACATTTTTTTACTCAGGTTAAAAAGTATAGGGGTTCCTGGTGGTTCAGTCAGTTAGGCATCTGCCTTCAGCTCCAATCATGGTCCCACGGTCCTGGGATCAAGCCCAGCATTGGGCTCCCTGTCTGGCAAGGAGTCTGCTTCTCCCTCTCTCTCTGCTCACCACACTCCACTGTGTACTTTCTCTCCACCCCCCCAAATAAATAAATAAAATCTTTTTTAAAAAAAAGTATAAGTAGGTTTGCAAAGGCCCACCATACCAAAGGAAACTGAGAGGAAAATTGTATGCGCCTCCATGTTAGCAAAGTAGTTACTTAGTATGACTAGAAAAGCTGAAGGAGTTTCCAACCCTAATCCCCTTCCCCACTTCTCTGCCATGAGAGTGATCTCTTCTACTACAAACAGATACCGTGTCCATAAGGGTACGTACTCTAGGTTATGAGCAATAAGAAAGTTTATTTGCTCTGACAAAACAGGAGGCCTTACTTTCTTGGTTTGGCACAAAGGTCTCATTTGGTGAGGAAAGCAGCCTTCTCCACCCTGATCTAATTAACACAGGGCATATAAAATTAGCAATATCATCTAGTACACTTTGAAAGACATGAAAAGTCTAACAGTGAGAATCACAGACTAGATATTTATTTTTGTAAGTGGATGTGGGAAGAACTTGGTCAATGTTTCCACCAACCTCTGTCTGTATATCCAGCCTTACCTAACAATCTGGATATACAGGAGACATTACTAATAGCCCACTGAATATTTATTATCCTCCTCCCCCTTTTTGCAGAATCCCAATTTTTGGGGGGGAAGTGGGGACAAAATGCTTTGTCTCTCAGGTTCACTTGCAACTAGGGATTGTCCAAGGAGACACAATTGTGGTTGGAATTTAAGGGGCAGTCTATCAGATATGGAAAGTTTGTTTTTCCGATTAGAGAGATAAATGCAACTGGTATATGCCTTCTGTCCTTGCTCCTTTACCTTGCTTCCACCTAGAACACACTTCTGATGCCTGGAAATGAAACAGCCATTTTGAAAAAATACCACAGGGTGGGAAAGACAGGGATATTTCCTTGGGAAGTTGCACTGTCCCCAAACTAACAATCTCCAGACTACTTGCTATGTGAGAAAAAAATAAACCTATGGAAGGTATAATCTAGCACATGTAGCCAAATGCAATCCTAGTTAATGGGGATGAGGAGTTTTTTACAGAATTTTAGGAATGTGCAATCTAGTAGAGGTTCTGAGAATCCAAGGAAAGAGATTTTAAAAATGAAGACCACTCAACTGTGCCATAAAGAAAACATGGAAAGAAAGGGGTTTATGAGAATACCAAAGAATAGTGCTTGATTATTGGGGGTTCCCTGGAACACTGAGTAAGGCTTTCCAAAACCTGTTCATAGCACACTACAGAATTATTTATTCCTCCCCTTGCTGTCTATACCCCAAAGTCCTTTTCATCCAAAAATGATGACATGTCCTAGTCTTTCTCCCTCTTTCAAAATACACCCCCAAAAGTTTTCCAGAATTTGTCCTGAGTTGCACCTTGTCACTCTTGCCCACCTCCTCACACCTTTATAATCTATCTTCTCTTGAAAGTCCTCTTTGTTACTTTCCAAAGCAACTTCTTTAAATTGGTTTGGTTGCTTTTACTTCTCCTTCTCATCTATTATCCACATCTGTGCAACAACACCAGGAATAGAACTTGCAGAGGAAATTATCTTTAGCATGAAAAGAAAGGTGAGAATCCTTTATGTTACCTTTTATTATTTTATCACACATAGATATGCATGATTAAAATACATGCTTAGACACATGCATTCATGTGCCTTTATGAACACAGATAATCCTGAAGAATCTTCCTCAAATTAGGCTTGCTTTCATAAGGATCAAATGTCAACTCCCACCTTGGCCCACCCCTCTAATTTTACTCGGCTAAACTATAATTTGTGTCATTCAATCCCCCCAAACGGGAGCTTCATCAGCACATTTCATGACATTCAAAGCAACTCAGAAGACTGCTCTTGAAAAATAACATAGAGTACCACACATTCCATACATCATCTCTCCTCTTTGCAAATCCAGAAGATGGGAACGCCCTTTCCTCTCCCTAGCTGTCCAGTGTTGTCCACTGACTGCCATGTTGCACAGGAAACCCCAATCTCAGTTCCCCCTGAGTCCTCAAGGCCACATCCCAAGAAATAATTTCTGCCTTAGGAAACAGTGCCCTTGCTTCTAAAGCCACATCTCACATTTTATTTTGGGTTTCTGATGCCCTTTTTATTGTCATCTGTCTTTCATCAGTCCCCCATGGAGAATTCCAGCTACCAGTACTAACAACATTATACACAGTACCACCATTGATGCCAACATCAAATGGAAATACATATTTTTTTTGTTAGGGTGTATAAACTTCCTGGTTTAATGAAGCAAAGCTACGCTGAAAGTTTATCTAACTCAGTTTATAATAAGAAAATGCCTTGGTGCATGTATTTGTGTTGTAAAGAAAAGCTAAAATTAACACTTTTAAGACCACCTCCGACACATGAGTAAATCTTGTTATAAGAAAAAAATAAAAAAAAGAAAATCAAGGTAAAAGTTGATTAAAACACCAAACCAAATTAAATTTGATCTAATAGTGTTTACTTGTTTTAACATCTGGAAAAGTTTGGGCATACACTGCAAACATTTTTAACCTAATTTAAAAATAAATTATGCTTAGTTTCCACAGATGTATTTAAGTTGGGTCCTTTTAAAGAAATAATTCTTTAGGAATTTTTTGGTTTTTTGCATTTAACAGGCAAGAATTTAGATCATAAGGTGCCAATGGAAAGAATATCTAAATATCTTTCCTAATGGGTCCTCAAAAGAGCACCCTAGTATTTAAAAAATATCATTTAAAAAGATCCTATACCCTTTGCTGGGCAAAAAACAGACAGATGTGGAGGATCTCCTAAATAAGGAGGGGATGTTGCACAGGGATGTTTTCACCTGCAGAGAGGGGAAAGAGAAGTAGCTGATGGGGGCCTCCGCACTGATCCTGACTCTGAGGACATGCACTAAACTCCAGGAGAGTGAGAGGCTCCCATACAATTGAGAGATTTAGCTGAAATTCCTAAGGTCTCCCGCACCCCTTAGAGGCTCTACTTTTCTCCTCCCTGCCCAATAAACATGTTTCCCCCCAGTGGCCAAAGTGTAGAAACTATTCTCCCAAATCCCTTGACTGTTTGGTGTTAGAGCTTGCAGCCCCTTCCAACCCATCTTATGTATCAGGGAACACTCTACATGCTACTGGGTAAGAAAGGGTAGCATAGGTATTTATGGAGACTAGCTTGGGAAGAAAAGCTGAAAAGGCTATTTGAAGACCCAACACAACCTTGATCAAGCCTAAAGTTCTGCTCTTTTGTTATCAGAAATCTAAAGATTTGCCTCCTTATCTGGTTGGCATCAGCTTAGCTATTTACTCTGTACATGAATCTGGTTCCCCAACACCCTGCTTCTTTCTCCCCCCTACTCTGCATTTGGTTTGTCAGCTCTGTCTTTCCCGAATTCACAAAGTACTCTGTAGCTTCTTGACGGATGGGGTCATCTCTTTGGACTTATTTTTTTTCTTCCCAGTCACAGCCTAACACAGGACTTCCTGCTTTCGCAGCAGGCGGTGAGTTATGCTGGGACACTGAGAAAACATAGGGCTGATTCATCTTTTGTCTGTGGGCTTTTTCAGCACCCATTCAATACCCCAGAAGAGAGTTATTACTTGATAGAAACAGTACAGACAAATGTAAGCTGTAAGTAAGAGAACCACCTACCCCCCTTTATTTTTCCTCTGTCCTCTCTTCCTATTGCAGTGTGCACCTTCTGGATGCAGCCAAGGGCTTGCCCTACTAGGGGTTCAGGCAAAGGCTGTGAGCTTTGTGTGTCTGGGAAGGGCTGTGGTCAGCAACGTTGGTTTTCTTATTAGAAAAGTCTGTTTTATACAGTGATGAAGCTTCACACTTGTGATTTAAAAAAAAAAAAATCTGTGGCGGAGACATAACCTCCCTCTAAATTCTCATCTCATGGCGTAACTTCATCCACAAACTCATAACTCAGAGCAGCCTGTGGTTGAAAATCTTGTACACATTTACTCCTTAGTCCTCGTTGCTAGAAGGTAACATAGGTTAGCCACAGAATAATCCTTAAAACAGTAAGAATCACAGCCATTCCTCTCTCTTCTCAGCCTTTATATGCATTCGTAACCTGAATGCACACCCCTTTAAAAACCAAATCAGTTCTGTTTTTTTCTACTTCCTTTATCATTACCTTTCTGCTCTTCTACCTAGAACACTGGTTCTCAAAGCATGGCCAGCCTTAAAATCACCTAGGAACTTAGGAATGCAAATTCTCCAGGTTTTATCCCCAACCTACTGAATCAGAAACTCTGGGAGTGGGGTCCAGTAACGTGTGTTTTAACAAGCCCTCCATGTGATTCAGATGCATGCTCAAGTTGGAGAAACACTGACCCGAGAGCCAGTAGCTTTGCTTTGTAGGAACTAAGCATCCCGGCATCTCAGAGAGACTAGCTCTCACTTTAGCCATCACACTTGTAACCATAGGACAGGGAGCAACTCATGAGAGCCTGCGGCACACGTCCACAAAGCATCCCTGCATAGAGAGGGTAGTCTGGCCAATCCACATGTTAGCACTGCAGTCCTGATTAAGGGAAACACCTCCAGGAGACAAGTGACTTGGAATGTGAGAGGAAGTGATTGCACATCATAATCAGTAAATTGCATGGGGATGAACAGAAGCATCTGCTACTAACATTTTCAAAGCTCCATTTTTTCACAGGTACATTCCAGAGTGTAACAAACCATTTCCACATGTGGGGGCTGATCTTTCAACTATATATCTTACCTGCCTTTTGTGTCATCACAGATTTCTTTAGAAGTTAAAGTTCACTTCAAAGTCATAGTGAAGCCAAAAGCTTTTCCAGGTGCAGTGATGAGTCTTCAGAGATGTTGGTGATCAAGGGCAGAACTGTGAATTCAGGGAGGGCTGTGAGAGCTAACCTCCCTTAGTGCCACTCTCACTTCTGAGATCCTCCTGCCCACGTCAATTACATGGACGCACATTAGAATCCCTGAGGAAGCTTGTTAGCATATTGATGCCTGGGCTCTACTCCTAGAAGTTCTAATTGAATTATTCTGGGTAGGGTCTATGCATTGCCATTTTTGAAAAAGTATTCCATATTCTTCTGCTGTGCACCCCAATTCTAGAACCACTAAATTATATGACTATTTCTTGAGTACTTACTGAATTAAATGAATATTTCTTGAGTACTTCCTTACTATGAGTCCCTAATAAGGCCAACAGAAGATTCAAAAAGGCATAAGGGAAAAAGGTGTGTCCTCAAGAAATGGGGAAGAGAATATACCCACCTAAACTAGAATCCATAGCGTTCTAAAGTGCTACATTAGAACTACACAGTTACCTGTGCCAAATACAGGGTAGAGTTAATGCTAGGTGGAAACAAATGGTTAGCTCCACAGAGGAGACTGGCTTTGAATCTAGTTTTGGAGGATTTTTATCAGACAAGGGAGAAAAAAAAACATTTGGGCTGAGAAAATGCAAATAAACAGAAGTGTGAAGGCAAGAAAGTTCAAGAATTTTGGAGGGATCAGTAAATATTGTAGAGTCACATATAGAGAATGAGATTGTCAAGGTCACTCAGACCAGACTTAATTTTTTTTTTCAGGCCAGATTTTAAAGGATTTGTGATTGCCATGGCAACAATTTGAGTCTTATTCTCAATGAAAAGCAACACTATGTGTTTTAGAAAGATATATCATTTAGAAGATAACTACTATTTTAGAAAGATATATCATTTAGAAGATAACTACTATTTCTACCAATGAAATTGTTGGGAACTATGCTTAACCAATTAAAGAAACACCCATTGACCATTTAATTGACTTTGCTGCAAATTCCCACACTACAGTATATGAGGAATTTAAAAATGCCCAAGGCAACTATTTATAATAGATTCTTGAACCTTACACTCTCTTATAAAGCTAGTATACAAAACAGAATTTTGCGGGCTAACTAGCCAATTTCTGTTGCTGCTGCTAATCCTTATTTTTTTTTAATCGTGTATTTATGGTAAAAGTAGGCTACTGGATCCATGCAGAACATTAGCCCAGATCACCTGGCTGAAGTACTGTTAGTCAGGTTTCTCCACTGTAAAGTTATCTTCTCCCTTTTTCATACTGTAATCTTTGAAAGGAAGTCACTATTTACACCTCCTTGAGGGCAGACTGTCTACATAAATTATTTGGAATTCTACATGGGATATTTGTCTACTCTCCCCCATTTGTTTTGTTCAATCATTAATTTATATCAGTATAAACCTAGAAATTTATTTTATACTTTGTATTAGAATCTAATACTGCATTATTTACTATGACTTTTTTTTTTTTTTACTTGTCTGGGCAATTTTCCATTCTTTTAAATTAAATTAAATTCTAAAACACGGTTATATAAAAAAGTATTCAGACTGTTATCATTTTTAAACTGAGCTCTTTCTATGTGAACTATGGTATAGGGATGTTTGTGATCGCAAAGAACAGAGCTGACCTCACTTCCATTCTTCAAAAACTAATTCGGGAAGGAAGGAAGAGCATTAATGTCTGCCATTACAAGCAGTTATTTGGAAATCCAGGAGAATCTGAACATCCTAGAAAATTAGACATTCAACATATGACTCTTCACCAAGCTTGCTTTACCTCACAAACATTCTTGGGTTGCCTTTAACAAAAAAAGAACACATTTCTCTCTCCTTTTGCCACTAATACAAGCATTAATTACACCCTCTGCCAAAGTATGCAGAATATTTACTTTTATGATTCTAAGCAGACTCCTGACACTGATGTGGTGAAATCTGAGAGGTTGAGCAGCTGAGTCCTAGGGTTTCAGGCTGAGTTTGGGGAGGGATCAGTTATCCAATTTACCATGTGCAACCAGAAGTTTGCTCCTTGATTTTTCACCAAACCTCTGTAAAGAAAGCAACTTGTTCATAGTCATAGTGTAAGAGGATGAAAAATAATAAACCTCTTAAGATATATATTGCCAAACCACCACCATACCCACATGTCGGTGAGAGCACAGAACACTTGAACCTTTCTGACCAACTTTATACTGCCCATTGATCTTCCTTCACTTTGCTAGGCTCCCCTTCCTCCATCTGTCAAGGGCCCTCAATGGAGGCCCTTCAGTTCACCTTCAGCAAATGTTCACAATCACACATCAGATTTTGCTGACACATGTCATCTCTCCTGGGATGTCCCCATGACAATGAATCCACCCTCGTCTATCCACAAAGCCCAGCAGGAAACTACAGCAGCTGAAGCAGCTGCTTCCTCTTGACTCCAGCCTTTGGATGAACATTACTGGCATTTTTCAACCTCGAGAGTTGAAGCCAGGAGAAAATGTAAGTACCCTTTTACCTCCTTACAAAACTGAAGGAGATCATGCCTCTAGACTTCCGGGTACACTTCCTCTTCTGGCAAGAGAGCTTCTTTACCATCTGTTTCTAATGTTTTTTCTTGTCTCATCTTCCCAAGCAGGCTCACAAGAGCTCTGCCCTACTTCTTCCCTACGGCTCTGTGAATTCTCTCTCTTTACATTTACTGAATCCTCCTACCACTTAGAATGTTCTATCCACCTCTTCACCTACAGACCCCAGCCCTAACTTCAGGGCACAACTCCAAATTTACATACTCTGTGGCTCCATATCACCTCCCAGCACCAGAAATTTCACCTTTCCTGCCAATGTGGTATATCTTCTGATCTGCAGGAGTGGTCTGTTATTCCTCTGCTGAAGGCAGAAAGTGGGTCCAATGCATCTTTTATATCCCCAAAGCCCTGAACATCAGGAATTGTTTTCTAATGTATATGTGCAGGAGACCCTTTGGTGAACCATAGAAATGATCCTGCAAGGGATTCAGAGCTGATATTTCCAGTCTTTCAGATGTAGAAAATCAGTAGCATGTGGATGAAGAGGTTTGCTAAAAACCAAATAGGTACTTATCTTTGCTCCTTCCTCCAACATCACAAAAGATGTGAACCCCAAATGACAAAGCAAGTGAAAGGGGATTATAGCAAACAAGAGATAGTCAACAGAATTTAGGAAATAGGAAACAGATAAGCAAGTGGTAACTAAAGTTTGATGGCAAGTCAAGGGTCTATGGAGCCAAAGGATGCTGACTGATTCAGTTAGTGCAACTCTGGAAAGATACAGAGATGGGAGGGTGTCAAGTATCCCTAAAGGCTGCAGGGTGGGTTGAGCCTGAAAACAGGAGGATTGGTTGGTAGACCCCAGAATCCTCCCCAGCCCACACAACCAAACAATAACCTTTCTTCTCACCAGGTATAACACAGGTTTCCACTCTGGAGATACTTTGGTCTTGAGGTCCCCAGGTCCAGTTAAAGGCAAAGGTGAAGAGCAATGTACACATTCAGTACAATCCCTATCAAAATACCATGGACTTTCTTCAGAGTTGGAACAAATAATCCTAAGATTTATATGTAACCAGAAAAGACCCTGAATAGCCAGAGGAATGTTGAAAAAGAAAACCAAAGCAGGAGGGCATCACAATGCCTGATTTTAAGCTGCATTACAACAAGACAGTGTGGTATTGGCACAAAACCAAACAAAACAAACCAAACAAAACAAAACAAAAGACACAATGGAATAGAATAGAGAACCCAGAAATGGACCCTCAACTCTATGGTCAACTCATCTTTGACAAAGCAGGAAAGAATATCTAATGGAAAAAAGACAGTCTCTTCAATAAATGGTGCTGGGAAAATTGGACAGCCACATGCAGAAGAATGAAACTGGATCATTCCCTCACACAAGACACAAAGATAAACTAAAAATAGTTGAAAGATCTAAATGTGAGAGAGGAATCCACCAAAATCCTAGAGGAGAACACAGGAGCAACCATTTTGACCTTGGCTATAGCAACTTCTTGCAGGACACGCCTACAAAGGCAAGGGAAACAAAAGCAAAGATGGAACTATTAGGACTTCATTAAGATGAAAAGCTTCTGCACAGCAAAGGAAACTGTCACAAAACTAAAAGGCAACCTACAGAATGGCACAAGATATTTGCAAATGATATATCAGATAGAGGGCTAGTACCTAAGATATATAAAGAACTTATCAAACTCAACATCCAAAAAAACAAACAATCCAGTCAAGAAATGGGCAGAAGACATAAACAGACATTTTGCCAAAGAAAACCTACCACATGGCCAACAAGCATATGAAAAAATGCTCCACATCATTTGTCATCAGGGAAATACAAATCAAAACCATAATGAGATACCACTTTACACCAGTGAGAATGGCTAAAATTAACAAGACAGGAAACAACAAATATTGGCAAGGATGCAGAGAAAGGGGAACCCTCTTGCACTTTTGGGAATGGAAGCTGGTATAGCCACTCTGGAAAACAGTGTGAAGGTTTCTCAAGAAGTTAAAAATAGAGCTACCCTACAACCCAGGAATTATACTCAGTTACCCCAAAGATACACACATAGTGAAATAATGGGACACCTGCAATGTCCACAATAGCCAAACTGTGGAAGGAACCATTATGTACTTCAACAGATGAATGGATAAAGAATACATGGTATATATACACAATGGAATATTACTCAGCCATCAGAAAGGATGAGTGTCTACCATTTACATCAATATGGATGAAACTGGAGAGTATTATGCTGAGTGACATAAGTTAATCAGAGAAAGACAATTATCATATGGTTTCACTCATATGTGGAATATAATAAATAGTGAAAGGGATCATAAGGGAAGGGGGGAAACTGAGTGGGGAAAAATTAGAGAGGAAGATAAAGCATGAGAGACTCCTAACTCTGGGAAACAAACAGGGTTGCAGAAGGGGAGGTGGGCAGGAGGGTGGGGTAACTGGGTGACAGCATTAAGGAGGACACGTGATGAGATGAGCACTGGGTTTTATATTATATGTTGGCAAAGTGAAATTTAAATAAATAAATAAAATAAAAAAGAAAACTCTATGCCAAATGACTAAAAAAGTAATAAAAATAAAAAATAAAATAAGATGTAAATATACAAAATTATAGATGGCCAAGTTAAAAAAAAAAAAATAAAGGCAGGAGTGAGGCACCAAAGGAGAAATATAAGAGTGTAAGTAAACATCTGCAGGTGAAATAGTAAAACCCACCATCTTTCCCTGCCAGGTGGTCAGAACACCAGGAGCCAGACTTATCCTCCCCACACAGGGGGTACAGAGAATTCTCTCAGGGGAAGTTGATAAGCCCCAAGGGAAAAGAAACCTACTGATCCTGTGGACCCAATGAAACAGCCAGGTCCTCACCCATTTATCCCAAAGCAAAGTCTGAGGTTTAACAAGCACTCTTGTCCTCACCTTAATCATAGCTACCAAACATATATACACAGGTTCAGACCAGGTTTTTAGGGACTCTAACTTGAAAACCAATCTCTGACTGTAGGTTAACTATACTGGAATTAAAAAAAAAATGTCTGTGCCATTCACTCACACTATGACATTTGCAATAAGTTTCTAATAGGAGTCTAAACCAAAAAGGGGGGAGAGGGAGCTACTCAGAGGAAGCAGACACAACTGAGGAATCAGGAAACATTTTTTTAAAAGACTGAATACTCTCAGATATAAGAAGAGATATTAAATCTATGAAGAAAAGAGTAAGTACTAGTTAAATAGTGAAGAACCCTCTCAGAAACTCAAAATCTTACAGCACTGAAAATTAGTATTTAAAATTCAATAGAATATATGGATGATTAAATTTAAAGAAATCTGGAAAGTATAACACAAAAATGGATGGAAAAGGAAAGCAATAAGCTAGAAAATTAAAGATAAACTCATGAAGACTGACGTTTGACTGATGAGCTAACCGGAAGGAAGGATCAGAGAAACAAACTGTAAAAATACATACTGTCTAAAACAGAAACCACATATATATGATATTCTTGAGCCAAGAATGGCTTTCCAGATCAAAAGGGACTATTGCCTGCCCAGCATGTTGAATTAAAAAGAAGATGCATCAAGGCATATCGTCATAAAATTCCGGATAAAGAGAAGCCCTCAAAGTTCTCGAAGAGAAAAATCATACAAAGAATTTTTCCCACACAAAGAATTAGGAATAAAGTATTGCCTCATACTTTTCAAAAAGTAGCATTGGGAGCCAGGTGAAAGTAGAGAAATGCCTTAAAATTCTAACAGGAAACTATATCCAATCTAGAAAATCTATTTTCTCAATACTACGATAAAATACGAGAGCAGAATAAAAATATTTTCAGACATGCCAGGTCTTATAACATTTTTCTGCCTCGTATTTTTTCTTAGGATGCTACTGGAAGATGTATTTCCTCCCAACATAAAGCCATAAGCTAAGAAAGAGGAAGACATGAGGTCCAGGAAACCAGGGATCCAGCTTAGGAGACAGATGAAGGAAATTCCCAGGATGATGATCAAGACAAATCCTAGGATACCAGTGATGCATCGGCCCTGGAGCATAAACAATCCTGACTGGCAGAGAAGGACAGGACAGATGGTGCTAGAAGGAATAACTCTAAGAAAAAACAAAGGCTGAAGTATTTGTTCATATTGAGAAGTGCTTGGTAGCCCTGTTGGAAGAGCTGTGGAGGTTATGCAGATACCAGAACGAAACAAAAGAAGGAGTTATTGACTACAGAAAGTTGTAGAGAAACATAATGAATAATCATATACTGTGTAGCTCATCTTTTATTAACATTTACATACTTCTATACCATTAAATACTGAATATTGGTTTGAATAAAAATGGTGGCTTAAATACAAAGGTGGAAGGGGGAGATGAGATGTACACGTGTTCAGGGCAGGGGCAGGAGGCTGGTACGGAGAGGGTGAAATCCTCATCTTTCAAAGAACTAAGGCAATAGATAAATAATATCTAAAATTGGAACCTTGAGGAAAAAGTCAGCATAAACCTGATACTGAGAGATAAGGGAGAAAATACCAGAGAAAACAACAGCAAGGAATACAAGTGGCTGTTTCTGAAGGATAGAAGTCAGGAGTGGGGAAGGGTGGTAACAGGAACTGCTGTTTTGTATTATAAGATTTAGAATGTTATTTGACTTCTGCTTTTCAGAGAAGCAGTCTGGTACGGGGCTTCAAAGTCCAGACCTTGGTTTGGATGTCAGCTCTGACACTTATTGACTGTGTGAACCTGGTCAGCAAATTTAACCTCTAACTGCCTCAATGTCCCCTTTTAAACAGGAGTGATAATGCTTGACTCAATTAATAAATTAAAACAGATTACTGTATAACTGTTTGTTGTTATTGTCAATAAGCTCCCTACATATATTACTTAAAAACTAAAAATAGTAGAGTCAAGCAGTATGCAGATTTTACTTCTGAAGACTTGATTCTTTTTCACATGAAGTAACAGCCAGAATGTTCTTATGTTCAGTTTTTGCCCTAAATGCACCAATTTCTGTTCCTTTCCTTTCCCACAGAAAATGTTCGTGAACACAGCAACCACTGAGAGGGGTGGGGCTTCGGCCCTCCTCACACCCCCCACCCCCAGGAGGTGTCTCCAGAGTGGTCGATGCCATCCTTCCAGACCTTCCTTGGCTGGAGACCACAGTGTCAGTGAGAATGTACTGAGTTGACTTTGCGCTTGGGTTTTATGAGACAACAAGTCGTAGATCATCTTAGATCACTGTGGTCATCATGAAAAGACTTGCTGTCCTGCCAGGGTCTCAGACAGAGCTCTTTGTGTTTCAAAAGTGAACGAAAGAAGCATGCAGACACATTCTAGGAATCAGCTCTTCACTCGTTCCTCAAAGGCAGAAGAAGATCCTCCCTTACCGTCCCCTCTTCTCTGCCCTGTGCCTTCTCCTGACATCATCCCATGAAATCAGTACCCAGTGGAAAACCTAGAAGGCCTCTGCTGTCTTATTCAGCTACAACCTGGGCTCTGGTCAGCACCCACATGAGAGGAGAAACCAGGGTGACCTGCTCCATGGCAGAGTGTGCATGCATGCCTCAGTGGGACTAAATGCTTTCATTACACAAAGTATAATGGAATGCATGCATGTACATGAGTTTGCTCATAGCTCTGACATCCACCCACTCTGAGACCTTGCATAAACGTTGTCAGTTCTCCAGACCTCATTCTGCTCTGCTGTGAAGTCTGAGTCCAAGAATCAACACTCATTTCACCTGGGATGAACAAGGCCTGAGGCAGTGAAGGGACTTACACAAGGTAGCACTCATGAATTAGAACTGGGACCCAAACCCCAGTCTACTGAGCCCAGGGCATTGCTCTTCCATGGTTCTTCATCACCACCCGATGTCTGAATTATCCTCATCCCCTCACAGACTCTTCCATGGGAAAACCCGAACCCTATCCAGAAATTCACAGAAAGATAGTATCATTCTTTCATGATATAATTCCCTTCCAAGGCTTAAGCGTTAGTTTTGATCTTACCAAGAAATCCCCAATGAAAATAACAAATGGAAGATTAAAAGCTCCAAGTCAATTTAAACAACCCTATACTTGCATATACAGTCAAACCAGCATATCCGAAAGCAAGTTCTCACACAAAGTCATAAACTCACCCTGCTGCAGACCAGCAACACCAGCCTCTCAGGAAGGGAGCTGCTTCTGAACAAGTAACTGAGATGGAGAGCCAACGCTCCCCTTCCTCCCCTCCCCTTCCCTGCCCACACCCACCCAAAGGCCAGTCTTTACCAAGCTGTTTGGCAACTCTGTTCAAGACAGCTTAAGGTCCAGGAGTGGATTAGGAACAGCTAACACTCTGGCAATCATTTTCCTTTCCCTTGAGCCCAGACTTCAGTGGGCGTGCAATGTGGCATTTTGCTTCTGATTTCAACCACTTCCCCAGCAATTCTGCACGAGAAAAATAAGAGCCCATGCCAGCACAGGAGCAGCCCGCCCCAAGTCCTCTGCCTCCCTGCCACGGAAAGACCCTTGGTGACTGGGCCATCTCCTATCCCAGGACCCAAGGAGCAGGCCACCAACAGCCTGTAGGATAAGACAGGAAGGTTTATCCTGTGTTGCTGCCTTCCCTTCAAGCCAAGGAAGCAGATGGGTCTCCCATCCTGCTGAAAGCAGCCTGGGAAATCTACAAGGATGGACAAGCCATTTTACTTTTAAACCACTCATGGCAGTTGTTGAAAATTATGTATTCTGTGTTTCTGTGTAATTGCCAGAGATCAGAAGTCTAGAACACAAGCTAAGGAAACACCAGGCATATTACCTTCATTCTCTGGTGCCCCTCTGGGTTTTGGGTCTTGCATCCCTCATTCATCCTCCACTTAACTGACAGTGACTCAAAACACATCTCTGAATATATCATACCCTCACATGGAATTACCCAGGGCTCCTGGGAATCTGCAGCATAGAGCCCCATGCGGCGCATGGACCTCAGATGACCCCACCAGCTTCTTCTACTAGCTCTTTACCACGTCCTCTGCTTCAGTGTTGCAAAGCCATGCATAGCCCAGGTCCTGTCTCACCTCTCAATTGTTGAACATGCGTTTCCCTGTTCTTAGACAACCTCCTCCACCTCTCAAATAGCCTAAGCCCCGATAGAAACACTACCTCCTCCAGAAAACCCTCCTTGGTTCCTCCAGTTCTCTGAGTATGGAATATTCCTCCATGGAATATTGACTGTGTTCCTAAAATGACCTCTATCGAGATAATTTTTAAAAATCTGTCTCTCAGGTTAGTTTGTGAGCTCTTTATGAGAGACAGAACTTTCTTCTTTGAGTGCCTACATCAGCACGCAGTGAATAGAATATTCTCTGACTGTGTGTTGATTCAATAATTCTTAAGGGCAGGGAATATGTTATATTCCGTTTTTGGGTCCTCTAGGCAATAGATGCTTCAAGTGGCTTGTGAACGACAGAATAAACTAAAAAACTATGTTTCTCCAACTTGAAGAACTTGCGCTTTGTCCTCAGACAACTGTATGTCTGAATCTCAATGATGTCAACCTGGGACTCTGTCTCTAAGTGGTTCATCATGCCTGCAGTCCCCAGGAGGCAGTCTGCTACTTGGGTTCCCTCCCTGCAGGCAGAAGGCTCTTCGGCCTCCTGCTCCATCTCCTCCTCCAGGCAGTTAACCATTGCCCTGCAGACTTCCTCTCCTCCAGGCGATGGTGGAGCAGGAATCCTGCCCCCTTGCCACAGGTGTTGGAGCCTCTTGGGAGTTACAGATTGGGGGGGACGGGGAGGAAGTGAAGAAGTTTGCTTACCTTTTCATCTGGGTAACTGCACCTGTGGTCCACGGATGGTATGGCTTCTGGAGGCCCTCCATATTTTTCACACAGTTCTGTGGGGGGTAAAAAAAAGTCCTCATTACTATCTAATCAAGGCAGACATGACAGGGAGGTTATAAAATGTGACATGATAAAACAAGGGGGTTAAAAAGGATTTTTACTTCACTTCCTTTTCCCAGTGGTTGCCCCCTCCAGCCTAGAACGTTCACTGCTCAGTAGATGGCATAGGCTGACATGTATACAAGCTTACAGATTGGAACCCGAGGTTTCCAGAAATGTGTCGATAATCACCTTCCAGGAAGCAGTGGGCTTTAGCCAGCATCTGACATGGCCTACAAATTTTGGTATCAGCTCTTTCTGAGGAAGCCTGTTTTTGTAAAGGGGCCACCAGCACACCCAATAGACACTCTCTGGCAAGTTTGTGAATTGCTACAACATAAAAAGGCAGGCCCGGTTTGAATTACCAGGCTCCAATTCCTCGCTGGAGTTCTGGTCACACTCACTACACAAACCATCTGGAGCCTCGCTCTGGCACTTTGTTATTTACTCGCAGTCCCAGGTGGAATTAGAGCCCATAATTCACCGATGTCCGCCCTCTTCTCCGTGGACAGCATCATACCTCATCTCAGCAGTCGCCCTCTGGCCATCCATCAGCCATTCCAACTTGGGAATCCCTTGCCAAAGTAGATGCTTTTCTCTGGGGATTATCATTATAAATTAATGTTTTAAATTTGGGGACTAGCCTGCCATTTTGGAAAGCACTATGCCTTTTTTCTCTTAATCTCACATGTCTCAAACTTATAAAGGGTCCACTTATTTATCCCATTTTCCCTTCCTCCCTTTATAAAGATTTCTGGTCACCAGCAGACCATATGCTCCAACTTCTTTTACTTCTCTGGGAATTCATTACCAAACCAACCAACCAACAATGAAAACCTCCCACTTCCTCAAGGTTTTCAATGAGAAGACCACTGCTCATCAGTGAAGCCTGAGCATATCACTGACTCTCTCTGTGCCTCAGTTTACCAGAGGAGAAGGCAGGAAGAAGTTTAGTCAAAAAACACATACTGGTCTGTGAGCAAAGGAAGGACCCTCTAGGTGAGCAGAAGTCAAAAGAGAGGGAGAGGTATGATGTGTCCAAGAATTGGAGAAGTACAAGGAGTTTGCTGTGCTGGAATGTAGGAAACAGGCAGTGGAGCAGAAGACAAAGCTGAAGAGGCATGGGGAGTGAGATGATGAAAGCCCTTAAACACCATGTAAAGAAGTATGCATAGGTTTTCAAAGTGATAGGAAGTCACTGAGGTTTTAAGAAGGGGTATCATGTGTTTAGACTTTGTTTTTTTTTTTATATATATATAAAAATTTGTCAGAAAGGATGGAGGCTGGATTGAAAAGGTGCAGAAGTCAAGGAAGAGAATCCAGTCACGGGACCATAGGGGTAATGAGGATGGATGGATGGATGGATGGATGGATGGGAGCCTGGAGTAAGTGGCAAAGTGGAGACTGAGAGGATAGGACAGAGCTAAGATAACTTTAAAGGGGTTAAGGTTAAGGGGAATGAGGGACGAAATGACTTGAGTAAACGCTCAAGTTTCTGGCATGGACAACTAGATAGTGCCCTTCAGGCACTATTGGTAGGGAGGTAGGGAGTAGAGGGAGTTGTTTGTTTGTTTGTTTGTTTGTTTGTTTGTTTTAAGGTAGGGAAAAGGGGAGTTTTTTTAAGAAAGGGGAATGAGATAAAGAAATTTAGTTTGGAGACATTTTGAACAAGTGCCTGTGGAACACTCAAAAAAGTGTTTCTATATACAGTAGGTGAAAAGTGAAGACACAGGAAAGGTACGATCATCCAGGGAGCAAGTAGAATAGGAGCAAACAGGGTCTCCCATGAGACCCTAGGAAATCACTAACCAAAGGAAGACAGAGTTTCAAGGAGAGAGTAATCACTTGTGTCAACCATACCACAAGTGAAGTCCTAGAGAACAGAAACCAGAAAGAAGTGGGCTTGAGAATGAATTGGGAGAGATAGTAAATGTGAGCAGTGAATGTGGTATTTTGGTACACTCAACTGTGAAAGGAGAGAGGGCCAAAGGAAATTATTGGTTGGTTAGAGGCTTGTTGTTTTATTTTTATTATAATTTTTATTTTTTAATCTTTTTTAAGAAGGTGGGGAGAGGGGCAGAGGGAGAGAGAGAGAGAGAATCCCAAGTGGTCTCCACGCCCAGCACAGAGTCCAATGGGAGGCTTGATCTCACGACCCTGAGATCATGACCTGGGGTGAAATCAAGAGTTGGAACCCAACCCATCGAGCCACCTGGGCACACCCATTATTTTATTTTTAATAACATTGTGTTTTGGAATAATTTTAGATTACAGAAAAGTTGCATGAATAGTCCAGTTCCCCATATTAACCCCTTATATTACCATGGTACATTTACCAAAACTCAGAAACCCACATTGGCACATTACTATCAACTAACTTTCAGAATTTATTTGGATTTTATCAGCTTCTCCACTAACGTCCTTTTTAAGTCTCAAGACCCAATTCAGGGTACCACGTTGCATTTAGATCTCATATCTCCCCAGTATCCTCTGCTCTTTCTTTGTTTTTCATGACCTTCACTATCTTGAGGAGTGCTGGTCAGTAGCCCATAGAATGCCTCACAATCTGAGTTTTTCACATGGTTAGACTGGGTTTATGAGTTTTGGGAAATTATACCACCGAGGTACTGTCTTCACCACTGCATATCAGGGGCTACGTGAGATCCACATGTCAACGCTGACGATATTAATTTTGATCACTTGGTTAATGTAGTGGCTTGGCCACTGTGAAGTTTCTGCTTTCTGTTACCCAACTCTATTCTTTGGAAGTGACTCACCACTAAATCAGCTCACACTTTGGTGTGAGATGGGGGTGGAGGTAGGATTAAGCTCCACCTCTTGTGATTTTAGGATGAGGAAGATTCTCCTAACTCAGTCTGTAATCCTCATAATTTTCTCCTTTATTTCAGATAAAACTATAACAATGGGAGTCTCAAGCACACAGTAGAGCACGTAATCCTGAGATCTTATTTTGTTCATTCATCAATTTTACGTGTGTTACTCAAGGTCCAGGCAAAACAACTCAATGCCTAGTCTGGGACCCATACTATACTTCTTTCTTTCCTTGATCCATTTGGTTACCGTGTCCTTTCATTTTTACCCGTTGAACATTTCACATTTAGTCACAGGTCATAACTGATAAAATTCTGTCAAATCAACGGACTCCTAAGTTGCTTACTGTTTCCTCCAGGTGAAACCCCACCCTCAGCCCCAACTCTTGGTAAATACAAAAGGACAGCCAAGGAGACAAAATTTCCTCTGTATCATCACCAAACTCTAGTGTGGTCAGTATGGATATCAGATGGCTAAATAGCTTAGAGCTTTGGCTTAATAGCTTAGAGCTCATCCTGAGGAAATGGTTCAGAAGAAGTCCCTTCCTGACATTTTTCACAGAAACTCCCCAGGAATATGTCTTTGAACAAGAATCATCTGCTTGTGGGATGCTTGTAGGAGGAGTTCAGTCTCAGCAAAGGACAAGCAGGAGATCTCGGTTCCAGGATTGTTCTGCCACTAAGCTACTCTGGAAACCAGGGTTCACCATTCCAACTTGGATATCTTGATTTCAGAATTAATAAAATGAAGGATTTGGGCTGATTATAATGAATTCAGTTCATTCCACCAGCTGCTTTCTTAAGCACCTACTATTTGATTTCATCACTGGGGTTTCTTTGTTAGAGTCACAGGATAGCATGATTGGCTTTGGGAATGCTGTGTGGAAGCCATATCTCAGAAGAATCACATGGAAAACGGATTAGGGCTGCACAGGTCAAATTCCAGGTTGGTGAGTTGTGTGAGATAAATGTGGGGAAGCCCAGTGGAAAGAAGGGGCTCCTAACCCCTTGAGAGACAATGCATGCTTCCTCCACGGGGGCGGGGGTGGGGGCAGGAGGCTTGGCAGCCCTCTGTTGCCTCTAGCCCTATCCCATCAGGTGGGGTTAGCTTGCTGTTGAGCTCACATGACAGATGGTTCTTTGGGCCTCCAGAGTGTTCTCCAGCCATCACCGGGTTGTCAAATTGCAAACAAAAGCCATTCATTGCCCTCATCGTCTTTCCTAATTCTTCCTAGTTTCATAACCTCAAACACACATAACCTCAAACTATGCCATAATCATCTGAGGGTCTTCCACTCCTTGCTTACCTATATGAACCATATTTTTCTGAAACTCAAAAAATCAGTACACATCACCTGACAGAGAGTGTTTTTGCTATCCCTGACTACAAAAACAGTCTAGGCAATGTACTTTGGGTACCAAGATATTATTTCCACATTTTTGCAATGCTTTCTTACATCTTTTTTGGGACTTACCAGGGTTCCAATTACAACTCCCTTAGGTTTGGATGCAAATTTTCGTTCTACCATGACAGTCACTACTGCAGCGGGCTAGCATACTGTCAAGGTGAAAAGTGGGAAGAGGAGTGAGGAAAACACCTGGCCAAAGTCACCTGCAGGCAGTGGAGACTGTGGCATAGAAGGATTAGAGGAGTGTGACACAGTGTCACTGGCTCCAGTGTTCAATCTGCTGATACTTAAAATCCAACCATCGCAAATATGTAACTTTGACACCAATTTTTATTTATAATTAAACAAAATGTCCAAGAGTAACTGGACTTATAGTTATTTTTTTTTAATTATTACCACCTTCAAGAGAAGGGTTTGATGTCAGGTGGGAGATTACTATAAAGTGGAAAAGTCTCATGTATCTGAGATGAAAGTTCGCATGGGACCCTTGCTTACTGCCTGCTGCAAGTTCTTTAGGAAATGGCTAGCCACTTGCCCCCCAGTGGAGTCTCAGAGTGGGAGATCCTCTGGCTCTCCATAATCCCAGAGAGAAAACAAGAGACACCAGGGGGAAATGACCAATCTCAGGGTGACAACATCCTCATCCTCTGCAGGGGGAATAACTAAGCATGTCCACCATTATTCAGAAGAGCCTAGCCTGGGACCCCAGAACATTCCAAAATTGGACTTTTCCACTCCTCCATCAGAAGGCTGGGATGCATGGGTGGCTCAGTGGTTGAGCATCTGCCTTTGGCTCAGGATCTGATCCCAGGGTCTGGGATTGAGTCCTGCATTGGGCTCCTTGCAAGGGAGCCTGCTTCTTTCTCTGCCTATGTCTCTGCCTTTCTCTCTGTGTCTCTCATAAATAAATAAATAAAATCTTTAAAAAAAAAAAAAGAAAAGAAAAGAAAGAAGGCTGATAGCATAATCTTTAACATCTTACCCAGCTTGAAGCACCTATGGTTTCCTTTAGATTAAGCAGGTATTTCTCCAGAATGACAGGAAATATAGGAGAGACATGGGTAACATGAACATCTGGTTGTGAGAAAGATGAAGAGAGGAAGGGCATTGAAGACATAAAGGTTTACCCATATGCAATCCATACAACTTCTCTGAATGGTTCCAGGAAAAGTGACTCTCTCTCCTTTGTCCTCACATTCTATTTTGCCCTAGACTCTCTCAATGGTTTTAATAGCAAAATCATCTAAAATCCATCATTTTTTTTTGATTCCCCAGCCCCCTCAAAACAAACAAACAATGTACTTGGCAGGAATTCCCACCTCCACTCCCTAAGGAAACATCCTGGGAACTAAAAATAGGCACCACATGAGAAGCTTCTCAGGGTCCGCTGAAGCCAGAATCCCTTCTACACCAGTTCTTTGGAGCTTTAGAGTTTCTTGAAGGTATCTGTGAACAAAGCCTGCTAAACACTTAGTCTACTTCCTTTATCAACTGGCCAAATTTTTGCTCCAAAACAGTGTATCACAACAAAGCTTAAGAGTTGAGTTACCTGCTCTGTCATTGACAGGACAGTAAACTTTCTCACTATGCTCACACCTTACAGGTCCCACCAAGCCTCTTCCAGGCTTCTGAATGTCTCGGAGCTGAGCTGCTGGGGGCTCCAGGCTCTCCCCCTAATTCAATCTGAACAGCTCCACTTTTATCTGCTTTATATATTGGTCTCTCTCTAGGAATTAAAAAGTGTTTGAGAACCACTGTAGGGCAAGTTCTAGTCTGCAGTGTTATTTCCACCCTGAACCCAAGTTCTAGTTTCTTTACATGACATGCTAATAAATCTCTGCTTCGGCCTCCCAATAGAAGAGGGAGGACAGAAGCAGCCCACTGGTCTTCAAGACATACTGTCATCTGTCACATCAGGTTGCCTCCAGGGGGTCTTAAATCCAGAGAAATATGAGAGTAGCCATTTTACTTCTTAAGACCCCTCTGATGAGAGAAGCCTCATTAGCACGCGTGCACAGTAGCTAGTATTTTACATAGACTAACTGGCCTGTTTTCATTCCTTTTAAATACCCAAAGGCATCCTACCTACATGAGGAGCTGAAGGCCTACAAACCTTGGTCGTAAAAACTGTTTGCACACTACGCAAGTGCTAAAGAGCACCTGAAACCACTTTGCCTCTATTTGTTTTGCCCCCTAATACGCACACTGGTATATTAGTGTTTCTTTTGAATCCCCCTGGGTTTGGATATTATACACCCCAGTTTTAGTTCAAATTGAGTTTTCACAGCTGGATTATAAACCAATGGAAATGTTGATCCAACACCAACTATATCATTCCAAACAGGTGTTGCTTTCATTAGCCTTATCGTAAAACAAAAATTAAAAATTAAAGGAAAACATTTTAATGGACCCAAAGAGTTTCTGAAGGTCTTAAAGGGAGCAGGCAAATTATTGAGGACTTTTAAGCCTTATCTCCTATTCTCAGAGGCGCTCTTAAAAATTCAGGAACACTTCTGAAGCTGCAATAACACCCTGGTGTTTTAAGAGGAGGAAAAAAGCTGGCTTCCTGGGCATGTTTTTCAATGGAGGAGGAAGTTTTTAAGTGAAGGGAGAGAGGCTTTGAAAATCCATTCACCTAGGTCCTAGACATCCTCATCTCAGGCAGGAAGAAGATAAAAACAGCAGTCTTTGGATGTTACTTCTGACCTTCAAGGGGATTAACACTATTTTCCATGCAGACAAAAGAGTTTTACATGATTTCAATTCAGTGCAGAAAACATACCTACTGGGTACTTACAGAGCAGTGGAAGAGAAGTTGCAAAAATCCTACCCCCAAAGGGTGTTCAAGCTCACTGTTTCACACACGTGAAACCACTTAGAGAACAAGTTAAAATTGGATATGAATTAGCTCAGGTGTGCTGACATTTCAGCAAGACAACACAAACTTCCTCTGGCCTCAGGAAGTTTAGGATAATTTCCCAGAGAAAGCAGAGTGAGCAGCTAGCTTCCGAGATTGAATATGGAGGGACAAGCAAACAGAGCATCTCAAGCTGGAGAAACTGTATCAGTAAAGGTACAGGGCAGTCGCTCTGCAGGTTGAGTGTACACCGGTCACCTGCAGGGTTGGTTAAAACTGACTCCTGGGCCTCCAGACTTTCTAATTCAGTGAGTCTGAAATGAGGTCACAAGAATTTTCATTTTTAACAGGTTTCTGGCTGATGCAACTGTTGCTGTACCATGGACCACACCTTGAGAACAACCAATGCGGAGGAAAGATTGCACATAGCTGTTAGGGGTTCAGCTATAAGAGGATTTGTATACAAGGGTAGAGAATACAGTTCCTTAGAAAGATGCTTGTTTTGTGATGGTGTTAACTAGATTACTTTTATGCTAAAAATTTACTCATTTCCAATTTAACCCCCTTTCTAGCCACCTTGAGTCCTACTCACTGTCTTTCTCAAAGGAAAAAGAATTCTCTAGTGAGTGCTGTATGTGGTGCTGCACCTGTGTTAGCTTATTTTAAAAATGCAAAAAATCATCAAAACAATAATGATAACAATGCACTCTGCACTTACACCAAGCACAAACATGCCTCTGCTTGTACCCTTGCAGGCACAGGTGGCATGCTCTGTGAGATGAATGAGGTTCCGCTGCTCTTAAAAGTCTTCTCTCCTCCTCCTTTCTAGGCAAATACCAACTTCTCTGGTTGTTTCTATTCCTCAGCTTAAGGGTTAATTTATTCTGAAGTACAAGGACAGAAAAACACTAAGGGACCTCAAATGACAGGACTTATAATAAGACTGTAGGAAAGAAATAAAATATAGAATCCACACAATGGACTCTTGAAAACACAATGGTACTCACAGTTTAAGAACAATTCCGATGATTCTCTCAACCTGTCCTCTGGGATGGCCATCCACTGTTCTCTACGCTGAGGCCCCACAGTTCTTCTGACCCAACTTCCTTTTCTCTGCATGCTTCTCTTCCCTACTGTTCTTTTGTGTTTCTCTGTGTGTGTATGTTTCAAAACTCCCCAAGAGAAAGAGTTGGCTACTGATCATCAGTCAACATGGGGCTCCTCTATTGGGCAAAGTCATTGCACAGGATACGGTCCACTTGATAGAGAAGTAGTGTTGTCCAACAGAAATATAATGCCAGCATCAAATATAAGAAGTGTATGAAATTTTAAATTTTCTATTAGCTACATCAAGAATGTAACATGGGAATGCAAACTGGTGTGGCCATTGTTGAAAACAGGATAGAGGTTCCTCAAAAAGTTAAAAATAGAACTACCCTAGGACTCCATAATCACACTACTGGGTATTTACCCAAAAAAATATAATGACACTAATTCAAAGGGATTCGTGCACACCTATATTTATTGCAGCATTATTTACAATAGTCAAATTATGGAAGTAGCCCAAGTGTCCATCAACAAATAAATGGGGTATACACACACACACACACACACACACACACACACACGAGATCTTACTCAGCCATAACAAAGATTGAAATCTTGCCATTTGCAACAACATGGGTAGAACTAGAAAGTATAAGTCAGTCAGAGAAAGACAAATACCATTCAATTTCATTCATATATGGAATTTAAGAAATCAACCAAATGAGCAAAGGAAAGAGAGAGAGAAAGAAAAATGAAGAAATAGGCTCTTAACTATAGAGAATAAATTGAGAGTTACCAGAGGGGAGGTAGGCAGGGGGATGCATGAAATAGATGATGGGGATTAAGAGTACAGTTAACATGATGAGCACTGAGTCATGTATAGATTGCTGAATTACTATATTGTACACCTGAAACTAATATAACACTATGTTAACTATAATGGAATTAAAATTTAAAATTTAATAAAAAATAAAGCGAATGCTCTAAAATAATAACAAATAAGAATGTAACACATTAAAAAAAAAGAATGTAACACAAAAAGTAAAATAATTGTAATAACATTTTATCCAATCAATATATCCAAATTATAACATTTTAACACATACTAAATAAAAATTTATTCAGCTATTTTACCTTCTTTTTCCCATATTAAGTCTTTGAAGCCCTATGTGTATTTTATACTTGGAAAATATCTCAGATTCGTCACATTTCTAGTGCTCATTAGCCACATGTGGCTGGTGGCTACCGTATTGAATAGTATATTAATAGATGGTTACTTCTGACTAGAGGACTGATCTTTAATTGTCACCACTATTGGTCAGAATAACAGGGTTGCATGATATAATATTTTAAAAGACCACCGGTCACTATTTACTTCCAAAAGGTACTAGACAAGAAGTATGCTCACAGTCCCATAGTCCATTCTTCTGAGCTAGTCCTAAGATTGTGTTGGTAGATCTCTATTATCATTCTATTATCATTAGCTTCTACCTAAGCTATGCTGGTACTCTCACTCTGGTCTTACCAAAGGGTTAGTGACTACTTTTGTATTTCTACCATCTTCTAGTGACCTGGTGACTACTTTTATGTTAATACTATTGAGTCTAGTTCTTGTGTCACTGCTACAGTCACCTTCTCATACATACATCCAGACTCATATACATTTCTCTTATACATTTATTCCCATAAAGTTTGTAATGTATTTACCATATTTTATAAGCCTTCTGACCATAAAAGATTATTCAAAATAAGTCTTGTTTCCTCTTATATACACTTACTTTGTACATACATTTATAGCATCATTTATCACTATTATAAATATTTAGATATGTGTTCATTCATCGCTCCCCTCCCTGATAATACACTCTGTGAAGTAATTCTTTAAAAAAAAAAAAAAAGATTTTATTTATTTATGAGAGAGAGAGAGAGAGAGGCACAGACACAGCAGAGGGAGAAGCAGGCTCCATGCAGGGAGCCTGATGCGAAACTCGATCGGGACTCCAGGATCACACCCTGGGCCAAAGGCAGGCGCTAAACCACTGAGCCACCCAGGGATCTCCCTCTGTGAAGTAATTCTTAAAATGAATTTATCAGCAAGCCAAAAATCAGCATCCTCAGTTCTTAGTACAGTATCTTACCCATAAGCATATTAATAAACATTTGATAGTGGAATAAATAAGTGAATCAACATTATTATTTGTCTTGAGGAGTCTTAATTGCATTTGATTGTGAATGTAAAGATTTCAGAATGAATAAAAATCCATATAAAGTTTCCATAATCATCAGCTTGATTATTTGTTTGCCAGAAGAAACTGCATGCTTCACCTCAAGACAGAATGGGCTCTAAAGGGAACTAAAGTGTGCAACGTAATATAAGAAGAATAGTCCTGGATAAAAAAAAATAGGGTGTTTTAATCTTAGGTATGACAATTAATTTGCTACATAAACGTAAATAAATCACTTCACCACTCTGAACTTTAATGTATTTGTGTTGTGTTATATTTTAATGTTAAAATTAAAGCACTGTAGTTAGTTGATTTCAAAGGTTCTGTCCATCTAACTTTCTATGATTATAGGAATTCACAAGTTCAAGAATAACATTAAACAGCATGTTTCAGGGTTTTTATCATTTTTATTATTTTATTATTGCAATGAGAAGTAGCTCAACTGATAACCAAGTATTTATTGCTTTATTCTGCAATTACTTGTTTATATGTCTACATTTCAAGTTAGGTTAAATTCTTGAGAATAAGAACAGTACCTTGTTCCTCTTGGTACAATCAACAACTGAATCAGGGAATGCACAAAGTGGTTTTCAATAAATGTTGACTAATGATGAAGACATGCATGAATAGTCATTATTCATATCAAATATTCAAAATTTCTTTTGCCGAACAGTTTAAGATGAGTGGGGTGATGGCCTCTATTTGGGATACCTTTTCTTCAGACTTAAAATGTGAAGATCATAAATGAGAAATTCCAATACTTCCATTCCATGCCATAAGGGTCACAGAGATAGGAAATCCTATCAAAGATCCAATACATTTAGAGTTTACTGAGAATGATGTTTTGATGTCTTCCATCATGATTGTGAATCTGCATATGACTCCTTTAAATTGTTAATTTTTGCCTTTTATTTTTTGAAGATCTGTTATTAGGTGTCTACAAATTTGAAATTGCTATACCTTCCTAGTGGCTTAATTATTTTATAATTAATAAGTGAATTTCTTTATAATGTCTCCTGCCTTAGAGAGGACTATTAGCATAACCACATTAGCTTTGCTTTAATTGAGGTTTGTATCATTGAGGCACCAGTGAGTGGGCTCTATGAAAATCAAAAAGCCCCAATTTGTGACATTTGCAGATTTACAGGGAGTGAATGCCCCACAATGAACAATCTCAAGCAATTAAAGTTTTAAAAACTGACTTGTAAAAATCCTGAATAGTTAACAATCAGTTCTCCTAAGTTCTTATGAGATGGTGCCAGGATACTACTGGTTTTTCCATGCTTTTATTTTCAATCATTTGTTTCCTTATATTTCAGGTGCTTCTCTTTTAAGCAGACTACAGTTGGACTTTTTATAAAATTTAGACAGATACATCTTTCAAATACGATATATATATATACTTACATTGAATATAATTGCTAACATTTTAAAGTTTATATTTGCCATATTAATATTTGTTTTCCATCTTCCCCATTAATTATGTTCCTTTTTTCTTTTTTACCTTCCTTTAGCTTAATCAAATGTTTGTTATTATTCCAAGTCCTACCCTATTATCTCATTAAGTAAACATTTATTCTTGTTTTAGTAGTTATCTTCAGTAACATACATTCTTGATTTGTTAGAAACTAATATGATTTTGTACTTTCACCATTTCTCTGACATTGAAAGAGCCCTGGAAATCCTGAAACTTGAATATTAATAGAACCTGTAACTGGGGTTCCCAAGATCATCCTTGGTGTCAGTGTTTCACTAGAAGGACTCACAGGACTAAGTATATAGTTATACTCACAGATTTGATTGAGTTGAATGCAAAGATAAAATCAGTAAAGGGAAAAGGGGCATGTGGTAGTTTGAGGAAAACAGGCACAAAATTCCAAGAGTCCCCTTCTAGGGCAATCACACAATACATGTTTAATTCCCAAGCAACAAGTTGTGGCAACTCATGTCAAATGCTTATCCACCGGGTAAGCTCATCAGAGACTCAGCACCCAAGGTACAGATTGGGTACTGGTCATATAGACAATTAACAACATTCCAGACTTTTAGGAAGAAAGGAAATATTCAGCATGAACCATTTTGTACAAAGAGTTTAGGTATAGTGAACCACTCTTCTCAGTCCAGAGAATGGTGGTGACCTTCCCAAAATTTAAGTTCCCAGAAGCCTATGGAGTCAACCTTGCAAGCAGGTCTTTCTAATGAGAGCAGTCTTGTAATTGCTGTGTTATGTCTTTTTTTTATACAAACTCCCATTTTTTTATATTTTTTCATTGGAGTTTGATTTTCCAATATATAGCATATCACCCACTGCTCATCCCATCAAGTGCCCCCCTCAGTGCCCATCACCCAGTCACCCATCCCCCTGCCTACCTCCCCTTCCACCTCTGTTCGTTTCCCAGAGTTAGGAGTCTCTCATGTTCTGTCACCCTCTCTGATTTTTCCCCTCATTTTGTGTTACTGTTACTATATATTTTATTTCTCCATATCTTTTAAATCCCATAAAGCTGTTATTGTTTTTTAGAATCAACATTTCTTTAGATTTACCCACATAGTCAACTTTTCCATTCTCCTTCGTCTCTTCCTTGATTTCCCTTTAGGGTTTTCTGTAGGTCATTTCCTGCTGAGAATGAGATCTGTTGCCTCTTGTCAAGAGTGTCTTTATTCCTTCTTCATTTTGGAATATTTTTGCCGGCTATAGAATTCTGAGTTGGCATTTTTTTTTTACCCAGCACTTCAGACATATCATTCTGTTGTTGTGTAGTTTCCGTCTAGTGAGAAATGAATGATCTTAAAGGAACTGTTTCAAGAGTAATGGATCTTTTTAACTCTATTTGAATGATTTCTGCTTTATTTTTGGTTTCTGGTAGTTTTACTATGATATGCATCGATGTTAGATTTATAACATTTTTTGAGTCAATTCTTGTCCATTTCTCTTCAAATATTGCCTCTGCCCCATTCTCCCTGTGACATCATACTTATATTAGACTTATAGCTCTCAACTGGGGATGATGGGGATGATATTTATTTGCTCCATGGCAAATATACCCCTACAAAAAAATAATTACTTGATTCAAGAAATGGCAATAGTGCAGAAGTTTAGAAACACAGAAGTTGGGATGCCTGAGTGCCTTAGTGCTTAAGCATCTGCTTTCAGCTCAGGGTGTGATTCTGGGGTCCTGGGATTGAGTCCCACATCAGGGTCCCTGCAGAAAGTGTGCTTCTCTGCCTATGTCTCTGCCTCTCTCTATGTGTCTCTCATGAATAAATAAAGTCTTTTAAAAATTTTTAAAAATTAAAAAAAAATTTTAAAAAGAAACACTGCAATTGACTTTTCACCAGATTTGTCTCTTACATTCTTTTCTACAATTCTTGTCTTTTTTTGTCTCCATGCTTCACACTAAATATTTTTATCACCTGTCTTTAAGCTTACTGAGCTCCTTTCAGTGCTACTTAATTTTCTATTAATCCATCTATTAATTTCTTAATATCAGATATTAGAATTTTCAGTTCTAGAATTTCCATATTATTTTATATAGATTCCAATTCTATGATGAAATTCTCCATATTCCCATCTATCTTCTTGAACATATTAATCACAATTATTTTTAAACTCATATCTAACAATTCCAATATCTGGGTCACCTGTTTCTCTGGTCTATTTACTTCTCAATTCTGTCTTCAGCATATGTGATCATTTTAATTGAATGTCAGATATTGTGCTTAAAATTCTGTAGATGCATTGGATAATGTCATTTTCTTTCAGAGAGGATTCAACCTCTCTTCTGGAAGACAGGTGGGGACAGATTATCTCAATCCAATCAAATATTGTATTGAATTCAGACTACACTGAATTATTGGAAGTCTTAATCTACTTCTGGTTAGCCTCCATCTATAGAGAGTATAATCCTCCAGCAGTGCCGTCTGAGAGTCTGAAGTGCCTGCAATGGTCATCTCTTCATTTCAAAGTTTGAGATTCCCTTTTTCTATTTCTTGGCATCACACAACCACCAAAAGCTCCACTCTGTTTTTCAGCTGCTTTCTGCTTAGCCTTTTAGCCTCTTGTCCTATGCTGCTTAATTGCCAATTGCCTGGTGTCATTCTCTGCACCTTTCTTCTCTTCGGGATCTTGACCCTCAAGTTTTAGTAGCCTCAAAAATCCAACGTTCTTTTGCTCTCTAGCTATTAATATTTCCTAAAGCTCTACCACTTCCTTGCCCATTAAAAGTGGTTCTCTGACTGGCTTCTCAATCTCTTACTCCACACCAAAACTTTCCCAGTGCCCTGGGTAGGAAACCAGTATGCTCACCTCACTGAACCTCTCTTCTCTGCAGTATCTGGCCCCTCAAGGCAAGCTCCCTCATGCCTTTGGACACTTAAAAATCAAGCCCCTAGCTGTTCTTGGCAGGAAGAAAAGTCTGCCACAAGCTACTACATTGTAGCCAGAAGCAGGATTCTATATTTAGAAATTAGGTTGGATATAAGAAAAACATGTATTTTTCAGTGAGTAATGTTGGATGCTAGACTGGATCATCAAATGCAGGAGTAGTCTCCTGATTCCTTTAAAAGCCAGAGGAAATTTCCAGGGAACTTTGATAATTAAAGATGCATGCATAATAGGGAGTGGATGCAGAAGGCGAGGCAGCTAGACAGAATGATTTTTCATGATTTCCTGTGACCCTGTCGATCCTAACTCCTGCCAATACTTAAACACTCAGAATTGAACAGAGCCATGCATTTTCTTCCCACGGTTCTCATTTTGGTTAGCAGCACATAATTCAGAGATGGAGGATTGCAATTCAGAGCAGAAAAACTAAAATATAAGAGCTACATGTTTATATGATGTTTCCAGTTTGATTACAGTCAGGAAATATAGTATGTTTGTACTCTTTCCAAATTCCATGAGCAAAGCTCTTCTAGAAAATACATTTTTAGGAATAGGAATAAGGTTTGAAAGGGATTTCATATCATCTAGGTATTTCAAGCTATGGTTTTCCAGGTACATTACACTCCTGTCACATCAGATCTTTGCCAATCTGTTGTAAGAAGGAAGAGAAAGGAAATGCTGTGTTATCATATGCAGTCATTGTAAGAGCCGTAAGCTTACCTCCTATCTAATATCATGTGTGCATGTTAAGTAGAGGTGAACATTACAGGCATGAAAGCTCAGTTTAATGGCAGGGATATTATTAACATAATTTTGTATGCCCTATGCAGGATAGACAGGGATGGCCATTTCCTAGAAGTGGATTCCTCAAGTGAAGGAAGCCTTCCCAGTAGAAAGCCCACACTGCATCCCACAGCAGCTTGCTTACTGATGCTCTTTAGTGGTTGGAGGTCAGCAGAGAAAAAAAGGAAGGTTTGTTGAGGTGGTTCCAGTGTGAGCAGGAGTCTACACTCCATCACCTACCTCTCTGGTACCTCCCTTTTAGGATACTTTGCAGGGAAGCTTGGAGGTGGTCCCAAGAGCATGAAACTGAGGGGTTGGATGCCCTTAATTATTCAACCTAGGGTTAGTGCTTCAAAGTTGTGCCTGGGTGTTCACTATATTAAATTAGGGGATATGAGTAGATAATCACAACAATTTCACTCAGTTAGAACAGACCATGCGTCCAGGACTCCCGTTAGCCAGGTAAAGATGCAGAGCAGCAGAGAAGGTGTCTGATACCTCATGCAGAGGGCCTGTACTGGATGAGGAACTTCTCCATAGGCCTGAGTTTGAGGCTTTTCCCTCAGGCTTCTGTCATTACACATTTTGCTATGGAGATTCAGATAAATTCATATATGTTTTGTGAATTTCTTTTTTTTCTCATTTTACCACATATTCCTCAGCAAAATATGCCATAATCTTTTGATAGCTGAAAATATAACTTGTTATCTCTTCAGTATCAAAATCTATGTTGAAGATCCTATGATGGTCACTTTTTTCATTATCTTTACATAACCCACATAAAGCTAAGCGGCTAGTGTTCTGGCTCAACACACAATTAAATTCAGAAGAGACCTAAGACTGGCATTCAAGAGAAATTGCAAACAACTTAAATTGTTTCCCAAAGTCTGAGAAAATGGCAAAGGGCATTGGCAGTGCAAAATGTACAGGAAAATAATCTTCAAAATTTGCTTTCAGCCATTATTTTTCCAAAATTCCACTCATTGTGGCATGACTGTCTTAACCAAATATCTTTCTCAGTATCTCAAAATGACTCAAAATGCTCCAAACTCAAAAATCAGTGGCTCTTACCTTTTCCCCATGTCTCTGCCTTTCCTCTGGCTTTTCTTTTCTTTTTTAAAAAATATTTTATTTATATATTCATGAGAGACACACAGTGAGAGACAGAGAGAGAAGCAGACTCCCTTCAGTGAGCCTGATGCGGGACTTTATCCCAGGACCCTGGGATCACTACCTGAGCCAAAGGCAAAGGCAGATGAAACCGCTGAGCCACCCAGGTGCCCCTCCTCTTGCTTTTCTATAAGCTAAGTCCATTTGGCTTTTTTTAGGCTCATGTCAGCTCTCTTCCACCAATTATCCAGATCAGCTCCACTAATACCCCAGCTCAGGATCACCAGATATCTCCTTCAGGAATCAGAACTTGCTGACAGAGAGTGGGAGGGGCAGGAGGCAGGACGAGAGTACAAACACTATTATTTTAAAACTCATTTTTAAAAAAAAAAAAATATTTTAATGTATTTATCTGAGAGAGAGAGAGAGAGAGAGAGAGAGAGAGAATGAGCAGCGAGGAGGGACAGAGAACTAAGCAGGGAGCCTGATATGGGGCTTGATTCCAGGACCCTGATATCACGACCTAAGCTGAAGGCAGATGTTTAATGGACTGAGCCACCCAGGTGCCCCCATTTTAAACCTCTTTAAAAAATCTCTGTCACATTTGTGTTATGAAAGCTCACTTTTTAAAAAAGGTAAAAAACATGTATTACATCAATTTACCTTTGATTTTCCAGTCCTATAAAGAAACTTAACTGCATGCATTCTCTTTAGTAATAGATAACCCCCAAAAGGGTCACATACATGGTGAAGTGTTCTGGTCAGATTCCAATGTTCAGGTATGTGTAAACCATGTTTATGCTGATACTTTTGATAGAGTTACACTTAGGTGTGCGAGTTTTAGCAGCAAGGAATTCTTTCTAGTAAAAACAACCAATATTTAGTTAGCAACGTAACATATGCAAAGGATTTTCACACCAATTACCTTATTTTATCTTTATATCTACCCGTGAAAGGGGTATAGGTTCGATAATCATTCCTATTTTATGCACGGGGAAGAAGAGGCTGAGAAAGGTAAAGTGACTTGTCCAGGTACTTACAAGGGTAAGTAGTAACTGACTTTAGGTATTCTGATTTCACATTCCAGAAATTAACCACTTCACTGAATTTCTCCTAATTTTATTCTTTCTGTTTTCACATGCATGTGCACACACACAGACACACATAGAAGCTAACTGAAACATGGCCAAATATTACATATGGGCAGAGTGTGATAGACACACACACACACACACACACACACACATGATCATGTATTAAATCAACAAAAATCCACATAACCACCATTTTCTCTTTCTAAAAGATGCCCTGACCTATGACAGAATAAACAGTACTGGGGGCCAGAACTATGAAGCCAGCTCATGCTTCCCTCCACACTGATGTGCTTTGTTTTTTAAAGTCCTTGCCATTTACATTATTATTATTTTCATTTTCTTGATCACCCAAACCTCAAAGGAAACAGACTAATGATATTCCCGTGGCCCCTCGGTCACCAGGCTCGTGATGGGAATGGAAGCAGCTTGGACCGCCCCAACTGCCCCTGCAAGCCCTTCAGGAACATTTACAGAGCTGCTACTAGAAGCAGCTGGGGTTCCCATTTGCATCTCGCCCTGTCTTACTTTTTTCCTCCTCAGAAAAAAAAATTTTTTAAAAAGCACCCACAATACCCTGGGGGAATTTTCTGGGACAAGCTGCAGGTGCTATGGATATTTTCATTTAATAATCATTCTTGCAATTCAGCACATTTGTAATCCATGTGGTAAACTCTGACTTACATTTCTCCCAGTGGACGCTGGCCAGATGCAGAAACCAAAGAGCTTGGTGTGCCGGTACTGCCTCTTCCTCCTTTTATAGTTTGTGCATTTGGATGTGTTTAGCATGATCTGCGAGTGCAGGCTAAGGAATGTGCTGCGTTTAAAAGACCCTTTTGTTGACATTAAGCAATCGTAAATAGACTCAGAAATGATACTCCTTGCGTTTACTGTGGAGTGCTTTAATTGGACGGACTTCTCATGTGATATCATAAAGAACATATGCATATTTTTGGCAATCCCATTGGATTGTGAAGTGCAGAGGCACATACAGAGCAGCACATTCCTGACATCCATGGGTTGTCTCATATATGTCACCACATCTTCCCACCAGGATTGTTTTCCCCGCACACTTCAAGATGGTAACTTCCCAATCTGTCCAAATTCTATTTGGAATTCTCCTGGACTGTGTAAATGTCAGGGCCAGTTTCCTTTCCATGTGAAGAGCTTTGAAAGGAGAACTGCATGCCTAACTCCCTCATAAATACGAGCCAGAGCATCCTTTTTTTTTTTTTTTTTTTTTTTTTTTTTTAAGGTGTGTGTGTCAGAGGGGAGGGAAGGAAAGAGTTTGGCTAAAAGTAAAAAAAGAAATCTCTTTTCAAGAATGACATTCTCCTTATTTTCACCACATAAACAAAATGTTTTACGCCTGCACAGAGCCAGGTTCCAAATGGTGGATTCTTCTGGCTAAGACATTCCGAGGTTGCGCTGAGAGACAGTCTCTTAAGTAGCAAACTACATCAGGGCTACCGCCATCCCTCGCAGGCCCTGAAAAAAGGCAGAAAACAGATGGCACGCTTAAAGGAGTAGTTCAAGAGATTTTAACAAAAAGACTATGCTCAAAGGTATGAGAATTAAAGGAATCAACCGAGAATGGGAGCTCTGGGGGACTATATGTACTAAGAAGCTGTTACAACTTCTAGGCCAGAAGGGATCCAGCCAGAGCGATAGCTGTAGAGCTCAGTGGAAAGTGTGGTGTCGCTGTAAACCCCAGCCTTGGAAGTCTCCAGAGGAATAAGAACCCAGGTTTTTACGTCCTCCCTGCCCCCAATCCCCTACTAGTATCTCCCTTGGCCCCAACTAGTCAGTCCCTGTCAAGGAAGGTGGCGTGGATGCTGCAGTCTGGAGTGTGGGGAAGCAGGGAGAAGGGTTGAGAATGGGTTGAGAGGGGCAGAGACTAGCCAGAGACAAGATGAGGCCTCCCCAAATTCCTGAGTACTCCTGGGTTCCTATATATCATTAGTCACATGTATTCCTCACCACAACTCAATGACACGGTTATAGCTCCATAATACAGAGGGGGAAACTGAGAGCTGGAAAAGCAAAGTAACTCAGACTATAGAGCTTTCCAAAAACAGAACTGCTAGGTTTTTCATAGGAAGGTGATGGGTAAGCTTAAGTGAGCATGGTACTAAACAGAAGCTTAGCAATTCTGTCACTGGAAAGCTCCATTTAGGTCTGGAAATTTCTCATCACAGATTGTGAAAAATAGTATCCAAATCTGACTGCCTCCGGACCTCAAAGACACAGGAATGAGGACTGAGATATTGAGAGATGTCAGACCATCTAAAAAAGTATATAAATCTATCCAGACTGAGTTTAGATAACAAGAGCTCAAGGATAGCAAGGGTGATCATGCAATCTCCAATAATGGAAGTATCACTCAGAAACGGGCAGAGCTTCTGGAAACAGTCTCAAACACAATAGCCACAAGTTTCGATATTCATGAAAATCTCTGGGATAGCATTCACCCTGAGTTCATGCCTTCATTAGCTTGTCCTGGGAAACTGCATGTGGTATTAGTTGTAGATTTTAATGAGAGCTTAGGGAAATTTACGTATTTCTTGGGCAGTAGAGAAATTACATTGTAAGTTTTAAAATCACAACAGCAAATCAGAAGTCTGCAAAAAGACTTGGGGGAGAATATTCATAGTAGCGTTATTCATGATATCTCCAAGTCAAAAACACCCAAAAGTTCATCCTCAAGAGAAGCAGAAAACAAATAGTGCTAATTCATGGAGCAGAATCACACTCAGCAATAAAAATGAATGAACGACCAAATACGCAATGACAAGAAGAATACTTCGCAAAAGTGTGTTATGCGAAAGATTCAGACAAAAAAAGCACATGCTGTTTGATTCCATTTACACAAAGTTCAATAGTAGACAAAATTAATCTGTGGTGATAGAATCAGGAAGTGGTTGCCTGTGGGAAAGAGGGCTGTTAATTCACTGGAAAGGACACAGGGGACTTTTTGGTGATGGATACAGTTGTCAAAATTCATCAAACTCAATATACAAGATCCGTGAATTTTACTGTCTATTTACTATACCAAACAAACAAACAACAAACACAAGGGAATGTACCTGCTTTTGTCTCCGGCGGGGGGGTGGGGGGGGTGGGGGGGGTGGGGGGGTGGGCACCATTATTTCTTTCTGGGGTGAATAGATTGACCAGCTGCTTTAGATTGAAAAAAGAAGATACGGAATCCCTGAAGCTGATAGGAAGTCAGAGCAAGAGCTAAGCTATTCTGATGACAGAGGAGAAATTTGAGGGTGGATGAGAACAGTGGAGAGGGAAGGAGGAGGTGATAAGAAAACCAAACTATGGTTGGGGGACATCATGAGGAGGTATCAGCCAAAAGGACATTCTTTGTGCTAAGGGGCGAAAGACTTTTAAGTACTGCAATCTTAACCACCTCTGTTACCCCGATCCTACAGTAAAACTGAATACACATAAAAATAAAATACAAGAAATCTTTTAAAATATGGAGGAAAAGCAGCTCTGGTCAGCTGGGAAATAGAAAAGAGAACAGCATGGGTCATGAGAAGCAAAGGGTAGCCCAAAAGCAGGTGGGCAGTGAGCATGGGGACATAAGTGGCCCGGAAGTCACAGAAACTGGGGCAAACCTTGAACATCCCTGCCACTCCCCCATGTTTTGGGGAATAAGTGAACATAATACAGACTTGAAGCAGCGTAATTTCAGCTGATCTCAGCTGGTTACCACAATTTGCGATATTTAAAAAAAAAATTGGTCATTGTTCTTAAGTGATGGTATTTTTATGCTTATGTATCTCATGTCATTGATTCTAAGTGGCTTACTACTACTACTACTACTACTACTACTACTACTACTACTACTACTACTTTTGAACTATCCTGAAATTTAAAGCACCTTACAGTTGATAATGTGTTATAGTTTGTCAGCATTTATTCTTTTTTTATTGGTGTATAAAATACTATTGAGTATTCCGATGATAGTGTCCTAGATCTGATGGAACTTGCTATTACTGGTGCACATTAATTAGCTAGCCTGGGTGGGCTCATAGCTGTAGAGCCAGTAAGAAGGAAACCTTCATGGGAAAAAGTGGGCTTGGGGGTCAAGGGGACATTCTGAAAGATAAGACAAAGTGGCATTGGAAACACACAGTAACTGAAGGGGGGCAAAGAGAGTAAAGCTAATGCATGTGAAGAGACTCCCCAAGGTCAAGTGGGGAGGGAGGTAAGAGCTCAGACACCAAAAAAAAGAATTTTCCCCAAAAGAAAGCCAAGCATGGGGCACAGTCTACTACAACCCGAAAAATGATCATTATCAACAATCTCCATTTCATCTCAGCTATGACACAGGTGTTCAAATAGAGACTCTGAACATCTCCTTTTAGTCTTTTCCATCCCTAGTGTTTCAGCATGAACATATCTGATAGAAAGGAGATAGACCCTGAAAATACCTGTTCCTCTTGGTTTCCACCAGTTGGATCTTGGATACTCAGTGGTTCGGGTGGCAGATCCATTCATACTAAGTGCCACGAGTTCACTCTTGCATTGGACATGGTAGGCCTCCCACCTGAACCTTCAGTTTCCCTTGGGCACGGGGCACTGTTATCTGCTAGGGCTACCATAGCAGCGTACCATTGCCTGGGCAGCCTCACAATACCAATGGATTTTCTCCCAGATGTGGTGGCTGGAAGGCCAAGATAGAGGTCCTGTGCTCTCTCCTTGGTTTGCAGATAGCCACCTTCTTGCATGTCCTCAAATGGTCATTCCCCTCTCTTTGAGCATCCCTAGTATCTCTGTGTGTCTACGTTTCTTCTTAAAAGAACAACAATCAGATTGGATTAGGAAACACTCTAACAGCCTCATTTTAATTTAATTACCTTTTTTAAGGTGCCTTCTCTAAATATAGTCATATTCTGAGGTCCTGGAGGCTAGGGCCTCAACGTGTGAATTTAGGGAGAAACACAATTCAGTCCATTACACGCACTAGAGATCATAGTAGATAATTTTAAGTTCTTCACAAGATTAATTTGAATTTTTCTTTTTATTTTGGGGGTTAAGCTGAAACTGAATTTATGAAACCAATACATTTTTGAGACAGATATTTTTGTCCTCCTCTGATGTTTCCCTTTTAAAGGACATAGCATCTCTCAAATCAAAACCACAATGAGATATCACCTCACACCTCTCAGAATGGCTAAAATCAACAACATAAGAAACACCAGATGTTGGTGAGGATATGGAGAAAGGGGACCCCTCTTGCCCTACTGGTAGTAATGCAAACTGATGCAGCCACTGTGAAAAATAGTATGGAGTTTCCTCAAAAAGTTAAAAATAGGACTACCCTACCCAGCAATCATACTACTAGGTATTTACTCAAAGAATACAAAAATACTAATCTGACAGGATACATGCACCCCTATGTCTATAGCGGTATTGTCCACAAGAGCCAAATTATGGAAACAGCCCAAGTATCCATCAATAGATGAATGGATAAAGAAGTGTGGTCTATATATACAATGGAATATTACTTAGCCATAAAAAATGGAATCTTGTCATTTGCAACAACATGGATGGAGCTAGAGAATATTATGCTAAGTGAAATAAGTCAGAGAAAGACAAATACCACATGATTTCACTTACATGTGGAATTTAAGAAACAAAAAAAAAATGAACAAAGGGGCAAAAAGAGAGAGATACACAGAGAGAGGCAAACCAAGAAACAGACTCTCACTTATAGAGAATAAACTGATGGTTACAAGAAGGGAGGCAGGTGAGGGCATGGTTTAAATAAGTAATGGGGGCAGCCTGAGTGGCCCAGCAGTTTAGCGCCGCCTTCGGCCCGGGGTGTGATCCTGGAGACCTGGGATCGAGTCCCTCATCGGGCTCCCTGCATGGAGCCTGCTTCTCCCTCTGCCTGGTCTCTGCCGATCTCTCTCTCTCTCTCTCTCTCTCTCTGTGTGTGTGTGTGTGTGTGTGTGTGTGTGTGTTTCTGTCATGAATCAATAAATAAAATCTTTTAAAAAATAAAGAAAAAAATAGGTGATGGGGAGTAAGGAGTGCACTTGTGATGAGTCCCAGGTACTGTATAGAAGTGTTTAATCACTATATTGTACACCTGAAACTAACATTATACTATATGTAAACTAACTGGAATTTAAATAAAAACTTAAAAATTTATAAGTAAATAAAAGGACATAGCATTTCTCTTTTCCTTTTTTATTTATGTCCCTTTATACAGAGAAACGAGGAATACCTGTTTCTACCTACTGCAACAATTCATATGAAAGGCCAGTAATATGCCAAACATTTGCAGCTTTTTCCAAATAGACACAATATGTTTAAAGCAAGGTGATTCCTTTGAGAATTTGCAGACTCCTTCTTACTTCTTAAAGGAACTACTTTGTGAGAACTGAGATCTGAGTAATCAGGGCTCATTAAGTCTATGAGAATTGGCTGGGTGAGGGGAGAAAGGATTATCAGAGAGGAAATATAGCAGAACATTCCTTGACTTCCATAGAGAATCAAGGGACAGAATCAAAAGTTTCAGAAACCAGAAATGGAGCTCAAATCAATAATCAAGATCTTTTACATGATTATGATATGCCTGCTTATAATTATGCAATGTGCAGGGCACATACAAAAATTCAACAGCTTCACCATCCTTCATCTTTTCTCATTTGGCAAAGAATCCATTGTATCCAGAGTTGAGACATTTTTAAGCATCCTGCAGTCCAGAGAACTCAATGGCCTTAACATACTTTTTTCCTTAAAATAATGACAGCAAATGCAATCTCATACATTTAAGCACAATGTATTTTAACCTAAAAGCAAGAACTTGGATTGGAGTATCTAAGGGCTTACTGAGAGCATCTTCAATGGGAGGCAACATCAAAGCAAGAGACACAGGAACTCAAGTAAATGACAAGAGTGAATGAGATTAGAAGCCCACCCATGCTTTCCTTCCCAGCCCTGCTGTTGCTACTCCTAAAGTTCATGCTTTCATTACTTTGTCCTGAGAAATTATAGGTAGTGCCTACTTGCTCTCCATACCTCTGGTCTCCTTCCTTCCTGATCCATCCTAGACACACCAGGAGTTCCCTGTTCTTGAAGCACCATTCTGATTTCATTCCTCAAAGGTCTCTCTTGACACCCCATTAACAAGACTAAAACCCATATACATTCTGGATGTCAATGCCCTTTAGGAATTGTCACTAACCAAATTCTCCAACTTCATCTTCAACATTCTTCATTACGAACCCTGCACTTTAGCCCAGAGATTCTCCCATCTAACTGTAGTGAAAGTCCCAAGAAGGGCCTTTAAAAAACATAGAACCCATATCCTCCCCTCTGGGAACTGGGTCTTTAAATCTGGTGTAGAATCTAGGAATCTCCTCTTTTAGAAGGACCCCACTGTTACTGATGTACATCTAGTTTGGATGTTCCAGTCAAATTCAATCTTCATTGTTCATTTGAACAAATCCTCTGTGGGTCCTTCGAGCTCACCTCCATCATGAACCTGCCTTTCTCTCTCTTCCCCTTTATCTCACCATCCTTTCTCACCACCAATCACAAAGTTTCTCTCCCTCTTCTTTACTCCCCAATATGTCTCTACCTTCCATATGGTCCATCTCACTTTCTACCTTATATTTTAACTGTTTTTACCTCCCCAGTAGACTGTAAGCTTTTCAAAGGCACATTGCACATCTAAATAACTTGCCTTTGTCTCTCCAGAACCAATCAAAAAGTCTAGCAAAAACCAACATACAGCAAGTATCTCTTGACTTAATAGGGCTTGCCAGTGATTCAGTAACCCTAAATCTCTTTAGGAGGAGAAAGGCTGATAAGGATTTTTCATTTCTATAAATATCAGAATCCTATTTTTACAGTAAGTGCAAGCTGAAAACATTTTTCCAAATGAAAAATGTCACACCACATGAGTGAGTCATATAACTTCAGAGTATGTTTCACACCTTTTATAGGCTACACAAGCATGGTTTTGTCTTTCTGTTCTTCATTTTGGAGAAAAGATATCTATTTTCCTTACTCACAATGAAATTTTTGTTCTCATCTGATGAAAATAATTGTTACGAAGTTTGCGAGGTCGGTTGTCATTCACCATGAGGATAGAAGGTAATAAATTAACAATCACATGGAATTAACATATTTAGATAATCACTTAATCTTTGGGGGTTAATCTTCCATTTCTGAATTTCTAAGATTAACTACTCCTTAGAGCTTAGGATCTATTTTAAGACAAAAACAGAACTGACTGAAGAGAACCCCTCAGAGAAAGAATCCTTAGATTTCTCGCACCTGTGGTTTTTCATTGCTCCTATGGAGAGCTTAGGTTGGTGGACACTGGGAGTTTGAAGTACTCCTTGGGGACGTTTTGTTGGAACAGTAGAGTTATTAAATAGCTAAAACGTCATGGGCAATAGATCTAGGTTACAAAGACAATACAAAGAGAGGTTTCCAAAATAATGTCCCCACCTGTAACTGAATGCAGCAGTGATGAATATAATCCTAAACAGCAGGCAATATGAAAAAAGTTGCTGAGCTCTGGAATGTATTATAGGTAGTCTTTGAATTCCTATTCAGCCTATTCAAAACTTTCTCCTCATTTTATGAAATCCCAAAACTTATTCTTGTAATGAGTTCATGTCTCATCTTCTATGGTTTTTTTTTTTAATATCAAAAAAAAAAGGAAAATAGTTTAAAATTCCAGAAAAGCCCTTAAGAGAATTTTGGAACAGACGGAGTACTTACTGTACCAGTTTGCCTTCCATCATAATCTGATCTCCCTGCTCCTCATATACACACAAACATCATTCTTCTAAATTCCTAGATGGCAAATTGCTTCCCCTAAGGATCTTGAAACATTTAGGGAATGTGACTTCCAAAATAATTATTGTTAAGCGTAACTCTTTAAATATTTAATTAATGCTTATTCCAGAGTGTTGTGGTCTAAAACAACCATTTATTATGTTCATGGATCCTGTGGTTCAGGAATTTGGACAAAGCAGAACAAGGATGGGCTTTCTGCTTCACACTGTCAGAGACCTCAGCTGAAAGTTTCTAAGAGTGGGGGCTGGAATCGATCACTCATGGATCTTGTGATTGAGGCTAGCTTTTGGCTGAGGGCTGCAGTTCCTCTTCAGGGGGCCTCTCCATGTGGGCTAGTTTGGGCTTCCTCACAGCATGTTGGCAAGGGTCTAAGGTCAAGAATCCAGAGATACAAAGGGCCAGGCAGAAGCCACATCACCATTTATGACCTCTTATATAAAGTCATGTGACACATTCCATTTTTTGAGGTAGTCACGAAATCCCATCCAATCTCAAGAGGAGGAGAAATAGATATTGGCTTTTAATGGGGAGAAGTAAGGTGCTGGAACTGCATGAGGAATTGGGAATCTTGTAGCAGCCATTCATGAATGGGGTTTGTTGACTTTGAGCTTCCCTTGTAGGGTGATCTGGCTGGCTATTTCTGGGGAAGCCTTGATTTTAGTCTTTTCTTTGGGGATAATCATATTGCTTGAAATATATTCTTTGAATTTCCTGCTTAGGGCATTTGTATCCTAGGAGACTCACTGGGACTGTGAAGGGAAAGGACTGGGGAACTCAGCATTCAATATTGATATGTATAGAACTTGGTTATCTCCTTGTTTTCAGCAGGACACTCCATCTTCAATTATACCAACATCTGTGCCAGCCAACCCCCAATCCAAAATTCTTCTGTTTTACCCTCTTCAGAGAATAAACATCTAGTCCTCTGTAGGCCTGGGGAGGCTCAGTTTGCCAGTGGCTCAGATTTTAGAAGACCTAAAAAATCTGACTGCTTTGCCAGTGATTTTTACCCAATTCTATTTATTTTTGTTCCCACCACTATGTCCTGTTACAAGGGTAACTGAAGCTGTCCATCTTGAGCATTCTGAGGAATCTGTGATACGTAACCACTCTGGTTTGGGATTCAGCTGTTTGTTTGCTAGCTCAGTTACGATTTTCTGTATCCTTTCTAGCTTCCAAATACAATTGTTGTCTTCCTCTTTATTTTCCAGTTCTTTGAATCTCCTCCTTGTGGCTTTGGTGGGGTCTTGACAAGGGGGGTGACTTTAGATATGCATATTTGAGCTTCCATTTTAGTCTATGAGTCTCTTAAGTCTCTTTCAACCATTGTTTGGGTGATATGATTAGTAAACAACTAAAGATCCTATTTGCTCTTCTTTCAACCTGCTCCTCTTTTTTCAGCTCCTCTTTTTTACACTCTTAAAGTGTAAAAGTGAATTTCAGGTGTGTTCTAACCAGTACAGATTATAACTCTTATTCCATTTGTTGTGGCACTCAACTCAATGCTTTTCAAACTATGTAAGGCAAGATAGTACCGTCCCTCGAGTCATTAATAGGTATGGTCAAAGAAAGTCTGGAAAATACCACGTGCTCTCCTCTCAAACATTTACAATACTATAAATTGAGAAAGAAATGTATTTAATTTTTTTAATCCAGTGTTTCTAAAACATTCGACTATATAATCCCTTTTATGGAGAATATCTCATCAAAGTGGGGTTCACTAACCTCTTGCATCAGATCATTTGGAATTCTTTTATATATTTGGATACAGATCTCAAATCAAGTTTGGGCTTGTGGAATCTGCAATTTAAAACAAACAGCTAATTCTTATTCAACCTGACATTGCTGGAGACCTTATTCTCCACCATTTGAACCTCCATATCAAGGAATTCTTGCCTTGGCCCCTCCCCCATGCTTTATGTATTCTACTCTTTAGGGAGAAATGTCTTTCTTGAGCAGTGAACTTGGCTTACACCCTGCATCTCTCTCCTCTCTTTGGGATCTACTTGCTGCTAGGAGAATATATTTCACTCTGTGGGGTAGGCTTTGCCCTGAGGAAGGAAACTTGTGATTATCCAACTGTTCCAGAGACTTGAGTTTAAAAAGTGTATCTAATACAGGATTAAAACAGTAGAAAATCAATCTGCTCACTCAAAGCGTTAAAGGTGATATTTTATTCTAGGTTACCTATGTTCATCTCTCAATTGGTTCTGAACTGAGGCATGTTATATATTGAGAGGAATGTACTGAGCTGCCTCAACTCTCAAATTTACATTTGAGCATAACTAACCTAAAGGTAAACTTCAAAAACCTATGACCAAATATAAGTACATCATATAATGCAGTAGAAAACACATGGCTATTTATCTTTTTGGTTTTCTTTCTTTCCTTTTTTTTTTTTTTAAATTTACAATCATGGGAAGAGCAGACAAGGTAAAGAGGCAGTAACTGAAATTCATTTATTTGGAAGTAATTCCCAAGGATTTGAAAATAGCCAGATCCATCCTTCATATTTCTTTTAAGATCCCTCTTAAGACAAGCAGGGAGATAGAAGATCAGCATGGGTAACATCTGGTTTGTTTAGGAATAGAAGGGATGTAGTAGATGAGTTCTTGGAAGCATTCTTAAAAGATGTGGAAAGAGAACACCTGGAAAAGCCCACTCTCTATTAAAGGGAGGCTGCAGGGAACCAGGCAGAGGAGGTCATGTTGAACAAATCGGATGGAGTTTCCTTGATATATCCCTGTCATGAAAGATGAAGGAGATTTAGTGGCTGCATAAAGAGTACTTTGATTTTAAATAAGATTTGACAAGATTCCACATCTGGGATTAATGGTCAAGGAGAAGTCATTGAAGGTGGGTAATGTAGGGTGCAAGATACAGAACCAGCCCAAGACAGGGAGATGGATGAGGCAGGGAAGAGCTTTGTGACTTGGAAAAGGATTACCTGCATGGAGGAGGGGACAGTAGGAATAGAAAATGGTCAGCCGCGTTGGGATAGGTTTTATTTATAATATGCATTGAAAGGGAGGCAAACAACAGAACAAATGCACCAAATCTTGAGATGATTCTGAAACTCGGACTCAGCAATCTTAGCAAATTACACTGCATATGGATATAGGTCCTTGGCTATGACATGGTGCCTTGAGCAGAGGGTAGGAAATCAATATAAAGCAAAGAGACCATAACTGATGAGCCAAGGAAGGAAACAGTTAGCCTAATGGTATTTCCTGAGGCCAGAGCTTTAGATGACTGTAGAGTTAGCCAAATTTCTCTTTGGTGTTTCTAGCTTCTCTTTTTGAGCCATCTCCTTCAAATCTCCCCTTCACCTGCACCAGAAACCACCCCCAATCTCAACCCCAACTTCCTGAGTTTCAGGCATTCTAGTGTTGTCACACTTTCCTCTCTTCCTCCTATAAAAACCTAATGTCAGTAAAGTATCTAACTCCCCCTAAGGGATAAATGTGTAGAGAAAGTGTAAGGCATTACTCTTCCCCTGGGCATTTACATTTTAATGTGAGACAAAAACTTGAAGTCAGATATTATAGCTGTTGTGATAGGATTTCAGAGCAGGCAGGGCATGGGGAGGATGTAGTAGGGTTATGATGTGTCCCTGAGGTCACTCATGGCTGCTGTCTCCTGCACCTGGTGGTAATATCAATGCTGGTCCTGCCAAACAGTATTCTGGTCTTCAGTGCTTCTGAAAATATACAGTGAAAACAGAACTTTAAAAACTGATTTTGCAGAGGAAAAAACATTATTGGCAGGATCCCATGGTATAACATTATGGTGCAAGAGTATGAGGGAGAAAAGAGCAACAGGAAAGGATACTCAAGCCCAGAGACATTCAGGCTCTAAGGACTGCAAACCTTTTCACCTTCAACATCATCATCCTCATCCCGATGGAAATCATATCCTATCCAACTGCTGCTTCTTCCACAAAGACAGGAACAGACATGATTTTATTGTTCACTTTCTTTTACTAACAGCATTAGAAGAAATAAAAAGAAAGATGTTTTCTACGATAAATCCTCATATAAACTCAAGGAGAAAAGGGAAGGAGGAGAACAAAGTGGACATTAAGCCCTGTATTCAGCTACCGTGGTCTTTCCTGCTTATTTGGAATCCCAGAAAGGTGCAAGTACTTAAGTGACAACGATTTTCCTTTAGAAATCTACTAGATTTCTCTCTAAAGACACAGGAGTGCACTTGTAAAGGAAGGTGACTGTGTTCCTACAGCTTCTTCGCTCTTACCCAGAAGTCAGACACTCAGCAGCCTCAACTAGCAGAGACACAGCTGAGAGGTCAGTATGAAAAGGCACTGAGTGTCTGAGGGACTCTCAAACTCTCCAGAAACTTAATCAGAAGAATCTCTCAGACCCTCACTGGAGCTCAATTCCATCTTCTGCATCAGGTTTTAATAAGGCTAATTACCTAGTTTCTCATCCCAAGATTAGAGTCAGGGCATAAAAGAGGGAGCATAAGCTAAGACAACTTGATAGAAAAAGAAAATAAAAAAAATTATGAAAGGGACACAAGGACTTTAAAGCATTCAGTCTGAGGCCACCTGGATCTGGGACAGAATCCCGCTATTCAGGGTGTCCTGAAGCCTCACTGTGTCACAGCAGATTTCCAACTTTGCTCTCCACTACTCTCTCTCCAGTTCATTCCACTCTGGCCGTCCTGGCCATGCTGTTCCAAGATCACACCTGATCTCAAGTCAGAGCCTTACGTTGCTATTGCCTCTGCCTATAATGCTCCGAAGCAGCTCATCACATGGCCAGCCCCCTACTCTGCTCAAATCCCTTCACCATTCCTTTTTTTTTTTTTAATTAATTTTTATTGGTGTTCAATTTACCAACATACAGAAAAACACCCAGTGCTCATCCCGTCAAGTGTCCACCTCAGTGCCCGTCACCCATTCCCCTCCAACACCCGCCCTCCTCCCCCCTTCCACCACCCCTAGTTCGTTTCCCCGAGTTAGGAGTCTTTATGTTCTGTCTCCCTTCCTGATATTTCCCAACATTTCTTCTCCCTTCCTTTATATTCCCTTTCACTATTATTTATATTCCCCAAATGAATGAGAACATACACTGCTTGTCCTTCTCCGATTGACTTATTTCACTCAGCATAATACCCTCCAGTTCCATCCACGTTGAAGCAAATGGTGGGTATTTGTCGTTTCTAATCGCTGAGTAATATTCCATTGTATACATAGACCACATCTTCTTTATCCATTCATCTTTCGATGGACACCGAGGCTCCTTCCACAGTTGGGCTATTGTGGCCATTGCTGATAGAAACATCGGGGTGCAGGTGTCCCGACGTTTCGTTGCATCTGAATCTTTGGGGTAAATCCCCAACAGTGCAATTGCTGGGTCGTAGGGCAGGTCTATTTTTAACTCTTTGAGGAACCTCCACACAGTTTTCCAGAGTGGCTGCACCAGTTCACATTCCCACCAACAGTGTAAGAGGGTTCCCTTTTCTCCGCATCCTCTCCAACATTTGTGGTTTCCTGCCTTGTTAATTTTCCCCATTCTCACTGGTGTGAGGTGGTATCTCATTGTGGTTTTGATTTGTATTTCCCTGATGGCAAGTGATGCAGAGCATTTTCTCATGTGCATGTTGGCCATGTCCATGTCTTCCTCTGTGAGATTTCTCTTCATGTCTTTTGCCCATTTCATGATTGGATTGTTTGTTTCTTTGGTGTTGAGTTTAATAAGTTCTTTATAGATTTTGGAAACTAGCCCTTTATCTGATATGTCGTTTGCAAATATCCTCTCCCATTCTGTAGGTTGTCTTTTAGTTTTTTTGACTGTATCCTTTGCTGTGCAAAAGCTTCTTATCTTGATCCCATTTACAATTGCACCCAAAAACATAAGATACCTAGGAATAAACCTTACCAAGGAGGTGAAGGATCTATACCCTAAAAACTATAGAACACTTCTGAAAGAAATTGAGGAAGACACAAAGAGATGGAAAAATATTCCATGCTCATGGATTGGCAGAATTAATATTGTGAAAATGTCAATGTTACCCAGGGCAATTTACACGTTTAATGCAATCCCTATCAAAATACCATGGACTTTCTTCAGAGAGTTAGAACAAATTATTTTAAGATTTGTGTGGAATCAGAAAAGACCCCGAATAGCCAGGGGAATTTTAAAAAAGAAAACCATAGCTGGGGGCATCACAATGCCAGATTTCAGGTTGTACTACAAAGCTGTGGTCATCAAGACAGTGTGGTACTGGCACAAAAATAGACACATAGATCAATGGAACAGAATAGAGAACCCAGAAGTGGACCCTGAAATGTACGGTCATCTAATATTCAATAAAGGAGGAAAGACTATCCATTGGAAGAAAGACAGTCTCTTCAATAAATGGTGTTGGGAAAATTGGACATCCACATGCAGAAGAATGAAACTGGACCACTCTCTTTCACCATACACAAAGATAAACTCAAAATGGATGAGAGATCTAAATGTGAGACAAGATTCCATCAAAATCCTAGAGGAGAACACAGGCAACACCCTTTTTGAACTTGGCCACAGTAACTTCTTGCAAGATACATCCACAAAGGCAAAAGAAACAAAAGCAAAAATGAACTATTGGGACTTCATCAAGATAAGAACCTTCACCATTCCTTAACTAGCCACCCTCAATCTGCAGCCGATTACCCTCTTCTATTTTCTTTATAAAAGACAATTACCATTTGGGATCATGCGATTTATATACTTTTCTGCTTATTTCTTTTCTGCCTTCTTCCCTTTGAATGAAAGCTTCATGAAAAAAAGAATCTTGCCTTGACTGGTCACAGTTATATCTCCAGTACTAGAAAGGTGGGGAGGGGGGGAGTAGCCACTCTATAAATACTTGTAAAGAACTAATAGAGGAGGGGTCCCCAGTGATACCACTGAATCTTCCCTAGAGGGTGACGTTATTGTCAGTGTCCTCTCTGTGAAAAACAGAAGCATCTATGTACGGTTAGTACATCCTCTGCTCACAATGGATTGTTTGTATTTGCTGGAAATTCTCAGTCATCTGGAAAAATCTGATATTGTGAAAGAGCCCTTTCTGCAAAAGGGATACCAAGAACGTGGTGAGGAGAGGTGGTTGCCTGTTTTCCCCCGCTGGATAAAAGGAGGCCACGAGTCTTTTTGCAGTTCCACTCAGGAGCCAATAAAATAGAAACAAAACACACATGTGCCAAGAGTTAAGGGACAAGGCGGAAGTGGCTTAGGTTTGTGGTCTGTTACCACATGACAACATTGAGTTGGAGCCAAGGTATTTTCTGTTCTCTCCAGTCTCTGGATGTTGGAAGGCTCTGCTTTGGAACAGAGGGGATCAGCATGTCACAGAAGAGGAACTCCATGCCTGGCGCAGGGGTGTGAAAGCGTCAAGGAAGACACATTTCAGCAAACTGAAGAGTTAGGAAATTTAAAGTTTCCCCTATGAAAGGGTAAGTAAATTATGGGCCAGGGCCAAATCTGGGCTCCCCCCCCCTTTTTTTTGAGGGGATGGGGGCAGTTTTAGTTTTTATTTTCTCAAATAGATTTTTTTAAAAAATTTTTTTAAAAACCTTCTCATATATACTTAGAATCTTAGAATCTTGCTAGTTCCTAAGAAACAAAATTAGCATGGCATAGTGGAAAGGACATTAGTGGGGACGTCAGGGGATCTATGTTATTACCCTGACTCTTCCACTTACTCGTTATGTCTGCTGCCTGTTTTTGTGAATAAAGTTTTATTGGAACATAGCCACACTCATTTGTTTACACACTGTCCATGGATGTTTGCCTATTATAATATCAGATTTAAGTAGTTGTGAAGGAGACCACATAGCCCACAGAGCCTAAAACATTTACTATCTGGCTCTTTCTAGAAAAAGCCTGCCAATCCTTCCCCTACACCAGTAGTATGAAAAGAAATATGTTGTTATACCATATGAATTTGCTGATATTTGACTGTTTTGATTTTTAAAACATCAATTTCATATAATTCAATTTGAGTTTGTTCTTTAAAATCTGTTCTTCAATATCCATCTCAAAACCATTTCATCCATAAAGGTTTCCCCAGTTCTTCCAAACAGATGGGAGCACTCTTCTCTGAATCCCCATAGAACTCTGCTCCTATGTTTGGCTGATTCTATGTTTGTATAATAGTCATTCCACGTATAGCTTCTCATCTACTACTAAACAGTACTATTACAGGCTAAATTGTGTCCCCCTCCAAAATTCATGTTGAAGTCTAACCCCCAGTTCCCCAGAATATAACTGTATTTAGTTTAAATAAGTAGTTTAAAGAAGTAGTTACGTTAAATGAAGTTTATAAGGTGTGCCCTAAAACAATATGATGGGTATCTTTCTAAAAAGAGATAAGGACACACAGAGAGACACCATAAATGGCACACAGAGGAAAGATAATGTGAAGACATAGCGAGAAGGTGGTAGTCTACAAGCCAAGGAGAGAGGCTTAGAAGAAACCAAATCTGCCAGCAGCTTTATCTTAGACTTCTAGCCTCCAGAACTGTGAGAAAATACATTTCTGTTGTTTGATTATGTGGTATTTGTTTTTATTTCTGTGGCATTTTGTTATGGCAAACTAATACAATATCTTAAGAAGAAAACTTATTCCTTCTTTCCCTTTGCATTCCCAATAGCATCTGGAGATGCTTGTCTAGTATTTATTTGTTGATTAAACTTCACAGAATTGAGTGAAACAAAATGTATACCATGATGTGTCTGGGGTTTTTGATTTTTCCATAATTCCTAGAGTGTAAATAAGAATTTTCTATGCAGAAATGCTCTAGAAGCCTCTAGAATGGCTCATTCAATAAAAATTTATGAAATGCTCAGCACAAATGTCAACTTACACAGTTCTGATGATTTACTGTTTTCAATGAAAATTGCAGAAGTGCATTATCCCTTTCTTGGTCTACTCAGGCAGAGAGAATATCTACAGTGCCGGGTAAGAACTCTGTCAATTAGAATAGCAGGCCCTTGGCAGCCAATCCTGAATAACAATCTTCAGGGGAGACCAATAATGAACATTAAACAGAAATATTAAATGTGTAGCTCTAATTTACATTCCAGATGTCAGAATCTGCAAAAATGGGCAGTGCAACAAAGATCAAACAATTTGAAGAGCCAACACTTTCCTGGTTTATCCACAATCCGTTGAATAAGAAGTAAGAAGTGTGACTGCTTCACATGGGACTGTAGCCAAACCCAACCTGAAAGAACTCGTTTTGCAAACATCTCCCAAATGCAGAAGCTTTCCTGGTTGTTCGTTTCTAAATGAACAAATAAAAGGTTTCAGTATGAACAATGTCCAGATGCCCCAGAAGCCTGATCTGTTTGCCAATTCCATTGACCAAACACACATTATACTCCTTTTAGATTTCAATGACAGCACACAGTGAGAAGCATTGTTTTATTTGCTAAGGATTTTACCAACTTAAAGCTTGATGAGCAGATAGCTAAGGAGACACCACCGGGCATTCTGATGGATTGGAAAATCAGAAGTCATTGAGCATTGTCAATTCTGATTTTTCCCAGACCCATACATTTCACCCAGGGAATTTCCACACAATTATTGGAAAACCTGAACCACATTATCCCTAACCAAGTCCTAGTTTTTAGTGGCATAAGAAACCTCCTCCTTGAATACACTGAAGGCTTATAAACACATGGCCACTGTGGCTTAAATTCTCAATAGAGTGTGATTAGCTTTTCAATGATAGGTTCCTTAAGTGTCTCTGGAAAATAATGCCTGGTCACCAGTTTGCCCTTGGCCACTGGATCAAGCAAAAGAAGTGTTCCAAGTTGATACCACAAACCCTTTTTCTCTGTGTGTGGTAGGGGCTTTTCCTAAGAAGTTGAAATTCCTATTGTTAGTCCCTGGTGTTCAATAGAAACATGACTTGGTGACTCCAAGTAAACAAATCATAAATCATTCCATTAAATCCACATCAACGGACCCACATACAAATGTGACAAAGGTGGATGTGTAAAAAAAGGTGGGTGTGTAGAGCTATACATATCTGCATAAACTAGGTAGGACTCACAATAAGACTGTTCAATTAATTAAATAATCTGGACTTCAGGAGATTTATTTTTATTATTATTATGTTTTTATCCAGACTTATAACTGTTCTACAAATGAACCATTGTCCTAGTGATTTCCAATCTTTTTCATGGCATGTAGTAGACCTCTGGGAATGACAACGCATGTACAATTCTTTCTGTGGCCTAAATCTTTAATGCACCAAATCCATATTCTTTAATGACAATGTTTATCACATCACCCTTATATCCCCAACACCCTACTGCCACTGCACCCAAAACTTTCCATGGCCCTTTGTTCCCAGCTTATTAAAATTAAGCTTCTCCATCTCCCACATTTTTTCTCCAAATTTCTCAATCCTCTTCAAAATACATCTGCCATTTACATCAAGAATGTTTCTTCCATGTCTCCAGAATAACTGAGTCTTTTCCTTCTATTTCTTCCTGCCTACCATTTGAAGGATTTCTTCCAAACTTCAAACTCCAGCTCAAAATGTAATTCCTTGAAGTTTGCAGAATGCAAACAACATTCCTACATTCATTCCTATAGCACAGATCCTCCAGACCACATAACTTAGCAATTAATTATATTTTTAAATACTCTTGTTTTATGTGTTTTGGTCAGGTCTCCCTAAAATGCAAATTTTGTTCACTGCTGTATTCTTAGTACCTAGAATAGTGCCTGGCACATGAGAGGATTTGATAAATATTTGTTGAATGAATAAATGATTAAACAATGTCTCCCTAGAGAACCACCTGGAATCTCTCAAGGCTAAGGACCATTATTATTACCCTTTTATGTTTACTCCCCACAATCCACTGTGGAGTACATCCTCTTTACCCAAACACTCATCATTTTCTAATGCCCGGTAACTAGTAAGTCAGCCAAAAGTCCAACCACAGACTGTAGTTCAATGCCAGCTTTGGAGATGAATACCATGCAATGACCATGTTACTGTGGGCATTGCCTAAATTCTTCCTGGGGAAAAAGGAAAAGAAGAAAGAGAAAGAGAGAGAAAAAGATCTATGAAGATTGTCAAGAAACTGTCCTTAAAGTTGAAAATCAGATCATCCATCATTTAGGGAGCAGGGTCCTTCTTACTTATAATGTTTCATATAATCATTGTTAGGGCTAGTTATGTCTGCTCTACACAGAACAAAGCTTATTAAAAAATAATACCTCCTCAGATTTCTATGTGCACACATACCTCTGAAGTAGACAGCCAGATAAGTATTATTTTTAAATATTTTATGTATTTATTTATGTATTTATTTATTTGAGAGAGAGAGAGAGAGGGCATGAGTGGGGGCGGGCAGCAGAGAGAAAGGGAGAAGCAGACTCCTCACTGATCAGGGAGCCCGACTCGGGACTCAATCCCAGGACCCTGGATCATGACTTGAGCTGAAGGCAGACACTTGACCAGCTGAGCCACCCAGGTGCCCCAAGGCAGGTAAGTATTATTATGCCCATTTCGTGGATGAAAAAAACAGTAGATTTGTCTTGTCAATGTGATAGGGATACTAAATGGTAGAACTAGTTTGCCTCCCATTTTTTTCATGATGCTTTTTACAAAGATCTATAGTCATAAAGATAATTTTAATGTCAACTCACTTTCCATTTTTTTGGAACCCTCCTCTTTTTTTAATCTCTTTAGTACTTCTAATGGCCTATCTTCCTTCACTGATTTTCATGAAAATCTGATCATTGCTAAAATGGGCAAAGCAAATTGTAGCAATTCTGATTGTAGCAGGGTAATTCTCTGAAATAGCAATCAATGCACTATTACAAGCTATTTCTTCATAAACCTAGATTTTTGTTTTTGAACTGAATTTATTGCTTTAGGGAAGGAGAAAACACAGAGAATAGAAGAATCAGATTTTGACTTTATGTTTCTTAAATATACTCTAGAAACAGAGCATAACTTCGAGAGCCAAGGCTTTCACTATGAGAGCCAGACTTTTACGTTAGAGAAAAGGGTTTCTGAATCTTCAACAACTTGGATGGAATCAGAATACAAATCTTATACTATAAATAGTATTATAAGGAAGAAGGCAGATATCCCCTCAGAAATTATACTTGATCTAAGCCAAAAGGCTGAGAAGCAATCTCTCCCAGAAATTACATGGCTTTGATCTGCTAGAAGAACAAGAGAATTGAGATGGAAAGTGGGGCAAGATTTAGTAGTTGTTGCACAGATCTCAGAGGAGGGATGCACATCTCCATATTAGCTTTCATATATGGCCAGTACTAGCCCTAGAGGAAGATGATAAAAACTGTAACTAGATATAAAATGTAACCAGAGAGGACTGGCATCTCACTCCCTGTCCAGCAGCCTGATTTGAGAGCCTCTCTGATGTGGCCTCTCCAACCTCAGTGCAGTGAAGTAGGAAGGAAAGTTGGGACCAGTCAGAAAGAAAGAAACTGAGACCATTTTCTGAATGTCCTCTAGCCCTAGGGAGCCGAGAGAGCATCCAAACATATCCTATATCCTTGAGGGAGGACTGAAAAGGGGCATTATTGGCAGTGATGGCATGGGTGGGACAAACCCGGACACCAGCAGGAGAGACAGAGGTCAGTGTCACTGTACCTGAGGTAAATCTCATTAGTGACCACAAAAGTCAAGGACAACTATGCCAGCCCCTTGCCATCCAAAAACACTTTGATATCACTCTGGGCTTACAAAGGATGTGGGAAAGAACAGAGTGACTGGACTTCAATTTAGACCTGCCTAGAAATGACTAAAGTTCCTGCTATTGGGCAGAAAGGGTCTCAAGGGAGTCAGTGTTTGGTTCCAGAAACTTTGAGAATGTCATAGTTTTGCACACCTGCATTTCTACCAGAGATACATGCGGCAGGTGATAGGCTGGGAAGGATGAAGACCACTGTGGGACACTGAGCCAGCACAGGAATGCCAGATCCATTTCAGAAGCTGGGTCTGTCTTCAAAGGGTTTTGACTCGCCGACCTCTGGCTGGCCTACGCCTTCTCCTCAGACACACCAGACAGACGAGTAAACACAGATCACAAGTGGACCACATGTTCCTATTCTTCTTCCAAGTGCTTTGTGGCTGTGGGCCTCCCCCACTCCAGACTTTTCATCTAGGTCTTCCTGACTGATGCTCAGGCTCCACAGAAGCCCCCCTCCTCCTTCTTGCAGCCAGACAATGGCTCAGAAGACAGCGATCCCATTTATGGGGGCTTCCCTATTGGCAAAAATCTATACCCATAGCTTCTCTCATATTCATGGTCTACAGTGCCCGAAACCTTGACTTTACTCATTGCTTTCAACAAATCATTTTCTTTGCTGGTATATCCCTTTAAATGCTGACGTTCCCAGGTAGAGGCCCTGCTAAGTTCCTAACACTTCACTATGAAGATATTCTTATATTCTTTCCCTCTGTGACATGGGTGACCTAGAGATGCAGAAAGACAGTGAAGTTAGGAAGAAGGTGAGGACCCAGAAAGGGGGAAAGTGGGTCCAGAACAGGAAGTTTGGAGGAGCCAGAAGGAACTTTGCCCATCATATTTCTTGAGGATACACCCAAGTGTGCAGTGAACTGCCTCTGTAGGTGCTAGAAGAAATGAAGTCCAGGTCAGCGACCAGGCTGCCTGATGGAGGACGGAGGATGAGAATGTGAACACAGATGCTTTCTGATACACCTGTATCCTGTGGTTCCAAGTCAGCCAAACTATGCATCCACTGTTTTAGAATGGTAGTCCAGAAATCTCCATTCCATCATTGATTTTCTTAGCATTCAACTCTTAGCTGAAGCTTAAATTCTTTTGCAAGTAAGGAAATGACTCCCTTAAACCAGCATAGCACAGAAGCTAGTAGGGAATTTTGTAACTATCTTATCTGGTCCTTTTCTGCACCACAATGTAATAAAGGCAGCAAGGCCCAGTTTGAGCCTCCAGAAATTCACTTTCGATTTTTACTTTAGTTGGAGAAAGAGTGGGTGAGGAGAATGAAGTTGATCTCTGAAAAATCCATAGAAGCTGCATCAGACGCACTGTGGGAACATGCGGCTGCTCACAGGAGTGCCCCTGGGGCTGAGAGTAGCTGTGGGAGAAAGCTCAGCCACCTTCTTGAGAACATCCTTGGAGACCATTTCAATTCTCCTTTCACACCTGGCATGTATTTATGCGGTACCAGAAAAGGGATTTTTACTTTTAAATTATGCATGTGGATTTGCACCTTTATTCTATCAGAATCAAACTAAATGTTACTCCACAACACTCCATATAAAGTTAATGATAAAACGTGACTAGAGCTCTTTCCTGAAATATGACATTCTTCAGGGACCCTAAAAGTATTAAAGGGACTGGATGCCAGGGCCAAATCATACCCCTGGAGTCACATAGAAGTTCCACAAGAACTTGTATACCAGTGACATATATATTCCTTGGTTTCTGTGAATTCAATCAGAAGGTTTATATGCAAAGCCCCTGAAAAACCAGAGTATCACGGCCTGGGGTCCAGAAGTTGGCCAGGTCTGGGCAGAGCAGTCCATAGCCACACTTGACTGCAAAGAACTGATGCTGGACAAAGTTGAGAGAAAACTTAAAGATTTAAATTAAAAAGGAAGTTAAAATTCCACCACTATAATTCCAAAGTGTGGTAAAATTTAGGAAATTAGAAAATCTATTTTGTGTTGAACTCAATGAGTATTTTTATTTTTTAATTTTTTTAAAGATTTTATTTATTTTTTCATGAGAGACACAGAGAGAGAGAGGTAGAGACGTAGTCAGAGGGAGAAGCAGGCTCCAGGCAGAAGCCCAATGCGGGACTCCATCCTGGGACTCCAGGATCACACCCTGAGCCAAAGACAGATGCTCAACCACTGAGCCACCCAGGCATCCCTCAATGAGTTTTTTATTTTATTTTATTTTATTTTATTTTATTTTATTTTATTTTATTTTATTTTATTTTATTATTTTATTTTCATGAGAGACACAGAGAGAGAGAGAGGCAGAGACACAGGCAGAAGGAGAAGCAGGCTCCATGCAGGGAGCCCGATGTGGGACTCGATCCCAGGACTCCAGGGTCACTCCCTGGGCCGAAGGCTGGCACTAAACCGCTGAGGCACCCAGCGATCCTGCAATGAGTATTTTTAAATCAGCATTGATCAAGAGCTGTTGGATTGCATTTTGTTGACCTAGTGTCAGAGATTTGGCAGAGCAACTTAATTCAGAATTTTTTAAAATTAGATTTTTTCTCATTTTCTAGATTTAATTTGCATTTGGTCTGCTCATAATATAATTGAGTTCATTTGAGACATAATACTCTATATGAAAAGCATATATATTTATATTTGTATATGTGTAAAATACATATGAAATATATAATCACATATATAATACATGTATAATATATCATACATAAATACATATATATGTAAATACATATAGGTTAGTGTGTGTGTATATTTCCATGTAGGAAATACACACAAGAGGCTCAGTGGTTGAGCATCTGCCTTTGGCTCAGGTCGTGATCCCATCCTGGGATCCTGAGGTCCTGGGATCGAGTTCCACGTCAGGCTCCCTGCATGGAGCCTGCTTCTCCCTCTGCCTGTGTCTCTGCCTCTCTCTGTGTGTCTCTCATGAATAAATAAAATCTTTTTTTAAAAAAAGAAAATACACACAAAATATGTAGGATATTTTGGAGAAGGCACTGAAATGGGATTCTAAAGGGCTGACTGGCTCTACCACTTATTATGGCATGCTAGCTGTCACTGGTAGTCTGTGTGGCCTTGGATAAATGATCTAACCTCACTGGGCCTGGTTATTCATTTATAAAATGGGCATAATCCATTCTCTCAGTATTATTAGGAGTAGTAAATGAGATAATAAACATGAGAGCAGTTCACTCTTAAACACTCATTTATTTATATATTGGAAACAGAGACATATATCCTGTTTGTCCTTTTTTCTTTTAAGCTTTTTTTTTTTTTTAGGAGTCTGGGTCTTGCAGAACTGTGATGGATTATCCATGATTAATTTACTCAAAACCTCCCAGGGCTCCAGTGGCATATCAGCAATTAGCACCTAGCAGAAGTTCACTACACTCAATCCTTCATTAATAAATATCTCTAATGCTCTATCGGCGAGCGATGTTCCATGGTACTTACTATGACGGAAATGTTCTATATTTTTACTGACCTAAATAGTAGCCACTAGATACAACTGGATACTGAACTTTTGAAATGAGATCAGTGCAATTGACAACATGAATTTCTAGTTTTATTTCATTTTCATTAATTTGACTACAAAGAGCTACATGTGGCTAGTAGCTACCACGCCGGCCAGTGTAGGCGGGCTAACAGCTGAAATAGCTATATTTAAAGTACTGTTCCAGAGCTTATATTTCCCTAGTAGCTTGCCCCACCAAGATACAATGTCTGTCCCCAAAGTGACTTCCAGACCTATAAAGGTAGGAAGTATGTCTTGAATTAAAGCATACCGAGCATTACAAACACACAGTGCACTTCCCCATTCCCATGGCAGACAATTACTCAAGAAGGCAACACTTAATCAAAAGGAATGAAAAGCCAGTGGTGGGATTTCCAGAACCGAGGCAGGAACAGGGTGTCAGGAAAAGAACCCTCCTTAAAGGATTTCCTATAGACTACCTCTCTCTCCACCTCCATATATGGCTCTGTCATCTCTCCCACCTTCTCATCCCTCTCACTCAGCACACACATGACAGCCTGTTTATAAAGGCCAGGAGAGACACTACCATGGCCAAGTTTGGGTCATTGTGAAGATGTGAATTTTTCTAAAGGAGCAAAGGTTGTAGTAGCTGCAGAATATTCTGGAGTGTGTGTGTGTGTGTGTGTGTGTGTGTGTGTGTATTCCTTCCCCCTTTCTTAAATAGCTCTAATTCCAGCATTGAACTTGAGACTGATCATTATTTCATCCTCTCATCATCTCTCAATATATTCATACCAGCACAGACAAGACTCCCAATGTCAACACTGTTTGCTTTCCTTTCTGAGCGAGACACGTTCAGTCCTACACTATCACACATTTAGAGCAGATGTTCCTAAAAAGGATAAACCAGGTGCTTAACATATTTTATTCCAAGGGGTAATTTTAGAAATTATTGCAATCAATGACCTAATAATAGTGGTGGTAATGATGAGGCCAAGTTATTATTACCTATTACCTTTAATCATCGACAGCAACTCAATTGGACATAATTGGAGGCATCATCATAAATAACGTGGAGCAGATGGAAGATGCTGGGCTTTACATTTCCAGGACTAAGTGGGAGGGTTAATGATGGAGCAATGGGCACAAAAAATGGGCCACTTATGTCCAAAATGCACCCTGCACTGGAATCTTCCCCAATACCCATAAAAATGGAGCTGAATTTGATAGAGATAGAAGCAGCCAACCCCACACTAATTTTGCAACAGCCTTCTCCCCATCACTTGCTGCAAGACCTCAGTTCTGCCCCACTTCCATCCCTGTAGGGTAACAGTGGCCTGCTTGCTTGCTTGCTTGCTTGCTTGCTTGCTTTCTTCCATCCTTCCTTCCTTCCTTCCTTCCTTCCTTCCTTCCTTTCTTTCTTTAATTTTATAAGCACAAGAAAATAGAGTAATAGTCTGTCCTAATCATCCCCTAACCTCCCTCATTCTAGAAAAGTCATGCCTCTAGGGGTAGTTTCACCTTTCGAAAACATGCAGATGTTTTGATGAGTCATTTAGCATTACTTTAATATTTGACATGAAATACATTAAGAAACCACGTCACTTCCTATTCAATAACTCCACAAAACATCCCTTTCCTATGTGTTGCTGACTGCTGTTTATGTATGGAATGCACATGGAAGATACCTTAGCTGTACAAGGTGGGTAACTTGATATACAGAGAACAGCCTAGGAGCTGGGTTTTGCCATTGGGGTTCAATTCCTGCAAGTACCATCTACTAGACCAGTACATTGGACAAGTTACTTGTCCTCTGTGAGCCTCTGTTGCATCAAATGGAAATAGCTCGTGTGAGCAGACTTTTCCCTGTGAGGCAATGACACCTCATGCTTTTCTCCATAAAAGCACTCTTCCCTCCAGACTATAGCTGTGGGTTTATTTTCCTATCTTGCCCACAGACTTTGAAAGGGTACTGTACTGGGTTATTCCATTCACTATCCCTGGTACCTGGCATACACTAAGTGCTCAATGAACATGGGCACTTTTCACATCTCTAAAGTAACTTAGTCTAGGTGGGCAGACAAGACCAACATCCACAAAACAGAAGAGAGAGACAGAGCCAAAGAGCCAATATAGAGTCAGCAGGATCAATGTGGCTCAGAACAGCCAGGCAAACCAATTGGAAGTGGGACTGAACCACATTTTGAAGGCTGTGCTAGAGTCTTTCCAGACAAAGACAGTCTCCAAATTACCTTGCATACTTCTTCATCCTTTGGTTCCACATTAGTCGAATGACTATAAAATCGATCCTTAAGAACTATGTAGAGATGAAACGATTCTTTTTTACTTTTTAATAGATGTACTCATTGTAGCTCAAAGAAAAACACCATATAAATATAATGGTAATCACATTGAGGAATAAAATAGTAATGGTGCAAACATTCATGTAATATTTCATGTTTGTGGTCTTTGAGGGAAGTTTTCACTCACATGCCTCTAGATGAATAAATACATATGGTCCATAAATATGTCCAAAAGCTCTTTTCTCTGTTGTATGCACACATACCTCACCACAGAACTAAAAACAAAATCACTTAAAATGTTTATAGAGTCATAGTCTTTTTTAAAAAAATCAGAATTCTCATTAAAGCCAATAGGAATTTGGTATAAAAATTAATAGCAGGATATAAGCTTATAGAATCTTATCAATAATATCTTTACAATCCACTGGGCTCTTTGAGATGTGCCAAACATAACCAAGATTTACTGATGGATACAATATTTTGGGGCATAAAACTTTATATGTGTTTTCCTTTGCTCAATTAGTAAATCTCATCTAAGTTAATATTGTCATGAGATTTTACTGAGCAATCGCCAGATATCACAAAGTAGACACTTTGGTTTGGATTCTCCACCTATGTGCTCTAAGTCTCTACTTTATTTCATATAATTATGGGAATTCAGCTGAAGTAAGAATCTTTAATTTGAAATAAAAAACTTACTTCACAACTACAATTCATACTATACAATGAGAGAGATGAATGAGGATAGAAATTTGAATAAGAATCTCAGCTCTCTGGGGATCCCTGGGTGGCGCAGCGGTTTGGCGCCTGCCTTTGGCCCAGGGCGCGATCCTGGAGACCCGGGATCGAATCCCACGTCGGGCTCCCGGTGCATGGAGCCTGCTTCTCCCTCTGCCTGTGTCTCTGCCTCTCTCTCTATCTCTCTGTGACTATCATAAATAAATAAAAATTAAAAAAAAAAAAAAAGAATCTCAGCTCTCTCCTCTCCATTGATCTATGTGCCTGCTTTTGTGCCAGTACCATACAGTCTTGATGATCATTGTTTTGTAATACAGCTTGAAATCTGGCATTGTGATGCCCCCAGCATTGGTTTTCTTTTTCAATATCCCTCTGGCTATTCAGGGTCTTTTCTGATTCCACACAAATCTTAAGATTATTTGTTCCAATTCTGTGAAGAAAGTCCATGATATTTTGATAGGGATTGCACTGAACACGTAAATTATCCTGGGTAGCATAGACATTTTCACAATATTAATTCTTCCAATCCATGAGCATGGAATATTTTTCCATCTCTTTGTGTCTTCCTCAATTTCTTTCAGAAGTGTTCTGTAGTTTTTAGGGTATAGATCCTTTATCTCTTTGGGTAGGTTTATTCCTAGGTATCTTACGCTTTTAGGTGCAATTGTAAATGGGATTGACTCCTTAATTTCTCTTTCTTCAGTCTCATTGTTAGTGTATAGAAATGCCACTGATTTCTGGGCATTGATTTTGTATCCAGCCACATTGCTGAATTGCTGTATGAGTTCTAGCAATTGAGGTGGAGTCTTTTGGTTTTTCTATATACAGTATCATGGCATCTGTGAAGAGGGAAAGTTTGACTTCTTCTTTGCCAATTGAATGCCTTCTGTTTGTTTTTGTTGCCTGATTCCAAGGCTGGGACTTCTGGGACTATGTTGAATAGCAGTGGTGAGAGTGGACATCCCTGTCATGTACTTGATCTTAGGGGAAAGGCTCTCAGTTTTTGAGAGCCATTGAGAATGATATTCACTGTGGGCTTTTCATAAATGGCTTTTCAGTGCCTGGTTAATGGGCACTGAAGAGGGCACTTAAAGGGATGAGCACTGGGTATTATACTATACGTTGGTAAATTGAATTTAAATTTTAAAAAATATAAAAAATAAAATAAATAAAATATTAAAAAAGAAAAAGAATCTTAGCTCTCTCTCTCAAAAAAAAAAAAAAAAGACTCTCAGCTCTCAATAAGACTACCTCTTAGTTAAGGGAGACAGAACATGAAAGACTCCTAACTCTGGGAAACGAACTAGGGGTGGTGGAAGGGGAGGTGGGCAGGGGGGGTGGGGGTGACTGGGTGACGGGCACTGAGGTGGGCACTTGACGGGATGAGCACTGGGTGTTATTCTATATGTTGGCAAATTGAACACCAATAAAAAATAAATTTATTTTAAAAAAAGATTACCTCTTAGTTGATACGGAAAGGAGAGAAGACTAGCAAACAAATACAGTGTACTCTAGACATAAGTGAAATAAGAGAAATAAACTCAGGCTCATATGAAATCTCCAAGAACAAAGAGAGTCTGTGCAATTGGAGTGATGACCAAGGACCATGGAGCAGTTGAGCTGCAGCAGCCTTGGGATGAGACATGTTAAGAGGCTTGTCAATACAAAACAGAAAGCTTGAGCAATGACAGGGAATCAGGAAAACAGGGAAAGCAATGAATATTCTTTGATGTGTTGTCCCAGCAAAGGAATTTTGGGAAATAAAGTCAGAAAAACAGATTGGACCCCAATTCTTGAGCATGCGGAACATCAGGCTAACATTTGCAACTTCGTTTAGTAAATCATGAGAGACCACTGAACAGGAGGCTTCTCTTTCTTGTAGGATAACATCCGAACCCTCAGCATGGTATACAAAGCCTATCTTCTTCTGAACTATACCGGTAAAGTCCACAAATACACTTCCCCTGTGCCCTCTGTGCTTTGACATGGAATTCATCACTGTTTCATTAAATACTGTGATGTCTCAGAAGTCCATACCTCTGGGTGAGTAACCTCCTCATCCAGGAAAACACTGCTGACCCTTGGAAATTTAGTTCAAATGTCACCTCTTCCATGAAGCCTTCTCTGATAATCCCTAGCCTCACCCTCCTATTGAGCTAATACCTCATCCCCTCTTCTCCATGGTCACACAAGAGCTCTGTGACTATACTTCTCACATTTCCTTGTATTCGTTTGCTTGACCATTTTCCTGCTACACTAGGCAGGCATTCAAGACATAATGGTCAGATAAACTAATTCATCTATTTTTATCACATTGACTTCCTGAAAATATCCAAGGCAGTCTCAAGTAAAGAGCTTTAGAAAAATGAATGTGACAGTGATGTATTAGGTAAATTGGATGGGAAACTACAGGTTTGGAAGGAGGGGGAGGGACAGTGGATTCTGCTCTGAACACAGAAACTCCGCTTCTGAGGTCTGTGGCAATCAGGGCCTGCTTTCAAGGCTGTGAGTAGTTCGGATCAGACAGGAATGAAGAATTAACTTGCCCCTCTTGCTTCCCAGCCCAATTTACCATCACTTTTGATAACTTCTTCCAAGAGGACTTGGAATTTCTTGAGTCCCGTCTCTCTCATCCAAATATTTCCTTGAACAAGAACACAAACGGGCACGTTTTCAGATCCTGTGACTCTGAATGTGTGTGAGCTCAGGGAGAAGGAAACAGAAAGTGATTTGCAACCCTGCACTGGAGGGAGAGCCACTGTCAGGGGGGCCCGGGGATTGTTTCTGTTATTGCTGCCTTGCCTTCAGCCCGGGTCTGTTTATTGTTATTGTGTTATCCCCTCACTGATGCTCAATCCATGTCCCCCTCGCAAGTGTGAAAGGAAACCTGGCAGGAGTTACCATGGCGAGAGTTCTGAATCAATAATGGATTCATCCTGAGATACAGCACGACATCTGTTAGATATTTGGAGACGCTGTCCATCCTGCCTTGAGGGGTCCTGCAGCACTCAGGCTCCTCTCTCCCTGGAAGGCTATAAAACACGGAGAGTTAAGAAGTGGCAGGAAAGTGCTAGTGATGCCTGCTTAAAAGAGCAAGTGCTAGGACATGTAGGATGCATACTTTTGAAAAGGAAAGACTGGCGTTTAAATTTAGCACATGTCCTTGAACTCACAAGTATAGGGAACTTGAATCAGGACAAGGAGAAGCATTTACGCTGCCACGAGCTGTATAAAGGAAACGTATATTTGCATAAGCAAGTATTTTATATGCTTCTGTTAAGGATTTCAGATTGTTCTCTTACCAAGTTTTTTCCTTTTCTTTCTTTCTTTCTTTCTTTCTTTCTTTCTTTCTTTCTTTCTTTCTTTCCTCTCTTTCTCTCTCTCTCTCTTTTTTTTTTTAAGTCACATTAAATGAACTTTAAAAGAACCTTCGTGGAAACCTTGATAGCTTCTAGCCACAGCAGATCTGGTAGGGGTCCCCAGTGAAACACCAGAACCCTTTTTCCTCCTCTAATATGAAAGCTTACCAATGAAAAAATCAACACCAGAGAGAGAGAGAGGAGGGGGAGATGGAGAGAAAGAGAAGAGAAGGGGGAGTGAGCAATGTGGGAGAAGGTTCAGGATCAATGGGAAAGGAAAAGACAGGTGGGGGAAACACAGAGGAGAGGAACAGAGGATGAAGAGGAAGGAGAACGCACGTAAAAACACAGCCTTGGAGGAAAAAAAAATTACAAATTACACAATCCCCCTATAACTCGATGGTAAAAGAAATCCTGACGCCAAGCCACAACAGTTGCAACAAAGACAAAGCAACTTTTTAGGACCCTAATTTGGAAATTCAAGAGGTTATCAAAGTATCAATTAGCAAACTGCATACTTGGCACAACATTTTTAACAACCAAGCTCACCACTTCGAAGGGAGTCTGAGAAAAGACAGATGTTACGAAGAGATCAGAAACGCCAGGAGAACGACAGAAGGAAGAGAGCAAGGGAAAGCCAGGAATGAAACAAAAGTTGGAATATTTGTTTTATGAAGTATTAATAACTTGCGAAGGGCTATTTGTCATTGCCGAATTTAGAAATTTATTATCCTATATTAACAGGAGACCAACATGTCTAGAGTCATTGGCTCAGAGTGTTTTTAAAACATGCCTTCATCCAGAGGACAGTGACCCAAGTTGACAGGCAGTCTCACACTGAAAGGGGAGAGGACTGGACTCTAAATCTGCCAGTTCCCATCCTCACTACCCTGCTCAAGGCCAGAGAGTGTGTCTGGGGGCCCGGGAGGCTTTGAAGTTCAGAAGAGTTTGGGATGGGGAAGGAGGAGTGGCTGGTGGGGGGGGGCGGTGGAGGGAGGGCTGGAAGAGAATGAGAATTTATCATCAGGACCTTTAGGGGGTTTCAAATAAAAGCCCCAAATTAACGTTTAATATTTATGAAATTCTGTGCTGTCACCTGTGTTCTCAGCTTTATTGCCTCAGTGTTTGCTGAGCCCTTGCCATATCATGAGGGACTAATCTCCGATCTTTGCAATTTCATTCACATACAGGAAAAAGCATGTGCTTCCAGCTTCGGGATGCATCTCCAGGAGGCAGGAGAGAGGGTACCATCACCTACTCTCCATATGTTTAAGAGAAAGAGCATATAGTAACATTTTGGGATTTTGTGAACATCTAGAATGCCTACCATTAAGGACGTTCACTGCCTCTAGAGAGAACCCCTTTCAAATGTCAAGTTCTTGAACACTGGCACATATCCTGTTTGCTGCTGTCTCTTCGCATCCAAGACAGGGCCTGACACCCAAAAAACCTTTTGAATTAATAAGTAAATGGGATTTAAAATCGGGTCTCGACTCTAATAAAACACACCTTCTCTCTGTTTTATCTTGGTGCTCAAGATACTATCTGCTCGCATGGCCCAAATGGGGTTAAGATCAGAAAGGCGGATCCCTGAACTCCAAACTCAAACTCTCTCCTGGTCATCTTTCTAAGCCCTAATGTTTGAGTTGCACCAGGTTCCAGGAGTAAATTACAATATTTACTGTAAAGGAACTTCCAAGCGCCCTATCACTTTGCTTACTTTCATTAGCAAAGTGAAGACAAGGCCAGAGTGTAACCATAGCTTGCTTTCTTTTTTTTTTTTTTTTCTCTTTAAAGACTGTATTTATTTATTCATGAGAAATGCACAGAGAGAGGCAGAGACATAGGCAGAGGGAGAAGTAGGCTCCCTGAAGGGAGCTCGAGGGGGACTCGATCCCAGGACCCTGGGATCACGACCTGAGCCTAAGGCAGATGCTCAACCCCTGAGCCACCCAGGTGTCCCACAGCCATAGCTTTCTATTCAATATTTTCTATGCCCCAGGTCCTGATCTCAGCATTTTGCCTATGTCAACTTGTTTAACCTCACAACTCTCTGAGGCAGGCACTGTGACTGCATATTTATAAAGAAAGAAACTGAGGCCAATGAGACTAAATCATTTGGAGCCCATACGTGGCAAAGCCAGAGCACGAACCCAATAGTCTCCTTGTGCTTGTGAGCCAGGACTATCCACAGGGCCAGAACCACAGAATGTTACGGCAGAGAGGAAACACAGAGATGGTCTGGTAAACTCCAATTTAGATGCGAACATTGAGGCCCGGAGAATTAAAAGGAGCTGCTTCCAGATCACACATTTAATCTGAGAAAGTCCATGAACATTAGGAATTTATACAGTGCTTGAACATTTTGGAGCTGTATCTTGCAAATGAACTTTCATTTGGAAGACCAAAGGCATACTGGCTCTTGGGTATCAAGTAGCTCTTATGCAATGCTGTTTTATGATTTAAATGTTGTTAATCCCAAAGCATATGGATTTGATTTTTCTTTAAATGTTCATAAGTTTAGAAATGAAGGAAATAAAGAAGAGTCCTGCAGATGGAAGTTTGAGTTTTTATTTTTCAAACCAAGAGGATTTTTTTTTTTTAAGTTTCAAATACTAGGCAAAAATTGGCAGGTTCTGCTCTGCTCTCCCTACCCACTGGGTTTGTGAGTGGCACCAGGAATTGGCCTCTTTGGTCTTTGCTTGGGATTCACATTGCACGCAGTGAATTCCTTTTGCTTATAAATAGAGCACTCACTATCAAATACATTTCTCCATCCCAAACTCTGATAAACCATTCCTTTTTCTGCTCAGTTTATAATGACTTCTGGAAACTCCTTCAAACACACTGTTAGATGTACTCAAAAAACAGCTTTGGATGCTGAGGTAAAGATTCTGCACTAGCTTAGAAAGCTGTGTGCTGGAGGGTGAAGAGCGAAGAAATAAAACTTAAAAGAGTTCTAATTCTAGCTTTCCCGCCAACCTGCTCTGTGACTTTAGTCAGGTCCTTAAACCCATCTAGGATCTAGTTTCCTAATCTATGAATGTAACCCTAAGGATTCCCCCATTCACATCTCCATTTCTGTGAGATTTGAGACAATGGATGCAAAAGTCTCTTGAAATATTTAAACATCTGGAGCATGCAACATTACAGGAGCTTCTAAACCATCATCCCTCTGCCCTTCCCCTGGCTTCAGCCTTCTCCTCCTGCAAGACGTAATTTAAGTATTTAAGGAAGCCTTCTATGAAGCCTCTATCCCCACACATAGCACGTAACCACCTGGTTCTAGATCTGCCTGCCAGACCAGGAACCTACTCCTAGCCTTTATTTTATTTTATCCTCCAAATAGTCACCAAAGGTTTTCTGAGCACATACTAAGCACTCATAGATGTCAGGGGCTGGAAATGCAAAGGTGGCTAAAACTCAGTCCCTGCCCCCAAGGAATTCACAGCCAACTGACAAGAGCAGAGGAGGAAAGCAACCATGATGATGAAGTATGGCAAAATGGGACCCACACGGGGCCCTTGAGAGTGGAGAGGATCTTTGCTGCAGGCTGTGAGCCACTCTTCTCCCCTGCGTGCTGAAGGTGTGTTCTAAATTTCACTCATTCTCTTTCAGCAGGATCTCTAGCAGAAATTAGCATTAAATCTAATCTCCCTGACCTCCAGAAGGAAGTTTACTATCACCACCCACTGAGCACTAGGGATGTGCTCCAGGCATTTCTCTCAAATTCCGGTGACCAAATAACTTTGGCACCATTGACCACACACCCAGGTGGTGCTACATATATAGGCCTCATAACAGCAGCTAATGAATCATTCCCTTTGGCTACATAAAGAGAAAAGCCAAAGTTGCCTCTGGCACCCACCCTGAGTTATAGGCCTAGCTCAGAGGAGCCAGGAGGTAAAGCCTTAGCTACTTTAGCCTATGTTTCTTTGCATATTCATATATAGACATAATAATCTCTTACACCTGTGGCATACTTTACATTTTACAAAACACCTCCACAGCCACCATCCTATTTGATCCTAACAACTACTCATCACGGTGAATAGAGGCAGGGATTACTTCCCCTACTTAGAGATAAGAAAAAATGCTACTGGATGACTGGGAGTAAAACCCAAGTTTGCAGACTCATTATCCAGTGCTCTGGCAATTATAGCATACTATGGGACACTTAGATTGCCCCTACTTTTCATGAGTTAGTTCAAGTCTACAAATGCTCCCTTAGACTGGGTTAAAAGCAGGCACTGCACTGGACCTGAGAAGAAGAAAAAAGAACAATACCACACAGCTTCTAGAAACACCTGTCTGGTAAGATAACATATGACAGGCGTACAATTAACTACATGACAGGCAAAATGAAGCAGCTGCCAGAAAAACACCTAAAGAGTTGTGTTGGTTTAAATAAAGTGTAAGCAAATGGACATAAGCCAAAGTAGAGGTAGAAGTTAAGGACTTGGGGAGTACAGAACCATGGGAGACATGGGAGATTTTGTCCCTCTAGCAGAGTCTGGGAGGCTCTGGGAGGCAAGGGCTCTAGAGCTGGCGGGTCATTGCTGCCACTTGGCTTGTTTTCACAGCACTAGTTAGTCTAAGATATAGTTCATGCACTCATGGCATTCACAGTCAGCTGGAGCAGTAATTACAAGGCAAGACCCAAAGAGCTGAGCAGTTGGTGGAGGTCCTATAAGCTTAGAGGAGTAGGAACCTTACACTCTGGTTACCAACAGAGATGATTTCAACAAGGAGGAGGAGTACATGGGGCTGGATTGATGTGGCTGACTTCATTAGCCAGAGAGGTTCAAGTCTGGGTTGAACTATGGTCACACAAGAATGTTCTCGTATCCCTGAATTCCCTCTTATATCTATTTTATAGTCACTTACACATTCACTCAGTTCACAAATATGTTCATGGTGCCATAGTAAAACAGAACTGGTCATGGGACCAGGATGACATGAAGTTGTGATCCACACGTTGAGTTGGATGAAATTAACTGGAGAGGAGAAGGGAAGGATGAGGAAGACTCAGAGGCAGAGACACAGCACGTGAAAAGGTCCTGTGGTCTATGGGGGCAAAGAGAATTGAAGTTGCTGAAAGAAGACACACGAGGGATCACCAAGAGCATGAGAGTGGAGGCTGCTGCACTTAGGGGATGAAGGGTTTCAAGTAGGTGGGCAGCATAGTAAGATGAGACATCATTTTGCCCCAAGATTAGACCCCACAGTGGCTAAAATCTTGAGAACAAATTAGAAAGAGGCAGATGTAGATGTGGGGAGTCCAGTTTGGGGTTTATTGCATAATCTGGTCAAGAGTTATTAGGACATTGGGCCAGAATGGTAGAGGGAGAGAAGAAAACAGGTGGATGAGTTAGATCTTTAGGATGTATTGGACTCAACTGAGCTTTGTGAGGAATCAGGATGGTTTTAATTACATTCAATCACCTACTCTATATACACATATAGTGAACTTTGTCTTTGTTCCTACATGTCTTTGCTCTGTTTGATTTTAATATTTTCTCTTTATCATTGCTTTTGAAAATATCATTATGATGTGGATTTCTGTAGTCTTATGTTTCCCATGCTTGGAGTTTATTGAACTTTACGTACTTCAAATTTCTGCTAAACGCATACATATTATGAACTATTATGTCATTTTGATAAATTGACTACTTTATAATAATGTAATGTCCCTTTGAAGTCTATTTTGTCTGACATTAATATATGTACTCTGGCTTTCTTTTGATTAGAATTTGTGTGGTATATTATTTTCCATCTTTATACTCTTAGCTACATCTCTCAAGTGGGTTTCTTATAAACAGTATATAGATTTATTTTGCTTTTTTAGCCAATCTGGCAATCACTGCCCCCCCCCAGCTTTATTGAGATATAATTGGTATGTAATATTGTGCAAATTTAAGGTATATAGCATGAGGATTTGGTATACATATAGACTGAATCACTGCTTTTCAACTGGAGTGTAGACCAATTACATCTGGTCTAATTATTGATATGGTCAGACACAAATTTATCATCTTGCCAGCTGTTTGCTAATTTGTCTCTTCTATTCTTGATGGCTTTCTCCCCCTCTTTTCATGCCTTTTTTGATTATTTTTGTGCTCATTTTATCTGCAGAATTGACTCATTGGATACACCTCAGCTTTAATGTCACTTTTTGTGGTTGTTGTACAGTTTATGATGTCTTTAACTTATAAAAATATGCTCTTTCTCTAGTTGCCTTGAGATAGTCTCTTTACCTAGAGTTTTGAGCAGTGTGGATATGATGCGCCTAGGCATGTTGGCAAGGATCATCAATCTGCTTAGGGATTTGCTGGGCTTTGGGGATCTTTGGTTTATTACATTTCATTAATTTTGGAAAAGTCTTGGCCATGAAATCTTCAAATATTTCATCTGCTTTGTTCATTTCTTCTCCATCGGGGACTCTAATTTCACATCTGTCAGACTTTTGATATTGCCCCACGATGTATGGATGTTCTGTTCTCTCTCTCGTGCCCCTGCCTGGTTCTCCTCATTGTCTTTCAGTGTGGATGAGTTCTATTGTCCTAACTTTTGAGTTCACTCATTTTTTTTTCTTCAGCTGTAACCAATCTGCTTATAAAACTCTCTTTTTATATATAGTTTTCAGCATCTATTCTTGCATGTTGTATATATTCTCCAGTGGCTAATATAATTAATACATATTAACCACAGCTATTTCGAACTACAAGTCTGATGGTTCCAACATCTGTAACGTCTCTATTGTTTTATCTCTTCACAGTGTTTTTTTTTTTCCTTTTCCTGCTTTTGGGGTTTTTCTTAAGTTCTATTGTTTAGAAGAACAATATAGATGGAGGGTTTTTTGTGGGTTTTTTTTTTTTTTTTTTTTTTATAGATGGAGTTTAAAAAAAATACACACATGCAAGAACAAGCATGCCTCTTCTGTCAGCCCATCAGTGTGGAGATCAATTCAATGTCACTGATCTGGGCTTGCAATTTTTAGAGCCCTAGTTACCTTTGGTGCACCATGGGCCCAAATGTGTCCGGCAGTGGGCTGCCATCACCTCATGCTTCATGAGGGTATGGAGAGCTGAGCGGTGTCCTCAGTATTTTCGCTCTCAGCTTTCCACTGTCCCTGCAACTGTGCACCACAAAGGACTCTGCCTGTGTGCTCCCGACCAGCTCTAGCTAAAGACAGCTGGCACGTGTTACACGGTGCTGGACTCGTAGTGGGGGTTCTTGGTTCTCCCAAACCAGACTTTATCTTCAGCAGGTCCTGTGCACCAGGGCCTTTGGGGACTGAGCTTTATCAGTGCTCCTGTCCTCCTGCTCACCATGACAGGCAGACTCTGCCTTGTATCTGTGTGGTGGCGTGGAGCGGCAGGGTGCTGGTGGCAGAGAATTTCTTGTCACCCCCTCCTCCTCAGTGATAGAAGACATCTGCTTCATATTGGTGCAGAATCTTGGATCTGACCAGGTTTTAAGTCCTTGGTTCAGCATTCTAAGGCCTTCTTTTGGGTGTGAGGAAGGATCTCAGGAAGTTAGTGGTGCTTTATTTCTGTGTCCCAGCAGCAACAGATCCCTACATATCTACACACCTGCACCATCCCCAGCCTCCTGCCCTGTCCCCATCTTTCTTTTGAACCCACTGGAGATCAACAGAGAGGAGCTTGTGAATGAGTGCAGGTCCCCTTGGGTCTGGAGCTCCCAGTTATTGTAAGCTGTCTAATGCATCCTCGCTCAGCCCATAAGAGCTCACTACAGTGCTAGCTTTACCTGGTGGCCTCCTCTTTAACCCATCTTCTTCTGCCAAATATGGACTCACTCACGTGCTTCTCTTCTTGGAGAGACCTGTCACTTCTGGAAGTCAGTTTACATAAGTTGTTTTGTGACCTCAACTCTATTATGGAGTTAAGAAAGTTATTATAGTCTCTTCTCATTTATAGGGAAAGAGCAAAGTTACCTTCTGACTTTCTGTATCCTAAGCCGACCCAAAATCCTATTCTACTCTATATACTATTTTATTCTCTTCTATTTCAGTTGTATCACAATGAGGCTTGAAAATAAAAATAATATCCAGTCTCTTCTATTTCATTCCACTCCATTAAACAAATCATAGGCAATGACCACCAAATCTAAAACCTCAGAATTCATGAATTAGTCCTGATCTGCTCAAAGCCATAAAAAATGGATATAATGGATTGGTAGAATGAAGAATCCAAAGTTTTCCTCTGGAGCAAGGATTTATCTCAATAATGTTATCTGTACATCATTCATCTCAGTATCAGTAACTCCTCTGCAGTCCTGAAAACAAAGTGGCCATTATACATTCCATTATACAAAGGAATAAAATGCATAAGAAAATAAATTTTAACTTGATAGAAATATCTAAATTTTTAAGGCCCAACTTACCCCAGATTGACTCAATCTAAACCAAATAATTTTGGCACTTTACAAAAAAATCAGACTCCAATGTCAAAGGACAGATTTACCAACAATCACAACTATCCACACAAGTTCTGAATGTGTTTTGAGAAATATAGACAATAAATGAGTATCTCTCCAAAGTTTCTGTTTTGATTGGAATGACGCTCAGTGGAACAACTATCTCTCTATTTGGCAACCAGGACTTACAACACAAAATTGTAAGCTAAAGACTAAACTTGTCAGGTAAGTGTAAGCATTAGGCCAACAGGAAAGCACCTGGACACAAGGCAAAGAGTTAGGCTAAAAGTTAGGGTAGGGCCTACAGATTTAGAAATCACCAAATCACACAGCTGGCTTGCAGAGCTGAGCTCCCTGAGAGAGTGGGTACAAAGGTAGGCAAACAGAAGATCCAGTAAAAAGCGTAAAGGGAAATCCTGCACCACTCTGGGTTTGGAATTAAAACCAACAGGAATGCCTGGGTGGCTCAGCGATTGGGTGGCTGCCTTCAGCTCAGGTCATGATCCCCGGATCTGGGATCGAGTTCCGCATCAGGCTCCCACGAAGAGCTTGCTTCTCCCTCTGCCTATGTCTCTGCTTCTCTGTGTGTGTGTGTCTCTTGTGAATAAATAAATAGTCTTCTTCTTTTTTTTTTTTTTAAGGAATTAAAACCAACAAAGAAGTCAGAGGAAAATGGAAAGATAATGAGAGGACCAGAGACACAAAGAGGAAAGGAAATACATGCTAACTGAGGGAAAGGTCCAAATAAACCAGGGCAAGTTCTTGTAAAGTGCTCTGATAATTTTATATATTATCTGTGGCCTTAGAGCTTAAACATTTTCTGGCTCTACTAAAGTCACAGTCCATGCAGTGAGGCTGACAAATATACCAGGTATCAGGGGTTATGGAAACAATCTCTGGTGCACTCTGTAGCCTAATTTACTGTCATAAACATTGTGGGAAGCAGAAATCTCTATGGCAGCTTGGTGTGGATATTCTCACTGTCAGCAGGGAAGATTCATTGCCTCCTCACAATGCTGAGACCCCAACAGCATTTACCAAGACAGATGACTTGGTGACAGACACTTCAGGCTGAAAGTTAATAGTTAGCCCAGGAAGATGAAACACGAGAACATCAGAACTATGCCCCTGGGCCAGCGGCTCGGTTCTTGTAGTCCAGGAGAGTACCTGAAAGGAGGGTTCCTAGAGTGAGTGCTCCCAGGCAGGGATGTCACACTCAGGGCACCCCCGAGGTCAGGGAAGTACCCAATCACCCTGGCTGCCCTGAATAATAATCTCTGCTACACCTTTCATCCACAAATGAATTGAATCTCTGCAGTTCCCTTGCATTCTGGCCAGTAGCACCTCTTTGGCTAATGGGTTCCAGAAGTACATTCACTTCCCTCTTTTGAAATTGTACCTCCCTTTCATTTATTCCAAATTTACCACTCTTAGACATGTACTATCTGTGTTTGGTAAATAAGCCTCAGCTTAACCTCCTCCTCATCTCACCATGACTTGATAAATTCTGATTTTATCTGAACACAGCCTTATCTTTCCAAGGAGACATCTTTTTCTTTAAGGCTATATGCATATAGCTATCTCTTCTCCCACCACTTCTTTAATCTGTTAGGCTGTTGGTCTGGATTAAAAAAAAAAAAAAAGGCAGATTTCAATGATACAAGCTAATATCCTCCTGTCAGCCACAGCTACCGTACCCTTCTCTATTTTTCTCCAGAATTGAAGTTGAGCAACATTTGAACAGAAGGTATCTGATTACCAGGATGACTTTCTCCTTAACTGAGAGGGAGTGAAACTGTTACTCTCTTATCAAATTTCAATCTCCCTCAATCTCTGATAACATTTCAAATTAAACCAAGGCCTTCAGCATGACTTAGCACTTTAAGAAAGTGGTATTACCTCAGGATATTTAGGCAACAAAACCAGCAGAGTAGTTCCACTGAAGGAGGCTAAATGCAGATGCCAAGGACCTTGCTTGTCATCACACAGAACATGTCTGTAATCATACGTCTGGAGATTCATTTAGAAAGATTGTATAAATTCAATTAGCAGGAAATCTCATTGTTTTTATCATTGTACTTCAATTTTGACTAAGACATAAAAGGCACCTAGATTTCAGAGCTTGCTTTTCCAATCTGGTTTCCAAATGAAGGTGAATTTAAAAAATCCACCTTCCAAGTAGATCAACTTTGAGGATGAGTACTTGTTAGTAATCTAGCCTCAACCATGTCCATAAGCAACAGTCCCTGAGGAACCCATAATAACTCAAATCTGTGCTGCAAGGGATGTAGTGACCCAGCGATATGGTCCCTTCCCTACAAGAGCTTGTAGTCCAAGTACAAGTAAAATGTAGGTATAATATGAAAAGCACTGGGTGAAGAATACAGCGAGTAAGAGATGAGAAAAGTCTGGGCTAAAGCAATCTGAGAAGCCCCAACAAGGGGATGGGGACTTGTCCCCAGCCCAGAGGGAAGGTTGAGCTAGAAGTGTATGCATTCATAAGCCGAGTGTTCACACCAACTACAAAGACCAGTCTGACCCCCACTCCCACCCCCCACAAAAAAAAGGTGAGTGGAGCACAAGTTTCACTACTGACTTATGTTGCTTTCAAAAAAATCATTTATCCTCTTGAATCCTGTTTCATCTTAATACTTATACTTCTGGTTCAAAATGGCAGCCTCAACACTTGCATGTACTTCCTTCTCCCCCGTACCTCCACAACTCACTGCTAAGGCCTAAAGCAGCAGCATAGAGAGTGTCTTTGACACCCAGGATAGATCAATTTTTAAAACTATCTTCCTCTTTAGGACAAAATTACTTTCAATAATCATCATGTCCTTGGTTTGTTCCATAATTTAAAACAAAAAATTAATATTTAAATAAGAAACTTCCATTTAAAGACATTATTATAATTTAATACAAGAGTTCATGCATGAGGGGCACCTGGGTGGCTCAGTCAGTTAAGTATCCAACTGGATTTCGGCTCAGGTCATGATCTCAGGTTCCTGACATTAGGACTCATGTAGGTCTCTGCACTGGAATGGAGCCTGCTTAAGATTCTCTCTCTTTCTTTCTCTCTGCTCCTCCCTTTCTTTAAAAAAATAAGAAAAAAAAAAAAAAAGACTTCATGCCTGAGCTACAATTTGTACTTACCATAAAAATATTACCCCTCACACTGTCCTGTGTATCTCCCTGCTTTAAATTTAAACACAAATAAAACTCAGCATGATCACATAGATTGAGACAATTAAGGTAACTCAGGTTCCATTATCTTTATAATACTACACTGTCAGTGCTTATTTCATATCTACTGCTTAAATGCAGTAAAATGTTGGACCACAGGGACTAGAGACAGAAACATCTCCAAGAGCAAATTTGAATAAGTCTAAAACTTTATGAATCTACTCTGGAAACAAACATGTAGACCCAAGTCCATTTGTGTTGATATCACTGTGTAACTGGGAAGTTTCCAAATTAACCTTCCTGTAGAATCCGATGTTTGTTAGGAGAAAAAGTCGTAAAAAAAATGCACTTATTTTATATATATTAACCAAAGCCATTGTTAGAACTTAAATTTTTTTTTTTAAAAAAAGATAGTTTGGGGGGGTAAGGAGAGCATTTTATCACTTACCTTGGTGATAATAAAAACCAGACTTCTTTCAGTTCGTTCTATTATTGCTTATAAACTCTCTGCTGGCAATGTACCTCTGTTACCTATACCATAAATGGAGATTTCCAGACTGCCCCATATCTAGTATGCCCCTGCAGTGAAATGTAAAAAGTAAAAAAATTATAAAACCAATGAGAATGAGAATAATGGTCATTTGAAATAATCCTAGACAATAGGATCAACCTGCCTATTATGCTAGGCTGTAAGGGACCACACCTCAGAGCATGTATAGGAAGGCTGCCCCAGGAGAAATTCTTCATAGCAGAGTTTTTTGGAATGAGGGAGGACACAGGAAATGGGAGAGGGAGGAAGAGGTTGAGATGGAGGGTGAAGAGGTCCCTGCGGAATTCTGCTGGGTCAACCTGATGGCACCCCCTCCCCAATCATCCTGGCCGCTGCAACCACAGTAGACATTGAGACACAGGAAGACCTCAGAAACTCCATGAAGGAATAAAGCCATTTGCTGGGAGAACTTTGTGTCTACCCCCCACCACCATGAGAGTTAGTACCCCAAAGCTGACTCTCTTCATTTAGACCCAGCAGAGGTAGAGGCAGGAAGTCTGGCAGTCAACACTCTCAAAATCTGAATCACCATCTCCTTCAGGAGGGGGGCTTGAAGCAACAGAGCAAATTACGGACCTGCTTTTATTAATCAACCTAGCTATTCCTTTCCAAATACGAATTTCAATCAAGGCTTCTGAGAAACTGCAGTGAACCAGCTGTTCAAAAGAAAGAATAGCATGGAAATAAAAACTGAGAAACAGAAGATCATCTAGAAAAGAGGAACAAACGTCCAAAGAATTCTAATTAATAGCCCGAGAGGTTCCAGAGGAGTGGGCATCCATAAAAACAAGAACAGGTTGTTATTTTTTTTTTTAAGATGGAATCAAAGAACGAACAAATAAAAAAAAAATTAAAAAAAAGAGCTCCTGGCAGTAAAAGCACATTATTTAATACAAGGGCTGAAAGAAGGGGCTCAGGGAAACTTTCAGAACATACGTTGTAAAAAAGACAAAGAGAAAATACAAGGGAAAATTATATGGTGTATGCATAAGTGTTTCATTTTTCTCAAAATATCTGTTATTGACCCAGTTAATAATATTGATGAATAGCTATATTAGAATTTAAGAAATAAAGCAGTACAATCTGATTCTCTAGATGTTTCTACCCTATGACAGAATCACAGATGATTCATGCTAAATGAAAGTGGAAATCATCTAGGTTAGTAGTTTTCAAAGGAAATTCCCCTGAGGACTAGGATTTGACAAAATTTTCTTAGCAGGTTTAACGTTAAGCTAAGTGAACAGAGTCCCACGTCCTCACATCTAATTTAAGCAGGGTGGGGATTTTTTTTAAATCTGTTTTTTGTATTGGGGCTCTACGTACGTTTCATTTGTGACTGAGCTATTTGCTATGGAACTAATCTGAGGCCTGCAGTGCTAATACTTGCACGTCCCATTCAGACTATAGTTTTAAAATATGTATTCATTTATGTAAAAATACTGAGCACTGCATGAAGGGGGCAGAAAAATAGGATAGCTAGTGGTGAGGTTCAGCCTCTCCTCTTGTCCCAGGCATCTTGGATGGGGCCCAAGCTTATAGTTTAATAGAACAAAAGCTCTGTGGTAAACCAGATTCTCTTTCTTTAGAAGGGTTTATCCTCCATCTGTTGTTTCTTAAGCATGCTCCTTGGGAATCTCACCCAATATCCCAAATGGCTAACTCTAAGATCACATATGGTACTCTTCTCCAGAGGAGTTCTGATAAATTCAGATTTCTCCATCTTACCCCATTTCCATAGCTGGTTTAGCATCTCATGTAGATGAATATATTGGGCAATCACTCAGCTGGTCAACCCCATTATCTGGTTTAGTGTATTTAACACAAATGTTTGATAACCACTAATCAAACTCAAACCTCTTGTTTGCAACCGGGGTTTGGGATCTAGAAGACAAAGTGAATTCACCAAGGTGGCACATTTCCATGTTATACACGACAAAAATGTTAGTATGCTCTCCGATAGCTTCACTTAGGTATGTTTTTCTTTTCAGATGGACATCAGCTACCTTGATTAAAGGTCACCACTTGAAGTCTTTTTCTAACTTCCCAGCACAATATTAAGAATAAAACAAGTGCTCAATTAAGTACCCGTTGGCCAATCTTTCTCAAAAGAAAACAGACACCCATTTTCTATGTAACAGGATGTAAATGCCCAACATTTCTGCTGCAACAATTAGAGAAAAAAAAAAACAGAAAAATATTTTAAAATAATGGAGTTGTTTTTTTGTTTTTTTTTTTGTTTTGTTTTTGTTTTTGTTTTGTTTTTTTTAGACATCAGATAGCTAGAGAAGCAAAAATGGCTGAATCATTCTACATTTCTGAAGAAGAAAATGTTCTTTTTTTAGAGGTAGCTGACAAACACTGGCTGCTTTCCATGCCAGTGGCATTTGCCAACCATGGTGCAGTACAAGGTGGAGGCAATTTTCCTGATGGGAAATGCAAACTCATAGAGTTTGGTAGTTACACAAACAAAGCTGGAGGACTGAAAACTAGTCAAATCCTAAATCTACCACCATTTTTTCCAGTGGGACACCTGATGAGGTTTGAGAAAGCATAAAAAGGCTGGTAACAAATCAAGAAGTGGTGGCCTCTGTGGGCAGGTATTGAAGAGGGGTCTGGTGGGAAGGGGCACAAGGGAACTTCTGGTGATGATGAATAGATCCTATAAGTTGTCCTGAGGAGTGTGTCTGTGGAGGTAAAACCTATCGTTCTCCCGCACAGGGCAAAGTCCAGTTCCTTCCTCCTCCTGTGAGTCTTTCTTTCACCTCTATGTCTCCCTCACTACTTACCCTAAACACTCGCACACAGAACACTTCACTTCTGACACTTTTGACAGAGCGACAAGGGAGATAAGGGCCTGGGAATGTTACTCTGGGCACACACTGTTTGGGACGAGTCATGGAAGGTAAGAGAGGACAATCATGCTACCATGTGGGGAAAGAAAAGAGGAGGGAAGGAATTTGTTGCTTCTTAGGAGCAGAATGGAGGCCTATGGAAGCCAAAGGAGGAACTGGCATGAAATGGGTCAGAGACACCAGCAGGGGCAGATTTTGTAGGTTTTTGTAGGCCATGCTAAAGTTAGGATTTCTTTTCTATTTATAGGAGGAAGTGACTGAAAGTTTAGAAGCAGAGAAGTGGCATGAAATAATTTGTTTTAAACGAAGGACTCTGGCTAAAATTAATGATGAGAACGGAGGCAAGACAACAGTTAAGAGGCCATGACAGTAGAGCTGATGGCAGTGTGGGCTTGGGGAACAGTGATGACAGTGGAGAGCAGTGGGGATCTGAGCTCAGGGGTGTCATCAGCAGGGCCTGCTAATGGATAGATGTGTGGGATGGAATGAAGCCCTTCTTCCTTGTGCACCAAGTGCTCAGTCTCCAAGGCTTCCAATGCACCACTTCTCCTAGTTTCCTTCTATTTTACTAGATTTCTTCTTCTGCTTTCATTCTTCTATCATAACCTCACATACCTTCCTTTACACCTTCTTTCCTAGAATTACTTTGTATTCTCCAGAGTGCTGAGTCCTGTTTTCTCTTCCTTCTACATATTACCCCTGGAGCACTTCTTCCTCTGCCACAAGTCCCAGATTTGCAATTCTGGTTCAGATGGCTGTCCTGATAACAGATCTCATTCCCTAGTGGATATCACTGATGGATTGGTCCCACAAATGCTCCAAACAAAATATGTCTACCCTTCCTCAACCTCCTCCTAAACTCCCTCAGTGTTTTCATAACATAACTTTTCACTTAGTCATCCAAGCCAGACCCTGGGTGCTATCCTAAAAATTTTTTCTCACCTCCCAAAATCTAATAAGTCACAATATACTATCAGTTTTACCCCTAAATACCTTCCAAGTCTTTCCCAGCATCTGTCCCCATTGTTTCTTCCTTATTTCAGATACTTGAGTTCTCTTACATAGATTGTTGCAAATATCCCAAGGTTTCTCTCTCAGTTCTCTTCAAATCTAGTCTCTACCATGCCTGGGGAATGGTCCCTATATCACACAATCCATTCTTACATTTCCTCTGCTTTAGAGTTCCATCAGTTCCATTGCCTCTGGGATAAAATACAAGTGGCTTGCAGGGCATACCAGACTGTCTGTACCCCACTTGTAGCATGCACCTCATCTCCTGCTACTTCTCAAAACATACTGTATTCTCCAGCTATTCTGAATTATTTTCATTCTCGAAATCTTCCATATTGCTCTATGCCTGAGGAACTAGTGCAAGTATTTCCTTCTCTGAGAAGTCTTCTCCCACCCTCACAGATTCAATCAACTTATTCCTCATCTCAAAATGTTAGTTTGGACATTTCTCCTATATAACACTAGTTTTACACTGTGCAACTACAAATTGTTTGATAGCTATCTTCTCTCCTCTTCTCTTTTATTCTTCTTTATTATTTTTATTCTGTATTCATTCAGCCCCTTATACTTCCCGCCATGGGCAATGAGGAGTTAAGTCTTGTCTTTACAATGCATCCATGCTGCTATGCTTTTTTATATGCAGTTAACAGATTCATATTGTTCCAAGGTGAACACACCCACCACATTTTATCCATATATTCTCCATGTAATACACGATCGGAATGCCTTCAGCTCCTTGCTACCATACAGGGTTACAATGAACTTATTTACAGATGTTCTCTCTTCTGTAAATTGGCTGTTCTTTGGCCTGCTAAGAGTCCATACACACCAGCAACTGACCAAAAACCAAGCCTCATTTTTCAAATCAGACCTGCTACTTTTTCTTGATTCTGATTAATAAATCATTATTTGCTTGATGCAGTCATCTTTTTTGTTGCTGTTGTTAGTTAGCATGTTGAGTTTCCCAAGCTGATTAACTGGTTAAACTCAAATTTTTGCACCTGCAGAGCAATGACCCCTGAAAGATATGTGTTCTCTGTTTGACATCTCTTTAATTTTATTAGTGGCTTATGGACAAAATCACTTGACTGAAACTTTTTCAAGTCTCAGTTATTTGGATTCACAAGAACATTTTTCCCCCGGTTATAAATCAATGAACCCAGTCAAGATTAACTGCCTACACATGAGCTTCAAAAGATCCTCTATGGCCAGACAGAGTTGAAAGAAACATGTAATTCCATAACACACTAAATACAAGCTGATCAAAGTTATTGGAGCTGGTTACTTAATGCTGTACTTCCTCATTGTCATACAATCTGATTTCAAGTAGTTTGAATCTAAAACATATATTCCTAGATCCAAAAACTCCTCCTTTGGAAATAAAATCATCATTTCTATATCCTGACTGGTCAAATTGTGTATTTAGACAAAAATATGTATTTAAACTAACCCCCAGGTTAAAAATTTCTGAATTTGATTTGTGAAATTCCATATGTTTTAGGAATTAAAGCAAAAAGAAAAGAAACATAGCTAATGAACCATTTCAAATAAGAACAGTTCCCATACAGAATCATCATAGAATCCTGGAAGCAAAAGGAATCATAAGTCCTTAGGTATTCTGTAGAGAAGAAGAAGGTTGTTCAAGTCCTCAGAACTCTGAGGAGGTGCCAAGGGGCAATCATGTGAAGAACTGAGACCCACAGGGTGGGACTTACTAAGGCAGCCTTCTTTAATCTGCTACATATACATTTTTTTAAATTTTGTGATTTTATGTAAAAGATTATTTGAAAAAAAAAGTTCCACTCCTTAAAAATATTTTGAAAGTCACTGGTCTAGACCAGTCTTTTACACAAATCTGTTGACAGGCAGTAATCCCAATATGTGCTTGAGCACTGCTGTCATTGTGAGTTCACAATCCTAAAGCAGCTCATTTCCATACTGAATATCTCAAGTTCTCCAAAAGCTCCATCCTTCTAGAGTGCCAAGTTTTATCTCCCCACAAGTTCTAAGCCCTCCATGTCCTCTGGGATAACACAGAATTTCTATGTGTTGTCTCCCTCCTCCCTGTCCCTTCGGAACTAGACGTATGCAATCTCTTGTCCACAATGCACATTTCATTCACATGTAAGACAAACTTTCATCTCGAATCACACATTCACACATCTATTTCCTTTTTGCTGATTTCACTTAAACTTAAATGCCTGCTCCTGCTAAACAAAGACTGTAAACAAATATTTACCATGTCTGTTACATGTAACAGACACAGAGAAACTATTTTTTGTGGGTTTTTTAAAGGTTTTATTTATTTGAGAGAGAGAATAAGAGAAAGAGAGCAGAAGTGGGGTGAGTAGCAGAGGGAGAAAAGGCTCCATGCTGAGGAGGGAACCTGATGTGGGGCTCGATCCCAGAATTCCAGGATCATAACCCAAACCAAAGGTAGACATCTAACCAACTGAGATACCCAGGCACCTCCAGAAACTGTTTTCAACAAAATTTATCAGTCCTTTCCCACCTCTGACCTTTCTTTATTATAAATGCAGGAATCAAAATAATCCTGAATATATTTTTGATACTACTGGTAGTCACCATCCACACTGTTTCAATAATTAACACAATCTGTAACAACATTCATTGTTCCTGCTATTTTAGACAATTTAAACTATAGCTCTTCCTCTAAGCAAGACGGATAGAGACAGCATGCCATTTCTGCTTTTCCTTCTTGAGACTATTACTTTTCAGAGATTTGGGTCTCCACAGCCATCTATATTTCTCACTTTGCTTTCATCACGTAAACCTGAATTCCATTTCAAGTGCTCCAGGTTTATGCTTAAAAGCCAGTGCCTTGAGAAGAGGGGAAGAAATTGTACTGCATTTTCCTCCTGTGATTTGAAAACATAATGGGTGTACATACATATTAAATATTTTCTTAAGGGATCCCTGGGTGGCGCAGCGGTTTGGCGCCTGCCTTTGGCCCAGGGCGCGATCCTGGAGACTCGGGATCGAATCCCACGTCAGGCTCCCGGTGCATGGAGCCTGCTTCTCCCTCTGCCTGTGTCTCTGCCTCTCTCTCTCTCTCTCTCTCTCTCACTGTGTGCCTATCATAAATAATAATAAATAAATAAAATTAAATTTAAAAAAATTTAAATATTTTCTTAAAAATATCTAGGTCACGTTTACCAGCTAGGCTTCTTCTACCTCACGATGAAATATACCCATATTTAATCAAGACATTAACATAAGTAGAAGGCTATCGATTTAAGATAATTTTGAGATCCACCAAAATTAGTTATTGTATATTTTGTCCTTCTGGTGGCCGTGGATGCCTCATATTTTCTCCGGACATTCATCATTAGACATGTTAGCCCTTGAAATCTAACTTTAATGCTAGACAAATGTTTCCATTTTGCTGATTCCCGCATGTTCTCTGCATTTACCATTCCACTGGAATTACTTATTCCATTAATAATAATTTTTCTTACAAATCTAACTGGTAGGGGAGCTTCTGAGTATTTAGGTCTACATTCTACTTTCAGGCCCTATATTCTGTTTGCATAATTTGTCTGTGGAGACTCTCATCTTTTCCAGTGATGTGAAGTCTGTTTTACACAGGCTACCTAGGACTGGGTCCTTTAAACATATAGTTTTTTTTAAAAAATGGGGCACCTAAGTGGCTTAGTCGGTTAAGCATCTGCCTTCAGCTCAGGTCATGATCTCAGGATCCTGGGATCAAGCCTTGCATGGAGCTCCCTGCTCAGTAAGGAGTTGGCTTCTCCCTTTCCCTTTGCTCCTCCCCAGGCTTGTGCTTTCTCTCAAATAAATAAATAAATAAATCTTAAAAAGATAAAAATAAAAATCACCAGTAGAAGGAATATTCTCTTCATGTTAGTTGCTCCCTTACCCATGTTGTCATGGGAACTTAGAGATGATCATTCTCTTTCTGTCTCTTCCACCATACAAATACACATCTTGACAGCATGGATTGCCTTCCTTACTTAGGCATCCCCAGGGCATGAGCCCAGCAGATTATACTAGGCACTCACCCTATATTAGTTGGTAATTAAATTCAAAGCGAAATATATGCTTTTCCACACTAGAACTAAAAGACGATAGGCAATAAAAACAGACCCTAAAATCTTAGCCTTGGATAAGCCTATCAACCACAAGCAGAAAACTTCACCTTTCTTAAATCCACATTCTGACCCCTTCAAAACTCTACCTTTTAATAAGATGTGTAGAAAAGTCAGAAAGGCCACCTGAAATTGTAAAGTGTGTTCTCCATCAATACAAACCAAAGCAAGGAAGCGAAAGTCAATGAAAACCCAGCCATACAATTCCACTGGAAAGATCCAGACTTCTGATTGTGCCCTCTCAAAGGAACAGAATGTTTGGGCACCTGTGGGGATAGTGTGCCAGCACCACGTAGTGCTGTAACCAGTAGACTCATTTTAGGAATCAGAATCATATGCCAAGGCAGGTGGGAAAATAAAGAGTAGGTGTTCAACTCCTAGTAAACCTTGCTGGAAGAAGAAAAAGTACAGCTATCCAGTTGATTGTGGGTGGTGAATTTATGAGAAAATTAGAAACAAAATCAGACTATTTAAAGTCTTAAGCAGTAGGGAACCTTGGAGAAAGAAGGTGTGAGGTTTGTAAAAAGCCAGGAGTAAAAGGAAACAAGTTATGCCTCAGGAAAAACCACTCTACACCCTCCATTTTGAAAATACTGGCAGACTAGAGGGTTAGAAAATGAAATCCACATTCAGTCCGTGGTAACTTTCCAACCCTGGGTCCATAGAACAAACACACACACACACACACACACACACACACACACACACACACAAACTCCTGTTTAATTAAAAAACGAAGCCTGCCAAGACTGAATAAAAAACATCCTCTGTGGCCTGAGGAGGCAGCCCTCAGTGTGTGACTGAGAATCTACAGCTTGGTAGCCAAGGTCAAGCAAGACTATTTGCAGAAGCATCTGTCCCCCCTTGCTTCACTGACTTTCACTCATGTCCATGCCTTTGCTTACCACCTATGTGATGGCAAGGACTAGCAAGTTTTTTTTTTAATTTTTATTTATTTATGATAGTCACAGAGAGAGAGAGAGAGAGAGAGAGAGAGGTAGAGACACAGGCAGAGGGAGAAGCAGGCTCCATGCACCGGGAGCCCGACGTGGGATTTGACCCCGGGTCTACAGGATCGTGCCCTGGGCCAAAGGCAGGCGCCAAACCACTGCGCCACCCAGGGATCCCGACTAGCAAGTTTTTGAGGTCAGCCACGATCTCTCCTCTGAGCTTTGGCCTCAGGTATCCATATGCCTGCTCCGCGTCTCCTCCGAGATGGCACAAGAGCACCTCAATATCAACATGTGAAAAACTAACCTGTGATCTTTCCTCATACCTGGTGTTCTTCCAGGGTTCCTTACCTCAGAAATGTCACCCTCGCCTAGCCAGCTGTACCAGCCAAAACCCCAGGAGTCAGACTTCTAGCCATCACATAAGTGTCTAATCTAGCACCACGTCCTTGTCATGTCCTCCATTCTGCCCACTTATCTGCACTTACTCTACCACATTCTTAATCTTTCTTAGCTATCTTGTTTCATCTTCACTACTGCCTGAGCCTCCCAACAGGTGTCCCACTGTCACTCTTACTATTCTGAACTGTCCCTCATGCCAAGCTTTTCTAATCCTTTCAGGTTTCCCATTTTTTCTAGACTAAAGATCAGATTTCCTACCCTGGCCCCAAAGCTTTTAATGGTCTGGTCCCTGCCTATTCTCCCAACATTAGCAGGAATCACTACTTCTTGTTCTAATTTCATACCACATAATTTCTTTCAACCCTCCAGAACACTCTGCTTCCTCCTATCATAGTCTTTGCTGGAGTATCCGCTTCTTCTTGGGTCTCTTCTGAGCTGGCCCATCTTCATTCTGATCTCCCCTCAAATGTCATTTCCTTAAGGATAGCTTCCTGACACTCAGACTGGATTGGTTCCCACATTTTTATGCCATTATAGCTCTTGGTTCCTTTCCTCCTTAGCCCTTATCACAGTAGAGGTTTTATATTTGAATATGTATCATTGTGATTCAAGTCTTTCTCCCCTTCTAGATTATAGATGCAGGAACCATTGCTGCTCTTGTCACCACTGTGTCCCCAAGACCCTGATACAATCAACATTGTTCTACTGTGTTGATGAATAAATGAAAACTGTCACCCAAAGGCTCACTGTAATAATCCTTCTTCTTCAAAGTCTAGCTGAGTCCAATGTGATAAAGCCCAGACTTAGAATCCTAGCTGACTTGGCTATTCATGCCTAAGCTTGGGGAGGCCTAGGCCTGTAGGGAATAAAGGGGATCTCGAAGACAATGCCTCTTAGCACAAGGTCCAGATTCGCCTTGACAGCAGGATGGTCACTCTTAAGCCTCAGAATGTCCAAGCTTGCAAAAAAAGTGAGGCAGAGATCTGCTCATGTGGGTCAGATGTCAGCCTTGAGAGGGCACAAGCTCTAGCTGTACCAATAAGGGCAAGACTCATGATTTCTTGCTGGGCATCACGCATGATAAGCCACCTCCCAAATGACATTTTCTCCCTATTATACACCATGATGGGAGATTACCTGAACAACTTTGGTCACCATTTTTCTACCATAAAGGAGTTTAGGCCAGTATAGTCTGAACAAATTTCTTAATTAACTTGAATATAAAATAGGTTCACCTAATAACTACATCATCTAGTACATGAGGAATATTTAAAGACTCGAGTGTCTAGGCTAAGGCTGAAACAAGAACCCATAAAATACATGAAAAGATCCAAATGACTAGTGTCTGCAAGCATATCCCAAAAATATTTTTTACACTCTTTTGGTATGTCTCATTCTGATCACATCAGGAAAACCAGATGTTAAGAGAAAGAAAGTAGGAAAAAAAAAAAAAAGAACCCCACAAAACAACTTGTCTGACGATTTTACAAAAACAAAAATGAAATTAGATCATTCATTTCTCAAAATTTGGAGTGCCAACTCTGATCTAAGTGGGTCTGCTTATCTGAAATTATACAATGATAATGGTTAATGCCAAACCTCTGTTCCACAGACAACATGGAGAGCTTTGCTCCATCCTTGTGATAATATTAGTTAAAATGATGAAGTATTTTAGAAGTTATAAATCACAGTTATATGCATTATATCTCTAGGGTTCTTTAAAACCCTGAGAGGTGGGATCCCTGGGTGGCGCAGCGGTTTGGCGCCTGCCTTTGGCCCAGGGCGCGATCCTGGAGACCCAGGATTGAATCCCATGTTGGGCTCTCGGTGCATGGAGCCTGCTTCTCCCTCTGCCTGTGTCTCTGCCTCTCTCTCTCTCTGTATGACTATCATAAATAAAAATAAAAATAAAAAAAAGAAAATTTAAAACCCTGAGAGGTTATGTGGGCAAATTTTATTACCATATTGATACTGTCATTGAGGAAACTGAGGCTCAGATCAGTTCACTAGGAATAGTGTATTTTTCTCATACCTAAGACTTAAAAGCTAAATCCATACCACTGTTTTCTTTCCCCTTTTTTACCCCCATTGCACCATTTAAAAATAGCAATTTATTGGGTTAAGAGAAAAGATCCGTCTCATAGTTATATTTGAATTAGGAAGATAAACAGAAGTTATCAATTTTCTGCATTTTTTTCGTTGTTCTATAGTTTAGTGTTGATCTGGCCTGCACAGAGCTCCTGGTAAAAATGCCATGTTCTGCCAGAGAAATGTGAACTATGAAACCGAAATCTGGCACATTTTTACTTCTGTGTGTTTGGGAGATAAGTTCATAGTTCTCTGCCAGTAAGGTTCCATTTTGGTATAGACTCAAGAAGGTTCTGCTACTGTTTTCATTTGGAGCTGAATTTTGTAAACTTATTTCCATTTTAAAAGTATTTTTATTTATCAAGCAATTGATCAAAAAATGCTTGCTCTCGGCCCTATGCTGAAATCTGAGGTTGACCAGGGTGGATAAGATGCAGTGCACTCACCAGTTGTTTGGAATTGCTGGAGGCTGGGTACACAAGAACCAGTGGCAGGCAGCAGGCCCCAGGTACCAATGTTCAGGCACCAGTGCCAGGTGTAGGGAAGGGAGAGGAAGCATGGACATGAATAGTCAGCTAAAGCTATGTAAGAGGGGAAAGTGAACTAAGGCTATCTGTGAAAGCTAGAATCTCAGCAACCTGCTGACAGAACTGCACCATACAGCAGAGTGTGAAAGTGACCTTGGGACTTGGACTATTAGATCTGTTTTATTTTTTTAAGATTTTATTAATTAGGACCCCTGGGTGGCTCAGTGGTTGACAGTCTGCCTTCGGCTCAGGGTATGATCCTGGGTGTGGGGATCAAGTCCCACATCGGGCTCCTTGCAGGGAACCTGTTTCTCCCTCTGCCTATGTCTCTGCTTCTCTCTTTCTCACATGAATAAATAAATAAAATCTTTTATTTAAAAGATTTTATCTATCTGTTTGACAGAGAGAAAGAGAGAGAGCAAAAGCAGGGGGAGTATTAGGCAGAGGGAGAGGGAGAAGCAGGCTCCCCGCCAAGCAGGGAGCCCAAAGTGAGGCTTGATCCCAGGATCCTGAGATCATGACCTGAGGGGAAGGCAGATGATTAACTGTGAGCCACCCAGTCGCTCTAAGATCGGTTTATTATTGTTACTGCTACTACTGTTATTTTCCTCTCCTGCCTGGAGGACAGCTAAGGCCTATAGAAAATGTCCTTGGACGTGATTCTTTTCCATTGTCTGATTATTAAACATCTTATTTTACAACACTTCCACTTCCCAAATAGATCTTGATCTTCTCGTTTGTTCCTCCCCTCAGGCCTGAAAAGTGGGGGGAGGCAGATTTAGTGCTCCCTCTCTTCAGATGGGGAGGCCAGCCCCCTGGGGCTATGCACTTGCATGTTTTCACTAGGGGAACATTCACCCTTGGCCTCTGCTTCACTGTCCAGTGGGGTGGGTGTGGGTATATGCGCGCTTGCCCACATTCTTTGTTTTGGCTTATTTCACTGTAATCCTCTGTTGCTCTTCTTGTACACACTTTTAAATGGTGGAAATAGAAGACAAGGAGTTGGACAAACCTCATAGAAAATTGACCTTAGAATCCTGAGATTCAGTATAAAAGTCTAGCAGTTTTTCCCAAGTGCACTTGCAAAATTAACAATCTTTGTTCTTAGCCACATGACCACCTTATCAAGAATCTTAATTCCAAAGCAATTCGAACACAGCTGGACTGTTTCAAGGCTGCAAGGAATTCCTAATAGTGCCTGTCATTGCTGGATTTGAGTCATCTCTTTGGGGTAAGGTGAGTGCAAGTTGATATCTGAAGCTAAGAGCTTTCCTCAGGGTCACCCTGTTTCATAGGTGCTTAGATCCCAAGTTAGCTCAAGCCTCAATCCCTGTGATATCTTTTGTTCTCTTCTTTTCTCCAGCAAACACCTTCCTGGGTCCTGCTCCAGGGAAGAAAAGTGTAAACAGCACTTCACACTTGGCTCATTAGGGATTCCACCCCAAGCAACCCCTGTGAATTCCTAAAGAACCCAAAAAGAAGGGGAAAAAAGCTATTATATTAGAGCTAATAAATAACTTTAGCAAAGTTGCAGAATACAATGTTGACATATAAAAATCAGTTATATTTCCTTTTTTAAAAAAGATTTATTTATTTATTTAAGGGGGTTGGGGCAGAAGAGGGAGGGAAACAATCTCAAGCAGACTCCCTGCTGATTGTGGAGCCTGACATGGGGCTTGATCCCACAGCTCTGAGATCATGACCTGAGCTGAAATCAAGAGTCAGAGGCTTAACCAGCTGAGCCACCCAGCGCCCCAAATCAGTTATATTTCTATATGCCATCAATAAACAATCTAAAAGTGAAATTTTAAAAAATTCTGTTGGCAATAGTATCAAAAAGAATAAAATGTATACAAATAAATTTAACCAAGGAGGTGCAAGAAATGTGCACTGACAAGAAAAATGAAACAAAAAACATTTTGAAACAAATTTTAAAATACCTACATAAGTGGAAAGATATCCTATGTTCATGAATTAAAAGATTTGATATTAAGATGGCAATATTCCTGAAGTCTATCTAAAAATTCAATGCAATCCCTATCAAAATTCCCATGGCTTTTTTTCCCCAATGGCCTTTTATGCAGAAATGAACAAGCTGATTCCAAAATTCACATGAAATTGCAAGAGACCCTGATTAGCCACAATGATCTAGAAAAAGAACAAAATTGATGGAGTCATATTTTCCAATTTCAAAATCTACTATCAAGCTATAGTAATTAAATGATGTAGTATTGGCATAAAGGTAGACACAGAGGTCCATAGAATTGAAAGTCTGGAAGCAAACTTACACATGTATCAATTTTTGACAAGGGTGAAAAAAGCCATGTAGTGGGGAAAGTGTAATCTTTTTAACAAATGCTGCTAGAAAACCTGAATTTACACATGAAAAAGAATGAATTTGGGCCACTACCTCACATCATATGTAAAAATGTATTCAAAGTGGATGGAAGGCCTAAATGTAAGAGCCAAAGCTATTAACCTCTTGGAAGAAAATATAGGGGTAAATCTTCATGACCTTGGATTAAACTTATAGTTTCTTAAATATGACACCAAAATCATAAGGAACAGAAGAAAAAATAAATTGAACTTCAACAAAATTTCAAGTTTTCATGGAAAAAATACTACCAGGAAAGCAAAAAGATATTCCACAGAACAGGAAAAAATATTTGCAAATCATGTATCTCATAAGGATCTAGCATCCAGAATGTATAAAAAACTCTTCCAACTAACCAAGAAAAAAGACTAACGACACTATTTAAAAATGGTCAAATGGCTTGAATAGGCATTTCTCTAAAGAAGTTATAAAAATGGCAATTAGCACATGAAAAGATGCTCAACATCATTAGTCAATGGGGAAATGTGAAGCAGTCACAAATGAGATTCCACTTTATGCCCACTAGAATGGCTCCAGTATTTTTTAAAAGATTTTATTTATTTATTTATGTGAGACACAGAGAGAGGCAAAGGCATAGGCAGAGGAAGGAGCAGGTTTCTGTGAGGAGCCTGATGTGGGACTCGAATCCCAAGACCCCGGGATCATGACCTGAGCCAAAGGTAGAATTAACCACTGAGCGATTCAGGTGATCCAAATGGATACAATTAAAAAAAAAAAAAAAAAAAAAGCAAAAACCAGAAAGTAACCAGTGTTGGAGGATGTAGAGAAACTGGAACCTTCATACATTGTTAGTGAAAATGGTATAGCCCTCTGGAAAATAGTTTGGTGGTTCCTTAAAAAGTTAAAAATAAAATTACCATATGGTCTAGAAATTCTACTCCTAGGTAAACCTAAGAGAATTGAAAACAAAATTCAAACAAGAACTTGTACGTGAGCATTCATAGTAGTATTATTCATTAATAGCCAAAAACTGGAAACAACCCAAATGCCCATCAACTGATAAATGGATATATAAAATGTAGCATGTCCATGTAATGGAATATTATTCAACCATAAAAAGGAATGAAGTACTGATATTCACTACTATATGGATGAGCCTTAAAAACATTATGCTAAGGGCAGCAGCTAGTCACAAAAGACCACATAGTGCATGGTTTGTTTATATGAAATGTCTAGAATAGGCAAATCCTCAGGGGCAGAAAGCAGACCAGTGGTTAATGGGGACTCAGGGCAGAGCAGAACAGGGAGAGCTTAGAAGGTACGAGATTTCTTTTCAGGGGGACACAGATTGCTGGGCATTAGAGAGTGGTGGTAGTTCACACAACACTGTGAATATACTAAAAGCCACTCACTTTGAAATGGTTAGAAGGGCAAATTTTATCAAATCTCAATAATTTTTTAAAAAGATTTTATTTATTTATTCATGAGAGACACAGAGAGAGAGGCAGAGACACGGGGAGAGGGAGAAGCATGTTCCTCAAGGGGAGCCCAATGCGGGACTCAATCCCCAGACCCAGGATCATGCCCTGAGCCAAACCATGCCCTGGCTCAACCACTGAGCCACCCAATCCCAAATCTCAATTTTTTTTTTTTTTAAGAAAAAGCAACCCAAAGAAGTACAACAAAAATCACATAGGATCAAAAGTGCTTTCTGACTCATCTTCTCACTCGTTTTCATAGAAATCACCATAAACAGGGGAAACTATGCTTTGATGATAAATTCAGGCTCTGTGATGAATTCTATTTTAAAAAAAAGATTTAGAGATTTTAGAGATTTCAAAAATTGAAGCCCCTTCAACTCTCTGGGCTCCAGTAACCTCAGATGACATCCTGGTGTCCACCTGCCCAGTGTACGGGCGTGGCCTGGTCTGCATCCAAAGATCACATGGAAAGGCATTGAGTCAGTTCTAAGCCTGACTCATCACGAGATGGGTTAATGGTAAAGTGGGAGGCGAGGGGGAAACAATCCACAGTTTTTCCTAAGATTTCCTCTGAATTATCCTCATTTGTGGGCAAAATGCTCAAGAATGCTATTTTTAAGGAGTGACGATATTTGGGGAAAATGTCCTCAGAGGCAGGGGAGGTAAGGACTGGGAGAAGTTTGCCCAAACCACAGGGCCTCTGAGCTACAGGCCACATCACCAGCAACAGCCCTAATGAGCTCTGTGTTGGACTCTCCAAATTGAATTACATAATACATTTCCGTTTCATTTCATGAATCACAACTTGGGATACAATGTTCCTGGGTTGCAGTTGATATATTTCAGAGATTACCAAAGATTTCAAAAAGAAAAATCTATTTTATTAAATTCATATGTAAAATGTCTGTGTGTCAGCCAACTTATTTATTTTCAAATTTGGGATTTTCTTAAATGCCCTAGTTAGAGCTCAATGTCAAGAGAGTTCCCGATAAACCCATTAATGAATGGTAAGACTGCAGTTGCCCCTGGATTTTTCATTTCTTTTGACAGCTCAGTTCCTGGTTGATGACGGTGGGTTTTATTACAGCTGCCCCTGTTGGAGTCCCTTTGCGGGTGAGAGTGAGAAAGAGCCGAAAAGCTCAGAACACGGGCAAGGGGAAGCGAAGCTGGTATGCAGGGAACTAGAGACCCGTGGATGCAGTTCACTAGGACTCCAGGCCCCGTATTCAAACAGTGACTCCTCTGTGGATGGCAGTGTCCTTGGCATTTGTCATTACTCACCCCCTTTTGGTCAGGACAATTGAGGAATTAGAGCACAGCTTCTGGAATCCAAAAAACATAGGTCCACATCCTAGCCCAGCCCCCGTTAGCTATGCAGCCTTGGGAAGGTTATGTAATCTCTCTAAGCTTTTGGGCATCCAGCTGTAATGCGGGAATATAAAAGCACCTATGTCACAGAGCTGTCCCCAGGACTAGCGGCAGGAGATGTGCAGAGCGATTAGCACAGCACCTCGCATCTAGTAAGCAGTCAGCAAACATCAGCCGTGTGTTACTGTGATTCCACCTTGGAAGCAGCAACTCTTAGGTGGAAAATCAGTTCTGGGTCCTCCAGCATCTTCTGAGTCGTCACTCATTTTCAGCTGATGATCAAGTTTAGTTTTGCGAAAGCATGTACTCTTTGAGGTGTGACCTGGCTGTGCCCCATTAATTCATGCATCCATTCATATCTTCTATGCATGAGACAGAATGTGAAACAAAGGGGACAAATTTGAGAACAAAACACAGGGTCTTTCCTCCAGGTCCTGACTGGTGAGACAGGTGAGGATCGAGATGGGGACAGGATGATTGGTGAGCGCCAAATGTGATTTAGGTGCCCTGGGAGCAGAGGGAGGCATGTGACCCAGAGCAGGAAGTGGGAGGATGGTGCCCTCCCCCACCAGGCTGCCCTGCGGGTGAAACGGAGCCAGGGAGAAATGGGAAAGGATGCTGTGGCAGGGGTGGGTACAATCCAGCGGGGGAGAAGCTGAGAACAGGTGCCGGGAATGGCAGCTTCAACATCTAGGAGTCTAGGCACTTTACATCTGTCACTCCAACCAATGTAACCCTCCCATTTTACAGATGAGGAAACGGAGGCCCAGAGAGATTTTGCACCTGGTTCAAGATCGTATAGTCAATAGTTAATGGCAGGGCAAGATTGGAGCCCAAAGGTGACTAACTCTCCCCATAGGACCATACCAACCCCCTTACTCTATCACACACTCTGTAGAGAAGATGTAAGTGACTGGTGTCGGTTCGAAGTCCAAAAAGGCTTCTTCTAGACTAGCATGCTTCTACCCATCAGCATTGAACAGTCTAAGGACTATCTAATCACCCCTTGCTCCAGAGCAATAATGAGCAGGCGACAGGTCACTTGAACAGTCCCCATGGAAGAGTCCCTTTGGCCTACCTTCTCACACCCCAACACAATGCAGGTGTGGTGGGGGCATTGTCAGCTCTTACTCAGGAAGACAAAAAACAATCCTTAGTTTATAAAAGAATATCATAGCCCTGTTAGAATGATTGGATTTTTCTTTTTTTAACCCCTAAACACCTATCAGCGGACTAGGATCTCTTAGTTATGCAGACACATTGTTATTAACAACCCTGATGATCAGTCTTGCCATAGACAGTCCACAGTGCTAAGGGGCTGGTGTGTGTCCGACAGGCCATGTCCCTCAGGGTGACACCCCTTGCCTGACCTTGCACTGCATTTGTATTTTATAAAGCACTGTGCTAAAAACATAAAAATAAAAATAAAAATAAAAATAAATAAAGCACTGTGCTTCCTCTTTCTTGATGCCCATAGCCACTCTGGAAGGGAAACAAGACAGACATGTCACATCCACTGGATAGAGTGCTTAAGGGACACTCATGGTGTCACCAGGGCCAGTACTTGCATCTCAACACAGTTCTATTCCCTATCCTGTTCTCTCTCCTAATTGCTCTGTTCATTTTGTACCTGTGAGGGTTAACTTGGAACACAGGAGTTCTGTTAAATATCACAGTAGTTAGTACATTTTAATCCTGATCCCCTAGCCTACTGTAGCTGCTGTAAAATATATGGCAATAATTTCCTGAGGCAGGGTAATGTATAAGGAATGTCAGGCCAGCCTCTGGGCATATTTGCCTTAGCTCAGTTTTATTAAAGTGAAACTTTTATTAAGGCATGTGGTGAATTGAGCAATCGGCATGATTCATGCTGTTATAAACCCATTGCTACACTCACAATAAATCAATGAGCCATTGTCGTACATTTGCTGTGGAGTTGGGAGAAACGAGGAAAAAATCAATATGGGGATATTATTCAGACCATATGAAAGTATTAAAGTGTATTCTGTGTGTATTAAACCTGGCCAAACTATATTTCATGTGCACTTTTTTTTTCCTATAAGTATCTCCGTTAGTATCCTCTACCCTGTATTATTTGCTAATTCATATCCTATTGTGAAATAATTTTAGGACATATCTCGAATCCTACACAGGTCTTCATTTATTTTAAAAATGCATTTCATAATGACAAATTTGCATAATAAAATGGTCCTGAGGCAAAAGCACTGACAATATTAACAATGAACCTCTTCCTTTACAAATGCACTGTAGCTGTAACTGTGTAACTCAAAAAACATCACCCAACAGGCGGAAGTGATTTGAGCCAGAGAAAGGGCACTTTTCATTATCCCTCACCTTGATGGGGACAATCACTGAGGCAGCAGCAATTTCCACATAGCTGGAAATGATTACTGTATCTCTGTTTACCTGGAACCTTGTCAGGATGCTGAAATACGTATTGGTGACAGGCATCTCTCTATGGCTGCTGTGTGTGATCACCTGAGTTTCTGCTGTGGGGAGTTTCAGGTTCTTCTGCAGGTTGAGGTGAGCTGGTCACCAAAAAAGTGGGTAGCTATTCCTGGCTCCAAACTCAAGCTGCAATACCTCTGAGATCGTTCTCTGTTTTAGGAAGGAGGGAGCTGGGCCATTTATTGCCACCTTTATTACTTAAACGGGTTTCTGAGGGGCTTTAGTGCTCTCTGAAACAAAGGCTGGTTTTCATGATAGCCCTATGCACTACCCATGGGGTCCAAGGCCCTCTGCCCTTGCCCAAGGGGAAAGGCATCAGTGAACGTGCCGTGGCATCAGTTTCCGCAGGTCCAGGCTGTCTTTGACCGGTGCCCTAAGCAGAGAAGACTACAGGAAACGAGAAGAGGCAGGGACAGTTCCAACCAGAGGATCTGAGATTTCTGAAGGAGGTTCTGAAGGATGGGTTTAACTTCCACGGGCTATACACATGAACCAAAAATATTTTCCCTATCCTTGGTTTGGTGGCTGTTTGTAGCTTGCCACCCTGGGGCCATCAGCTGGAGAAAGAAAATCAGTGACTCCATATAGTTGGAAGTCAACTGGGAATCTCCTTAGGTGACATCATTTTATATTTTCCAATAAAATAAGAGATCCAAATGCATACTTCAGGCACCAGGGACCTCAAGGGAGTTTTGTGATGATCCTCGTAAGGTAGGAGGCATGTTGTAACCAGAAGGATCATGCTCATCCGCATGCGGAAACCTTTCTGCTCAGCTTTGTTTTGTGTTTAAAAAATATATATTCCTTGTTTAACTACTTAGTCAAACTGGTTATAATTAAGAAATGCTATTTCCCTTGATTTCAAAGGAAATAGGAGGTGGAGAGAGCAAAATAAGTGGGAAAGCTGAATAAGAGAGCTGACCTCGCAGGAAGTGCAGGGTCAAGGAGGCGGGAAGGAGCCTCCCCCTGCCAGCTCACTCCTGACCCCACTGACTAGTGCAGCAGCTCTGCTGCTCCCAGGATACAAGGCTGGATGTCCCGGTTTTCTGCTGCCTCCCATGCTTCCATTTGGAGCCCAACTTATTGACGACAGGAGCATCAGTGGAGAGACCAGAGTGCATGTGACATAATCTTTGGCTTTAGTACGGTATGTGTGTCTTTCAGGGCATATGGTCCGAGATGATCCATCATGGCCTATGATGTCAGATTATCCACTGAGACTGAGGTCTCTCTGCAGAAATGCAATTATATTCAGATAATGGCATTTCCAGTTGTTGCGATAGACAAGACTGATGCTGGGAAGAAGTGACTGGTGGAACACTGGATGATATACGCACAGGGCAGGCTCAAGCATGAGGCATCGGGACCCGAGCTGTCGGTGAGTTTAGCAGCTCTTTCCTTCCCTGCACATTTCTCAGCAGTCAGCATTGGTTGCTATCCAAAACCCCATGGTCAACCATTCCAGGGGCTCAGCCCAACAGCCCGGGGAGTCCCAGGCCACTCAGTGATTACCCAACCTCCACTTGTCCCTCCAGTCGCACACCGCCTTCCCAATTCATAAACCATGACGACCATTTAGAGGGCTGCCTTCAACACTTTGCTCTGTGTAATAATCCCAATCATTTTCCTCTTCCTCTAAATCTTTATTTTCCTTAACTTTTCTACCTTTCATTCATTCCCTTTGTTTTTAAGTGTGGGGTTTTGGGGGTTTGGGCTTTTGGGGTTTTTTTTAATTAATTAATTTTTTTTTTTTAAGACTTTTCCTCTCAATCTAGATCCTGCCTTGAATCTTCTGGCCTCCAACACAGGGCTGAGAACAAACAGGAATCACTCTGTGGCCGATTTGCTCAGTCATTTACCCAGTACTGACAGAGAATCCACACACCCCTGGCTCTGGGGACTGGGTATATGAAAAAGCAGTATGGCGTGATAGGAAGGTGGCCTTAGAAACCAAACTGTTTTAGGTCCAAATAGCTGCTTTCTGATTTCTAAGCCATGGGACCTTGGTTTCTCCATCTTGGCATAGTGCCTGATACATAGGCACCCATTGCATGGACCCATTATATCTATTATCATTTCTAAGCTGTAATCAAGACCCTTACAGAGTACATGTTTCTTAGGCTCATCATCTTTTTGTAGATACTTGTTCCATCTTGCTGAATTACCTTGATATTTGTTTAAATACTTGAAAGGAGATTTTGGAAGAGATTTTCAAAGCCCAAAGACATGAAAACAACAGATTCAGTGTTGATTAAAAATCAGTAAAATTTTCTTTTTGCTCTTGGATCTTGGATCTCAGAGACCACCCCACCTGGACCTTACTCCCAGCCCCACTCCAGGTTCCGTTTCTCTGCCTTGGGCCAGCAATGATCAGCAAGCCTCAGTAAATGTTTGAATTGACTTTCTCTTCCCAATTGCATGCATATTTTAATAAGGGGCATTATAAGACCAACCTGCCATTCAGGCGCTAAGGAATGTTTTCCTGGCAGATCTAGGCTGTGTCCTAGCCTAAGCCAAGCGAATCAGAGTCTCAGGGAGAGGCATGGGGATCTGTTTTTAACAAGTCATCAGTTAAGTTGGATAGCCCAATCTGTATCATTCACAAAACAAGGACAGGGCATCACGTTGCCTTTAAGAAGTGCAGTATGGGCAAGAAAAATATAAAATAGGATATAGGCCCTCAGGGAGTTTATACTCAACTTGGAAATTATATACATATATATATGCATGTGAATGTGTATACACACACACATAAAAAAACAAGTATTTATACACAGGTGTCATTACTTTTTTTGTATATTTTTTATTGGAGTTCGATTTGCCAACATATAGTATAACACCCAGTGCTCATCTTGTCAAGTGCCCCCCTCAGTGCCCATCACCCAGTCACCCCATCCCCCTGCCCACCTCCCCTTCCACTACCCGCAAAGGTGTCATTACAAGTGAGATCAATATGAGTAAAATGCACAGAAACAATATGCCCAAGAAGATGGAACTAGTGTGGCATCTTGAACAAAGTTTATATAGGAATTTTCAACTCTTGCTATTATGGAAATGTTCAAATATCCACCCAAGCCAAATAATAGTGCCATGAACCCCCATGGGCCTGTCACTGATTTTCAGTGACTTTACCTACCTTTTCACCTGTCCTCCTCCCCAGGTCCCCTCAGAGTGGGTTTGTTTTGTTTTGTTTTGTTTTGTTCTTTTAGGCAGACCACTCAAGCCCCCTGCTGGACCCAGAACTATCTATTCCCCTGTGGCAAGACCACATTCACATTCATTCTTCTTCTATGCCCATCTTGTTGAGGACAGGTCTGCAGTTCATATCTTGAGGAGCACTGTTTACAAGCACATGCCGGACCTCAAGGCATGAGTTAATAAAGAGAAGAGTGAAAGGATCCCAGGCAAAGGCAATGTTGAAAGTGGGATGAGCCGTAGCTGGGAACAAACCTTCATAAGGGTACCTAAACCATGCCAGTGACTGATATATGTGTCTCAGTCCCTTGGCAGCCCTGAGAGAAGTAGCATTTTTCTCACTTTATGGATGAGGAAACAAGAGGCTTCAAGGGAATAGGTAATGTGCCCAGTCGCTCAGCAATAAATGGACAAAGGTGGGTCCCTAAGTTCAGTTCATCTCCAAGGTCACTGCTTGCTCCCCTGACCCTGTAGCTTCCTTCTCACCAAGCATACAACCAACCACCAGCTTGATGAGAGCATGAGGATAACAACAACAAAAAAAAAGGTTCTAGGAGAAGGGGATGGAAAGGAAGAACCAGGCAGGATGGTGGGGTTTGTAGGTGCTGAGAGCAGGTGCTTTCCTTTATCTTTATAGTGGGCAATGAGGAGCCTTTGAAAGTTCTATATTAAGAGGCACCTGGGTGGCTCAATGGTTGAGCATCTGACTTCAGCTCAGGGAGTGATCCTGGGGTCCTGGGATTAGTCCTGCATTGGGCTCTCTGCAGGGGGCCTGCTTCTCCCTATGCCTATGTCTCTACCTCACTCTGTGTGTCTCTCATAAATTAATAAAAGGCTTTAAAAAAAAAAAAAAAGTTCTATGTGATGACATTTACCATGGTGAAAATTAAAAATTTTAGTATTATGAAAATAATGTAAGCCTTCTGCATAAACTTTGGATGATAGAGAAAGAAATCCTACACAACAGTTATTTAAACTTCTTTAGTGTCTTTTCCCATTTACTTGTATTTTTAACATAACTCTAATCATACTCCACATATATTTCTATATCCTGCTTTTTTATTTAACATTACATCTTATGTATCATGTTATTTCATAGTTTGTATCTCCATCCCTTATCATGATTTCACTAGCTCCTCTAGTAAATATATTATAATTCATTCAAAAACCTCTTCAGTGGTAAGTACTTGGGTTCCATGCAGTTTTGTGTTATATAAATAACGCTATGATGAACAGCTTTATGCATACAGGTTTTTCTGTACTGAGGAATATTTCTGTAGGAAGGGGTCAAGAAGTAGAATAACTGGGCCATATGAGCAGGATTTTGGTTCTTGATGAGTATTGCCAATTAACTGCCTTCCAAAAGGATTATGCCAATTTACATGACCACCAACAACACAGGAGAATGCCAGCACTGGTGTATTCTGAGTGGGGAAAGGGGGTCAGAATGTGGAAGATTTCAACATGAGATTTAACCATGCTCTTTGATCACCAGGTGTTGTATGTAAGTACTGAATCACTAATCTGTACGCCTGAAACTAATATTACACTATATGTTAACTGGAATTTAAATTAAAACCTAAGAAAAAACTAAAATAATAGTAAAAATGTAAAAAAATTTTTTTGAAGAGATTTAACCTTGATCTTGAAGGTAGTAGGGAGCCATTGAAGGTACTTAGGTAGGAGAGTGAGAGTGAAAAGCTTTGTAAGATTCACCTGAGGTTAGCACTTGTGAGGCCTAAGGAGAACAGCAGACTAGTAGGTGCCTGATTTTTGCCTTTGTTCTACTGAAAGCAACTGTGTCACCTTGGGCAAGTCACTTGTCTTCAGGCATTGGTTTCTTGCTAAGTTACATGAAGGTATGTAGTAATTGATCCTCTGTAGTTTTATAGCACTAAGGTAGTATGAGTCATTTGAATTCTAAACATTTACTTATAGATAATTGAAATTTCACAATTAATTGCTTATTCCTCTAAATTACAATTTCTAGTAAAAATCCCAGTTCTCTAGGGGATGGGTAATATTTGGCATATATGTCACTATTTCTGCTCCTGAATTAATGGCACATGGAGCCCATGGATCGTGGCTCTCTTTCTGGTGCAGAATCACCCTCCACACAGCACTTAGTCCCTCACTACTGATGGGTGGTAAGTGACACACAAGAGGAGCCCCACCGGCCATGCAGGCCCTGAGCTAACCTCCTTCCTGATTCCACAGTGTCTAGAAAAGCAGGGGAGATAGATGTAGAGAAAGAAAAATGAGAAGGCACAGAGAGCAGTAAGACATGAACCCTCAAGCTGCACTGGCGATGGCCCATTATGTTCTAAGAACTTTACAAAGACTACCTTACTCATCCTCAAACAACTCTGGTAGGCAGGTCATTATTAGCTATTTCATAATAGAGAAACTGATGCGCGGGGCCTTAGGGGCGTGCCCACAGTCACACAGCTGGTAGGAAAGGGCAAAGCCCAGGTTCCGAACTTGACAGTCTGGCTTCAGAGACCATGGACTGTGACACGCATAAAGGGAGGAGGGGACGTGTGAGAAGAGCAGGCAGGGGTGGAACGGGGACAGAAAGAGGAGTCCAGATGCTGCATGACGGATGATTTCATCATTTCACCACAAGAGGGTCCTCCACTTATGATTCATTTATTCTCTCAATTATTAATTTCAGGGGATTTTGAACACATGGGGGTTGGGTGGAGAGGGCCACTTAGTGCTCTGCTTTGGGGATAACAGAGATAAAGGAACATGAGCTCCCAGAGTTCCTGAGAATTTACAAATGGGCAGGGAAACAAGGTCTACAAAGCCCTGGCTAAACTACACAGTGGGATGAGAGGAGCGGATACAGCGATATAAGGCCCAGGTGGGGGGGTCCTCCCTGCAGCCACAGTGGCTGGGGGAAGCTGAGTGGAGCAGAGTCCCCTGCATCTTGAGCCATGGGCAGGATGAGATGGATTCAAGAAAGGCGAGGTGCGCATAGACAGGTAAGAAGCATGTACAACAAACAGCATATTTGGCCTAAAGATGGGAGTATAAATGACAGTGATAAAAAATAAAGTTGGAAATGCCATCAAAGACTCCACTGGTCAAGATAGCATTAGCCAAAACCAAATGAAAACCCAAATTCCCGATTGCTTAAGACAATACACAGCTACTTCTACCTCACAAACCAGACCATCAAGGTTTTCTTTGTTAGCAAAATGGTTTACTCTAAGTGGTGTTTCTGGGACCCACACTCCTGCCATCTTGTGGCTCCTCAGCTCCCACAGGTACAGAAGGCTCTGTTTCCAAATGACAGAACCAGGAAAAAAAAAAAAAAGAATGGCTGGATAGGAACGGTGTGCCCTCTTCCTAATGACATTAGCCCTGAAGCAACACACATCACTTTGCTTGTGTTTTGTTTTAGAAATTCGGTGGATGGGAAATGAAGTCCCAGTCTGGACAGCTGCTTCCAAGAAACATCTCTACCTGTGGGTGGGGAGGACCATCTCAACCAGAGGGCCTTGACCAGAGAAGGCCTTAACACCAGGCTGATGCGACATGGCATCATGGCATAGGTACACTGGCCTTGGAAGGGTTTTCAATTATGTTGGCAAAGGTACACACTTTGGAAAGAGAAATCTGGCAACAGGATATCTCTGAAGGAGGGAGACCGTGTAAGAAGGGGGAATGGCTGAAGGCTTAAAAGGACCCAGGCAAGAAGTTGGGGACCTGAATGAGCAAGTGATAGCACTGGAGGAGAGGGCAGGAGGAAAGGACAAGGCGGGCTCACACACAGAGGACAGGGCAACCCGCTGGTGAAGGAGTGAGGGGGAGGGACACTCATCAATATGGGGCTCCTGCCCATCCAGGAAGCAGCAGAGATTCAGAACCCCCCATGAGTCCCAGCGACTAGCAGGAGAGCCTCTTTCTCCCTGCACCATTACAGAGGTATGAGCCTGTGCCTGCACTGAAGGGATGGGCCACGGCAGATATATTCAGCTCCATTTGGCTTGGATGGAGCCAAAAGAAAAACATCGAATCCACGAGCTCCTGGGCAGATCTTTCCTGGATATGTCTCAAAGGCAGTGTCCATCCCAGCTTTGTCTGCATCTGGAGTGGAGAGCGTCTGGGACTAAGGAGCCTGCTGGTGGACCATGGACATGGGCAGTTGCCAAGTGTGGCCGAAGCTGCCACCGGAGATCTGTTTTCACAGGTTTTGTTTGGAAACTCAGTGTGGGGCTTGGGAGCAGCTGGGAGATTCTGAGTAATTGCGTACCCTGGGGGTGGAGGGAGGCCAAGTACAACAGCCTTTCCCAGAGACCCAAGGGAGGGCAGGCAGGAAGTCAGGTGAGGCCACACGAGGCCCAAGGCCAGAGGTCAGCATCAGTGCCCTGAGGACACAGCTCTGCCCGATACAGCCCTTAGCTCCTGTGCCAACAAGCTGGGCACTCTGAGCCCTGCTCTCCGCCCCAGGGGTTACTTCCATATCAGGGAATTTAGGTGCTTTCTGTACAAGTGGGGCCCCCCTTAAAGCATCAGAACTGGATACCCTGAAACTTAGACCAGAGGATGATCTTTTGTTTCCCAATGTGTTTCCCTTTAGACTCCGATCAAGTACCAGCTTTGAAGCTTTCCTTGACCTTGTTCTTTTCCACACTCCAGGAAGATTGATCATTGCCTCCACACTCAGGTCACTTCTACCACCAACTTAACATGTAACCATCCAGAGTCAATCACCAAATTTTGCTTCAATACGTAACAGGTGTTAAGGACTGTGGCTAGAAGGATAAAGCAGCTTCGATCTGTGCCATTGTCTTTGGACCACAGTTCCCTCCAGGCTGTGATCGGCTTCCTGACTTCTGAACATCTGCCTAGCTCAGGGGTGCTTATTAAGGCTGATGGAATCAATGTGGATTTGCCAAAGTATTCTGCTCTCTCCCGCGGAGATCACCAAGAGATGGCTCAAAATGCAAGCTCTGCTAATACATTTGAAATCAACGATTTCATTCTCTGGCCCAGACCTTGACTCCAGCCAGCTGCCATTGGAAGGTGACTATACTGATTCATTGCGTGCAATGGGGTATTGTCACCTATCATCTAATTCCTTAGAGTCATTACTGCCAGGCAGTGCGAGAACACTGCATTTCAGGATGACCTTAGGAATATGTCTTTCATACCAAGCAGTGATTTCATCCCAAACAAAATAATAAGAGATCTTGTGCCAAAAAGCTCTGTGTTCTAGTCTAGCCTTGATGACACAAGCCTTGTGATCTGGCGTAAGTTAGACAACTCTCCCAGATCTGAATTTTGACGTTTCCTCCACAGTAAGCAGACACTTGCCTCTCACCCAAAGACTCTCTTACTCCCCAATACTAAGATTTCATCCCTGGATCAAATTTTAGTAGTTTGATTCAGCATTAAGTTTTTCCACAGTTTAGACCCTCTGTGCTTCTTTTTATATTCTATTTTTTAGTCGAGGAATAAAAAGACAGCCCTTTTGACCAGACAGCCAAGATTCCCAGGTGGACCCCTCTCTGAGAGAAGCACATATGTCTGTCAAGATTCTGAAAAATGTATCCTCTTCAATTCCCGTGTTTTTCTTTAAAAGAAAATATATAGAAACCGCAAACATATTTGTATCATTCCCATATGATGCCTTCATTCTTGAAGGAAGTGTTGGATTTTCTTGTTCTTTGGCTCAAAAAGCAATGGGTGACATCAGTGAGCTAAAACTTGCAAGTTCTACTGCCCTTTCCCTATTAAACTTGAATGTTTACTTCTCAGGGGATTGGCCAAGAAAAGTCCATTTGGGCTGGAACGCAGCATATTTAGTCTCAGAATTAAGGTAATTTCTTTGGAAGAGTTTCAACCAAATCAATTTATTTCAGAGATGTTGGTGTTGGGTCCCTTTTAAAAATTCCAAAGCCCCAGGCTTTTTAACTGTACCTGCTCTGCTAACACAATTCCAAGCTGGCTCTCACTCTGAAAGCCATATACCCTAGGTGTATGGGATTCTGTGATGTGTGCCTTGGGTGTGCTAGAAAAAGATTGCAGTTTTACAGGGTGACTGTAGATGCATAGTTGCATGGGCCCTCTGGACACTGAACCCAAGGGCTTGAGGAGTCCAGACAAGATCAACCCCCGCATTATCTATAAATTTCCTTCAACAATAATATACCTCCTAAAAATTATTTTCCATTTGGTTCTTACAACAATTTTGTGAAGCCAACAGACTAGGTAGGTATCATTATATCTAATTTCATAAAAATATACAGGGGTTTGGTGGTATTAATTCCCTTGGCCAAGCTTTCTGGCTGCTGAATGGCAAACCTGAAATGTGGTCTTCATGTGAATAGCACTCTTCCACAAGCCTGTCCTGTCAATCAAATCATGAGGAATTGTGAGTGAAGAGCTGTTATAAAGTGCTTACCTTTGAAGATGCCCCATTGAGAAAACACAAATATCTTAGTATGATTTGGAGACCACCTAGAAAGCTCCTGCCTAAAATTATTTCCTCTACTTGTCAATGACACCAATATTTTACCATTAGAGAGCTACTTCTTTCAGCAAAGAACTGGGATTCTTGCAATTCCCTGAGTTTAAAAGGGTCCCCTGAAAGAGCTAAGGTATTATCTAATACTTCCGGAGCAACATTATGGTAACATGAGTGAGCATTCTTTCCTTGTTCCTGATAGGCATGTCGTATGTTAAGAAAGTAACTCTCATCTCTATTTTACTAAAACTTGCTAACATAAGTCATTCCTCTTAGCCAAACTGGGCTCTCTGCTGTCCCTGAAACAGCTAATACCATTGCTCCAGCCATTACTCCCTCATTACTCCAACAAGTCTGTGCTCATTCTGTTTGCTGCTTTATCAGGCTCTTGTTTTCCCCAGCTCTGGGGCTGGAAAGTCTATGGATTTGCTTAGAGATGACCTACTCTTATTTCTTGTTCAGCAGATAAGCAAAGAGTTATGCGAGTTTCCAGGACCACGTAATGGACTTATGTCTAAATGCTGGAACCTAAAACAAATGCTAATTTTCTGATACCACTTCCATGTGTCACACTGAAGTAGTAAGAGCAGGAACTCAGAAACTAGTCCATAGCTTCCTTTCCATTCCTATTCCCCTTTTTTTGTACCAAACACCCTAGCATCCTTCACTGCCATGTAGAAAATCTATGAGGGTTTATGCAACTGAAAACTGTCCAGTTCTGTATAGATCAATTTTTCAGGAAGAGAAAATAATATCAGGTTCAAATTCTGATTGCTAAAGTTCTAGTGATCCAAGTTTGAATCCCAACTCTGTCACTCGCTGTGTAACATGGCAAGCCACCACTTCTTTCTGGGTCTTGTTTTTTCACCAACAGAGTAAGGAGTATCAGTGGTATTTCTGTTGACCATTTCAATTCTAAAATACTGGTAATCAACAATCTTAGACTCTGGGTACTATAAGAACAGAAAGTAGTGGGCATGATCTCAGGGGCCTTGGGAATGGTCTTGCAAGCTACTTGCTGATGACTTCAATCCCTTTCCCCATGAATTAAGCTCTTCTTCTCCTAGTAGATCAGACTTTCCTACTAACTGAAGTATAAATAACTGGTAGCTAATTCTCTCTTGAAGGTCAAATATGGAACAGAGCAGCTGATGACAAGTGGGCATCAAGTGCCTAAAAGAGGGGGAAGAGTAGAATTAAAGTCCAAGAAGAGGAAGTGGAGAACTCTAAAGGTGGTCTTTGTGATGGGGTGGCCCTGGCAGGTTAGAGGGCAAAGGCAAGCCTAAGTTTAACCTTTCAAAGCTTCAAATGAAACACCAGGGCATCTGGCCTTCCTCCCTGTGCCAAAACAGCCTCCCCTCTGGAGTGCAGTGCTGCTTGAGATCCATCAGTCTCTGAGGTCAGAAGGTTAATGTCCCACTCTGACTCCAGTCACCTCTCTATGCCCCCTCTGAAACTTCAGCTCTACATTTTTAAGATGCATATAATAAAACTTGACCCTGAGGTCCACCCCATTAAAGGATAAAACGGTAATCCAGATACATACAACATTTCAGATACAAGGAAGCTCCATTTGCCTCTGTTCTGAAATGGAATGCCGACAGATTTATGATAATTTGGATATTGTCTTTCTTCATATATTAAACTTACTGCAGAGAAGATTGTGGAAAGTGGAAAAGAACTTCAACTGTCCTAGTAAAAATATATGGAAATGCTCATGGAACTCAAGAGAGAAGGGGGCTTTTATTTTTACCTATGACACACATTCGTATAGAGACTGTAGAAACAGTTACGGCCTCCTTAAAACATGGTCATTTAACCTATTTCAAGTGTCATGCTAGGCATAGGTTACAGATTATTCGAAAGAAAAGAGATGCCTTGTTTTTCATCTTTGAATCCACCAAAATGCTTGGTACAGCTCCTGGTATGTAGTACATGCCCAGTAATACTTATTGAGGTTGATGAATGAACTTGAACATGGCCATTCGGGAGTGGTGTATTACAGAGTAAACATGGTACTAGATTAGGGGAGTTAGCATACCTGCATTTTCATCACAATCATTGAATTGAAGGTAACTTTGTATGACTTCTGAGACAGGTCTTTGAGAGGCCTTGCAGCCTTCCCCCTTTTAGAATTGCCCTGACCTTGCCTTATGAGGAAGCTGATTTCATCTACTAGAGGGTGAGAGGTCACGTGGAAAACAAGGGCCCCCCAACCAACGGCCAGCACCAACTTTCAGACATGTGAACGAATCCATCTTGGACCTTCTGGCCCAACTGACCCTCCACCTGAAATCTGTCATGAGTGAGCCCAGGAAAAGCAGAAGAGAGAGTGTTCAGCCATACAGAATTAGGAGAAATAACACTGTTTGTTTTAACCTACTAAGTTTTTGCATGATTTGATACACAGCAAGGGTTAACTGAGCCAGGAAATTAGACCAGGTGACTTTTTTTTTTTTTTTAAGAGAGAGGGAGAGGATGAGCAGAGGGAAAGGGAGAGAGAGACTATTAAGCAGGCTCCACAACCCCAGTGTGGAGCCCCAAATGGAGCTTGATCTCACAACCCTGAGATCACGACATGAGCTGAAATCAAGACCCAGACACTTAACTGACAGAGCCACCCAAGGGCCCCTAGACCAGGTGACTTCTAAAGCGCTTTCAGCTTTATGATTCCAAAACCTTATCTAGAACTAATAGTGAGGATAGGACAATATTGCTGAAAGCATCTCTATTCTACATCATTGATTTTGCAGAGGAGGAAACCAACACAAAGAGGAGAGGATCATTTTCCCAAGTTTGTCCTACCTAATGCTTGACTTTGTCACATAGATTCTGACAGGAAGAAAAGCGAAGTCTGGCCATGCCCTCTGGAGTGCCCTCCACACACTGGAGAAGATGGTGCTTCTGCTCTGTTTCATAGATCAAGGAACATACCTTTCTGAAGAGCAGCCAGTTCATTAATGGACCAAACCCCAAGAAATAGCCCACACCAGGAGACCATCCTTCCCTTTAAAAGACCCTGAAGCTTTGTATCTTTATCCTAGGACAAAATTCAAATGTAATTGAAGAGTTCAACCTAAATTTGGAGAGGTTCAGGCTTTCAAGCCCGTACTTCTAATATTCATTTTATGTCCTAACAACGGTTCTCTCCTCTCACCACCATATCGTGTCTACCTGCCTTAAGTAGTGATGGCTGCAGCCTAAGTGTGTGCAGTCTGCTGCTTTTATGTGCATCTCTGAAACTACTCATGAAAATTCTTCTCCATGAAGTGTGAGCCATTACTAACATACCATACAGTCTGGCATTGATTTAGGGCCAACCTGGGAATTTCAGGGTTGGGCTTGGATTTATCTGAGAGGAGTTAAATGTTTGGGGCAGGGGTGTAGTGCTGTTCCAACAAAATGGCAAAAGTAAACTTCTAGATGAGTGTCAGCAGAGAGAATTAGAAGAGACAATTAAATAAATACCTGGATGGAAATTGTGGGTCTGGTGCCATCAGCAGAGCATACAACATCCATTTTAGACACATTCTAAAGACAATTTCAATAAGTCATCTGAGAAGATGAATCAAATAAATCCCAAATCTTAAGAACAGATTGGTTGCTATGTGGCTTCTTGCAAGTGGACCATTAAATCAACTTTTTTAAAACTAACAGTTTCTCCTGTCATCACCAAGTGAAGAAGTGGAGGGGAAAAAAATCAGTTAGCCAAAGGAATGACATTCAGATGTTGAAAGGCTGAAACCTGAGGAACACTACCAAACTGTTGCTAAAAAACAACAAGGAGCTGGTGTTGAAAATGAAGACACAAAGGAGCACGCTCTCCAAGGCTTAGCACGTGGTCTGTGCCCGCACGTGCTGACTGGCATCAGCGATTTGCCTAAGGAAACACGGTAGCTCTTTTCATCCAGCACCTTCTTACCTGTGGTTCTAACTCCAGATGACAGTGGTGAAGCTGGAAGAGGGTTGGTGACCTGCATCTTTTCACATGGCACTGCCTCATGTTTCTGCAACCAGCAGTCATGTGAAACTCTGGTTTTTTCCCAACCTGTTGATCACTTATTATCCACTACTGTTGAACTCTCAGCAGACAGATTCACTGGTCTAAGAGCTCCCACATCCAGCAAAGATGGTGAGATTCATGAGAAAAAATGCCAGCATCCCCAATGGGTCCAAGTACATAGAGTTGGCAACTAGGGGTATATAGTCCCAGGTTAAATCATGTGACTGGAACCAAAGTCAGAATTATTGAGAGAGCACTAGAATAAGAAGACATAGAGAGTAGCCGAGCTATGCTAATTACTGCCTAAGAAACAGGGAGTATTACTTAATTGTTCTGGCCTCAGTTTCCCAATTCAGAAACAAAACGGTTTGACTAGGTGATCCCTCTTAAGGAGGAATAGAAGCAGTCCCCTCGTCAAAACCACCCTGTCATGTCAGCTGTGGGATCATAGTCAACCCGACCTCAGAATCTTCGTTCCTCATCTGTGAAGCAATAGAGTTGTAAGGATAAAATAATTTACAATGTGTTTAGAGTTTAGGATATTATCTAGCATGTGGAGATTAAATATTCAATATATGTTAACATAAACATTATAACTTGATTATTCAAGTAAGTTGGAAACGGGAAGAGAATGAACTAGAGTAGCCATCTGATGGCATGAACGTATTTGAGGTTATAACAGGAACTGGCCATACTTCCCCCATGTTCTCCATGATGTGTCTGTTCATCTTTCAAGTAATTTGTCACCTTTATGGAATTTTTAAAAATATTTTTATTTATTTATTCATGAGAGACACAGAGAGAGGCAAAGACATAGGCAGAGGGAGAAGCAGGCTGTGGGGAGCCTGATGCAGGACTCCATCCCAGGACCCCAGGATCATGACCTGAACCAAAGACAGACACTCAACCACTGAGCCACCCAGGCACCCCATAGAATATTTTTATTATAGGTTAGCTTTTCTCTATTAATCTTTATTAAAAAATAATCATAAAAATCAGCATAAATATTTTTATTTACTTCAATAAAGAAAAATTGTCTTATTTGCTGGTTTGTTTAGACTTTGTGGGTCTTCTGACCTTTGACTAAGTTTTACTAACATTTGCTAACATTTAAACTCACACCCATCAAAGATGTGTTAAAACACATGAACAACTTCTTCATGCTTTTTTCTGTTTAGAAAAAGAGAAAATGAAAGCAAGAAATTATTTAGGTGTTAGTTTCTCTTACATTGAAGAAACATCTTGTCAGGGTGTCTTTTCTTCAATTTCTTCTTATTCTGCTAAATTCAATTAGAATGTAAACTCTCTAAATCTCAAATAGTCAATCCTTGGGTGAGAGGATTAGAGTAGGGTTCTAAAAATTTCCTTCTTTACAATATTTTGTAATTTCTGAATTTTCTAATATGACCTTGTATTTTATAAGGAAAAATAATGCTATTTTTTAAAATACTCATTGGTCCATCCATCAGCCAGACGTGTACAAACTGCTCCATCCACCAAGCCGAAGGCATCTCTTCAGGCATCAAGAAAACCACCAAGATAAAAGGTAGTGTCTCCTTTCTTGAAACCACAGTTTATGGAAGAGACAAGACACACAGATAAAGTGAACTGGGGATATATTTAACACCAAAGAAGATATTTAGGTAAATAAACCTAAAGCAAGAGAAGGAGCTAGGGTTGGGGGGGGGGGGTTCTTCATAATAGCATTGTCTCTATCCTGCACTCACTGATTTCACCACCATGAGCTGAGGGCCTCTTACTTGCCAGGCCCTGATGTAGGCTTCAGAGGTACAATGATGAATAAGACCCTCTCTCCACCCTCATCAAAGTCATAGGATAACAAGAGATACAGAGACCGAAAAAGATCATTTAAAATGAGTTATTGGGGATCCCTGGGTGGCGCAGCGGTTTGGCGCCTGCCTTTGGCCCAGGGCGCGATCCTGGAGACCCGGGATCGAGTCCCACGTCGGGCTCCCGGTGCATGGAGTCTGCTTCTCCCTCTGCCTGTGTGTCTGCCTCTCTCTCACTTTGTGACTATCATAAATAAATAAAAATTTAAAAAAAATAAAAAAATATTAAAAAAATAAAATAAAATGAGTTATTGAGGGTATGTAGTGCTCTTTCATATACCTATTCATTCATTCATTCATTCATTCAACAAAAACACACTGAACAGTTTTTTGTGTCAAACGCACAGAGCAAGGCATAAATAAGAATTGAACTGTGCTTTCAATGAAGCTTCCATGTGAACAATCAAGTATATGTTGCAGCATCCAGGGAGACTGGCAGAGTAGATACCATTATCTGCCTTCCACAAAAAAACTGAAGCTTGAGCTAATGTGCCCAAAGCCACACAGCAATTAGGGGCAGATCAGGACCCTGTCCTGGTAGAGCCTTCCCCTCTGCATTGTTGGTTTCCACAGAGGCAGAAGTCTCTTCCCTTATACCTGACTGGTAGTGGAAAAAAAAACAACCCACACATGCTAAGGAAAATAAAGATTTTAGCAGCCAGCCATACACCCATACACCTGACACATTTCCTGATGCCACCTGGCTGCCATCACTTTCCATGGACCAGGCCATTCAGAGATGTCCACGTTTCCACATCAATGCATTTCCAGCCTCTCTGAGCTGGGAAGATTGTCAGCTACCAAGTGGGAAGAATAATGTGATTCATTTATGTGAAGGAAGAGTGCTCAAAACTCTGAGTTGAGCCCCACAAAATTAATTCCACTACATTCTTCAAGCTTGAACTGTGGTTTTGGTGAGGAAAGGTTCAAAGCATCTCTGCTGGAAGAGCAAACCTACAGCACCATCCATCTCACAGAGGGCCACCACACAGAAGTGGCTTGTATTCCATGCCTAGGCCCCCTGCTTCCTTCTAGAGGTTAGTTATGAGTAGAGAAGGCCGGGATGCAGAGGGGGATTCTGTGGAGCACTCTCTCCCATCTGTTCTGCAGCTGCCCCCATTGAGATGGAAGATGCTACAGGATTCTTCCTCAAGTCCCTGTGAGAGTCAGGGCTGTGGTCAGGAACACAGCCTGTGTGCTCACCCTGTGTGCAGGTGGGTGGCTCAGCCTGCGCTGGACATCAAGTCTGCTGCTGTTGTCTGCTTCTGTTGTCTGCTTCTCACTTTCAGCTCTTCTGAGCCCAGGTTTAAGTGGCAGGTGGGGGAATGCTAACCGCACTGGGCTGGCTCCCAAAACCAGAGTTCCCATGCACTGACTCAGGGGCCTGGGTCAAGTCCACACTCTCTCTGAGAAAATTCCTCATCTGCAGAGGACCGAAGATTTTAGGAAGCTGACTTTGGCAAGTGCGACCAGTGGGCCACGCACTCTGCCCAGCACATTGTAGGCATCACCTCGCTTAATCCCCACATCTGATGAGGATGCTGTCGTCATTCCCATCTTAGAGTTGAGAGAACAGAGCGGTGGAGGAGTATGTGCCAGGGACGGAAGAGCTAGTGAGAGGGGGCACTAGGTCCCCGCCTGAGGCCTCTGCTCTCCAGGACCTGAGCCGTGGCCCAGCTGTCAGATTTGCACTGTGCAGGCCGCCCTTCACTACGATGGTTTGTCTTATGCATTTTCAACTTTACAGTAGTGCCAAAGTGATGTGCATTCTGTAGAAATCGTACTTTGGATTTGGAATTTGGATCTTTTTCTAGGCTGGTGAGATGTGGTTCCAATCTCTTCATGATGCTGGGTAGTGAAGATGCTCTCCATCAGCCACATGACCACGAGGGTGAACAACCAATAGGCTGACACCCCCTCTGCACCCAAATGACCTTCTTTTTCTCACTTTTGGTACAGTAACCAATAAATTACATGACATATCCAATACTTTATTGTAAAATAGGTTCTGTGTTAGATGATTTTGCCCAACTGTAGGCTAATGGAAGTGTTCTGAGCATGTGTGAGGTAGGTGAGGCTAAGTAATGATGTTTGGTAGATCAAGAATATTAAACGCATTTTTGACTTAATGATATTTTCAACTTATATGTGGGTTTATCAGGACAAAACCTCATAGTAAGCCAAGGAAGATCTGTGCTGACTTCAGCATTGTCTTGTTTCTGATTTTATTGGTAATGATTTTTCTGTTTCTCTTCTTTTTTTTTTTTAATTTTTTTTTCTTTTTTCTCTCTTTTTTTTTTCTTTTTCTTTTTTTTCTTTCTTTTTTTCTTTTTTTTTCCTTTTTTTTTCCTTTTTTTTTCTCTTCTTTTTTTCTTTTCTTTCTGTTTCTCTTCTAAGAAGGCTCTTAGACATTGGTGATATATGAATCCTTTAGAGCATCTTTTTAAAAAAGATCCTTCTAATTAATTTTAGTGTTCTTATTTGCTTTAATGTGGGATGAGCCTATGATTCCATGTTATAAATGTTTTAACAAACACAACAGATTTACTAAATAAAGACAAAATGATAAGGTCTCTATGTCCCAATGCTGGATCTGTAATGTTTCTTAATTTACTTAATAATATCACCTTGGATGTTTATTTTCAAAAAAAGAAAAATCATCAGACTTCTCTCTTGGAAATTCTGGCTCAGTAATACAGACTGAGGCTGAGGAACTTGGAATTTTAATACAGTTGCTAGGTGTGTCTAAGGAAGAAGATGCGCCCAAGTCACCATAAGACAAACTACATGTTATGGTGGTTTTATAAAGCAAACTTTGAAGGGTATTTGAAAATTTTAATGAATTAAATAAGTGATCCCTGCATAGTTTAACTCTAATGGCCTAGCTACAAGCCTAGATCCTAGAGTCCAGTGGCCCTAAGTGGTGACCCTAGTTGTTTTGCTAATTAGCCCTTTAAATTAAATAGACAAGGATCTTTCTTGGTCTCATTTTTAAAGAGCTTTATCAGGAATGAGTGCTTAGTGAGTACTTGTTTGAGCCTCTATTGATATGGTAAGGAAAAATAAAAGTCCTGAATATGCACCAGATTCTATGCTAAGAACATTATAGTTATTATCTTACTTAATCCTCACAAAACCTCTGAGAGAAAGCATAACAGAAAAATGGAAGAAGATCATTTTATATCACTAAATAAAAATAGGCTAAACTCTCTTAGCAAAAAGCAGATCTTCTCAGATCAAGTCAGAAAATGTAACAATGATATATCACCTGTAAGTACAACAAGGTAAATGACACAGAAAGGTTAAAAGCAAAAGGATTTACCTAGACACATCAGACAAATGCAAATAAAACTAGAGCAGAGATAACAACATCAAAAAAGGGGGAAATATTAAATGAGCAAAGCAATACTTTTCATGTTGAAAATTAATAATGATCATGTAATTCATAAACACTTATGTGCTAGATAATTTAATATTTAGGTAATAGTTTTGAAAAACTATTTTTAATCACAAAAAGAAATCCTAGCAAATGAAACTCACCAATGTGAATTTGGGGGAAGCAACCCTACATTTTCACAGAAGAACAATTCAAATAATGTACACTGAAAGCCCTTGCAGCCCGATTTCACCAGTGGCTCTCATCTCTCCAGGTCAGTGTTGTCACTGAGATCCTGCCCACGTCACCTCAGTGTGATTCCCTAGACTCTGTTCTCTCTGGCACGGCATTCTCCATGTAGGCTTTTTTCGGTCCAAACCCTATCATCGCTGTTTCAGAAATTCTTTGCTGTTGCAGCATGGACCCCTGGTTTCTACTGTGTTTACAGTTTTTTCTAAATGTGTATATTTCATCAGTCAGTTCTGTGGAAAACAGGGACTCCAACACCTGAACCTCTTGTCTAGAAGGCTCTTCTTGAAGTACTCTATAAGTGTCTTGAGAAAAATATTTTTAAATAAAATAAAATAAAAATAAAACAGCACCTTTGGTGCCTGCTTGCTGCAGACAGAGAAAAAAATCAAGGCTGAATTCCGTATGGTCATCAGGAAGGTAGGTACCTCTCAGGAATGCACTTACCCTAAATGCAGGAGGGCCATACCAGATTTCAAGGTATAGCAAACTCCCTGATGTTCCCTGGCCTCACTGCTGTATCCCAGATGGTGGAGTAGACGGTTTAAGGAGGTGTTACAAAGTACTGATCAAGAACACACACTCCACAACTGTATTATATATTTGAAAGTTGCTAAGAGAGTAGATCTTATAGGTTCTCATCACAAGAAAAAAAAATTTGTAACTATGTGTGGTGATGGATGTGAAGTAGATTTACAGTGGTGATCATTTCACAATAATACAAATATCGAATTGGTGTACACCTGAAACTAATATAATGCTAGATGTCGATTATATGCCAATAAAAAATTAGAAAAAAGAATACATGCTCTTGGGCAAGTTATTTTGAACCTTAACTTCCTTATGCATGAAATAGAGAAAGCATCTGTCTCACAGTGCCTATCATAAAGCTAAACAGGAGAATACGTGCAGAATACCTACCATGGGAGTACACAGTCGATCTTGAATAAATATTATTACTGATACTATTATTTCTGGAGTTATTAGGTGAGACTAAGGCTCATATGAAAAAGGCTGCTTACAGTTATTGGAAGTACTCCAAATCCGAATATTATTTTGTGTCAAAGAAAACATGGTTAATTTTCAGATGGCTGTATCTGTGACAAATTCAGAAGAGCACCCAGCAGCTTTAATTCATAGCAACTCCATGAATGCTAAATAGAGCTGGTGTAACGGCCTCCTCGGCCAGTCACGCAGGTGGGACAGTGCCCCATTCACACAGCCCTCTCTCACTTGGAACTAGGAAGATCCAGTGATACTTCTCCTGTATCCCACCAGAGTAGGGGTCCTAAAACTGGCCCGGCACCTCTCTTGCTGACCCTATGAAAGTCTCTTCTCTCCCAAGGCCAAGTTCAGGAAGCTGGGGAGGATGATCTCTAACACTAACCCCCTGTGACCATTATTCTTGGCCATCATGACAGTCACTATGATGGGAAGCCAAATTTCCAGACAGGGGAAGAACTACCTCAGTGAGGAGCCACATATTTGGGCCTCACTGGGCCTCTAGGTCCAAAATCCTGTGCATTTCCATCTCCTTTCACGAGAGTATCACCTTCTTCTTGTCAGTCCTTAATGTGTCCCCAAATGTTTGATTGCATGAATTACAAACAAATACATTTGAAGACTCTCAAAACAATCCCTTAGGAACACTGAAAACAAACTGGGGCATTTAAAGGCAAGGGTGTGATTTACCACCAAAAAACCCTGAGAAAAAGGGTTTATGATATTAGAGATGCCCAAGGATATAGTAGAGGTCACTACTGAGGGTGGAGAAGCAGGCAGCAGCCAGGCAGCAGGCACCCTCACACAATAGGGGTAAGACAACCAAAAACCAATAAGATGTTCTCCAGTTAGGAGAGGTAAATTTTAAATACCAAGCTTCCATGCCAACAATCACTGAGTTCTCCAAAACAAATTAGCTCAGTTCAATGCTCTTTTATCAGAAGCTGGTAAACAGCACTGCTTAGATAGAAGTTAGCATTGAGTTAATATTACTCTTCTCCTTTCCATCTCTCCTTCATTGAGAGAGCTGTATGGATCCCAGGAAAACATCCTGGGCCAGCGACTATACTAGAAATTAGTTCTGGAGACCAACGGGTTGTCATAACTTCTGTGGGAATGCAATCTAAAAAGTTGAGGGTAAGAGGGTGGCTGAGAAGCAGGGGATATCCTCCAGGTCTCAGGTCCATCCGTTCATTTATCCATTCCATTCAGAAACATTTGCAGACAGTTCCGTGGCAGGTAGCAGGAGGGAGGAGGCAAAGACCATCTGCAGGAGCATCAGGAGAAAAACCACAGTGCACCACAGTGTCAGGAAAGAGAACAAGCAGTGCTTGTGGTGAGCAGCAGGGGAGAGAGCATTTCTGGCAGGTGGCACCCCAGGAAGGGGCCGTGAAGAAATGAGCAAGCCTTTGGGGAGCAGAGAAGAGGAAGAGCCAGTCCTGCTGGAGCATCATTGAACTGGGGGGTGGCCAGGGCATTGGGACATTTGACAAACTACCCGGGAGCTTCTCATCTCAACCAAGAATGAGATTGCCTGCCCAAGGTGATCCTCACTGCCCCAGGCACTGACAGAAACCACATGGCCTACACCCAGCCTCCTCCATGCTCCCGAGCTGCCCACTAGGTGACAAGTGGTTCTTGGGAATGTGAAGACCTGTCTCCCACACCAGAGAGGCAGGATGGCATGGTGGTTCCCAGCCAGCAACTTGGCCTCCTGTGCACACTTCTTAGTAATTTTGGCAAGGATACAACCTCTCTAAAGCTCTAGTTCCCTCCTAGTAACAACGGGATTGCTACAGACAACCACATAGAAACATCTGTGAGGGTGAAATTTCAGAGTTCCTGATCTCTTGGAGAACCTCATAAAAGCTTCAGATTCTGTCCCCCCAAAAATGTACATGCCCATACACAAATCTGAGTCGCTTCTCAGAGGTCAGCAGACTCCCCAAAGTTTGTCCATGGATCAAGGTTAGGCATGCCTCCTGCCTCTCCCTGGCTCCAGAAATTTTGCTCTGGTTAGGGTCTCATTTACACCTAAGCTTTTCTCAACCTGTCCAGCTCTCTTCAGTTTACAGGGGACAAAACTGGTTAGGAGCTCTGATTCTCAAACAGGCTGGGTAATACATATATACACAGAGCACGGGGCGAGTAGAGGCCACCGCGCGGAGTAGAGAATGAGAACCAGATGGCCCAGTTCAGGGGAGAGTGGAAAGAAAGACAGCTGCCCGAGGGGGCTGCTCTGGGGCTTACCCCTAATCAAGCCTCACAAGGAACAAAACCAGGAGAAGGCAAGACGGAAGTCACTGGCTCGGAAGGACTGGGAGTGGAAAGGTGGAGGTGAGAGAGCGCGGAGGTCAGAAGGAGAAGAAAGGCAGTCTTTTCAGAAGCCTTAAAAGAAGACCTGGGGGACCCGGACAAAATATGTCAGTCAATAGGCATTACTGATTTCCGAGCAGAACATCAGGCACCGTGGATCAACTAAGCACGAAAGCACCCTCCCTGAGGAGTCATCATATAAATTCCTGTTGTGTCCATAAATGCGGGAGGCACTCATTCAGAAAGAAAATATGTTTTATGAATTTACCAGTAGTGATGGTGAGGTTACTGTTTCTGCCCTGGGTCCTGCCGATAGCCTGGCACCCAGAGCCCTCTCCTCTCTGGCCAGGCTCACATCCTCTAGGTCCTCAACCACATCCTATTGTTGCTGTACAAGCTTGTGCTCAGATTGTTCACCTGAGAGCTGCCCAGGCCTTTTTCCTCCTTCTAGAAGAATCCTATCTGTTCCTTGAAGGTCAGTTTCACCACCTCTCAGGAAGCTCAGATTCTTTTCATGCACTCTGGAAACACAATGGCTTCTCCAGCTTCTAAACTCCTAGGACACTGACTTGTCTACAACATTCCTTTGGTAGAATTTACACACTTCTTTGTCTTATTAATATAATAAAATAAAAGGGGGGCAGTCACTAAGCACAGCTGAGTCATATAGAAGGAAAGTTGTATTTAACTGAGGGCTCCTCAGCTCTGATGAACATCTCTTGATCTGCACACTTGGAAGCAAGACACAAGGCAAATTCAGTTGCCTTACATCAATATTTGCAAAGGCGTGGTCCACAGACACCAACATACAAATCGCCTTAATGGCTTATCCAAAAATGCAGGGCGAAGTTTTCATACAAAGGAGCAGAATCTAGAAAGTGGAATAATTCAGCTACGAATTTTATTTTTTTTAATTTTTATTTTTTAAAAGATTTATTTATGATAGAGATAAAGAGAGAGAGAGAGAGAGAGGCAGAAACAGGAGGAGGGAGAAGCAGGCTCCATGCCGGGAGCCTGACGCGGGACTCAATCCCGGGACTCCAGGATCACGCCCTGGGCCAAAGGCAGGTGCTAAACCGCTGAGCCACCTAGGGATCCCCGGCTATGAATTTTAAAAAGAAAAGTCCCTGGGATTTCACAGAAAAGATGGAGAGTTATATGACTTTCATAAGCTAGAATTCCCAAAGTGGGAGCAGAGTGCTATGTCAAGCCTAGATCTCAAGGAACACAAACATCCCAGCTAAGCTCAAGGTGTGCACTACATCGCCTACACTGGGAGGTAAGTCTGTAGCAGCTATCACTTTTATAGTACACTCCTAGTTGGCATGCCGTACACTTAGATAGGTGCTAGATATATATATGCCTGAGCTGTGGGACTTGACAAACAGTTCAAGAAGAGTGTAAGATAATAGAGAATTGGTCTAAATACAAGCCACACAGAATCCCAACATCTTGAAAAAGAAAGAAAGAAGAAACATACTCTCAGGCAATTGATTCAATTTTGGAAATTAGTATCTCAGCTTTAAAAAGTCATGCACAGAATATCAATACATATGATATATATTTATAGATATATAGATATTGACATATATATATAATCAGCTTTTATATCTTGACCTATATCTGTATCTACATATGTATATCTATCCCCAGAGAACAGAATAGGTTAAATTGATCTACTAGAATACTTAAAAGTCGTTTCCCATAAATTTATAGGTACCATCTTTGATGACTGTGACCCATTTTTCAGTAAGCATTATAATCTGGAAATGCTTATTCATCCATAAATTTAGAGGTCAACAATTTACTATTGGATACTTTGACTTTAGCAGGTATCTCAAACTGCCATCCAATATATGGCATATATGAGACATAGTCTCATAGTGAACTATAGTCTGATGTTGTAAAGTCTAGGCTACACTCCACATGTGGTAGGATATTGCCCCTGGTCAATTTCAGAATTTACGTCTTGGTCAAGTGCCCTGGACTGCTGACACATTGAAGGAGTTGAGCTTTCCATTGGTCAGAGCTGGGTAGTGTTGCCACAGACATGCTCCAGCTGTCCAGTACACACTGCAGGCTTCCCGGCATGACCAGATGAGCCAAATTCAAAATAAAGAACTTCCTTTGAAGTTCCATAATACCCTCCCCTCCCCATCACCTATAATCTAAAAGGATAACATCAAACCACTGGTTTTAGTCTCCAATACTGTTTGTGTATCAATCATACCTTCATCTCTACTCCACAGATTTGTTTGTCATGTTAGCGCCCCAACTCTTTTAATTCTGGACAAAAGGCATAGGAATATAATTGAATTTTGTTATTAAAATTCTTGAAACTGCCTCAGTAGACACAAGAGACATGTGGTCATAGTTCCCTAAACCTTCCTTCAAGGACACATCACTATCAATATCAAGATGATATCAACATGTTTATAAACAATTCAACTTTCCCAGTTTATGTTTACTTTTGATTAACCCACCTATAATGAAAAGAGCTTCTGAGTTATCAAGAAGACAGGATTCGGTACTCAGAAAGTTCACTCTGGAGCTCATCCAAAACGGTGGGGAGAACTTCTGATTCCTCAGAACTTCTTTTCAGGCAGAACCCAAGTCTGACACCAAGACCTTCACTGAAGAGCGGGGAGTATGCACTCCAGTTTTCCTGTGATCAGCTCTTGTAAGCCCTTGGAGTGACATAATTCATGGCACCTGATCTTTGTGACCATATTCATGCATACTCAGCCATCTGTCACTGGAGGGCTGTTCATTTGTTCAACTGGCTATTCCTTGCTCTAAGATAGTCCAAACATTGTAGCACACATTGGAGTTGCAGATAAGAACCAACATCACAAGGTATTATGTACTACAACACATGAATTCACACTATATAACTTTCATTTTGCCTAAGTATAAAAGGTAAAGTCAAGCTGGGTGCTAAAGGACAGATGATGGAACCTAGTGGAAGCTCAAGGCCCAGCATGTGCAAAGGACTAGAGACACACGGTGTCACTATAGGGCACCAAAAGAGGAAGAGGAAAAAGGAGGGATGATGAAACATTACATTGGAAGACAGTATGACCCAAATGCTAAGGACATCAAGTGCTAGGTTAAGCAATTTGGGCTTCACTTGAAAATGATGAGGATATAGTGAAGGCTTTTGAATTAGGGAGAATCATGACCCAATGGGAGTTTTAAAAAGATAACACTGATCTCCCTGAAGGGTATGGGTAAATTGGAGAAGTGTGGAATTTGAGCTAAGAAAATCTGTTATGGGATTTTATTTAAACAGACAAGGAGAGAGGCTATGACATGATTTGGCTTTGAAAAATATGTGTGGGGATCCCTGGGTGGCACAGCGGTTTAGCGCCTGCCTTTGGCCCAGGGCGCGATCCTGGAAACCTGGGATCAAATCCCACGTCGGGCTCCCGGTGCATGGAGCCTGCTTCTCCCTCTGCCTATGTCTCTGCCTCTCTCTCTCTCTCTGTGTGACTATCATAAATAAATAAAAATTTAAAAAAAAGAAAAATACGTATGAAGTAACTGAATTTGTGTGTGTGTGTGTGTGTGTGTGTGTGTGTGTGTGAAAGAGAAACACAGAGAAGACAAAGATTCTAAAGATTCGATGTTTGTGATATTATTAAACTAAAAATATATGGTCCAAAGAAGCAATGATGAGTAGAAATGGAGTGGACACTGGGTATGGAGCCTTGGTAGTCCTGTTGATGCCACAAGAATGAGATTGGCTCTGGAAATGGAGGGGAGGATCGTGGACAGAAGGCTGAACATCATAAACATGAAGGGGCACAGCCCTGGGAGGAAACAGTCAGAGAAGGAGCAGGCAACTCAGGAGAGCAGAGCAGTAGAGACCAAGGGAGGAGGAAGGAGAAACAATGGGAAATGCCTCCAGGGTCACCACCATAGGGCACTGCCTCCTGTACACCAACAGTGACATTTATTTCACTTTGGGTGATGACTCTGAATGTCCCAGAGGCAGAGAAGAAACAACTTTTTTTTTTTTTAAACAAATATGTCAAACACAGCACGAAGGTTTTACAAACAGTAACCCTAAGTGGTAAGAACTACTTTCCTATTATCCCTACTAACCCTACAGATGAACAAACTGAAACATTAAATACCTCCCACACATGAAATTGTAGTTGATCACGAATCAGAGCAAGATGCAATCTCAGTCTTGGTGTTGTGTTCTTTCCATAATGCCACACTGCCCTCTTGGGTTTTCTAGGGCAGGTATCCACCTGGGCACCCCCTGGGCATTCTGGAGAACAGGGTATGGGAGCAAAGAGGAGGATCAGGACCCTTTGAGGAAGCATGCACTCCCCCTAAAATAAATGTCTGGCTGCAGGGTGGCAGCACTTCTAGGTGCCACCCAGAACCCAGCTCCAAACAGGTTCTCAGCTGTGGCATCCCTGTGAGAGGGAGGGAAGGTCCCTACCACCTTTCTAATGTTGAAAGACATAAAGTCAGGGACATGCTTCAACCATGATAACCAACTGTCCTGTGTGCCCAGGACACAGGAATCAGGACAGTCCAGGAGGATCAGTTTTTCTGAGCCAGTGGTGAGCCCAGGTAACTATAAGAACCGGAGTCCAAGGCTGATGGGAAGTTGGATCCCACACATTATCTGGACATAGGCAGGGGGAGCCCAGATCCTTTGGGGGCAACAGGTCTTCTTCATTTGAAGGGGTCTTGATTCTGGACTCTCCCAAGGCTAAGCAAGAACCCTTCGGGAATTTCCTGGGGCAAATGCCTGGAGCTAACAGCCATCTCAGCAGTAAAGATGGGAGAACAAGATGGCCTTTGTCATTTTTAGCAGCCTCCTTATGACTCCCTGTCCTGTGTAGGTAACCACAGGCTGGGGGCAACAGGAGCATTTCTGCTCTATGTCCCTTCATACAGGCCTTTTGCACCCTACTTTCCACTGGTCCCCACCTCTCTGCTGCTTCAGCCAGTGTAGACCATCACCATCACCCACATTCATTCCATTGGCCGCACTACCCATTCTTAGGCTTTTCCTTCCCAATGTGCTCTCCACTCCCCCAAAGTAACCAGTAATAAGAAGCAAGATTGGCTCCATGTAATGTGTAACAATGTAACATGTTGGTTTGTAAAGAAGGTGGATCCCCACTCATCCATCTCCCCATGTGAAGGAAATGACTCAGCATAAAACACTATGGCTCCCTGAATCACGGCTCATTTCCATTCTAACCCATGACCCGATTTTTCCTTCTTCCCCTCCTCCCTGTCGCCATCTCTGTCCTAGTCTTGAGAAGGAGACCTGCCACCAGGTGGGACTCACAAGGAGCTGCTTCTAAGAACAGGCCAGTCTCTCGGCTGAATTTCTATGGACCATTAATTTCCCTGGGACTGGCTGATACAGAAAGGGCCCAAATCTAAAAGGTGAGCAGGAAGGAGGACAGGGAGAAGAGAAAGATTAAGGAGCACTAACATGGACCTCATGCTTTCCTAAATTTCTCCAAAGTGAGCCACATCTAGCAGTTTGAAAGGAGAACACCTTGTCTCCTGGCCACTCACTGCCTGCCCCTCACTCCCTGCCCAGCACCCTGCAGCTGGGGAAGGCAGGGGAGTGGGCAGTCTCCTCTCTGCAGGGTATAATCTGGGAAAGGGACGGAGGGCAGCCCTCTCTCGACACAGGCGGTTCATCCAGGCCTCACTCTCCCAGTGCTTATTCTTCTTTCTGACCCCACAGAGGAAAAAAAATCAATTTTAAAATACCAATTAAAAACCCCTTCTCCCAGTGCGTATTTGGTTACAGTAGTCTACATCATGCTTCCCTCCTTACAGATGTGTAATTGCCCTGAAAGCAGAGTTGTCCAGAAGTGAAATATTAAATAATTCAAACCTAAAATGTTCCAGAGGTAGAGCAAAGAGAGCTGGGTACGTGTAAGTAACATACTATGTAGAACCGGGAAACACACACACACACGCACTCACAGCATGTGCAGTGCACTTTTGTGACTGCTAAAACTATAACATCTGGAATGCCATTCTGGAAAACTTCCAGATGTTTTCCATGAGGAACACTTTGTAAAAATTGTTAGCCTTCTAGGCATTTGTGAATTTTGTAAGGAGAGTACACTCCCAGGCCCACATAGGAGCATATATGGGATTATAAAGTGCTAAATGCTTTTCACAACTGTATAAGCAATAATGCGCTTTGGGTAAATATTCAGGGAAAATTATTTTTACAGACTGAGCAAATGGATATGTTCCAATCTGCAATTAGATTTGTATTTCAGAGAAATCAAGGAATGCAGGACAGCTCGTCTTAAGGCAGCCTGCCTGGGAGCCAAAGCTCCTAACCTGGGCAACATCACACATCCTGGTCATTAATTTCCTCGTTTGTAGTCATTCCAACACTGGAAGAGGCTAACGTAGTTTCATAGCTTGTTATATTTATCTTCCTTCCCGAGGATTTTTATATTGCATTTTATAAATCCGGCTTCAATTTATGTGTAAGCCCCATAATCATTAGCTTAATGTAGAAAGAAAGAAAGAAAGAAAGAAAGAAAGAAAGCAAGCAAGCAAGCAAGCAGGCTTGGGAAGAAAAAAAAAAAAAACACTCCAACAACAATGCCTGGGCAGCCCTTGGAAGAATTGTTAGTTTTTAAAATGCATAATATATAAACATCTTAAAGGAATACCCAGAGTCTCTTTTGAAATCAGAAATTATGTGAAGCAAGGAAAGAATCATAAAAGCTTATTGATTTCCCGAACCCACTGAGTAAAAGTATTTTTAAACCATGATTCACATAAGGGATACATTTGACACATCAAGAGAAGCTGGAAACCAGGCTCCATGCAGCCACATCAGATATTGCTCTGAGCCGAGTTTGTTTACCATTACAAAGTGAAAAGAAATTTGCTTTTCCTCCCCTGCTCCCTTTCCCCTGAGAATGGTGATTTTTATTGATTTTTGTCCGTAATATATATATATGTAAAGTAGTCAAAGTTAAAACGTCTATGATAAACTAATCAGAAGCCCTGGCATTTCCATTCCACACATTGCTGCTGTTCTTTCTATGCGGGGCTTGGCCTCAAACCCAGAGAGAGCCAGAGCTCCTGAGGCCTTTTTGTTTTGAGGTTCTAAGGCTTTCCACTTCCCTGAAAGAATCCTTCAACTGGGATCTGCAAGATACTCCCAGGAAAGATCTGGCAAGACAGAGCCTTCTCGGTAAACAGGTGAGGCGTCTGATCTGGAGGCCATGCTGGTCCCAGAGGAGACAGGCCCAGAAGGCCATTGGGGGACTGTGGGGAGCTCAGCAAGGGATGGCAGGCTTTGTCTCCATCTGAACTCATCCTCATCATCTTCCAGGCATGTCTACCACCAGGGCTTTTTTGGGGTAAGAGTAAGTCAATGGTCAAACAGATGCATAGCCCAGCAAGGCAGAAGAAAGCATGAGCATCTTCCATTTTTTTATTCCCTTGAGTCGTGGTAAGCCAGCGCTGGGATCTCAGCGTCTCCCTGGGACTCCTTCATTTCTTTTGACCATTGAAACTCAGAGGAGAAAGAGACATGCTGCCACTGTTGTGGCCCTCCCAGCGCACCAGTGACCGGCATCTCCTCAGGGAGTTGGTTTCAAAACACTATGCTTAGCACCAGTGACCCTAAGTTCTTGGTTGCTAATACATGAAAAGAATAGAAAGCTAAGGAGCTCCCAATTCTACCCAGGGCTGCTTCAAAGACAAAGGGAAAGAAAAGAGAAATGGGAAAATGCCCAACGAATCAGAAAATATCGCAAGGTCAACCCACCTGGTATAAATCAGTGTGCACAGTTCCAGAGGATCGCATGGAAACCTCACGCTCACGTGTAATTTGCCCATCCCGAAGTATTTTTCCTAGTAGTGCCAAATGCCATAATGCTCTCTGTCAGTGATTTGAAATTATTCTATAAGCTACATATCGGGTACACTATTGTTAATGAAATGCACACAAGATGATGAACAACTTCCTTTTCCTGCTGGAGCCCCAGCTGCAACCAGTGCCTGGATCCTTCGTGCTGTAAATCAGCCCTTTGTACTCCAGGAGGATTCAATGAGCTGCAGGTGTGGGCTTGTGGAAGGCCGCCTGGGATTAGGTAGCAGCATTTGATATGAGATCCCAAACAGCACTGGCAATCTACACGCCACATGCGGCCACAGGCTTTGGAGAAAGCAAAGGAAAAACGCTGATGAAATGTGGCACGGGACCATGGAATGCAATGTCAAACTTTCACATCTGCAGGAAAAGAAAGAGAGTTCCTAATTTTACAGTGATGATGTCATTGAGAATTCATGACAGTGGAAATGATGGGCCAAGGTTTGCAAACTTAACCACTTAGGAGGTTGCTCACCGAAGGTTGAGCTTTTCAAGGGACAGTGCAGGTTTAAATATAACGCTGATTTGCCTTCCTGGCCTGAGGCATCACTAGTGTGTGTGGGTGGATGCACGCAATGTGGGTGCACACACATTTGCACTTAGGCACTGGAGAGAGAAGGGACAGGGAAAGAAGTTTTATTTGAGAGGTCATGCTTTGCACCGGCATATAAAGCTGATGCTTTGTACGCCAAATGTGTCCTTAGAAATATACTGTCTCTGTGTGATTCAGCGCAAAACATTGCTAGCTGTCCTTAACAACAATATATCTTTTAAAGATGGATTTCAGACACCCTAAAAATTCACCAGCCAAGAAAAACTATCATAATTGTTCACTCTCTCCTTAACGTTAACTACTGAAACGCTCTTCTTTTTAAATATTTTCTTCTTACTTGGGGCTGAAGAGACATGCAAACAAGTCTGGTTTTGTGATTAGCATGCTGATAAAATATATATTGAAGAAAACATATCTTTAATTTTTTAAGAGTCTGTTTTTCATTAGCTTATCTTGATAGTTTAAGTTAATCATTATTTTCAACCATATATGATTTAGATATTATGTCATTAATTCATGTATAGTCCATCTGAGTAATGATTGTGGTTTTCTACTTTACAAATTCATCTACTTCACCAAGAAACCAACAGAGTCAAATTCCATGCAACATCTGGTTTCCATTGAATGTAATTGCCATTTGCAGAGTTATAATCATGTGTTATTGTAAGGACCACGGTGTCAATCACTTCCCTAATGGGGAAAATTCAATGCCTAAATACCTGGGAGAACAAGAAGCTGACTTAAACAGGTGCATTCAGACACTGGGTTTTAAGTAGAATTCTAGCCTACCCATTTAAATAAATCATTTTAAGGAGAAACAATATTCTTTCCATCCCCTGTAGCAAGGGAAAGTATAACACCCAGGGCCTCAATCACCCATGCTCAGTTCCAGTACTACATCACGTTTAATCTTTTTTAAAATGTACAAATATGTCCATATCATACCAATTTCTTATGTTGCCTACACTGGTAGGAGCCCCTGAAGGCCAGGCAGGAATTCTGAAGACTTTCTGGGGGAAGAGTACATCTTCTGATTCTTCCTGCCTTACATGAACTCAGTCATCTCTTTTATAATGAAAAGAGGCTAAGCTTGATGTAAAGAAAATATTAAGCTGCTCAAAACTACCAAGGTCATTATATCCTTTCTAGCCCAAGGGGTTTTTGTGGGGATAATCACATAAGAGGTTAAAAAAATCATGAGGCACTGTGTTCTAGCGTGCAATATGTAAGCATTTTATGGCAAAAAAAAAAAAAAATAGTGAACCACATTTCCCTGACCTCAATTCCTATTGTGTTTACAAGCCAAGCCTCGTTAGAACTGGTAAACGTTTGGCCATTCATTCAGAAAACATTTCCGAAGGCAAAAATAACATGCCAGGAATTGCCCCGGACATTCAGGATGCAAAGATGAATCAAGACAGAATCCAGAGGGTGAGAGCGTAAGTAATTACAGCATGAAACATGCAGGCCCATGTATTATAACAAGCAGAGAATGGCCATTTTATCCCACCTGGCTGAGGAGGATCAGTGAGTCCAAGAAGGCTTCCTGGAGGAAGTGACAGCTGAGCTGAGTCTTAAAGGGTAAGGAGGAGTAGGAGGCTTTCTGTACATTGGCTGTAAGAACATAAAGACACGTCATTTTAGTCTCTGCTACTAAAATGTTTATGGGACTAAACTTCATGATTCAATAGAAACACTATAAAAAGGTAATTTACAACCCCTTTCAATTCATTCATTCACATACTTATACATAGGCTATTTACTATTCTATTCACTGAACTAATATTCCTCATGTATGAGGACTTAGGAAGCATGACAGAGGAGCAATTCTCCAGAAGTAGTTTCTATTATCTTTGGCATTACCATTACTTTAATATCATCTTATATTTGAGAAACACTGCAACCCACAAAAGACTTACAAATACATCTTATTTTCCCATTATAATAGAGTAAAAAGTGTAAATAACAGATGAACTCCATTGCAATTCACAGATCTTAGGAGGTCATGGTGAAGAAAGGCCTAGAACTCAAGTCTTTAACCTCCATCCTAAGACTGATTAGCTTAAAACGTGGAGCCTCCCCTCCACGAGGAGGTGGAAAGGGAAACTGTAGCACCTCACCCTTGGTGATATTCACCATAGCTGAATGGATGAATACATTGTTAGCTCTTAATTAGACATGCAAATGGAGAAGACTTGTATGAAGAAACTTCAAACTAGAGTAGTCAACGAGCACCATTTATCCTGGGCTCTATCGTGCATTTCCGGATCATGTCGGCAACACAGTTATTCTCATACTTTTCTTTCTTTTCAAGCAATGGGTAGAGGGGTTCCATATCCCCCTGTGGCATTTCCAGGCTCACAGCTGGTGAGATAACCCAGAAATGCTTGAAAGGATGGCCAGATGAGGTAGGCTACAATGGATGAGTAGTGATTAAAAATAAAACAGGAAAAAATAAATAAATAAAACAGGATAATTAATAAGTAGCAATGTCGGGGCACCTGGGTCACTTGGTTGAATGGCCAATTCTTGGTTTCAGCTCAGATCATGATCTCAAGGTCATGGGATCAAGCCCTGCATCAGGCTCTGCACTCTGCAGAGTCTGCTTGAGGATTCGGTCTTTCCCGCTCATCCCATATTCTCCCTCCATTTTCTCTCTCTGTCAAATAAATAAATCTTAAAAAAAAAAAGGTAGCAATGTCAATAAAATAAAATAACTTCCGAAACAGGAAGGTAAGGAGAGCCAGTGTAAGTAAGTAGCACTGGATCAGGACCAAGTTCTAGCCCGTGGGTTGTTTACCCCTATGACCCCTATGAGCCCCTAGGGTGACCATCTACTCGGTAGGGAGCACAGCCCCTATCCCCCACCCACCCCAAATGTTTGTTGCAAGAATCGAGACAAATATCTAATACAAAGATGTGCAAATTATAAATAGTGAGCAAATGCAGGGAAGGTATCATGATCCCTGACAAATTGAGAGGTGCTTCCCTTTCCACCCGAGGCTACCGAGATTGGTTTATAGTAATAACATCTGTCCAGCTGAGGCCCCCTGAAGATCATAAGACCCACGGAGGCAGGAATCCGGTTTCTAACTTCTCTGAAATGCAGAGGAAGGCTGTTCTCAGAAAACTGCTCTGTTACTTTTTTGGTTTTAGTTTTTAGTTGAGTTGTTTTGTTTGTTTGCTTAGGAGACAGATGATGAGTGAATTCCAAGGGACTTGGAGGCTCCTTGCAAATAGAGTCCACAGCTCCAGAATGCCCAGGTGCTGGCTATAACTCGCACAGTTGCTCGCTGGGACAGAGCACATGACATTCCTCTGACATTGTATACTGAGGCCTCTCAGAAGGCAGCTAGCAGGAGGCTTTTCAGCCTCGGGATTAGCAACCGGCCACGTCTTTTTTGGAATCAGGTTTAAGGAACCAGTCAGTAATTGCTGGGAGAATTCATGCTCACATACACATGCACATGACAACAGGGGACAAAAGGTAACGAAGCAGATGATGGAAGGTCCCTTGAAGGTACTTTGTTCCTGGAAATCTCTCACTCACAGAGTATTAAAGGCAAAGGGACAGATAGTGTGATACTGGTGTCACCTGCAGGAAAGAATCTCCTCCAGGATTAGCTGTCAGAAGAGCTGGGATCAGCCCCAGGTCATGCCAATTATCTGTTGGGGACTTATATCTCTTGCCCTTTTTTGGTCTCAGCATGGGGGCAATGTTTGTTGCTGTTATACTTTATGGGATAATTGTAAAAGTTAAATATGAAAATGATTCATAAACTCCAAAGTATCATGTTCCTATGGCCAGTAGGTCAACAAATGTGGATATACCATGTACCCTATAACCAAATTATTAGTAATTATAGGTGGCTCTATATATTATATTGTAAGAGCTGACATTTATTGCACACTTGCCATGTGCTTTCACCATTCTAAGCCTGTCATGGGTTTTCATTCATTTAATCCTCACAACCAACCAATGTAGGCACCAGTATTGTCTTGTATTTTTCAGGTTCAGATTGCTTAAGTAAAAAGCAGCATAGCTCACAAACAGTACAGCCAGATTTGGCCCCAGGAAACCTGCCTCCAAGCCCGTGTCCCTAACCACTACACTATATGGCTTCTCAAACATGCAGGAATATACACACATACACATGTATATTAAACTCTTTGTCTTGAAACAACTTCAGACTAACCGCAATGCTGCAAGAATAGTACAAAAAATTTCCAGAATTTTTTTCACCTAGATTCCCCAAATGTTAACACTTTAGCATATTTGCTTTACCATTCTCCCTCCCCACAAAAATACATACACATATTTACATTTTTCTAAACCCTTTGAGAGTTAAGTTACAGACACGAGGCCCCTTAAGTGTCTAAATATCTCTGTACATTTCCTATAAACAAGGACATTCCCTTATACAACCACAATATAATTATTACAATCAGAAATTAACAGCGATACAGTATCATTACCTAATCCACGGATCACACTCACATTTGGCTAATTATCTCAGTAGCATTCTTTATAGCAAGAGTTTGTGGGTTGTTCCTTTTTTTAAATTTTTTTTTCCGAGATCCCATCCAGGATCACGTGTTGCCTGACCTTAACATTTTTGAAGGCAACCAAGTTTGGTCTTTTCTGGGTTTTCCTCTGATGAAATTCAGGTTATGCATTTTTGGCCAACGTACCACAGAAGTGATGATGTGCCCTTCTCGGTGCATCAGGCCAGGAAGCATATGATATCTATTTGTCCCATTACTGGCGATGTAAAAACACATAGATTTTTAAACCATACTCCTTGTTTCCCGTGTAACATGTCTCCCCAGCTGCCCAGGGAGCTCCCTAAGGCCAGGGCAGGGCCTGATTCGGGTGTAGATCCTTTACCACACCCTGCACAGGCTGTGTACTCAGTCTGTGCTCAGCAAACTCTTGCTCTGTGTTCTCATTTCTGACTCAGTTTCTTTCAAAATCACTCCCTATAATGACAGTCAAGGACTAACCTGTTTCCACCTTCATTCATCCTACAGGTGGAATGCCTGCTCAATTTGGGGAATACCATTTCCATGTCAGGCTGCTGGGGGTATAGGGATAAACAAAACACAGCCCTGTGGTCCTCAGGAGATGGCACTGTCATGCTACCCACCCAGCAGAGAGGCAATGACATAGTCCTCCTTCCTCCACCAGCGAGATCTCTCATCCATCTCATCCACCTCCACACTCAACAGCTTAGTTCCCAGCAATCAGGGTCCAGATATCATGTCATGAATCATGCACTGTCAAGTGTCAGAAGTTTCTAGTAAGTTAATGCATTTTCTTCCTGATTGCATGTTGGGTTATGATCAACAGTTTTCCAGAAATAAGACCTTAACCAAAGGAGGCATTCTTGTGGTGAGAAGGCCAGGAGGGAGGAAGGTTTCTGGGCAGAAGTGCCACTCAGGACACCCCATGCCTCATACCACAGGGGGTGTCCCCTGCCCCATTGTTCTGTGAGGATGACCCCTATAAAGAACTCAGCCCCCATTCACCCCATGGGATACAGTGGTCCCAGCCCAGATATCATCCTTGTACTCTCCAAGAAATGGTTGAATAAGGCAGAAAGGAAAGAAATGAAACTGACACAGTCTTTATAGCACCCCAAATGGCTCTGATCTGTTCCTCTGGCCTAATTAGAAATGCAGAATCAAATCATCTATTCATTTATTGAAAAGCTGGCCCTGTGAGGTGCCACCCTCAAGGTGATCTGGGGAGAATGCTAGAAAAACAAGCCCTTGCCCTCTAGGAGCCAGCCAGCACATGTAATGGGCGTCCAGCAAACCTGTCAACATGTCACCACCTGCTGATATGTCGTAATAGCCTTTGACAACTGCACGTGTTACCGTCCACTCAGAGCCAGTGATTAAAGAGAAAAAGCAACACAAACTGCTGCTTTCAAAGAAAGTGGTCTTACTCTCTGGGGACGGGGTACATGCTGAGCCCACGGTGGCAGTGCAGACAGACAGGAGGCTGGCGGAGCAGGGTTAAGAACACAGGCTCTGGAGGTCAGGGGTCTGGGCCACAGTGCCAGCTCTAACACTTGCAAGCTGGGGACCTCAGACAAATTATTTAACAGAGCTAGCTAAACCACCTCACCTGTAAAACTGGAATCTTAACAAAACCTTTCTCATAGTGTTCTGAGAACTACACGAGATAATTCTCTCAGTTGGCTGGCTGTGCTACCAGGGAGATAACAAACCCTCCCGGACTGAGGCAGTATTCCAATGCTTTAGGCTTTCTGGAGCTGGAGGCTCAATACGGTGTGTCTCTACCCCCATCTCTAAACGGGCCCTGAATTTCTATACAACACGGCAGCGAGGAGCAATCATCTGTGAAAACCTATTGATGTGTTTTTACAGAAGCCTATCAAAACCTGAATATCTAGAATATTCTAGATATCTGCAGACATTTGAAATTTCTATAGCAAATGTGGGGGAGGGGGCAATGCTCCCTGATGTCAAAGGTCACCAAGCCTTTGCAGGTTTACATTTTTATGCTGTTGTTTCTCTAAATCTCTTCATATTTATTTATCTTTTGTTTTGCCAAAATTTCTTGACTTTTCAGTTAACTTTTTAAACTGCTTTTGTCTCTTCTCTCTTTTTATTTTTAAGTGTTCCAACATTACGTTTCTTATCATTCTAAATGTAAAGTCTGTCTTCCTTCTATTCACTTGATTCTTTCAGCCTTTAGTTTCTAAAATTTCTGGTTTTTATCATTTGTCTTGTGGTTTTGTCTCCATTAAACATTTTAATGTTGGCGTTGGCTGAGAACGTCAGGCAGAAATCTTCCCTCTTTTGGGGGTGGGTGTGGGGGTGTGGGGGTCATAGTCATGGGGCAACATATTCCGGAGTGATTCAGTACTGTCATCCCATCTGCTCCTATACAGCTGTTCCTCTGGAGCCTCTCAAATGGACTCCCAGCAATTTTTTAAAAAGATTTTTAAATTATTTATTCATGAGAGACACACAGAGAGAAGCAGAGACATAGGCAGAGGGAGAGACAGGCTCCCTGCAGGGAGCTTGATGCAGGATTCCGTCCCAGGACCCTGGGATCACGACCTGAGCCAAAGGCAGATGCTCAACCAGTGAGCCACCCGGGCACTCCAACTCCCAGCAATTTTTAAGTCACTCCTAAAAAGTCATAATCTAAGTAATGTGTGAAATCTTCAAGTTTCAATTCCTTCTTCAGGACAATAGTGCATCTACTCTTGCATTCATCGCACGCAGCTCATTCCTCTCACATTAGAGGAAGGTCATGGCCTAGCCTGGGGTCACCCCTAGCCAACCCTGGGAAATCCAGCAAGCCAGGTGAGCAGTGAGCTACCCACCATGCAGGAGGGGTGAGACACAAGTCCTGGCCACCAGACCCAAACACCCCAATCACAGGGCCCTCGCTGCTCTGGAAAGTTCTGGCACAGCCTGAAACCCCAGATAATACACTTGCCTGGAGGAAGGCCATTCTGACTCACTGACTGGAGTTTACAACTTTGCCTCCATCTCAAAATAGAAACGCCAATTCCAGTATGGAGCACAACCAGGCAGGGAGGGATACGCCTTGTCTACATCACCACTTGCAGCATCCGAATGATTGCTCTTGGTAGCCAACGCAATTGTAAGAATTCTTTTAATTTGAATTAAAGTATTCAGACTAAATACTTTAAGCCTTAAAGTAGGCTTTCAATACCCTCCCGTATTCCCTATTGCACATAATCCTCATATGGGAGGAATGAACTCAAACGATTAATAGACCCAAGGACCCATGGTAAGTGGCCGATTCAGAACTGGAAGCCAGGTGTCCTGCCCTCTTTGCAGCGCTCTTCCCCTGTGTCAGAATACCTCCTACTGTTACCCAGCAAGAGCCTCCACCCCAACAGAGGAATGCCTCTGCCTGCACAGCATCATCTCAAGGGCCACAGCCACCTGGTGGCTGGGTCCTGACATCATTTTCTGCCTTAGGAGAGATCAGGAGGCATTCTCAGGGGCAATTGACTAAGGGGATAAAGGGACGTAACCCTAGGGTGATAGGGAGCTATCTTGAGGAGAAGCCAGCCTGGGAATATGAAGCCAAATAGTGCCCTTCTGCCCACCAAAGTCTCCCCACCAAGTTCTACCCATCAGAACGTGACTCCTGTTGCTGAGCCGACCACATCACCAGCCACGGCTTTTATATTTCAGTGGACTTAATTTTCCAAACTTGGACTTTAAACAATGTATCTATGTCCGGTATGTGGGCCAGAACTTCGCCTGGGGGCTCCAGGTCACTGAACATGTAGAACATTGATTGAAACATTTTGTGGAACAAACAAATTAACTTCCTGAATGGAAAATACAACCTTGCCTATTACCGAAGAGTAAAAATCCCAAATGTAAGATTTATCTCTAATAGTCTATCGGGAAAAAAAATCTGAACTCAATACCCCTTTGCCTATTGAATAACACTAATCCTGGGCAATCCCTCTTCGGTAACCCTGCTTGTCTGCAGTCTGACTCAAGCTTGTTAAAACTAACCCATTTTTCTTCTACGAAAGATGTAATCAGTAGTAAGGAAACGAACTTCGAGGATCCTGCTAATCAATCTACGTTCCCTAAATGAAAACACTCCCCAATTGGTAATTAGTTTCCAATGGTGAAGTAATTAAATATTTCACTCCGAATTCCCTCCGCTCTGCATCTGGGGCTTTGTGAACGTTGCATTTTCCAAGACCCTGTGTGCAATCTTGTTTTATTTATGGCTCAGCCTTTAGAAGCTTTCTGAAACTCTATCGAAACCACACAAAGGCAAGGGGAAACCTGACAAGTGTTGAACTTGATTATTACACTCAGTCAGGCCAGGTAAAGCAGAGACACCTGATCTGCCCTTGGCCCAGCGTTATCAAGAAACCGTGATTACATAGTTCAGGACAGTTTTAGGAGTTCAAGATAGAAAAGTGGAAGCCAAATGTTTTCTTATTTAACCTTGATGAGGAGCTTTGGGGAATGAGAGATGAGCTTGAGTTTTCCAAACAGATGTCTGTCTCGTTTCAATCCCACCCTCCTGGCTCCTCGCCTGGTCTTCTGTTACTGAGATGCAGCATCAGATCCCATGCAGGAGTGAAAAATGCCAAGGCCATATCAACCAAAAAGTGCACTTTTAGTTACTTGACCAAGGTGGAGTGAGACGTGTCACTAAAATCCATTTCTTTTTTTTTTTTTTTTTTAAGATTATTTAAGAGAGAGAGAGAAAAAGAGAGGAAGAGAGCCAGGGGGAGGGCCAGAGGCAGAGAAGGTCTCAAACAGATTCCCCACTGAGCACAGAGCCTGATGCAGGGCTCAATCTCACAACCCCAAGATTATGACCTGAGCCGAAGCAGAGTCACATGTCTAACCAACTGTGCCACCCAGGCACCCCTAAAACCCATTTCTTAAAATTTAACATTTAATCCAATAATTGGCTATTGCCAATATGCGTATGAGAAGTTGAAACCAGAAGTTTTTGTGAAGAAATGTTGAATCTTTCTCTTCATATGCAGGGTCAGCCGTCAACTGGTTATTATAAGGAGGTATGAGGGGATCTGGAATGGAGAGTATTCCCTGGCAGTGCTACTCTCAATCCTCAAGCCTCGAGGGCCAGCGCACTGGTCGTATGAAATCCCTGGTACTGTCTCAAGTTCACACTCCATCCACTTACCTCTGGAAAATTGCCATTAGCAACAGGTAATCATGTGCATTTTCAAGGTCTCCCCATCATGATTTAAACACTTCAAGTTTTATCATTCTCAATAGCAGCCACAATTTCCTACCCCTAAAGAATTCTCAGCTCAGCAAGGTGGAAGGAAGGAAGGAAGGACAGCCCTGGTTAAAGACATGCTCTTTCAGAAGGTCAGGGAGAATTTAAGTAACGTGCTTTGTCCCAGGGGAAATTCTCACCAGGTATAGAACAAATGAGAATGGGTGAAATAAGCAGCCCATCTCCATAAAGAAAATGACAGAATTTAAAGCCAGTAGCAAAAACTTAGTGGAAATAATCCTAGACTAGGTATCAGAAAGCCTTGATTTTAACCCTGGATCTAGCACCCAAGAGCCATATACCTTGACAGCTTCAAGGAGACTGTTTTTTGTTTTGTTTTGTTTTGTTTTTTTAAGGAGACTGGTTTTATATTCCCCAGGTCCTTCTCACACTGACATGCTGTATTTTCAGAAAAGCTCAGCTATTCCTAATCATAGGCAGGAATCATGGGCAGCATTTCCCCCCGAGCCCCATAACAGCCTATTGTTAAGGTACAGTTTAAAGAGTGTGTACCAAAGCACTTCCTCTTAATAGGAGGATGACCTACTGTGGGTCCCTTGACCTAGCAGATGCGGTTTTTTCGTCCACAAGATGTGAAAGCCTTATGAGATGTCCTTAGGATCAATGAGATGAAGAATGTGCAGACACTGTATAAATAGAAAAGACCAATACAAATACCTGTCTTTTCGGGATGAGCACTGGGTGTTTTTCTGTATGTTGGTAAATTGAACACCAATAAAAATTAATTAAAAAAAAAAACAAAAAAAAAACAAAAAAAAAATACCTGTCTTTTTTTTTTCCATCTCATTAAATGTAAATGTCACGAAACCCATTGTCCGCTAGCTAACTGCCTACCTAGCCAGTAAGCCTGGTATTAATGGCAGAAGACTGGGTGAACCCCAAGGCTTAATTTGGGGTGATCTTGTGTGCCATTGGAAGTATTATTTCTAAATGTGAGAGAAAACAAGCCTGGAGACAGGTCATATATTTCATTTGTAAGAGTAAGCATTTAAACTCTTAAAAATGTACACATTACCTCTAAAATCAAGGATAAAAAAGAAAAAAAAAAACCCTTCTATGATCAATCAGATGGGGAGTTTCAGAATATGGAATTTAACATATGCTTCCTGCAAAGGAATGTGGAGATCAGCAGGATTTAAAAATCCTTTAACAATTCATGATGAAATTTTATGGCATAATCTTCAAATTCTCCGAAAATTTTGTTCAAGGTCTTGAATTACATCAAATTTCCTTGAAATCTTTGTTTTGCTTTGCAAATGTTTACAAAAATAGTGATAGAAACCTTGCTGCTGGCTGTCATCAGAGATAATCAGTTTCCCTAATGGATTTCAGATATATTAATGGAAATGCTCCTGTACCCCCCAAAAAATAAAGGAGGAAGGAGCACTGCCCACTAAGCAGTAAGGCATTGTAACCTCCTGTGAAAAATGCACTAATGATAGTACCAGAATTAGTAGCAGCAGAAGCTGAAATAGGTACTGAATGAATACCTATTACCAGATCCTAGGCTAAGCATATATAAATGCTTAGTCCATCCTCATAACTCTAGGAGGCAGACACTGTTATTCATCATTTATAAGCCATCAAGATCCATATAGTTATGTAATTTGCTTAAAGTCACAAGGCTAACAAGTGGCAACACGTGGATTTGAACTCACATCAGTCTGATTCCAAAGCCAAGCCTCTTCATTGCTATACTCATCTATCTTCATATAAACCCATAAAGGCCTGTGCTCCAAAGTCTGCAGCTTAAGGCAGCCCAGGTGGCTCAGCAGTTTACTGCCGCCTTCATCCTAGGGTATGATCCTGGAGACTCGGGATCGAGTCCCACGTTGGGGTCCCTGCATGGAGCCTGCTTCTCCCTCTGCCTGTGTCTCTGCCTCTCTCTCTGTGTGTGTCTCTCATGAATAAATAAATTTTAGAAATCTAAAAAAGAAGAAATTACCAAAGTCTGATTCCTGGTAGGACTTCATAATAAATTCTTCATAATAAATTATTATGTTTTGATATTTTTAAAATAATATTTCTAAAACCAAGGAATACTGAATATAATTTTATTAAATCAATTTGTTAATAGTATTCATGAATTTATTATATATATTTATACCTTCTAGATATTAGTTTTTCAAGATTTTTTGTACATATGAGTGTGAGTACTATATGTATTTTGAAATCATTTTGGAGTTTCGGTCACTTAAGTAAATACAATTAATATCTAAATATTTTTATTTTGCTACCATATCCTTAATTTTAAGTGTTGTGCAACTTAAATGCAGATAATTTTCTAAAGCTCAAAATCTTATGGTAACTTTAATTACTTGATCTACAGATTTATTCCATTTTTACAGGCATTTGTTTTCTTACCATAAAGGACCACTCTCTGATTTAAGCTAGAAAATTAGAAGATTCATACATGATAAGCAGAGTAGTCTAAATACGTCACCAATTTGGCAATGTAATGAGGACTATCTCAAATTGGATTTGTCTGTCCACAAAATTCTTTAATCTAAATGTCTTCTTTGCTTAGAAAATGTATTAAATGGAGCAATGATGTCAACAAAAAGCTATGGCAGGCATCACTCCAAAGTACCTCTCTTACAAAGGAAAAGATTCGAACAGGCTCGTGCATCCATAAGTTCAGAATAATAAAGATCGAAATTCTTTCATGTGAGTGGTCATAGATTCATCAGCTAAGCTTAAGACTTTATGAGGTCAGTTAATAGGTGCAGGCACGATGCCTCACAGAATTGCAGAACTGGCCATCTTACACTAGTCTGAAAGATTATCAGCAGTCTAGGGCAAAAAGCGCAAAGAAATAGGAAAGTTTCTGCTTTTGAACGGCACTGTTAGGAAGTAGTCAACATGTCAAGTGACTCACATACTAATCTAAGAGATCATTAAACTTAAAAATGCTTTCATGCTAGCTTATGAATCTATAAATATTAGTAACTATGCTCAATTAATAACACTTGTTAGTATGACTGAGAAAGAAATAGTTGGAAAAACACTATTTGTTCGCAAAAAAGTTCCAAAATAAACTATTGGAGGCACAATATTTATAAAGTGCTAAAAGCCCACACGTGGTATGATATTGAAGGAATGCAGTCTGTTTGTGACCAGGGGTGTTGGCTGCAGTGAGAGGAAACTGGGACAACAAAACCTCTGCCTTTCTCATCATCATGGGGTGCAGCTAATGCTTTGCTCACAGAGAATTCTATCTAAACATGGAATTTCACACGAAACCATGTTATCAGGATGGCAATCCTAATTAAACCCATGTACCACAGTTACAATGAAGAACCTGGATCAGAATACAATTCTGTGTTGTTTTACAAAAAATTATCCTGGATACCTAAAGGGAGAGTTTTAAAGAAGTTGTAAGCCCATAAAGGAAGACCTGAAAAATTTGAGAGGGCAGAAGGGAGTGAAAGAGAGGAGCAAGTTCCACTTTGCTGATTTGCATAAGGGAAACTATTAGCTTCAGGAAATGGCTTAATTAATTGACACTTGAATCCACTTAATCTAAAATTGCTAAGTCTTTACCATAATAAATAAAATAAAAAATAAAAAAAATAAAATTGCTAAGCCCCCACAAAAATGCACCAAAGTGCACCCAGAAGGTTTATGCAAAAGGTCAAGGCAAAAATTCAACTTTGGAAAAGCAAAGTTAAAAACGCTTCACTGAACAAAATAAATGAAATAAATAAAATAAAATAATGCTTCACTGATAATATATAAATATTTTAGTTTGAATACAAAAGACAGAATCAGAGTTGAGTAGAGCAACAACTGAAAATTATCATTTTGAAATTTCTGTGAAAAAGTCAATGGGATTTGAAATTCAATTACATTATCATAAGAAATTTCAACATTGCATGTACTGCTGAAAAAAGAGAAACAGATTAGATGCAAAGAATGTATCACACCCTTGACATGTTAATTTAATCTTTAAAGAGGCTGAATCACCTGTATTCTAATTAGAGGAAAGAAAGTGTTTCTATCCACGGGAGGACAATAAACAAATATATAAGCTCTTCTGCCATTTTGTTATAATGCTGAGCAAGCATTATTTCTTTGAGAATGTGTGTGAACATCATTTATCTTAAATGGTGACTATCAAGGTTTTCAAGCAATCAGCATTAAAAAATATTGATGAGGATTTGTGTGCAGCCATTTCAAGCATAAAAAATATTCTTTTAAAAGTTATACTGGGTGATGAGCATTAAGGAGGGCATGTGATGTGATGAGCCCTGATGTTATACACAACTGATGAATTATTGCACACTAAACCTGAAACTGATGATGTACTATATGTTGACTAATTGAATTAAAAAAAATAAAGAAAATAAAAAGTTATGTTCAAAGAGGTTAAAAATGATAAATATATTTATGTTTTCCCTAGTGATTCATATATTAAAATTCTTGCCATACTTAATGTAATATAAAGATAATGTGGTGAATGTTTTCTCCAAACCCCACTAGATGCCTCTGATTCCTGTTTGAGTTATTGCATACACATATTTTCATTTCCTGAATGTTCCACATTGTGATGGTCAATTTTACGTGACAACTCAATTGTGCCATGGGGTACTCATTTAAATAGTTATTTCTGGGAGTCTGTGAGGGTGTTTCTGGATGAGATTAGCATTTGCATCAGTGGATGCAGTCAAGTCGACTGCTTTTTCCAATGTAGGTAGGTACTATCCAATCCCCTGCACACTTGAACAGACAAAAACAGGACAGCTGATATCTGTGTTAAACACTAATAAAGTTACAAACTTGAAGGAACACCTGAACACTCATGATATTTAGAAAGATAGAAGGTGGGTGTTCACATCCTGGCTTCACCCCATATTAGCTATGTGATCTTGTGCAAGTTCCTCTGCTGTGTGTGGCTATCTTTCCTCATTTGTAAAACATGGATAAAAATTACCCCTACCCTGTATTGTTGTTAGGAGAGTTAAACAATGTTTGTTACACCAAGTACTTGGAAATGCTTAAAAAATATTCTTCCCTCTTTCTCCTGGGCTAATAGTTTAACTTTCAATTATTGGATCATGAATTAACAAAAGGTGACGATCCCAACCACCTATTGTGGGAGCTGATCTCCTAATAACTGTACCCCAAGTCCACAAAGCTTGTCTTCCACATCACAGGCAACCTTGAAAGGACTTAGAACTTCATTCAGAAAAGCTGTAAGGCTAGAGGCACTGAGGAACACAACGGTCTCATGGCTGTTTATGATTGCATATCACCCTAGGACTTGAAATCCTAGGGAAAGGGTGATCTAGGATTCAGTGGTCCGCCCCAAAGCACCCCACAGGATTGACATAGCAGAGAAGAAAGCAGTGTCATGCAGGATCAGGCCTGGAGAGAATAACGCCCTTTATTCTCCAACACAATGAATCTCTAATATGATGGACAGATTAATATTATTAACTTTGGCAAATCCACAGCCCTCCGACCCCTTGAGGCTAGAGAAGGGACTTGTTGATTTGGAGAGTCTCCAAAAATAATTTCACGTGAGAAATCTCTCTCTTGGATGGTCCCCACAGAGGAAGCATGCTAAATTAGAAACCGTAATCTGGAGGGATCACGTAACGGCACTGATGCTCTCTTGTTGGTTGAAAGGTCAGCATGCCACGTCCGAAATGTGGACTCACTTGGGGGGCCAGAGCGAGCAGTAATGAAGTTTTGTCACGGGGAGACCATGTCTGAAGTAGGAAGATCGAAGGCAGTCCCCACCAACCTGGATGAGAAGCAAGGGCTTCAGTGACCAAGAAGTTCACTCACACAGCTTGCGAGGTGAGCAGTTGTGTAAAGACCTTCTGTGTGTCTTAAAAAGGAGAAGCTTCCAGGAAAACAAGCAGGAGTTCTGAGTTCTGTGGGATAAAATTGCTGAGTTTCCTCTAAACCACACATGGAGACCAGAGGACGGACCCTAATCCGCTCCCTGAGAAAACGCAGGGCTTCGGCACCGCCAACCAAAGCTACAATAAGCTGTCCGTCCTGCTCGGAAGCAGCTGCTCATCCTTAACAAACTCCGAAGGGCCAGAGGGGTCAGGAAATCTTAGAAGTGAGAGATGGAAAGCATCCAAGAGATCACCTTATTTATCCTCCTGACAGTTGGATTGTTCTGTCCAATGCTCCTTGCCGCGTTTGATCTACCTCCTGGCTAAGAGTCTCCCCTTGAAGAGCCACATTCCCCCTGGAGACTCATGCTGTCAGGAAGCATTTCATGATTTCTGGTCTATTTTCTTCTCCTCTGACTTTCAACACTACAGGTCTAGTCTGGTGAGACCAGATGTTTGGTCGGAGGTTTGGGACTGAACCAAGGAAAAGAATATTGGGACCGGCCATGGAGCTGTTGCACATTTCAACAGCTCCCAACAACAGTGCATGCTTGGAGAGAGGCAAAATCCCAGGCGGGAAGGATCAGTGGGAAGCCTCTGTGGGGCAGGGCTTGTGTTACCTGGTGGAGAAGGTGGCTGCCAAGAGCTCAGAGACATTTTAGAGGTCTCTGGAAGACCCCTCTGCCTGTCACCAACCCCATTCTCTCTCAAAATCCCTCTTCCTGCTGTAATCCTACCTCCAGCAACTAACAGTCTTTATCTCACAGTGAAAACTAAAGCTTAAAAAAGGAGACATGGGGGCTGATACTGTCACCCAGTAAAAAACAGCCAATATCAGCTCCCTTCCAAAATCAGTTCTTGAGAGCACTGCACGTTGTAAACTCTGGGATGAAGAGATTATGTCTGTCTTGTTTATCACGATATAGCACACAGCAGAGCACCAAGTAGTAGATCTCCAATAAATATGCGTCCAATTGGATGGAAGTGAAGCTGGAGGCATCCCACACATACAGGAGAAAGAGGCATTTCACAACTTCATTTGTAGAAAGCAAGCAGCCAAAATGTGTGGCTGAGATCTTTGAAGAAACCCTTTATAAATTTCATATTTTCATTGTCCCAAGTGGTCCAGTAGAAAGGTGCCTTTATCATTTTGAGAAAGATACCAACATGCAACTGTCTACCAGGCACTCGGCTTTTGCAGAGACCAAAAGGAGCCCATCATCTCTAACGCAGGACAGGATCAGCCCAGGAGACAAACTACTCTGCCACTTATTTGGAAAAGTTACTTAACCTCTCTGTGCCTTGGTTTCTTCATCTGTAAAATGGCATCATTCTATTTCCCTTATGGAGACACCATGAGATTAAGGGTTTAGGCCCAGGCTGGTGCTAAACAAATGTCAGCTCTATGACTTCCCTCTTTCTTCTCTTCACATCTGTATCTCTTCTTGTGTTCTCTATTCTGGGAAATAGTGTCACCAACATCCTAGGCACCAGGCCAGAAAACCCAGCGTCATCCCACCCACTCCTGCTTGCTCTATCTCTAACCTCCAATCAGTCTCCAAAGTTCTCAAGTCTACCTTATTCAAATCTTTTGCTCTTAGTTCAGATCCCAGACTTCTCCTGCCAGATCATTTGGTATTATCCTCCTGGTCTGGACACAGCCCCCCTCCAATCTATCCCCTACCATGCTCCCAGAGCAATCTCTCTAGGATAAAGACCTGATGTCATCCTTCACTTACATTCGCCAGTAATTTCCAGTTATGAAAATTCCTACTTGCCCTTCAAGACTCAGTGAATCTCTTCTCGCTACCCCCAAGCTGAGTACACACTTCTCTTCTTGCTAACACTCAGCACACAGATGGCTTCTAGCACTGAGGACACTCTTCTCTGCCTGCCCCATGAGGCTGCCAGTTCCTAAAGAGCAGCACCACGTCTTTCACTTGGATTCTTTAAAACTGAGAACAGGACCTGGCACATCACGTCTCACACAGAGGTTTATTAGATAGACAGAAGGATGGATGGATGATGGATGGATGGCAAAGCAGAAGCAGACGCCTCTAACTTTCTCAGCAGACCAGTAGGGAGGGAGTCAAAGCCAAGATTCCCTAGCAGCCAGACGAAATAAGACCACATGGAAAAAAAATAGCTTTTTTAGAATCATCTCACTTCAGGGGCAGGTGAATATTGAGGAAAGACGTTCGAAGCTGGTTTCAAATAGATGTTGGCAAATAGAAGTGACATCAGGAAAGAGACTCAGACTCTCATTATTCATTACCCTGTCGCTTTAATTCATTGTGTTCTAGCATAAGCCAAACTAATTAGGTCTTATTTTGCAAACAAAATTCTCATGGCCTGCTACATGAAATTCTTCTCTAATAGGTAGCATCTGCGGCATTTATTTCATCCACTAATTTTGTAACCTTCTCCAAGGTTACAAATATAGGACTCATGTGACATGATGTGATTCAGACATAGATGAGCTGTGTGGCCTGGTCCTAGTCCCTGGGTCGTCTTCTCCCTGGATGCGCCTTCCCAGAGAGTCTAGACAGAAGACAGCCAGCCAGCTCAGTCCCTGGTAGGCTGTGTCTAAGGGAAGAGGAGCCCAACCACCCTCCTGTGGAGCATGCTGCAGTCAGAGATGAATTCTGTGGTGAGGTGTGAGCTGGCTTTAGACACAGTAGGAGACCAGAGGGAATGGAGATACCAAGAGGCTGGTGTAATCAGGGGCCTAGGGCCTGGATAATTTTCCCGGATAAGAGAGGACTCAAACAGTGTCTTGAAAGACAGTAGGAGGAGAACAGCAAGATGGTGGAGGTTTGGTTGGTTTTTTTTTTTTTTCCTGTTTGTTTCTGTTTTGTTTTGTTTGAGCAAAGCCCCATAATAAAATCAAAAGGCAACATGGAGAGTGGGAGCCATGACTCTCCTGCCACATACCCAGTTCTGGTCTTTCCAAGATAGAAAGCCTTCACACTCATGCTGTGAGCAAATCAGAAGAGCAACAAGGGACCCTGTTCAGAAAAGCTCCACCAAAACCAAATGCAACATGTTCTTCACCACCACTATATGTATAACAAGGGATCAAACGACAAAGCTGCCAATATGGAAGGTGCAGTCTCTCTGGGGGCACCTGGCAAGCCCAACTCCGTGCTTATCAAACTACAGGGATACAGAGAGGCAGATGGCCTGGTGCCTGGCCCTGGCAAAGAGGCAAATCTCAGATATAAAGTAAAAATGTTAGAAGGAGTGTTCCCGTGGCCCTACTATGTATCTCACCCAGCCTTGGTATGGTCTTCTAGGTTTTCAGCAGAATCTGCAAGAAAGCACAGAGGCTTTGTCTTTGCATGGGTCTTTCTTATGAATATGAGTGGGGAATGCTTTGGGGGTACCTGCCAGCCCCTGCTTCTTCTCCCAGCAGCACTTTCCTTGGTGAGAAAGAAACTTGGAGAAGCCTCCGTTCTCAATGGATTCACTCAGCACACCAGGGATCTTCCCAGGGCCTCCCTGATAGAATGCTGCTTTCTAGAAAGTGATGCCCTTTGCTCTTCTGGTTCCCTGGCTCACATTGCTTTGGTCCATGAGCCTTCTGACTCACCTAGCTGACTGCTTCTGCCTCAAGCACACAACTCACTCAATGCCCCTGCCCTTCTCTACCCTGTATCCCCCAGGATCCCTGGGAAAAGCATGCCTACACAGCCAGAAGTTCAGGGAGTTCCTCTCTAGGGGCACGTCAATCAATGAGCAAGAGAACCCCCTGATTCTACCTCTGCTGGACAATCCTTGGGGGGCAGCCAGGAGTGTAGCCTTTATTACTGGGCTCCAGCTGTCCCTAGCACTCTCTCAGTAAGGAAACTTTGCCTTGGCTTCTGTCCTTCCCACGTGCTGCCTGGTTCTGACTTCTGTTTCCTGGGATGACCCTCCAAGTGAACTACCCTGCAAGTCCTTGTCTCAGGCTCTGCTTTCAAGGAAGAGTCAACCCATGCTAAGACCCTCCCTCTGATACTGTTGAATTGACATCATAGATGCAACTCTTCCTGTGGGCGTGAATTGACTCTCTGTGGGAAGATAAGTTAGTCCCTGAATGCCAGAGCCAAACTAGCCCAAAGTCTGCCCAAGAGAAAGTTCCCGTGATCTTTCCCAGATGGCAAATTTCTAGGGCTTGCCAGGTCTTTTGTTCTTCCCTAATAATATCTTTTAGTTGTAAAAAATTAAAAGAAAAATAATTTCCCTGTGATTTTTTTTTGCTTTGCTTTGACATCAAAAATATTAAGAGCCGTATTAAACATTTCTCTTTGCAAATATATGCCAAGCAAATGCAGAATATTGGGCAATCTGCTGTAATAATGATAGTTATATCTGTGATAAAAAGCAAAAAAAACTTGACATGAGGTTTTATTTCAGAGTAACAGGCATGTCAGGAGGGCTGGAGGTTATATCCAGAAGGATTTTTACTCTGTGTGAACCTGACTTGTTCCATCATGATTTCTGGTCCCTTGGTCTCCCATATGCAATTTAAGAACAAAAGTACATGAGGGGAGATAGGTGAGGACATCGATGTGATTCTGGAGAAATACAATTCATGTTCACTGTTTTTAGAATTCCATGACTTTGGAGTCAAACTACGGCAATAAATGCATTAGCAGCTAAATTGTATATACTCATTTATTCTGTAAGCAAATATGAACTAAAAGCCAACTATGTTCCAGGCGCTCTTCTATGTGATAAGTAGAAGTGGGTGTCAAATGTGAAGTACTTATAAGAAGATGCACATGAATGAGTAGAGTCAGATACCCCAGGAACGGCAGGGCGACTTCCTTATTGACAATATTGAGCACAAGGTCAGTTTGAACAAGTGTGGTCAGTCTATTTCTTTTAAAAAGCAAGAATGAAAAAAAAGCAAGAACAGAAGAGAGATTCTTGTCCAACTCCTCTGGTGAATCCTATGTGGCCTGAGCTGCATTCTAGTCATGAGCAGCTGGGACCATGTTACAAGTTAGCTATCTTAACATTAGGGGGTCAAACCGAAAGCATTATACAACCTAGAGTCCACTGCTCTCACTAGTTAAAGATTATTTAATGTACTATAACTTTCAGGATAAAATTATTACAGATGGCTATTGATGAAAAGCTGAAGATGAATGTTTTAAACACAGGATCACTGGTTGCATTTTGAATAAAACTTAAAAATTAAACATCATGAAGCAGCTGAAATTGTTTTGAAGTCCACTTCTGTTCCCATCAACCAAGCTCTGGTCTGTCTACTATGACCAGTATGAAAACAAAACATAGAAAACAATTTAGATATTACATTCCCCCTAAGAGTAATATTGCTGCCAATCCAACCTTATTTAGATTAATCAGTAAACAAGAAGCTAACTCATTTTTTTTGCACTAAAGTAATTATACCTGGTGTCCATTCAGACTGCATATAGAGGAATTTACTATGGAGATTCCTCATTTTACTCAAAATGTACTGTACTAGTACAGGATGGCAAATATTTACTAGTGTGAAAGCACTTCTTTATATTAATCACATAAATGAACACCTGTAATCAACATGTCCAGTTTTGGTAATTCATTTTTCTAGGCTATATTTGCTTTGATGACATTTATTGAAACATAGTTTTATGTCTGTGAATTTCATAGGAAAAAGTTATGGCTTGTATTTTATGTGCTTCTTATTTGTTCTTCCAGTAATTTATCTTTATTGTATTCTCCAAATGTGGTGGTTTGCATTGGATTGGAGATTTAAAAAACTTGTCCTTAGTCACATAAAGAGAAGCACTGGTACAGATGTCCAGCCAGAGCTGGATGACCCACTGCCATGAAGCTAAACTGGGAAAAACCAATTCAAGAGATGGGGAGATACTAAATTACACAGCCTCTCAGTGCAGTGTCTTGACATGGTAAGCCCTGAGGGTCAAATACTAACTCTGAACCCGTGAGCACTCTGTAAAGTGGACACAACTGCAAATACCAAACCTATGAAGAATATAAATTGCAAATTGACTTTTTTAAATCCTGGGGGGCAAGAGAGATTGTTGAAGGCTCAAAACCGTGTTGGATGAATGAGACTTGACAGAAAAAGAGTTTTTAGCCTTGAAAAGTCAAAAAACCTCAAGAATATGTCATTTCTGTCTGCAAAAAAAAATCTTATCATGGTTATCATGGCAGAGGTTAAGAGAATTTTAGGAAGTATACCAAGATGCTCCAAGTGGCAAAACTACAACTAATAGGGAGAAGGGGCAGAAAGGCAGATACTGATGCAAAAAAGAATTTCTCAACAATCGTGACTGCTCAGAAATGAAGAGAGAGCTGTGTCAGGTGGTAGTGAGTCTCCTGTAAGAGTAGGAACATTTGGAGCTGTTGAGGAGATGCCTGCATATGGGAGAGCTTGCATCCTGCTGGGTTCTTAGTGATTTCTTCAGGAACTATGCTAAGCCTTTTGCCATGTAGTATTTTTCTTCTAATCTCACAGTAAATCTGGAAAATAATGTCATTATCTGCACATTATAAATAAGAAATCAGAAGCTCTGCAGAGTTACCTAATATGACCATAGACATACAGAAATGGCAGGCAAGAGGCAGCACTGCTAGAGGTGCTGACTCCATGCTCTAACCAGAATGTAACGTTGTCCTCGAATCTGAAAATCCATAATTAGATGTACCCAAAAATATGGAAACGTGATGAGAAACTTACAAAGAGAAGAAATACCTCCAAGATCAAAGTGACCACAATTTTGTTTTTATTTCACATACCATGAAGTACTTTTTGAAGTCTGGGGAGCAACCTTTTCTGAAGACTTCTAGAACACAGTGTGGAAACGCCTTTGCTCTTTCCATTTGCTTCTTCCTCTTCCATAACCTTCCCCCTTCTCACCTGCAAGTATCCAGAACCCTCATGCTGCCTAGGATAGAACATATCTCATTGGTATCCTGAAGCCAGCCTGGTGTTACCTTTCCCCATTGTATTTCCAGAGAGGTGTCCAGAGACAGAAATGTTCAGCCCAAAGGAACATACTACAATGGTGGAGTTTCTGGTGCCATGAGATTCCTTTATACAGGAGATCTTTCCAGCACATACCACAGAAGGCACCACTGAGCACTCTGTGGCAAATTTGGTCCTCCTCTTAAATACCAATACAAGCACTCTTCAGCAGTAATTTTCCTGGAAAATACACAGATTCATCTATTCATGTTTTGGAGAAAGATTTCCAAGTCCTCTTTCTTAAACAGAAGTCTGCTAAGTCAGATCACCACTTCTTTGATCCTTGCCGAAACAGCAACAGAGGTCCCAAGATTCTGACTCACCGCCCAATGGCCCTGACCCTGAGCAACCCAGCCCAGTCCTGGTCCTGAGCGAGATGGCATTCCTCCGTCTACTCTCTCTCTCCATTGCTTTTGATTTTGCACACCCTGAGTCATCTGTGCAGATTCCACGTGACCAGCTGGGTAGCCAGGATCCAGCTCTGTGTCACTTGCCTTGATGGATGTGTGTCCACTTAAGCATCTGCTCAGGGCACCTGTTCCTCCACCCCTCAGAGGGCCAGCGACTCTCCATCTTCCCTCACTTGTCTTCAGCACTTGGCCCATTGGGATGTTACTAGCAAAGCTTTCCCTTTCTCGTAACAGATCTGTCTGATTGTGTAACTCTATCCGTTTACTTCGGACAGCATTTCAGCCCTGTCTAATCTCCAAACAGATGAATAATTTTCACTTGTACATTTCAATGAGCTTGGGAAACATTCAGGGTTACGAGGGACAGCTAGAAATATTTCCAGAAAGATGAGTCAAATAATGTTGGAGGTGACTGGGAAAGAGAAGAAAGGACCCTGCCACACCTCTCGTGAGCCAACCGCCCTGACGTGCACTTTGGGGTCACTGTTTCCAGTTTGCAAGTCCTTGGCTGCGTGAAATGAAGTGTCCATCTCTTTGTTCTGCCTCCCACTTTCTCCTCTTTCTCTTCCTCCTACTCCTCTCCCTTCCAGTTTCCCACCTCCATACAGGACATTGCCTAATGCCCACTGATAACCCAGGACACCTCGCTTTGTCTATTAGGAGATTCTTTTTCTGTAAGTGTTCAGAATCCCTTCCATTTGCCAGCTTTCTAGCTAAGGATAGCCTCTTCTCCAAGGATGTCATTGGGAAAATGGCCAGAAGGGACCTTTCACTTTTCTTCTCAGGGCTATAAGGGTGCCTTTAAAGAACAAAAAATTTCCAAAATATCCAACAAAAATATTCCTGAGACACCTCTCCTAGAAATACATCCCAAGTGTGGTCCAAAATAAATTGAGGGTTTGCCTGTACAACAGCTTCAACATGTCTTAAAGCTGTCAAATATGGCAGAAGGATCACACACTCACCAAAGCATTCAGTTAACCAAATCCACAGACTCCAGGGCTTTCAAAACTACAAGAGTAGAGGAGAGAGAGTAGTTTGATTGACTTTGACTCCAAAAGTGAGCAGGCGCAGAAGTGCCTCCCAGACATGAGGAGGTACGCGCAGCGCTAACGAACAGGAGCTAGCCTGGGAGCAGGGCTTTGCATACCGGGTTGGTTTGCATCATCCATGTAATTTGCAGAGCTTTAGCAAAAAGTATTTTGAGTGTAAGAAAACAGTAGAAACTCTGCTGGGAACAAGCTGGACAGAGTTCACCCGTCTGTGGGGAGCAGGGCATGCTGGCTCCAGGACCAGGCCTCCTCTCTGCTTCTGGAGCCTCAGCATGATTCCTACATGAACCTTTTGCTCCTTAGTGTTAGAAGCAGCTCCAGCCTTGAGAGTGAGTCCAGCCACCTAACCAGAAGGCTCAAGCTCTCTCAAAGCCAAGACACCCCGAGCTCTTCCCATTTCCACATCATCACACACACTCTGCTTGTTCCCCTTCCTCTCTTTCCCCCCACCTCTTCCCCCTACTTTCTCCCCAGCCTCTTCCTCTGCTGCCCAGCCCATAACTGTTCATGTTTCTCAAATCTCTCTCCTGGCCACTGCTCTTCTCAGTCCTGGACAAGCTCATCCGTTCTCATGACTTCCATCCCCACACAGAGTTTCCCCAAATCCACAGCCCAGGTGGGAGCTCTAGATCACTCCTCACCACTTCTGCACTGAGTTAGGGTCCATCTCACCTTGCGCATCCTGATTTCCTACCGCTTTAACCCCTTGTGCTGAAACACCCCCCTGCTCCTTCAGTCTCTGACCTGGACATTCCACTGAGTCAAGAAGGCAGTGTGGTGAGTGGAAAGTGCATGGACCTTGAAGGCAGGCATGGTGGAAGTTCTTTCTCTATCATGTAAGAGCTGTGTGTCTCTGGGTCAACTGTCGCCACCCTCAATTTCCTCACCTGGAGAATGAGACCAGTGCCACAAGGTTCGCATGAGGATTAAATAAGATAATGCATGTGAAATATTCTGCACAGGGCTTCACTCATAACCAGCCTTAAATTAGTGGTAATAATAATAGTAGTAGTAGTAGTAGTAGTAATGATAGCTGCAGCAGCAACCATAATAACATGACAACTGGACACTGCCCTGCCCCTCTGTCAATGTCCTGCTCCCCCAGCCCAGGCTGGATGTGTGCTGTCAGCCATCCCCAAAGCCTCAGCAGCCTCCTGTTCTTGTCCCTCTCAGGCCCCTGTCCACCTCATATGTGCTCTCCTCATTAGAGTAAATCTCTTTACTACCCCCATGGAACCCCCACATGAGATAGGAATTTCCAATAATAATAGAAAACATCAGATGTGCAACAGGCAACAAAACTTTTTGTCCACTGGCTTCTCAACAAGCTTATTTTTGAACCCTCCTCTGCTCTCAGCTGCTTGGGTGGATGAGTACAGCTGCACTGGCTCAAGGGTCCTGGGGGTGGCTAGTGAAGCAAAGGGCCTTCAGTGGGGTTCAAAGAGGAAAACAGGACATAGCATAATTGAAGACAGCAGAGATGCTACCATAGGTTGCACATTCTGTCCTTGACTGTGGAGCCAAGGGCTCTTAAAGAGACCTTGTTGTCTACTTGATATCAACCTCAAAGTGTAAGGATGTCCCTGGTATCCCTTAGAAACACAAAAGGAATGTCTATTATGACCTGACAGAAGCATTATGGGTCTCTATCTTTTCCGTTTGAAGGTATTTTAACTACTTAATTCTTAACACTCACTAAAGGAATTGTATTTCATAACTTCTTACTAACTTATCTTTATCAGCATCAGGTAATGCCCCCTTCATTACAGAATTCCATGACTTGGTGAACAAAGACATGTTTGATTTTTAACTTTTTTAAATCCCAACAAAGACATGTTAATGCCATCCATGCCATTCATGCCCTGAGTCACATTCTCTATCATGCTTTCTCTTTTCAGGCAGAGAAGCCATACCCCAAGAAAGCACTATACTCCTAATTTAACTGGAGCTTAGCACTGTGTCAGGCAACTGGAGCCAACTGACTTCCCAATATGGTACCCTATTCTGTACATATTACCTAAAACTGTGCTCTCCAACCTTCCTCTTTTTTCAGTACATGTAGAAAATAATACCTTTTGTATGGCTCCCTGGGGTAAACAGATGATGCTGCTCACAGCTGGCAGTAACTAAGCCACAGCTCCAGGGGGCCCCAGGACCTGTATGACCGCCCCCAAGAATTAAGGAGATCCATATCTCAGGCACACCTGTAATCCATTTGTAGCAGCTCAGCATGCCCTGGCACCCCTGTTGAGAAGCACTACCTAAAAGATTATCTTATTGCCCAAGAGACCAATAGAATGTTCATTCCTTTAAATAAGATCTTCTCTTCAGAAAGTCCCAAGTCTATTTTTCACCTCAGTGTTAGCATCTCTGAAATATGTTTCCCATTCAGTAGTCAGTGCTTTGTCATTCTCAGCAAGGAAGATGGCCTGGTGGCCACGGTAAAGAATCAGAAGCCATGTGGATGCTGAATTTTTGATTCAGCAGCCACAGCTTCTGACTCACTCACACTGAATGACCTGTGGAAAACCACTGGACTTTGACAGGCCCTAATCAGACGAGCCAGAAAATGATATCAGAATAGGTTTCTACTGGAAACCAAACACTGTGTGAAAATTGAGACTTCCTGAGCAGATAAATTAAAAGCAAGCTCTACAGGAGTAGCATGACGAAAGCCATATGTTGAACTTTAGCAGATGCAAGACAGAAAATAACCATAGCCTATAATATCACACAGTGTCACAGCCTTGCACTCCTATAAACTGCTGAACTGTGTCAACAAAGGCACCTGGCAACTGTCCTTTCTATGTCAAAAGCATTAAGTTGTAAAGTCTGTGGACTCAGAAGCCAGGCAGACCCGCAATGGAATCCTGACTTGAATCCATGCTAACTACATGATGGTGGGCATGTCGCTCACATGAGTCTCAGCTGTTTCATCTATAAAATAGGAATGAATATATCCTCTAGATTATCTCCACAGACATCAAAATATTGATAGAAATCTAGTAATGACTCTTGACTTTTAAAAAAGCACCAAGATAAAAGGAAAAGATGCTAACGAATAAAAGCTCAACGGATAAACAGTAGAGGCCATAACTCTGAAGCCAAGAGTAGGACTAGGAAGCCCCAACTGCTGCCACAGTTTTACACTATAACAGAAGTGTTCACAGAAAAAAAGTTAGGAACAAAAATTGAAAAGGAAAAGTTCCAGTTTCAGACCAATATGAAGTAGGTGTACTTTTTCCTATTTTCCTTGTTAAAATCTGTTTTATTTCTGCTAAAATATTTCTCTTATGCCTCCTGCAAAAAAAACCTGAGCATTACATGTACAACAAACATAAGAACTCCAAAAGGTAGTGAGAAGCATCCAGACTGTCTAGGGACCTTGAAACCCAAAAAACACCATGACAGTCAGTTACCTGGGTTTTCCTTTCACTTCATGTATCCCAGACTGGGTGCTAGAGAAGCCAACAACTCAGAAACATCAGTGGAACAGAGTTTTAAAAAGAAAAAAGAAAAACCCCCAACATCCAGATCTCTTTAGCAAAAGCAACAGGAAAGGGACAACCTAGCAAGATAGAGGTATCTAGACAATAATCTCTCTGCCCTAGAAAGACACCATGAAAAAAATAAATCATGGCCACACTCCCACCCCCTATCAGCAAAGGCTGAATGAGAAGCCTAAGCTTTCACCTTCACCCGATTGTGACACAGAGCCTTAACTCACCCACCCATATGTCCTCCACTGCAAGTGCAATATCAGAAAAGCCCCAAAGAAATGCTGGGATTTTCATCCTGGCTATAATGAGCAACTACCCCAGTAAAGGGTTATGTGGGAGTCAGTGAGGGCCATGTGGGGATTCAGAACTTCAACTCCCAAGAAAAGGTAGTTAGGTATCCTTTCTCATCCAGCCTAATGGGAAGTCAGGATATTCACTATCTCCCTGTGGGAGCAATGACTCGTTAGCTGTGTGGTGTCAATGGAAGCCTCATGGGGAGAAAAAGGAAAGTATCCCCTTCCTCCTAACCAAGGTGGTATCACCAAAGGCCTAGTGGAGAGCCTCAATTTCCACCCCTACCCAAGGTGTCCTCCTCCCTTCCTCCCACCCCCATTCCAGAGTGTCAACAGAGGCCAAGCAGGGTAGGATTTCCACAGCCACCTGGCAGTAATGAGGCAGGACCTTCATTTTACTTCTATTGTGGTATCAGGCAACACTTGCTAAAACAGACTTAAGTAAGACCCAGAGCCTCATAAAATAATACCAAAAATGTCCAGGATACGATCAAAAATTACTCAGCCTACCAAGAATCAGAAAAATCTCAACATGAGTAAGAAAAGACAATAAATGGATGCCAAAACCAAGATGACACAAATATTAGAATTATGTGAAAAATATTTTAAAGTAACCATCATGAAAATACTTCAATGAGTAATTATGAGCACACTTACGACAAATGAAAAAACAGTCTTACCAAGAAATAGAACATATAAAATAGAACCAAATAGATATTCTATAAATTAAATATACAATAATCAAAATTAAGTCAATTGGTTGTTTCTTCTGATTTTGCCATTCTGCTGTTGAGCCAATCAAAGAACTTAAAGATAGAATGGCAGAAAATATCCAATCTGAACAATGGAGAGAAAATAAACTAGAAAAAAAATTAATAGAACCTCAGGTATATGTGAACAATGACAAAGGTATAGTATTTGTACTTTAAGAATGCCAGAAGGAGGGATCCCTGGGTGGTGCAGCAGTTTGGCGCCTGCCTTTGGCCCAGGGCGCGATCCTGGAGACCCGGGATCAAATCCCACGTCGGGCTCCCGGGGCATGGAGCCTGCTTCTCCCTCTGCCTGTGTCTCTGCCTCTCTCTCTCTGTGTGTGACTATCATAAATAAATAAAAATTTTAAAAAAGATAACATTATAAAAAAAAAGAATGCCAGAAGGAAAGGAAAAAGAGGGTGTGATTTAAAAAAAAAAAGGCATTCAAAGAAATAATGCTGAAAATTTATCAAATTTACAAAAGTTGTAAAATTCCAGATTTGAGATTTTGAGAGTTCACAAACCCTAAAGAAATCCACAATGAAATCATAGCATAATGAAACTTCTGAAAATTAATGACAAAGAAAATGTCTTGAAAGCAGTAAGAGAAAAGCAACATCTCACTTACACAGAGAAAACAATTCAAATGACAGTGGATTTCTCATCAGAAACCATGAAGGCCAAAAGGAAGTGGAAATTTTGTGGTGAAAGAAAAGAACTGTCAACCCCAAATTCTATAGCCAATAAATTTATCTTGCATAAAAAAAAGAGAAATAGACATCCTCAGATGAAGGAAAGCTAAGAGCATTTGTTGCCAGTAGATCTATCCTAAAAGAATGGCTAAGGGAAGTTCCCTAAACAGAAAGAAAATTAGTAAATTAAAAAAAAAAGGAATCTGGAAGGAAGGAAGAACAATGGAAGAGCAAAAATATGGGTAAATATTGTAGACTTTCCTTCTGCTTTTGAGTTTTCTAAACATCGTCTGATGTGGTCCTCAACATATATAGAAGAAATGTTTAAGACAATTTTATGTGGTAGAGGACAAAGAGACTTAAAAGAGGTAAAATGCCTATACTTCACTCAAACTGGTACCTTGTAATATGTTATTTATGTATATTTGATGCCTACAGAAACCACCCAAAAATTTATTCAAAAAGATACACTCATGTGGACTGTAAATCAAACTGGAATTTTAAAAATAAGTTTATGTAGCCCAAAAGAAGGTAGGAAAAAAGAAAACAGAGAAATGAAATATAGAGGGAACAAACAGAAAGCAAAAATATAAAATGTCAGACCTATACCTTAACATATAATCACATTAAGTGTAAATGGTCTAAATATATGAATAAACAGACAAAGATTACCAGAGTGGCTGAATAAAGCACAACCCAACTAGATCCTATCTATGATAAACTGACTTCAAATATAATGACATAGGTAAGTTGAAAGCAAAAGGATGGAAAAATATAATCAATGGATAGAATATCTTAATCAAAAGAAAGCAAGAGTGGACATAAGTCAGAGCAAAGATGATTGCCAAATACAGAGAACAACACTGTATAAATAAAGAGATAAATCCATCATGAAGATATAGCAGGCTTCTTAATAACTAACATCTTTGTAATTTTGTATCACATCTTTCAATTTGCTCAAGTTTCTGTCTCCTTTTGTAATGTCATAATGTTTTCATCTAGGTTATGCTCATTTCTTGATTTGTGAGCACAATAGTTAACAAATATTCTGAGGGAGGTCATTCAAAGCTATGAAAACATCCTATTTCTCCTTAAAGATTCACCCATTAATTTTAGTGTTCAGCATATTGCCTGCAGCGACTATTACTGTGATGTTCTAACGGAGATGTCCTATTTCCCTCATTCCTTCTACATTTATTAATTGGAATTCTGCTTATTTTTATAGCTACCCAGTAGCCAATTGTAAAGTTGAAACCTAGTTTATACAAACAGTCCCTACTAATGGGTACTTAAGCTGTTTTTGTTATCATAGACGATATAATAAATTAGTTGTATCCTTGCACACTACAGATTTGTAGCTCACACTTGTGAAAGTATACCTTAGCATTTTCTTATATTTACAATTGGATATGCTGAAATGATGAGAAATGCACTTGTAATTTTGTTACATAATGCCAAATTGCCCTCCATAGGACATACCATGAGAAATTTTATCTTAATAATGATCAGAGCTTTAAACCCAAGGATTGAAGAATACATATTATTTCCAAGCACATCTACAAGGAACATTTATGAAAACTGACACATATTTGGCCATAAAACAAGCCACAATATATTTCACATAGTGGTGTCACACAGACTACATTCTATGATCAGCTTAGATCACAATGCAATTAAATTTAAAAGTCAATAAAAATATAATTAGAAACACTCATAGGTTTGGGAATTAAGAAATACATATCTAAACAATTCATGTATCACAGGCAAAAGTAGAAAATATTTTGAACTGTATGATAAAAAGCGTACTCTATATCATGTGGGACATATCATATTTAAAATGAAGATAAATCTGTTCTAATAGGAAAATTTCTAGTCCAAAAAGCTTTAATAGAAGAGAAGAAAGGCTGAATATTAATAAGTTAACTATTTAGTTTAAACACTAAGAGAAAAGAATGATAGAATATATTTATAGAAAGGAGGAAGAAAATAATGATTATAAAGAGAAATTAATGAAATATAAAACAAAGCCAATATTTAATTTTTAAAAATGAATCCCAGTGAAATCGACAAACTTCTGGTAATACTGGTTCCAAAAAATGGAGGGACCAGGCATAAATACACATTGAGAATGAAAAAGGCAGCAGAAATTCAAATGACAACATGAGGATATCACAAAAATCTTTACACCAATAAATATAATAAGAGAAAATTTAACAAATTCCTAGTAAAACATAACTTGCCAAAACTGACTCAAGAAAAAAACAAAAAACAAAAAACTTCTGTCCTAAAACTGCTAAATAAATTAAATCTGTACTTTAAAGTACTTCACACTGGGCAGCCCCAGTGGCGCAGCAATTTAGCGCCGCCTACAGCCCAGGGTGTGATCCTGGAGACCCAGGATCGAGTCCCACCTCAGGTTCCCTGCATGGAGCCTGCTTCTCCCTCTGCCTGTGTCTCTGCCTCTCTCTCTCTCTCTCTCTCTCTCTCTCGCTCTCTCTGACACTCTATGAATAAATAAATAAATAATCTTTAAAATAAATAAAGTACTTCACACTAACCCATATAATTGCAAACATAACCCATTGCACCAGGCCCAGATGATTTACAAACACAATCCACCAAACATCTATGAAACAAAGAAATGTGGTCTTAGAAAAGATATTCCAAGGAATAGTTTAAAAAGGTAATACTTCCAGATCATTTTCCAAGTTCATTAACAAAAATTTAACAAAACTTCAATACAAAATTTAATAAGGATACTCCAGAAAAAATAATATATTTACAAACTGAATCCAGCAATGTATAAAATGGTAATAGAGGGAATCCCTGGGTGGCTCAGTGGTTTAGCGCCGCCTTCAGCCCAGGGCGTGATCCTGGATACCTGGGATGGAGTCCCACATCAGGCTCCCTGCATGGAGTCTGCTTCTCCCTCTGTCTGTGTCTCTGCCTCTCTCTCTCTCTCTTTCTCTCTCTCTCTCTCTCTCTCTCTCTCTCTCTTTCTGTGTGTGTGTGTGTCTTTCATGAATAAATAAATAAAATCTTTAAAAAAATAAAAGTAAAATGGTAATAGATACCAACATCTCATCTCAATAAAAAATAGAAGGAATTTAATAGACTCATCCATAATAATAAAAATAAATTTGCAGACTGGCAACAGAAGAAAATGTCTTTGGCTTTCTTTTTTAAAAATCTGTAGAGACATCTCACCCTTTAAAATAAAAAACAATGGGCACCTAGGTGGCTTAGTTGGTTAAGTGCTACCTTCAGCTCAGGTCATGGTCTTGGGGTCCTGGGATAGATAGATCCCCACATCCAGCTCCCTGCTCAGTGAGGAGCCTGCTTCTCCCTCTCTTTCTGCCCCATCCTCTGCTCATGCTCTCTCTCTCTCAAGTAAATAAATAAAATCTTTAAAATAAATTTTAAAAATAAAATAAGACAAAAATGTCTTCTGTTGATTAATGTACTATACAGATCATAGCCAGTGCTGCAAAGCAAGAAAACGAAATAGTAGATATAAGCATGGAAGAAAGGAACAAAAGTGTTAATATTCAAATGTGGCATAACTGACAAGTGGAAAGCCCAGAAGAAGTTACAGATGACCATTAGAATTAATAAGTGAATTTAGCAGTGCTATTATATATAAAATCAATATTTAATGGTTATTTATATTTCTATATACCAACAAGAAAGAGTGTGAAAATAAAATTTTAAGATATATATTCTTACTATACCATCAAAAATATGAAATACTTAGGAATAAATCTTTTTTTTTAAGTTTTTTTTATTTCTTTATTCATGAGAGACAAACACAGAGAGGTAGAGACACAGGCAGAGGGAGAAGCAGGCTCCATTTAGGGAGCCCGATGCAGGACTCGATCCCGGACCCTGGGATCACGACCTGAGCCCAAGGCAGGCATCCAACCACTGAGCCACCCATGCGTCCCCTTAGGAATAAATCTAACATAATATATGAAACTCATTTTTATAGAGAAAATTATAAAAACTTCACTGAAGATAGTAAACAAGAGCTAAATAAATGCTTATGGGGAGAGGGCTCAGTTTTCAAAAAAAAAAAGTCAGTTTTCTTGCAAATTTGTATATAATTTGATGCCATTCTAATCAAATGCCAACTTTTTTGTGTAAACTTGACAAACTGATTCTAAAAGGTATGTGAAAGAGTAATAGACCAAGAATAGTGAAGACTATAGAAAAAGGATGAGGTGGGGACATACCCTACAAATGTCAAGACAGCACACTACTACATAAGGATAGAAAAATTGCTTTATGTATGTTTTCAAATGCAGATCCCAGGAGCAAACACACACAACCATTGATTCCCTCCCCTGTCACGGCACCAATCACAAGGAATGAATGAATGAGTGAGTGAATGAATATTTAAAAGTAGAGAAAGGGACAAAGGATTGAAAAGTAAGCACATATTAATAATAATGATGATGGCAATAATAGTATGATAATGATAGCTAACATCTCTTGAACACCAAATTTGTGAAGGGTACTCTTTTTAGACGCTTTTGTGGAATTACCATATTTAATCCTCACAACAATAGAGGGCAAACCCTCTATCATTTCCTCCTTTTATAGATGAGTAAGTAATCCAAGACCACTGAGTTAGCATGATCCAAGCAGTCCAGCTCCAGAGCATAGGGATCCGAGTAATGACAGGTAAGGTCAGGCTGGTGACAAGTTTCTTCTCTGCCCCAAATCATATCAACCCTAGATCTGATCTCTTGCACATGTATTTATTAAGCAGTGTGAAAACCCACTATTTTAAAAGTCATGGGTTAATGAACTCTCACTTCAAAATGCAAATACTCCTGGGATAATCCTTGAATGCTAATCATTTGAGTATTAACGGGACTTTATTCAGGGGAATGGTCTCTTTCCAGCAAAGTCATCTGCGTTAAAGGATGAGAACTGAAGGTAGGGGGGTTAGAGGCAGGGAGAGCCTGTTAACAGCCTCCGATAATAAGAAAAGATATTAGGAACATTACAGAGGTCAAATGACCAGGATTTAACAACTGTTTTTATAATATTCAGTAAACTCAGGCAGAAAAAGTTAGGCAGAGCATACCCACCTTAGGTAACTATATATTGACACGTATGGAGCAGGCATATCATAAAGACTCACGGAGGATACTTCCACCCTCATTTCTGGAAGGAGTTTTAAACTTATGCCGAAATGTGTATACAACTTCCCATTGTGGGTTCCAGCTTCTTCTGTTGCTAACCCAGATGAATTGTCTACACCCTCTGTCTTGCTGGGAGAGACCACTGGCATTCCCACAAAGACAATGACCCTAGCCCAAATATCTTGCCCCTCTCTACCTCCCTAGTCAGTCCTCTGCTTATGGAGTTTGGGGGTAGGGTAGGCAAGGGTGTTGGTGATGGTGAAGGGAGTAGAGCAGTTTTGCCAACTGTTAGTAAGCTCTAGTCAGGGAGGAGACAGTGGTTGGGCAGGAGTCTGTTCAGTTATCTTCAGAACATGGAGTTGGTAGTGCCTGTGGGTTTCTGCCATTGGCCCCAGTGCCACCTCCAGGCTCAGAGCTAAAATCTGGTGACATATGTATCCAGCAGTCAGAGGGTAGCATCATTTCTCTCCCCAAGGAGCTAAATCTACAGAGCCACATTTCCCGCCACATGGGAAATGCTGGGTGAACGATCTGTGCAGTCCCACGGGCTGCACGCTTAGAAGGGGAGCCCTATTTGGGGTTTAATGCTCCGTACTTGCCGTTTTGAAATTCTTAATACTCTTATCTTTGAATTTCTGTTTTGTAAGTGTTACAGGCTGAGTTGTGTCCCCTCCCAGATGTATATATATGTTGAAGTCTTAACTCCCAGCACCTCAGAATGTGAGCTTATTTGGAAATAAGGCTGTTGCAGATGTAATTAGTTAAGATGAGATCATACTGGAATGAGGTGGGATCTAATCCAATGTGTCTGGTGTCCTTATAAAATGGAGAGATGTGGACACAGAGACAAACACACATAAGGAAGATGCAAAGGCACAGGGAGCTCACCTTCTACAAGCCAAACCATGTCTGGGACAACCAGGAAGTGGGGGCGGGTGTGGAACAGATTCCCCACCACAGCCCTCAAAAGGAACCAACCCCGAAGGCATAGACTCTCCCCCACAGCCCACAGAAGGAACCAGCCCTGAAAACACCTTGATCTTGGACTTCTAGCCTCCAGAACTGGGAGACAATAAATTCTGTTGTCTAAGACGCACAGATGTAGTACTTGTTACAGCAACTCTAGGAAACTAGTATGTGAAGTCTCATAAAACAAGGCATTAAGCATCAGGACTTGGAGCCTCCTGCCACTTCCCTGCCTCCCTTGAATAGACTCCATGATGCCTCTATCCTCCTCTCACCCTGCTCCCCATGTGGGGAGCATTGGGAGGCACGGATATCTCATACACTGAGTCGCAGTGCACCCACTGGATGAGAGTCCCACTTGTCCTGCAAGTATCCTTGTGCCCTGGAGAAAGGGACATTAAACAGCAAATAAAAACCAAATCAGAGAGGGTGACAAAACATGAGAGACTCCTAACTCTGGGAAACAAAAAAGGGGGTAGTGGAAGGGGAGGTGGGTGGGGGGATAGGATGACTGGGTGATGGGCACTGAGGGAGACACTTAATGGGATGAGCACTGGGTGTTATATGTTAGCAAATCGAACTCCAATTAAAAAATATACATAATAAAACCCATAACAGGTTTAAAGAAAGACATGGAAACAAAACATTTTTTTCCCTGCTTTTTAGACAAGAGGCCCTCCATTTTTGTTTTGCACCAGACCCCACAAATGATGTAACCGACTTTGGGAGAGAGAAAAGTCAAGGGAAGCAAAAGCAAAAACCAGAGGGAAAGAGAACTGACAGTGTGAAGCCTCTGGTTCCAGCTGTTCCTGAAACCCCGATATAGGGGCTTGAGACTTCTCTGACATACGCCAGTATCCTCATAATACAGTCCCTCGTTTGTGTAAGAGATTTTAGTTGTTGGTGGAGTTAGCTATTCTGTAACCTACAACCAAAATAATCCTAGCTAATCGTGACATGAATGATACGTGACTTTGAATTCTACAAATCTGAAATAGCACCATTTTTTTAATCAGCTTTGTACACAAATTTTGAAATGATAGGACTCCAACTTTTCTTTGAAGATTTCTCTAGGATCACATCATTTCCGATCTATCTGGCTGAATGAATTAGAAACTATGTTTCCCATTAAGATCACATGATAGAACCATTTTAGCTATTAAGTAGAACAACCCACCATCTTTTAACAATATCTCGTAAATCGTGCTGTTGTATTTGCACTCATAACTTGTGTGGGTTCTTTAACATTGACTATTATTATAACTGAAAACCTTTTTTACATCTCACAGCAGTATCATCCAAGCATTCATTAAGCAATAACAATGCTAGCAGCAATAATCCTTTGGACCAAAAATGAGACGCCACAACATCCTACGAAGAAACCAGACAAGGACCTCTGTGTGCTGCACTTTTAGCTTACTTAGCAGGCAGCGCTATGACAATGATTATAGAGAATGCTAGAAAAGTAAAAGCCACACAAAACGTGTTGCACCTTTAAGTTTACAGAAAGTAGTTATATACACCCAAGGATAATGGAAAGTTTGGTGGCTGCGATGGCTGCCCAGGAATGCCATGTAATATGCCCCAGACTCCAAAAGCTGAAACTTACACACTTCAAGAATGCATTCTTGCCACTTTATACTTTCATAACTTTATTTATCAAAGAGTTATTTATAGGAAAATTAGTCTTGAATTATGTAAGATTTGGATGAGGCAAGGCCTTTGGGAATGTGCCCTCACATACAATGTAACCAGTCTGAACCCCCTCCTTCTTGGCTTGGGGACCCAAGCAGAAGGCCGTTCCAGGGGAGTGTGTCTGGGACAGGCTCTCCTAACTTCTTGGCTTGTCATCAAAGCCTGTCAAAGGGCAGCCCCCCCATCACCAGCCTGGAAAAGGCAAAGCTGAGAAAACATCCTCCCAGGAGCAGTGGCCAGCTCTTGGGTCCCCATCTCACACCGGAATACCTTCCAGGGAGTGAGAGGCTGGTGCTGAACAGGGGGACTGGCTCTCAGTTTCCTCACACACATTAAGGATAACCGGAGTCCGGGTCCAAGGCAGGGTGGGCCCGACAAGCACCTCGTGTTTTCCTTCCCCATCACGAGAACCAGCAATGTCATCACATGAAAAGCCTCTTGGAAGAAACCCATTCTCCCCCTACAACGAGCAGATGCCACACAGATTTGGTGCATCATTTGTAAACGATTTCAAAGTTTATTTGTCTACTCCAAGGAGATTACTGGAATCTCCAACTTCATTTTAATGTAATTGTTTCCATGCTGCATGGGAAGCTTTGCAGCCACAGTAATCACCTCTGATGTACAATTAGAGGCTGAGAATCTGCATCTCTGCTGAACACAACCTCTGTGCGAAGGCTGCTACCTTCCATGCCTGCGAACTTCTGCTATAACTCCACTCAACAAAAATCTACTGAGAGTCTGCTGGGTGCCAAGCAGGGGCTCAGCCCCTTAGAGAAAGCAGAATGCACAGTGAGCCATGATCTCTGCCTTCAACAGGCTGCTGTTCCACTACTGTGGCTTTCATATTTCTGTAGCTATAAAATGCTATCTTCAAATTATTCATAATCCTACACAGATTGCTGTATAAAACAGCAAAAATATACAACTGTGTTGTTGAAATGAGGAGGGCAGAGTTCCAGCAATCTACCCCCCCCTGCCGCCCCACCACCCCTCAAATGTTCCCTGTGGAGACAGGATCCCCAAAGAACCCCCCTGTGTGAACAATATACAAATCCAGAGCTCATAAAGTTTCAATAACCTCTGAAAGATGCAAAACTGTGACAAACTTAATGAAAATGAAATGCCCCAAAAGAGAGCAAAGGTCAATTAACTAATAAAATCAATGCCTGAGCAAGTCAAGCAAGATTGTTTAAAGCTGAATTGTTCAGCTTTGGGAGCATTCTGGTAGCCTGGTGAAGGTGAGCCACCAGGAGAACCGATGGAATTCTTTCTTTCTCTTTCCGGCCAAGCCTCTCATGAAGAACTTTGTACCAGCATCTTACCTTTCTCAGAAAAGCAAGTAGACGAATCTTCTTACGTCCTAGCCAGCATTCCCTCCCACCTCCTCTGCTCTATCCCAACAACCCTTCTCCCTCCAGCTTCACTCACTCCCCACGTGACCTCATCCTGCCCACAGTTTTAATGTCATCCACCTGCTGATGGCTCCATTCCCACCCCCGGCCTCTCCCTGAATTCCAGGTGCAAGTTTCTAGTGCCCATTTGCTATCTCCACCTAGCTGTCTCCCAGAACCATCAACTTAGCACATCTAACACGGAGCTCTGTGTTTTCTTCCCGTCCCTCCTCCAATTATCCCCATCTTGTGAGAGGAACCCCATCTACCCAGCTCCAAACACAAGCCCAGTTGTCATCCTTGGTTCCCTTCCCCACATCCATTCCACCAGCCATCTTGCCTGCCCTGCTTCCAGCTGCCTCCTGATCCATCCCTACAGGCCCTCTTGTCCAACCCACCACCATCTCTCACCCAGACACTGCCACAGCCCTCTGACTCCTCTCCTGCCTTGACACCTGCCCCACCAAAGCCTCTTCCCTTCACAGCAGCCACCATGAGCTTTGGGCAACATCAGTTTCTTAAAAGCAGCAATTGAGGCACCTGGGTGGTTAGTGGTTGAGCATCTGCCTTTGGCTCAGGTCATGATCTTGGGGTTCTGGGATCAAGTCCCACATCAAGCTCCCTGCAGAGAGCCTGCTTTTCTCTCTGCCTCTCTCTCTATGTCTCTCATGAATACATAAATAAAATCTTAAAAAAAAAAGTAGCAATCAATCTCCCCACCCCCACCCCCACCCCTGCTAAGGCTCCCTTTTCAACCTAGCTCTCCCTCTCCAACTCCCTCTCCCTCCTTGGTGAGCTCCCATTAGACTTTTTGCCTCTCCCCTTTCCAAACGCACAGAGCTCTCTCGCACCTGCCTTGGGGCCATTGCACTAGCTACTCCATCTACCTAGAATTTTCTTCCTCCACATCTGGGCATGGCTGACCCTCTTCTTGGCATTCAGGTCTCAGCTTCAAGATGCCCTACTCAGAGATGCAGTTTTGACCCCGAGTCACCCTCCCAGACATCTCTATATTAAACATAGTACTTATTACATTTAATATTTCCTTTCATTTATTTGTGCATTGAATATGTCCTCTTGCTATTAGTAGGATGTAAGTTCCATGAGGGCAGAGCACTCTCTGTTACCACTGCTCTAACTCCAAGGCTGAGAATTATGCTTAGTCCATAGTAGACAAGTAACAGACATTCATTGAGTAAATGGATGGATGGATGGATGGTAAAATGCCTCCTGCCTCTTGGAAAAACTGTTGGTCTCCAAGTCCTTGCAATTAGGATGAGCTTGTCAATCACAGTAACCACCAATCCTGATCATGGCAATGGGCCCAAGGTCTAGGCATGTGAACCAAGCAGAGCAAATGACAGTGGAGATCAGTGTACATGGATGCTAACACAAAGAAACTTCTTTCCTCTGGGCTAGGATTATTTAAGTCTGTAACCATCTAAGGCTGCATCCTTCCCCCTAGCCTATAGAGAGAAAACAACAACAGCGGTCACTTGTATCACACAGTGCAAACTGTGCTTACTGTAGGCCAGGCACTGCCAACTAGGGTTACACACAGTTGCTAATGTGAGCCTCACAACAACCCATGAGAGGATCCCCATTACTATCATGGTATTTCTCCAGATAATGAAACTGAGGCCCAGAGAGGGTAATTAACTTGCTCAAGGTCACACAGCAGTCTGGCTACAGAGCTATGCTCTTAACCACTGTGCTCTACTGCCTCCAACAACAGGAAAGAATGGAGGCCACCCCAGGGGAAAAGCAGAGTCAGAAATGGTGGCTGGCTTGGTCCCACGTCCAGTTGTGTCGGTGGCCTGTGTCACCTCTGAATTTTCCAGTCTCAGGAGCGAATATATGGCTATCTATCACTTGCGACTGGAAGGGTCCTGACAATTACAGAGAACACCATAGAAGGGCTGGTTGGGGGTGGGGGAACTCTAGGGAAGCACTACTAAACTGGCTACACATTGTGTGTTTGCAACTATTTGTTACAAAGAGAAATTAAGCTTTTTATTCTCAAATTGGAAATTCAGGGGCAACTGGGTGGCTCAGTCAGTTAAGCATCTGCCTTCAGCTCAGGTTACTATCTCAGGGTCCTGGGTCCTGCTCTCTCTCTGCCTCTTCCCTCCCCCCTCACTCATGCGCGTGCTCTCTCTCTTGCTCTCTCTCTCTCTCTCGAATAAATTTTAAAAATCTTTTTAAAAAATAATTTGGATTTTCAATAAATCAAATAAGAATTAAATGGCTGTTACATATCCTGCCCTGTCCTAGGTTCCGTATGGTAGGGAGAGATATTTAAGACAAAATGTTAAGTGTACTTCCAAGATACTACATTGTTTGGAATAATGAAGCCAGTGTTATAAGGAAAGTCTCACTGGAGACAGGAGCCACATCAACCTGAATCCCTCAGGCATTTGTGCAGACTGTTGTGCAGACTGTTGTGCCCTTGCAAGGAGCAAGGGCATCGGGGAAGTGCCTTCCTCTCTACTACTATCCACCACCCAGGTACAACAAAATCCTGCAGTGGAGCAAGTGGAATGTCATACCGCCTCTGCTCCCTCACAGGCTCCAGACTCTCTAACATCCCCTTCATCAGAGAGAGGATTAGAGAAGTAGTGAAACAACCAAACAGCTCTTAAGGAGGACTCCTCTGGCTCTGGCCACTCAGGCTGTCCTCCTAGCTGCTGTGTAACTAGAGGCTGGACCCAGGACACACTAAGTAGTTGGAGAGGGATTTGCTAAGCTTCTGGCTATAGACTTCCAAGATCTATTTTTTTTAAGATTTTTTTATTTATTCATGAGAGACACACACAGAGAGAGGTAGAGACACAGACAAAGGGAGAAGCAGGCTCCACGCAGGGAGCCTGATGTGGGACTCGATTCCGGGACCCCCAAGATCTATTTGCTTCCAAGCGGAAATAAATTTCCACACTGATGGCCACTTCCCTGTGTCTTCTGTCCTCTCTTGTGCTAATTATAGGAACTCTCAGTTGACAACAGAAACACTTCAATAAAGTCTTTCTGTCTGGAACTGAGTGGAACATACCTCTATCAGAGAATAATTTCCAGACATATGAAAATATTCAGTAACTCAAAGGCGAAGACCCCTCTGGTTAAGGTAGCACAGTTACTTCAAAGCCCCATGTCTTCTGCCCACAGTACAGAACAATGGTAGAGAAAATGCAAAAGGGGAACAAAAAAGGCAGATTCATTATGGAAACCAAGATGCACTTGTGGTAGACCCAGAAGTGAATAGAAATACCCAACTGAAAAGTTGGCTGAGCTGTAGGCTTATGGAAGCAGGATGGAGGTGACAGGAGTATCTGCTTAAAATCAAGCTGGGACAAGATTTCATACCATCCTCTCCCAATTACCTGGGACTACTGTCTCATAGGACCATGACCTAGGAATTCTATAGAAGGAAGAAAGAGCCTTATAACTGGGGACAGAACCAAAGTGCCCACTGGCCTGTGGCCTGGTCTGGAATGTCCTCATGCCATCCTGGGGCAAAAAGCTGGACTTCTGTTAGATCTGATTCTGGACTTGGGAAAACTGAGGGATCCCCCTGGGTGAACACAGAAGGAGAGAGAGAAAAAATAATAATAAACAAAAACATCACATGCAAAGTGAGATTGCAAATCTAAATTCCAAAACACAGGAAAGAATCTAACACTCTGAAGACAGCCAATAGTATCACAGCAGGAATTCACACCAGATGAAATTAATTTCACGGAATAGTCTTTTAAAAGACCTCAAAATAACTGTATTTATAATATTCAAAGAGATAAGTAAAAAAAAACTTCCATTTTTAAAAATGCAAGAAACCTTGAAACAAAAGCAGAAATCAAACAAGAATAAAGAAAGGGAGCTTGAGAGGGGTTAAATCAATGATAAAAATCAGTTGCCATATGGACTCATTCATTTGGGGAATATAAAAAATAGTGAAAGGGAAAAAAGGGGAAAGGAGAAAGAATGAGTGGGAAGTATCAGGGAGGGAGACAGAACATGAGAGACTCCTAACTCTGGGAAACAAACTAGGGGTGGTGGAAGGGGAGGTGGGTGGGGGGTGGGGGTGACTGGGTGATGGGCACTGAGGGGGGCACTTGATGGGATGAGCACTGGGTGTTATTCTATATGTTGGCAAATTGAACACCAATAAAAAATAAATTTATAAAAAAAAAATAAATATAAATAAATAAATAAATAAATAAATAAATAAATAAATAAATATCAGTTGCCAGAAGAAGGCAGAGAACCACATACTGTGGAAAAGTCATAACATGTTCCAGGCACAAAGACTTCAGAAAGCACATATATACTGAGTAGCTCAGATTGGCTGGGTGTTGGGCAGAAGGAGAAGAGATCAGAGATAAACCTAAGTAGGTAGATGTTGAACTTCAACAAAGACACCACATGTGCTTGATGACTTCTGGCTGTGCCATACCTCCTTCCCCAAATAGGTTGCTTTGATCTTTTCTGAGCTCCCTTGGATGTCTCATCTTTTAGGACACTTGATAACCATCTACGTCTAAAAGTGGCAAGGCAAAGAGAAGCTGAGACTTTGGTCCCCAGTGTTCTTAGGGTGGATGGAAACCATCACGATTCTGGACAAGCCATACTGCCCTATGGCACTTCCAGATGGCCCCTCCCTTTGCATTGGGAACTCCCAATGTCAGATATCCAGGGGTACTCCCAGCCATTGCTCCCTAGCTGCAGAGAAAACTGCTTTCTGGAAAGCATGTTTTTGTCGTCTTGCCTGCATCCAATCTCAAGACTGCGGTTTCAAGTGAATCTGGATTTTTTTTTTGCATTCATGCTGCAGTTTGGGTATTTATAGCATCAGACAAGGAAGAAAATTACTTTATGTATGTATATGGATATATAAATATATGTGTAAGGGTGTATATCTAAACAGTATATATAGAAATATTGTGGGGTTTTGTAAGCATTTAATATTTGCCAAATTGTTACTTCTAATGTTAAAAATATTTCTATTATCTTATTTATTTAAAAACATAAATTAATAGAGACTAGCATAAGATCAAGCAAACACAGATGCTTAAAGATAATTTATTGATTTTGGCCCCTACCATTTTGGAATTCTGAGCAATTGATACTGGTGAGTTACCTGAATACCTGCCTAAAATCATCAAGTGCATCTCAGCTGCTTCCAACATCTTAAGACCTCATTCAAGTTTTATTTCCTTGCTGAAGACTTCATTGCCCCCAGCCTGCAGTGATTCAAGAAAGTCTGACCCCAGCAGCCCAGCTAGTGCTATTCATCTGGCCTTTCTCCGAGTGTGTTGCAGAGATCTGTGCCTCTCTGCCTATTAAAATTACAAAAACCCTAAGGAAAGTGTATCATTTAAAAAAGAAAAAGGAAATACCTTTTATTTTGCTCTTTCATTTTATTTTCTGATAACAAAAGCAATAATTGTCAAAGAAAATAATTACAAATCACTAGCCATTTTATTACCCAATATGGTGAACATATTGCCTTTTTTCTATGCATGTGTATCTTCCTTTTCCAAAACCGTGACTATACTATATAACCTCCTTTTTACCTAAAGATATATTAGGGCATCTTTGCCAGCTAGTGGAGTTCTACATCAACCCAGACACTATTATCTGCCTCTTTTCACTAATCAGAGCCTGAGGCTCAGGAAGGTAAATCTCTCTGCTAATATCACATGGTTACTACTGAATGGCAGAGTTAGGATTTAAACCTAAATCTCCTCATGTCCAATTATCTTTTGACTTGCACAAATTCACTAGGCTAATTCTCAGTCAAAAGACCAAGAATGCCGTCAACACGGGGATTAGCTGCTCAGGTCTTCCGGATTTACATGCTTCTATCAGAGCACAAAAGTGTAAGAGCCAACATGACTGTTTGGCGCTTTGCTGGAACGCTGGGGAAGCTCTCCGACTGTTCAAGCTGCCAAGAGATGTGAGGAATCAGGACCTGGGATGAGGAAGAAAGGACCTTTCCAAGCCAAGTTGGGATTTCAGTTTATGAACAAAGCTCCTTCTGTCACCTTGAGGGGAAGAGAAAAAGCTCATGCGCCATGTGGTGTGAGGACAGGGGTGTATTCTACACTGCTTTTCCCAGGGAAATGGAGCCAGCCACCCTCTCTGATTTCTCCTTATCCCAATGGCAGAAATCATGGAGATGAGGTCTTCCAGAAGGTTGTGTTTGAGGCAGAGAAGCTCGGAGGGTCCAGAGGATGAGGATGTGAGGTTGAAGCTAGAGATGAGCCTAGCAAGCAGAAGCAGCCATCTCTATACCTGGACATCAGGAGCACCAGCAAAGGCTTTGCTCCTCGTAATCTATCATCAGCCTTTAAGAAACCCTCCTCTTAGGGCATGTGGGTGGCTCAGTTGGTTGAGCATCTGACTCTTGATTTCAGCTCAAGTCATGATCTTAGGGTCCTGGGGTCGAGCCCCACATCAGGTTCCAGAGTCTACTTAAGATTCTCTTTCTCCCTCTCTCTCTGCCTCTTGCCCAGTTCATGCTTGCACTCTCACTCTCTCTCTCAATCATTCAATCAATAAAATCTTAAAAAAAAAAAAGATTTATCTCTCTTATCTCTCATTTCAATACTCAACAGTAATTATGATAATAAATATTATTGTTGATGCATATTATGCAATTTTCAGATGCTAAGAACTTCACATACTCAACCACAGTAAGAATTATTTCTATTCCTGTTTTACAAAGGAGGAAACCAAGGCTTAGAGAGATATCCCCAAGATCACATATTTGGTGTCCAAATTAGTCCCAGTAAATTAGGTTTACTTTTTTATCATTATTCAAGGGAGGGAGCACTCTTCCCTACCACCGTAGCCTTGAGTTCTGCTTCCACTGACAAGTGTAGTGAGGACATCCAAAAATGTTACCTCCTGACTCCACTGTGACTTAATCTGCTGTGACACACCAGGACATAGACATTATGATTACTAATAGGTTTGCTTTTATACCAGGAAATTTATGGGCCTTTGAAGACTCGAATTCAGGGACCTCAGGGCACACTTCCTTAGGATTTTTCTATTCAGGGACCCTAAAACAGTTTTAAAAGATTGTTATGCATGGTATCATTCAAGATATTTATTAAATTAAAATTCCAGAGCTAGAAGTACCCTTAAAAATCCCCTAGCCCAACCTTTTTATTTAACAAATGAGGAACTGAGCCCCAATCCTCTCACTGGGAGTATCAGGGGCTGTGTTTCTAATGTATGACACCCGCATAAGGATGAGACTCAGAGAAACAATCTACATTTTACCAGGTCACCAGACTTTCATCATCCATCATTGGGGGGAGTGGATATTATATCTGGCAAAATGCCCTCTGATTTTCTGTTTTCACAAAACAGTACAAAAAACTAATTAATCCCATGCTTGCTCTTTTCTGGAATGAGGAATGAAAGCTCTGAGAGCTTTAAGGAGGAGGGCACTGTATTTAGTAACTAGGAGGGACCCAGAAGTAGGCAGGATGGACAACAACTTATATCCCCAGATTTCAGAGACACAGAGGAGGTCCTTCCCACTGATGTAGGGAATCAGAAGTGCTTTAACCCCCAGAGATGGGGATGTTCTCCAGTATTCTTCCCAGAGTTGAGTGAATTTAAGAGACTGCAGCAAGGTCATCTCTGAAATAGATATTGGTGTCCTCACAATGGTCACTATCAGTGCAGGCAGCCATGAAGCATCTTCAGTGGTTCTGAAGGCAACACACAAAGGATGGAAGAGAACTTGGCAGATGTCACTTCACTTTGTTGCTGAGAAAAATCAACATGATGTGATCACTGGTTGACAAACTTTTAAAAGGAGGTAAGGAGCACAACTATTTTGATTTGGGCTGAAATGCAGAGTGGGATTCTATTGTAATCCCTCCATTCCTGAAGACAACATGTCATTCATCCAACTGTACAGTGGCTTCTCCAGAGGACAGCAGAAGGGTTGGGCTTCATATAGGAGGAAGATGAGGCAAGGTCATCAGCGTAAAGTGGGGCTCTTTTGGAGATTTTTGGAGGTAAGCAAAGGTATGAAATTTGAGATTTGTAGGCATAGATTCAAAGGGAGTCCAGTCAGTGGAGTTATGATGGGATATTTTTTCCCCAACAGCATCCAGAACCTCAGGTATGAGTCAGTGGAAAACACAACTAGGTTTAACTAGACTGAAGGCATGGTATGAAGGTAAGGGAGGTAGGAACATGGCAAGGAAGTGGATATGGTACTGATCAAGAAACCAGAGCTTGGTCAGGAGGGAACTGGGGCCATGAGGAAGGTGGGATTAGTGAGAACATGTTGGGGCTGATGGATTGGGTATCTCAGTGAGGCCAGAGAATTGTTGGAGTCAGTAGAGGGCAGAATAAATTAAGTGGAAGCCTGGTCATGGAGTTTTGTATCTGGAACCAGTCCCAAGAGCAAGTCATGGGGAGCATCAAACACCAGAACAATAGAAGGCAGACACCCCCCAAGGTGTTTAGAAGTGAAAGTAAAGCACTGAAAGAAAGATCTATGGGGATGAAACCTTTCTAGTGGACTAGAGTACTGTGCTCCCTACAGTCTGCCCTGTAGTGTGTCAGACCAGGCTGCAACCCGTTAGTCTCCCCTCTCTGTGCCCTGAGCTGCAGGACGAAAGGCAACACATTCATAAAATTTCTCAGTGCCCTTCAGTTACCAATGGTGGGACTAAGCCAGCAGAATGAACAAGGGCTCATTTTCCATGATAAACTCTAGAAGATTCCCTATTTCTTCACAGTCCAACTACATAAATAACAAAAAAGCTGAACTCTACAGGGCAGAAATCAAAAGACGCCTATTACACATCTTCCAGCAGCTACACTGGAGGCTTCCCCAGTGGAATCTATTCTTACTACTCACGATGACTTTGAAAGGTGAGAATAAGGGCAGTTCTGGGTGGCTCAGGGGTTTAGCGCCGCCTTCAGTCCAGGGCATGATCCTGGAGACCTGGAATCGAATCCCACATCGGGCTCCCTGCAGGGAAACTGCTTCTCCCTCTGCCTGTGTCTCTGCCTCTCTTTCTCTCTGTATCTCTCATGGATAAATAAATAAATTAAAAAAAAAAGAAGGTGAGAATAATTTGCCCTATTTTACAAATAAGGAAACTGAGATTTTGAAAGCAAGGAAATTTATTCAGGATCTCACGGTTAGCAAGCAAAGGAGCCGAGACTTGAACCTCAGACACTGATCCCCTCAAGCCCATTCTCCTATCATCATAGCATGCTGCCTTTGGTGAAATGGGGGGAGGGGGAGCAAATAAAAACCGTGGTTTCTTTGAACATGGAACACATACTTTGGGATGTTCTCCAATACGTTCTGTCTGAATCCACATCAAGCAGCTCTGAGTGCTCTCAGTTTATGGATTCTTCCTGGGTCCTTTCCGATTTGTCCTGCCACGGGCAGAGGCAGAGCAGCAGCAATATTTGGTTTAAATGAATGCCAGACCAGGCTGTAGCTCAAAGAAATGCATGAAGAATATCAGTTTCACTGTCTTTCTTATGTTTAAAACAAGGTTTTCCCCCCCAACAAATATTTGCTGCTGAAGATGTCCTGCGTTAAGCCCGCAGTCATGATTTTGCAACTCAAGAAAACATGTGGTCTGATGAATTCTAACCTTCACAAACCTACAAATTGCACAGTGCTTTGGCCTAAATCGTGTGAAAACCAAGTATTTGGTTTGAAATTTGCCATCTCTCTTTGCGGGTCCTCCCGGTTTTCAACTATTGTCAAAATTGGAAAACATGATTTCAGAAGATTAAGAACCATTAGCTGAAACTCTATTTAGAGTTTTAAGCACTAGGCTTAAATTATTTCAAGAATACTGTCTTCCTCAAAAACCATTTTGTATTAAGGTTAAATTACTTGTCAATTCTCACGCAATGCATGTGGGAATCTATCACAAAAGTTTCTCCTTCCCAGCTTGGAAACATCGTCTGGGGTGAGAGAACAGGTCACAGAAGCTTGGAGCTGGGATGCAAGGCAGTCAGATCTGGGATGAAGGGGACATGAGCCTCCCAGAGCCCCGACCCTGAAGGATTTCTGTTTTGTGGAGATGGTAGTTATTTGGAGGCTGGGTGACTTTTTGCTTTCAGATATTTTTCCTTTCTTTTTTTCTCTTGCTGTTGCACAAGGGACCTGCTCTTGGGAGGAGGGTCTTAGGATGGAGGACAAATGGTGAGGCCTGGATCATGGATTCAGGTAGGAGTCCTAGGAAGAGACGGTCCACTAGGTGTAACCAAGATGGGGTTTCCACAAACTTGGGCTCGGGAAATGTGGGCTCCAGCAGGAGCAATGGAGGGGGTGGTGCGTGCTGGGAGAAGACACAGTGAGATTGCAGATGTAGTAGAGTCTGGGGCTGCACCCTTGTTGGCCTTGCAGTCCACAGTCACTTAGGGATTGCAGTGTAGCCGCCCCACCCCCCGACTCCATCCTCAGTCTCTCTAACCCCCCTCCCTGCAGACTTGGGTAAATGCAGATTCTAGGAGAGGCAGGTCTGGGAGTAGAAACCAAGTCCTCCTGCTGTCCTAAATTTTAAACATGGAAATCCCAACCTGGTAGTTCCTGCATTTCCAAGATTTATGTGCAGTCAAGTCCTCCCCTTCTAATCTTCCTTCATGTCTAGATAGCATCTTATGGGGACAGTGAGGACAGCAGTGGCTTATGATAAACAACCTAAGAGCGGGATTGAGTTCACATCAGCATAATTTTTCTGGCACTGAAGACCAGAAATGAAGTGTGGACACCTACCCGGAGCCTCATCATTAGCCCAGGTGCTGAGCCTTCTTCCAGAATCCCTCACCACAAATGCTTTCCATTGTGTCTGTACATCTACCCTGATTTTCACCTTGAACTTCAGCCTGGATTCGGAAAGATAGAGGTGGCACGTGAGCTGGGCTATAGAGAGCACAATCTGAGTGTGCACAGGTGGAGACACGGGTATTCTGAGGAGCTGGAACAGAAGACCCCCAGGGAATCACTGAAATGTTAGCACCTGCACCTTGAAGTGAAGATAAAACTCAATGTATGCCATGTGTCAATACAAAATCTCTCTCAAATTCCCACAAATTGAGGGAGTAGATGGAGTGAAGGAGGTTATATCCTTGTGGTGGGCTGTGACCTGTAAAGTATGATGGAGACTCAAGCAAGCAAAATGCCTATCACTTCCAAATTCTAATTTCCCTTCAAAGCCCAACTCTGTTCTTACCCTTTGGTTACCTCAGACTGCAAGTCCATTTTGCGGGGTTGGGAGAGGGTGATAATTAGAAAAGAGAGGAGAAGACATTGAGGCCAAGCAAAAAGACAGAAAAGACCTAAAGATTGCTCATTGAAGTGTAGGCTCGGCACTTCACTGCTGTGGCATTTCTCCCAAAACCTGTAGTCCCATTCTAATCATGGGAAAAACATCATGCTAACCTAACTGCTTGACCAGTACTCCTCAAAACTGTCAAGGTCACAGAAAATAAAAGAAGACTGAGAAACTGTCCCAGATGTGATGCGGCTAAAGACACAGGACAACTGTGTACAGTGTGGGACCCTGGAAGAGGAAAAGGACATTAGTGGAGAAACTGGTGACACAGAAAACAAGCCTGTAGTTTAGTCAACAATAATGCATAATGTTAAATTCTTAGTTTTTACCAATGTCCCACGGTTATACTAGATGTTCATATTAGGGGATACCTGGTGCTGAGTATACAAGAATGTTCTACCTTATTTTGGCAACTTTTCTGTAAATCTAAAATTATTTCAAAATAAAAATTTTATTAAAAAAAGGAATGTAACTTTAGGAGAATCAAAGGGAAAACAAGCATTAGCCTTAAAGTATATCTCTTGATTTCTGAGGTAAGAAAGAGAGCTGTATAAGACTTGTGTGAGGGACAAGCAGCAGGTGTTTTGGAGTTCATTGACAAAGTCACATAAGCCCATTTACTACCAAAGATATCTGAATAGCCTCAATAAAAGTTACCAAAATAGGGTGCCAGGGTGGCTCAGTCAGTCGAGCATCTGCCTTCAGCTCAGATCATGATCCCAGGATCCTGGGATCAAGTCCCACATGGGGATCCCAGCTAAGTGAGGAGTCTGCTTCTCCTTCTGCCTTTCCCTCCTGCTTGTGATTCATTCTCTCTCTCTCTCTCTCTCTCTCTCTCTTTCCCTCTCTCTCTCAAATAAATAAAATATTTTTTTAAAAGTTACCAAAATATCTCACACAAGAATACTATTTTATGTCTATGAGTAAATGGCAGCCTCTAGGAGATGGGATAACAGTAGCTTGTGTTTATCAAGGTTATCTGTTTCAGCAACTGCCCCAAGAGCTTCAAAGACACGACCTCTTTTAAATCTGAAGTCATCCTATGAGGTAGAAGCTATTATTTTCCTCAGAAAATGTGACAGGATCACAGACACTTTAAGTGACTTACTCAAGGTCTACCTAGCTAGAAAAAAGTGGAGCTGGGATTTGAACTAGACCAGCTGGAGTCATACACACTATGATGGTCCCTCAAAGGGCCATCAACTTCTCCAAGGATCTGAGCCCTCTTCTATGTCCCAGGCTCTCAGTGAGGCCCTAGGGATACAAAAAGAAGTAAAACAGACTGGTATTTTATTTATAAGTATACAGTCTTTGTTTCATTTAATCTCCATAACAATTCTGGAAGATGAGCAGAAATGCTCCCATTTGACGCCCATGTTGCAAAAAGAAGAGTGAGACTTGGAGAAGTTAGGTAATTCTCCTTAGGCTAATAATGGAGAAGTGGGCAGAGCTAGTGATGAGGAAGTGGGTGACACCAGGAAAACCACTGAATTCCCATAGTTCCCAGCATCCTGCACTTAATCAGTCTTCCAGTCTGGTTGATTACTAACATGTTCCATTCATGTCTACAAGCATAAGCCCACTTTACCTTCAAGCCTCATGAAGAGAGTTCAGAGCAGGACTTGGCCTTGGAGAAGAAGCCACCCATGAATGAGTGCAAGTCTGACTTGCCTCTGGAGACCTAGCTATTGGGATCTACGTGTGAGTGTCCTCAGATATTGAGGACCAGATGCAGTGAAATGTGTTCCTGCACAGATGGCCATCAGCCTACTTCCTGAATCATGATCACGGAAAGCCTTCCCCACCCCCAATGCTAAGGATATCTCTCCTCAGCATCTTTAAAGTCTTGTTTGGCAGAGTCAATATCAATCAATTTCCAGAGATAGTCATTCAACAATCATCCAACTATCTGATTAACACCCAGAGTCCAAGTCAGGAAGTCAAGGTCAGCATGGACTGTGAGTCAGGGAGTTCCGCTATAAAGGGAGTGCATCATTATTAAGCATACAGTTGTAAGTGCTCCCTTTCACTCTTAGAATGCAAAAACTAATTAATAGTGTAATATAAAAAAATTATAGTCCTTCCACTGTAATTACATTTGCCTATTTGTGAATGAAATATATTTTTTACTCATCCTTGCAACCAATCAGGGCTTCGTGAATGAATGTCATTCATTCAGTCATCCATTCAGAAACATTTACTAAACACCTATTATGTGCCAGGGACTGAAATGTTTGGAAAGTCGGGGTAATTAAGGCAGTTCCTGCCCTCAAGGAGTTTACATTTAGCAGAGTTCCCAGACCTGTAGAAAGAAAAGTGTGATACAGAGGAATGAAAGCAATAATTATTGTGTACCCCCCAGGTATAGGGGACCTCAGAAAAGAAACAAAATAGCTTGGCTTTGGGAGATCAGGTAGGGTTTCATAGAGAATAAGATGCTTGCGTCAACTGTGAAAAAAGAGTGAGTTTTTTTAATGGACCAGGGGAGAACATTCTAATGGGTCATTGTCGTTGAGGATAAAGAGTAGCAAGTACGCTACAGAAATCCAAGAATTGACCTGTGAGTTAAAACGCGTGTTCACTTATCACTGATTCATGGACAGAGGAAACCTGGAAGTATACAGCTGTGTACACTGAGCAAGGCCAAAGTCCCAAGGAGGACAAACATGGCAAAGACAAAGAAGAAGGCAGAGAATGACATGGTTTATTTCTGGAAACAAGAGTTTTGGCTGATTGAGCAGCCAGTGAGCATTCTCTAACGTGCCGATGCCAGGTCTGGACTATGACCCAGTTCATGGGGCAAGGCCGCCAGGGCCTTTGTCCTCTTACCCCTGAAGGACACTGAGCCTCTCATCTGCCCTTCCCATTCTCCACTGACACCCTTCCCACTTTCCTTTCATTACATTTTGTTTATTTTTTTAACAATAAACACCTTTATTACATGACCGAAGATAGATGAGAGGAAGGTTTATTTGCCTTGCTGGACTTTGATTTTCCACTGATGGAACTCGAGCTCCTTGCCCTCTAGCACGTAGCCATCTGCTCGGCCACACTGACCCTGTCTCAAAGCCATGCATGCCAAAAGCTGGCCGTGCTGGAACCGTTCCTCCAGAAGACTGCTGATTTTGGCATTCTTTTTCCTTTCATCATATTCTGAATTTTCTTTGATCGTTTTTTTGTTTAAAATCTCTTCCTCCTAGGCAGCCAGCATGGCCCCCTTCTTGTGCCCCCAGGGGGGAGGCAGTGCAGGGTGGGGCTCCTACACTGTGGGGACCGAGGGCTATCCATGAGCACGATCCAGTTCTTCACTAGGGCCGTGGTGTGGACCAGTTCGTCGTGGGAAGCATCGTAGACAGCATCAACAATCCTTGTTTTGTGCATATGACACTTGGAATCTCAGGAGAAGTTCCCTCAAGGCACAGTGCCTCTTATTGTGTTTATTGCCTCCCCAAACATGGACTGTGTGTATGTGGAGGGGGCCAATCTTCGTGTTGGCAGCACGGCATCCCAGCTCATACTTCTGGTTCTTGTGGTAGGGCTTTCTCTTGCCCCCAGTCTTGAAGTGCCTGTGCCAGTTGTCCTGAAAGATGCCCATTGCTCTCCATGCTGGCTGCAAAAGACCCTTTCATCCCATTTCAGTATCTGACTCTCCTCAATTTTTTTCTAATATTTTTTTTTTCAGAAGCAAACACAATGCACTCACCTCTTCACTAGCTTCTGTCAGCCTGAAATTCCTGAGACTGAAACTTGTGTGATTCTTCTGCCTCCCTACCAAATGCACCCTCCTCCTGCAGACAAAGGGAGGCCAGAAATCCATCCACTCTCAGCCTACTCCTCAGGACAACAAGCACCCCATCTCAAGAAGCACTAGGAAAGCCAGATCCCCTATTCTCCAATATTGCAAACCTGGAGCATTGAATAAGCAATCCTCTATTAGAGAAGAAAAAAATCACATTCCTAGTGGCAGTCAGCAGGAGGCAGGGGCTCTTCCAGCTTAATGACTTGCAAATCAAAAGCATGAAAACCAGAATGCACCTTTTGAACCTCTTTCCCATTCAGCCTCGATGTCCTCATAATTTTCTCCCATAGCGTTCCTGTTATTTTTGCTACCAGAGCAATAACCTTCCTTGTGCATTTTTAAAATGTGGGAGGAGGAGCTGTCCAGTGATCTCAAAGCATATGTTTTTGATTCTCATAAGATTATGGATACCAAAGGAATAAAAATGGAAATCACTACTGCCAAGATATGAAAGAAAGTTTGCATAGTAAAATAATTTAAACCTAACATTTGGACCCAATAAGGCAAATGGAACGTTTTTTCCATATTTTTGGAAAATGTGCATTTTCTTCACATTAAGTGGTACCAATAAAAAATAATGATTCTCACTCAGTTTATTTCTATAAATTAGATTGGCTTATAGTTTTCCAGGACATGGTTTTGTATCAAGCTATATGGCAAACACCTGAGCATAAAATGCATTCCACCGTTTGCTTCCATGTGGGAGAAACAGGTCACCCTGCCTCTCTTCTAAATCTAGAGCAAAGGTCAGTTAAAGCCAGTCAATATATTCAGTCCTCTCTAGCTGCTGAGAAAGAGTGTAACATCAACTTGCGGAGGTCCGTGAGCAAAGCCAGGAAGTTCCTCCCAGATAGGCAGGGCCACCGTTTCCCGGTTAGAAACCCAAGGATTCTGCAATCCTTGCTGGTAAGCACATTTGACTCATCCTGGAATCAGATAAACACAGAAGGCCAAATAATAAGAAAGGGCTTGAAAACACGCATAGGTGGAATCCGTGCATGACCACAGCTAGGCGAAGCTAGAAGTCTCTGGAATGAGAGTACGGCTAAAGAAACAGTAGGCAGATGGGGATGAGAAGATGGGGAAAGGGGAGAGAGAAAAGAGAGGTGAGAAAAGATGGCAGAGGGGGAAGAGATTAAGGTAAATGTTAGATCTAGAGCTTGTGTTGTCTAAAAACAAAAGAGTGTAAAGGCACAAGAAGGTTCCCCCTGTGAGGCCAAAGCTCTTGGAGACCCAAACTGAAGCCGAGATGGTGGGCTGAACACCAAGTCAGAACCACGAGTGATGCTTCAAGCCCCACCACTCCTGGAACTTGCTGGACGCAAACTAAGGCTGCTGAGAATCCCCTTTTCTCGCGATCACATGTGACAAATTCCTTCCTTCCTCATCTCTCAGGCCTGTTGGAAAGCTCAAAGAGAGATGAATGCGAATGAACTGTGATCACTGTAAAATATTCCACACATGGAGTGTGTGCGGTGGAAAGAGTGGAAGGTGGTGAATTATTTATTATTCTTTGGCTCAAGTGTCAGCTGTTTGTAAAGTCTTCATGTCCTCCAGCAGCTGAGGCACGATCCACTGAGATTTAAATAAAATTGCCTTGAATCCCTAGCCCACAAACGGTAGGAAACCAAGCATCCTTCCCAATATCCCAGAGGATTTGTAGGGAGGCTATTTTGTCCTCGTTCCCTCCTAGCTCCAATTTCCCACTCTCGCTGGATTTCCAATCCCTTCTCCAATTTTTATCTCCTGCAGGTGTTGGATTTTTTTTGTTCATCACTGGGGCCAGCCTAAGTTCTGGCCTTTCCCCCACCATACTATTAGGCTGGGTATGGGACTTTCACTGAGGACTGGAAGATACAGGGTAGGTAGTATTGTATGTACTACATACAGGGAAGCAAGTGTCCTAAAATTAAATGCCAGGGATTCCTTTGTTAACTGTGCCTGGCTCCTCTGGGCACTGGAAATACCTCACTGGTCATCTCTGCACAGAGAACCCCAGCCCACCACCACCCAAACTGACTTTTCTTTCCCTCCCTCATCTCCCATCAAGCTATCAGCTCTTCTCTATTCTTCCCCGATTCTATCACTCTTTTCTCAGCCCCTCTTGTCTACCTCTGATGCAGAGGAATCAACCCAGGCTACACATTAGAATCTTTAGGACAGGGCGGGATATTTAAAAACAGTGATGCCAGATCCCACCCCAGGCCAATCACATCAGAGGCTCTAGAGCTGGGGCACGCACACATACTTTTCCAAAGTTCCTAATGTACAAGCAAGGTTGAAAACCACCTCCAGTCTAAGGCATCTAAACCATGTCCCGAGGCGAGCTCACCTTTTGTACTCAAAGTCATCAAGGTATTTTGCTAAACAAAAGATAATTCTCTCCGTGAGAGAATTGCTGCCAATTTTTTAACTGAACATGATTTTTCCTGCCACAAATATTATCTTAAGAAATTTGCCAGCAATCCACACTTCATTTATCCAGGAGTCAGGATCTTTCCCCAACATGAGCATTTCTGGATGAGTCCCTTGCTCTCCCCATCCTGGCTCATTTTCCCAGGTCACAAAATAGCAGGGTAGGCAGAGAAGAAACCAAGGAATCCACACAAAGAGGAACCTGGTTTCATTGTTGAGAAACATTATGGCAGGTAGAAATTCAAAACTAAAATGGAAAGCTGACAGTATTTTGGAATCATGTGTACAGAACATTCTCAACTTTAGCAAGAAAAAAAAATAAAAGGCAGCCCCATGGCAGTGTTTTGTTTTAAAAGCAAACACAGAGATTATGTTTTCTGAATATTTCAGAAAACTTAGATTCTATGGAACAGTGCCATATATATCCTCCCCTTTTGTTCTCCTAACAACCATGTGAAGGAGGGAAGCGGAGCAGGAGTTATTATTCATTTTCCCAGCATAATGAATTTATACTCAGAGAGGGGAAGTAATTCCCCCAAAGCCACACTGCTCATGGCACAGCTGTTGCTTAAAACATAGCTTTTATCTTAGTCTGTTCCAGCCACCGTAAACTGGTGGTATATAAACAAGAACATTTCTCACAGTTCTGGAGGCTGGAAGTCTCAGATCAGAATGCCAGCCTGTGAGGAAAGCCTCCTCTGTGTTGCAGATGGGCCCCTTCTCAAATCTTCACATGGCAGCGAGCAGGGAGGAGCAAGTCCTCTTGTGACTCAGTTAGTGCTCTAACCCCATCCATGCGGGCTCCACCCTCATGACCTCATCACATGCTAATTACTACCCAGCAGCCTCACATCCCAATCCATCACACCAGGAGAGAAGGATTTTAACAAAGGATTTGGGGGGTGGGCCACATTCAGCCCCTATCAGTCCTCTCTCCCACTTAGGTACCCTTCCTACCTCATCATGTCTCCTCATTTGTGTCACGTTGCTACCAGTGAGTCTCTATGCCTAGGGTGTGTGTGTGCAGGTATACACACACACACACACACACACACACACTTGCCATCCCAGGCCGGGAGGCCACATTCCATGCGCACATGCCTCCTGAACAGGGGTGATCAAGGAAGAACATGAGATACCCAGGAGCATCTCTGCCTTCTGTGTCTAGGACGGAGATGAGAGAGCAAGCAGGGCACTTGCGACCCACTAACGGGGCCCTTCCTGCCCATTTCCTTCTCTCCCCCTGCTGTGCCTTCATGCACTCCCCTTTGAGACGCTGCATATCTTCTCTCAGGAAAGGAGCTGATGTCAGGCCCTGCCTTTGTCTCAACAAGTCTTTGTCACCTGTCCCTGAGGGGAAGCCTTTTAGACTGTCTTTGTTGGGAAAAAGAATGGTAATTCATAACATTCTAGAATTAGGGCTAGCACAGAGCCCCAGGAATGTTTGTGAACTGACTGGTTCTTGGCTCGCAGAGCTGGAAGGGCTCAGTGGAGGTCATCTCCCAGCCTTAAGACAGGTAGGGCCTGTCAGGAGGCAGGCGACAGATAGGAGAGACTGTGGGAAGGCAAGTTCTGCTGGGGTGGCCACCACCCCACCTGTACACAAATCAGGCCCTGTGTCCTACAGGGTGCACTGAGGCTTATCCAGAAGCAGAGATAGACCGCTCCCCACTCACAAGGAAACAGAGTCCTTCAAAGCAGAGTTGCTTTCATGAAGATAGGTGATCTTGGGGCTGCTGGGCCAAAGAGGGGATTCTGAGGTATCAGTGTTCTAGCCAATTCCGTGTCACCGCCTATTGCCAGGAACACAATAAAATCTCTCCCCCTCCGCCCTCCGCCCTCCGCCCCCACCCCCCCGTGTTCTCTGAGATGCAGTCTTGGGGACTGAGCACATATGGGTCTAGTTGGTCAATCTGTTGTCCTCCAAGGCTATAAATTCAGATGGTCACAAATTAGCTTCAGGGAAACTTCAGGCGGAGACACGCACGCTCTCCCATTCAAGTTCTGCTGTCCAGGCTGAAATACGGCTGCATGTGTTCCCTTCTGCATCACCCGCCTGCTGGAGATGCCACCCTGTCAGAGACAGTTTATGGAGCGGCCAGGAGGCCAGAATACAGTGGCCAGCTACCACCCCAGCCAAGGCGCCCCAAGGCTTTGATCTGCATCAGCAGGGCCAGCCGGTCATTCCTGCACACAGGCTTGAAATGTGGCTTTCCAAAGCACCCCCGGGGGCCCTGGGTTCCTCCTGCACCTCACCACAGCACTGTCAGTGCTGACACTTTTCTTCCCCTTCCCACTCTTTGTGACATCCCATTGTCACCAGCTACATACAGAGGACCCCTGGTCCTTTGCCTTTCCTAGTCCTGACAGCTGACACAGAGCCTGCTCACACTTTGCATGAAAATGCTCCTTCTTGGAGGTCCTTCTCCAAGAATCTGAGCTTGAATGCAGGCAGGATATGAACTCAAAGCAAGATTCAGACACTGGGTTTTTCTGAGTCCTAGGAGGTACCCTGGCCTAGTCTATCAGGAGCAAATTTACACTGATCTCCAAAGTTTGTGCCATCATAATGCTTTTCTGCCCCAAGATAAGTCCAAAGGCAGTGAGACTCACTTGGGAAAAGAACACAGCAGGAGCCTGAAACTGCCCCAGCAGGGCTTTGGAACCTCTGAGTGTAGCGAACTCATGGCAGAGCTTTAAAAGAACCCAACTGGTGCCGGGGTCCCCTTCCCAGACACAGACACCTGATTGGTCTGAGGTCCAGGGATTTGCAAACTCTTAAAAGCACTTCGCCACGCACAGCTGAGGCTAATAACAGCCGAGTGAAGACAATGTCACTTTTCCCCATAGTTTCTCTTTAAGGCATCCTCCAGCTGGATGAGGAGAGTTTGGGAGGTACCCCAACACTCTAATTATGCTTCAATCACCCCCTCATTTGTGCCCTCACATTTATAGGGCACTTGCACTGTGGGAGGCACTGTATTAGCCCTAGTATAGCTTCTCCAGAGAAGCAGAGCCAACAGGATGCTTGTATGTATAAATACACACACACACACACACACACACACACACACACAGAAATTTATTATCAAGAATTGGGTAACGTGATTATAGAAACTGAGGTGCACCAGGATCTGCAGTCAGCAGGCTGGAGCTGGCATTAAGTTCTAGCCTCCAATGGATTAGATGAAGCCCTCATCCCACATTTGAAAGGACAATCTGCTTTACTCAATCTACTAATTCAAATGTTAATCTTATCTAAAAACACCCTCAGGGACCCATTCAAATACTGTTTAATCAAATATCTGGGGACCTCAAGACCCAGTTAAGTCGACACATAAAATTAACTGCCACACATGCTGTTCTAGGCACCACAGCCACATTAAAACGATCTGGATTCTTGCCCTCAAGGAGCTGCCAGTCTCATGACAATGAAAAATTTGCATGGAAAGCTAGTCTCCTAGTCTCCGTGGCATAGAGCGGCCGTACAGAGCGGACAGCGGGGGCTCAGAGGAGAGATGTCTGAGCCAAGATGGTCACCAACATCCTCCTGCAGAAATTGGCAATAATCTGGGCTCAGAGGTTATTATGGGCTGAATTGCATCTAATGAAAGATATGTTTAAATTCTAACCCCTGGTAATATGACCAGAATGTGATCTTATTTGGAAATAGGGTGGTTGCAGATGTCACTAGCTAAGATGGGGTCATGCTCAAGTAGAGAGAGCTCTTAATTTGATATGACTGATGTCCTTATAAGAAGAGGAGAGAGACACAGAGATGCCTTCACCAGAAGCTAACAGGGCAAGCGCCATGGAACATTTTCTTCCCCAGAGCCCTCAGAGGAATCAACCATGCTGACACCCTGATGTCAGACTGCTGGCCTCCAAACAGTGTGAGAATAAATCTCTGTTGCTTTGAGTCACCCAGTTTGCGGTACTTTGTCATGGCAGCCCTAGCTAACTAAAAGGCTAGGACAAGTGGAGTGGGGAAGTAGACTAGGAGGAGCAAAGATGGGAATGAATAGTGTAAGGACAAGGAACAATCCAGCTAGAACAATGAATTTCATAAAAATAAAAAAATGATTGAAAAAAGGAATCAGAGCTGCCATCTAACACCTCATTTCCCCCAGCAATCCCACGGTGCTGCCCTGTCTTGAGAGAAACTTCTCACCTCTCCACCCACATCAGGCACTACCTTCCTCTTCCTTACCTACTCCCCCTCCCTGGGCACAGTGACTGTGAGGGTGGGCATGTGACCCAAACATCCTTCTTGGCCACAGTAATTGGTCCATGGATGGGCATGAAGCCAAGGCAAGCCAATTAGAGACTTTCCCTGGGACTTTTTATTTTTACTATTATTAAAACTTGTAGAAAAGAACCCTTTTCTCTTTGCTCACAGGCCTGTGAAACATGAACTTGGAGCTGCCCTCAGCCACGTCCTTATAATGTAAATAAATAAGGAGATAAAATGATCCTTCTATCACTCGTGCCCTTGGTTCTAGACACCAAGGTTTGGGGAACTGCATCTGGATTTTTACCCCTTTCCAATTCTTCCATCAAATCCTGTGAACTGCCCCCAAAAACCTTGCCCTTACACATAAAAACAAAAATAACTTTGTTTTTAAACTGACTCAAATGGATTTCTGCCACTTGCTACCAAAGGAGCCCCAACGAGTACATCATGGGAGAACGCATATTGCCCACATCCTAAAGAGCTTTGATGCCAGACTGCAGGGTGTATTTTTAACCCTATTAGCTAGAGATTATTAACTGGAGTCTATAGAATCTGGCTTCAGGGTTCCCCATGAAACTCCAGAAAAATATGTGCAAAATGCACACAATGTGCAACCATCTGGGAGAAGGCAGCATAAATGTCAACACGCTCTCAGTAGCAGAGTCCTTGACCACTCCCCAAAAAAGATTAAGAACCACTGACATGAGCCATGAGGAGCCATTACAAATGTAGAATCACAGACTCTATCATCCTCATGAATACTTCTTAAGCACCTCACATAGCCAGCCATCTCAACAAGCATGCTGTCCATTCTAGGGTCAAGAGCTATTAGGGATGTGAATATAAACACGATATAATTTTATCCTCAAGGAGTCTTAGTCACCTTGGGGTGGAGACGGGCATCTACATAATTTCAACAGCAGGTGAGGGAGGGTATGACGATGTAATGACAATTCAGAGGCCAGTGCCTAGAACATTGTCCACAGCCCTGAAGCAGCAGCCGTGTTGCAGTAAATAGAACCATGGATGGGTTCCTCCCTCACATAAGCCAATGCCTCAGAGTTTCAGGGTCTTCATTTTTTAAATGGATAAAAGAATCCTGCCAGACCACCTCATAGGATGTTGGGCAGTTCTAACAAGAGACAAGATAACTGTTAACTTGCTCGGGGCCTGGAGACCCCTGGACAAGACATACAATGCCTTCTCGGGAGAAACCTGCCTCTGGAGCCAGCTCGTGCTTCTCAAGCAACTGAGACCCTCACACTAGACCAACTAGCAGCATCAGCATCTCCTGGCCACATGTTAGAAATGCAGGTTTCAAGTGTCACCCCAGACTTTTTGAATCTGGATCTGCAAGATCCCCCAGTGGAGCTGTATGCAAATTAGTCTGAGACACGCTCACTCAGGTAGCTCTTAGCATAGTGTGAATATGATCTAACAGGGAAGAAAACCCACCCAGAAGAGACAGAAAGCATATCAGCTGGCACCTTGACCTCTTTCTTCCTGCCATGGGAGCATAGGATGCAATGTGCCACAGTGTGTGAGCCAGCCCTAGAATTGGCCTTTGGTCCTGCTAGATGCCGCTCCTGAACCACAGACATATGGTCTCCTTGAGCCTTCAGAGTGACACCAGCATACTTTGCATGCATCGGCACACTCAGAGGGGATTAGCTAACATCTGGGGAGCACGGCCTGCTGTATTCTGCTGCTTTGTGGAACAAAGGAGCACAGGAAGGCTCTTGGAGTGCCTGAGCACAAGCCCAACACAGTGCCAGCGGGGCAAGGGCTTCCCAGAAGTCAGCAGCCCCATCACTAGGCTTCAGATGACCACAGCAGACAGACAGACCAACAGCAGAGCTGAAAGGCTAGGGCATCAAGAACTCGGGGTCTAGGGAATAGTAATATCAATTAGGCCCAAAAGATTCCCCTGGTTCAGTTAGTTTTAGAAATGCTGCATTAAACAAAGTTGAATTTGCTCTTTCACAGGGGTGCCTTTGACTCACTGTGAGTGCTGTGAGTCTTTAAGACGAACGCAAAGTAGATTTTTTTTCCCAGACACTAATCACAGAACACTTGCCATCTGCGGGAGTCAGCCAGGGCTGCAATGACCAAATACCACAGGCTGGTGACCCAAAAAACAGCAGCTGACTTCTCACAGTCTTAAAGCCTGGGAATCTAAGATCAAGGTGCCAGTTGATATGCTTTCTGGTGAGCATTCTGTTCCTGGCTTGCATACTGCTGCCTCCCATGGCAGGAGGAAAGAGAGCAAGCAAGTGTCCTAGTATCTCTTCTTCCAAGGGTACAAATCCCATCGTGATACATTCCTCCCTTCATGACCTCATCTAACCCTAATTACCTCCAAAAGGACCATCTCCAAATACCATCACATGGGAGTTTAGAGCTTCAATACATGAACGGAGTGAGGCGGGATAGTCAATTCAGTTCCTCTCACTACTCTGCCATAGGTAGAAAGCCTTCAAAGCAGAATGGAAAATACTAGCAAAGATGGACATGGCAAAGATCCCTCTTCAGAAAGACAGTCCAGGAAGGCCTGCAGCAGGAATTCTAAGGGCTTTCTTGTTCAGGGCAATCAGGTAACTAAAGCATGTAGGTGTTTGCAGCAAACATGCCAAATGTGCCAAGAAGTTCACCGTAATAATGACCACCACCATTTCTGAATACTCAGTATGAGCTAGAGGCACATTAAGAGTTAGGCTTTATATACATCATCTCATTTAATGCTCTGAACTACTGTTTAAGGAAGTTACTATGGTCGTCCCCATTTTCAGATGATGAGACCAGGGATTTAAAAAGTCAGTTAGCTGCTGTAAGTCTTACAGCTAGTAAGTGGCAAAGCTACCCCAGATATCTCTGACTTCAGGCATCTACTAAAATGCTATAAAAATTCCTCATTCCTGAGCACGTGGGAAACATGCCCAAGACCTATGCTTAGCCTTCCAGGTCACCTTTCAGGTATGGAATCATTCCTGGTGGCTCTGGAGAAGACATAAACAAAACAAAGCCCAGATTGATTCGCAGGGTCCATCAATCTTTAGTTTTAAGTTTTAGGTTTCTCATCTCTCTTGTCACCATATTTAGTGACATATGTCATATGCTGGTTTATTCAAACTCACAATACAGAGAATTTAAGAAATAGGCAATTCTCAACGGTAGACATGGAGCTTGTGTTGATTTGCTGACACTAATCTCCACCTCTCTACCCCTGTAATTAGCTATTCAGTTGGTAGAATGAATTACTTCTAGGTTTTCCACCCATCCTACCTGTCAAGGCAATATGTTTATATTTACAAATTTCAAAGAGGAACTATAACTTGTCACTCTCTATCAATAAACATGGCTTTTGTTTGTTTTTTACAAAGGAACTGCTAAAAAGTTTTCCTCTGTGTAAATCCAAGGACTTGCCTCAAGCAAAGATGTAACCATACTTGGTCAAGAATGAATCTGTGGATTCCCTGGGAAGGTTTTTCTCCAAGTGTAAGAATGGCCTGTCCATATGCCACCCTCATTCCCAGTGTAAGGAGAAAAAGTGGAAAAAAAAAAAAAAAAAAACAAGAAGTCAGGATTTTTCAGATGCAAAGAGTATGGCTACAAATAGATCTGGCCTGAGAGCAGGACCAGTATCCTGCCCCAGCTCTGCTCCTAACAAGCTGGATGACTGCCACTGTGCACATAGCACTCCCTGCCTCCTCACCCGTAAAATGAGGGACAACACCACCCACATCTCAAACCTACAGTTAGTGATCCCATGGGTGATGAGTGTCATGGTGACATTTGTATACCAGCCCTAGTTCCAATTCCTGGAAAATGCCCAATCTGCTTATATCATTCACTCCAGGGGAGCTCTACAGTTTTGATCAGAAGAATCTCAGAATAAGAAGCTTTCACCCACACCATCCAGACAGATGGAAATGCATTCTATCAAGTCCTTTTAAAAGTGTACACAACACTGCACACAAGCCAGCACCAGAGTCTAAACAGCTTTCTTGATCTAGAAGTTCTTTATCTCTGGCCTAAACTGCTTCTACTGAAATAAAAGATTAAGACCAGATTGCCTTTATATTCTGGGTCATAAACTTATTTCTATCTGGCAATAGTAATTAAATTGCTTTCCAATCTGCTCTTTTCTTATTTTATTATTAATTTTAAAATTATTAATCATCTTAAACACGTGCAAAGGTGTTGAAAATAATACAACAGCAACCTGCATGCCCACTGCCTAGATGTAATGCCTGCTCCCATATGGCCATTTTTGCTAAAGCAGAGAGAGCAGTTGTTCTTAAAAGATATAAAGCACTACAGATATGGTCACTGACCTGCCTACACTCAATCCACTGCCTTTTGTTCTCTGTAGACATAACAACACTAGGATTTGGTGCACTCTGCCTCTCATGCAGTTTCTGTATGTTTACTACATATGCGTACACACATAGTAATATAAAACACTCTTCATGAACTTTTAAATATATATCAGTGGTATCATATTGAGTTCATCAATTTGAAAATTGCTTTCTTTTCCTCATCCCAGCTTTTTAGATAATGGATAATAACACTGACTCCAAGTTTTTTGCTTGGGATCAACATATGGACAAGCTACTATGAAGCCTCTTGCTAAGGTTTCCTTGCACACATACAGAAAACTCTCTAGGGCCTACATATCTAGAAGCATTTGCCCTAACATCCAGTTTTACCAGCAGTAAATTTTTATATCTTTACTGGACATTTATGTTTTCCTTTTTGTCAAATAAAAATCTTTGACTGCTTTGTGTCTTAGGCTACTTTTCTTTCCTTTACTGATTTGTAGGGATTTTTATGTTTCAGATACTGATCCTTTATCAGTGTGTGTGCTGAAAATATCTTCTACCATGTGGTTTGTCTTTTCACTTTGGCAATGGTTGATTTTGTCATGCAGAAGTTTATCATCTTAATGGAGGCAAATGCATCCATCATTTGCTTTATGGTTTGGTTTTTCTGTGCCTTCTTCAAGTAGTGCTTCCGTTTCCTGGGGTCCTAAGTATATTCTCCTGGTCAACCTCACATAGACTACGTGGTCTCAGTGTCTACCGTCTTTCCCTCTCAGTGCTTTTAAAAGTATCATAAAGATGATTTGTTGCTATTTTGAAAGAAATAAATGGTTATTACAGAAGATCTAGGAAAAGCAGACAGAAAATAAATCAGTACATCATTAGGTTACTTTTAAAAATAACTCTTATTATCCCTCGGTAAAAAAAATTAGAGAAGAAAGCAAGCGATGAGAAACTCCAAACTCTGGGAAACAAAGGGTTGCAGAAGGGGAGGTGGGTCAAGGTGATGGGGTGACTGGGTGACAGCATTAAGGAGGGCACACAATGAGATGAGCACTGAGTGTTATACTATATGTTGACAAATTGAATCTAAATAAAAATCAACTCTTAACTATCTTCGAACAGAATCACCCACCAGGGCAGCCCTACTTATAGCCCCCTTCTATATCACTGAACGTAATATGATATATGATGGACACGGCTGAGCTTTGGAGAAAGACAGATCTGGATCTGAATCCTATCTCTACCACCTTCTAGCTGATTTATCTTGCATATGACATTTACTTCCTCTGAACTTCAGTCTCCTAGTCTGTAAGATAAGAACAATAACTCCCGCATTGGGTTGTTATTGTCCTGGTGTATACCAAATTTCATATGTCAGGTCTATAACTGGCAAAATCTTTCCTTAAAGAATCCTGTGAGCCCTGGTCTACTATCTACCAGGGTTTAAGGTCCCTGGAGAAAAGTAAGAACAGAGCCATGGACATTCTTATTGGTTCAAGCTGAGTTACAGACAGGATTTCAGGAAAGACGAATTCTGTGCAGTCAGTAAAACTCAAATGGCTGAGCCACCCAGGCACCCCACCTGGAGGGCTTCTTAAAACACAGATGCTGAGCCCCACTCCAGAGTTCATGAGTTAGTAGGTCTAGAGGGGGGCCCAAGAGTTTGCATTTCTCACAAGGTCTTGGGTGGTACTGATAGGGCTGTTCCAATAGTCTCTAGACCCCTCCATTTATACAAGCACACTATAGAAACAGTGCCTAAAATGGCATGGAAACTAGATGGAGAACAAAAGCCACCAGCTGACCTCATCTTCAGTACCCCCCTCACCCCCCCAAAGGAGTTAATTAGCAAAAGGGAAAACAATTGACTTTTTTGGTATTATATAATCCCATTGTATTTTTGCCAGGTATCAGATTTCACGACTTAGTGCCATGTGCCACGTCATGAAAGAACTTATTGTTACATACACAAAACAAGTTCACAACACTGCAAGAAGTATAATTCCACATTCTTTGTCTCATTGCAGTTGAAATCTTCAGGTTAATAGGCAATTACATTCACAAAACATGTCGTGCTTAGAACGAACATGGCTCATGTTAAGATGGCCCTCGCCTCAAGAAAGACTATTTTTAGGAAGCTTGGCAAAGAAAATTAAAGTTTTCAGCCCAAGCATGCACTGCCAAATAACTAACTCCACCAAATTCTTTATTACCAAAAGAAAAAAAAAAGGCAACAAAATAATGAAATCTTTCTTTTGACCATTTTGGGGAATTCTCTTTCCACATCTAACTCCCTTTCAGCTTTCAGAATTTCCTTCACAGAATTGTTTGTATGTCTTCCCTGCAGGACAACAGTACTTGAAAATCAAGCTGGAAGTCATGTGATTAGAATTTCTTGTCTATCTATGTCTTGGAGGAATCATGGAACCTTTCTGCTTAAAGTGAGAAGGTGATTAGAGCAGGACTGGTTTCACTTTCAAGGACCCAGGGCTGTAGACTTCAGATGAAGAAGAACTCCATACCATTCTCTGAAACAGTAAAAATCCTTTAAAACATAAAAATTGAATCCCAATATGTACTTTTTACAGTTATAGAAATCCAAATTATTTCTTTTTCTATTAAAGACTAAGCTTTCAATAACATATGTGTGAGTTGGGCCAGGATTCTTCCCCTTGGAGACAATGGAGCAAGTGTCTGAAGATATAGGCTCTGGACTTGGCTGTCACTGAGACTGCTCTGAACAGCAATTCCTTAGAGGTTAGATGAGCATCTTTTTTTTTTTTTTATGTGAATTCCTGCCTCCTGACTGGTCTCCTTACCTGTAGTTTCTCACTTCTAATCCATGCTCAACACGAGTGGGACTCAAAGGGGCCCCAGACCAGCAGCATCAGTACCACCCAAGACCTTGTGAGAAATGCAAACTCTTGGGCCCCCATCTAGACCTACTAATTCATGAACTCTGGGGTGGGGCTCAGCATCTGTGTTTTAATAATGCACCCCACCTGAAGGTGGCTCAGTCAGTTGAGCATCAAGCTCTTGATCTCAGGGTAATGAATTCAAGCCCCACACTGGGCTCCATGCTGGGTGTGGAGAGAGAAGAAAAGGAAGAAGAAGAAGGGAAGAAGAAAGAAGAAAGAAGGGAAGAAGAAGAAGAAGAAGAAGAAGAAGAAGAAGAAGAAAAGAAGAAGAAGAAGAAGAAAAGAAGAAGAAGAAGAAGAAGAAGAAGAAGAAGAAGGGAAGAAGAAGAAGAAGAAGAAGAAGAAGGGAAGAAGAAGAAGAAGAAGAAGAAGAAGAAGAAGAAGAAGAAGAAGAAGGAGGAGGAGGAGGAGGAGGAGGAGGAGGAGGAGGAGGAGGAGGAGGAGGAGGAGAAGGCGGCTTCCAGTTGATGCTTATGCATACTAACACAGGAGAGCCGCCAGCCCACACTGAATCTTTGCAGGGCAGGTCATAGCTCCTTAGCATAGCTCAGAAAAACTGTCACGACCAGCCTCCTTCAGCCCCCAGGCTCACCCTCTGATTCCCTCCATCCTGCCACTCCACTCCTGAAGTGGACCTACTACAGAGCAATGCTGACTTACTGAGGTGCCACCTCCTCCACTAAGCTTTTTCTTCCTCTATTCACAGCCAATTCATCACACTTTGTCTTCTGGTTTTTGCACATGTCCCATGTTTAAGAGCACCCTGTGAAAGGGTTGGAGACACTGGTCTACCCCACTAGCCTGTGAGGTCTTTGGAGACATACAGTCACTCATGCTTGCTTTCATCAACTATTACTGAGCACCAGGTATCCAGGTGGGCACTCAGGATATAATGGTTAATGGTGCAGATGGAACTTCCATCTTCTGATTCTTTTTTTAAAAATTTAAATTCAACATATAGTACATCCTTAGTTTCAGATGTAATGTTCAATAATTTATCGTTTGCATATAACACCTAGTGCTCATCACATCATGTGCCTTCTGATCTCTAAATCTTCATCACCTAGCACCTTTATTATCTTAATTATACCACAATTATCTTAATGTTGAGATAATTTCTTTTAAAAAAGAATGAGCATGGTGAGATTTGTGTTAGTCTCTCTTTCTCCCCTTGATATCCCTTTTTTCCTTTTTTTATTTGAGTATCATTGACACACAATGTCATATTCATTTCAGGTATACAAGTTTGAACATTATGCTATGCTCACCCCAAGTATAGCTACCAACTGACTGGGAACCTTCACCTGTTGGGTCTATCTGCCTACCCTCCTCCCCTCAGGCAACCATCAGTTTGTTCTCTGTGTTTATAAGTCTGATTCTCCTTTGTTGTTGTTGTTGTTGTTGTTTATTCACTTGTTTTTTTCTTTTTTAGATTCTACATATGGGTGAAATCACACAGTCTTTGTCTTTCTCCATGTGACCAATTTCACTTGGCATACTACCCTCTAGGTCTATCCATGTTGTCCATGAATTGTATTAATGTTGTCAGTGGAATGTATCAATTTTCCACCTGTGATATTGTACTATAGTTCTACATGATGTTTCCTGCAGGAAAAACTAGGTGAGAGGCATATGGGTTCTTTCTGTATTAGTCCCACAACTGCATATGAATCTATAATTATCTCAAAATAGGGGCACCTGGATGGCTTAGTCAGCTGAGCATCTGACTTGTGATTTGGGCTCAGGTCATGATCTCAGGGTCATGAGATCAAGCCCCATGTCAGGCTCTGCACTAAGCATGGAGCCTGCCTAAGATTCTCTCTCTCTCACCCTCTGCCCCCCCTACCCTCTCTCTCAAAATAAAAAATAATAATAATAATTATATAAAAATAAAAACTTTTTAAAAAAGCTCTTGGGTCTTTCAAGAGAAGTTAATCTGTCATGCAGGCACTATATAGGACTTTGAATTCCACTAATACACTCAGAAATGCTATTGTGAACATCTACATGAGATGGACATAGGGATGTGAACTAAACTTTTTGTGGTAATCATTTCACAATATAGGTAAGCCAAGTCGCTATGCTGTATATCTTGCAGTATACCTGAAGTACATACACCACTTCTAGCTCAATAAAACTGAAAGAGGGAAAAATGAGAACAAGAAAACTGGCACTTAGTAAGTATTTACTCCAATCTCTCCAAAACCCTTAGGTTGTCTTTCAAAATTCTCCATGGTCTGACCCTGGCTTATTTATCCATAATTAAACTCCACTTCTCTCCAATATGGTCTATCTGGTCATCCCTGGCTTATCCCATCTCCTCTGCCCAGCCAAATTATATTCCTCTTTCAAAGCCCAGAGCAAGTCCAATGGCATCCGGCAAATCATTCCTGACAATCTTAGCCTCTTTGTTTATCATCATTATTTGTTATCTATGTCATTCCATCAGCTATCACCTTGTATTATGAGCCATTGTGCATGCATTTCAGTTTTGTATCCCCAACTAGATTTCAAATCTATCTCGAGGATGACTAGGCCTGATTCCCCTTCCTTCTCTGAAGGCAGGTAGAACAGAATGACTAAAAGCAGGAACTCTGGAGTCAGAAAGCCTGTGTTCTAACCCTGATTCAAAAGAAACAATGCTGAGGTCCCGAAGTTCTCAACATTTAAACACAGTGGAATCATACAATGCAAGGTAAATCCTTCTTGCCTCAGTTTCTCCAAGGACACCCTTGTGTTACTATCCCTGCAATCGCCTGTATGGTTAAGAAATGATCCCATGAGATCCCTGAGCAAGTATCACAAAAAAAGTGGCTGCAGGGGTAAAACTAAACACACGGGTGTGATTCTTAAAGTATCCCTGATTTGTACAATTATTCTATGTGAAGCAGTGCATTCCCTGAAGCTGCAAAATAAATTTTGCTGTGAATGCAAGCAAATGCCTAGTCTTCAAACTTCAATCTATAAAAATGTTCCTATATCTTTATCCTAATAGAGGAAGCAAGCAATTAACTTTTAAATATTTATGCTGATTTTCATTAGGAAACCAGATGTTTGAAAACAGTCAATGACTTTTAGCTTTTCAAAGCATTTGGCTTGACTGATTTATCTGACTTGAGAAAGCAAAGATAAAAATCTTGCCAGTAATATTTTGAAGAGTGGCTAAAATCTGAGGAACACTCCTGAAAGAATGTGTGCATAGGGTGATGCAAGTAGTAGATCTGCTGCTTATCTCTTTCATCTCCCCATGAGAGATGTCCTGGAAGCTGGTCCCAGGGAGCCAGCGGAGGTTGCTGAATTCTAGTTTCAGGTGCACAGTTGAGGACACACAAAAAAAACTGGCACTTAGTAAGTATTTACTCCAAGCCCAGTCTCACAGCCCAGTGAGAACTGCTGACACTTGTGTGGAGTTACCCACCTCACATTCGTTTTCTTAGCTCCCCAGAGGTGCCAGTCTGAGGTCTTGAATGGACAGGAAGTAGGTACCTCTTTGGTGTGCCCCAGTTGAAAAGTCTGATAAGTAACGGCCAGAGCTGAGCGCAGCTTTCCACAGGAAGTCCTCTCTGCTTCAGTGCTAGAAATCAGTGTGACGTCTAGCATAGCCAAGTGTCCCTGCAGGACCCCACTGGGAAATCACTGGAGTTTTATGAGGTTAGCTGCAGTTTTTGTGTAAACAACATAACGTTTTATGATGGGAAACCTAGCCCTTTGCTTTTTATGTAAAAGCATCGATTAAGGCTTTTTTAATGTTTCAGATGTAAAGAAGTGTGAAAAACTAATGTTGTTTCAGAAATGGTCCAAGGAAAAAGATAATGCAGTAGCTACAAGTTTAATGACCTTTCTCATAAAATTATGTAGGGGATTTGTGATAAGTGTGGCAATAAAAATGGTTTTGTTGCTTCTAATTTTCCCAGTTGTGGATTAAATGCTTTCTAATGGATAATACCATTACTGTCTATATTCATTACTTATTCCAGCATGGATTGAATATATTTCCAAGATGAATATCAATAAATTCACATAGTAGATTCTTTAATTAAAATGCTTTCAATAGTAAAGTTTATTTTTGTTTGCTTGTTTTTTAATTGGAGAGGGGGTGTTGCCAACACCGCCTTTTGTAGAAGACAATTTAAGTAACAACCAAATTCAAATTGTGGCTCTGTATCATTAGTCAGTGGTCAAAACCCACAGAATGAGCACCAAGAGTGAATCCTAATGTAAACTAAGGACTTGTGTAATAATGATGTGTCAGTCAGTGTATGTTCATCAATTATAACATACGCACCATTCTGGTAGGAGATGTTGATAGTGGGATATGGTGAGAGAGCCCAAGGGTTATATGGGAAATCTCTGTACTTTCTGCTCAGTTTTGACAGGAAAACTAAAATTTCTCCAAAAAAAAAAAAAGTCTATTTAAAAATTCTCCAGGGGTGTGTGTGTGTGTTAGTAATGGGGGTTAACTTCATTTTCTGATATCTGTGATCTAAGCCTAAAAGTCCTTCTGTTCAATCCCTTCATGTCATGTTGGAAATCTCTCTAAAGTGCATTGGTCCTGGTGCTGGGAGTGGTGGCTCTCACATTAGCTTGAGTAAGGACATTCATTTCTCTAGAGTCCCCCACAAGACTAGAGGGAGATTGGTCTGTGAACTGCCCCCAAGGAATACCCTAGAAATAGCCTTCTGGACTAAATCTTTGGGACAAGAGTACCATGCTGCTGTTTGCCTTTTTCTTGTAAAGTTGAGGTGGGAGGGGAAAAGGAGAAACCCCATCAAGGACCTTTTCTAAGGATCGCATCTCCCATAATCGAGGCCAGACCCTACCCAAGGTTAATTCTCATGTGAACACAGGTGCCCGTTATCAAATTAACCAGCTTTTGTCCTTAGGTCTTCCTAAGAGAACATACTACCCAGAAGGTCAGAGCAATTACTGAAATTTCCAGAACACTTCTTGTCTGAGGCCCCTAAGCATGTTAGAGCAGAATGTGATTGTCTGGTATACTTTGGGCAACACTGATCAGTGGGAAAAAATGCCATGGCAGAGGTGCCCAGCGGGAGAGGACATCACACAAAGAAAATGCCTACCTATTTCTTCTGAAGTGGGCAGAGAATATAGGGAGAATCCAGGACTAGGATACCTCAGGATGGACCCTGCTGTGGCCACTTAGCTCCCCCTGCCCATAAAAACACTGGCATGTACACTCTTTCCCTAAGGAGCATTCAGGGCCCAGTCCATGGTTAACAGAGACTCCCTGATTCATGCCTTTCCACGAAAATTTCAGATGTCAGAGCAACGCAGTGATGTCCCAGCACTGGCAATGCAGTAAGTCACGTGCTCCTCCCTCACTCACTTTGCATCATGTTGGTGCTCTGAGTCAGTCTGGGGAGATGCACACACTCCATCAGCTTATGATCTGTCTTTGCACAGTGTCCTCCTTGAGAGAAGCAGAAGCAAAACAGACACATGTCTCCAGGTGTTGGTTGCCTGCCTGGAAAGTCAGCCCTGGTCCTTCATCAGGGGGTGGTCCTCATGCTCTGGCGGAACTCAGCTGCCTCCCATCTGCCCCCCACCGCCCCACCCTCAACCCCAGGGCTGACCTTCAGGGACCAGACTCATTAAAGGAGAGAGGTCACTTACCCCTGTTCTTGCCAAAGTTGTCTCATTATGGGCTGAAACTGCTGAATTACATGTGGTGTTTTACGAGACCATCAAGTGTCAAGGAGTGATGGAGTGAAGGGTGCCATGCAGATTCTGGCACAGGCCACAAAGAGGGGCCTTGGGAGTCTTGCTGGTGAGACACCTCCTGCTGGACCTAGGATATCACATTCACAGGCAAATGTGAGACCATGCATTTGCACTGGTGTCTCCTCGGATATTACCCCCGCTCCAAGAGAACAATTCAATTTCTATATCTTTCTTTTTTTTTCTTTCATTAAAGGAAAAAAATCACTTCCCTAGAAAAATACAAACTGAAAAACTTAAGTTGCATTTTTAAATGAAGGGAAGATATTTTTCAAGTAAAAGACAGGGGTGGGGAGAGAGACAGAGACAGAGACAGAGAGATTCCTTCCTACATCTCAAGCCAGGAGTAAGATCTGGGACTTCCAAAAAGGTATGACTCCTAGAAACTGATTAATTTTTAGATCTTAAAAAGCCATACAGTCTCTTTAAAGAGCAATGAGAGCCTGATTCAAGTTGTTAAATTTTATGTTGTGTGTAATGTTGTAATCGATGTCAAACCTTTCACATTTTCTTACCACTGACATTGGACAGTCTACTCCACTCAAGGGCTCAGTTACCGGAGTCGAGATTAAGTAACCTAACCAGGAAATAAGGGCAGAATGGAATTTTATTACATGGAATTGAGAAGTTCAAATGCAAAATAATTAAGTCTGAGCCAAATATAGCCATTCTCTCTCCCATCAGTTTATTTGGTGGATAATTGGCTGTATTAGGTATTTCACTGAGCTGCATATAAAACTTTATTGCCCTTGTAAAGTGCATGCTGTGAATTCTGATGCTTCTGTGTGTTTGGGGGGACATAACTGTTCCCTTTGCAGAACAGCGCTGCTTACCTCGATCCTGAAACCAAACTAGGCTTCCAGGACGCCTGCTGCTGAAGCCCCTGGTGCCAGGATGTGTGTGAGGAGCTCAGATCTAAGCCAGGGAGAGATAGCCATGTAGCAATTGGAAAAATAGCCCCCTGGAATTTGGAGCCCATGAAATGAAAGACCAAAACACCTGCCCTATTTGACATGGGCTCTGTCAAGTTACTGCCAGGGATAACATTTTTGTGTCTGAATTAGTAATAAATAAGTCAGTACAGAGTGTCGCTCATCAGATCTCAGTGCTTGTGACAAATCAATTATGTTTTAATATGTGGGGTCTTTTCCGAGGTGGTCTCAGCACCCCCCATCCTTCTCAGAAAGGCCATTTGTATACCGCTGAGGGGCCTGCCTTCCTGTGCATCTGACACCATAAGAACAATATAGAACTGACCTAATTAGGATCCTTTTCTGGGAAAAACAATATGTGGCTACATACGGTTTCAGTTAGACTCCAGAAGCTTTCCTATTCTTGTCATTCCAACAATATGCTTGAATCCCCATGTCTGATTTGTTTTTCGAAGCAGACTCACAATGTATTCCCCCAGGTAACCCAGTGTGGCCTCCTCCTCTGCCTGCACCCTTCTTCGCCCTCTAGCTTTTTTTCAGTGTAGTTTATAAGACCTCTCACGCCCCGAATGACAGAGTCCTCAGATCCCCGAGCTCACAGGCACAGTAGACCTAAGTTACCTGGGGAAATCATTCCTTCATTTCACACATAGTCCCCAAACCTCTGTTCCATGGAAACCACTGTCCTAGGTATTGGGGGCATGATGATAAATCAGGCAGGGTTCCTGACAACTTGCAGCGGGAAGCAGCCTTGCACTGGTTCTGTGCACCCTGGGAGTCTCAGAAACTCCCTAAAATGACATCCAAAATTGATACCTGTGTACTTTTGTGGGCAGAGGGTCTGAAGCTTTCACCAGATTCCTGACGGGTTCTGTGACCCTTGGGGGGAATAAAAGTTAGAAATTACTAGAGCTGGAAAAGAGGACAATTAAATCATGATAATATCATCCATAAAGAGCTTGTACAAGAGAAGTATGTACCTAACACAGTGCCAGGCTTCTGCACCAATACTGGCTGAATTTGTACCAAGTGCAATGGAGGCTGGGAGAAACAAGAACAATTATTTAGGCCAGGGTAAAGTGGGGAGGAGAACATTAATAAATGTTTCAAAAGGAGGGCACCCTTGGATGAGTTTTTGAGAGATGAGTGGGAATGTGCCAGGAGGAGAAGGTGTTCTTGGCAGAAGCATAGCCACACAGGAGAGCATGAGGGCATGAGGAGTGTGGCGAATTTGGGGATGGGTGGACGTTCAGAGGTGCAAGGCACCAGATGAGACCCCACAGGAAGGGGGCCCAGATGACAGGGCTCAGCCCCCCAAAGGACTGTACATGGCATGTAGGCAACAGAACTAAGGAAGTTGTTCAGAAGGGAACCAAGTTCTTCCTTGGGGGGATAACAGGGAGTGGTCAGAGTATGGAGTCCTCACTTATGGGGTAAGAAATGTTGGAGAGACCCACATTCTCCAGGTTTGCCTGGAATATGCTATTTTCCCACTCAAATCCTGCAGTCCAAGCAGTCCCAGGTAGGCTGGGAGACTGGTCAGTCCAGCCCCAGGAGGCAGACAGGCAGGGGCAGTCCTGGGTCTGGAAACATACATTTCAACCTGTGGAGAAGAGATTTGGAGGGGAGACTTGTCTGGGGCCCCAGGCTTGAGACTTGGACCTTTGAGAAAGATTTGTATAAAAATACTTCTCATGAGAACATCACGAGCCACTTCCCATGCATGTCATCAAGCCTGAAAAGCCCTTGAGAGCTGCCAGCAAGAGGAGTTGGTATGTTCCTCCCAACACAGTGTGGTTGGCAGTAGGGAGAGTGGTCATAGGCTGCTTCTGTGATGGCCCAGACACAAGGGGAGGCTGGGGGAAGGTGGGCAGTGCCCCGGGTGGTGCCAGCACACGGCTTGTGCTGCTTAAAGTCCACAGAGCCTCCAGGCCTGTAGCCAGCCAAGTCCACCCCTAACACTGACAGGCTAGAATGCAAAAGAAGGCTCACTTAACCATAGTATACATATTTAGCAGTTATGAGTCATGCCAACAGACTGCTGGATAACTAAATTCTCTCCTCCAGCCTTGACAAGTATTCCCCCAAAATAACCTGGATGGCCAGGTTCCAACTGGTTTCTCAGACTCCTCAAAGCTCTACTCCAGAACGTGGCAGTGTGAGTCAGGCCGACCCTCCCTCCCCCTCCAGCCCTTGGCTTGCTTACTATCTTCCTACCCCTGCTTAGTCTCCTCTGGTTAGGGGCCCACCCATTCAAGCTCCACGTGCACCCCTACAAGCAACCACTCCTTGGTCCTCCCTGGAGCCTAAGGGCTGAATCTCAGCAATCAGGTGTCCCCCACGGAGAGGCCCACACAGGCCCCGGAGGTAAGCTCCAGGCCACTGTAGCAGGGAGTTCTGGTGGGGAAGCAGGACCCAGGTTTGGGACTCACAGTTTCTGAACATCTGGCTGATTCGTTGACAGGGAGGTGCACAGTCAGGCCAAGGGTGAGTGGAGTCCTCTGAAATGCACTGCCCAGAACAGAGTGGCACTGGCTGGAGCTGCCTCAATTTGGGCCACCCTGAGCTCCTCTGCCAGCAGGATTGGTAGGCCTGGCTTCGAGCTTTGGCTCTGTGCCTCAGTAGCTGTGTAGCCTTAGGTAAAATGCTTGATCTCTCTGAGCCCATCTCATCTCTATAGAGAGTATTTAACCAGCTACTTTGCATAGATCCCATGAGGCTTACACTGGTGGTTCAGTGATAGAATTCTCACCTGCCCATGAGGTTCAGGAAGGTGATCACTACATGTCCCAAGGGACCTCACCAATGGGATGAATGTCTGATACTGTCAGTCTAGTAGGATAGATTGAACATGGAAAACATACCCCCCCCCTTCTCACCTCCATCTGGGCCACACTGGGATGGGGAGGGAGAAATCAATCTTTGCCTTGAGTCACAACCTGATTTTGTGGCTGCAAATGTCCAAAGCAGACACACTACTGTGTCTTCTCCGCTCATCTACCAGCCACACATCATCCTCCACCCCAATCTCATGCAGAGCTCCTCTCCACCACAGACTGGTCCCAGGAAGAGCCTAGGGGTAGTGAGATGGAGGCCCCAGAGCCTGGGAAGTTGTCCTTTGGGAACCGACTAGCACATCCTTCAAACAGAAAGGGGCTCAACTCTAATTTGTTCATCTGCAAACCTCTCTAAGTCAGCAAGACTGTCCTCTTTTAGACCTTAAATCTCACCTCTGCTGTAGGAAATGACATCTCCAGTCAACCTGTGAGGGCAGGAGACCGGGGTTCCAGTCAGCCCCCACAGGCACCCAAGTGTTGAGAATGGTTTCCCCAACCATGTGTGGTCAGTCAGTGTGCTCTCCGAGGGTATCCAGTGGAAGAGGAGCCATTTGTCAAGGTCAGAGCCTCATCTAAGAATCTGGGCATCTATGAGAGGTTCAAAGAGAGGGTGGGAGAAGTCAAGGTCTCCAGGAAGCTGGTGTGGGCATGGCATAGAGCCAAAGAACAGTTCTGGACTTTCTGGCAGCCTCCTGAGGACAACAGCAGCCAGCAAAGCAGACTAAGGATCTGCTATCCAGCCAGAAAATCCCACCCAGGATAAGCATGGAGAGCAGGCAGTGGAAGAGAGAGTCTTCATTCCCCTTGTTGGATTCTGCTGTGGTCATAGAAAGCCATGGAATTAACTGACATGAAACTACACTTTGTCCCACTCTACTGCACCAGGATCAAGTGTCCATGAAGTAGTTATACTCCCCACCATTAGAGTGTAGGCACAGGCCATTTTATACTGAACCTGCAGGGAGGGAGAAGTCTGTACCCCTTAGAACAAGCCTTCTCATTCCAACACTATGTTAGGGGCCCAGGAATCCTTTGTTGCAAGGCTATTGTGTGCATTGTAAGATGTTCGACAGCATCTCTGACTAGATGCCCACGGTCTCCAGACACAGCCTAACATCCCCTGAGGGACAAAATCGTCCCTGGATGAGAGCCATTGCCTCGGACAGAAATAGGTAGAGATGGGAAATGACACACAGAGGAGGTCTTGCTGCCTCCAAGTCCTCCTCTGACCTCGCCAAGTTTACTCCAGGACTCACACCCAGCAGACACTCACACCAATGAACTCTATGGCCAAGGGGAAAAAGATGAAGAGCCACAGAGGCCCATCCACTGACAATAACGTGACCGACACTCACCATGGCCTCCCATGTTCCTGGCAGCGTGCTGAGCTCTCTGTATGGAGACTCCAAATTATCTGGGTAAGAACCCTCTGAGCTACAACATGATGTTGTCTCCATCCTAGGGGAGGAGAACCTACAGCTTACAACAGATGAACAACTTACATAAGGTCGAGCAGCTGGCTGGCACTGGAGAAGAGGCTGGAACTCAAGACCACAGAGCACAGAGCCTGCACTCTTGAAGTCTTTTTTTTTTTTAATTTTTTTTTATTTATTTATGATAGTCACAGAGAGAGAGAGAGAGGCAGAGACACAGGCGGAGGGAGAAGCAGGCTCCATGCACCGGGAGCCTGATGTGGGATTCGATCCCGGGTCTCCAGGATCGCGCCCTGAGCCAAAGGCAGGCGCCAAACCGCTGCGCCACCCAGGGATCCCTCACTCTTGAAGTCTTGACACACAACAGTTTTAATTGTAACGACAATCATCTCCTGGCTGTGGACTTTGGGGAGATGCTGAACGGAAAGGAAAGTGCCCTGATGTAGGTGGTTTCATCTGGTCCTTACCTGAACCTCTCTAAGATGAGGGTCCTGGGGGAGAGAAAGCCTGGCACTTCCTTGACCTTTGCCAACTGGAGTGAGGATAACCATCAGAATGCAGGTGGCACACAGGAGGCCTCCTCAGGAGCCAGGGCTTTGGGGAAGAACCCAGCCTTTGGGCTATGGAATGGGGAAATCAGGCTACTTAAAAGTTTTGCCAAGATCTGGTCGTGAGATCTGAGCTACCAGCTCCAAAAAGAGGAGTCGTCACCAGCCCTGTGCCTGGCCTCCATTCCCTGGGTGCCTGGAGATTCAGCTCAAGGAAAACAAATACTGAGTGTGGGGGGGGAGTTCTTTGCTGCCTTTGAAAACCCAAATGCCAGCAGCTCAGTACTGGATCCTAGGAAGGCTTCAATCACATTCCAGGACTTGTAAGCAGCTCAGAGATGGAATTTGGGGAGGAATGTTTGTTCCTTTCCCCTTGCTTAAAGGATCTGAAGAGTGATTAAAAACAAAAGACGGTGAAGTTTCAAAAGTACATCAACGGCAACCCTTTAAAAGCACACCCAAGCCCAAGATGAATGCTCAAGTGACAAGATACTGTACTGATTAATTATTAAGAACACATTTTGTGCGGTTTGACAGCTATGCCAGAGCAATCTGCTTCATAGTGATTAAACCTCAATAAATGTGGTTCTAATAATGAGCTGGTATTGAATTATCAGACAATGGCAGCCTTAGTAAATCTTAATTAGTTTTGTCTTTTGAGCCCTCCATTTAAATTCTGAGTAATACAAATGTGGGTCTGAGGAGTGAGGGAGGCATGGCCACCATCCCGGGGGTGCCGCCCTGGGCCCGCGGCCCCCCAGCCCCACAGACGCAGAGTTTGCCAGCATGCAGGATGGTTGGGGAGGAATCAAGAGTGGAATGGGTGGTGGTTTGGGGGGGGGGAGGGTACGGGCACAGCTTTTCTGGGAAGTTTGCTTTTCCAACAAACACAGCCAGCCCTCCTTCAAACACCTCTGAAGAAGGAAAGCCTCATTAGGCCCAACAGCTAGACTTTTCGGGTGAAAACAATTATTTCTGAAATGTGGAGCTCTAGGAGAGAAAAACAAAAACAAAAAAAACACAAAACCAGGAGACAGGGAGGGAGGAGGGCTAGGAGGGGAAGGGCTCCTGTGAGCTCAAAGCTAGGAGAGCTAGAAGAACAGGCAGATGGATGACCGGGTGACGGGCCAGCCACCAGGTCTGACTGGAGGCCTTTCAGGGTAAACAAACTGACCAGGGCACACAGCTTTGCTTCAAAAGGCCTACAATTACTCGTTTTATTGCTCAGAGTTACAAGATGATGGTATCTCAAAAGAAGGTGACAGCAAGTTAACAGATCAGTCCCTGAGGGTGCCTGGCCCAGACGGAGAGACTCCCTTCTCCAAACAGAGATGCAGGCACAATTAGGCGCTTTCCCAATGAGACATTTCTCCGCTTTGGGAGCCCGGTGGAAGGCCAGTCAATGCACTCTCCACCTCCATGCAAGTTTTGTTACTAATTAACTCCTAATTTGGGAAGGGGGGGGAAGGGGTGTCTCTTTCAAGAATTTCTCCCTCCGGAGATGGCATCTCTGAGCAGCAGCATTTGGCAGTAAAACACAACAAATGTCAGAGCAGAGTGGCTGCAGGGCTCAGGGATTTACAACCGGGTTCCGGAATGCTGTTAAAGCCGTGGCCAGAAACTCTGATTCCATATTGGGACGGATTTGGGTAATTAGGCAAAATAAATGAGTCTTGTCCCAGGAGGCAAGAGGCCTGGGTCCCATCTCTGTGTTAACTTGTGTGACCTTGGGCAAGTTGCTTCTCTTCTCTGGGCCTCATGTCATTGTCTAAAATGGGACTGTGGGGTTTGGGACGCCTCAGGATATTTCTAGCTCCAAAAGTCTATGATTCTAAGATCCTAAAACTTGGAAGACATTTCCCCAATAGACACATGCACTCCAAAATCAATGGGACCTGGCTGAAAGTCTGGTGGTGAGGGACCATTGTCTGAGGGGATGCATTACAGGATACCAGACGTGACTGACAGAGGGGTCCATCGCACAGCCTTTAGCCGTGGTCAAGGACCCATTCTTTTCACACTGCAAGCTTGGAACAAGGACAAGGATCTTCAGAGTGAATCCTCAGAGTGGCCTGGGCCTCCTCACTACTTTTCAACCAAGGCAAAGATCATTTTCAAAGGTCAGTCATCTGTTCTTTGGAGAAAAGTTCCGGGAATCTTTCTGTCTGGTCTTCTCTGCCTTGCATGGTGACGCTCAGGTTCCAGTTTTGAGCAGTGTGTCTTGCTGGCTCTGGCAGATGCCCTAAGTCTTGCTGTTCTGCTTCCGCCTAGCACAGAGTTGGAGCAGCGGCATCCTGACACCCTGGCACCCTGGCACCGAGCAGCTTGTGTTTACGTAGTGCTGATTTACAAGTGCGTTTGCACTGGGCATCTGCTCCAGAAGCTGCCACAGAACCAGAGAAAAAACTGTACCTCCGCTCGAATTCAAAAACGCTAAACTGACTCTGACAAGAAATGGCACTCTTTACACAGACACACAATTCAGTTTTTTCCACTGATACCCTTTTCTTCTTTCCCATAACACTTCCTGTTAGCTAAGGAACTCACCTCACAAACACAACCAACCTTCCCTTCTCCCCTGCAGCACTTCACGGCTGAGCTTTATTATTATTTATCATCATCATCATCATTATTATTGACTATCTCGTTTCCCCACAGCAGTGAGAAGCACAACTGTCTTCATCAATGTCCTCTCCTCTGTCTCCAGCTCAGTTCCAGGTTCATAATGGGGCTTAAAGAATAATATGGGATGAATTATCAAGTTCCAGGAACCAGGCTATTGCAGCTACCTAAAGATGCTCGCAGAAGCTGCAGTGAGAATGGAAAAGTCAAGGAATGTGCGAGGGCATAAAGTTGGGCTTCCCAGGGCTCTCTCCCCCCCAGGCCTCTCTCCTGAGGACTCCCCTGGCAGTTGCCTTGCTGGTGGAGCAGTCAGCAGGAAGACGCCACCTACAGGTGAGTGTGGAGAAAGCACTGGGATGGAGCCGGTTAAACTTGAAAAAAGTCGAGTCCTGCCTGGGAGTGAAATAGTGCTCGCTGGCCGGTTTGCTTGGAGCTCTGGTTTCCGATTTCCACTAACATCTTCCGCGCACATCCCATTTTATGTCTCCTGGCCATACCAGCTCACTCTTTACTGAGCAGCTTTTTCCCCCAAAATCTCTAAATAAAACTTGCAATTCTTGCCAAATGTTCTCTTTATCAAGCAATATTTAGTAACATGAGTGTTACAAATGGATCACGAACAGATCAAATATCATATGTTTGTTTTCAAATCCTGGAAATATTTTTCAAATCATGTCTTTCTTCCTTTCTCTCCCCCTACCCTCCCTTTTCAGACACATCATCAACCTCCTGACAATTTTGGCCAGGCCTGCCAGCAAGCAGCCAACCACTGCCCTGCCCTGGCAAGGAGTTGGGCAAAGTGTGGCTGGGGGCAGGTGGCAGCTGGTGGAGACCACTTATCGGCCCCCTGATGACGTGGTACCTTCTATATGGTGCCACAAGGGAGTGGTGTGTGTGTGTGTGGTAGTGTTGGATCCTGCAGGTGAGGCACATTACGGGTACAACAGGGCCCATGTGTGGTGTGGTGCGTATGGTACATGGAAGGACACAGGCTACAGTGTGATGTGGGGGTACCTGAGACTTTGGATGAGGTCTGTGTGCTCTATGAGCTCTGTGAGATATAAAAGATTATGAGATGTTTATGTATATATGGATGTGGTGTGTGTGATATGGTTTGTGTGCATGTAACAATGGGGCATGTATTAGGTGGGATCTGTTGGTATGGTGTGGTGTGGTAAATGACATGTGGCTTCGTGTGGTGCAACTAAGGATAAGGAGAGGCAGGGGGACATGTGTATCCAAATGACATCTTGGCCACCAGAAAGTAGCTCCAGGTTGACCAGGCCTTGGCTCTGAGACTATTTCCAGCTGTGGGAGAGCTGTTCATGCCAGGGAAGGTCATGGCACCTGCCACTGGCAGAGTGGCCTCCATGCCAAGATTTGAGTCCAGCCTTGAATCTACAGACCTGGAATTTATAATTGGGACAGCTCCGTGGCTATCTCCTGATGCCCAAGGATACTGAAGCAAAACAAATGAGGCAAATTATGCTGTGGCTTATAAGCAGCTCCAATTCTAGGTCAAGGGCCTGAGGAAGACACTGGAGCCCTTGGCCTGAGTAAAGTGTGTGGCTGGCTCATGTGTAGCGTTAGTCCCTGGGGCCACATTATCACTAATAATGACCTCAGCCCAAGGGAGACAGAGTCTACTTTCCCATCCAGCAGACAGTACTTCCCTGAGGCCTAGAGAAGGCGCCATGGCAGGCTGCCCAGGATCCCATGCAAAGGTCACAGCTTCTTCCTCAGGGGCTGTCCCAGAGGAGGTGCCAGGCTCCAGTCATGTCATGTCCCTCATATATATATGTGACTTCCACCGCCTTTAAGATTCAAACCCTGCAGTTTGGCCTCCAGGGCCCTCAGGTCACTTGTCCCACTCTAATCTAAGGCAAGGGACCCATCTTCAACATGTAGAGCACAGGGTGCAGTTCAGGGAGCTCTTGCCTGAGAGTAGCAAGAGGGAGAGGCTTTCAGAAAGTGAGCCCAGAGGATGGTGGGCAGGACACAGAGAGTCACACAAGCCTGCTGAGGCGATACTCACTTTTGAACCCCTGCTTGTGACTGGCTTTTGAGGAAGAAGGAACCCCAGTGCCTTCCTTTTGTCATTTAAAACTCCAACATGACAAACTGATTTGAATAGCTTACTAACCAACATGGCCCCAGATACCAGGGTTATGGGGAGAATAAAGCCTTCTGAAAATTACTGCTGGAAGCAACTAACCCAAGAAACGTCCCACTAGCTAGGAACTGTGGGGGCCAGAGGGGCGGTGTCAGCCTAGTGACAGACAAACTGCAGGCCACAATTCTACACTGAACAACACTGAAACACACGGAAGAAGCCCAACGGAGTCTTGTTCACATCTGTGCCCAGCAAGATGCCACCCTCCTGCAACCGTCTCTTCTCTCCCCTACCTCAAATCCATTGTTCTTCTGTGCTTGTTTGTCTCTGGAAGCCTGAACTCCCATCCAGGAGATGAAATGAGAAGAAAAATCCACTATGGCATTCCTCTTTCTTCTCTCTTCTCTTTCCCTGGAAGTAGACACCCACCCTGTTTCCCAAATGCAGAGTCAGTCCACTTCTCACTAAGCAATTAAAGTGAGTCCATCCTTTAAATATATGTAGGAATACTTGGCCTTAGAATTTATCCAAAAGCAGCTGAGACAGGCGCAGAGAGTCAAAATATTCCCACCAGAGAGACAGGCCCTCCCAGTTATCTCTAGAGACAATTGAAACAGCCTCCTAACCAACCTCCATGCCTCCAGTAGGGTCCCAAATCCCTCATACTCTGACCAAAGCCCAAGTGGTTTTCCTGAAAGACAGTGTTACTCCCCTGTTGAAGGCCTTCTAAAGGCCCCTCAAGTACCAGCTATCTAACATGGCAGCCCAAGTCCTCTGTCTCAGGTTGCCATTCCCACTCCATATACCCAAAATCCATGTCTAAGATCTCTACATGTCATGCTTTTTCTTGCTTCTGAACAATTTGCACAAGGGGTTCCTCTTGTATAGAAAGCCCTTACTGTCTTATCTACTAGTTAACAGATTCCCTCCTTCAAAAGTCTGCTTGCCCATCACCTCTTTTGGGGACATTCTCTCCCCCATCTTGTCCTTGCTGTACCCTGAAGCATCACTTCTAGAATCCTCTCAGCTAGAAGCTGTTTCTTCTCTATAAGCCTAAAGGGTGTAGAAGAGAATAGGTATCCTCTTTGCCCCCCATTGCTCTGTATCACTCTGCATGACAACAACCTGGAAAGACCTAAACCTGAAGGGTTGCTCCCTTGCCTTTACTTCTCTCATACTCCACATTTGATTCATCAGCAAGTTCTGGTAATGTTACCTCCAAATGTACCCCAAATCTGACAACTTCTTCCCTTTTTTATCATTAAAATATTGGCCTAAGCCACTAAGGACTCTTATCTAGTGTACTATAAGGTCCTTCTAACTGGCTTCCTTGCCTCCTCTCTTGCCCCCACCCAATCCACTCTTTACAGAGCAACTAGCATGTTTTTTTTTTTAACTTTTTAAAACAGACATTTCATTTTTTAGAGAAGTTTTAGGTTTATAGCAAAATTGAGCAGAAAGTACAAAGGGTTCCCATATACCACCTGCCTCCACCATATACATGCAGCCTCCTCTACTATCAACACCCCCCACCAGAATGGCACATTTGTTACAACTGGTCAACTCACATTGACATCTTGATAACCCCAAGTCCAAAGTTTATATTTGAGTTCCCTCTTGGTTTTGACAATCTACAATGACACGTACCCACCACAATAGTAGCATATATAATAGTTTCACGGCCCTAAAAGGTTTCTGTGCCGCACTTATTCATCTCCTCCTCCACCCCTGATCTTTTTGCTGTCTCCATGGTTTCATTTTTTCCAGAATGTTATATAGTTGAAATCCTACAATTTGTAGCCTTTTCAGACTGGGCCTGTTCTCTCAGTGATATGCACCGCTTCAGTTTCCTCCCAGTCTTGTCATGGCTTGACAGCGCATTTCTTTTTAGCACTGAATAGTATCTCATTGTCTGGATGAACTACAGTTTATTTATCCAGTCACCTACTGAGGACATCTTGGTTGCTTCCAAGTTTTAGCAATTATGAATAAAGCTACAATAAACATCTATGTGTGGGGTTTTTTTTTTTGTATAGACATAAGGAGCACAATTGCTAGATCATATGGTTAGAATATGTTTAGTTATGTAAGAAACTGCCAAGCTATCTTCTGTACCATTTTGCATTCCAACCAGTGATAAATGGAGTTCCTGTTGTGCCACATCCTCTCCAGCATTTGGTGTTGTCAGTGTTTTGGATCATTCTTAGGTGTGTAGCAAGCAGGATCTCGTTGTTGTTTTAGAGATGAGTCTTTTTAAATCTTAAATCTGATTGTGTGGTTCCTCTTTGAAAGGCTTTCCAATGAGTTCCCACCATGACACAATAAATACCAAACTCCTTACGATGACCCACAAACGCTGCATAGTTTGGCCTCTATGCAAACTTAATTAGCTATGCCCATTCTGATTGGTCAGCATCTATGCCATGCTGATTCCTTCATGTTTCAATTACCACCCAATTCTCCAACCTCACTGAGCACCATTCTCCTCATGGCTATCTTGCTCCAGCCAACCTGACCTTCTTTCAGTCCTTAAATATGCCAGACTTCTTTCTGGCTTAGGGCTTCTCATTGGCCATTCTTTCTTCTTGAGATGTTGTTCTGCAGATCTGCATATGACTGCCTCCTTCAATCAGGTCTTGACTTAAATACTGACTTCTTTTTTTTTAAGATTTTATTTATTTATTTATTTATGAGAGACAGAGAGAGAGAGAGAGAGAGAGAGAGGCAGAGACACAGGCAGAGGGAGAAGCAGGCTCCACGCAGGGAGCCCAATGTGGGACTCAATCCCGGGACTCCAGGATCACGCCCTGGGCTGAAGGCAGGCGCTAAACCATTGAGCCACCCAAGGAGCCCCTAAATACTGACTTCTAAGAGGGGACTTCCCTAACTCCAGGCGCTTTCGGGTAGGTATATAGATGGATGGATGGATCCTAAAAGGAGTGAAAGAAAAGTTGGCTGCTGTGAGCTAGAAGGCCATTTTATCAATGGAAAGAGCCATTTCAGGAGTCAGTGGGAGCACTACTTCAGTTTCCTGTCAAAGAAAAAGGACTAAAACAGAGGAGGGTGTACAGAATAGCGTAGTGCAAACTGAAGGGATTTGACAGTATCCTTGACATAGTACAAGCTTTTGGAGGAGTGTTGAGAGTCATTCATGCTCCTAGGAGCATATAAAGCATCAAACCTGGGGCACCTAGGTGTTTCAGTCAAGTAAGTGTCAGACTTTAAGTTTTGGCCCAGGTCATGATCTCAGGGTCCTGGCATCAAGCCCTGAGTCAGGCTCTGAGCTCAGCAGGGAATCTGCTTCAGGATTCTCCCTCTCACTCTGCTCTTCCTCCCATTCACATTCTCTGTCTCTCTAGAAAAAAAAAATCATTTAAATAAATAAACAAACAAATAAATTAATAAATAAAGCATCAGACCTTAACTACACAGTAGCATAAGAATGAGTATTCAATGTACACACCTTGGTAAATTCCTAGAACATTAGACTAGAGGCAGTGTGCCTGGGGAAAGGAGAGGCCAGCTCTGGGCTTGCTGCCTTGTGGCTATAACAAGCTCTCTTGTTTGTATCTTGAGCTTTTTCCAGTTAATTCAGAAATCAAGGCAGAGAAGAAAACTCAGTATCACACATTACCAGGAGCATCACAGATCAGCTGTGGTCTGGAGAGAATCTGAGCCTGTGCCATTTGATTTTTTTACATGTATTCAATTCCTTTTTTGATGTGATCAAATGCAAAGCTTACTATTTTTAACATTTACGACCAAAGATAATTGGCAACTTTATATAGCCTCTGTGACGACTTTTTTTAAAACCATGTCTGATTAAGACACTATTTAGGTCATGGTGTCTCAAACCGGGTCATGAACCATTAATACGTCGTGAAATCAATTTAGATGGTTCACAAACAGCAGATTTTTAGCAAAATAGAATATACAGTAGATGAGAAGAGAAAATCTCAAAGTGTATCACACAGAGTGAGGGTATTTTAGAAAACATATGTTTCAGTTCTATATATGATGTATATATATGCACATATGTGTATAATGAGACACAATGAAAAATGTAGGGGCACAGCCAAAAAAGCAGAAGCTATTGCTCTAGGTTTCACTTGACTATATAAATATGTTATGAACAATGTATAAAATATATTCTAAAATAACTTCAAAAATTCATATAGAATTCATTCATGTCAGTGTAAAGCTGCCAAAGACAATAAGCATCAGAAATAGTACACAACAGTTGTGGCAATCTGGAACATCCCATTTTAAGGCTAGGATCCTAACATTCCACTAGACTGCAACTCTAGTGGAGATCCAGGTTCTAATATCTTCTCTTTTACTCTCTAGCATGATGGCTTTAGGAAAGTCTCCCTCCCTTTTCTGGGCCTCAGATTCCTTATTTCTAAAATGAAAGATGTGGGTTCACGTGCTTCTGAGTAAGCCCTCCACTGAAATCATACATTCTGAGCCTATGAGAATCTGTATGAAATGATCAAGAACTTCAAAATCAAATCCTAGCCGCCACTTACCAGTGAATATCGTTGCCAGTTTCTGCAATCAACAATTATGATGCATCCCCCATGGGGCAGTGGTGAGGACTAGAGTCATTCTCACAAAGCTCCTGGCACAGGAGAGATCTCCACAGGAGATGGTTGCAGTTATCACGCCCTTCTCTGCCCTCTTTGTACTGTGTGTCTGAGCACCAACCAGTTCTACCTCGAAACTAGACTTTCTCTGACTGTCTCTGAGAATCCTGTCCCCAGGGGGATTAACAAATAGAGAAAGGGAAACTCCCAAGGAAGGAAGAAGGAAAAAGGATGGGAAGGAGGAAGGATTCTCAACAACAGCAACAGCTCAGTTGCTGTGCTCCAGGCTAAACTTAAAGTCTCAGGAGGATGCTCAAGGGCAAAGAGATGTGCCCAGTATATAGGGTCCCCGCATACAACCCAGTTCAGTGGTTAGCCAGCCTCTGACTGCTCCCTATGCATGCTGAACAGCTTTGCAGGAGGAAGTCAATCCTTACAGTGTGCTGAGATTGACCACATCATAATGTCCACCCCAGGATTCTCCTGGCTATGCCCTCCTAAGACCTCTCACCTGGCCCTGGCCTGCCATGGTTTCAGGGGACTTCACCATAAACTGGCCATATCTGAGAGAGTTCTAGATGGCACAGTCCCTACTGCTGATGCTAATCCTTTCCCAAGTACAAGGTTTGCTACTGGCCTCTACTCCTCCCATCAAGACAGGTAAAGTGCTCATTCCACTGAATTTGGTTAGGGTACAGGTAGGTGGACATTTAGTGTTTTTTTTTCCTGAAAAGGAAATTAACATTTATGATTCATTACATAAATGCACACTGACTCTCAAGCACACCACCACTGCAAAGAGCTAGAGGTGATGAGACAAGCTAGCATCGTTGCCTGTCTCTAGAAAATGCACAGCAAGAAAGAAAAAAAAAATGTTCAAACAAATTGTTTATAAAAGCCAAACAAATGTGTTGGGCTATTTCATTGTCACTCACACCCAAGCACTCCTGCTGATGGATGGAGGTTACAGAAACACCCCCCCACACACACACACACTGAGGGTCAGTCTTCACTCAAACACCCTCTGCTGCCAAAGCTGTCTCCATACAATGAAAAAAACAAATGACCCTCTGCCCCTCTCACAGATGACATCCCTGAGGCACCACCAAAGGCAGGTAAGAAAGGCTTTGCATCCAGGAAAGACACGGCAGGGCATGGAGCCTTTGTCTGGGTTCGTGTCTCCTGTGGTACATGGCTGAGAGGAAAGGAGCCACATCTATGCTCTGGTGGCCTCAGCCACTGGACATTCAATAAGGTGGAAAGAAGATTAGGAGCTACCAATGGGGGTAAGAATTGCCCATTTCCCTGACGCAGAGTCTGGATGACATTGGCAGCTCCCAGCCTGCTAGTCTGCAGGGCCTGGGAGGATGGACAGGTATGCAAGGAGCATAAATCCAATTGAAACAATGGGACAATACCCAGGTCTAGACATTCCCTCCACCTGGGGAGCTGCCTCCACAGCCCTGAGCCTCAGCTCATCTGGAAGGAGGACCACGATTGCGAGAATGCAGGAATGGCTCCTGAAGCCAGAGCCACCACCAGCAGGCCCTTCGCTGGGTGGGGTGACCATCGAATGAGAGGTGGGGAAACCACAGTGCAGACAGTCAAAGCATCGCTTCCCTGGCAAAGGCAGAGGCGAGAAGGGAATGAACCGACTGACCTGAGAACAGCCCTGATTCCCAGGCCCCTGTCTGGGAATTCTCTTTCCAAATACGAAGGAAATAAAAATAGGTAGGCAGGAAGGCCAAAGTATGTTTGCAAAAACCCAAGTCTGGTTTTGAAATGCCTGCTCCCACCATTTCAAGACTAAGAATAATGGAAGAAGTCGGGGATTCTGGCCCCGTCCCAGGGTGCGAGTGCACTTGGATTTGAGAGCGCGTTCATGTCTATGCCACACCAAATGCTCTGGAGCTAGTCAGAAGTGTCAGAAGCCTTTACAGAAATGAATGAGTAGCTGATGAAGACATGTGGCTGCTGACAAGCAGGAATTAGCCCTATAAAACATTTCAAAGTGTCAGTGATGGAAACGTACTCCACGGCCATACAGTTGCAAGGGCAGAACTGCCCACACTCTGCTAAGCTTTGCCAGTGGCCCAGGCCCAGGACGGGCAGCTTCCACCCAGCTGGGCCTCGAGACAGGACCACCAGGCAACTCAATGACGAACAGACCAAAATGGATCGTGTTCAGCTTGTCACTTCGACTCAACTACCTTAAACATCTGGGTTTTCCTGTAACATCTTGTCATGGGCTGTATCTCAGCATGTGACTGTCTCTAGAGGTAGAGATAGCTTTAGATTAGAAAGCTAGTTAAATTTAAATGCAGTCATTAGGGTGGGCCCTAATCCCATATACTGGTGTCCTTTTTAAGAAGAGGAGATCAGGACACAGACATGTACAAAGGGAAGACCATGTGAAGAGACAAGGAAATGATGGCTGCCTTCCAGCCAGGGAGAGGTCTCAGAAGAAACCAACCCTGCTGACATGACATCCTGACCTAGGACCTCTAGCCTCTGGGATTATGAGAAAAATAAGTTCCTGTTGTTTAGGCCTCCTGGTATGTGGTTCTTCGTGATGGCAGCCCAAACAGACAAATATACACCGGCTGGGCCTGTTCTGTGTGTTTAATTAAAATGCCTGGACGTTTCCATTTGTTAGCAGGAATCAGAAAGTAGGTGAGGAATTCACACACCTGCAGCACAACCTCACAGACATGGAAGCCCACCAGTGCTCTGGAGCTCAAGAGAACTGAGGACAGGGACAGACACCCAGTGACAAGCCAGGTATTAGGACAAGATCTTGACACTCATTTACACTCATTGTAATCCCAACAACTCTGAGAGGTAGGCATCATTATACCCATTTCACAGATAGGGAAGGTGGTTCTTAGAGGTGGTAAGTATCTTGACAGGGATTTATATGTATCCAACAGCAGAAGAGAGATAAAAGGGACACCTGGGTGGCTCAGTGGCTGAGCATCTGCCTTTGGCTCAGGGTGTGATCTTGGGATCCTGAAATCAAGTCCTGCACTGGACTCTCCACGGGGAGCCTGCTTCTCCCTCTGCCTATGTCCCTGCCTCTCTCTGTGTGCCTCTCATGAACAAATAAATAAAATATTAAAAAAAAAAAAAAGAAGGGAGATGAAAATCCAGTCTCATTTTAAAGGTTGTATTTCTCCCTCCAATATTCCTCCAGAATCAGTGATACAAATTCAGAAACAATTAAGCCATCCACCATTGGTGTGGTGGGAAGGCCCATAACCGGAGGCATCTGGGCAGGGGCTGGCAGATGAAGGATGCACTGACTGCAGTTTCCAATCATGTGTCCCCTCCAGCACAACACGGTTAGGTCACACTCCTCCCCACATCCAGGGAGGGGGTGATCTGAACCCCTCAGTGGATAATTTGAAACCATACCAAGGGATTCTAGTTTCTGATTCCAAGGGGTATGGGATCCCTGCTGGGAAGCCCCATGGAAGGGATTTGGCCCGGGATGCCCCCAAAGACACTTCTAGCCCTGAAAGTCCATGGCTCTTGAACATCTATGGAGCCTCGAAAGTACAGCACTCTGGCATGGTGCCTCCAGAACACTCCCCAGAGCCGAGCTCAGGGTATCCACACCGGATCTTCAACTTCTCTCTGCACAAACAGTGATCTGGCTAAAAAGAGCAGCACAGAGTGCCCAGGAATGGCCTTGGCAGGTCAAGATCAAAACCCCTTGAGGGTGAACTGAAAGTTTGTTGTGTTTGTTCTCACTTGCTCAGATCCAGGGAGGGAAGTGGAAAGACGCTGGGCTGGCAGGTCGGCACTACCCCCCATTCTGTCCTAGATGTGGCAGGACAAGCAGTTCTACCATTGTGACCCTGCCAGGGAGCAGATGACAAAGGCCAGGCCAGGCTGATGGCTCTGGGCCCTCCAATTCCAGCTGGGGTCACTCAGACCCCCACATAAGCCCAGCCTTGTCCTGAGGCAAAGGAAGGATGGATGGGAGGCTGGCCAGCAGCACACAGGCTCAGTGCCCAGGCAGCTGGGCCACCCATCCATCCTGACCAGGGCCCTGGTGCTGGTAACTGCACTCAGCACTGCATTTACCTCCCTTCCCCATTTATTCCTCCCCCCACCCTGATGTTCTCCAAGCTCAGGGCCCCTCGGGGCCTCCCTGGTCCTCTCTAGAGCTTGCTCCAGGAGAACAGGACCCAGGCCTGGACTGGCACCCCTAGTCAGAGAAATGTCACTACTGGCCTCAGCCATACTTCTGCAGGGAAGCATTTCCTGACCCACCAAGGCTGGGTGAGAAGCTATTCTTCTGTGCTCCTAGAGCCTCTAAAACCTATGACATTGTCTGAAAATTATGTTGTCTTGTCTTTCTGCACTACTAGAGTACAAGTACCTAGAGGGTAAGAACTGTCTTTTTAACCCCTGTATTCTTAATGCCAAGTATGAGATACAAAATTCAAACAGTATTGGTTGAGTAAATGGATTAATATAGAAGAAAATTTCAAGGGATGCTGAAGACCTCTCCACCCAAGCCAAACTCCTATCCTCATACAGTACAACCTTGGGGCACTTGCCCCCAAAGGCCTCTGGAAAAGCAGAGGGAGATCCCGTAAAGTGACAGGAAGGAATTCATTCAGGGATCCAAATGAGGCCCTGGCATCAAAAGACAAGAGAGAACTCAGCAGCTTTTGGGTCTCCTGCCTGGTAGCATTAAGTTAGCAGCTGACAGGCAGCTGATGAGAGAAGGAAATGGGGCATGACAGAGGATAGGGGGAAGGGGTCTAGGTAAGCCCAAAGGTAGAGGAAAGACCCCAAACCACCCAGCAGTCAAACATCTCAGCCCTCCAACCCCAACCTCCACTCATGTGAAGCTTGCAGGAGCACAAATGAATCCTGATCGAGAATGCTAAAGTACTGCCAGCATCCTCTCAGCCAGGACCCACAGTCCCTGAAAGGTAGGAAACGGAGATGTGGGATGACTTTGTCCTGCCCTCTCTCCCCTCAGGGAGCTCCCTATGTAAACTCTATAAGAGCCTGAACTGCATGGGGTAACTGGTAAGATATGCACAGATGGCCCTTGGGAACACACACAGCCCTGTGGTCTGGAGGCCAAGTGAAGCTTCCTCAGAAAAGAGCTTGGGTCTGGCCCTTGATGGGTTAGCAGGATTTACGGGGAGGAACATCAGACAGGGTTGTGAAGGCAACAGGTGGAGCGTGCTTGGAGAGCTGGAATTCCAAAGGGCAGGGATGTGGGGAGGCCTGGAGATGCTGACAGGAGGGAGCTGGAGAGCCTCGAGGTTCCTGGAAGGCCTGCAGCTGCTGACCTGATAGCTGGGCTCTGGAACTGCTCTACACACCAGGAGCCCATCAAAGGTGGGTGCCTGCCCTCCCCAGCGGCTCCTTGGAGGGCACCCTGGAAATAAATGGCTGTCCTTCTTCCCCCAGGGCTTGGTACCACCAGTCCCATTTCCCGGCCCAACTACTAACGGTGCCATGGTGAAGTCTCACTTAGGCTGGCCTGGCCCTGCTGAAGGCAAGCCTACCACAACTCCTCCCCTGGGGCCACCAGTGGGACGAGGAGGCTCTAGGAAGCAGGGCAGGCTGGGCCAGTACAGGTGGGCCAACTGGATCAGGAGCTGGCCTTATCAAGCGGCTTCTCTAGGAGATGCACTGTCTGCGGACAATTTGAAGACGGTGTAAAATAGACTTCGGTCTACCACAGGGCACCTACGTATATAGCACACAGGGAGACAATGACTCTGGTTCTGATCTCACCCTCTTCCAACAGGCCCACGGAACTTCAATACTCGTATTGTCCCTTCCTCTAACGAAACCCTCCATGCTGTACCTGGAGCTTCTCCAAACCACAGATATGACCATGTCACCGCCCTGCTCAAAAGTTGTGGTGTCTTCCAGTCCCAACTGCTTAGCTGGACTTTCAAGACACTTTGTTTCTCCCAAACCTATTTCTGCAGCCTCTCCCTGCTCCTTCTGGACTTAAGCCCCTTTACCCTGGAGAACCATGGCTTGGATTTGATCTCAGCTGTTGAGTTCTGTCCATTCATCAGGGCTCTGCAGCTACTTCTACTCTCCTCCCCCTGGAAGCTTTCGTAACCACGACCCCCAGGAGCATGAGATTCCTTTTCATATATTTTTGACATTCCTTTTGATCCTTCCTTGCCCACCAAGCCAGTCATTGGCCATCTTAGTCAAGGAGAATGTCTTCTCACCTTTCTGCTGAAGCCACAGAGACCTAGAGAGCAAAGCCTAGCTCCTGTCCTGCTGGGCACTCCCCTCCATGGTGCCCAGCATCATGTCATCATGCCCTGCCCCCACTGAGTGCACCTCAGTTGGGCTCTGGGGATATTCTTTTTTTCTTTTCTTTTTTTTTTTTTTGGAGAGAGAGAGATAGATAATGCACAGGCACATGAGGGGGGTGGGAGGGACAGAGGGAGAGAGAATCCCAAGCAGGCTCCATGCTTAGCACAGAGACCAACTCGGAGCTCGATCTCACAACCCCAAGATCATGACCTGAGCTGAAATCAAGAGTCAGACACTTAACTGAATGAGCCACCCCTCAGAGGTCCCAGGATATTCTCGACTAGTGGGCAAGGCCCCCAGGCTATACCCTCTTGAAGAGAACTCTTCCTCCCCCAGAACAATCTTGCTATGCTGTAGCTCTGGCCGAGGAAGGCCCAAGAGAGAATATTACGACCTTGGAAAACCCCACTCTGCCTCCAGGATCAGTGGCAGCTTGGACGTCTGGCACCAAGACCAGCTACATCATTTGCAGGGCCCAGTCACCGCAAAATGAATACATGGGCCCCTGTTCAAAAAAACCACAAAAACATGCTATTAAATGTACTAAAATACAGAGGTTTTTACTTTCTTCTTCAGTCTCTTTCTTAACCTGTTATGGTGGGGTTTTTTTCTAAATAAATTTTATTTTTCAGAACAATCTTTGATTTACAGAAAAAAATGGTGAAGACCACCCAGACTTCCTGTCTACTCCACATCCAGCTTCCGCCAGTATTAACATCGTCTGTGAGTATGGTTCATGTGTTACAGTTAATGAGCTAATAGTGATATTGTACTTTTAACTTAAGCCCATACTTGATTCAGATTTCCTTAGCTTTTACCTAATGATTTTTTCCAAGCCAGGATCCCATCCAGGACACCACGCTACTCTGAGTCACTGTATCTTGCTGGGCAACTCTCGCTGTAGTGGTTTCACAGGCCTCCTTTGTTCAGGATGACCTTGACAGTTTTGAGGAGTGCTGGTCAGGTGTTTGGTTAAATGACCTCTACTCAGATTTGTTTGATGGTGTTTCCATGATTCAATTGGGGTTGTGGGCCCCTGAGAGGAAGCCCATAGAGGTAACGTGTCATTTCCATCACATCGTATCTACATGCTATGAACCTGACTTATCACCATTGGTGTTGACGTTGGTTCCCAGACTGGGGCCATATTTGTCTTGTTTCTCCACCATAAAGTTCCTCTATGTGCCCCCTTCTGCCTCCTTTGGAAGAAAGTCACTACGCACAGTCCACGCTTCAGGGGTGTGTGTACGTTCCATCTCTTTAAGGGTTTTCTACATAAATTATTCAGAATTCTTCTGCACAGATTTTTTTGTATTCAGTTGTTTGTATCAGTAACAATTCAATACAGTTTTATTTTCTTGTTCAAATTGTTCCAGCTTTGGCCACTGAACGCTCTTTGAGTTAACTCCTATGTTCCTTTGATATACTAAATGATGCTCTGCTGGCCCGGGCTTCCTTTCCCTTGAGTATATTGACAGGCAGAGGCAGCACATTGAGAATCAAGCCACAGGCCTTGAAACTCTGGCTTTCCCAGTTCTGTGGCCTCCCCTGGTCATTCTGTCTCCACTTCAGTTAGGTCCCCATCTGTAAACTGTGGATCCTCCTGCCCCTTCCCAGCCCCCTGGAACTGCTGGGAGTATTTATTGGAAACAATAACTCCCAAGTGTTTAGCACAGCCTCAAACACAAGGGAAGTCCTCAGTAAACAGGAGCTGCATTTTCCCTGAGGGTTTGACTCTCTGAGACTCCATGCCAAGTTCCCAAGGTAAAACACAGCTTTTATTTCTAAGTCACAAAGGTCAGCTTGGGCAAGCCTGGTGCTAGAAAAGGTGCCCAGGTAAAAATTCTCTTTGCAACATCTATACTCAACGTTACCTCCAAATATTCAACCCATAAAAGAACTGTCCAAAGGACAGCTAATTGAAGCCACTTAAGTCTGCAGCATTTTCTGCCCACAGTTCAAGGGGGTTAGATTTGTGTTGGGTTTCAGCAGCTAGTGGACCTCCAGTGGGATAGATGTCTGGGCTCAGGGATCCTAAACCACAAAACTGGTCCCACAGAACACCACCTGTGACCTTGCAGACAAGGGGATGTTTCTTGGTTTCCATTCTATTGGTTCCCTTTAACTCCTTGGAAAGCCAAATCCTGAGAATAGTTACTTCCTGTCCATGGAGGGACTCTGACTCAAGATCAAGTGTCATCCTGAGACCAGTGCATCTGCACACACTTTCTGAGATGGATTTGGCCCAGCACACCAGAAGGGGCACCAGTGCCTGGTCTTTTCCAGGAGGGGCATGAAGGGCATCTTCCCACAGAGGCATCTTCTTCCTGCCATTTGATGAGACAGCTAGCTATGGGGTCTGAAAACCCACCTGCTGGCAGGACTCACCAGGACAAAGGAGCCCAAAGGTGGCTCTAACTTTCCCCTCATCCTGGCTCAGCTGATAGGAGTCTTCACTCAAGTGGGTTCTGCTCTGGAAGGAGATCCTCTCACAAAGACTGGTTCAGAAATTTGCTGTTCCAGCTGAGAAACACTGCCTAGCATCACTGACCTCCATTGGCTCCATCAAGCTTTTACGAAGCATCTACTATGTGCTAGATCTTGAGCTGGGTGCTGGGTGCTGGATGCTGAGTGTAGACAGATGAGAAACACAAGCTCTTGGGAACCACCAAATATTTTGGTTTATGGGTATTAGGTCACCATAGCTGCCATTTTGAGTACTTATTTTGTGACAAAAAAAAAACACATATCACTTAATATGTCATTAACAGGTAATTAATTATCACTATCCAACCATGAAATCATGGCTTTTACAATGTTCATTTTATATATGAGGAAACTGAGGCCCAGACCAGTTACAAAGCTTGTCTTGTGTCATTGAGTGTGCTAGTTGGCCTCTGAGACACAGATGCCAAGACAAGATAGATGTGAAGGATTTATTGGGATAATGCCGGTGAAAGATACGGGGGCCAGGGGGGAGGACTAGCAGAAGAGCCTTAGGTATGACACTTGTAAAGACTACCTCCAGTACCTCCAGTACCTCCAGGGCAAAGAATGCCTTTGGGGGAGGGTCCTAGGACCCCTGCCCAGGGCCCCTGAGCAGAAATGTCCAGGGGCCGGTATACCTACAGCACTCAGCCAGTGGCTGAAGGAAGCCCAGGTTGAAAGCAACCTAGGCTCAAACACTGTGAAGGATCCCCAAGGTGCCACAGCTGGAGGCTGTCAGCTAACCACCATCCTCACTGCTCTTCCACAGGTTCTTCCCCCCAGGAGATCCCAGCAGCCCACCTCCATGGCTGCAATGCCAAGGAGCCATGGCTCAACCAGGTCTTTCATCCATTATGCTACACTGACAAACTTCTACATGATTAGGTCTCTGAATGCTCTCTGTAGAACTTCCCAGATGGTCAGTTGACAAGCTTCATGAAGCCCTACCACTTGTTCATGCTCGTGGTGTATAAAGAGAAAGCCTGGCCCCCACCTAAGGGAGGTCCTAGGCTGGTAAGGGACCTAAGACTGACAAAAGCACATCCTGAGATGAGCCAAACACAGTCCCTGCCTTCAGTTGGTCACCTTCATAAAGAACCAACAACCAATTACAAAAAAGTGAAATGATATGTGATAAGGGAAGCAGTCCTGGCAGCATTATGAAAGCCTTCCTGGAGGAAGGAGCTTCTTCATGGAGGCCTGAGAAGTGACTAAGCATTGGTAGATGAAGATGAATAAATGTGGCAGAGGTGTGTTTCCTGTAGAGGGTCAGGGAACAGGGAGGGAGGGAAAGAAAAGAAAGCAGAGGCAATCGCATTTCCAGCAGAAGGACGGAAGGGCCTTGGCAAGGGCCCGAGAGAAGTTATGGCATATTCATGGAGCCCAGTGCCAGTTCTTCTGGAAGGCTGCAGGTGGGAAAGGCAGCCAGGAAAAGCGAGGCCAGAGAGTGTGCAGCCTTGACTCCCCACCAATGCATGTGTCCCGGGGACAGTGGAAACAAATGGTGCATGAGGCCTAAGTCACACAGGGTGGGTGCTAACGGCAGTGAGAATAAACAGTGAGAGCAGGGGAGCTCAGCACTGTGGGGGGTCAGAGTCCTAACAGATCATCAGCAAAAACAACTCCAGTCATGGGGCGCCTGGGTGGCTCTGTCGGTTAAGCGTCTGACTTCAGTTCAGGCCATGATCTCGGGGTTCTGGGATCAAGCCTCACATCAGGCTCCCTGCTCAGCAGGGAATCTGCTTGTTCCTCTCCCTCTGACCCTCCCCTCACTCATGCTCTCTCTCACTCTCTCTCAAATAAAGAAATAAAATCTAAAAAAAAAAAAAAAAAAAAATGCCAGTTGTGAGAACTGATGAAATCCCCAGAAAGGTTTATGCAGCTATTTTCCTCCAGAGCAAGACCTCAACTTAATCAGATGACACAGGAAACTAAGAACTGGCAATTCTATTCCTACATCTCCACTCTGCAAAGGAGAGTTTCTGAGAAATATTAGATCTTTCTGGCGATGTCTTCTATAATACTGTTAGCCAAAGTGTCCCACTAACTCTGTTCTTCTACCTCAAAAATTCAACCACCTGTTTAATGCCTACTTTGACTTCCCTAATTAACCACACACACGGGGGAGCCTCCTTGCAACCTAAACTGTTGTTCTTAAAAAGCATGTTAGCTGTTTGGGTAGTCATGGCCCAAGTCCATCTCAAGTTTGCAAACAGCTGAAATTCCTCCTGATATCTTCACATCAACCCTTCTAGTAACTTACTATGTCGAATCAAACTCCAAGCTTTGTGACATAAAACAATGATCATTTATCACCATCATCATCATCATCTCTTTCAGTTTTGGAGGCTGGTACCCTGATGAGGTGCTTCTCTCTGAGAATCTCTCATGTGGTTGTAGGCAGATGGTGCCTGGAGCTGGAGGCCAGACTTCCTCACTCAGATAGATGTCTGGTGATTGATGCCGGGGCTACTGACCAAAGCACCCACATGCAGCCTCTCCATGTGGCCTGAGCTTCCCCACAGCAAGTTCCAACAGTGGAAGGACCAGTGGAAGCTGGCCTTAACAACTTTTATGAAATCTTTGAAAGTCCATAGCACTATGCCCCCACACTCCACCTGTTAGAAGAGTGGCAAAGGCCCACCCAGGTTCCACAAAGATTCTACCTCTTGGGTGGCCCGGGTGGCTCAGCGGTTCAGCGCCACCTTTGGCCCAGGGCATGATCCTGGAGACCCGGGATCGAGTCCCACATCGGGCTCCCTGCATGGAGCCTGCATCTCCCTCTGCCTGTGTCTCTGCCTCTCCCCCCCACACCCTGTGTCTCTCACAAATAAATAAAAAAAAATAAAAAATAAAAAATAAAAAGATTCTACCTCTTAATGGTGGGCCATCAGGTCACATTACAAACAGAACATGTGGGATAGTTCAGTATCATCAAGGGTATCTGTGGAAAACACACTCTAGCACAGACACAGTAACTCTGCCGTAATAATTCACATCCCTCCAATGTACAAAATGCCCCCATGCTCTCCAGCAAGGTCCCCAGCTTGACATCTGGTGTCTCTCTAAGTCAAGTCCAGATACCACTGTGACCCCACAGGTGCGGCTCCTCTTCCACATGGCCTCAATCCATAGGCCTGTGAACAAAGTGACATGATATCTGTCCCCTACACCCCCAACATACAATGGCTGGTTGGGTACAAGACAACTGCCATACACACCTGTTTGAAGAGGAGGAAAACTGGAGTCATCCAGCAGTAACTAAATAGAAAAAATTCCCAGCTGTTTTCCTACACGTGCAATTGATATGAAATGCAAAAGTTTGCATTTATTCTTTAAAAATTTTACCTTCTCATTTTAACCTACAGTGAGTAACCCTTGGCCGTGGGGAATGGTAGATGGAAGGAAAGAGAAGTCCAAGAGAGGAGTGACGGAGGAAGTAGAGCATTGTGGCTGCCATTGTGGGTGCCTGACCCACGTGGTCATGGAGCTATCAGTTGGTGTGTCCTCACCACCATGCCCTCCTGGCCCAACCCAGTCACCACGGGGATCCACATGGTCACATGACCACATGGCATCAGTCTCATGTCTTCACTCCGTAAGTGAGGACATGAAGTCCCTTGATCCGATGTTGGTGCCAAGCCAGAGTACATGTGGCTAAGGCTAAGGCTGTTGGTCACCATCTTCTGCAGCCCAAAGACAGAACTATCCACGGAACAAAGGCAGCGGCAGTGCGAGCAAGGCTTGGGGGGCAGCAGGGTGGGCATAGCCACAGACTTGAGTGAACAAAACCTTGAAGATGCCATTTGAGCCACACCTTTTCTGGAAGACATTAAGCCAATAATAAATCCCCTACTTTGCTTAAGATAATTTGGGTTTAGATTTTTTTTAACTTGCATCTGAAAGTATCCTGGTACACTCCTCTTTTTCTCCCCACACTCTTTGCTTTCATCTAAGGTCTAGCCTCCCATGGACCCTCTTTGTCTTTGTATAAGACCACCCCATGGAGGGACACCTAGGTGGCTCAGTGGTTGAGTGTCTACCTTCGGCTCAGGGTGTGATCCTGGGGTACTGAGATCAGGTCCCACATCGGGCTCCTTGCAGGGAGCCGGCTTCTCCCTCAGCCTATGTCTCTGCCTCTCTCTGTGTGTCTCTCATAAATAAATAAATAAATAAATAAATAAATAAATAAATAAATAAATAAATAAATAAATCTTTAAGAAAAGGCCCCATGGAATACCTAAGTCCTTCTTGTCCTGGGATAAGCCCACGTGGAGAAGGAAACCTGCTTTCTTCTTTCTGGGTCCTCTAGTCTTTCAAAGAGCTGGAAAGTAACCACAACTCACACATGGCAGCTGTCTACTCAGACTTAAGCCCGGCCCTGCAACATTGGCCCTGACAGTGAGCAACCCCCAAGAGTGCACACCCTGCAAAGGGAAGCACCAAGATGGCCTCATGAGATAGCACATGCAAGTGCCCCCCACCCCGGAAACTGCCCAAGCCAGGACCAGCCACTCTTTCAGGGCTCTGCTTGTCGGCTCCTTTCCTCTACAACTTAGAAGCTGCTAGTATCAACATGTCAGCAGGAAATGGCTCTTTAATCACTGCAAACTCCCTCCTGACTGTAAAGATTAGGTCAACTTTCAGCTGTAGGGCCTCCTCTTCCAGGGTAACGGGGATTGCATTTGACAGCAAATCACAATGCTTAACACCATCCCACACTCACAGTCTGGTCAGATTACATACATTCGACACCTGTGTAGAAGGCAGGGCCTTGGATAACAGAGGGTTGAGAAAGTACGATTTTGGGTACAATGGGCTCGGGGGAAGAAAGAAGGTCAAAGATGCAGGATACAGCAGAAAAGCCTGAGTCCTAAGTAGCTGCTCTCTAGAGGCAAGCGATCTGGGGACTTGCTAGCCGATGCACACCAAGCGCCATGGCTCTCCCAATCTGCACTTTGAACCCAGAGCAACCTACCAAGAGGCATGACCCTGGGAGGGGCATGAGATTTTTCAACCTTCTTTCAATCTCTAAACATATGTCATTCATTTGCCCGGACACTTCCGTGGGCTGCAGGCTACAGCACAGCTGGGATTCACTACAGCAATACCACCTCCCAGCATGGAGCTGTAACTCCATCCCTCCCCCTCCTACCCAAAAAAGCTACTATACACTTCAATGTATTAACTACCATTATTAACAAGCCACCAGTGGTTCAGCTCACAAGAGATCTAGACGTCGAATATGGCAGATGTCACCACTTGAGCCGCTGCCTCACCCAGCTCTACTTGGGGCCCGTGCCACACGTTTATTCCATGGGGCCTCCTCTCTGGTGCGGACTTCAGGGTCTCTCTGTCTTCATGTTCCTGGTGGTAAGTCCTCAGTGTTTGAGAGTGAAGTTGAAAAACAGCAGATCCTCATCTACTGGAAAGCCTACTTCCAGACATACCCAGTGGGCTCTCCAACACCCTTATGAGGCGAGGTCAGCTACCATTCCTATCTTCCTTTGACAGATTCGTTTATTTTCCGAGTAGCAGACACTCTTCTAATAGTAAACAGAACAAAGATCCCTGTCCCTAGGGGGGCTTACTTTCCAAGAGAGAAAGATATTTTAAAATAAGCCAAATAAATATGTAGTAGAACTCAAGTTGTTTAAAGAAGATACATATATCACAGAATATTACTCAGCCGTCAGAAAGAATGAATACCTACCATTTACATCGACGTGGATGGAACTGGAGGGTATTACACTGAGTGAAATAAGTCCATCGGAAAAAGACAAGTATATGGTTTCACTCATCTGTGGAATATAAGAAAATAGTGCAGAGGATCATAAGGGACAGGAGGGAAAACTGAATGGGAAGAAATCAGAGGAGACAAACCATGAGAAACTCTTAACTCTAGGAAACAAACTGAGGGTTGCTGGAGGGAAGATGGGTAGAGAGATAGGGTGATTGAGTGATGGACATCAAGGAGAGCACACGATGTGATGAGGACTGGGTGTTATATGCAACTGATGAATCACTGAACACTACATCTGAAATTGATGTTGTACTATATGTTAGCCAACTGAATTTAAATTTTAAAAAAAGAACTAAAGTCGTATGTTGCAAGGCAACAGTGGTATAGAGAAGGAAAAAAGAGCAGGGTAAGGGAAGGTTAGGTGTGCTACTGGGTGGGGGGTGTTTGCAGAATTAAAAAGGGGTTGGGGTATGCCTTATCAGAAAGGTAAGATTTGAGCAAACACTCAACAAAGTGAGGAATTAGCCACATGAACAGAAGAGAACAGTGTTCCAGGCAAAGGGAACAACCAGAGCAAAGGCCCTGTGGCAGTACATGTCTGGCACCTGTAAGGAGAAGCCACAGAGACCATGGGGACAGGGACAGAGTGAGTGGGGGAGACATCAGTGGAAAGGAGGCTGCAGAGAAACTGTTCCAACCAGAAAGAACAAGTTCCCCCTATGGCCAGAGAGGCAGTACGCCTGCCCCCCCAAAACCCAAGTCAGGCTGAACACAGGCCCCTTACTTAGAGCCCAGGTACTTCCCCTGCAGATTCAAGGCCGACAGGCTCTCTGCCTCTGGTGGTTCTCCTACCTCCGGTCCCCAACCCCCAGCCAGCAGCCCGAGGACCCGGCCACCATACAGCAGAACAGGCTGCTCTCCCTGGTTCCTGGAGGACAACATCTCGCCTCACCACTGCCCCTGTCCTGCTGGCAGGAGGGCTGACAACCATGGAGAAGTGAATTATAATAATCACCAATAATCAGGGGGCCTCTCCTTTCCTTCACCCCAGGCCCAGAAACCTCCGATTACAGATCCAAGCTCCTGGGATCTCCCAATCAAAAGCTGGCACCTACAAGGCAAGGGCTAGCCAGGCCCGGGACATGGAGTTCTCACCTCCCACACAGCCAGGGCCCAGCGGCCATCTGGCCAGGCTCCGCATGGCCAATCAGACAGCAGGCAGGCTGACACAAGGACTGCCAGGGCATCGGGGCTGCAGGAGGCATCTGAGGCAATGCTCCCCAGCTGCTCAGGCGTAACTCAATCAGGCCTTCGCCAATAGGGGAAAGAGCATATTACAGAACCCCGGACGTGCCAAGAGCTCCTTGGATCCACTCTTTCTCCCAGGCCTCACCCTCAACTTGGGCTCAGCCTATTAGAGCTAAATGGCTCTATTTATGACTATCCAAGTTTTTTGCTTGGCAGGGCACAGAACTGGGGACTTCGAACTCCAACTGCCAGGAGCACCAGGAGCGCAGCTGTGAGTCCTAAGGGTAAAATCACAGAGTCTTGCTCCCAGTGGAAGAAGGTCAGTGGGAAGGAAGCTGCAAGTAGACAGACCAGTCTGGGCCTTCAGCATCTCTGGAGCAGGAAAACAGGTGCAAGGAGCTGACCTTGGATAGGAAGGATAAATAGTCTGGTCTGGGACATGTCTGAAGTTTAGGCCAGAAGTCAGGAAAGAAGTCAGAGTGGCAACGCATATTTGGGGGATGTCTGCAAAGAAAGCTATAGTAAAAGGACTGGAGTAGATGAAGGAGGAAAAAATTTACAGGACATACTGAAACATATCAGAGAATGCTGCATTTAAGAGTTGAGAGTTGAGACAAGGCCAAGTATCCAGGAAAGGAGAAAAAGAAGGGGCATCCAGAGAGGTAGGAAGAGTCAGGGTGGCGATGAAGTAGGGCAGTCACGAGTGCTGCTCATCAAATAGTCCTGCTTCCAGAAGCCTGGTGGGACTGGGTTCCTGACTCTCCTTGTAGGAAGCAGAAACATATGACTTTTTTCGGTCAATGAGTTATAAGTGAAAGTGATACGTCACTTTCAGCCAGGCTTTCAAAGCTGGTGTGATAAACTGGAGAGCTCTCTTTCCTCTGCTATACTGACCACATGTCTTTGCTTTAAACCACTGGGATCATTTGTAACATAGCACAGCCTGGCCTCTCCTGATACACCAGAGGAGGAGTTTCTAGAGGGATGATGGTGAGCAGCATGCAGAAGGGTACAGGGAAGATGGGGACTAGGCAGTGTTGTTGAGTCTGGCAAACAAGTAGCATCAGTGACCCTCGAGCTTGAGTTAAGGGAGCAAGAACTAGATTAAAAGGCATCAAGAAATGAAGGCCGACATTTCTTTTAAACATTCTGGGGACTGTCAGAAAAGTAATGGGGTAGCATGAGAGCCAGCAGGGTAGGAGAAAGGCTTGAGCTTTTATTCCTAAGAGAAGCCAGTGGAGGGACAAAGAGATAATATGGATGATGGTCTGATTTGCCCAAGCTCATTACCTGTCTGTATCACTGGAAAGCAAGAGAAGAGAGAAACTAGATGCCCTGCCCCTGCATTGTTTTCCTTCCCTGATGTACATCAGCAAGGGTCCAGGGGACTGAGCTGAAGTTAGCAGGGAGTGGAAGAGCACAGAGTGGGAGGAAGATCCCAGTAGTAGAGGATGGAGGGGCTAGTGTGGTAACTGATGGGAAAATGACCAATCTAGAAAGAAACAGGGACGCTCAGGAGCCCCTAAAGGTAGACTTCCATGAGCATGAGTTTCCATATCCATAGGATGGGGTTCTCATAGCACAATTAGGTGGGGAAGATAAGAGAGGACAGTACATGCATATCAGCATGTTACAAGTTATAAAGACCCATGCACGTGTGATAGAATCATAGCTGGTCATCATGTGACCTGTTTGGGGTAATTTTACCCAGAAAATCCATCACCTCTGGTTGCTGCTAGTGAGACTCCCAAATCAGCCACAATAGCTTGCCAACAGGACAACCTCAGGTCTATACTGGGTGTATGCAGAATTCTCATAGAGTCCTGAGTAGACATAGGTGGGAGATGTGAGTCCCAACTGTAGCCTCACTGGATGACCCTGAGCCTAGTGAGTTGTCCTTTCTAAGATCCAATTTCTGATGCACCAAATGGGGGAATGGGACCAGACGAGCTCTGAGAGAACTCCAGCCCTGACATTTTAAGATATAGGAAGATTCAATTAGCCCTCTAAGTTCCTACATAAATAAAACATAAAATTATTTATAATCAAATAAACCTGGAATAGTTACTATACTATTAAGCACACACACACACACACACACACACAAATAACAAAAAAAATAATAACTGTCAAACAACATTTTGGATCTTCCATCCCTTTGACTCAGTTCTTAGCCCAACAATACACATAACTTTGGCCACATTAAAGCCCCTTTACTGCCAAGGAAGGCTCCAGCTGGGTCAGCCTGCCTGTATTGTACCCTCTCACTGGCCAGCTCAGAGCGCCCTTGACCCACATCTGCCTCCAAACCACACGGGCTCCAGCTGTCAGATGCCTTCAATGGGCTGCACATATGTGTCCAAGCCTGCCTTTATACTGCAACCCACCATGTGAAGGAGAAAGTGTGCCACTGAACAAAACACATAAAATTAGCACTTGGGTCTGTGCTCACCCTGAACTTCATCACTGTGGCCAAAGACACCTACTAAGATTCAAGGACAGAAAGCCTAAAGTCTGATCTACTCTAGCTCTTAGCCAGTCCCTGTTAATCCCCTCAGTAGAATATCAATTTTGAGATGTCCTAGGGAAGCTGATACCCAGGAAAGCTTCCCTAGTCTCTCCTAACAGTATGTAAACCAATCAATATCCTCCTCTTTCTCTCTCTCTCTCTCATTCCCACATACACTTACCTCAGTGTAACTCAGAACTCAGGCCTCCTGAACCCCAGTCCATGACTTCTGTATTGCCTTAACAGGAGTACAAGTGTCATAAGCAGAGGGAGTCCTGGCTAAGGCAGGGTGTGTACAATGCATCAGGGCACCTCCATGCTGCCCTCAGTTCAGATTGTGTGATGTTCTTTGGGCTGTAGAACGTGGAGCTTGAAGCAGCAAACTCATAGACTGGTGCAGAGACCCTGTGTCCCAACAGCCCCCTGCATCGTTTCAGCAAATGCAAATGGAGTGACTTGGTCTTGGGTTTCTAGGTGAGCTGGTGAGGAACACACCCCTGAAGACAGAGCTGCCTCCTGGGGTTAGTGATTCTTAAGGACCCCTGTCCTCAGGCTGTGCTCATCCTGCTCAAGGATTAAGTGAGACTCACTTCAACACCATTGGGGACTGAGTTCTCAGTCTACTTTCGTCACAATTAGATGCACAACCAAAATGCAGACCTAAATGTTTATTTCTCTGAACACCAGTCTCCCGCTCTCTGAAATGAGGTGTTTGGATCAGACCATCTCTACAGTCCCAGCTCTCATACAGGCACTTTCCTGTATATACTTACTTCAAAGGCTAAATTTTATAGTCAGGCCTAGAGTGAAGATTGCAAAGGCAAGGGGACTTCAGGAGAGTCAGTGAAGCCCCTGACAGCTCACTAGGGTCCTAGAAATTCCACTGGAAGAGATTCAGGTCCCAGGGAAAGGCGCTCACCCAGACTCTGCCTTTAAAGTTGCCTCTACCAGAGAAGGAAATACCTGAGCAACTTTCACTCACTCACCTCTCTGCCTGTTGCTGGAGAAGGCTAAGCACCTTCACTTACAATTTAAGGCCTTCCAAATCGTCCTCATTTTACTTGTCTTCTCATCCTTACATCCCCATCCTGCCCTAGATGCATCCTCAACCTCAGACACCGGGAGAGATTCACTCTGCCATCAGTTTACTTTCCATCATCCCACATTCTCTTTGCCCTCAGAGATCAGTATGTCTATTACAAATAAACCTACCTAGGCATTAAAGAAAGTCCTAAGGACCCCCCACATGGCATTTCAAAGCCTAGTTCAAGCTGCTACTTGCTACTAATTCTTGAAATGGATAAAAAGATTTCTCCAAACCAGAGTTTTCACAACTTAACACTGGTCTTCATCCTAGTGTTAGAGGCTGAACTGTGTCCTGTGTCCTCCCTACCACCCTGCCATCTCTCCAGCAGAATTCACATGTTGAAGGGCTAACCAGCAGTACCCAACGATGCAACTACGTGGGAAGAGAGGATCTGTCTCTAAAGGAGACATTAGGGGATCCCTGGGTGGCTCAGCAGTTTAGCACCTGCCTTCGGCCCAGAGCGTGATCCTGGAGTCCTGGGATCGAGTCCCACGTCAGGGTCCCTGCATGGAGCCTGCTTCTCCCTCTGCATGTGTCTCTGCTTCTCTCTCTCTCTCTCTCTCTCTCTCTCTCTCTCTCTCTCTGTGTGTGTGTGTGTGTGTGTCTCATGAATAAATAAAATCTTTTTTTTAAAAAAAGGAGGCATTAAGTGAAAATGAGGTTATGTGGATGAGCCCTAATCCAATCTGACAAGCATCCTTATAGGGGAGGAAATTTAGACATAGGCATGCACGTACACAGAGGAAAGACCATGTTAGGACACAGTGAAAGGATGGCTATCTGCAAGCCAAGGACAATGACCTCAGAATAATGCTAACCCTGTTGGCACCCTGGACTTCTGGCCCCCACAATTGTGAGTAAATAAATTTCTGTTGCTTAAACCACCCAGTGTCAGGTACTGTCACAATGGTCCTAGCAAACTATTACATCTAATGTTTATTCCTTCACCCAACCAGTCCAAATGTGCCAACAGAACATCAGAATGAAAAGAGCCACAGATTATTAAGTCCAACACCCCTATTTTTCAGATGTGCACATTGAGGCCCAGTGAAAAGAGGGGACTACCAAAGTCATACAGGATGCAGTGAGATGACCTTCCACCCAGAGCTGTTCTGGTCATAAAGCACCAAGCCCTAGAGCTAGGCATGGCCACACGGAACTGCCTGAGTGGTGCAAACACAAAGACAAACCCCCATGGAATGCTTCCCCACACACCCCAAAGCTGGATATAAGTGGCAGGACACACAGGCCCTGACTGCCTGGCTCTGTCCAGAGACAGCTACCTCAGTAAACCCTGGATGTGCCAGGGCAACCCCTGAGACTGCACAATGGGGCTTCCTGGGCTCACACCAGAAATCAGCTTGCTATAATCTGAAGCCATTTGAGGGAGTTTAAAAAACAAACAAACAAACAAAGCTAACAGCAGAATGAAGAGAGCCATGGTGGTCTAGACCCACTTGTGAGCCCTATGATCTCTTTCTGAAAGCCACGCTGTCTTCACAAGTGGAAAGCCTTGCTCCAACTTTTCCTCATAATCTCAACATTTACATATATTTGTTGCATGAGCCAGATTTGGCAGTCCTACATAAAGTCGATGCCCTGGAAGGTTAAGGAAAGAAGAGAGTCCTTTGGACTGGAGTGATCAACAGGCAGGTTCCTAGAGACGCTAGAACTTGAACTAGCCCTTGGACAGGCAGGGCATTTCTCAGAACGGAGAATAGCAGTCATTCCAGAGACAGGTTTACTTTGGGTTTCTGGACTGAACTAGCTGCCCAGACTCAGGCTGGTTAGGCACTTGGTCCTCAGTAGTGAACAGAAACAAATGTCTGTCTGAGGTTGGGGGGGAGCGGTGGGGGATGGGGAACAGGTCAAAAAGAAGACAAAGTCCTTGCTACAAGGAGTTCCTAATGTGAATGAGAAGACCAAGCCCTCTTTTTGAGACTAAGCATGTTGGCCATGGGAGTGGCTTGTGGTCTATCTAACATGGTTACTGGACTATTTGAAATTATTCACCATCTTCCAGGATCCCTCAGTGTTAATGGCCAGCATTTTATGAATAAATAGAGGATGAAGTACCTCCAGACTCCCCTTCTGGAAGAAAAGACCCTTCTAATGAGACATCTATGACAGCACAGTTACACCATTCAGCTGCCTGAACTTGGCCTTGGTTGTGTTTTTTGTGGGTTCCCGGCAACTGAGGCTACCCACATGAAGGTCAAATCCCAAGAGCCCATAGCTTACCTCTCCCCACCCACCAGTTCCTGAGCTAAAATTCCACTTCAGCCATCATTCTGTAGCCTCCCTAGCTCTAGAACACCTTCATCTCCCACCTCTCCAAGCTGAGAAGGTATGAACCAGTATTTAAATACTGAGGATCCATTTTGGAGGAATTGACCATAGACGAGACATGTCCGTCTTCCAAAGCCTACCGATTTACTCTCATAATTTCCAACACTTGCTTCATTTGTATATAAATGTTTACAATGGATTGAAACATTTTTAATGTTCTTAATCAAGATTTGTTTTCTTAAGGACAAATATATTTGATTTTATAAATTTTGATTTTATAAATATATTATCATTCGCCTTTGCTGTTAAAGCAGCAGCATCCTTGATATGGTGTTCATCACGTAGCTCAGTGACTAGTGGCATGTTGAGGTCTGTGCCAGGACAAAGCATCCCCTGGGTCTAAGGGGATATTCTTACCTATGGAGAGGGGTGCCCTCACACTGAAGACCAGACAGGAAGGAAGGAAGGAAGGCAAGAAGGCAGGAAGGCAGGAAGGCAGGAAGGAAAGAAGAAGAGAAGGAAGGCAGGCCAAGGAGAGGATCAGAGTGCTTCTGGCAAATGCATCTTTGGCCACAAGAATGTCAAGATGTCTAGGGGGAATTCGAGTATTAAAATGGAATCTTCTCATTTTGGGAGTCCATTTAGAACTAGAAGCTAAAAAATTCAGGCAAGGTGTCTGAAAAGCTGCCAGCCCTTTAGGACAAGAAGGTAGAGGTTGGAGCTATGAACTTGGAGAATGTGCTATGGTTGCCTTGGCTTCTTGAATTCTCTGTGCTCCTTTTTCCCATCCATACCCTTTAGTAATCAGTTACTGTCATCTGGAATGTCCAGTTTGCCTTAGATGCTCAAGGAAAATCAGGGTAAGCTTAATTAAGGTCCATCCCATAACCAGAGTGCTAAGGAGGAATAACTATGTTTATTACTATGAACATCTTGATGAAATAGACAATTTTCTAGGATTATAAACGTTACCAAAACTGACTTAAGAAGAATGTCCTCTGAATACACCATTAAACATGAAATAAATTGGAAAAAAAATGTGAAGGAATTATCTCTACAAATGGCTATGAGCTAAGACAGTTTTATGGATGAGTTCCTTCAGACTTTTCTAGAGCAGAGAAAGAGATGGAAAGCGTTCCAATTCTTTTTATAAAACTAACATAATTTAATGAGAAACCTGGCAAAGATAATATACAAATACATATATAACATTATATATGTAATACTGTATATGTGTATACACATACACACACATATAAAGATCAATCTTACTTATGAGTATAGATGCAAAAATCCCAAAATAAAAAAAAACAATAAATCAAATCCAGGAGATATTAAAAGAATAACTCAATATGACTAATACTGTATTTATGCCTGGAATGTAATGATGATTTAGGATTTGGAAGTATTCACTAGTCTACATCAATATGTCACAGGAAAAAAAACTATATGAGATTCTAATGATATTTTTTTATACATTTCATGAATTAAAAAAGAAAAAAAAAAACCTTAGCAGTCTAGAAGGCTGCAATCAACATCCTACTCATGGTCAAACAACAGGCTCATGTCCACTAGAATTAGAAACAAAGCAAATATGACTTCTGTCACTATCATGACTATACATTTTCTATTTCTAGCCAATAACATGAAGCAAATTTTTTTTAAATCCAAGAATCAAATTACCATTATTAGCAGAAGATACTACATTCTACAAAAAGATAAATAAATCCCAGAGAAAAACTGCCAAAACCAATAACAGTTCAGTAAGGTAAAAGCAATTACAAGTTAAAAATATACAAATCTATCAGTTACATATATACCAGAAATAGTTAATAAATAATAATAGAACTACAATGGTGACCAAAAAAAAAAAAACCTCCATTTAAATGATCAGTGAAATAATTATAATAAACCTAAAATAATCCTAATGAGAAAACACACAAGGTCTATTAAAATTTGTTAAAACTTTACTGTGAGACATAAAAGCAGACTTGAAGAAATACCATGCTTCCAGGGGCAAACTAAATTTTTTCCCAAACCTTTTTTTTGTAAAGACACATATGGGTGACAGGAGGGAAAAACCAAGGCTTTCGTGACAGCTCTAACAGGCACTGCTCATCCTTGAAATGGCTGCATTAGAGAGCATTAGAGTGGCTGTGTGACCATCTCGTGTCCCAGAGACGGGAAAACAAGCTTTAGGAACACGACAAAACACAAAATGTGATTATAATGCTTGAAATCAGCTTTAGAAATTGTGTGGTAAAAGTTCTCTTTTGTTCTGTGACTCCAAAAATCTCTAATGATTCATTCAGGTAAGAGAGCAAACAAGACTGTGAGGGCCATCTCATGGAGAAAGAGACCAAGATAGTGACCTAGACTGTTCTGTCACAACCCTTCCCAACCATGTAAATAAAGCCTATGGGATCAGTGGTGGCACAAAGCTACTATGATAAAAGGGAGCTACTGAGGAGAGATAGGATTCCTTAATTAATTGTTAGGGAGCATGGCTTGCATTAGAGGGGGAGAATAAATTCTCCATTCAGTTTTACGTGAAAATAATTCCAAGATGAATAAAGAGTTTATCTGGAATTAATGTAAAAAAAAGAAAACAAATAAATGAAGACAGAGAGATCGTAGAAAGCACTGAAACTCTAGAGAGCAGGGATTTTTGCCTGTTTTGGTAACTGCTATATTTCTAATATCTAGAATAGTGCCTGCCACATAATAAGTGCACAGTAAGTTTATTGAAAGAGTGAATGAATTAATGAATGAATGACTCTTTCCTTTATCAATTTTCTGCCTATATCTTTGTCATACTTTCTACTTGTTTTTTTCCCTTAGTTATTATAACTTTTTAAATCTCTTTTTGTCTCTTTACATGTTGAAGATAGTAACTGTGTACATTTATATTTACTGCAAATAATTTCCCAAACTTGTCTTTTCCCTTTTCATTTATCTGAAGTAGTTATGTACAAAAAAAAAAAAAACCTCCACAACCTATACATTTGAGGTCAGTCAATTCTCTTTTGTAATTTCTTTGATTATTATCTACAGAAAGTCATTCCCAATTCCAAATTGCTAAGGCAGCTGAGACCACTGTCAGCAGGCTAGTCCAAGTTATCCCCATTACACGGCTGGTCCATCCTCTCCCAAGGGCTGAGCAGCTGCTCCAGAGACATCTGATCCAGAGGGTTTCCTATCCCAACCAGATTTGTCTAACCCCCAAAGTGCTCCTTCCAGCGCACTCTTCTGCATAACCACACGGTGAGGTCATGTGTTTAGGACACCATTGTTCCGTCACTATGGAGACGATGAGATGTCAAAGCACTGGAAAGAAGCCTCCCATGCAGGATGAAGCCAAGGAAGAAGATGGAGAAAAGACAAGAAGGACCTGTGCGTTAGCCAAAGGACCCAAAACATCCCTAGAAGCTCATGAGGTCATCCCCATTCACACAGTTTCCCAGGTGTCAGATCTGTTTGGAAAGCACATAACCTTTCAGGCCAGCCCAGCACATAGCCACAGCACCTAACCTCAGAAGATGATGTTTTTGACCCTTTAACCTCTGGGGCTCCCAGCCTGACTCTTAGCTGGCTGATGGCCTTCTCTGGAATCCTCCACTTAGCTTTCCTGTTTTTCTCAGAATGTAACTCCCTGTTCCTGATCACTTCACTACATCATCCTTACCCTCCCTGCCCCCTCCAGATTAAACTCCTAATCTACTCTCCCCTCTGCTTCCAAGACAACCTCTCTAAAGCAAAAATCTGCTTGCCTTACTCATCTTCTAAAATTAATTCAGTGATTAACCATTGTCCTAAGGGGAAAAAAAATCTAAATTCCTTAGGATGATATTCAGACCCTTTCTAATCTGGCTCCTGCTTCTATCTCCAGCCAACCTCTTACCACACCCTTCTTCATACTCTACCCCAACCACATTCTTCCTGTCATTTGAAAATGCTGCTTTTTCTACCCAACTAACTACCCGTTACTGATACCACTGGGCTAGGTGGAGTCCTGTATACATTCTCAGATCTTAGATAAGGAAATTAGGGTTCAGAGTGGTAAAATAATTTACCTGTGGCCATACATCTTTTCAGTAGCAGAGCTGGGATTCAAACCCAGGTCCTTCTAACTCTAGAAGTCCTGGCCCTTTCACTGTCTAGGGTGACCAACCATCCCAGTTTGCTCAGAATTATCTCCATCTTGGCAAATGAAAACCCCATGTCCCAGGAACCCCCTCACTCTCTGCCAAACCAGGATAGCTGGTACCCTGCCACCACCCTCAAGCTACTACTACCTCTTCCTGTTAATGCCTGTTCGTCTTTCATAGGTGAGTTCTTCCTCTGCCTCCTCTAAAAACCCAAGACCATTCTGCACTGGAGAAGTGTGTTTCCTCTCTCCTACCATATTCCTGGGCCTGACTCTACCCAGTCTACTTATATCCTGTCTCCTCTATCCTGTCTCTCTTGCTAGAGGATGAGTTTGTGACCACTGGAACCAAGGCCTTGTCACCTCTGCGGTCCCAGGGCATGATGAGGAGTAGGGACTCAATTAGTATTTGTGCCTTGAATGGGCAAATCTGACAAAGGCTGCTCTGAAGGTAACCAGGAGGCCAGGACTCCTGAGAGAGCAGTCTCCAGAAGTAACTCTGTAGTTAAAAAAATTCCCGAGTGGTCGCATCTGGAGTATGATGGTCAGCAAGCATGACCCAAGCATTTGCTGTACTTGGCACTCATGGCTCCTGTTACATCCATAGGTACAAACCTGAACCAAACCCACTGCAGCTGGTTTAAGCTCCTTGGCATCCTTAAGGCCCACCTTATCAACTTCTGGGAATGTTAGGTTTGGGACCCACTTATGAAGCTGTCCTGGGCAAGGAGGAGAGAGAAAAGGAGACATGCACAATTCACAACTTTTCCAAATAGTTTCTACTCTGGAGTCCCAGAAATGACGGTGTCAGCACCCACAGGAGGGAACTGCTCCCCCATCCCACGTTGACACAAAATCTGTTCCACTCCAGGCCTGCCCTGGGGAAGACCCGTTGTCCAGAAAGGAAGAGAATGAAGGTGGCTTCACTCTAGCCTGGATGCTCCAGCCCTGCTGAGCAGGCAGACATGAAAGTTAGGAAAAAAAGAAGGAAACTGTATTGTTGGTATAAGAAAGAGTTCAGGGGCGCCTGGGTGGCTCAGTTGATTAAGTGTCCGACTTTTGACTTTGGCTCAGGTCATGATCTCAAGGTCGTGAGATCAAGCCCTGTGTGGGGCTTCATGCTCAACATAGAGTCTGCTTAAGATTCTCTCTCTCCCTCTGCTCCTCCCCCCACTTTCTTGTGTTCTCTCTCTCTCAAATAAATAAACAAACAAATAAATAACTTTTTTTTTTTTTTAAAGTGTTCTGATTCAGGTTGGTTCCGATTTATCCAAACATGTCCCACTACTCTGACATGCACCTTCTGGAATCAAAACCATTCGATACATGTCAAAACGTCACCATCACTGCCCACCAGCCACACGTGACAACTCTCTCCCTGCAGGAGGTGCTGAGATTCGATCCCACCACTGCCTTCTCCTGCCTGCCTCTGCCCACAAGGAAAGCACTCCCACACTGGAACACTCTGGGTGGGCGTGGGGAAGCAAGGTGAATAATAATTTTAGCTTTTGGGAGAAATACAGAAAAGAAAGGTCAGAGATGAGAAGAACCAATGGAAGAAGAAGAAACCAGTGCCCCTAACTCAGGAGTCAGGCCCACAGCTCAGTGGGCCAAACACATATTTGTATAGATGATAATCTAGAGGATAGGACTTCTCCCTTAACATGGACAGTAATTAAGAGCCACAAATTTATTAGCTCATATTGAGCTCTGCATCCAACTTTTAGGATAGGAAAGGTCTTGATCATTAGTCCCATCCTTTAGATGGCAAATTTGAGGTGCAGAAAGGCTAAGCAACACACCAGGTCCAGCTGGTAAGAAATGGAGCTCACACTTAAACCCAAGTCTGTTTACTCCAGATTTTATTACAGCAAGCCCTCCTGTAGCCCTTCCTATGGTCTAGGATTGTCTACATAGTTTCTCAATCATGCTAATGAGCCTGGGCTCTCCTCTTCATTTTCCTGCATCCCCTCCAGCCTTTGAATTATTTCCTTCCTGACTGCCAAACATCCCAAGAGGCACCTTTGTGAGAAGTGACCATTACTTAATTCACGCAGAGCCTCCCTAGGGAACAAGGTAGAAGTCAGGGATACTCCACATGTCCTAATCGGGATTCTGTAGTTCAATGCACTCACTTGAACAGGTCTTCAGAACACCTACTGTGTGCCAGGCCTAGAGCCAGGGGCCATGGAGGCCAAGCTCAAGGCCCAGAACTCACCTCAGTCCCCTAGACCTTGGTCAGTTCATGCCCATGTGCCATCTGAATTCCAGCAATCCAGTGAGTTTACTGTAACTTCCCAGGAGGGAAATGTGGGAAAGTTCAGGCTACTAGGAGAGCCCAAGGGGGAAGAGGAGGAACTCTGAGGTCAAACACAAGATAGGGTCAAAGGATTAATGCAGTGCCCTGGTTGGCAAAAATCTAGGCACCCACTGGCCAAGGAAGTGGTTTAGGCATTTGTGATCAGATTTCTTGTTCACACCACAAGACATAAACAACCATGCAGCAAGACAGACAGCCTCTCACCACATTTGGAAAAGATTCTTTTCCCATTGGTTTTTAAAACTTTTTAGACTGTATTATGACTTTCAGTTCCTTTAAGAGTTTAAAGCAGATGGGCCTATGGATGAGAAGTGGCCTCTCTCCTGTCAGGGCAGAGCAAAGAAACTTCTACAAGGACTCCTAACCACCTATGGGGTTCACACTCTCTTATTGCCAGCACTCTGCCAATCCCACACCGCCCCCCCCATAGAAAGGCCTCCTAAGCCTTGTAATGGACCCAGAGCCTCCCCTGTCCAGCATCACCAGAGAAAGGGTAGGTGAGTTTGGCTGGTCCCAGAAGGCTTCCCTGGCTCATGTATTTGCAGCCTCCTTCATGGGTGACTGGGAAGCTGGTTCCCAGAAATGGAAAGCCACATCCTGTGAAGAAGAGGCAGCAGGAGCACAGGAATTCAGGGATTCAGGGGAGTGGGGATTGTCTCTAAGGGAAGGGGCACTCTCTGCCTCCACAGGAGGAGGGGAGGACTGGCTTCTACGCAAATAGGGGCCTCCAATACCCTTACTACCTTAGTGCTGGACACTGCCTCCTGGTATGACTTCTGAGACATAAAGGGTCCTGAAAGACTCCACACCCCCCATCTGCCACTATTATGGAGAATCTCTAAGGAAGGCTGTGGCTTCATGCACCAGCCAAGAGGAGCATGGCATTTACACTTTTCATAAATGAGAGGGAGTGGCTTATGAAAGCGGATTTTATTCATTAAAAAGAGGGAAACTCCAGAACATTTAGTCCATCAGAGAAGACCAAAAGGGAATGCAAAAAAAAAAAAAAAAAAGTTGGGAGAACCTGGGATGAGTGAGTTGTCACACTTTACCCATGGGCTATGCAGTGTGATCCATATGTGGGAATGGGGATGACTATGCAAGGAGTTAGGGAAGGTCTCTGGGGCCAGTGTTCTAAGAACAGTCTCTGGCCATTTTGCAAGTAATGCATAAAGATCCAGGGAAGCCTGGCTCTGAGAGAAGATAGGATAGAATTTTCAGAATTCCTCGAAAACCCCAATGCTTACCTCCACTGCCCCCTTATACATGAAATGCCACCATTAGCAGTACAATTCTATGAGATGTAATAAGGCTGGACCCCCAAAAGCCAATAATGCTACTCCAAGTTGGCACTCAGTGGCATTACTTTCTAACTCCCAGCCCCCAGAACCATTACGCATTAAATATCTCTATGCTGCTATTCTTTAGCAAATGATTCCTTTTTGCTGTTTAAGTGGCTTAAGAATCTTCTACCAGGTTTTCGAGAGGCAGTAACTGCAGTGGAAAGTACACAGAGTGGAGAGGAGGCCTGAGGTCTGGATGGCTGTGCCCCTTAAACTGTATGCCTCAGGTCTTGCCTCTCTACTAGCTCTGCTCTCATCAAGCCACAGGCTGCAGGACTAATCATGACTTCATTCTCTTCATTTTGCTGGATGTTTCTGTAAGACTTGTCACAGTTGACTATTCACTTCTTCTGGACACACCTCACCTGTTGTGGGTTGAACTGTGACCCTCCCATTCATGCTGAAGTCCTAACCCCCAGGTCCTCAGATTGTGACTGTATCTGGAAACAGGGTGGTTGCAAAGGTTGTGATGAGGTCATTGTGGAGCAAGGTAGACCCTAACCCAATATGACAGGTGTCCTTATAAAAAAGGGGAAATCTGGAGATAGGTATACACACAGGGAGAACGCCATGTGGAGGTAAAGGCAGAGATCCAGGTAATGTTTCTGCAATACACTGAAGGCCAGAGATTGCCAGTAAACCATCAGCAGCTAGAGGAGAGGCATGGGACAGCCTCTTCCTACAGCCTTCAGAAGGACACAATCAAACTTCTGGTCTTCAGGACTGTGAGACAATGAAATACTTGTGTTGTTTTAGCCATCAAGCTTGTGGCATTTTGTGACGGCAGCCCCAGCAGACTAACACGTAGCCCTTTCTCTCGATAACCTCGACACCACGACTTCATCGTTCCCTCCTGCCTTGCAAACCCTCCTCAGGATCCTTATTTAGCTGGCTCTGCTTATGTCTGGCTAATTTCTCTATATAGGAGCATCCTGAGCTCAGCAACTCACCCCCTTATTTTTCTTTCCCTATACTCTTCTTGCATGACTTTAATAATCTCTCAATGTGGGGCATTAGAAATCACATATATGCCCATTTGAAATCTCCCTCTCCTAGACCTACACCCCCAGCTACCTACCTAGCATCTCTTCATGCCTAACAGGCATCTCAATCGTTAAGTCCAAAACCTGCCTCCAAGCATCTGAGCTGCAAACTGGGCCCCAGGTCTCAGGGAGAGGAGTGCATCTCAGGCCAAGTCTCGGGAATATTGACTCAACGGGATTTGAGTTATAGCAAGTGCCAGGTATTCGAGGTATGAAAGAGAATAAGACAAATGCCATTCCGGTCTTCTTGGAGCCCTACTGGAGTCTTCCCCCAAAATATTTTCACCAGTCCACAAAAACAAATTATACCAGATGACTGGCAAAAAAAAACCTCTCAGAATTACTAATCCATAGGTCTAAATCTGCATGTAAAGAACACCTCTTTTATGTTTCAAAGCTAATTAACCTTCACCAGTCCCAGTGAATTTTACTCTGAGATCTTTTCATATCTCAGAGCCTCTTCTTGTTATCCCAGGGATGCCATCATATGAGCCCTAGCTTGGCCTTTAGTCTCTGCCACTTGGCATGACATTGCCAGGAGAGCATGTCATCCTAGCACTCAGGGTTACTCAGAGCACTCAAAATCCCTGGGGCACAGGCCACATGTGACCCAGGCTGCTGAAGGGGTAATTATGAGCAGGTAGTCAAACCCAATGTAACTGGCAATGGGCAGTCCAGAAGCCCAGGGCCTTGGCTGGGAATGCCCCACTGGGTTCCAGGTCACCAGTGACAGGCCTGTATCTTCTCACTGAATCAGGGTGCAAGCAGTGGCAAGGAGAGAAGCCTTTCCAGACCACCCCCAGCAAGGGCCTACAGCAGCTTCTCTGACAACAAGCAAACCCCTAGCATCCAGGCTGGGCCCACAGCACCACATTTCTCCTTCCTTGCCCTCCTCTGTGCCCTCTCCAGTTTTTCTACCCTGTTCTAGGAGACCAGCCCAAGGGACCACGTGCTGAAGAACTTCTCCAGCCCCAACCCCTCTGTGCTGTGTTGTCTACTGTAACTCATGGGCTTGCATGTAGCCCTTGAATCCTGCTCTCTGACTAGAAGTCTCTTCCAAGCTCCAGGGCTCTTCCACAATTAGAGCCCACCTTGATTTTTCCATGAGGCCACTGTTCACACCAGGAGGGCAGGAACCATCTCACCCAGAAAACAGAGGGACCTCTAATTTGGGGTCCACTTGAGGTCTGCTTAACACCAACTTGGAAGGGAAATCCTGGCATCTGAGTCTCCATTGGGCACACTAGGGATGCAGGAATCAGGGCCAGATGGATGAAATTACCCTTGAAATGTGAGCAAGACTGCAGTCCGAGACAGGAAGTAGGGCACAGGCAGGGGCTGTGTGGCACTGGGCACAACTGGGGGAGGGTGCATGCAGTGATGAAGCTCCCAGCTTTACCAGGTTTGGAGAGTTAGCTGGGGGCTCTGGACCAGAGGCAGAGGCATAATTAGCAGGAAAGGGCAGCACCTGAGACAAGGTCAGAGCATCTCTGCTGCCCAGGCCAAAGCCTCCCCACCAAGCTCTGCCCACAGGTCAGCTTGTAAGGAATTTGAAACTTGACAGAACTTTCCAATTACTTCCAAATATGTTTTTCCAGGCCCAGCCTGCTAAACTAAGCCTTTCACTACTACTGATTGTGGGATTGACTGCAGGAGTTTAATCCCTATACAAAGGAAGGAAGAGAGAGGGCATCTCCTGAATGGGAAGGAGACCTGCCATGGGTCTGGCCCTGATGCATAACAACCCAAGTGGGCCAAAGAGAATATGTGGGCCAAGGACCAAGAGGCAAGGCAGGCAGGTGAGTACAGGTGCCTGGCTCAGAGTGCTTAGCCAGAAGCTGGACATACATGCAGGAAGCAGGGCAGTAACAAGGGGTCAGGGGAGGGGGAGGACAGCTGCTGGAGATCCCAAGGAAGGAGCTGGGTCCTCAGCCAGAGGATGGGCCAGCAAGCTGCCCATCCTCTGGTACCTGTCTCCTTGCTTTCCCCACTTGGATTTGTCCATCTCACTCACATCTCTGTGTCTGCCCCACCAGACAGCTTGATGTGCGTGTGTCCCTGGGAGATACAAACAGGAAGCAGAGGTGGTATTCAGTACAAGGGCATCAGGTGAATAAATAAATAAAACTGAAAACAACCAGCCACATCTCAGAGCTTACGCCTGAAGCATTTCAAAACCAGAGCTCAGGTTCTTAGAGGCCCATCCCATCCCACCCTCGCTAGTGATTCCCTCTAGCCTCCATCTCTCTGGCAGAGCTTGATGGCTGCAGGGGGTTCAGAGGCTGATGTAGCACCAGCCTCTGCTGGCCAGAGGTGGATCTGGGCACCCACCTCCCAACAAGAAGGTAGCCCACTGAACGTTTCCTTCTCTGTTTCCTTCCTCAGTGACCACATCTTTCCTTGTAGTTTTAAATGCCATCTCTACAAGCTGATCACTTGCAAATATCTATCCCCTGCCTGGTCCTCTTTGCTAAAACCCAGACCTAAATACACAGCTGTCAACTTTGGCATCTGGAAGCCTAATAGGATCTCAGACTTAACATGTCCCTAGCCAGCCTCCTGCCTACACAGCTACACTGTGTTCCCAAAGCCTTCCCCCTTTCAGGAAACAGCAATGTCACTCTTCTAGCTGCCAAGCTGTGAGGGTTACTTTTATGTAACCCTAGTTGGGCCACTATGCCCCGACATCTGGTCAAATACTATGCTGGATGTTCTGGGAGAGTGTGTTTTAGATGAGATTAACACTTAAATCAGCAGACTTTGAGTAAAGTAGATTGTCCTCTATAATGTGTGTGGGCCTCATCCAATCAGTTGATGGCCTGAATAGAAAAAAGACTGACTTGCCCCAAGCAAGGGGGAACTGTGCTAGCTGACAGCCTTCAGGCTTAAACTACAGCCTTAGCTCTTCCCTGGGTCTTCAGCCTGATGGCTTACTTTGAGGATTTTGGACTTGCCAGCCTCCATAATCCCAAGAGCCAGTATTTTCACATCTCATTGGCTCTGTTTCTCTGTAGAGCCCTAATACACAAGCCAAAAATCCTGGAGTCATCTTTGACTACTCTCTTCTAACCCAACAACTAATCTGACAACAAATGGTACCAGCTCAAATCCAAATTATGTCTAGATTAACAGCTTCCCACACCTCCACTGCTAATCATCCCAGAATGAGCCACTATCATCTCCCACCTGCATTACCACAACTCCTCCTGTCAAAGGGATCCTTTATTTTTTTTTGTAAATTTATTTTTTATTGGTGTTCAATTTGCCAACATATAGAATAACACCCAGTGCTCATCCCATCAAGTGCCCCCCTCAGTGCCCATCACCCAGTCACCCCCACCCCCCGCCCACCTCCCCTTCCACCACCCCTGGTTTGTTTCCCAGAGTTAGGAGTCTCTCACGTTCTGTCTCCCTTTCTGATATTTCCCATTCATTTTCTCTCCTTTCCCCTTTATTCCCTTTCACTATTTTTTATATTCTCCAAATGAATGAGACCATATAATGTTTGTCCTTCTCTGATTGACATTTCACTCAGCATAATACCCTCCAGTTCCATTCATGTCGAAGCAAATGGCGGGTATTTGTCATTTCTAATGGCTGAGTAATATTCCACTGTATACATAGACCACATCTTCTTTATCCATTCATCTTTCGATGGACACCGAGGCTCCTTCCACAGTTTGGCTATTGTGGACATTGCTGCTAGAAACATCAGAGTGCAGGTGTCCTGGTGTTTCATTGCATCTGTATCTTTGGGGTAAATCCCCAGCAGTGCAATTGCTGGGTCATAGGAAAGATCTATTTTTAACTCTTTGAGGAACCTCCACACAGTTTTCCAGAGTGGCTGCACCATTTCACATTCCCACCAACAGTGCAAGAGGGTTCCCTCTCCGCATTCTCTCCAACATTTGTGGTTTCCTGCCATGTTAATTTTCCCCATTCTCACTGGTGTGAGGTGGTATCTCATTGTGGTTTTGATTTGTATTTCCCTGATGGCCAGTGATGCGGAGCATTTTCTCATGTGCTTGTTGGCCATGTCCATGTCTTCCTCTGTGAGATTTCTCTTCATGTCTTTTGCCCATTTCATGATTGGATTGTTTGTTTCTTTGCTGTTGAGTTTAATAAGTTCTTTATAGATCTTGGAAACTAGCCCAAAGGGATTCTTTAAAAACCCAGGTCAAATCATATCCCTCTGCTCAGAAGCTTCCATTTAATTCATTCACAGCTAATGTCCTTACATAGCCATAAACAACATGTATCCCACCCCACTGAACCCCTATTAACTACCTCTCTACATTCACCTCCTGCTCATCCCCCTCCTGCTATATCTGCTTCTTTGCTATTCTGTGAACACACCAGACAGTCCTGCCTTGAGGCTTATATACCTGCTTCTCTCCCTACAATGTTCTTTCCTCAAAGATCTCCAGGGCTCGCTCACTTCCTTCCTTTGGATCTTGACTCAAATGTCAATCTTACAGTGAGTCTGTCTCTGGCCATCCTACCTAAAATTGAACCCTATACACAAACACAACACTCCCTAGTGGTCACGTCATTTATTTCCCATCATAGCCCACATCAATATTTAATAGGCTGTATACACACTGCTCATGTACAGTAGTATTATAGTATATGATTACAGAATTATTCCCTCAACTAAAACATGGGACTTGTGGAAGCCAGGAAGCTTCATCTCTGTTGATTAAAGCTCTATTCCCAGAGCCTATGCAGTGCCACTTCTGCTCCTCAGACCAGCATTTCAGTTTCAGAACTTGTGTGGGCCACATTCATCTCCTCTCAAGCTGTGAAACAAAGGGGAACTCCAAGGCTAGACTGAGCCTTCCTTCTGGCTCTTGGGCTTGGCTTGTGCACCTAATCAAAGTTCTGAGTGTCCCCCCACACTAGTAACTAACATCGTGGGAAAACACCTACCACCAGGCTTCCTTCCTTATCTCTGGAACATTCTAAACACTCAATGGGCATTGTTGAACACAGGTGGAACTTGATGGAGGTTTTAAAAATGAAGGATGACAATAGGTGCTCTTCGCAGCCTTCCCTTACTGGGCCCTGCATCAGCAGCCTGGTCCTCCAAAACCCCAATTCCCAGAGGGACCGGATCTTCCCTCACATGTATTCTATGTGGGAAAAAGAAAACTTTTTTTGAACCTTGGGGATGAGTGTATTTTTAAAATATCATGTTCTCCAAGGCAAGAGACAAAGAGATACCCAAAGACTGAAGAAAACAACCGGGACCCGAGGGAAACACTATAGACAGAATTCTAACTAATTTGAAACCAAAGTCCAAATTGTTCCATTTTATTCTGTGCTGATTATTGATTTTTTTTCTGTCTCCTCTGTTGCCATGATAACCTGTCAACAAACAAGTGATGCAGAGGGACAAGTGATGGGGATGGGCCCCGGGGCCAAGACCTGGCCCTCAGGCCAAGGAATGCCCATCCTGCTGCCGAACCAGCCTCTCCATGATACCCGTACATGCTCCGTGGGCCAAGTGAGTCACGAACGTAGACATGAGCTTCCTGCCTGGACTCTGGGCCCTCTCAGTTTACAGTGGGGCAGCTGCCACTGCCAGAGGAAGCTGTAACCACAGATACCAAAACCTGGACCTCAGCTAACTGCCTCTCTCATGTCCCTATCTTCTTCCTGGAGCTGTGAGAGTGCCCAGCACTGGGCTGGCCTGGCCAGCACTCAGAACATGTTTGATGAACAAAACATTATGACTACTAACACATCCAGACCCTTGGAATCTGCCAGATGTCTACATGTAGTAACACATTCAATCTTTGCAGCAGCCACACTGATGGGGCTATCATCCCCATTTACAAATGTGCAAAAGAGGCACAAAGGCTAAGTAACAGCCCCAGGGCACACAGCTAGTGGGTGGGCTGGGATCTGAACACAGGCAGTCCAAATCTGGGGCCTGCATGCAGGTACCACTCCACCCACACTGGCGGGGTGATGTGGATGACCTTAGCCTTCTAGTCCATATGGCCTGCTGAAAGACTTGCTGGGCTCTACCCTCATGGCCTCCTCGTTTTCAAACCCCCAATCCTGTGCACTGAATCCTCTGACTGGCATGATCATGCTCTCAAATCTTCACTTCCCTTCAGTCTCATTTTCAAAGGCCCACCCTCAAAATGCCTCCCTGACCTGCTCAAGAAGTTTCCAGTCTATCTGCCCACCCACTGGATTATTGTCTCTACTTACTATCTCTTATTTTCCTTGTTGCAATCATCACTATCTGAGATGATCTTGCTCATTTGTTTCTCTACATATATTGTCTGTGCCCCTCCAATGTTTCAATAAACTAAGACTCTTCTGCATAACTCAGTGCAATATCCAGTACCAGTACCTAGTTTTATTGAATGTGCGAATTGATCACTGCACAAAAAAGAATGAAAGCCCCAGGAGCAGGTCTCTGCCCTTGTAGAAGCACAGAGAGCTGTGGGCAGTAAGGCACAAGATCAGAATGGATAATGTAGCTTCTGCAGTGTGGGGGAGGGCTCTTTGGACCCCACCCACAGCCTGAGCCTCCAGGCCCAAATCATATGTTTGCTGTGGGGCTGTAGAGTGACACCCTCCATCTACAGTGACCAGTTCGGTCACCAGCCACATGTGGCTAGGGAACACTGGAATCATAACTACTATCATTGGGGAGCTGGATTTCTCATTTTATTTCATTTTTATTAATATAAAATTTAAAACTGATACTGGAGTCAGTTTTTGGAAAACTTTTAAGTATGTTTGGAACAATTTGGGTATGTGAATTTACTTTTTCAACACTCAGTTTTATGAACTCTAAATATAGATCAAGTATTGCCAAGGAAAATTTAGCATCTGAATTGAAATGTGCTCTAACTGTAAAATACGCACATTTGAAGACTGTGCAGAAAACGAATGTAAAGTATCTGGTTAATGTTTTTGCATGGATTACATGTTGATATGATAATATTTTGGACATACCAGGTTAAATAAAATGTTATAAAAATTAATTTCACCTGTTTCTTTTTACTTTTTAATGGGACTACTAGAAAAAATTTAAATCACATATATAATTTGTATTATTAACATGTATGTGGCTCCCATGTTATTTCTACTGGATGGGGCTGCTGTCCAATAGAACTGAATTTCTGACTTAAATATAGGCCCAGTTTGAGGCTTTCTTTTTTTTCTTTCAAGATTTTATTTAAATTCTAGTTAGTTAACATTTAGTATAGTACTAGTTTGGGGATAGATTTTAGTGATTCATCACTTGCACATAACTGACCCAGTGTGAGTTCTAGCAGGAGCAACTGTTACAGGGAAGATCCCTTTATATATTAGTTTTGTCCCTGGGATGGTAGGGAGAAGGCCAGGGACCCTGAGTGCAGTGGGGCATCCTTGACCCAAGAACCACTCCATAGACACAACCCACAAGAGCAAACTGACCAAAGCAAAGCTCAAAGTCCCTCAGGATCAGGTCAAAGGTCCCACTGTCTCTCACAAGCAGACTGATTTCTTCTACAGAGAAATATTCTTCCCTGCTGCAAAACAACATGCTAAATATTTTTTTTCATTTAGTTAAAAGAAATTCTCAAATTAATCTAGCTATATAGAAAAAATGGGCTACCTGCCACAGCCAGGTCTGTGGAGGAAGTCAGACAGCTTCCCCAAAAGTACCCTCTAAAGCCAGTGGAAAAGCATGCCAGTCTTTTTGAGCTGGAGCTTCAGCCCTAAGCGGGGAATCTCAGTAACAACCTCCTGCCAAGCAGCAAGGGACAGGCGACATTCCTCCAACACTCAGCCAGCTTGGGAACTATGGAAAGCAGCCACCAACCCATCAGGAATGTCTGATACTTACATTAGGTGACAAGAAAGCCACTGTACAGACATATTGAAGCTCCTACTGACATGATGCTCCTATTGTATAATGAGGCTCTGGAAAAAAAAAAAAAAAATAGGCCTGCAGAAGAAAAAGTAAAAACAAAACCTGAAAGTGAAATCCTTATGGGAAAACAACAACAACAACAACAACAACAACAACAACCGAAAAGAGGTTGGCGAAGCAAGAAGGGTCCAGAGTCTGGGAAACCTTTTATGGCATCTCTCGGACAATAAATTTTGCTGAGCGAAGGCCCCTGGCAAGCAAATCATAGCTCCTTGCTTTCAAGTTGTTGACATTTTAAAGGGAGTTAAGCCTCACAGCAGGGAAAGAGTTAACAGACTTCAATGGGTCTATTATGAGTCTTTATGGAATGAATGAAACCGGTTCACCTCCAATTTGGACCTCACCACCTTCACTCCCCACCCCCCACCCACCACAAAGAAAGGTTGGTAATGGCTGAATGAAAGATCTCCTTCATCCTGGAGAAGATTGCTTTCCAGGTGTCCCACCCACAGAGGCCCGGAATGTTCAACGGTGCAGTGACAGCCCTTTCTGTGGGCAAGAGAGAGCCTGAGAAAGACACCTGGCCTGAGTCAGGGCAAGGAGAGTTCCCCCAACTCAAAAGGCTGCCCGGAACCAATCTGGGGAAGGAGTCCACTGTCACTGGGGACCCACTGCAGTCCGGGCTTGCAATTGCTCTTTGCAAAATAATATCCGCAGTAGGCAGAATAATGGCTTCCCAAAGATGCACAGGTCTTAATTCCTAGAACATGTTCATGTGTTACCTTGCATGGCAAAGGGGAATTGAGGGAGCAGATGGAATTAATGCCAATCCACTGACATTAAAATATGGGGAGAAGCCTGGATTATCCAGGCGGGCCCAATGCGATCACAGAAGTCCTTCAACATGAAAGAGGGAGGCCGAAGAGTCCGTGTCAGAGTGATGCTGTGTGAGAACGTCTTGTCCCACTTTGCTGGCTTTGGAGGAGGAGAAAGGGGCCACGAGCCAAGGAATCTCGACAGTCTCTTGAAACTGGAAAAGCCAAGGAAACAGATCCTCCCCTAGAGCCTCCCAAAAGAACACAGCCCTGCCAACACCTGGCTTTTAGCCCAGCGAGACCCACTTTGGACTTCCACACTCTAGAACTGTAAGATAACAAATTTACAAGGTTTCTGACCACCAAGTCTGTGGTAATTCATCACAGCAGCAATAGGAAACTTACATCTTTCCTTCCCGAGACATTCCCAAATGCCCACCTTCCTCCTTGAGCAGATTATGGAAGACAAGGGACGGTTTTTCTCCAATAAGTAGAACCTGTTGTGGAGTTTGGTCAAACATTCCTTTCCTTTTCTCCTTTTTAAAAGATTTTATTTGTTTATTCATGAGAGACACAGAGAGAGGCAGAGACATAGGCAGAGGGAGAAGCAGCTCCCTGTGGGGAGCCTGATACGGGACTAGGTCCCAGGACCCGGGGATTACAACCTGAGCCAAAGGCAGAGGCTCAGCTCAACCACCGAGCTACCCAGGCATCCCTCAAATGCATTTGTTTTTGAAGGGCTCTCTCCTTCCTCCCCCTGGAGTCCTATTCTTAGAAACCAGGAACACAAGCCGCAGGAGCCTGCATGGTCCCCACCCTGACCATTCAGCTTCATGTCCCCAGCCTCTTCCTGTGTCTTTTCTTTCAAGCTTACCTCCCACCTGGGAAGCTGAGGGAGAGGTGGCCTCATGATCAAAGCGGAAACATATAACAATTCTATTTTCTCTACCACAGTGATGTAGGCCAAGAGTCAGTGGCTTCAAAGAAGCCCTGAGAACATTCATTCCCTTCCTTGTTCTACAGATGAGGCTATCAAGGAACATCAGAAGCTTCAAGGTCCCATAGCCAGTTAATGGCAAGACTGCATTAAGACCCAGGGCCCCTGACTTCCAGCCCAGGGCTTCATGTTATATTTTCAAGCTTTCTTAAACCAAAGATTTCTGGAACCTTCTGGGCCCCACAGGGAGAGGAGCTGTTCACAAGGGCAGATATTTCCCTTGCCCTGCACATTTGGCTTCTCATCTCCTCCTCCACCTGCTCACCTTTCCCCCAGAGTTCCTTCCACTAAGGGTCTGTCAGGCTCTCAACTCCTCACCCCACAGTTCAGGGGCCTGACGCTGTCTTCACTCAGGCAGGCAGCACAAAGGGCTTAGGACACATTAGCTCCTGGAAGGAAAGCGCTGCTGTAACCACAGTCTTCAGTGTGAGGCCGGGTGCCTGGCCTCCTGTCTCGTCCCTCACAACCAGCTTTGGCAGGGCTCTGAGCCCTTGGCACCCCCACGCCCTGATGGGTTCCTGCTCAGGGCTGTGCAAACCCCGCCTCGCTTCCCGTGTGGCGGGGCTCTGTCCATGTCCCATAAATTTCCTTTCAACATCATCACATCATCAGAGGCCTCAGGAGGCCCATCCCCTCCCCTGCAGATGGAAGATTCCTGTCTGCAGCCTGAACCAGGGGGCAAAGCTCATTCTTTAAAAGTGAACCCACCTTAGGGCAAGTGGGGCAGTAATCCTTTAAAACCAGTCACACTTGCCTAAGGCAGGGCTGTTTCCTCCATCTCTGCCTGTGGAGTGGGAGCCACCTCCCGGCCTGCCACCCCGCTCCCGCCTCAATGCCTGGGCCCTCTGTGTCCAGCCGCTGAGCATTTGACCTTGACTGCTGCCCAGTCTCCCTCAGACAAAAGTAACCAAGCTATTTGCATTTGGCCTTCCCTTTTCCTTGCTCCCCACCAAGACTGCTCCCCCTTCTCTTAATTATGCAGTAACGAACAACTGTGCTAACCGAAATTGGGGCGGCTACTTGCCTCTAAAAGTCCATAATTAGCCCCACGGGAACAACAAATACTTGCAGAGCTCCCCACCTCCCCTTGGCTGCTGCTGGAAGCAGGCCGCCTCTCCAAGCCCAGCATTTCGGGTCCAATCTGGAATGCATATGTTTCCCCTCAATCATTCACTCCATCAAACGTAGGGCAGGCCCGAGGGGGCGGGGAGGCCGCTAGACTTCTCTGAGTCTCTGTTCGCATGAGCGTCCTCATTATAAAGGGATGTTGTGTTCGCAGGTAACCAACAGCCCCCTGCGCATCTGGGAACACTTTGAGTGATTGCTGGGGAGAGAAGAAATTTGGGTCATAACTAATGATCAACATCCCCTTTTAATCAAATGAAGCCGTCATAATGTGTCTATCCTCCAGGGGAACAAGGCCCTTTCACCTCCAGGAGGTCTGCAGTAGCATTAACCTCTTCGGGTAAAACTTGCCCAGGTAGGAGGGAAGAAGGGGAGCTGTCAGGTTTTGAGCACCCACTGTGTACCAGCCCCTGCACTGAGCAGCCTCAACATTGGGGCCTTGAGCCACCCTGGACCTGCATCAGATCAAAGCTCTTAGCCTTGAGGGCTCCTTAGAGCCCAGATTGCTGGGCCCCACGTAGAGTTTAGATTAAGTAGGTCTGGGATGGAGTTCGAGTATTTGCATAGCTGACAAGTTCCCATGCGATACTGATCCTGCCAACCACACCTTGAGAACCAGCAGGAGAGAATTAAAATACTCATATTTATCATCTTCAATGCACCACACCCTTTGTAAATATCATGTAATCGAATCTTCATAAAAATATGATGTGGTGTTGTCCCCATTTTACAGAAGAAGAAACTGAGCAAGTGCTGCCTAAAGCTCTGGAGCAGTTGGCGTGGAAAAGCTATGACTTAGTGGCCTGGTGGGTCTGATGTCAGAGACCTGGCCCTGCCACAGCAGCCAGGGACATGCAGGCCACGGGCTGAAGGGTTCAGAGAGGATGAGCACACCTCTCCCTAGGGCATGAGGGAGACTATGGGCCTTGCACACCCTCACTGTGTACCCAGGACTTAGGGGCCTTCTGTCGATACCTGGCCTGCTTTCCTGTCTACACACGGGACACTGCAGCCCTGAGTCCTGCAGCAAACACCCCATAAGTCTCCCCTCTTATCCCCCTGCCCCTGGGACATGCGTCACTCCCCCGTCCTCTCCCACCCTCACTCTGCCTCACCGGAACACCCCCACACACTTCTTTCCAGCTCCTCCCAAACCAGTTCAATAGGAGGCTCTTCCAACTGATCCTGAGGACACATGCAGCTCCAACCAGAGTATCCAGGAAATGGCTGTGGGTTCTCCAACATGACCAAACGCTATGCCGCTTGCCCAATGCACACGTTTGCTCCTCCCTGGTGGTTTGTAAGAGAGCAGGTGGACTCACACTTCTGTGTTCCCAGGTCACCAAAAGAGCCCCTTGGCTACATTGCTCACCACTCTAGAATCTTCCCTTTCAACTGGAATTTATGAGAATCTGCTTAGCACCGGGTGCTATAGTAGGGGCCAGGGGAGGGTGGGGGTCGGATGGCCATCACATAAAGCACCTGTGTGCCAGCCTCTGTTCCACGTACCTCCCGTGTAACAGCTCAGTCAGTCCTCCCGGCAGTCCTGTAGAGCAAGGTGTGCCATCATTAGCACCTTTTTCAAGAGAGAAACCAAGGCACAGAAAGATTAAGCCACCTGCCCAGTGTTGCACAGCCAGGAAGTGACAGAGCTAGGGTGTGAACTGAAGCAGCAGGGCTCCAGAGCCCAGGAGTGGAAGCATGCTGCCTTGGAAGATAGAACAAGAAAGAGTGATTAACTCCCTGATCCTTGCCCTCAGGGAGGCACAGCCCAGCCAGGGGGAAGGAGGAACTAGCTGTAGCAATACTGCTGGTGGTGGTGGCAGTTGTCATTGTAGTTGTTATGGCTGCTGTCAGAGTTGTCATCCTTGGACTTATAGATGCCATAGCTATGGCTGTAGCTGTGGCAGCTGCAGTTATAGCTGCTAACACTATCACAGTGGTTGTCGCAGCAGGCAGCAGCAGCAGACTGTTAGCATCGATACTGAAATCATTACAGCAACAGCAATAACAGTAAAATACCTGCCATTTGCAGGGCGCCTTACTTAGCAAAGTGGGGGACAGGATATGTGGCGGGCAGGAGTGCAAATCCCATAGGCAGATCGGGTTCAGATCTGACTCCTCCTGACAGGTGATCTGTCTCAGGAGAATCACTCAGCCTCTCAGCCTCAGCTTGCATACTTTTGACACAGGGGAAATATCACCTACATCATGCATTTCTCATGAAGATTAAAGGAGAGACTCCATGGCAGGCCTTAGTGCGGTGCCAGGGACTCGGAAATTCTCCATTGGTGTCCCTCAGAAGGACGGTGACGGGAAGAGTGATACGTGAGTGCACTGGCCATCGGTGAGGACTCTGGGCGAGTGAGGGCACAGAGACGACAGACAGCACACTGAGGGCAGATCCCTCTGTGTGAAGGATCTGGAATGGTTTCAGGGAAGACATAGGATTTCAACAGGACCTCCCAGCTGGGTGTGACACCCTGAAGACCACATAGATGGTCAGGACAAGACCGTGGAAGAGCAGGTGCAGGCCTTCCCACTGCCCTTCCTGTCCACAGAGCACCCCTGAGCTTCCTCCTTTGTTTGCCCCCCAAAGCCTCAGCCCAGCTACCTCTCCCAGGGCACTCATATGGCCCTGTGCCCTCCCTGCCACTGACTTCATTTGCCTGCATCTCTCCAAATGTTCCTCCTAACCCTCTTCTACAAATAGCTAAAGACCTTCACATAGTCCCCTGGCATTCCTTTGTGGTTTCATTGGGCACACAGGCAAGACAGGCCAGCTGGTTAAGAGGTTTCCAGTTAAGTTCACTACTAACATGTTTCCTGAGCCCCAAGGGCTAGACCATGTTTTAGAGCCAACCTCTTTCCTACTCTCTATCCTGTGGGGATGCCAAGGGCCCTTTCTGCTATCCAGTGAAGAGAGGCAAGATAACTCAACCAGCTTTATGGATGCAAGGTCTGAGTGACACTGGCTTGGCCCTCATGGGCATGGCTGTGATGTGACAGGCTCATGGCACTACCTTTGGAAGCCCATCAGCCTTCCTTCCACATAATGTTCATGCACTCAGGGGCTTGACCCATCACATGCAAGTCACTATAGGAGAGTCCAGATGAGTCCCCAACCTCCAAGAGCTAGAGCCCATGAGCAGCGGTATGGCAGGTCCTCAGACAAGTATACTTACTCAAACGTAGTGAGTGCCAGAAGCTGGGCAAGAAACTAACATTCTGAGTTAGTCTGCACCCAAGTGCAGACGCTATACTAACAGTTTTCATCTAAATTGTCTCATGTATCCACATAGCACACTTGTGAGGTAAGCATGTATGTCTATGTTGTAGAGATGAGGAAATCAGAGACATCGAACAAATCTCTTGAGGTCACATAGCAAGCTTCAAAACCAGGGCTGTGTTACTCTTCCCAATATCCCACAAAGTGAGTGTCAAATTGGGGTTGGAGAAGGGGAAGTGCACAAGGCTGAAATGATCAGAGAAGGCTTTTTAAAAGAGGTGAGGGTTGTCCTGGACAAGGGGGTGAGTTGGATGATAATGGATAGGGGTGAGGGGATGGAGAAGGAATGCTAGGAATTGTAATGGCATGAACAGATACGAGGGGCTGAGAAGCACCTGGTGTGTTGGGGGATGCAGCAGAGTGCCTCCGGGGCTGCAGGAGGCTCCCCACCTGGGAGACAGGGTTGGAAGGGCTCAGCAAGGCTGATCAGAAGAGTTTGATGGATTTGGCTAATCGTACCTTTCTTCTGGATGCAGTGGGAGCCATTGAAACCTTTTGAGCAGAACTATGTAATGGAAGTAGCCCCTTAGGAGAATCACCTTGGCTGGGCTGTGCTAGCTAGGTTGCTGAGCAAAGACCAGGGGAAGAAATGCCACTCAAGGAGACTGCTGCAGTCATCCCAAAGTAACAGCCGATTTGGTAAACGAATTTCAAGGCTATAAACAGACAACATTTTTTATTGTTTTTTCAATCCAAACTACATTTCGTTAAGGTATGATTTTTCCAAACGTCAGGAAAAACAATCCATGTTAACCTATAACTGTGAAACAATTATACGGGCAGCAAAACATCTTCTGCACAAACTGCAATAAAATACTGTTCTTGGTTCAAGAAGTCAGGGCAAGAAGTGACTTCTGAATCAGCCTTCCACTTAGCAATGCAGCTTTCTGCTCAAAAAATTCACAGTCTTCCTTCACTGGATCTATTTTAATAACATAATGAAGGCCCTGTAACCCTGTCCTCCAACCTTCCCTGAGAATGTACCCTAAGTGCCTCAAGATGTCCAAGGAACATCAAAGGGAAGCAGAATTATTCTTTGGATATACCATAGGATAAAAATCCTGATATCCCACTGCTGGAAACAAAAACCCAGGACAGCTCCCGCAGTGCCCATAAAAAATATGGACTCAGAAGATTAACTGGCTCCGATGCTACAACGCTTTAGCCAACCGTAACCTGGCATTTTATGTTGAAGAAAGGAAAAAAAGATGCCTTTATTAATACTGCTTGCCAAACTTCCCATGAGGCCTGAGAAAGGACTCACTCTGGCCTTCCTCTGCTCAGAGTCCTGTGCTAAAAACTGCTGCCTCCTCTTTAAAGTAAGGCCAATCTGAGGTGTCTGAAGAAGGACCCCCCTGGAAAATGAACAGCCTGCTCTCTGCCAAAATGTTTAACTCCTTGTTGCCTCCATGCTTCACACAAGCCTGAGCACATATCACTTCTCAAAGCACTTCCCATGGGTACACCTTGTCCCCATGCTGTCCCCGGGAGGCAGCGGGGGAGGAAAGATATGATGATCATCATTTTACAGCTGTGGCATCTGGGTCCTGGAATCACTGTCATTGAGATGTTTATAGAAATAGCTAGAACATAAGAAACATAAGAGACTCAACTCTAGGGAACAAACTGAGGGTGGCTGGAGGGGAGGGGGTGAGGGGATGGGATAACTGGGTGATGGGCATGAAAGAGGGCATGTGATATGATGAGCACTGGGTGTTATACGCAACTGATGAAATACTAAATTCTACTCCTGAAACTAATAACACACTCTATGTTAACTAACTTGAATTAAAATAAAGCTTTTTTTAAAAAAAGAAATAGCTATAAAAAAAAAAAAAAGAAATAGCTAGAACAGTATTCCCTGGCCTGGGGTGGAAGGAGGACAAGCAGCTCTGCCTTAGGCTGTGAGGTGGCTGGCACTGTCCTAGTTTTAGAGATGGAGAATAGAGTCAGAGGTAAAGTGAGTGCCCAGCCGTTCCTACTGCTGCTGACGTCCAGGACTTCTGTTCGCCCTTCCATGCTGAGATTTCAGCAGCCCAGGCTAGCACAACTGGCTTTGCCCACCAGCAAGTCTTTGAGAAGCAAGCCACCAAGCTCCACATTCCCAGTAACAAGCGTTATAAACAAAAGGATATTCCCAAGTCAAAGAGAAGAATGATTTTCTTTAAAAGAATATACACTTTTTTTTTTAAGTAAGCAAACCAAGCAAATAATCTCCTTTAATGTGAACCGCCTTTTTCCCAAATGCCCAGATTCTGAGGGTGAGGGTGCCGCCCTGGGACTCCAAGTTTTCTGCCCACTGTGCACACACACACACACACACACACACACACACACACATGCCTCAACACCCACGCATTTCAGTTGGACATAGCACAATGTTACATCACATGTGCCACTGGGAGGGAGCCAGAAAAGGCCCATGATGCCCAACGTCACTGGTTCCCTTGCAGTTAAAAGCCTCTGTTGACACTGTTTCTCAAGCACCTCCATCCAACTCCACTGCTTTGCCCATTTTTCCCTTTCCTGCATGTCTGTGGCATTCCAAACACTTCCCTCTGGAGTGAAGCATCCATGAGGGGATGGGAGGGTGGGGTTATGGATCAATCAATCAATCAATCCATGGGTAGATGAACAAATGCATGGATGAATTCCCATGGTAGCCTCAAAGTCCTGATAATCAGAGAGTTAATCCCCCGAGGGTCACTCAGAGCCATATATCCCATCTGAAACAAAAGACCTTTCCCGGAATGTCATAGGTACCTACCTCAATTCCTTTGCCATGGCAGCAGCTCAAGGAGGGAAACAGCTAGTGCTACCTCTGTCACATCATGCTGGAATAGGTCTGACTGTGCTCTCAGAAGCAAATGTGGTGTTTCTGTCTAGGTGATACAGTCCCTTGTGGTCATCTTCTGAGACCTTGGACCTCTCCCATCTCCTTTGCATCAGGATCCTGGACTCAGTTTCTCACAAGTCAGTGCTTCTCCACATCGTGGACACCAAACAGGAGTCTTTAAGTGGGCCCACCCCTAATCAACCCTTGCCACCAATACTTCTGTGAATACAAGAATTTGATTTTGACTTAATACCTTTTCCCAAGTCTGGGTTGGAAATTTTTCTATGAAGGTGGCCTATGAAAATATAACTGCCCTCAAAACTTGCCCTATGACCCGGATGATATGTGAACATAGAAGACACCACATCATTCTCTTCGAGAGAACACCAGATCTATCCCTCCTGCTTGCCAGCTGTCTGAGAAGTGGTGGATATTTGCCTCTAGTAGAACCATCTCCTTGAACTTCCCCAAATTGCTGGAATGACACATAGCAAAGTCAGACACAGTCCCCAGTCTGAGCCTCTCCAAACCCAAGAGTTACAAAACTAAAGAACAGCAGTGTCAAGAGCATCTCACAGTACTTGGCAATCCCAACGCACACTCCCTTTGTTTAAATGGGGAAGCTGAGCCCCAGAGAGTGCTAAGTATCCTGCCTCTCCTCTGAGGCTCTCTGCCCTTGGCCAACTGCCGAGCCTCGAAGTAGCTCATGGTGTGGGGATCACCAGTGGCCAGGGGCTGGGCTCAGAGGCTTGAGAGTCTTCAGAAGGCCACCATTTCCAAGCACGGGCTTCCTGCTGAGACTACTGAGTGGAGGAAGTAATAATGGAGATTGAAAGGCATTCTGCATTTGACCTTCTGCAACCCCACCGTTTTTCAGTAGAACCCGATAGGGATCAGTCACATCTGCTCTCAATAGCAAATGTAAAAAATGACCTGCAGCTTTAAGGTCTGAAAAACATAAACTTGTGTTAAAAGACTGACAAAAAAAATTCATGCACTCCATAGCATGATGTCATTCAACTGCACACACATTGTAATAACAATCGTCCATCAGGACCAGGGCCCTGGACCTGCACTCTCCCCTCCTGGGAATCATAAGCTGCTCCGGTCCCCCTGCATGTCAGCCATGTGGCCGGTCACATAGCAGGCCTGTGTAATCAGGGCTGGGCTGCTAGGCTCAAGTAGGCCCTGAGCTACAGCGGGTATCAACTTACCTTGCTCCCCACTTCAAACGCTTGGGTGAACTACAGGAAGGCTTGATGGGAAGCACATTCTGGAAACCCCAGAACAAGCTCAATCTGCCAGGGACCTGGGGAGCAGCCCAGAGCTCGCCAAAGGTCAGTGGGCCCTCAGAAGTCAGGAAGCTCCTCATCAGCCACGTGGGTGAGGACTGCCAGGCCACTACTTTGCTGTGAGCAGGAGCCAACCAGGATGCTCTTCTGCTGACCTGTGGTGCCACAGCCTCATGAAGATGGTGACTCCTCCTTCATTGCCATGCACTCCTGCTTCCCTACCTCACTCCCATCTGGGCTATGGTCAAGAGCTCCTGACCCATGGCAACTCAGGAAGACAACCTTAGAGTACCCCAGAGAGCTCACTAGATCAGCCTCAGTTGTCAAACACTCTGCTGGACCAAGCAAGGTGCCTGGGGCCCAGAGCAAACTAGCCAGGGTCTCACCCTTCAGGAATTCACAGTCCAGACAGGGAGGTAAGATTCTCTGAGACCACACATATCCCAGGCTGAAGAGAGATGTCCTAGGACCAGAGGATGGAAAACCAGGAGCTACCAAGGAAAGAAAGTTCACATACTCCAGACCCTGCCAAATCTTGTGGTTGGATTGATTTCCTAAGCTAGACACCCCTTCATTATTTGCTTGAGTTCTAAATCACAACCCACAGGTGGCAATGGCTCTGTGTTCTCATTTGATTCATTATGTACCCACTCTGTGGCACACACCAGGCTACGCACATGCACATCCCTCTCTTACCTCAATACTCTTGACAACCCAGACAGCAAGGTGGCACATGGATGGCTTGGAAGGCTCATGAAGCAGCTCTTGTGGGTACATCTGTTTCTGTTAACACCAGGAAGAGCTTCCTCATGCTTTCTAGCAGGAGCAGAGCTTGGCCAGACCCTAACCAGCAGCAGAGCAAATTCTGCATGATCCCCTATTCTAGCCAGTGGTGCATGTTTTGTGGCCCAACTGGCTGTGTTTGGAATGACATGCTGAGTTAACAGTTCATCCATGGAAGCAGAGTGTCAGAATCCATGGTTCTTCCTACATTCCTAAGATCATTTAAAATGCAGACTCTGTCCTCAAATGGCTCATAAGTTATTAAAAGGAGAAAAACCTGTAGACAAACAAGCATCCCTGTGTATGAGTGCTGAGAGAAACATCCCCAAGGGGAATGCTGGCGACACAAAGGATGGAGTGCTCAGTAAGACCTGGAAACAATAGAAATCCTTATGTTGGGAGTGGCCCTCAAATTGTCCACAACCTCCTGCAGGGTGCTAAGTGCACGAGGCAATGTGGTCTCTGGCCCCACGGGCTCTACTCTCACTGCAGAGACAACACTAACTCATCAGAACAAAGAAGAGATCAGCTGGGAAAAACAAATGGCCATTGCTAGAGGCCAAAGGAGGGAGATGCCCAAAAACTGACATATAATAAGGCCACAATATGATTGCAGAATTGAATTAAATCAGGCAAGTTGGAAAAACTTTCTAGAAGAGATGACAGAGGCTAGGCTTCCATGAGTGAGGTCTGAATGGTATAAAGGGCTGAGAGACAGCGAGCACGCCAGCAGGGGCCTGCCAACAGAGCCTAAGTTCAATGTCAATGTGTTGACCAGCCGAATAGATGATTCAAACTGGCTTCCAGACAGCAGATTGTAGAACCAAACTCTACTCTTGGCCCCCAGGCCCCTGGCTACCTGGGCCAGCACCTCAGAGCTCACCGTCTAGTGCTAACCCCTCCCCAGTGGCAAGTAGCCTCCAGCCTAGATAGGAACTGAGCTCTGCCCAGACCCCCAGGAGACTTGGGGGCCATAGAGACTTCCCAAATTTGGATAGAAAAGCAGCTATTCAGTGCCTCCTCCACAGGATACATAGCTTCTCTCTAAATCAGCAGGAACCCATCACTAAGGCTATGAGAAAATAAACAAAGAGAATCTAATTTCAAGGGACACTCAGGCTCCAGGAAGAAGAACAGCGTGCTCAGGCGGGTCCTTTCCCTCCAAGGCACGCTAAGTTGTGGGAATCTTACAGCTCCAGTGCCAGCAGATTCAGGAGCACTCCCTGCCAATGATGGAGTGATAGAGTCACGCTCAGGGCTCCCAGGGGACACTCCACCACTGCGGGGGGCGGGGGGGGGGGTGCTAAGGGGTGTGTCCACAGAGACCCAAAAGAGAAGCCAGAGGATTCCAGCCCTGCCCTGAGCCAAGAGTTTGAGCCAGTAAACGCTGTCCTCTGTCTCTGGACAGAGACCTGGGCTCCCCTTTAACGGCCTCTTCAGAGTCAAGGGACCACGTGAACATCAACAGTCCTACTTGTGAAATATCTATGCTCCCCATGACAAACCAGCTTCCTTTTACTATCTTTTTGTCTGGTCTCTTTTGTAGGCAGAAACACCCAGCATTCTGTCTGAACTGAATCGAGTTGGACCTCAAACAGTGTTGTAGAGCATGTGTTATCAGTCACAAAGCACACATCTCAGGGTAGGGGAGGTAGATGGGCTCTTAAAAAGGAACGGATATCAAAAGCATCAAATCCTCTAGAAAAATAGAAGTTACTCAACCTGAGAAGTTTGTTTGGCAGAGTGATTGGCTGGGCTCAGAATGATGTGTTGGCCTGAATGTTTCCCTACTGAAGTAGAACTTTAGCAGCTTCTTGGTTCTACCAAAGTACAGGGTATGATTCGAGCTGTTGCTTCATAAAATATGGGGATGCCAAGATCACTATAACACAGCTCCTGTCCTCACACAACTCATGAGTCTTTAGGAGGAGAGAGGCTCTGATGGCTTAACAATTTCAGATCTATAGAGGGAGATTATTCTCCATCCCACAGAGGGCCACAAGTGCCAGCAGCATTACAGAGCATTTTGAGTGCTCCAAAACTCAGAGGCAAGAGGGGCAAATTGGCCCTTTGAGTGTGAGAAGTGGCAACTGGAGTGAGCTCAGATCCAAGAACCAGGCAATGTCAGCCATGCTCCAAATTCTGCCAATGACCTACTACAGGACATGGGGACAAGCACCTTGCCCTGTCTGGGTACATTGCCCTAAAGATAAGCTTAGCCTAGGTGATTTCTGAGAGCTTGCCCAGTGCTGATCTGTAGGTCTACAGCTTAAACAGGAAGAGGGTTGACAAATCTGCCAACAGGTTGAAAGAATTGTCCCATGCCCATTCCTATCTAAGTGCTCAGATTGTGCTATCAAGCTCCATGAATGTTTGAGTCTGTTAATTACTCCTAAACCCAGAGATATCTAGAGACAGATATGTAAATTGGAGCTAGAGAGTGAGATCAATGTACACATAGACACAGATTCAGATACAGAAATAACTATACATTTTGATTTAAATATACAGATGAAGACAGAGATGGAGATTAAACTGAGACATAGATATAGATATATGTGTACAGATACACATGTCCCACTGAATACCTTTCTCATGGCAAGGGTCAGCACACAGTACTAATGATTTTGAGTTCATTTCCTACTTTTAGCACACCAAAGTCCTCTCCATTCTTCAAAGCCCATCTCTAGAACCTCCTCCAAGGAGCCTTACTTGACCAGCAAAAGAAGTTCTCCCTCTTCTAAATTCCTTCAAGTTGCCATTTGAGCCACCTCAGCCTCAGGATAAAAACGAATTAATTATCACCTGCAGAAGTTCTCCCACAAGGTAGAAATTATCTAACACCTGCAGAGGCTGCCAAGGACAGCTGGGCTTCAGGCTGGCTGCTCTGGGTGAAGGTGCTAGCAGTCAGCTTGCCTCCAGTAGCAGAAGTGGCTCACACTGAATGCTTATCTACAGGATGCCTGTATTTGAAAGTGAACTTTGACCCACGCCTCAAACCATTCACCAAAATTAGCCCAAAATTTTTTACAAACCTAAATATAAAACCTAAAACCATAAAGAAAAAAGGGAAAAGAAAACACAGGAGAATGTAAAAAGTAGAGGGGGTGGGGAGGCAAATTTTTTCCTTGACAGATCATAAAAAGCATTAACTGTAGAAAAAATAGTCAAATTAGACTTGTGCTTAGTAAAAGACACCAAGAAAGGAAGGAAGGAAGGAAGAAAGAAAGAAAGAAAGAAAGAAAGAAAGAAAGAAAGAAAGAAAGAAAGAAAGAAAAGGTGAGCCACAAGAAAATATTCGCAATACATACCCAACAAAGAACTAGAATCAAGATTCTATTTTTTAAATTCCCATAAATCAGTTTTTAAAAGACAGCCTAAAGCATGGGAAAACACTTTGATGGATGCTTTCCCAAAAAGAAATCCACATGGCCAATAAACATATAAAAAGATGTTCAACATCATTAACAGTAAGGAAAATCCAAAATAAAATTACAATGAGTTACAACCATACACCCACCAGAACAGTCAAAACAAGACCTCAAAACCAAACGGTGGAAAGGATGTAGAGCAACTGAATCTCTCACACTTTTGCTGGTGGAGGTATAAAATGGTACAACTGGGCACCTGGATGGCTCCTTGGTTAAGCATCTGCCTTCAGCTCAGGTCATGATCTCCCGGTCCTGGGATCGAGTTCCGCATCAGGCTTCCTGCAGGGAGCCTGCTTCTCTCTGCCTCTCTCTGTGTGTCTCTCATGAATAAATAAATAAAATCTTTAAAAGATAAAATAAAATGGTACAACTACTTTGGAAAACTGGCAATTTTATGTGAAGTTAAATATACACCTAGCTTATGATTCAGCAATTTCACTCCTGTCTCATTACTCAAAGGAAATGAAAACATGTGTCCACAAAAAGACTTGCATATGAATACTCCCGACAGCATTATTCTGAAAAGCTCCAAACTGGAAACAACCCAAAGGCCCATCAAAAGGAAAATGGATAAACAAATTGATGTAGGCTCACGCGACAGAGTAATATGTAATGATAAAAAGGAATAGTCCGTTGATATACACAACAATATGAATAAACCTCGAAAACATTTGCTCGGCTAAAGAAGCCAGGAAAAAAAGAGTTTCTATTGTTTGATCCAATTTTTCTATGAATTCCAAAACCAGGCAAAATTGACCTATGAGGGCAATATTCAAAATCATGGGGTTTTTTTCCATGAGAGAGGAGTGCATATAGGAAAGGGGCTTAGGGAACTTTCTCAGAGGATGAAAATGCTTATATCTTGACAGGGGCATTGGACTGGCTACAGGGGCATTGGCTACATGGGCACAGATATTTCTTAAAACTCATTGAACCATATACTAAAGTTCTGGATGTTTTATAGTATGCAATTATGCCTCAATTAAAAAAAAAGAACTGATTCACTTAATAATTATTTATAACATGCCTTCTATTGAACCAGGCCTCAGGCTAGGGGCTGGGGATATTGCCAGGAATAGGAGGCATCCCTTCTCTCAAGAAAGAATAAATGAAAAAAGGACCCCTTTGATATTTCCCACATGCCTAGCTTCCTAGTGATTAAAGCAGCTTCCAGGCCTTTCCAGTCACACTTCACAGGCACACACACACATACACACAGAAGCAGGACTCCCCTTGCCCCACGACCCTGGGTCTCTGATAGATATAAGACAGTACATAAACATTTGGGTCTCCAGGATCCCACCAGAACTATACTACCTGCCCCAACTACCTGCCTCAGGTGAGAAGAAACCAAGCAAGTAGCCCATGTACTCCTGACTGTCCTCCCAAGGAAGGCACCAGCTCTTCTCCTCGGACCTTGTGTATAGAGCCACAGAGACTACAGGAGATGAGGAGGGAGCCATTGACCTGCTGGCTCCCAGCAACCCCCCCCAACCCCCCACCTACCCCTCCAGGGAGAGGAAAATGCAAACAAAAGGCCATTCTCACAGGCAGCCCTTCCAAGAAAAACCAAGTTCTAGAGATGCCGGGTCTGGTGTGAATAAGGAAAAAATGCAGAATTCCAAAAGACAAGGTCCAAAAAACATTTCTCCCGCTGAGTGTGCTATGAAAAGAAAGGGGACAAGGAGGTGGCTGGGAAGGAACCCCAGAGCACCCACAGCCAATGACAGGGTTGACCTCCAGCCACCGCTAATTTTCCTGGACAGAATCTGATGTTCAGTGACCCAGGAGGTGCCCTGTTACTTCCAAAATGTTAAGTCTTAAGGAAAGAACCTCTTACTTCTGAGCTTTGGTTCCTCATGTGTGAAATGGGAATGATGATCCTCACCCTGCCTGCTTCACAGGCATGATGTGGGGCTTCATCGTGAACAAAAATATGAAAGTACTTTGTAGACTCCAAGATGCTACACACCTTAGCATGATCACCATGCATCCCATTTCACAGCCTTCGGATATTTGTATTTTATAAAACACTATAAATTCTGGCTCCAACACATGCTAAGTGTGTGGCCCAGGGAAAGTGATTTTATTTCTCTGAGCCAGCTCCCGCATCTGTAGAATGGGAATGTTAATGTCTCCCTCAACGTGTGCAGAGGAGATCACAAGGTGCCAGTGAGGCCTTCAGGAAGATCTGTGGTAGAGTTGGCATTCAGTAGCTGGGAGTTGTTATAATCCTTACTATGGAAGGGGGTTCACCCACTTTTGCCCCGTGGAGTCTTTAGAAGAGTAAAGGAGCAGAGTCTCAGGTTGGCCAGATAAAAAACCAAACACATAAGCTTGGATTCTCTGAAATGGCTTTTTAGGCATCCTGCTAACATTAAGAGCTGCTGTCATATACTAAGCCCTGTTCTGAGCCAAGCACTGTGCTCAGAGCTATGGCCCATGTTCTGGCATTCACGGAAACTAAAGGAGGCAGGAGGATGTCCTCTCTGCCTTACAGAGAGGGTGCTGTAATTCAGCGAGGTCACAGAACTTAATTGGGTTCACACAGAGTGACAGAGGCAGCATACAGATGCAGGACTGTCCTGAGTGCACACATGTACACAACTGTCCGAGTCCAAAGCCCACGCCCCAGGGCTGCAGGGTGCTGGCAATCTCATTGCATCAGAACCCTAAAATAACCTCGGAAACCCCAGCCAACTAAAGGGACCCTGCACTTCCAGAGCTGAGCAGAGTCGGCAGCCTGGGGACTCTTGCTCAGCAGCCAGTCTACCCCACCTCCACCCCATTCTCTGCCAACCTCCAGGAATATATTACTTTTCGTTCCGCCTTTGGTCTGCAGGAGATGTTAGTGAGGGCACAGCCAGCCAAGGGCAGCAGGAGTCCATCCACATACTACTGGGTGGGCCAGCGAGAGGCTTCAGATATTCCCTGACCCTGGGGCTACTTGGTGAGCCTAATGGAAGTGGTATTGGTAGGGAGAACAGGAGGTGTAGGGAAGCAGGAAGGAGGGGCGGTACACTGTGACACAAGTAGCCCCAGAAGCCAGCCTTTGAAACTGCAGCCCAGAATGGCACCAAGGGCCAAGGTCGGTGCACCTTCACTCCTAGGTAAGATTGTAGGGATGGGTGGAGAGAGGGGAAGAAGAAAACAGAAGAGGAATCCAGAAATGCCTGAATTTCACATCCATTTCCATTGCTTCCTAGGACCGCGTTGCTAAAGATGTCACAGCAGGTGACTGGGCAGCCGGTCTGCCCATTGAATGATTGAGCCAACACTAGCTGAGCACCTACGGTGTGTGACACACTAGGGCAGAAGCCAGGGCACAGTCATGGGCAGAATATAGCTCTAAGCTCCGGGGTGTCACCTCACTCTCTGGAGACTCCTCCAGGAGGGGAGGAGAGTGCTAGGGACCCAGGTGACTACACTGCAGGGTGCTACAGGTCACAGCAGAAGTGGTGGGGACACAGAGCTGGGCTTGGTCAGGTGCCCCAGGACCTGAGCAGGACAGGTGCCCCAGGTAGGCTAGACAAGCAGCACTGAGTCTAAGGACAAACAGGGAGGGTGTCCAGGCAGAGGAAACACTGTGAGTCCAGTGTGCAAAAAAGAACTGCACTCAGGTTCAGGAAACGTCAGGGAGTCTAATAAGTTGGAACACAGAAAGCAAAGGGCAAGCTGTGTCCTGTGAGCCTGAACATATGGGCAAGGCCATAGGTAGTTCTCTGGAATTTAAATTTTCCTCTCAGAGCTTGGAGGCAGAGGCATGGCACAGTCAGATTCAGGCTACAAGAGACTATCTAAAATAATTAAATAAAATTTAAAATGCAGTGCCCCAGTAGCACTCACACATATTAAGTGCCCAAAAGCCACCTGTGGCTGGTGGCTACTGTATTGGTCAGTACAAATCTCGAACATTTCCATTATGCCAGAACATTCTCTTGGACAGCACTGTTCTATTACAGTTTCCATGGAAATATGAATGGATTAGATATAGGGAGGGAGTGAAAAGAAGCAAACTACCCAGCCTGGGACCTACACAGAAAGTTGGATAGAATCAGATTGGAGAGTTATGTCAGGGTAAAGGGGACAGACAGGGTTTGGGAACCATCGGACCTGAGAGTCATGGAAGAGGAAGGATCTGAAGAAGTCAAGAATCATGGCCAGTTTTCTGATAAGGTTGTCTGGAGGAGGCGTTGCCAGGGGCAGCAGTCACTCAGAAAGATAGAGAAAAAGAGAAGCAGCAGCAGGTCTCGGAGAAAAGTGAGTTGCTCAGTTTGGGCCATGCACACTATAAGGTACCTGCAGAGCAGCCAAGGGCTGACTCACATCCAAAGGTGCTGGGTTCTGTGGCCGTACGGCCCAGCTGTGAGCCGTGTGTTAGCTGGGGGGAAAGGCTGCGGTGCTGGTGCTCCAGGCTGCAGGCTGTGTGGAGCTGTGTGCCATGGGACTGCACGCAGAGCTGGGAGCCACAGGGCTGGGCGCTGGGGGGCAAAAGCCATCTGGTAAACCGTGCTGTGTGTGCTGTGTGCCATGTGCCCAAGGGGCCCAGGGCATTGGGGCGGAACATGCAGCTGGGGGACTTCAGGTGGCAGTGCTAAGGGGCTCAGGGGCTCAGGGGCCCTGGGCTTTGGGGTTATAAACCACACGGTGCACTCAGATCTGAGGCAGCGGGGCAAAGGAAAGAGTTGCAGGATTGTGGGACTGTGTGTCGGGACCATGGACATGCCATTGGAAGAGCCTCCTCTTTTCTGCAGGGTGGAAACTGTCTTTGGTCACCTGAGTAAACCTACAGGAGTCACTCTTGCTAGAAGCAACCTGGGGGCGGGGGGGGGGGGGGAGGGTGCGCACACAGATGGATGTGTGGACAGTGGGCACTGGCAGCAACAGGCTGTCACTTGGATTGTGGATGCCACTGGGCACCCAGCTGGGTGACCTGGTGGGCCCCTCAGGAAGGAGGCCTGGGCTGGTCCCCACCTCGTCCCCACCTCATCCCCAGTGCATTGGACGGGGCACAAGAATGTTGTTCTCCAAAGCCACTGGGACACTTCCTGTCAGTCCACGTAATTGAGTATTACAGTATTTAAATTACAAATTGAAGATTATTTTTACAGGTGTCATTTTAAATATAACACGAAATTTCTTGACATTACATCAGCCCCACCACACAAACAGCTGCTCCAGCCGCCTGCATGTGTGAGGCACATGGCTGAAACTGGCAATGGGGTGTGTGTGTGTGTGTGTGTGTGTGTGGGTGTGAGTCATCGAGTGGGCTGTATGTGAAATGGGTGTGAGTCCATATGACTGTGATCGAGATTGTATCCGCGTGTGTGGTTATGAACGTGCACATATAAATGTATATAGTTTGTGCATTATGAACGTGAGTGATGGTGAACATGTGGGTCCGTGTTTCCGTGTGAATGAGGGTGTGGGGTATGCCTCTGTGTGTGTGTGTGTGAGTGAGAGAGAGAGAGAGAGAGAGCACAGGAAGGGGGGGCACACTGCCGGATGCTCCAGCCCCACAGGTGACAACCCTAAGGGCGGCCAGAGCCTGGCCGAACTCTGTCTCCCTCTAGAGCGACCGCGGCCTCGGGCAGAGGGGCTGTGGAAGCTGCCCACGGCGGTGCTGCAGTGCCCTCCAGTGGACAGAGCCCCCACCCCAACCCCCCGACAGACCCACAGCAGATGGAACACGGCTTGTGCCCTTGCTGAGCCTGGTCAGCTCACGCCAGGCCCCAGGTCCTCGCCACCCACTCCTGAGTGGGGCAGGAAGAGCCTATCCTGAGGCCCCCTTAGCTCCCCACGGCAAGGACTCAGTGGGGATTTAGCCGTAGGTCAAATTCTCCTTCTGGGGCACTCCAAACTCCCCCTGCTAGATCTTGCATGGCCCGAACACATCCCACTTCTTTTTGCCATGGAGCATCCCCCACCTCAAGGATGCTCTTACCAGGTGGGCCTCTTCCAGCAAGTTCCCCCTGAGCCCCCAGGTGAGCAAGAGAAGCACCATCCCCAGGGTCCTTCCTCAAAGCACAAGGACTATCTCAGGGCCTCCGGTGGCCGTCAGTCCCCTGCGGGAGCCCCAAAGGACAAAGCTGTTCCTGCTCCGCTCACTGGGCACAGCATGGGCAAGGCAAGAGAAGAGACGCTCTACGAAGTAGAAACTGTTCATTTGCTCTTTCAAGTAAGGAAAGGCAGGAGTGTGCAGAGAGACAGAACAGGGAGGAGCAGGACCTGTTTTCATTTCGTCCAGTCGCACTCTGTGTGCCTGTGTACACAGGCAGGGCTGTGCTTGAGCCTTGAGGGTACAACTTAAACATAGCAGCTGTTCTAGGAAGCTATTTCCAGGGAGAAAATGAGGGAAAGCTCAGGGAGAGACTGAAGCCTAACAAAAGAAAAATTCTCTTATTAAAAATGTTATTCGTGGCACTGGCAAGCCCCCACCAGGCCGCCTGGCTGCAGAAGTGCAGCAAGAAGCACCGTCCAGCCAGCTGTATGGGGGCCGGCCCTGCCTCCGCCAGGTCCCCCAGACCGGAGGGAGCTGTCATCGAGATGCGCCCAGGGATGGGACATTACAGAGGAAAGCACAGGCAGCCGACCACAGGGAGCAGGAGAACCAAGGACAGCCATCCATGCATTGACCTCCTTCTCCAAACCGCTAGCTACACTCGCACCAGGACTGAGCTCAGTGCCCCTCTGGACTCACTCCTCACAGGTTAAGGGGCCGGATCCAATCTGCAAGTATCTGTAGCCACCTGAAGCACCTGACCACCTGAACAAACCACCCCATGAAGGCCCGGTCCATTCAGGGGCCCAGACTGCTCCCTGCCCTGCCCTCTTCTCCGAGGCTCGGCTGGCACTACTCCACACCAACATCCCAAGCTCACTCGAAAGAAGAGAGGGAAGCCAAAAAGCATCTCTGCCACGTGGAACAGAAAAGAGAGAGGGCGAAGGAGCTGGCTGCCCTCACAATGTGCCAAATCCACAACATGGGACTCAGTGTGTGAGCCAAAGAGCTCCGAAGAAGGCTTCTCTTGGCTGTGTCTAAAGTGGGTGTGGATGGTCAGCCCTGAGCCAGGTGACCATCCTCTCCCTGTGGGCCTGAGAGGTCCCTTTTCAGGCATTGGCCTACCCACATCTGGCCCCAGCAGCTCAGAGCCAGGGACTCTGCAGCACAAAGCTCCCCTGCTCTCTTATCCCTCCCATTACAGGGCAGCAGAGCTAAAGGCAGAGCTGCAGGGTGGGGAGGGAGACTCAGAGGTTCCCAATGCACAGGAATGGGTACACAAACATGAAGAAAGAATCTGTCAGAACAGGAGCAATCTGGTGGCTACCACCTGCTTGGAGTTCCAGTCCTCCGCTATTTTCCAGGTAGCTTCTTCCAAGTCCGTGACCTTTTCTCTATCACTTCTGATTCAAATCCTTTCCACTCCTCTATGTCGCTGTCCCTTGTCTCCATCCATGGAGAAATGCAAGACAATCTTTCCATGCTGAAAATACATCATAGACGGTCCCAATCTGGGTCTCAACCTTGATGGTGGCCCACTTGCAAAGCTCTGATTCCTCACCAGGCCCTTCTCAATTTGCTTCTCACTGCTTTGAGGAGCTTCAACTTTCAAAGAGTTATAAATGTGGCTGATGGCCTTTCTCCAGCAATTATGGCTATGGGAAAGGAGGCTAGAGCCACAGGGAACCTGATGGCCTTACTCCAGCAATGATGGCTGTGGGAAATGAGGCTAGAGCCACAGGGAACCGCATTCACATCCTAAGAAGACCAAAGTCACCATCGCCACCACTACCATCATCATCACATCTAATGCTTATCAAATACTTGCATATGCCAAACTCTGTGCTGAGCACCTTAACAGATTATCTCATTTAACTTTTACAAGAAACCTACTAGGGGGTCTGACTGTCTGTCTGAGGAGCAGCAGATGAGGGGTCAAGGTTGTGCCATGGCTCCTGGGCACGCAGCCTTGCCCACTCCAATCTCCATCCGAATGTCTCCATGAGCCTGACCCACATGTTTCAAACAGTGGGAAGCAACTCATTAGTGGACTCATGAAATAAATAAAGGGGGTCAAAATCAGCATTTTTAAGTGAAAGAATCGGATGTTTTGGGTGCACTGCACAGAGTTGGGGCAAGCATTGTTTCATGAGATCACGCACGGGAGGCAGTGAAATACAGTTTTAAATGTAGTCCTTACTGTAGGTCAGTCAAGCTCTAAAAGCTGTTGTGCTAAACTCTCAGTCCACCATCTGAGTTCTCTGTGTGGGAATTTGCATCCTGTTCTCCCCATCCTGCCCACTCCAGTGTCTCTTCACCACCCACCAGCACAGCTCCCTGTGGCTTCCGCTTGGTGAGGAGCAGCCACTGGGTCCCAGAGATGCTGCGGAGTCTGTCACGAGGGCAGCCAACTGGCCAGGCGGGGGGGGGGGGGGGGGGTGTCCCATGAATGCCTTTGCCATCTGCCTCCTGCCTCTGGGAGGGGCTTCAGCCTGCCCTGCAGGGCTGATGTTTCCCAAAAGAGGCGTAACAGCTTCTTCCTCTCTGAGCTGCCAGGTTAGTGTCTTTGTCTACAGAATTAGCACAGGTGCACCTGCGGGCTGGCGTCCTCATTAAACTATTTTCTGCATCTTGATCCCATAAGGATGGCTCCAGGGGACTTTTCAAGTAAGCACTTCATTTGCAGTGGCCTCTCCAGATTGGAAAGGGTGGTCGCAGTATTATCGGCAGAGGCGGAGGGAGGCCTGGGCCTGTCTGAGTTTTCTCTGCCAGCCAATTGCCACTGGACCAGCTCTTGCACAAGTGGAGAAGTCAGCAGATGTGTCTCTCCATGACTTCTTGCCTTGCATCTCCTGTCCTGTTGACCCACCGGAAGAGGAGAGCTTCTCCTTGCTGTGGACAAGCCCCAAAGCAACAGCATGAACTGTCATTCTGGGCTGCTCCTCTTTTGTCTGAAAGGTACTCTGTGAGAGAATACATTCACTAATGGTGGCATTCCAGGTGGGGATTCCAAAATTCCAAAATTCCAAATTCCAAATTCCAAAATTACCCCATACCAGGGCATCCATCTACTCCACTTCTGGGAACCCTCAGCCCTGTTCTCTATGCACCTCTGGACCCAGCTTGCCCTGAGCAGCCTCCTATGGCTGCCAGTCCAAGGAGGGAATGATTCTAAACATCTCTGAACACCTACCGGGACCTGAGGAGTCAGGAAAACACAGGTGGGTCTTGGGCTATTTACTTACCACTGTCCTGAGGAGACAGGATCCTAAAAAGGACAGGCATTGGTCAATGACAAATTGTGAATGCTAAGGGACAGTGTGGAAGGTCAGAGTCAAGATCACTGGAATTTAGAGGAGGAAGAGACATATTTGCAGTGGCAGGGAGGCATGGAAATGCTGGATTCCTAGAAATAGGGGCTGGGATCAGATCTTGGAAATGGCAGATAAAGAGACCACACAGAAGACATGGCAGAAATAGGTATTCCAGGCAGGAAGGAGTGTGAGCAAAGGGAAGGGAGATGAAAAATAGAGGACATGTTTGGCAGAAAGTATGGAAATTAGCCAAGCTCATGTAGGGTCTGCTTATACGGGAGGAGTAAGTCATGAGGAGCAGAGCTTTTCAGCCAGGTGCAGATGGACACATATACATGGAGACATGGGGATTCTAAGCCCTGGGCTTGGTGTAAGGGGCCTGGGGCAGCTGAGCTCTGAGTCAGTCCCCCTAGTTGACATGAAGAGGGTCTGCCAGCAGGAAATTAGAGCATGATGCTGAGATTATGCCCCCATTTCCTACAGCTGCCCCCAAAACAATCAGTCTCTCTCTTTCTCTCTCTCTCTCTCTCTCTCTTTCATATACAAAGTATATTTACTGAGTACCCACTCTGCTGGGGTTTATGCTGAGTGCTGGGACTCAGCAGTGAATCAGATACTGCCCCCGTACTTGAGGGTACATGGTCCAGTAAAGAAGACACACAACTGAAAATTCCATCTCAGTAGAATGCAGTCAGGCCAGGACAAAGGCAAGTAGAGGGCATGATGGGAGCTCAAAGGCAGCATCTAAATCAACCTAGGAAGCCAAGGAAGATTTCCCCAAAAGCTGATCACCGAGCTGAGTCTTAAAGGGAGAGGGACAGTTACCCAGGGGAAGAAGGAGAAAAGGACATTCGAGGCCAAGAGAACAGCATGAGCAAAGATGAGGCAGCTAGCAACCATATGAAATGCAGAAGGATCCAGAAACAGGTCAGATTTGCTGGAGTGATGCAAACACTGCCCTGCTGACCAGGAGAACAGGCTGGAGGAAGGGAGAAAGGGGCAACAACATAGGATGCAGGAAGTCTTCTCCGGTGCCACATCCATTACTAAAATAGAAGATGGGTGTCCCTTGATGGGGGGACTGGGAAGAGTGGCACCGGGCCCCCCAAGGCTGAGGTTGTTGCTCCTGCTGCCACCCGACACTCCCGCTCCCTTGAGGGTGCAGCCTTCACTGACAGGCTAACGCAAGCTGAGTATCTTTCCAAAAACCTTATTCTTAGCAAAGGTTTTCCTGTGACCTTTCTTGGAGATGGAAAGAGAAACACTCTTCACATAGCTGTTCCCTGTCCTGCGTTCCAAAGAACTACTCCCCCACTGGCTTTATGAGGGGGTAAAACCCCCAGGGATCAGGGTTAAGAAACGTTTTGAAGGAAGATTTCCAGGAAACAGAGAAGAGGGATCTGATTAAAGTCTATCAACTATGAAGTTGTCCTCAGGGCAATTACACTTGGCAGAAACATTTCAGTTCATTCAGGTTATTCTACTGGCAGACCTGCTTTTAAAAGGGGGGTGGGAGGAATCACCTCCACAGCATGGTAAAAGGTGATTAATAAAGACCACCACGAGGCATCTGGAGAGGAGGAGAAAAAAAACCCACAAATTCCACATGCACAAAGGCAGAAGTAAATTTATCTGTATGTCTAATAGCTAAGTAGTCACAAAATCTAATATTTGGGGAGGCAATCCTATTTTTTAAAAGAAGGTATAAAAATGAGCAAAATATCAATAATTAAAAAAAAAAAACAGGAACAGCAGATATATATATAAAAAAAAAGTGGAAGCCTCAAAGGTAAACAGTTGTCAGATCCCAGGCTCCCCCACCTGGTTCCAGCAGGTGCCACAGCCAAGCTTTCTGGTGGGACCCACAGGGATCAAAAAGAATCACCCATTTGCCCAAGCTCCAGAAGCCTCCCTCCTTTTAACACCCTATCCAGTGTGGCTCCTCTTTTCACACATCCACATCCAGAGGCCCAGAGGGACAGTGAATAATACCTCAAGAGCCAGGGACCGTGAAATGAGTTAATGCAGGTTTCCAGCCTCCTAGTCCTGACTTGGAAGCCTGGAAACATGCCTCACACAGACCCACCTGACAAGCCGTGCTTCTTCCACCAGACCTTCCTGCCTGGTCCCTGGGCCCTCCTCCCTGGGCCAGCACGCCGGTGCCTGCTAAACCCAGTTTCGTGTGCAAATGAGATGTGCTTGGACCAGAATCAAACTGCAGTTCCTATACAGAGGGAGCCTGGCCGGCAGGGGGCCTATAAAGATCCCCTCTGACCTCCTGCCTGGACCCTCTGATTGGAGACCTCAGTTTTGTTCTTGGTATTTCTAAAAGCTTAAATAGCTCTTGCAAGTTAGACCTACCTCTTATTTTTCATCATTTTCCTTCCTGTCTTCATTCCATAGCCATCGTTTTTAGTTCAATGTGAGAACAGAGGACACCTACACCTGTCTCCTTCATAGGTTTATCCCAGGGAGGAAGTAGACACAGAATTGGAACTCAGCTGTTGGCTGGGGTCTCCTCCCTTGTAAATCTAAGTAAACTTGGCCCAAATCCCTGATCCACATTTTGGAAACTCCAGTGGTTTCTTTGACATTCCCATACATTCCTGCATATGTTAGGAAAGCTAACACCCTTACGTTAGTTCATCCACCTATAACATCTTTTCTCTTCTGAATTCTTATTTTTTCCTCAGTGATGGCTGTTTATTTCCACAATGGACAAGATCCAGACATGAACCCACAGCTCTTTCAGGCTTTACACCACACACCCACACAAGTCCTTAGTGTGTAGGCTAAATTTTACTGGAGGTTTAGGGCCAGGGAAGAGTAAAAGATTATATCTCAAAAGTGTTTGCAACTTTGATCGTACATGAGTTATTCTGGTCTTGAAAATTCTTCAGCCAATTCACCACACTGATCAACCATCCTCTCCCCACCTGATTTCTCCCAATCTGTTCTCCATGACACATGTATTTTTATCTAGTTCTTACATACAACAGTTCAGTAATCTCTTTAGTTTCCTGTCTCCTGCTAAACCAGGGCTCAAAGTCCTACCTTCTAAACCAACCAGCTCATCCAGATATTTCCCTAAACAAATCTAATTCCCTCCTCAAGAGAAATTCTATACCATCCATGAAAAAAAAAAATAAATGTCTTCTGCTGCATCAGCTGGCATTTCCTATGTACTATGATCAGTACTACAGTGTGAGAATATATTGGCTGCTATGGGATCAGAGAAGGACAGGCTTGGATTGAAGAAGTCAGAAAAAATATCCCAAAGGAAGTGACATCTAAGCTGAGACCAGAAAAAGGGGTCTCGGCTTTTTAGCCAAGAGAAAAAGGAAAGGGGGCAGAGGAAGAGAAGTGCACATAAAGGCCTAGAAGAAGAAAGAGGCTGGTACATTCAGGGGACCACAGGAGGTTTGCACTGGCTGGGATAGTGCAGGCTGGGATAGTGTAGGCCGTGATGAGAGAGAAATCTGGAAAAGAGGCTGGGCCAGCCCACACCTCACCAGCCAGGCAAAGAAGACTGACCTTGATCCAGAGGCAATGAGGAACCACAGAAGGCTTTAAGCAGGGAAGTGAGACAGCCAGATCTATACTTGAGAGAAAGATGACTTTGGCTGAAGAGGATTAGGAAGCAAGACTAGAAGTGGGACCAGTGGGTGGCTACTGCTGTGGCCCACACAGGATAGAGGACCATGGCCTGGACGAGGGAGATCCCAGTGGCAAAGAAAAGATGGACAACAACATCAAGACACACAAAAGATACAGAAATGCCACCTCATGACTTAGGCATGGAAAAGGGGAAAGAGTCACAAACAACTTTAAGATCTCTGAATGGGGGGCAGCCCGAGTGGCTCAGTGGTTAGCACTGCCTTCAGTCCAGGGCCCTGGAGACCTGGGATCGAGTGCCACATCGGGATCCTTGCATGGAGTCTGCTTCTCCCTCTGCCTGTGTCTCTGCCCCCCTCTCTCTCTCTCTCTCTCTCTCTCTCTCTCTCTCTGTCATGAATAAATAAATAAAATCTTAAAAAAAATCTCTGAATGGACAACTAACTGGCAGGTGGTATCATTTGTAGAGGTGGACAACACAAGAGGAGGAGCAGGTGATTTGGGGACAGAGGCACCCATCTCCCTCCATGGCCCTTTGTGTGAAGGCACACATGCTTCCACCCTGGGTCTGCCCCCTCTGGTGAGTTCTGCTCACTCATATACCCCTCAGATATCCCCTGCCAGAAAGGGACCCGCAGAGACTTAACAGGAAAAAGCAGCTACATATTACATATTTTTCCCATACTGCGGGAAACCAGTAGAGGAATCTGGAGGCCATCAAGTGGGCCAACTCAGTTCCAACACTGCCCTTGCCACCCTCTCTGGCCCCAGTCCTGTGGCATCCCTCAGAGGAGAGTTCTGGGTGAGGCGACATCTGCCAGCCTGACCCCCATTTGGGTCTTGCAAGTTCTAAATCACACGCTACAGCCTTCTCCCAGCCTGCGAGAAGATGCCTTGGTTTGTTCTCTTCCACATACATAGCCATTCATCAAGTCCAAGAAAGCCAAGCACAAAGGTAATATCACTTAGCCAGGCTGCAATTAGCAGATTAGCGGCTTGTTGCTCTTGTCCTGTGTCCCACTCTATGACTTCATGAAGGCCCAGAGTGTCTCAACACTGGGCTGCTCCAGGAAAGGGCCCATTGACTTCTCTGGCAACAAAATTCCCCTGGCCTGTCACCGTGAGTTTCCCCGTTGTAGAGCTAAACTACAATTGATGTTCTGTCTCTATCAATTTCTCAGGAATGCTGGGACGCGTGCCCAGTATTAATGAAGACAGCAGAAAGGAAGGCATGAGATTGGCCCTGCTCCAGAGCTGACGGAGAGCGTGGATCCTGAGTAGTTCCTGGAGACCTGGAGAGGCCCGTACAAGGCAAACAAGCAGGCCCTGGGGTCACACACAAGGCTTGGTGGGGCAGACAGATGCTGAAAAGGCTCAGAAGAGAATTTCTGCTGGGAAAAAAATAGCCTCAAGATCATCCCTTTTGTAATCACATATCATTTTCACCATCTAGAAAGGCAATTTTATCCTAGATTGAAAGGACATCCGCAGAGGTACATGTATATGGTGGTTCATGATCTCACACTCTCTCTCTCTCTCCCTCTCTCTTTCTCTCTCTCTCACACACACACATACACACACACACACACACACACACACACACACGGACTTTATAGGATATGTTAGGGGACCAGGGCAAAGCTAGAACTATCTGTCAAGAAAGGGGCTGACGCTGTATCTCCAGATATATGCCCAAGTCCCTTTGGCACCTCTCAGAATCACCTCTCAACTCAGAAGCTCTGCCAGGTCATAAGCAGGGGAAGCTGGGGCTAGTATGGGGAGGCCACATGGATATCAAGCTGAAAGCCAGTAAAAAAAGGTTTGTCTTCATCTCAGTTTAAAAAATGAACAGAAACTGGCCATTGGCTCCTGTTTCTCAGTGTCATTCAGGGGCTTCTGGTCTCAGAACTTTTTTAAAATCACGTATAATTCCTTAATCCTTCCAAACTGACCAGCTCCTTTTAAGTTTTGACTGGTTCCAGTTAAGCTGGAACAAATCTGAACAATCCACCATCAATCCCATCAAACCAATTTACAATTTACTTAGAGCCAGAGCCTCTAAGCTGCAGGTCTCCGCAGGATTTAGAAAATACAGTAGAGGTTCTCTAGGCACACAGAATGACCCAAGGGTGATGGTGGGCTATCTATAGCACTGGAGATAACCATATCCGCCCTGAAAATTTTCATAAGAATCAAAATTTTAAAAATGGAAAGTATTGTCTACACTCAATAAAGATATTCACTAAAGGTGAACTAATATTAGGGGCATGATCATTTTAACACTGCCCTGAGGTGGCTGGGGAGATGGAATTTATTCATATGCCCCAAAACCCTCATCCCCTCTTGGGATGTATAAACTGCATTAGAAAAAAGACACATGCCTTCTTCCTCCTGAACCCCCTCACCAGGGGCTATGCAATAAACACGAGATGCTCGTAATAACACAATGCTTTTTCTATGTGGTGGTAAGGGGTTTCCCATGGAACTGAATTTATAACAGAGGAACTGTTGTAATGGTGTTGGTAGAAAAGCAGGGTGAAGGAAATGGGACAATAACTGCAGAGAGAGGGACAAGAATGCAAAGGAGAACATAAGGCCTTCACATAGTAAATTCTCAATAAATATCTGAGAAGACAAGTGAAATGAACACACACATCAAAAAAATACCATGTAAGGCAAATGCACTGGACATAGATAGAAAAAGGTTTTTATTCATGCTTGGCCTCTTTCTAGCCTTGTAACCTTGGAGAATACTTAACCTCTGGCTTAGTTGGTTTAGGCTTCTATAATAAAATCCCACGAACTGGATGACTTAGAAACAACAGAAATTTATGTGCTCACAGTTCTGGGGGCTGGAAGTCTGGGATCAGAGTGCCAGCATGGTGAGGTTCCAGTGAGAGCCTCTTCCTGGTCCGTAGTGTGCTCATGTGGCCTTTCTTGGGTGTGCACACATACCGAGAACTCAAGCAGCAATCCCTATCAAAATACCATGGACTTTCTTCAGAGAGTTGGAACAAATTATCTTAAGATTTGTGTGGAATCAGAAAAGACCCCAAATAGCCAGGGGAATATTAAAAAAGAAAACCATAGCTGGGGGCATCACAATGCCAGATTTCAGGTTGTACTGCAAAGCTGTGGCCATCAAGACAGTGTGGTACTGGCACAAAAACAGACACACAGATCAATAGAACAGAATAGAGAATCCAGAAGTGGACCCTCAATTTTATGGTCAACTAATATTCAACAAAGCAGGAAAGACTCTCCACTGGAAGAAAGACAGTCTCTTCAATAAATGGTGCTGGGAAAATTGGACATCCACATGCAGAAGAATGAAACTAGACCACTCTCTTTCACCATACACAAAGATAAACTCAAAATGGATGAAAGATCTTAATGTGAGACAAGATTCCATCAAAATCCTAGAGGAGAACACAGGCAACACCCTTTTTGAACTTGGCCACAGTAACTTCTTGCAAGATACATCCATGAAGACAAGAGAAACAAAAGCAAAAATGAACTATTGGGACTTCATCAAGATAAGAAGCCTTTGCACAGCAAAAGAAACAGTCAACAAAACTAAAAGACAACCTACAGAATGGGAGAAGATATTTGCAAATGACGTATCAGATAAAGGGCTAGTATCCAAGATCTATAAAGAACTTATTAAACTCAACAGCAAAGACACAAACAATCCAATCATGAAATGGACAAAAGACATGAACAGAAATCTCACAGAGGAAGACACAGACATGGCCAACATGCACATGAGAAAATGCTCCGCATCCCTTGCCATCAGGGAAATACAAATCAAAACCACAATGAGATACCACCTCACACCAGTGAGAATGGGGAAAATTAACAAGGCAGGAAACCACAAATGTTGGAGAGGATGCGGAGAAAGGGGAACCCTCTTGCACTGTTGGTGGGAATGTGAACTGGTGCAGCCACTCTGGAAAACTGTGTGGAGGTTCCTCAAAGAGTTAAAAATAGATCTTCCCTATGACCCAACAATTGCACTGCTGGGGATTTACCCCAAAGATACAGATGCAGTAAAACGTCGGGACATCTGCACCCCAATGTTTCTAGCAGCAATGTCCACAATAGCCAAACTGTCCGGTCTCTCTTTCAAAAGGGGCACTAATCCTATCGGACCCGGCCCTGCAGCCATGACCTGATTTGCTTCCCAAAGGCCCCATCTCCAAATGCCATCACATGGAGGGTTAGGGCTTTGGTATATGAATTTGGGGGCAGGGGACACAATTTGGCCCGTAGCAACTCATTCAACCTCATTTGCAAAATGAGGTTAATAATAATTCCTACATCTGTGTCATGTATTCCCTTTCACTCATACTCTCTCTTGTCTGGAAGCGAGATATTCTGGGGTGTTGCTGACAACCAGTTCTGAAACTTCTTGCTGGATAGGACATGTGGAGAATGTGTGCCTCCTCGAGGCATATGTGCTCAGAAGATGTGCTCGGCCATGGGGCTCCCGGGACCCAGTGAAGTCAACTGAGGAGCTGCTGATTCAACAAGACTGTTAAGGCACAAGCCACTGTGAAAACACCTTAGTGTCTTATGGGCTTCTAAGAATCTCCTAAGATTATTGCGAAGAGCAGAAGTGGGGACACTGAAGTGAATGACAGGCAGCACTTAGTTATAGGGAGAATTCAGGAGATCCCACATCTACACTCTGATTTTTTAATTAAAGATTAAAAAAAAAAAAGCAACAACCTTATGTCAAAGAGATAAGTAATGCCTGAAAGGATCCAGGCATCTCTTCTATGGAGGAGGGACTTGAGACAGTGTATGGGAGCACCCAGACTTCCACCTGCTGCTCCAAGCTCTAAAGGGGGTGTGACAGCAGCCCCTGTATGACGTTTCCATAACTCAGAGCTTTGTGCCAACTCTATGCACTAAGCTCGGGGAATTCTGGGGTGTCCTAGTTGCCTGAACTACTGCTCAGGGACAAAATTCAGGACCATATGTGCCCTTTCCAGATGGCCTTGCATAGGGGAGCTCGGTGGATGAAGACCATCCCCCACCAGGACCCGAGTCCTCTGGTTTGCTACTCCTCACTCCTCCAGAGCAACTCCCTGATGATGGGGACAGGTCAGGTGAATGAGGCTGCACAGGGCTCGCCCTCTAAGCAGCGCTGGCAGGGAGCCCGTGGCTCTGACTATACTTTCCCACTGTCGCTCGGGGCACTGAGCATTCACCACCGCCAAAATCAATGCCAAGGCCCTTTCTACGGTACCAGTTACACTGTGAAAAGGTTGTCTGCTTCCAAAGACCTTGGGTCCTTTTCCTGTATCCTCCTACTGAGAGGACAACAGTTGTTCATCTGTGTAAATGCCAACAGATGAGACCCAGTGTCCTTCTGTCCAGAATTGGGGATGGAACTGGGCATTTTCCATGTCAGCTGCAGATGCGCCATTTCTTCAGACCCCACAGTGTCCTCAGTGTGTGCTCTACTGTGGTCATTTTTCACGTCTCTTTGTCCCCACAAGACTGTGGGCAGCTGCAAGGCACATTTAGGTCTCTCACTCTGTATCCCAGTAGGTAATATTTTGTCTTGAAGAAGTCACCATTTTGTTAAGAAGACAAGATATGCATTAACAGGATAGGGTATGGGGCTCTGCCTGTTGCCTCAGAGTTGTAGCTGAGGCCCAAAGCAATGGACAAAAGATGTTGAGTATCCCATATTCTCAGTCCAGAGGGTCACCATCTCCCTGCACCATTTGCTTCAAGGGACCAGAACCAGCTCTACCACCACAAACTACCAGCCTCAGCCAGCATAAGAGACAATTGGAGAGGCATATAGGGTTGGCCTGTGTATTAAAAGTAGTGCTCATGCCTTCCCCTCAAAGCAAGGGAAGAGGTAGACTGTAACCATCACTTGTAAAAACTGTAAGTTGTTACAGGTTGAACTGTGTCCTCCCAAAATTCATATGGTGAGGTACTCAATATCTCAGAATGTGACCATATTTGGAAATAGGGTCATTGTAGATGCACCTAGTTGACACGAGATCATAGTGGAGTTGGGTGTGCCCTAATCCAATATGACTAGTGTCCTTTTAAAAAGGGGAAATTTGAGGGGGAATAGGATGTGGGGACTGGAGTGATGCTGCCACAGCCAAGGAACCACCAGAAGCGGGAAGAGGGTCCTGGACCAGAGTCTTCCTAGTACTTCACATGGAGCATGCTGCCAACACCATGATTTTGGCCTTCCGGTCTCTAGAACTGTGAGACAATTTCTGGTGTTCTAAGACACCTAGTTCATGGTGCTTTGTTATGGCCATCCTAGGAACACAAACAAAAATATTTGCAAGAACAGGGAACTTTCATTTCATTTACTTGTTTGATGTACGGTTTAGCATTAGACTTATTGTCTTACTCCTTTGTTATCTAAGCTCAGAGAAAGAAAACTGAAGGGAACCGGTGTGGTGGTAAGTTGCCAAGAAGAAAGGAGAGGAGGGAGCAGAAGTATCTGCCTGACTTCTCAGATTCCAAGAGGTACAGCAGATACTTGCTGCTCTGGGATTGGCTGCAAAGAGTAGATAAGTTTGAGAACCACCTAACATAGAAGGCAGGAAGACCCACAATCAGTGGGATTCGGGCTGAATACTGCCATCTGGAAATGGGCCAAAAGGACTGGGCAAATATCAGAGGGGCCTCCAGTACCTAGAGGAGTCTCAGAAATGAGTCCTTGTGACAGAGCACAGTGGAGCTACCACCCTTACTCATGGAACTCATAGCTCATGAGCTAGAAGAGCAGTTACAGATAACCCAGAAGGAGGCCATACTTCATCCAGGTAAGGAAGATGCTTAGCCTCACTAGGGTCTCTTCATCCCACCTCAAGATATCTGGGGCACTAAAGGTCACCCATGCATGCACACACCCGCACACATATACACATTCACTTTCAAAGCCACTGGAGCCAGATAGAGAGGCTAGACTTACTAAATAGAAAGAGAAAGCTATGAATCAAATTTGAGACTGAGACTGATTCAAGTTTATTAATTATTAGAAACAAATCTTAAATCACATAATACAAGACAGGAAACAACAAATGTTGGAGAGGATGTGGAGAAAGGGGAACCCTCTTGCAGTGTTGGTGGGAAAGTGAACTGGTGCAGCCACTCTGGAAAACTGTGTGGAGGTTCCTCAAAGAGTTAAAAATAGACCTGCCCTATGACCCAGCAATTGCACTGCTGGGGATTTACCCCAAAGATACAGATGCAGTGAAAAACTGAGACACCTGCACCCCGATGTTTCTAGCAGCAATGTCCACAATAGCCAAACTGTGGAAGGAGCCTCGGTGTCCATCGACAGATGAATGGATAAAGAAGATGTGGTCTGTGTATACAATGGAATATTACTCAGCAATTAGAAACGACGAATACCCACCATTTGCTTCAACATGGATGGGACTGGAGGGTATTATGCTGCATGAAGTAAGTCAATCGGAGAAGAACAAACCTTATATGGTTTCATTCATTCTGGAAATATAAAAATAGTGAAAAGCATTAAAATGAGTGGAAAATATCAGAGAGGGACACAGAACATGAGAGACTCCTAACTCTGGGAAACGAACAAGGGGTAGTGGAAGGGGAGGTGGGCGGGGAGTTGGGGTGAATGGGTGTTGGGTGCTGAGCGGGGCACTTGACGGGATAAGCACTGGGTGTTAGACTACATGTTGGCAAATCGAACTCCAATAAAAAAAATACCAATAAATAAATAAATAAATAAATAAATAAATAAATAAATAAATAAATAAAGTTTTTAAATTACTGTGCAAACCTAAAAAAAATTCACAAAATAACATTGTCCTAATAACCAAATGTAACTGAAAATTTACGGCATTTGGGTTAGGTATTGTTCAGAGAGTCACTAACTGGTATAGAAAGGAGATTCCAGATGGTTTCACTGAAAAAAAAAACCTGGGGAAAAAATACAATAAAATTCATGATAGGATAAGTTGAATGAGAGTCCTCAATAAACCAGTTACTTATAAGTGAAATGATGACTAATAATATCAGGTAGCTTTTCAAGGAGGCAATGGAGCAGGTGAAACACCTGGGAGTTCAGAGGATACTAGAGATCACCTGGGCCAGACTAGTCAAGAGAGGCACGGTCAGGCACCACGGAAGCTCAGCCTCAAATGGAAGGATGGGGCCTGAGTAGTGGAGAAGGAAGAAGGGAAGATTGACATCTTTTTCAATGAAGTGACTAGCAAAGGCCTGACCCTGGACTGGTGCTTGTGAAGAACTGATGAATCGACATTCTGGAAACAGGGAATGGTGGGCAAGTGTCAGGGCCTTGGGACAGGCTTGAAATATTTTAGGTAGGGGAACTACAGGAAAGAAACAGGAGAAGGAAGTTGGGGCCACCCTGCAGGGACTATCAGCGCCAAGCTAAGTGCGATGGTTCCAACTCACCTGCACTCAGAAGACCAGTGGCCTGACAGGGCTCGCAGCACCTGGGTGCTTCCTTGGCCCTCACTGTTTGCTTTCCTTGCACAAATGTAACCACTGGCATGCTGGAGTGTCCCGAGGCCATGGCATGTTGGATGAAGGGATGACTGGAGGATACTGCTGGCCAGGTGTCAGGGACCAGCCCAAATCCCCAACCTGACCTCACGAAGTACCTGCGCTCCAGAGCCCACAGGAGGGGATTCAGAGCCGGCAATGGAGGCCACTGCCCCAACCCCCACTCTGGCTTCGGGAAGCAGAATCGGCTGTTGGAGCTTATGAGACAGCGTTGTTTTATCTGGCTTCTGGCCACCAGAGAAAAACAGCAACAAAGGAAAGAGGAGAAGATATGGATTATTGGCGTGGAAGGCCTAATGACAAACACATTTGCATGTATTTCTACACGGAGAGTCTGCCCTCTCTGTGGCCTACTTGGGTTTTCTTCTACGCTCCAAAGGGCAAAGCCAGGTGCTAGCTCGAGATAACGTCTCTCCTAGTCCCAGGGCTCTCAGTTCAGCGTGGCTCCAAGTCCCAGAGTTTGGGCCACTGTGCCACATGCCTGATCAACCATCTTCTCCTTGTGGTTTCTTTGTTTTTGCAGAGTATTGGCTAGGCTTTCCCGGAAAGCATGGACCATGCTTAATTCTGGGGAAATTGACACAGAGACATACCCTTTGTCAGCAGCCCTGAGCCCAGTCCTGTGATCAACACTCATGTGTATTGTCTCTTTTGATCTTCACAAGCCCTTACAAGATAATAGAATCTTATCCCTATTTTAAAGACAAGAAAGCTGAGGCTTGAGAGCTTACTCTTTCCACTTCACCATACCACCTCCCAGGGTGAGAAGAGAGCCACAAAGATTATTAAAGATGATGAAAATTGAGATTCATGAATTTCAGAGTTGAAAGGACCTTGAAATAACATCTTTCCCAATCTTCTTACCAGGCAGTCGATGAAACCAGGGTCAAAGGGGGAAAACAGACTTACACAAGATTGCCTGGAGCTCAGGAGAGAACATGGCCATGCGCACTCTGGCCTCAGCCTATCATCATTTGGAGGCAACTTAAACAAGGCAAGATTAAGGCTAAGAGAAGGAGCTGTTCATTATCAGGGGTCTATGCGTGGCTGTGTGGGGAACTCGCTCAGCTCCCTAATCCCACAGGCCCCAAACCCCTGGGCCTGGGAACATCCAAGCACATCTAAAGACGTTGTTGCCTGTGGGTGATGGGTAAACATCCTCCTGTGACATCCACACATCTGTCACATGGAGATCCCAGGTTTCTTCAATATCCTGGCCTTTAAGGACTCAATCTTTGCTTCTCTTACTCTGTGCAATCCACAGCCAAGCACGTAGCAAGAACACACTGGTCACAGTTGAGAAATGGATGGACGTTGCTGAAGCTGGAATGTAAATTGTAAATTATAAACAGAGTGTCAGCTGGGATAAACTCGTTTAACTTACCAGCAGACCTTGTCCACAATGTCAATTAGAAGGAAAATAAAAGGATGTCAGGAGACACAGTGAGAAAAAAGGAACAGAGAGGCAGAGGGAGAAAAGACAGTGAATAAAAAGCCTCCAGAGCCCGTCACGCAGTGATAACCTGGTGCCTGGAGTCTAGCCAATGGCTCTTTATGGTGAAATCCCAACCAGCCCCCCAACCTCACCCCCACATTGCACCAGTAAACCTAGAGCGAGGGCCTTGGTAAGAAGCTGGCTGGGCAACATTTCAAGGCCAGCAATGCCAATCCACTGACTCCCATCTCCCCTATCAATCCATGGCCATCCATGGTCCTAAAATCCACCAGCTTCCAGCTGAGCACACCCAAGGCCTGAACTGATAAGAAACAGACTGGTCTGTGTATGCTGCCCCTGTATCCCAACAAAAGGTAAGGTCATTCTGTCCTGTGCCAGTGGGTCTGAGAGAGCCCTTGATTTCTAGTAGCCACCAGGATATAAATAGTTTATATTTAGAGACCAGAATAGTGCTTTTAGCACATAGTAGGGACTCACTACGTGGTAATTACAGCTATTTACAGTCTGTGCCAGGCATGACAGAGACTGACATACAAAAACTTATTTCCTTTTCTTCTTGGGCACACAGACTCTACTCCCCAGCCTCTTCTGCAGTAAGGTATGACCATGTGTTGAAATTTGGGCTGGTTGAATGTGGGCAGAAGTGCTCTGTTCTACCTCTAGGCCTGGCCCATTAAAAGTTTCCAAGTATAATCCTCTCTCTTTTCCCCCATCTGTCAGCCAGATACAGAAAATTCAGCAAAGCAATATATCCCAAGGGGAAGGCAAAATCATGGGTTGGAGATGCTAATATTCTGAAATGAACATATCTGATGCCACTTAGAGAGACACCAGGAACATCATGTTGAACTTTGTGTGATGAGGAGTAAGTCTTGAGCAGCCCAGGTGGCTCAGAGGTTTAGCGCCACCTTCACCCAGGGCCTGATCCTGGAGACCCGGGATCGAGTCCCACGTCAGGCTCCCTGCATGGAGCCTGCTTCTCCCTCTGCCTGTGTCTGTGCCTCTTTCTGTGTCTCTCATGAATAAATAAATAAAATATTTTTAAAAAGAGAGAGAGAGAAGTAAGTCTTCTACTATATTAAACCACTGAGATCTGGCGGTGTTACAAGCATTAGTATGATTTACCTGACAGACCTAAGACCTTAACCTTGGTTTCCTCAGAAGACTCCACTGGGGGCCTGTTTGGATGCCCAATTTTGATGCAACTTTGACCTTCTATCTAGCTCCTGAAAGCATCTCTATGAGGCCAGACCCTTTCTCTCTACTCCGGCCAACTATCAACAGTCCTTTTACCATTAGGACAGATCTTACTGGCACTACATCCTATCTCCTGCCAATCCAAGGGCCATCTGCTCAAGGACAGGGGGTCACTTCCTCATCCCACCCAACTCCATGCAAGTGGGGCTCAACTGACTCCTGGGAATGTCTCGCACCTGACGCAAGGAATTAGAACAACAGCCTATCCTTTACTCAAGAAGGGCAACAGGAAGTAATGAAGAGAACAGTAAATCCACAATCAGTCAACATAAAAAGGAAAAAGGCAAAGGCCACATGTTACAGTGTTAGGATGCAGGAGCATGGGTGACAGTTCAGACATCACATACCCACCTGGATCAACACTGGTGTAAGAGCAACTCACCAGCAGGTGTGGTTACCTGAGGCACCCATAGGTTTGCCACTGCAGCTCTATACACTCACCTCTTGTCCTTCTCTTCCTAGTGCAACTGTTCTTAGATCTCATGGCCATTACTTCTAATTAGCCTTAGTTGTTCATACATGGTTAGCCTATGGCCTAACTTGACTTGGGAGAATGCAGCAAATGGGACACCTTATAACATACATATAAAGTCTTAAACATCCTCGTTCTCTCTTAGATCAAATACTTCACATGCATTCAATAACTAGATCTTCTACTTTTGTGACGTTTCCCTGCACCCTGGATGCTGGGAGGTGTTGGAATCGCTGCTAGGTATCCCACTGTGCAAAGGACACATCACTTCCATGTCTTTCTCAAGCGCACTTGTTGATTCACTGCACATCACAGACAGTATGCTTTTCAGGCCCTCTCTGGGTTTCACCATCTGCATCTGGGGCACGGGTGAGAGCTAAGGCTAATGCACCAGACTTCTTTTTCTCTCTTACCTTCTGAGGGACCTACTGAACACAAATACAATATTTCTTTCATTCAGGACACCAACCAGGGTTGATGCAGAGCAAAATGTTGCCAGCATATGTAATATTTGCATTAGAAAATCAATTTTGACTTAGGACAGCCACCAGTGATCCCTGTTTGATGACAGGTGGTCTCAGTTCTGGTTCAAGCTTGAGAGGCTGGGTACCATGCCCAATCAACTAATCTATCTGAGCCTCTGTTTTCTGTGTTGTGTTTTCATTTGTAGAATGGAGACAAGAGTGTATTCCTCACATAGTTAGTAATGTTGCTGAGACAATCACAGGAGATGAAGTGGAGATACTTTGCAAACTATCAAGTAGATATGTTGGACAGGGGTAAGGGTCACAGTAAGCATCTTCCCAATCCTGGTGTGCCCCACACCCACATCCCCAGAGGTGCTACTATGTCCCATCCTTTCTTCAAAGCCCAGCACAGACTGACTGCTTCCTCATCTGAGCATCTGTTACCCTAATGGCCCCATGATCATTTGATTGATTACTTCTCTCTAGCTATAGGCACTGTACAGCTATATGTCTAAGGTAGTTCTAGCAATCAAATCCTGTTGGCTAATTGAGGGAGCCATACACGCACTTGTGTGTGTGTGTGTGTGTGTGTGTGTGTGTGTGTGTGTGTTTGTGTTTGGCTTGACTTCCACACTAAATTGGCAATGATTATGTCATATTCATCTACTCATCTTAGTGATTTCTGTGGTAAGCTGGAATGTATGGCCCATCACAGGGGTTTGCAGAGAAAGGGCATCTACACACCTTTAAAGTGGAGGAAACTTTGGGAAGGCCATGTAATTTGAATTGAGTCTCAGAAGATGAAAAGACATTAACCAAATGAGGGAACAGCATATGCAAAGGCCAGGGAGCACAGAGCACCTCAGGGGATAAAGCTCAGTGAGGGTGGCACTGTGGGTCAGGGCGAGACAGTGGTAGAGAAGGGTGAATGCTTGAGGATGGGGACCAGGGCTGCAGCCACCACAGCCCAATAATGAAGAAAAGAGCCTTGGGGACACATGATCTTCAGCATGGGCTCTGGCTTTTTTTTTTTTTCACCACTTCTAAATCTTATGATTCTGTTTCTCTTCATCCCCAAGGTGGTGGCTCAGAAAGCCCCTAAGAAGCAGTCGAAGTTCTTCATGTCCAGCATCTGGTCTAGACACAGGAATGAGATCAGCACAGGCCTGGGTGGGGGCAGGCTGCCCAGGCTGTCCAGTGGGCGCCCTTTCTTGAGGCTGTGCTGTCCCCCTGCCTGCCAGGGGACAGCCCCACGTTGTTTCAGCCCCTGCCTCCTTTGTGCTCCATACTCATATTTTCTTGACACAAACCATACAAAGTTTCAACACTTGGAGACTGCAAAGTAAACCATTTGTACATACCAGGTCTGGTAACACTTTAAATAATAGGCCAGTTAGTTAATGCTGCACTACAATAAAAATTCCCGTCCAAGTACACATTACGTCCTCATTAATGCCAAGTGAGTTCAGCGTGATTAATGTTATGACAATAAATAACTGGGAGATCATGATGACCGCCAGGTCGCAGCACCACAGCAGGGCCTGGGGCAGCTGAGCCTTCTGCCACCCTCCGAGCACACGGAGGTGTGCCTGCCCCTCCATCAGGGGCACACCAGCCCCTCCAAAGCACAGCTCTGGTGAGGATACGCATGCCAGGGAACCTGAGCCTCGCCAGCCCCACACACGTGGCTGCTCTCGAGACAGCTGGAAAGAGAGCACAAGGAGCTCGTCAGGATTTGTCCTTTTCCCCCAAGAAAAGAGTACATTTTAGGAGCTGGAAACCAGGCCCTTGACTGCATGGGCAGTAAGAGGCCCTCCTTGGCCTCCTGGCAGAGTCTGGAGCCATAAAAGCTGGGTGGCTTCCAAGTGCTCTGGGCACTGCCATGAGGGGCTCAGAGAAGTGGGTGGCTCTCTTGAGAGTACAGTGAAGGCTGTGGTCGGGGAAGAGGGAACTTGGTCATCACTGCTCAGTGCCTGAGAAGAACAGACAAAGACATAGGTTCCTGCCCTTAGGAAGCTTCCATCACTGCTGGAAAGGGAAATCTACACTGTGGTTGGCCACAGAAAGGGTTCTGTTCTCAGTATCTCTAAGCTATGTGGGAGCCATGTCTCCATGGCAAGAGAGACAGAGGAACAGTGGACTGCTCTGAAGTCAGAGATGCTAGGCTGGCAAATAAGATGCCAACAAGGAGGAAAATGAGAACCATATTAGTTGGGGATAGAACTTCACGAATCATGGAAACTTCCTCTTTGGCTTCTGGAGTATGGAGAAGACTTGGTAACTCGATGGGCAGCTCTTTCGGCTCCTTCCCTAGCAGTCTGGAGTTGAAATGGCTCACCCCCACAAGGTCCACCTCGTACTCACTGCCAAATGGTTGTGGATTCTGTTGAGACCTGTGGACAGTCCTAGGCTACTGGCCCATGCCAGACCTTACTCAAGTGTTGGCTTCTGGCTTGCCCTTGGCCTCACTGGGGTGGTACTGGCCCAGCCTTCTGTGAGTTCCCTCAGGCTTTGGAGCATCTGTGCTCAGCACAGGACCTGGGCAATAATAGATGCTCAGTACATGGTAGAAGTGAACTCTGGGCAGGGGCCAGAACTCTCCATCCTTCCTTCTACAACATGAGCCACCAATTCTAAAATCACTAGCCCTGTAGTCACCCCCTTTCTCACTAGGCAGCCCCAGTGAGAAAACATAGTCCCTCAAGGGCGGGCATCCAGGCTGAGACTAGAGCCCCAGATGGACACGGAGGTGAGGAAGGTGAGCTGTCACTACTTGTTGCGAAAAAAACAGCTCATACTTTCCACTTTGGCATCAGAAGCCAACACAATTGATTAATGGGGATGCTAGGTTGAACAAGAAGTAAGGACGGGAGTGGCTAGAAGTGGGTGTTGACTTTTCAAACAATCATAAATTCCACGAGGGTGACAAAAGGGCATGCTCTGTAATTGTGTTCATTATTTACACTAAAACCTAATTAAAGTCATTATGCTTTTTGTTCATTAAACAAACTTACTGGCACAGACAGCAAGCCAGCATAAGTGCTGTTGGGCTCACTGGGGAAGTGGAGAACCTGAGGTCCACCCTCATCCTGTGAGTCTAACATTCTCTGCAAAGGAAGACTCTACAGAGATAAACAGAATAGGACAGAGAGGGACAGGAAAGCATCACAAGGCTTCCCTGCAGCCTTTGTCCTACCTCCTCCTATGATGCAAGACCAAAGGATTCCTTCCCCTAAGCCCAATATCACTGTAAGAAAACTGTGTCTGGGCCAGGACTGGGGCAAAGCCAGACACTGCCAGGTGTCCAGGGAAGATCAAGGTCCAGGAATAAGGATAAAAGTCAGTATAACTAGCCAACATTTTCAGATGTCTTCTACAAACAGGGTTCACTGGAAGCCTCAAAAATTTTTTTTTTAAAAATGAGATCTCTATGTGAAGTCATTAACATTTTATTATGGATAATAAGAATTTAATCTATCTATAAGGCAAGTTGGGAGCCTTTGAAAAATGTAAGGAGAGACGACCAGGGGACCAGAAGAAGGTTGAAATTTTCTCTGTTTGGGTTCAGAACAGCCTTATAAAGAAAGTGGTGAGTGATATCAGAAAAATGACAGTAACTGGCTCCAAATGACAAGAAACATTGAAAAACTGTTAGAAGCAACTTTGTCAGAACTCTGGAAAACAGTCAAAGTTTTCTAGCAATCAAGCAAACACAAAGACAACTTTAAAATTATATTAAAAACCCTTACCTTACACCAAACACAAAAATCAACTCAAAATGGATTAAGGACTTAAGACCTGTAGCTATAAAACTCCCATAAGAAAACGCAGAGGATGATCTCCTTGACACTGGCTTTGGTAATGATTTTTTTTTGGCTCTGACACCAAAAGCACAGATAGCAAAAGCAAAAATAAACAAATGGGACCACATCAAACTAGAAAATTTCTGCACATCAGATGAAACAATCAAAAAAATGTAAAGGTGACCTACGGAATGAGAGCAAATATTTGCAAACCATATATCTGATAGGGAATCAATATCCAAAATGTATAAGGAACTCTTACAACTCAATAGCAAAAAAAAAAAAAAAAAAAAAAAACAATTAAAGAATAGGCCAAGGACCTGAATAGACATTTTCCCAAAGAAAACATGCAAATGGCCAACAGGTTCTTCTAAGATGTCGACTAGCAATGGTAAAATTAGACAAAAATCCTTATTTTGTTACTGACCTAAGAGGGAAAGCTTTCAGTCTTCTGCCATTGAGTATGTTAACAGTGAGTTTTTCATAAATGCCCTTTATCACATTTTTTAAATTTTTGTATATTTTTTATTGGAGTTCGATTTGCCAACATATAGTATAACACCCAGTGCTCATCTCATCAAGTGCCCCCCTCAGCCCCCGTCACCGAGTCACCCCATCCCCCCACTCACCTCCCCTTCCACTACCCCTTGTTCATTTCCCAGAGTTAGAAGTCTCTCATGTTCTTTATCACATTGAGGAAGTTCCTTTCTATTTTTAGTTTTCTGAGTGTTTTTCATCACTGAAAAGCCCTTTATCACAGGCTTTTTCTGCATCAGTTGAGATGTCTCTGTGTTTGTTTCTTTGTTCTGTTAATGTGGTGTATCACACTGATTGATCTTCCTAAGTTGAACCACTCTTGCCTTCCTGGGCTATACCCTATCCAGTCATGGTGTATAATCTCTTTAACATGCTATTGTGTTCTGTTCGCTAGTATTCTGTTAAGAATTTTTGCATCTATATTCACAAGGGATATTAGCCTGCAATTCTCTTTTTTTATAATGTCCGTAGCTAGCATTGGTAGCAGGGTATCCATAGCCTGATAGAGTGAGTTAGGAAGTATTCCCTCCTCTTCTATTTTTGGAAAAGTCTGGGAAAGATTGGTGTTAATTCCACTTTAAATGTCTGGTTGAATTCACCAGTGAAGCCATCCGGTCCTGGAATTTTCTTTGTTGGATGTTTTTTGATTATTGATTCAGTCTTTACTTATTATAGGTCTGTTCAAATTTTCCATTTCTAGAAACTTGTAATTTGTGTGTTTCTAGAAACTTGTCCATTTCTTTTGGGTTATCTAATTTGTTGACATACGATGGTTTATTGTATTCTCTAATAATCCTTTTTCTTTTGTTAAGGTTCATAATAATGTCCTCACTCCCATTTCTGATTTTATTTGCATCTTCTCTCTTTTTTTTCATCAGTCTAGCTAAAGGTCTGTCAATCTTTTTGGTATTTTCAAAGAATCAACTTTTGGTGTCATTGATTCTATTTTATGTCTGCTCTAATCATCACTATTTTCTTCCTTCTAACAGGTTTGATTTTCGTTTGCTCTTCTTTTTCTAGTTCCTTGAAGTATAAAGTTAAGTTATGCATCTGAGATTTTGTTTTAATGTAGACTGCTATAAATTTCCCTATATTGTATCCTATGCGACTTGATATATTACTACTGGAAGTGCTATCTAGAGCAATTAGGTAAGAAAAATAAATGAAAGGCAACCACACTGGGATGGGAAAATTAAAACTATCTTTAATCACAAATGACATGATCTTAGATAAAGAAAATCCCAAAGTTTTCACCAAAAAATAAAACAAAAAAAAAGCTCCTAGAGCTGATAAACAAATTCAGCAAAGTTGCAGGGTACAAGATCAACACACAAAAATCAGCTGTGTTTTAGTACACAATCAATGAACAATCCAAAAGAAAATTAAGAAAACAATTCCATTTACTAATAGCATCCAAATAAATAAAATACCTAGCAAGAAATTTAATGAAGGTGGTAAAGACTTGTATATAGTAAGCTATAACATTGCTAACGGAAATTAAGGAAGACCTAAATCTTAAAATTGGAATTAATTTCTAAAATCCATATATTACATAAATGTATAAAAAAGGAGAATCCAGTATATACAACTTGAGACCAAGTGAATTTGTTCATATGCCCACACGTCTGTAATGTTTTGTAACATTAAAATACTTTCTCCAAAATTTTAGCAATTCACAAATGCAGACATGTTTGAACAAGCCCCTGGCTTTCTCCTGTTACATTACTGAAGAGAGCGCTTACTTTCTATGCCCTTTTCATACCCTGGTTAACAGCTTTTTTGACTTTTCACTGGAGTTTTATCTCTCACAACAGGTTTTTACACTAGTTGGGAGAATTATTTGCAAAAGACTCTCAAATACCTTTTCCATTTGCCCAGAAAAAGTATATGATAGACTCTTCCACATTATAGATCTGATTCAGTATTAAGCTCTATAGCCTACTCTTCAATTTTTTTCAAAATTCTATTTTTGGGCTAAGTCACAGCTGATATGTTCAGCTATACAAGTTTTACACTGTACAATTCGAGTAGGGAACATTCAGTTAGAAAGCAAAGTGAATAATCTTTGTCTCTCTCTCTCTCTCTCTCTCTCTCTCTCTCACACACACACACACACACACACACACACACACGTTTTCATACTTCTCCTCAGAGTCACAGTCACAGTGCTTTGAGAACAGAACACACACTACATAAAGATATGCATTTGGGCATCCAGCTCACTCTGTGTCTGATTACATGGCTCATATGGCTCATGATCCACACAGGGCTTGCACTAGGTCCCATTTAAACTCTTATGTCAAAAATAATATAAATAACTACATGTCTTGGACCTCTAATTAAAACTGTAAGTGTTAAGTTAGCAAGAACCTGCTGCAATGTCCAGGTGGTTCTGCAATTAATCATCAATTCCACCCCACCCCCACCCCATTCCCAGGGCACAAGTACAAGTCAAGACCCAGCAGGGCAGAAGTGCTATCTCTGTGTCCGCCCCAGCCTGATCCTCTGCTTTCATTCTGCTATTCCTCTGCTATCTTTGGTCACACTATCCCTTCAGGATCCATGTAGGTCCACACCCCATTCTTCTCTGTTCTCGTGCTGATTCATCTGTCTGGCTGTATTAATCCAATCTGGTTACTTCACTCTATCAGGATTGATATAATTATTGGACTGAATCCTCACTCCATTTGTCATTTCTCTGAATTGAGTTTTGAAAGCACAACTCTTTCCGCCTTACCTGCCCAGGCTGCTTTTCAACTGTTCCAGCAATCTGCAACCAGATACTAATCACTGTTGTCCAAATCCACACAGAACAAGGAATTCTACAAGTATGGCTCTGCTCTGGTGCCACTTTACTCATGCCCTGCAAGAAAAGCTTTTGGGGTTCACATTGCCTGAAATACCCTCTTCCACTATCCTGAATCCCATTCCTCCATTAGGATGGGATAGTTTTGTTCCTCCCATACTGAGACATCTCTTCTCCTATGAAGAGATGCCCCATCAGGGTGTTCCCATATAATCATGCCATTTACACAATCACATAATTAGCTTCTCCCATCCCTTAATAGGAGGAGAAAGTTAAGGAAGTGGCAAACACCATCTATAAATGTCACAGACTGTCCCACCCCGGGCATTTCAGACCTCTGATAAAAGGGCTTGTGCATCAGGCTGCTCTTGAGGGTCACGTGGGTGGCCCATGACATGGTACCCTGGATCGGCTTAGCAAATCCCATAAAGAGACTCACTAAAGTATGTGGCTATGTTCACGGGCCCTCTAAGTATCACTTATACCAAACAGCCTTACCCAAAAGCCAACACTCCTATCTCTAGCAGCCCTCTCCTCCAAACTCCAGAAGGACCTACCCAGGCATTGGTAGTCACAGTTTTGTGGCCATACTAACTCATAAGCAGAAAAGAAAGGAGGTTGGCCCCTCTAGGAACCCAGGATGCCTGGGTTCAATACAGAACAGATGGGGTCCAGTGATGTTGTCAGGGAAGAATATATGGCCAAGAGCCATGGTGGGCCCCAACTGTTCATGAGCAGCCATAAAAAGATCCAATTCAGTATCTACTTCTTGATATGGATCTCAGAGAGAACTTCTATGTACTATTTCCCTTCACAACCACTGGGGTGGAAGATACACATCCTCTAAGCTTTCCATGAAAGAGTTAAAATCAGGTTGGAAGACTCTATCTTCAAAAATGTCTGATGTTTTAAATCTTTTTGATAGAGCCTGGAACTATGGCCTAAGATCTAAAGAAGCACTTGTGGATAAGGATACTTTTGGTTCAGGATTCAGGAATGCTGAGCCAAGCCCTGCCACCTGTTAAGGATCTGGGCCAAGACCTTGTTCCTCCTAAGCCTCGATTTCTTCAGTTATAAAAAGAGAAGATGGTCTACATCAGTGGTCTTTAGAACATGCATCAGAATTAACTCATGAACTTACATGCCTGACCCTACTCCCAGACAATATCAACATCAGATCTTAAGTGGCCTAAGCATGATAAGTTAGAAAAGTTTACCAGCTGATTGTACATGCCCCACAACCTACAGTTCCATGAACAGAACTTAAGACTCTACACCAGGTGAAAATGTGACTCTCTTTCCTGACACCAAACTGGTTGAACTCCTTAGCTATGCCCAAGGACAGCCTACACATCAGAGATTTTAAAAAACCATGCCCCCAAAGCTGAGCATGACAAATCAGAAATCGAGTGGGGCCATGGCCACCCCTGCCCAGGCCAGTGCAACTAAGCTAGAGATAAGGGTGTCCTTTACCTGTCACCCCTTCCATGGCTCCCAAGGTCCCCTGCTCTTATTCCTGCACCATCCCATGGGACTGTCTATTACTAGGTCACCTCTCCCAGTCACTCAATGGGGGACAGGAATGTGGGTGTCTTCCATGTTGATGGTACCACTTGCCATCCAGTCATCCAGATTATAACCCTCAGAGTCTTCCTTCTTCACTTCTTCTTCACCAGGTACATCCTCAGATCCTGTGAATTCTTTCTTTCTCTCCATCCCAATGCCACTATCTTCAAAGATCAGCTTCTCCCTTGCCTGGAATAATACAAAGGCCTACAGACAGATGTCCCTCGAGCTACCCTCTCACCTATCCTCTTGGATGAACTTTTCAAACTGAGATTCTAATTTAAGGGATTTTCCTATCCTGGTACATAAAACACAGCCAGTAAGATGTGTACTTGTGTATTTTTACAAGTGGATTCACTACTTTTACTAGAATTTCAAAGGCATGTGCTCCAAAAAAGTGGATAGACACCGTCTACCATGCTGCAAGAACTTTTCTGCACCACTACTCTCTGTTCTGACCAAGATGACTTTGAGGGCAGGAATCATAACTGGATCAATCTATTTCCCCATCTTACTTGGTATCTGGCACAGAGGAGGAAGTCCCATGAATGTTGAATTAGTTATTAGCCACAGCTCAGTATGATTTCAATAGCATGGGAGTGATGCCTTGCAGAACTCTCCCTCATGGGCTGGAAACCCAAAGGAAACTCTTGGCTCTCTCCTAGCAAGATAACAGCCTTTCACTCTGAAGGAAACTGTGCATGTGCAGCAGCTTTGCCAATGAAAGCACGCCAATCAAAGGTGCCTCCAGCCAGTGGAAGGGACTTGGGGCCCTGTGCCAGCTGCAGCAGGTGATTCATTCTCAGGCATGACCATGCACCTTATCAGTGCCAAACTGTCTGCCCTTTGAAACCAGGCCCCCTGTTTGACCAGGGGGAGCCAGTTCCTAAAACCCGCACCAGCCCCAAAGATTTCTGCCAATCATTACTCCAGTCTTGGGCTCCCCTACAGATGCCGAGCTGTATGTGTCTTGTTCAGAGATGTTTATAGCTCAAGTTCCAGAGACAACTTGGAGGGCTTTCGGGTTGTAATCTACTTAAGACAAAAATCCATGACGTCTCCTTGGAATTCTGCAGCTTCCCAGGGGACATTCCTGGACTTCGGGGTATTTTATTTTCTTGCATTTTGTGTGTCCAGGTGAAAGATTCTGGAGGTAAGTCAGAAGACAACAGAACATGCAAAAATACAAAACGTACATTTGCAAAGGGAAAAAACAAGGATCATAGAATCCCATTCCTCAGGTCAGTTCCAGCAGCATAAGCCAAGCACAGAGGTTTACAAAGAAACCAATGTTTGCCTCATCTACATGGTGTCTTCCTCCAGACAGCAGGTAGGCAGGGCCAATTTCTCAGTCTGTAGCATGGACATTACCTTTAATGCCCCAAGTGCTCAATTCCACCCATACCACAGTGGTGACTAGCAGGGGTCCCAGCTCAAGCCTACTCAGGATCCCGAGATGCACGGGGCAAAATCCCCAGAAATCTAACTGCATAAAGAATCACACTGCCTTCATGGAGATAATTCATTCTAAGGCAAGACTGTATAATGTAGACCTGAATATAAAATGTCCGTTCCTTAGCAAAGGTTTCTGAGTGGTTCTGTCCCTCTCCTGTCTAGTCTTGTGGATTCATGTCTGCAGTTTTTAAATTCTTTAATATGAGGCAGCAGCCAAAAAAGGCTCAGACAAGCCCTCAGTTTTCGCACTGTGATGGCCCCTGCACAGCAATGCTGTGGCCAGCAAGACCACAGTTCCTGCTGGGAGAGAGCAGGGCAGTAGGAATGACCATCAGTATGCTGTGGTGGCCCAAGAGGATGGCCATAGTCAAAAGTCACGTTCAGGCAACATGCCAGGACCTATAGTGAGAAGGACACTCAGAGAGGGAGCAGCAGTTTATAGAAGTGGAGACACAAAATAGCAGCCAGCCGTGCTTATGAGCACACAGCGGACACAATGGGAAATACAGAAATATTTGGTGCAAGTCAAGAAGTTGAGACCCTATAAAATGATAAGGGAAGGAGACAGTAAATTCAGATCCTTGCCCTTAATAGGAGTTGTATGCATGCACAGGTTGGGAAAGTGATAGAATCTCAAGTTATAAGAGAAAGAAAAAGCATAGTGATGGGCTGCTCCTTTTGAGGCCCCAGATCAGCCTCCCATGGCCTTATTTTCCTGACCCAAAGATGGGAACTGCCTTTGGAAAACCAGTGAGCCCAGGCCAAGCAACTTCTCCATAAGCTACTGCAAGTGAACCTTCCACCTCTCCCTGGGAGACACTGGGAGTCGTTCAGAGAGTTCAATAAACGAACGGGCTGCCAGGGAGGAAGGATTGCGGTAACAGTCCCTGGTTGCTGGCTCCATCACAGGGCACAAGAAGGTCCTCCATGGGCCTGTGTGGGCTAGAGCCCCAGCCCCCACCGCAGAGCAGGGGCAGGCCACTTGTGAGCACTGTTTACTGAGCCACCATCCTCACATTCTGGCTCTTCCTAACCCCACCCACCAAATCCTGGGAGATGAGGGCAGAAGAACATGACCACAAGACAACGGAGCACTGCTCACTCATCCAGGCATCCAGCATTTAGCAAACACACGCATGCATTAGACACTATGCCAGACACTGAGTACATGCTGGTGAATAAGACAGACACAGTCCCTGCCCTCAGGAAGCTTACAGGCTAGTGAGGCAAATAGGTGTCAAAGCAGGAGTAATGAGGACTTTCGAGAAAAAGAACAGGCTTCTGTGAGACAACACTGTGGGTCATGGAACCATTCCCTGCAGAAATGCTTCTTACTCTGACATGGGAAGATAATTAGGGTTGGTGTGGGATAGAGAGTGGTCTGGACGAAAGCCTAGAAGCCAGTGGAGCATTGAGGCTCAGAGGGAAGCACAGAGTAGAGGAGAGAGAGCAGGGAGGAGGGTGAAGAGGAGGCAGGTAGGACCACATGAGGCCTTGGAGGCCACAGAAAAGATCACACACTTTCCTGGTGCCAAGTAAAGGCAACTGGGGGCTGAAGGCAGGGACACAGCCAAGCCCCAAGATCCACTTCATTTTGATAAACATTAGTCTGGTTGCCTGGGGACAGGCCATTGGAGAGGGCTGAGGAATGACATCAAAGAGGTGGTCAATTGCAGAGAAGTTCAAGAGAAAGCAGATGCAGCTAGGCTAGGGTAGAGGCCATAGTACAGAGATGGAGACATTTGAATAAAATTCAAAGATAGAACCAACAGTAATTAAGGATGGCACCTTGGTCTCCAGCTGCAGGATCCAGGCAGTTGGAGGGACCATTTATAGAGGCTAATGAGGTGAGGCGGGTTCAAAAGAGAGTATCAGTTCTCCACTGTGGGACTTCCAAGAACAGATGCTAAAGAGGCAGTTGTGTTGGTTTTGACTTCAGAAAACAGAGGCGAATTTGGGAGTTCCTGGCACTTGGCTGGACACTGGGGCGGAGGCGGGCAGCCTGGCCACACTTACAAGGCACCTGTCCTGCTTATAGCACCTGAGCCTCCCAGTGCCCCTGGAGGTAAGGCGGTATCATTGCTTTTTTTTTTTTTTTTTCATCCCATTATTCCCCAGCTTAAAGGCCTCCCTCCAAGTGCTAAAATGAGGAGCCAAGGCCTTGGAGAAGGCTGCAATTAGACAGCAGCAGCTTGTCTCTCTGCCCTGGCCTCCCAAGGAGTCCTCTTAGTGCCAACCTAACTGTGTCCCTGTCACCCACCTTCTCTGCCAGCCCTCTCCCCTCATGCCTTCCATCCTTCCCACCTACCACCCTGCAGGAATGCTCCCCTCCTCATCTAAAGCAGCCGCCATCAGGGCATGACACAGCTCTGTCCAGTGGTTTTTCCTGACCACTGGCCCAAAGGCACATGCATGCACACACTACAGATAAGTACCCCACACACCATGCATAGTATACACACACTACATGCAACATGCATACCACACATGCACATGCACAACAGTCTACAGATACACCACACACATACACACAACCCATGCATACCTCACACACATCACACACACACAATGAGCCTATTGCATACACACCACAAACTTCACACACTCCACACAATACTACACACACTTTCAATACATACAAAATACACAAACTCCATGCATGCACACACACACACACACACACACACACACACACACACTCCCTCAATCCAGACAGCACTGATTTCCCTGTTCTCGGAAGGCCCTCAACACTGACTCCGCAACTCTCTAAATAAAATGATATATCCAAAGCACTTGAAATAGCTCCTGGCACACAGGGGCCCTTCTTTCTCCCTGCCAAGGCCCCACACACACCTGGTCTGTAACTGAGGTTGCCCAGAGAAACTAGGATCCACATGACTTTAGGCAAAGAAGAAATAAGCAACCACATTCTGGGTAACTGAGGAAACACCTAAGAATGAGCTGAGCTCAGTGGTGGCCTGTGGACAATGCCTGGATGATGCCACTCGCCCTGCATTCATGTTTCACGTTTCAGAGCAAGCACAGCCTCAAATGCTCAACAATATTTCATCAAAGCAAATGGGAAGCAGAGAGCTGAATGACAAACAAAATGAAACAACTCTGGGATCAAGAGTAGGAGACTGCTTCTATTACCCTGGCTTTGCCATTAACTTTGAACAACCTTGAACAAATCACCTCAGAGTTTCAGCCCTCGGCTGCCTATTTGTAAAACGCAGGCCATCTTTCCCCAGGCTCTTCAGAGGATGGGTGTGAATCAACAAAAAAGCATCTGCAAAGTGGAAGTGCTAGCCAAGAAGGTATCTCCCTGGTAGAGAACTGGCATCTTCCTCAACCCCTGCAGGGTAACAGTGTAGATGCCACCAACTGGACATACTTCCGCAGCTAATTCCAGGGATATGTTTCCACAGTGCCATAAAAAGAGGGAAGCAAAGGAAATTACTTTTCCCCTAAGGACCCTAGACCAGGCACATAGCCAATATATTTTTATGTAATGCCAAAGTCAAAAATCCTAAGACCTCCATACTCTTCACAACAGCATCAAAAGTGGAACAATCTTAACACACAAATCACACTTACTTCCACTGTCCGTGGACATAACCCGGTGTAGGGTTGTTTTGGGTTTTGTTGTTTTCATTTTTGTTTTTGTTCTTGCATGCCCAGAAACAAGACTCACGGGTCTCCTGCTTTGCTGGGGCCCTCACAGTGACCCAGGTCCCTAAGAGGCCCAAACATGGTCCCAGTTCCCAGAGCCACAGCAGGGACTCACCATGGCCTCTGTGCTTAGGGGTGCTGCCCTCAGTGTCGTCTACGCCAAGTACTGAGACCACAACCACCCCTGGACATGAGGCTGATTAAAGCAGGTTACGTGAATTGCCGAATTAAGTCGTCCAAAATTGGATAAAGCGATTGTGAAATCTGTTTTGAGTCAACCTATACATGTCTCATTGCAGGAAAATGTCTCGGTAAGAGTTCATGGAGGAAAAAAAAAACCAGCAACTCATTGTTGGCTGACCTTCCTGGGCTCCTAATATTCAGTTCCCCAAAAGGCATCTTAGCCATGTAATTTCCAATATGGGAACAATTTGAGTTGCAATTAGGCAAATCTCAGAAGGTTCTGCCACTGATTTGTTCGTTCTCTCAATATTATTCTATAGGACACACTAAAATACTGTGCCAGGTTCATGCAGAGGGCAATTGGGAACAGCGCATGTGGGTTACAGAGGCTGGGTAAACACATCGCTGCTCAGTAATGGCATCACTAGGCCACTGGACCTGGACACATGGCCCTCCAGCCCCAGGGGCAGCTAGTAATGGCCCTTTGGGGCGGAGCGGGGAGGGAGGAGCGGGGGAGGGACGATTAGCAACTCAGAGGTGTGCATCGAGCAAGTAGGAGGCTCTGGGCAGTGAGTATGGAGGGGGCTAGGGTAGCTACCAGCTACAACGCAGCCCCAGGGATTGTAGGTGAAAAAAAAGCTAACAGATTCCTGGCAGTAACAGATTTTGTTGTAGGCCACATCCTTTAGTGAGTACCTCCTCTGTGCCAGGTCTGAGCTAGGCCCTAAGGACACTGGGTTGGAAAAAATAGCCTTGACCTCAAGTAGTAAGGTGGGAAGACATACCAGAAAGCAAGCCCCATTGTTATACAAGACAAAGAATGGTAACAAAGAGATTCTTTTCAAAAGTTCCAATGAAAGCACAGAAAAGGAAGAGATTAATTTTACCTATGTATGAGAATAAGCTTGGAGAAGGGCATATTTGAGTGGGCCTTGAAGCACGGATAGGAGTTTGGCAGGTTGGGAAGAGAAAAATAGCAGTCCCAGAGAAGCATGTCCTCTCTTGGTTGGGATGAGTTGGCACTTCCTGAGCTGTGAGTGGCTCCTATGGGCTGAGTCTTCCCATGTCCCTGGTCTCCAGGAATAAGGAAAGGTCATTCCTGCCATATGGGACACATCAGGCTTGCCCTGGACTCCTCTTATGATCTGTCCCCTATCTTAAGGGGGCAGGTTTGCTCCCAGTGAGAGGAATGTCTGGATCCTCCTCAAAGTTCTGAGCCCAAAGTGCAGAGGCTGTCTCGCCTGCTTCCTGACCAGACCAGAGCTCATGCCTGAGACCAGATCCTGTTAGAACTGAAGAGGAGGTATGGACAGAATCAACCCTGACTGAAAGGCCCTGGATGGCAAGGATCGTGGCAGGTTGATCTCTGTCTCCTCTTTCTCCCAGACCTGCTCAGGGCCTCTCTCAAGACTGAGTGGGTACGTGTGAGTGTGAGGGAGTGGATGCATAAGTGAGTAGTACATGCATTAGTGGGAGGGCATGCGTGTAAATGAGTGTGTGCAAGTGTGAGTACTTGAGTGTGTGAGGGGGTTTGTGTGAGTGAGTGGGTGCATAAGTGGATGTGTGGTGCATGCACGAGTGTGTGGGTGTGTGAGTCTGAGGGCCTGAGTGAGCAAGTGTGTGCATAAGTGAGTAAACACAAGCTGACCAGCCAGAGGCAGTGCCTGCACATCTAAGGTGAAGCTTCAGTCTGAATCTCAGGGTCCAGTGAAGGGGCTGCTCCAGAAGCATGACGGATGCAAAAGATAGGACAACGGTCAGAGGAGTAAGAGGTGAGAGGTGAGCTATGATAGGCCATGTGCGAAGTGCAGTTTGGGGTCAACGTGGGATCGGAACGTCAGGAAGGAGAGTAGGTTACAAGGGGGCAAACAAGCTTCCCAAAGCAAGAAACCTCAAGAAACACGTGGGGAGATCAAGGGGGCAGAATAAGGCCCCTAGAAACCCCGTGTCACTTCTGGCCAGTCCCCCCACGACGGCAGTGTCCCCAGGAAAGCAGGTCCCTCTGATTCCCTGCAATTCCAGCAAGGGAAGCCCTCAACAGGCAAAATATAAAGGCAGACCTGGGCAAATCCTGCAGCAGAGCCCCTGGAAATGGTGACTCCACCACATACTTGAGCATGCTAGGGTGCAAGTGCCACTGGCTGCTTCTGCTAACTGGGGCAGCCCCAGATCCAAGGGACAACTCAGGGAGAACTGGAGAAGTGGGGAGACATTATAGCAGAGAAGTAGAGATCATTTGTTCAGGGACAAATATTCGTCATCCTATTGGACTTTTCTATCTGATTCACTAGAGAACCCCGAAGTGGTCATTTCTGCTGTCTGAGCATCTGGTTCCCCAGCTGGGCAATAAGGGTCTGTTGTCCATGATTAGAGGGCCTGGCTGCTCTATCCTTGTTACAGATGCAAACCCCTACACCCCTTCCTCTGCAGGGAGCAGTGATGAGCTTCCCAGGAACATCAGGGATTACTCATGTGGCCAGCTTTTCCTGTCCACCCAGAGGTGATGGCAGTAGAGGTGTCATCTGACCCATCAGGAAGCCACTGCACCAACTCAGCGTGCAAAAGGAACCCAGTCTCACAACAGTACCCCATCATCACTCCCCAGGTCACTCCATGACATTACTATCTGAAGAACAAGATGCCACTCAGTTGTAAAAACCTGAATGGCCTGGGCTGAGCCACTTGTAAGGGAATAAACCTATGTCCAACTCAGGAAGAGGCAGCATGCATAACTAGGACATTACAACTGAATCTCTCCCCACTGAGCCCCGCTGTGCTGATGCAGGGTCCTCCACACTCCCCTCTCTGCTGTGTGTGCTCTCTACTTGAACCCCGAAGAGTAGGCCTGGCTGGCCATGTGCATCCGTCCCTGGCTAGCTCACTCAAGGCTACTTCCTTAGGTAAAAAGTCCTGGACCTCTGAGAGCTCTCTCCCGCCTTCACCAGTCTCACAACCAGCTCCAAGCATTGTTTCTTCACACTTAAATCCATCCAGGAGCCAGGTTCATCACTGGGCTCAGTTATCTACAAGTGGGGTCAGAGCTGTATGGAAACATGGACCAGCCACATGCCTCCTTAGCCCACAGCAGCCCCCATGGAAACAAGGCCTAATGACCTGGTAACTCCAGACCCTACCAAGACCATCCTCAGCGGCCTTGCCATGGCCTGCAATGACTTGTCTCTGCCCTAGGAGGGCATAAGGAATTCTCCATAGAGAATTGTCAGTTGTCTTAGAAAGTCTGTCCCTCTCTGATCTTCATTCTTCTCATCTTCGGGAAAGGCCGAATGGATTCATGCAGGCATTTGATTCTGACAAAGAATTCTGAGGACAAATTCCAATTTCTGTTCCTGATTTCACTGACACTCAGTCAACCTAAAACCAGTTTGGTAAAACATTTATTTAATCATGAGGTTTATACAGGAGAGTTTTCAATGAGACATTTCACATCAGTTTTCTAAAAAAAAAGAAGGAAAGTGTTTCTAAAAACAGACTAGTCCTTGGGAAGGGAAAAATGAGAGAGAGGGAAGCAAACCATAAGAGACTGTCAACAGAAACTAACTGAAGATTGATGGAGGGAGATGGGTGCAGCTAGATAGGGGATGGGGATTAAGGCGGGCACTTGTGATGAGCACTGGATGGTATATGTAAGTGATGAATTACTAAAGTCTACTCCTGAAACCAGTATTGCACTGTATGTTAATTAACTAGAATTTAAGTAAAAATTTGAAAACAGAAAAAGGACACAGGGTCAGGGGCCATCCCATATCCCATATTTTCATAGGATTATTCAAATAGTTATGGACTTGCAAAGAACCCTCTAATTTCTACTCAATTTAACTCACTAAAGCTTCCACTCCACTGGCTTATATACTTTGAGGGTTACCCTGACATTCAGTAAAAATGGAAAAAAAAAATAAGAGTAGACTGGCCTAGCACTCTAAATAATGGAATCCAGCTAAGGGCCTTCTAAAGAAAGGAGAATCCTCGTGGTCCCATAAGAAGGGATGGAAAGGGTAAGAAGCCACAGAAGCAGACACAGATGCCACAGAGCCCAAAGCAGGTGTTCTGAATTTTTTAATAAACTTTATCTGGAAAAAAAACCTTAAATTTGCAGAGAGGTTGCAAAGGTGGTACAGAGAACTTACCAGCTTCCCGGATTATTAACTTTTATGTTTCCATAGTACATATGTCAAAACTAAAACCAATATTGGTTGGTTACTATTAACTAAACTCCAACTTTCCTTCTGATTTCACTAGTTTTTCCAATGTCTTTTCCTCTGTTCCAGGATTCAGGCCAGGGCACTGCAGTGCACTTGAGCCTCATGTCTCCTTAAGCTGCTCTGGAATCTTTCCTTGTTTTTTATGACCTTGACCATTTTCAGAAGACCTGGTCAGGTATTGTGTGGAGTGGCTTTCAGTTTGGGTTTGTCTGACATCTTACTCCTGATTAGACTGGGTTTAAGGGTTCTGGAGAAAAATAATATACCATGAGGTGAAGCACCCTCCTCATCATAGGACACCAGGGTACATTCTATCAATGTGGCTTATCCCTAGTGATGTGAACTTGACTACCAGGCAAAGTAGCACATGCCAGTTTCTCCACTATAGAGTAGATCAGGAATTATTTTAATGTCACCCCTTCCAGACCTGAGGAAGCACCCAGAGGAAGCTGCTGCTTCAGTGTTCATCCAGCTCCATGAGCCATGATGACTTGTCCAGAAGTGACAAGCATTTGTCAGAGCTCCCCCACCACCTGGCTGGAGGTCTGATGGACCTCAGGCTGAACCAAAGTGGCCCCACTCCATCAGGAACTGTATGCCAACAGGGGGTGGCCCCTGGCCCAGGAGAAAACGATATTTCTTGGGTTGATGTCCTCAAAGGAAGTCTGTAGTTGCCCAAAATGTGATCACATTCACAGCTGTAATATGGCTTTATGAACATTCATCTTCTCTATCCTCAGCAAATACCTACTGATTGAACTGGGTCTATCCATTTCACTCTTCCTCTCTCAGAATGCCTCTCTCTTAATTTCCTTCCTTTTTCTTCCTATTCCCTGTCATCCTCCTTTAAATGGCTAGTAGAGACCTGGAGTGCAATTTTTACTTATTGGCTATGCTTGTTAAATAGTTCTCTCTGCTTTCCCTCATTTACAAAACAGAAAGTTGGAATAGTCTCATTTCCCCCTCCAAAAAAAAAAAAGAAAGAAAAGAAAAGAAAAAAATGGCTTGGGTTGCTTTACACATGTGTTGTCAGATGTGTTTTCCAGAACCAACAGTGGGGAGGCACTTTCTAATGTGCAATCTGGCTGGAGGATTTGACACCAGGCTTGTCTGACCACCACCAGCAGAGCCGCTGGGAGGGAAAGTGCACTAAAGATGCCCTCCTGCTGTTTCTGAGTTCATCACAGAAGCACATGCCAAGTGCTGTTGGAGGAGACCTCAGAGCTCCTTTGTCCCACTACCTCGTCCTACAGAGCCCTGAAACATATTGATGAAAAAAGAACTATTCAAGGTCACAGAGCACAAGAGTGACAGTGGGACAAGAACCCAGGACTTTGGAGCCCTCCTCTAGTGACTTTTCCACTACATCATGGTTAATTAGATCGTGGAGGGAATGGCTACCTTTTCCCACATTGCTATTTACCAGTAGGTTAGAACATAAAAATCCCACACAGGCACTTTTCCTAACAAATAGTCCCATGATCTGTTTCTGATTTAATCACAATGCATCTGCAAGTTTAACCAAACTAAACAAAACACAGGTCAAAATCAGCACCAGTTTGGACATCATACGCAGAGCATCCATAGCTCCAGTTACCCTGCACACAACCTGGAATGCATAAGATAAACCTTACACTTTGGGATTAGTGCTCAGTAATAGGCCTGATGTTGACATGGGAATGCAAATGAATGACTGCAGAGTTTTTATGGCCTGAGAACGATGAGGCTGGCAGCCCACTGACTTAGTTCCACAGCAAGCAGCCCACCGAAGTGTTGGAACCAGGAGCAGGACTGGCTTTATCCGTCATCAGCAGAGAGGCTGGCATCTCTCTGGGGCCACTGCGTGTGCTCTAGGAGTTCTTATGACAGCTGAAGCTGATAGGTTCTCAGTGAGTATCCAGATGGCCAGGACATCTGTCTGTCTGTCCGATAAGCCTTTCTGCTCCTTCCTGCATTTGCCCAAATATGATGGAAGAGCAGGACTCTAGGGGAGGCCCATATAAGAGTAAGTGGAGTCCACAAATGACTCCAGCCAGTTGTATGGACAGACTTATACTCCAAGATGTGGCAAATCTGGAAAAGAACATGCATGCAAAGGCTGAGACTCAGCCGTTAGCCATCCTGAGCCAGGGGGGTTTGCAGCCACCCCTCTGTTACACACTGTACCTGCACATCATAGAAACTACAGACATGTCCATATCACTGTTAAGTGGCTCTGAATACATTCCACCCACAACATTGGCTTAGTTTGGCTATCTTATCCTTTTGGGAGCTTGCCCAAAGTCACACATTGAAGAATACCATTCAGATATTGTTATGGTAGAAAATTCTCAACACAAGTGGACTCAACTGACCAGGCAGGCCCAACCCGGGTGTTCCGGCAGGGACCCCCTGATGCTGAGTCTGGCAAGGCGCGCTGTGTATTTGTACTCCCAACAGATAGCTGAGTTGCATGGCAATAGCATCTAGAGATGCCCAAAAATTGTCCTTTCAAAACTTTCACACAAAATTCTAGACTTTCCCTTACTTTACAAATATATACATTCATTTGTAAACCATTCTACAATCTCAGCCCAATCCACATTTTTCAACCTGTTGTCCTACTTGTTTACCATCACTTACTCAGTGCTACAGCCACATCAGGTTTTCCTTCTCTAACCTCTGCCAGAAATTTCCTCCCTCATCAAACCATCCCCCTTTGCTGATTACAGGGCTCTCACTCATCCTCTAGACCCATCAGAAGCTTCCTCCGGCAAGTCTTTTTCATCACCTGATCAGTGATCAGTTACTCAGAGCTCCCAAAGAATTTCTTCTGTATCTACCTTCTGGCCCTAATCCTCAATAAACATCAAATTGTATTAACATCAGCAAGTTCCCTAATTAGGAGCTAAGCTCCTGCTTTCAGCCATATAGAAAATAAGACAGAAAGACCTGAGCTCTCAAGACCACAGGGATAAAAAAAAAGGGAGGGGGCCTTTTTCCCTCTTCTATTCACACAGTTATAATTCAGCTTCATTTTTGGTCTTAATAAAAAGCATTTGCAATGTTGCTAATGTTCCTCTGGGCCTGTAAACATTTTTACTCCAAACACATCAGCTGCAAAATGTTGGAGCTCCACTCAACAAAAAACACGAAGGCCAGAGATCCTTCAAGCCAACAGCCAGAGGGTGGGAGCAGAGACCCCACTCTGAGCAAGCTACTCAGTGCCTGGGTGGGCATGTGTAATTCACAGGCAAAACCAAACTAGTAAAACGATAGCGGAAGAGGGGATGTTTTTGTTCTTTTTAAAAAGGATCCCAACGTTACCTATAAAGCTTCATGAAATATTCACAGTACAAATCAAGAAGTAGAAAGCATCGAGATTTCACTGCTACTATGGCCCAAAACAGTTCACACCTCCAGCAAGCAAAGCCAACTAAACCAAGGTAAAATTTGGATGCCTTCCCCTCTCTTAGCTGCCTGAGGGAACAATTAAATTAAAACTATAATGGCTTTACATCAGAAGGAAGTTTACCCAAGCCACACATGAAAAGCAGAATCCTGATTTCATTGCCACACCTCTGTACTCCATGGTTAAAGGACCAAAACACTAGTGGTTGTGAAAAGTAGGGGAGAACAATGAACAAATTCATGAATTTGGATTTCTGGTGCCCCAGCAACCTTTTGCCAATTTTAAGAATGCCTACGTTTTCTGAAGATCTGAGTATCTAAGAATCTGAAGATGGGTCTGGACCTCATACATTGTTACTTTACAACAGGAACCCTTGACAGTAAGTTAGAAGGTTTCAATGAAAGCTGAAAAATCATTAGCTTTGCAATAGACCTATACACAGAAGACATGGGAGTCATGAATATGCTAATGACTTTTCCCTGCTATGCCCTTGTGGTATTGAGGTTTCATCCCCAACGTGTACATCAATTGTGCCAAATCTAAGCAGCTTGCAATCTGCAGCAGGAATCCCTGCTTTACATGAAACAAGCAGTATGAATCACAGATGTTATGAGGGCATTTCTGAATAAGAAAATTCTCCCTGCAGAGTTTTGATGATCTAGTAGTTGGGTAAATGTTCCTCCTAAAATGGAGCAGTAACCTGATAGTAGAAAGGTTATGAGTACAGTAAAGCTTTAAATATTTTCTAAACTAACACATTATTGGAGGCTGAATCAGCCAGCAGACCTTTCTAGATCCATGGAATATCTAAATGTGTCTTAACTCTGCTGGAATGTAAGCTCCATGAGGGCAGGGATGTGGTTTTGTTCACAACTGTACTTAAAAAGAGGGATGGGCATGCAGAGGCATGTCCATATCTATCAGATGAATTGGATGATTAACTAATTAAACTTCATTACTGAAGAAGAACATCATCTCAGAGGGCCCCCTAGCTATTCCAGGAAATATGAGACCCACCAAATACAGGGAGCTCACTATATAGAAAGCCAGCAGAAGGAAGACTTGTCTGTTCTAGTATAGTAAGCCTGCTGAAAGCAGAGACTGTGGACAAGTGACACTCGCTCACTAACTCCATCCTGCGTTCCCAGCCTTGGATCAGGACAGGAACTACAGACATGGTCAGAGCACAACAGACAGCAGTGGCATCTTGAACCCATCCATGACAATGATCCGTGGAACTCTGGATGGATTTCCAGCCTACCTGAAGGCTGGGGGACTGAGAGAGCATCACAGGCCTAGTCACCCTACAGAAGCTGAGCATCCAGCCAAAGCACGATGCAAGGACATATGTCCCTTTGATTCCTCTTCTTCCTCATGTCCATGTGTTTCACCCCAGGCATGTGCAAAACCCGGAGGGAGGGTTTCAGACTCTGTGCAGGAATAGTGCTTCCTTCCAAAGCAAAGGAAGACATCTTGGAAGGTTGGCAAGGACTGGTTTCAAAGGGCCTTGGATACAAGAAGAAGAAAAAAAGGAAGCATTTAAAAGCTACGAGGGACTTTAGGCAGAGTGGTAACAGTATGTTGGCCTTGGCTGTGCCCGCCCCCCCTCTCTGGAAACCAGGCCAGTGAAGGCTCTCCCCAGTGGCCAGCTACCGGGGGCCAGCCAGCTGCACCCAGACAGCGTGTAGAGCAAGCTGGCAGCAGCCTCCTCACCCACATTCCCACAAGAGCCTCTTCCTCCTCACTGCCCCAACCACCTATGCCACATCGGGGGATGTTTCTAAAACACGAGTCCAACCACCTTACCTCCTGGCTCCAAGTCCCCACCCGCCCCCCACTGTCCACAGAAACCCCTCCAAGCATCTGTTCCCCTGGACATGTGAACACCCAACTGACATTTAGTGATAAGGGGGTCTCAAGGATGAAAGGACAGGAGAAATTAAGAGGTGATACTACTTAAGCTGGACAAATAGGAACCAGAATTCTAGCTCTGGCTCCATGTGAACCAGGTCTTTCCATCCTGTGGTTTCGTGGAGATCCCTCTTTTCAATCAGTCACATGGAGTATCTACTCCCATTACAAACCAGAGGTTTCTGTTTCAAGGAGGATTGGGGGTGGGGTGAAGACCACCCACTCAGCTCTTCCTTTTTTTTAAATAAATTTATTTTTGGGGATCCCTGGGTGGCGCAGCAGTTTGGCACCTGCCTTTGGCCCAGAGCGCGATCCTGGAGACCCGGGATCGAATCCCACGTCGGGCTCCCAGTGCATGGAGTCTGCTTCTCCCTCTGCCTGTGTCTCTGCCTCTCTCTCTCTCTCTCTCTCTCTCTCTCTATCATAAATAAATAAAAATTAAAAAAATTATTTTTTATTGGTGTTCAATTTGCCAACATATAGAATAACACCCAGTGCTCATCCCGTCAAGTGCCCACCTCAGTGCCCGTCACCCAGTCACCCCCACCCCCCGCCCACCTCCCTTCCACACCCCCCCCCCAGTTCATTTCCCAGAGTTAGGAGTCTTTCATGTTCTCATGCTCTTCCTCTGAAACTCCTGAGAAGGAAGCTCAGCTCCACGAAGAACATATTTTCCCAGCAGAGCGGGAAGCTGCTGACAGGGCCTCTCCTGGCCCACACAGCTGACCATAAGTGGCATAAGTGAAGACACTCTTACCCTTACATACTCCCAGAAAATGCATAGAATATGCATAGGGGTGGATGTTTTCTGTACCTACCAAGGCTGCCACCTCCAACCTGGGACATCCATCCAATAAACCACCCTCCTGTCCTGATCAGATCCCAGGGAGGACAACTGTCCCCTTTGACAGCTGACAGACCCTCCACACGGCTTGGCCCGCTGCTCCCACACTTCCTACAGAACAGACCCTGGCTCAGGTGTCCACTCACAGAGGTGAGAGGACAAGAGGAGGAAGGCCTGTCCTGGTCCCCTTGGAGCTCCCAGGCTGATGAGGGAAGCAGACAAAAGCTCAGGTGCCCAATGTATCATGGCAAATGCCGTGATGGAAGGGAACAGTGGGTTCTGGGGACAGGGAGAAAACAGGCAAACTCTGCCACAAAGGAGTCAGGAGAGTAGCAACAAGGCAGAAATGGGCACTCCACAGCTGGAATCCACCCCTGGGGGCGCAGCTCCTTCAAGAGCCACAGCACTCTCCGCCAGTGACAGGCAGATCACACCTGCCCACTGTCCCAAGGCTGCACACCAGAGGCCACGATCCCTGGCTAACCCACAAGGAACCCTGAGCCTAAAATGACCAACCAATTACAACATTCTGTGTCTTCCCCTAAAAATGGGAAGAAAAAAAAAAAAAAAAAAAACAAGAAAACAGAGAACGATGGACAGAAGAGATTTGTGTTTTGGTCCTGGTTTATACCAGCTGTGTGACCTCAAATAAGTCACTTAACCTCTCTGACCCTTCCTTTCCTTATCTGTTAGTAGTAATAATCTACAATGATTTTTTTTCATTTGCAGATCACAATGTGCTTTTACATAAACTACCTTAATCTAATCCTCACATACCCCTGTGGGATTGGAACTATCTCTCCATTTTGCAGATGAGGAATAACAGGATCAGAAAGATCAACGTTTATTTGAGTAACGGGCAGAGCCTGAACTGAAATCAGATTTCCTAAATAAGCCTCACACTTCTGGTTCTGCCCACCTCCCTGGCTACATTTTGTCAAAGCTGACCTCCTTTCACCCATGGAGGCCTTCTACCTCTCATGACTCAAATGCCTGGTTTCCTGTGTCCTGATTTTCTGTAGCATGGTGCCCTGGGACAGCTGGAAGGACTCCAGCTATAGGTACGTTCACTGTTACCCTTCAAAGCTCCAAAGATAGAACATTCTCTTCTACCCTAGTCTGCCAGGCTAGGCACCCCCAACAGATCCCCAGAGGTATACAGTGGCAGAAGAAATTCTGGGTCAGCTACAAGAGTGTGTGGTCAGGTTGGGGAGGGATGTTGAGGTTTCATCCAGAAGCAGATAATAGTTGCAGGAAAAGACCAGTCCAGGATGAGGAGGGGAGGACCATGACCACATCAGCAACCACCTAAGTTGCCATGGCCAGGGACACTGAAGGCAGAAGGCATTCCCCATGTCCCTGAGTGGGTGGTGGGATAGCAAAGCTGCAGCCCTGAAAGTAGGGGGCCACACCTGGCTCCATGGCCCACCAGGCCCACTGCCTGCCCAGCCTCAGTCTCTCAGGCAGCACTGACTCACAGGGGGACCTGCGGGGCCAGCCTGGCCCGGCTCTTAGCACATCTGAGTCACCATCTCCTGCCTGAGCCACTGTACGAAATTCCTTCTCCCAGAAATAACATCCATCTTTTTTTTTTTTTAAGCTGGCAGGAGAGCTTTTTCATGTTCTTGGGACTGTAAACTGAGCATCGAATTTTCCGCGACTTTTCCTAGGAAGTATGCCTTGTGGGAAAGTGAAAAACAAGTCCATTTTAGGGCCTGAACATTTTCATAACTCTTGAGCTGCTTTAGTTTCTCCCAAGGTCATTCACCTGGGGAAGATCCAAAGTGAAAATGTGTCAGAGAGGCCATAGACCAAAGCAAGCAAGCACAAGGTCAGGTGTTCAGAACTGCTCAAATGAGTTCTTACCAGACAACAGCTACCCTTCTCTACCATATGTAGGAAATGTGTGTGTGTGTGTCTAACCTTCACGGGAAGCTTGCAAAGTGAGACTTATGGTCCCATTTTACATTTGTGAAAACTGAGGCTCGAAGAGGTTAGGCAACTAGCCTAAAGTTAAGCAATGGAACAAGGATCCAAGCTCAGTTCCCAAATCTTACATCCCTTGACTAAACCACACAGCATCTCTACTTTCAGCCCCATATGTCCTGGTAGAGGGCAGCCCATTCTCCAACACACACACCTATCTATCACCGAGCATGCCAAGGGGTCTCCTTAGCAGCATCTCCTGGCATCCTCCATCTCCTTGGCTAGGCTGTCTGCCCTCACCATCCCTACCCTTCCCAACTACTGAGGCCAAAGCCCCCTAACTGCATTCACCAGGGAAAGGCAGAAGATGAAAGAGGCACTGCTCCTCTGGTCAACCACCATGTCCTTCTGGGAAATTACTGACCTCTACTAGCTTGTACGAGACACTGTTTCTCAGATCCCTACATGAGCCCACCTGGGAATACAAATTCTTATACATCAAGGCCCTGAAAAGACAGAGATGGTCCTTAGGAGTATGCTAGCTCACTTGTAGATGGGCATCCCAGAGTGCAAGTGCCCAGGATGTAGCAGAACCGCTCTCCGCCTTGCCCTGTGCCCTGGAGGCTGGCCTCCAGGTGCATAGGTGGGCTCCCTTGCCTTCTGGCTCCCAGGGGACTTTGGCCAGTGGAAGTGCTAGCCCTAGAGCAGAGAGTGGGTGGTGAGAAAGTAAGGGATACTTCTTACTACCCCCAGCACAACACCACCAAGCTTTGACCTCTTCTACCAGAGTCCCTGGCTCCTATGGCGAGCTCCAACTCTAGCTAGAGCTCTCCCTCTCCTTCACCGTGCTCCTATCTGGTGCTGCCTCAGGGTGTTCATCATCCCTTTGAGGGCCCTTGTCTTTCTCAGACTTTGTAAACAGTCCTTTATTAAACTGTTCTCAATTACCTCCATCGACTTCCTGCCAGGACCCCAACTCATTCAGTCATTTAGGGCAGAGGTGCTAACTTGAATAGAAGGACGTACGGGGCCACTTCTGTGGCTTATTATCAGCAGTCTGGCATGGACACGCTGCTTTTAGTGCATTTGTTATTCATTTACGATATTACATGCAATCTAGATGTACCCAAGTTCCTGTTGGCCACAGCCTTGGACCCCTGGCAATAAATTCTTTGAGAACTAAAGGAGAGAGACCTTGGCCTCAGAGGCTTCCCAGGATCCACAGTGTCCACATTCACACGTGGTACACGTGACAAGTAACATCGTGACCCAATGCAACATAATGCATATAGTATGGTTTTGGATTTAAGTATAAAATTTGGGTTAAAATCCATTAGCTTCTCCAACAGAATTGACTTGCTTTTAGTCTGTACAGGTTTATTCTTGGTGGGAGAGAACAAGATAACTGAGACCCACTTCCTGGCCTTGAAGAGCCAGGGTGTCAGGAGATGTGAAAACACAACACAGCCGAGAGGTATCAGGGAAAGCTTAATGGAGGAGGTCTCCAGAGGGGTTTCTAAAGGGTGGAAAGGAGGTTACCAAGTGATAAGATAAATTAGGGCATTCCGGGCAGCAGGAACAGCACGTGTAAAGGTATGAAAGCATGGAAGAGTATACTGCGTTCCAGAAACCATAACCAAGGCATTATGACTTACACTTGGAATGTGCACGGGGAACTGATAGTCATCAGAGTGGGGAGTAAAGCCAGGGCCTTGCAACCATGCTTGCAGTTCAAAAGGAAGTACAAAAGCACCCATAAACCAAACTATAAATGAGTGTGACAGCAAACACCCATGTGTAAGGCTCTGCTAACCAACAAAATAGACTTCTTACCACAAAGGACTACATGGTCAGCTGATTTCTAGGTTCAAATTTATACTCCAGAAAAAGGAGGCCTGAAAAGCAAGAAAATGCAGGTCACATTTTTTGAAGTACTTGAAAGAACCTTGTTGAGTATTCACAGTCTATGAACTGGTGTGTATCTGTGCCAGCTGGTCAGAAATAGCCCCTAAAAATGGAGATATGAACAGATGGATGGATGGAAGGAAGGGAGGGAGGGAGGGAGGGAGGGAGGGAGGGAAGGAGGGAGGGGAAGGGAGGAAGGAAGAGATAAAGTGAATGATTTGACAGACAAATGATGGAGATGGATAAAAGCAAATAGATGTTTCCGAAGACTCCTTACTCCCCACCATCAAGCTTCTAGCTCAGTGAATGAGTTCTGCCTACTGTCACAAAAAATAAAAGAAAAAAAATATTGCGAATGGCCAACTGAACTGGAAGCTGAGTTCAAAACTCCCAGAGCCTTGAGAACACACCGTGCTGAACTCTTTGTCATCCCACAAATAACTAGGGAGAGGATCCATGTGCCCATCCATGCCTCTTGTTGGCCCCGCTCTCCTGGACAATGTGGGGATCACATGTGGGGATCCTGCAAGAGAACTGTGCCCTGGGGAACATCACAGACTGTAAATTCCAAGGAACATTACAAACAATTTAAGGAAACTCTTGCAATTTTGTGAGCCACAAATGGCTCCAAGGAAAGTCTGGTTCAGCTTTCAGACCTGGCAATACCTTCCTTCGTGGCAGAAGGACAGTGGCCACGAAAAGACCAGTTTTTCCTTCCCCATTTTCCCAAAGGGATGGGCCCTGAGCTGGGAAGGTTGCATTTTCCCCCACCTGTGGTTTTATGTTCAAGCCAAGTCAATAAACCGAAATACGGCTTTGGTTCAGATGATTCTCAAGGAGGAAAACAGCAATTTTGCCTTCAAAGGGACAGATCCCAGAGCCAGGAAATAAGAGTTATGTTTCCGGCTACACTAAGGAAAAGCTGGGCTTCAGGATTCCAGGGGCTGAGCTCCCACCAAGTTCAGGGGCGGCTGGGGATAGGCTCGGGCCTTGGAGACAGTACACACCTGTCATCTAAGGAAGACAAGAGATTGTCAGGGGCAAAGCAGACCTTGAAAGGGAAGCAGTACTGGGAAGGAAAGTCAGCTGAACCAGGACACAGCTGTCTGCTGGTGCCTCAAAGAGCAGAGCAAACCAGGCAAACACCAAGGAGCCATCAATAACACAGAGATGTGGTAGTGGACCGAGGGAAAGGAAGAAGTAAGACAGCCCTTGAATCATTAGGCCTCCAGCCAAGTCTCTGCTTTACCTAAGCATTCTGTCTGGCTGGACCTCCATTTGTCCATCCAGAAAATGGACACAGTCACATCTGATCTGCTTGTTTCATAGGCTCCCATGGGAAAAAAAAAATGTAAGACTGCCTTCAGGCTTTAGCAAAAATCACTTTAGAGTATGTTCTGCACCAGGAAAGCTACCTCTAAGGGATCTTGTCACCACTGACACTCCTTGCCTCTCCAAGTGTACAGTAAGCCAGTCCCCTCCCCTCCTGCTCAGGTAAATTCAGATGCATGGAAGTCCAGCTTCCCCCATGCCAGCTCTGACTCTGGGCCTCCAGGCTGTCAGCCTCCCAGCGCCGCAGTCCCCGGGGATCGCATACAGCCTCAACACACCCCAACACTCCGCCGTGACCAAGACATGACAACATTTAATGCCAATCCAATCCAATTACTCATGCCTGTATCTTCCTAGGCACAATGCTGCACAGAAAGACATTTTACAGATTTCAATAGACATGGGAACCCAGAAAAATCTACAAGATGCCAAAGGTTTATTTTTCTAGGATTAACACAATGACAAGGAATCAGCCATATATATTGTTGAATACGACCAGCCAAATATTTTTTCTGTAATTTCTACAATAATATGAAGAAAGCTGAAAAAAAAATTAAAAATACAGGCCGCCGGTGTTAGGCTGGTCATTGTAGCCTCTGGCTTCCAAAAATAACAGCCGCCCCTATGAATTACCAACAACGCTGTTTGCAAGACAGTTGCTTGATACAAGAAATGGAACATATTAACAGGAGCTTCCTGACAAGAAGGGGCTTTGGGAGGACAGGCTGACCTAAGACGGAGGACGCCAGGGAGAATGTGAACTCTCAGCCACCAGCCCCTGTGGTGTGTCCTCCCTAAAGCTCTCACCCAGCCCAAAAGGTCACAGAAGATGCTGCCCCAAACTCACACTGATTTAGAGCAGTTAAACACAGGCTGGAGGGTGAGGGGGAGTTTGAGTGGGGAGGAAGGCATCTGGCTTCAGCCACACATCTCTCAGAGCTCTGAAACAACCCATTAACTGGGTTTATCTTTCCAGACCCGGGAACCTGAGGAAGTAACAGAGAAGGGGCAAATTTGAAACCAAAATCTAAGAGACAAAGATGGGAAAGGAAGTTTAGTGTGAAGGAAAGCCAAGAAGGAATCCAGACGAGGTGTGCCTTCACACAGACATGTGGTCAGAAAAGTCCCCCTCACCCCCATCCCACCCAGGGCCTGGCAGCAAGGGGTCACCCTCTGGGGCCTCCATTCTCACTGGCCCCACATGGACAAGCAACTAGGCCAGTGGAGTAGGTGAGGTCAGTGTGGAAGGAGGAAAGAAAGTGCCCCAGGCTGAAAGTCTAGGGAGTAGAGGTCTGATCTCACTTCCCCCACTTACTGTCTCTGTGATCTTAGATTGGACCATCCCTGCCCTAGCCCAGGTGTCCTCAATTCATGGGGCTGTCACAGGAAGCAGGAGTGAGAGAATTATTGCAGTGCAGTGGAAGCACCACAGTCCCCGGGGATTGCATACCGCCTCAACACACTCTGATGTCTAGAGGCCAGATCACTCCACCCCCAAACCCTGCACCAAGGGAGGTCCTGTGGGCGGTGGGAAGAGAGCCTAACCAGAGGGAGACTCCCATTCAGCAACCCCAAGCTGCTTCTGGGGACCCACCAAAGCAGTTCCCAGATTTTAAGAAGCCAAGAAGCAGAAGCAGTGCCCCTCTAGGACCCCCAGCAAAGAAGCAATGATCCTGGGCCCTCTCTTAGGAACGAGGGCACAGATGGACAGCTACTTGGACAGAACGATGGACCATGCTTGCCCAGAGCCTCAGGGAACACAGCCCAAGCCCCTGGGGCTGCTTCCTAGCATCAGACACGCGCTGAGTAGAAGGAAGATCCCCCCACACCTGACTCCCATCCCCTCACTGAGGAGCTGGTCCTCCTAACTTCATCCTCACGCCTATCCTCTCCTCCCTCCCTCGACCTCACGTAGCAAAAGGGGCTCTAAAAAAGAGAGGAATCTTGGGGAGGAGAGCTAGGGATGGAGTAGATGAGTCAGACTGGACCCTGCACTGAAGGATGCTCTGGCTGAGGGGAAGCTGAGGCAAAGGTACCCAAGACTGGCTCAAGATGGGGAGGGCTACACAGGTCAGACACCTGGAGGGGCCCTCCGGCTGCTGTGGTCGGTGAGAGGAAAAGGCCCAGGAGAATAGGCTGCCAGCAGGAAGCCAGTCAGGAAAGCCCATGCTGGCCCCAGGCCACCCCCTCCCACCCTGTGAGGCTGTGCAGAGAAGGTGGTAAACACCCTGGGGACAGGGGACAGGCGCTGGTCCATCCTGGGCCTCCCACATCTTCTGTTCTGTTCCCTTGCACAGCACCCCTCCCACCGCCTCCCGCATTAGCCCCACTGCTGCCTGAGGCCATGTCCACTGTGTCCTTTCTGCAGGGAACAGCCCCCGGTGCACACTTGGTTGGGTCTGGCCTTTTCTCTGTTAAAGTTCCATTAGTCCACTGAGCACCTCCTGGGTGCTGGGACCCCGCCAGCCCTCGGGGGACTCCTGGCGGGGTGGGTGGGTGCCCGGGAGCCTGGGGAGGAAATGAGGAGTGCAGCCCGCCCTAAACCCCACCAGCAGAAGGCGGCTGCCCCCAAGGGAGCCAGGGATTTGAGAGAACCATGAGACAAACACCAAGTGTTTTACCACTGGAAATAAAGTTGAAAATGTCCCTGGAACCCACTTTATCCAGAATTTCCAGGGGAGTTTGGTGTGAGTGACTCACCACGGACACAATGGCTGGTTCCAAGTGCCAGGCCAGCTGAGCTCGTGGATATTCAAGCAGAGCTCAGGAAAAGACAGTCCAAAGAACTCAGGCTACGCCTGCCCTGAAGCCGAAAGGGTTGCCTCTCTCCTTTCCAAACCCACCCACTGCGGGCGGCTCAGCAGCCCCATGCTCTTCGCAGAGGCTGGATGAGGACAGGAGGAAACCCAAAAAACAAAGCGGGCAATAAATCTCTGCCTGCCCATGACAGGGCTCTGGCACACCCTGTGTTCTTTCCCTCTCTGAAGGAAAAAAAGATACATAACGAATAACAATCCCCAAGATCAGAAGAATTATTAGCAAAGTTTGTGCTACTTCCCACCCTCTTTCTCACAGACAAAACATAGGCTCTCCAGCAGCACCTCCAGCCAGTGCTTTATGAGGACCCAGCAAAGCTCTCACAGACCCCATCTCCTTCACAAGTTAAGAGGCAGACGCAGGCTAGTGGGCAGAAACCATCTTGTTCTGTTCCCCACACACACCTGCCACTGGGAAAGAAAACCCAGATCCCACATGGGAGCAGGTGGCTTGGCTTCTAAAAACAACTTCCTTTTACAGCCCAAGAAACTGTTCCAGAAAGTAAGAATGACATTCACAGTAAGTTACCACTAAACAACAACCATAGGCCACCACTGAAGCTTGCGGCAGCCCCTCCAGAAAGACTTCCCATTGAACAGAGGAGAAAACTGAGGCTCCGAGGGTTTGAGTGTCCAGTATCACCGGCAGTGAGATAGTGACATGTTAACCCATCAAAGCCCTAGCTTAAAGGCCACACACACTTTTGCCATTTCCCTGAGCGCCTCCCATCCCTACGTACCTCCCTAAACAGCAGACCCCTAAAACAGGAATGAGCTCTCAAAGGACACAAAGTGTGAAAATGACTTGCAATATCCAGGCAGCACACCAGAAGAGCATCTGTACAGCCTGGGTGCAAACACCTGGAAGTGAGGCTAATTCAGGCCTAGTGGCCTCCGTAAAAGCAACAATCATCATAATATGGTATTACACCACTATTGCCATGCAGCCTTCCTTGGTAAAACAGAAACACTGGGCTTCCGGATATCCCAATGGAGAGAGAATCTAAAGCTTCAATTCAAGTGTGAGGGGAAAGAACCCTTTTTTCTGGTGTTATCCAGGGGGCAAATGAAAAGTTTTCAGTCCCTGCAGGCCCAGCTCACAGATCCATGTCAGGCTCTACCTCCTGCCCCTGCCTCTGGATTCCTCCAACCCTCCAGCTATCAGCAGCTCAGACATCTCCCCACCCCCAGAGAGGCAAGCAGGCCCCCAAAGCCAGGCCCCACTGAAGCCACCCCCGCTTTCCTGCCCGAGGGTAGATGCTGGGCATGGAGGCAGAGCGATGTTGAGGGTACCCCCGGCACGTCTCCTCTGAAAGGTGACGTGCAGGGTGGTCAGAAGCTCAGACGGAATCTGAGGCCGATAGGTAGGAATGTGAGCCCTTGCTGTGTAATTCTGAGCCACAATTACTTCTGTAAACTGGGAACAATATTAGTCCCCACCAAAAGGGTCACTGTGAAGATTACAACACATAAATGCTACAAAACCCTTAATATGGGGTCTAGCCCATTGTTGGAGCTCAGTAAATATCACCTATTAATATGAGAATGGTTAAATAGAGACTCAATGGATCAGGGGCACCTGAGTGGCTCAGTTGGTTAGGCGTCTGCCGTTGGTTCAGGGGGATGGAGCCCTGTGTCAGGCTCCCTGCTCAATGGGGAGCCTGCTTCTCCCTCCCCTCTCATGATCTATCTCTGTTGCTATCTCTGTTTCTCTCTGTCTCTATCTCTCTCTCAAATACATAAAATCTAAAAAAGAGAGAGAGAGAGACTCATTAGATCAGCAGGACAAGGCTGGTCAGTCCCAGACCTACCTGACCTTTCATCCCCTTGCCCCCCCTCCTGGCCTCAGCACCCCACAGGTCCCAATACACACAGCTCCACTCAGGATGAAGTCATTCATCCAAGCCACCTCTAACACAGGCAGGGCCTGTGGCAAAAGTACAGCTGAAAGCCTGTGGCCTATCCCCTACCTCGTCCCCAGCTCCATCTCCATCCCCACACCATGAGGGACCCCCCCCCAATAAGATTCAGGATAGACCCCAACAAGTCTCCTGAGCACATCTCAGGGCCTCTAGGCAGAGAACTCCAGGGTCCCTGGTACCAGTGACATGGTAGGAGAGCCTGGAGCCAAGCTCTGGTTGGGAATGTCACTTTGAACCCTTGTCTTCCAGGGAAGGGCACGGCCAGACAAAGTTTTGTGAAAGCAGGGACACAGAGCATATGGCCAGAACAATCACATTTACTTTTTATCCAGTGCTTTCTCTAGGTCCCCTATGCACTCTAAAGATAGTGAGATGAGTAAGACCCAAATCCCACCCACAAGGAGTTCGCAGTCTAGAGACCTTCCTCGCACCTGCAGTAAGGTGAGTCCTGGTGCAGAGGTATGGGCTATGGTGTCAGAGGACAGAGGGGGACAGCCTGGAGGGTGGCAAACACCAGAGCAGGGGATAAAGGGAGTCCCCTGGCAGAGAAGGGAGGCAAGGACATTCTAAGAGGCAGAAACGGGCACAGGCCTGAGATGTGGGACAGGCTACTGGCACAGTTTGCAGGGTGGAAGTGGGGAGGGATTGGATATAAGGCACAAAAGCAGAAGGGGTTATCTAAGAGGAGCCATTTATGCTGAGGAACTCCAAGGAGCATATCCAGACTCTAAATTCTAGCACCCACTCTGCCTTGGATGCAGCATGACCTTAGCTCACCCACAATGCCCAGTCTCAGCCTCCTCCCCTCTAGGAGTTGCTGAACTGCCCACTCAGGCCCTGGGGAGGCAGGCCTGAGTCCTCAGAGCCTTGGTGCTGGCCTGGCCAGTACACTACCTACAGTCTCCCCTGTCAAGTCTCTAAGAGAGCCTATCAGAGCAAATTTCCAGATGGATCTCCAGCAACCCCAGATGGACAAAGGAACAAATGTGCAAAGCAATTCCCAGCCCTTTCCTTCCTATGCCAACCAGAGAAAAGTCACTATGCCTCTCCCTGCCCAGGCCTCTCTGCCCTCTACCTGGCCACATCCTAGGCCCTGCTCTATCTAATCTCCTACAGGAGGGCTTTCTCAGCCTGTTCAACTTATTGGGGCCCCTCCTGGTGCTGAACCCGATCAATGTTCACAGTCCAATCTGCTTCAGTCCCACACCATCTGGGGACAATAACTGATCTGCCCCTTCTCAGGACAGAAATGTGGCCCCACTCAGCACAGCTGGCACACAACTGAACACACAGGGAACATAAGCAAATAAACACCTGCTACAGGGAGGCTTATGGTTCTCCAAGGAGGGACAATGTCCATATAGTGTCCTCCCTCATTTCCTCAGGCTCCAAGCCTGTGGACCAACCGGCTACTAGCCGTGAGGCTTCCAGGACACTGGGCAAAGTGGGTAACAGTCAAGCCCTTCTAACTTCTACATTCGTTATTGTCCTCCCGGGGATAGCTGGTCCTGGTCCTGCTATGTGGACAGTCCACTTCATAGAGGCCTCTAGCCAGGGAAGAGCAGAGGTGGAAAGATGCTTAGTCCAAATTCATCATTTTACAGGCCAGAGAACAGAGATCCCAGGTAGTGAGGGCCTCGCCCAGTTTATCCCAGGTACCGAGAGGAAACTCACCTTTGTATCCCCTGCCCCTGTGGCTCCCTCTTGCACCTCTGCCCAGTGCCAGGACATCCACGGCAGCTTCAGTCAACAGGCACCTGAAGCTCTGGACAATACCCAGCCCCTGTCAGCTGGAGGATTATTAGCCTGTGCTGAGCTGGATGAGGCCAAGCCGAAGGCTGACTGCTGCAGCCCAGCTGGCCCCAGCTGGAGAGCAAACCGCCCACCAGAGCCAGTGCCTGCCCCCTCCTGGGACACTGTCCCATGCGACCAAGGAACTAGTTCATTCGGAAGGCCCCTCAAAAACCATTAGTATCTACCTCCAGTGCTCAGGGAATGGTGATGTGAAAAGGCAGTCCCTCCAAAACTTGGGGAAATACAGAACTACTGATTTAGAAAGTCTTAGAATAGAGAAGGCAGAAAGTCATATGCCCTTCTCAGATGTACCTATAGTGATGATCCCCTCAGTGGGAAGAGGGACCTCAGGACAAGGATGGAAGGAGATGGGTGACATGCCTACCACCTTCTTCTTCTATTCAATAGGCCCCTGGCCTGCTTAACACCATCAGAAAATACCACCCTCTTCTCAGGCTACACCTAACGCCCACATGCCCCAGTCTTGCCACACACAGCTCAATACACATCCTGCTGCACTCAGAGGAATTTCCTCACTACTCAGCCCCTGTTGATGCATTCATAAATGCACCAGTCACTGAGCCTCCCCAAGGGGGCAACAACCTAGGTTCAAGCAAAACCAATGGGGTAAAAGGAGGGCAGTCCAAAGAGGCAGACCAACCTGGTCACAGGCAAGGAAGCAGAAACCAGCTGGGCACACCCAGGGAACAGCATGGCACGGCCCAATATAAAAGGGTGTAAGAGAGCAGCAAGAGAAAAATGCAAATAGTAGCTTGAGGTCAAGTCACCCAAAGCACCTAATACCAGGCTGAGAATCGCCTACCCCAACCCTGGCAAAGCATGGGTTTTAGTTAGAATCCAAGATATACTCAGAGAAGGTAAAGAGTATCCTGGAGTATCCTCTGGAATCCCAGTGAGGTTGCACATGCTTTCTAGGCCTCCATGGCAAACATATCCTCAGCTTCTACACCCCAACTCAAGGGTCACTTGTTCTCTGAAGCTCTTCCCACTGCCCAGCTCCCTCCTTGACCCACAGGACACACATAGAGTCTATTATAGTACTTGTGACATTCATTGTGCTTAATGGTTGGCACTTCTCTCTTTCCCTACAACACTAAGTCTTTCAAGTGCAAAGACCATGTCTTATTTATCTCTATATCTTCAGGGGTCAGCAAAATGTCTGGCATGACCTGCTTGTTCAAAAAACAGAGGGATGGATGGGTGTGTGGATGGATATGGATGGATGGATGGATGGATGGATGGATGGATGGATGGATGGATCTATGATCGATGGACAGATGGTTGGAGAGGGAGATGGATGGATGATAGACTCTGCCTTGAACAGTAAATATCCATAGAAAACACCTCCATTTCATAGTAGTCATGGGTTCCATGAACATATCCTAAAATAACCACATGTTCAAACTCTAAAATGGATAAAAGTATTTGACCCAATTATCTTGGTTTTCCCAGGTCCTCTTCCCTCTTTCTGTCCAGCTATCCCATTGGTGCCCAAAACCTTTGGCAGACTCCTCAGCAGAGCTGAGCTGGGGCATCAGGCCCAGCCTCCCAAAGCCATCATGGGAGAGGAAGAGCCACGACTGGATCCTGGCACCAGAACATCCCTTCAGTAATTACATGGTTCCAGACAGACATAAATAGACAGATTAGCCTTTCTGCATTTTTCTCATAAAAATAACAACAGTTCCTAAGCACACTGGCATGAGTGCGGACATTAAGCATTGCAACCTGCTGTTCTTGGCAGTCAAGGGCTGGCCTTCCTTGCTGTTCCCCTCACCACCACCACCTCCTCCTTAGGGCTCTTGGAGGGCTCCTCATGCCTGGCTCTGTCCACCCCTATCGCCCCAAAGCCGGTTGGCAGCCAAGCCCTGAGACTGGCTAAGGACTTTTATGAGCATCATGTCCATGATTTGCTGTTTTCTTGGCTGGATCTTTATCTGCTTTTCGTCATTATGTAACTAGAAATCCACACACACGGTGAAATGATTATATGCCCCATTCTGTACTAGAGGAGAGAGGAAGAATCGGTGCTCTGACCCAGAAGAAGAGCACTCTCAAAGGTGAACCCCTTGCTTTATACACAAGAATATGTAAATCTCTTTCCTGGGGATCCCTGTGTGGCTCAGCAGTTTAGCACTTGCCTTCGGCCTGGGGTGTGATCCCGGAGTTCCGGGATCAAGTCCCACATTGGGCTCCCTGCATGGAGCCTGCTTCTCCCTCTGCCTCTGTCTCTGCCTCTCTCTCTTTCTCTCTCTGTTTCTCGTGAGTAAATAAATAAAATCTTTAAAAAAAAAAAAAAGTAAATCTCTTTCCTCCTTCTCCCTTTCCCCCTCCTCTTTTCTCTTTCCCCCCTTCCCCCCTTCCCTCTCCCTCCCCTTCTCTCTCTCACCCTCCCCCCACTATTTGTCACTTGTCCTCAGTGCCCATGCTGAACAAGGGTCATACCAGTAGACCAAGAACCAAGACACTTACTGGATTCTCTCTGCCTCCCTCTCTTTCTCATCTGACCTTGCTCCTCCTTAGGCTCAAGGCTCAAGAATCAGAGGCAGGACAATGGAGCCTGAAATACTGGTTACCAGACCTTCCTCTCTTAAGCCCATGAATTCCCCAACCTGAAAATAGTACCACCTCATCCTCCTCGCAGATCCTGACTCAGTCAAGCCTCTGACCACAAGTCTGGAACTGCTTACCAGATGGCCCTGGCTCCTCTGGAAGACAAAAGGTGACCAGCACTGCCTGCAGGCCACAGAGAGCTTCATCTTCTCTTCCATGTGATACTATCATTCCCCTTGGCCTCCTCCAGAAAGATCCAGAACAAGGCATGGGAGTTTGATCAGGCTACATGCCACACACCCAGTGAACTATGCAAGGCACCTCTCATGAGAGCTGTGCCACTGAATAAAAAGAGGATTTGAAATCACAGGCCTCAGGTTCAAGCCGCAGCTCCACCACTTAACACCTATGAGATCTGAGCAAGTCTCAAAAACACAGATTGTACTACAACGTTCTGATCATTGCCAAATGCTGATTTTAAAAAAATAGTATTTCAGGATAATTTGCATTTACTACTGTTCTTAGTGGGTATGAGAATCTTTTCATATCTTTGTGACCATGTTATAAACATGTCACGTATCACCTACCAACCGCTGAGCACCTCAAAGGCAGAATTACTTCTGATTCATCTTCAGAGCCTACTGTCCAGCCCAAAGATCACTCAGTAAGTGTTTATAGAATGAAGAGTGAATGACTGTTGCGGGCGCTGGGAGCTGACAGTCTAATGATCGATCTGAGCTCCTCTTCTGACTGGGTCTTGCTTCTCTCAAAGCAGCTTTTCAATAGGACTTTGAACATACAAAGCAGAGTTTTATGGCAGGTCTGCCAGGTTTTCTTCATGAGGAGATGAGGCATGTATAAAACACGTTAAAGATCATAGAGCACCAATCTCACTCAATACCAAGTTGGTACTATGAGTAGAACCTTGAAGAAACTTTTGTGGGTCATCCTGCTGATTATGGCTCAGTAAGTCACCAACAAGAGAAGGTACTTCAGGTGTCCTGGCTCAAAGCCCCCCTAAGTCAGGGTCTAACACTGCATTGGGGGTCCTCTTGCTTCTCACTGTAGTCCAAATTTTGAGGATAAAAGCTCACTTCTTCCTGCATATCAGCAATCACACATTGCTTTTTAAGGATTCTTTTCTTTTGTTAAATCATGTAAACTCTTAAATCCTTTTGCACTGATGTGTTGAACCTTATTGTACATTCAATTAAGGCAAAATTTTATAATTTACCTTTTGTTTTCAATGACCCTGAAATGTTACAGCATGGTATTCTATGCAACCAGTTCTCCTCCAGGGTTGACACTGTATTTTTCACATTGATTTAATGGTTGAGTGTAGGTTTTCTTGCCCGGCAGGGTTTTCATGCAGTGTGTAACCATAGATGCATGTACTTGTGTTTTGTGTAAGTGTTGAAAGGCAATGATGTATAAAAAAGTAGATTCACCTGTTTTTAAAAATAAAACATTGATAAAAAAAAAAAAAAACTGAAAACACTGCAAGCTATACACATCTGCCTCCCAACCACACCCTTGCAGTCAGACCTGGCCCATGCAGTGAGGCATTTACCTAGGGGCTCCCACAGCTCCCAGCATTGCCAAGTCACTGACCAGCTTCCCCAGATACTGTGAATCACTCCAGAAGGGCCCACTGCAAGCCCAGTCTCCCCCTGTCTCAATTCTCAGACAGACTCCGGGAGGGCAGCCTGAGCTGAAATACGCAGTAATGTGGCCATCAGCCAGGGACATCTACAGCCCAGCCCTCTCCATTTTAGAGTGAGGACAGGCCTGGCATTCACAGCAGGGGGAGGCCAGATTTCCCCCAGCAAAGTCTAGACCTCTTTGCTGTGAGCCCTAGAAACCTCCAGGCTTGAGGGTTACTTAACAGGTGTGGGGTGTGGGACCAAAGAATCACAAGGCCAGGAAGGAGAGAAAGAAAGAGAGCTGGTTACAAAACAGCCTGAGAGGGAAGGGACATTACCCTCACATCCAGATTCCTGGATTCTGTGGATGAAAGGAGCAAGCATTACCCATCACTGATGCAGAGGAAGGAATGCAGGTCTGTAGTCACATCTGCCTCTCACCAGCTGGTTGGCTCTTAGACATCCTTGGATGTCCTGATCCATGTCACACTGTCAGACAGGCAGTCCTCTGGCAATTAAATGGTGCTGGAATTTCTGCCTCCAGGGCTCTAATTCTCCTCAGAGAACTGGAACTTTGGCTGATGAGGTGCTTCCTCTTACTTCCCACTCCCACATACCCCAATAGCACAAACTGAGCCTGGGGCCAGACACAGTTTCTCCATCAATAGCTCTTAGATGACCAAGTAGAAAAGGGCTTTGGAAGGGAAAACATGACTTTTCATTGCTGGTGGGTTAGCAACAGCAGAAATCTCAGGACTCTGAATCCTAAATCACTTCTAAAATGAGCCAGGTACTTTCTTCAGTCCTGTTCTCCCGTGGATTTTCTCTGCCCCTGAGAACAAGGTCTATACACTTTCTTTTACGCCAGCCTCATAGCCAAGAACAGGACCAGACACCAGCTGGGTGCTTGGTGAAGCCCAAGATGGATGGGCAGACACAGAGAGGCAGATGAATGGAGATACTGATTGTCTCTATAAAAGGAGGCCTGGCCTCTGCACATCCTGTCTTGCCCTGGACTAGACTCTTTCTTTCCTATTCTCCATCACCCAGCCTTCACTTTGCAGGGAAATCTATCAGGATGCTCAGAGCCCCACATACTTCCCTGGTGAGCTGCAGCTTACTCCTTCACCATTAATCTCCAGGAGGTTGGCTCCCCCAAACCCCTCTGTTTCCAGTTTTATCTGAAACAAAAATAGACTCTTGCAAACATTCCAGTCTTTGGGTCATTGGTTCATAGGCTTTGTCCAGCCCTGGCCAAGGTTTCTACCTCTGAGCTCACTCAGTACACCATGGCTGCCTGGGCACAGCCAGCTTGTTGACACTGTGGCCTGATTCAACATAGCATGTTGTTCCTTTGGGCCTTTCCAATGGTCCCTAAATACAAAACTATTAGAGAAACTGATGCCAATCAGCCAGGCACCATAAGCAGAGGCCAGGGTACCAACCAGGTGTACCAATCATGTAATGGGGCAGGATTCAGTCATCACTGAGGACAGCTGTCACCCCTTCTCGGGACTCCAAGGGCACAGGATTTGTAGAGATCTTTCTGCATTTAACCCATTGAATTCTGAAGGCATTTGTTTACTTATACATCTTGCCCTGTCATTTTAAAGCAGGAGCCAGGTTGGATTCCACACTAGGAACTTGCCAGAAAATATCACCAACATCCCTCCTGTACAACTTTTATTAAAAGAGCCTTCAAGACAAGAAGAAATATTTGTTAAAGGACTGACTAAATATGTACTCATCCTGTAGAGTCTATAAAGCTTACACTAAATTAGGCCAGGTGGTCAAGAGCTATGGATCCAGGCTGTTCTGTTTGACCATCACCTTTCACCAACCCCCATTAAATTTTCCTGATATAAACTTTGCCACTATGTCATCTACTTGTATTCAAAGCTAAGATTAGAAAAAGCCATGTGAAATATTCTGATTTTTTTATTGGAGGAAATCTGTCCGGTATTTGACACAGTGTCTCATTTTTGTCTGAAGTTTTTTCTTAGCATGTAATAAGCACTGGTATATATATGTAATACCTTATATACATAATATCTTATACTGTGTTGTTATCTTATAAATCCTGCTATTGGTCAGATTTCTCTATTCACTTTGGAAGCTAAGATTGTATTGTAGATTAAATGCTGGCCCACTGCTAGGAAATACATAGCAATGCATTTGGAGAACAAACCTGACCTCTGACTTTATTTTCTTTTCATTCCTCTATCTACCCTGGGACCCACTCACCTGTCTTTTTATTTTATCCTACTGTTGTTGTTTTTAAAGATTGTATTTATTTATTCATGAGAGACAGAGAGAGAGAAGTAGAGACATAGAGGGAGAAGCAGGCTCCTTGCAGGGAGCATAATGCAACACTCGATACCCAAACCCCGGGATCACGCCCTGAGCCCAAGGCAGACATTCAATCGCTGAGCCACCCAGGTGTCCCTATCCTGCTGTTTATAAACAGTCTTTAAGTTCTTTTGTAACAAACTGGGGTCTTAATTAATTAATAGAACAATTTATTAATTTATTAGTGATATGCTTATCAATTAGGGTAGGTTAGGTTTTGCTATAAAAACAAATAATTCCAATATCTCAGTGGCTTAAGACCACAAAGATCCACATGTGTGTGCCTGTGGGGGCAGGAGGGGGAAAAGGGGAGTGAGAGGGGGTGTTTCTCACACAGCACTGCTGGGAGACATGCTCCAGACCATCATCATTCCAGCTCATACCCTGACAGAAGTTCCTATTGGACACATGCTTCCATGATCACTGCAGTGGGAAGGGAAGTTAAGTTATATACTGGCCCTTAAAGTTGCTGCATTTCACTTCTGCTCACATTTCATTGTCCAAAGTAAGCCACACAATCATAACTAATGACAAAGAACAGTGAGGGACACCTGGGTGGCTCAGAGGTTGAATGTCTGTCTTTGGCTCAGGGCATGATCCCCGGGTCCTGGGATCGAGTTCCGCATTGGGCTCCCTGTAGGAAACCTGCTTCTCCCTCTGCCTATCTCTCTGCTTCCCTCTCTCTCTGTGCCTATCATGAATAAAATAAAATCTTTAAAAAAAAAAAAAAAGAACAGGGAAGTAACAAAATACCACTGGTCTGAAAGGTGGAAAACCAGAATATCTGTGAACCTTGCTAATGATGAATACAACAGCCAGGGCCGCCCGTACAACACACCATCTAAATTGGTACACTTTGGAGATTCAGAAGAGGAACTAAAAGTACTAAAATTTAAGTAATTTTTTAAATGTTTATATATATATATATTTTTATATATATATATAAACATTTTGATTCTATTTTATTGATGGAAAATTGTTCTTTTTAAAACCAAATTTTAAAAGTAAAATTCTTTCTAAAACCATCATATATACATAACTACATATATCAGGGTTTTTTAAATCTTCTTTTATGTTGATAATCTGAACAGTAAAAAATAGCGGAAGCAAAATAGTTCATTTTTAGTGCATATTCACATATTTTAATTAGTTTCTTAAACATAATGGCTTTTTAAATCATATCATGGAATTTTTCTGAAAAATATAATTATTTCAATATGATCTTATCATTCTAGATTTTTCCATTAAATGGCCTATAGTTTCCTTCAGAGTTGCAAGTTACAATTAATGAATTTGAAATTGCTGACTCTCAATTGACCCTTCTTTGTAGACTGCAATTTTTTAATTTAGGAAACATTCTGCCTCCTGGTCCTGAGATGTCTGGTAAGCTTGGACAAAATTTGGCTAAATGGAGAATATTGTCAATTTCAATTATTTTTTATATTGAAATGAGTAAATATTTCACTTCAAATATTTTCACAGATGCTTTCCCTTTGCCTCAGAGTAGTTTTCCCTGACAAAACATGTCAAATAAGTTGTCTTTATTAATGATTCTTTTGAATGGTTCACCAGTCTTAGATGCCTCTAAAGCACAGGCCTACTTACATTTCACTGCATTTGCAGGGTGGAATATAAATTCACTTCATTATCATATGAACACCATCGCAAGACTCTTCCCATAAACCAAGACATCCCCAGACACTCCAAAAGAATTTGAATATTAAATATTTCACACCGTATCAGCTCTAATTATTTCACTTTTTCAGCTCCTCCCTTGCTTTGATAGAGATAAAACTTGAAGGCTTTGTTTTCAGTCATTGCAATTCACTAAAAGATTCAAAAGCTGATGTGGTAAGGTGAGCCATTCATTTAATTTTGATTAAATATTTCCAGCTGGTTTTGAACAAATGAACCGAAACTTAGATAATTTGTTTATACAAAATCTCAACATTTTAGGACTCTGAAACTGATTGACAAAGCAGTTCTTTAAAAGTTCAAAGATTTGTAAGATCTGATTAATGAGAGACAACAAGAGGAGAAGGTATATACTTCCATGCTAAAGTATTATTTTGTACTCAAAATCATTTTTGACATAAAATTTTTGTTGTTCAGTTTTTCTTAATATATGTAACATTATTTCATTTTTTTACAACTCTGGCTTCTAAATTGATAGAACAACATGGTTATTAATTATATGTGCACCCAATCAACTCTAAGTACATTCCTAGTCTACAAACATCTTAATTTAGTAATAATAATATTTGTTCTACAACACTGTGTTCCACCAAAATTTGTACTTTTAATATCACTGTAAAAAAAAATCATCAATGTTCAATTTCTCAACAATTCATAATTGTATTCACTTCAGCTGTTTCATCTTTGACAGAATTAATTTCCAAAAACTTACTTGGATTCCATAAATTGGGTGAAAAATTGAACAAGTGTCAAAATTAATTTAATGGATATTCTATTTGAAGCATCTTATGACACTGATATAATGCTGGCTTCACACGATCCTTCTGCTTTTGGAGCCAACACACCCACTGCTATCACTTCACTTTCCATCCACAGCCAGGAAAACTTGGAATTTAAAATGAGTGAAATTAACTTAGTAGAAAAGACATTTGGTATAAATGAGTCATAAAATGATATATAAACACACCTTTTATAGCTATTAATCCTAATTATGTTTGGGCACAAACTTAACTACAAAACTTTTGAGAGGCTGATGCCTCTTCAACAAACATGTTTGTGTCTTCTGGTTTCCATGTAGTCAGTACTACATCCATGGTATCACCAAACATTTTCTCCAAGCTACACATTAATCATTAACCTTCTTGAAGGACCAAAAAAAAAAAAAATACTTAATTTTGTATTAAGCTGGCGCAGCGGTTTAGCGCCGCCTGCAGCCTGGGGAGTGATCCTGGAGACCCAGGATCGAGTCCCACATCAGGCTTCCTGCATGGAGCCTGCTTCTCCCTCTGCTTGAGTCTCTGCCTCTCTCTCTCGCTCTCTCTGAATGAATAAATAAATAAATCTTTAAAAAAATTTGTATTAAGCATGCATTTTGGATTTTTAACTCATTGTTATAAAGAGCATGCTACCAAAAAAATTTTAAGCATTACTAAACAATAAATAGCTAATAACTGACACCAATAATATACAACAAAACCATTCTTGAAAGAGTATCCAGACTTCTTGTTCGCTGTCCAGCAGAACCTCTCAGCCTGTGTTTCCTACAGATGTTTCACATATACCCAACATATAATTTCTCTCATTTTCCAGTGACCCCATTGATTTGTGGCCTGGCAGACTTTATGTATCTCATAAGTTGAGGCACTTGCCATCGCATAGCTGGTTGGATTACCAAATGAGATTCATTGGTAATCCACCCCCAGTCACCACCCAAGGCCAGGAGTCAATACCTTGTTCTATCAGAAAGCAAAAGCATAAAAAAAAAAAAATTTAAAAAAAAAGAAAGCAAAAGCATCCCACTGGCTGCCCTTAACAGGTAGGTATAAGTAATACCTGGTATCTGTCTGGTAAGGGAACTGGGAAACAAGGGGTAGACCTTTTATATAAAGTTGTATATTATTAACTCTAACTACAAAGCAATAAGCTGAAGATATATATTGTGTTTCCTAAAGTAACTACTACAATAATAATGCAAAATGTATAGTTAAAATTCAATTGAGAAATCAAAATGAAACACCAAAAACTGTTCAATTAACCCAAAAGAAGGGATGAAAAGAAGAAAAGTGGAACTTAAAAAAGATATGAGAGGGTGCCTGGGTGGCTCAGTCAGTTAAGCGTCCAACTCTTGATTTTGGCTCAGGTCATGATCTTAGGGTCACGGGATCAAGCCCCACATTGGGTTCTGTGCTGGGCATGGGGCCTACTTAAGATCCTCTCTCCCCCTCTCCCTCTGCCCCTCCCCTGCTCCCTCTCTAAAAAAAGAAAAAAGAAAAAGAAACAGATACGATAAATACAAAATAAATGGCTTACCTGAATCCAACTATATCAATAATTAAATACCAATGTACTAAACACTACAATTAAAAGGTCAAGTAAGTCAGACTGAATCTAAAAAAGTAAGTCTCAATTATATACTATCTACAAGACATATACTTTAAACATGGAGGTACAAATAGGTAAAAAGTGAGAGGGAAGAAAAAAACACGCATACTCATCACTAAAAAGCTGAAATGGCTAGTCACATCAGATAAAATCAACTTCAAGACTAGTTTTTGCAGAGATAAGGAGGCACAATTTACAATGACAAAGAGTTCAGTTTCACACAGCAAGCTTAAATGTGCCTACAGTTAAAAACTTCCAAAAATATAAACCAAATTTGGAAAAAGTAAAAGGAAAAATCGACCAATCAATAACTGGAGCAGATTTTATTACCCCTCTTTCGATGACTGACAGAATGATAAAACAGGAAGGCAGGCCAGGTATAAAAGATCTGATTGACACTCTTGGTCACCCAGACCAGACAGCCATGTATAGAAGCCTGCACCAGCAACTACAGACTGCACACTCTCTTCAAATGAACACTGACTATTCACTATAAGTTGGGCCAGACAGGTTGGCACCTGAGTGGTTCAGTGGTTGAGCATCTGCCTTCAGCTCAGGTTGTAATCTTGTAGTCCTGGGATCATGTCCCACAATGGGCTCCCCACAGGGAGCCTGCTTCTCCCTCAGCTTATGTCTCTGCCTCTCTCTGTGTGTCTCTCATGAATAAATAAATAAAATATTTAAAAACTAAAGAAATAAATTCAAAATATTAAAATATTATAGAATATGTTCTTTGGTCACAACAAAAGTAAACTAGAAAACAATAATAATACAGAAGATAGAAGAGCCCCAAAATATTTGGCAAGTAAATAATCCCTCTTAAACAAAACTCCAGAGAACTCCTAAGGGAACTTAGAAAACGTTTTGAACTGAATGAAAGTGAGTACAGAGTGTCTCAAAATTTGTGAGATGCAGTGCAAGAGTGCTCAGAGGACATTTTATGGCCTCACATGCTTATATTAAAAAGGAAACAAGGTGAAGAATCGGTGATAGAACATGTCACCTTAAGCTAAAAAAAAAAAAAGAAAAAAAAAAAAGAAGAGCAAATACAACTCAAACTAATAGAAGGAGAGAAATAATGATAAAAGTAGGAATAGCAATCAAACAGAAAAGAGAAAAACAATGCCAAAAAAATTTACTTTTGATAAGACTGATAAAAGTAATGTGCCCCTCACAGGAAGCATAGGGAGAAAAGAGAGAAAAATACACATTACCAGTCTCAGAAATGCAGGAGGAAAATTGCTACAGGTCCTTGAGACATCAAAAGGACAACAAAGAAATACTATGCACCATGGTATATGAAAAAATTTTACATCTTTAGATAAAATGGACAAATTCCTTGAAAAACATAATGTGTCAAAACGAACCTCAAGGTGAAATACAAATTCTGAGTAGCCCTATATCTGTCGAAGATACTGAATTCGTTACCAAAACCATTCTCAGAAGGAAAAACCCCAAGTTCAGACAATTTCACTGCTGAGTTCTATCAAATATTTAAATAAATAATATTAATCTTATGTAAACTCTTTCAGAAAACAGAGAAAGGAACACTGCCCAGCTCATTTAATGAATTCAGCATGCTCTCATACACCAAAGCCTGCAAAAAAAAAAAAAAAAAAAATTATAAGAAAACTTCTCCATGAAACAAATGCGAAAATTGTTAACAAGATACTACCAAGCAGAACCCATCAATGTATAAAAAAAGATAATTCACCATGAACAAGTGGGTTTATACAAGGAGTGCAAGATTGATCTGGTATTCAAAAATCAGGGATCCCTGGGTGGCGCAGCGGTTTGGCGCCTGACTTTGGCCCAGGGCGCGATCCTGGAGACCCGGGATCGAATCCCACGTCGGGATCCCGGTGTATGGAGCCTGCTTCTCCCTCTGTCTGTGTCTCTGCCTCTCTCTCTCTCTGTATGACTATCATAAATAAATAATAAAAAAAAATATATTAAAAAAAAAAACAAAAATCAAAGAAATTTGCCATAACAACAGAATAAAGGAGAAAAACTAGGTGATTCATCTCAATAAATGGAAGAAAAGCATTTGTCAAAATCCAAAACCCATTCAGGATTAAAACAAAAATGATCAGCAAATGGGGAATGGAAGGAAATTTCTTCAATTTGATAAAGGGCAGTTACAACAAACAAACAAACCCCACCCTACAGCTAGTATCATATTTAATGAGGAAACACTTTTCCCTAAGATTGACATCAATACTTTGTAATAAAACAGTTTTCCCCAACATCGGTAACAAGGATGTCCATTTTCAACACTTCTAGTTAACATAATAATAGATGTCCTAGCCAGTGCAATAAAGAAAAGAAATAAAAGTCATAAAGACTGGCAAGAGAGAAGTAAAGTACTCACTTTTCATAGATGACATGATTGTTTAATTATCAAAATTCAAAGACTCAACAACAACAGAAAACTACTAGAGGTAGTAGAAGAGTTTAGCAATACCAGAGGATAGAAGATCAATACACACAACCAATTGCATTTCTATGTACTAGCACCAAACAACTGGAAAATGAAGTTAAGAAAATTTCATTTATTATGTCAAAAAAATACAACAAATTAAACAGTATGGCAAAACTTCTCCATGAAAATTTTAAAATACCGCACTGCTGAAAGGAAATTTTCAATGACTAAACAAATATTTTTAAAAGCATATTATGTGCTTGGTATGTACTTCCTGAATCTATTCAATAAATTTTAATGGCCATGATATTCCAGGCACTGTTCTAGACACTGTGGATAAAGCAGTTTAAGTCCTGGCTTTATGAAGTTACATCCTAGTTAGGGGAAGCAGACAATTTAAAATATATATATTATTGGGATCCCTGGGTGGCGCAGCGGTTCGGCGCCTGACTTTGGCCCAGGGCGCGATCCTGGAGACCCGGGATCGAATCCCACATCGGGCTCCCGGTGCATGGAGCCTGCTTCTCCCTCTGCCTGTGTCTCTGCCTCTCTCTCTCTCTCTCTCTCTCTCTGTGACTATCGTAAATAAAAAAAAAATTAAAAATAAAAAATAAAAAATAAAAAAATAAAAATAAAAAATATATATTATCCTATAATATATCAGGTGCTAATGAGTTTTATGAATAACAAAGCCTGAGGAGAGAGAGTAATGGGGGAAGTTTGTCTTACAGGATAGTTAGTGAAGACATTTTTAATGAAAAGATTCAAACAGAGACCTGAGGGATCCCTGGGTGGCGCAGCGGTTTAGCGCCTGCCTTTGGCCCAGGGCGCGATCCTGGAGACCTGGGATCGAATCCCACGTCGGGCTCCCAGTGCATGGAGCCTGCTTCTCCCTCTGCCTATGTCTCTGCCTCTCTCTCTCTCTCTCTCTATGTGTGACTATCATAAATAAATAAATAAATAAATAAATAAATAAATAAATAAATAAATAAAAAACAGAGATCTGAGAACAGTAAGAAAGTGAGCCATTAGATAAATCAGAGACGAGAATACCAGGCCAAAAAAACAGCAGGTGCAAAGGTCCTGAGGCATGAGTGTGCCAGTATGAGAAACAGCAGAATGGATAATGTAGCTGAAGTGTAGATGAGTGAGCAATAAGAGTAAGTGATGGCGGAGAGGTCAGGTCTCAGGGGCCTGAATCATGCAAGGACTAGGGATTTTACTGAGTACATCAGGCAAAGACATGGGAGGATTTTGAGCAGAAGACTGCCATGACCAAGCATGTTTCAAAAGGATCTCTCTGCTGCTTTGGGAAGAATATGTATAGATGGCAAGAGTGGAAATAGGAGCCAAGAGGCTTCTCAGTACTCTAGTGAGAGATGCCAGTGCTTAGGTGCTATGTACTAGAGTGGTTGCCCTGGTGACGGAGAAGATTATCACCTGGGTTCTGAACACTACCAGGGATGTGACCTGCTGTATCTGCTGGTGGACCAGACATGGGGTTTGAGAGAAATAGAGAAGTCAAGGATTTTGGCCAAGCAATCAGAAGAATGAAGTCATCACTTGTAAGAATGTAGAAAGCGTGTTTGGAATAGAAATCAAAAGGTAGATTTTGGACTTGTCTCTGTCATGATGCCAGTTAGCTTAATCAAGTGGCAATACTGCTTCTGGAGTGTACTGGCAGAGGTCAGGACTTGAGATAGAACCTGGGTGAGGGCATCAGCCTGTAGGTAGGGTAACATATAACTTATCTTTCAAACTGGGACTCTTTTCGAGATTGAAAAGTAGTATTAATTATGCCAAGTGACAAAGTAACTATGCCAGGCAAACCAGGACAGAGGGTCATCCTGCCCATGGAAGGTGTTTCAAGCCATGAGACTGGGTGATGGCTAGTCACCTAAGGCAATGAGTGGGCAGAGAAGAGAAGCATTCCAGTGTCGGGACATCAGAAGATGAGGAACCAGCAAAGGCACTGCCAGGCAGTGGGCAGGAAGGCTGAGAGTCTGGGACCCAGACGGCAAATGAAGAAAGGTTTTTTATACAAGAGGCAGTGACCAGTTTCATCCAATGCTACTGAGACAAGGTAGGAAAGTGAGTGAAAACTATATAAGAATGGAAGATAAACCTCTCACTGCTAGAAAAGAAAGTGCTCAAAGACCATATAAATTTCAGTCTTGTTCACGGTCAAGGTTTAAAAACAGAAAAATAATAGTGAAAGGGAATATAAGGTAAGGGAGAAGAAGTGTGTGGGAAATATCAGAAAGGGAGACGAAACATAAAGACTCCTAACTCTGGGAAACGAACTGGGGGGGGGGGGGAGGTGGGCGGGGGGGGGTGAATGGGTGACAGGCACTGAGGGGGGCACTTGACGGGATGAGCACTGGGTGTTATTCTGTATGTTGGCAAATTGAACACCAATAAAAAATAAATTTTTTATTTTAAAAAAACAGAAAAATGCTAGGAATTCCATATAATCAGTTTTCATAGTTCAGTTCCTTCTTTTAAAAATCCAGTGTCCAAAATGGATTGTGCTTTATGGTTGGTTAAGAAAAAGATACGAGAAAACAGGAAAAAAAAAGTATTGAAAACATAGCACTTGAGATGAGCCAGGCACTGTGTTTTACAGGTAGAGAAGGGAGGCACAGGCAGGTGAAATCACCTACTCAAGGCCCTGAGATTGGTAAGTGGAGCAGCTGGCATCTTGTCCTGGGTCGGCTAGCTCCAGAGGCTGCACTCTTAGCCCTGCACCGTAAGACAGGGATATATACACACAAGAGGAGACTTTTCAGCAATTGACCACAAGGTCCTTTAAAATAGTTGAATTTCCAGGGGCACCTGGGTGGTACAGTTCATTAAGTGTCAGACTCTTGGTTTTGGCTCTGGTCATGATCTCGGGGTCATGATCTTCGGGTCATGAGATCAGGTCCCAAGTCGGGCTCCATGCTCAGCACTGAGTCTGCTTAAGTTTCTCTCTCACTCTGCCTCTTCTCCTTCCCCTCCTCTAAAATAAGTAAACTAAATATTTTTTTAAAAAACTTACAGTTCCAAAAATCACAGGAGTAGAATATAGGATTACCCGCTTGGAACCTGATCCCATATGGATGAACTAGCTCAAAGACTAGAGTTTTCCGACTCGACTCACCTCCCTCAGAACTTCATCTTCTGTAGGTACATGGAAATCCGACACACCCAGCCTTCGCTCTGTCCCTGGGTCTTGGAAAACATACTCTAGAGACATGACTCTTCCTAAAAATGCCACTAATAGGCTGCTCACCTGAACCACAGCATTCCAGGATGGTTTGCGAGCCAGTGCATGTGCCCACACTGGGGCAAGATCCACCTGACAGAGTGATTACATATAGAGGTGGTTTGGTTTGGGTTTGTTCACTCAAAAACATGTCATGAACCTCTTATCATTTTTTTAATTACTGCATATTTTCCTTTGTAGTATGAGCCACATTTCAGTTAACCGATCCCTTAATAATGGAATTTAGGAGTTTTTCTAGTTTTCCATTAATCAGAAATTAATGAATATCCTGGTGCATTCTCATACAACTTTTCTCATTCAGTTTCCATCTTATGCTAAATCTTTTAAAGCAGGACTTCTGGGTCAAAGGATATGCATTTTATGTTTTGATACTTGTTCTCAAAGAGCCTTACAAATAGGTTGTACTAGTTCATACTCTTCTGAACTAAATATTTCTCAACACATTGACTGTTACTATTACTTTTTTTAACCCAATCTGTTTTCCTTTGCCAATAGGCACAACATGATATCTCAATTTTTAACTCAATTTTTTTTTCATCATTAGCAAGGCTGAACATCTTTTTACATGCTCTGACCATTTTACTTCTTTTATAAATTGCCTATTCAATTTATTTATCCATTTGTCTATGTGGGTTGTTTTTCTTTCTCCTTTTGTTTTTTGGGTGTTTTTAAAGATTTAATTTATTTATTCATAAGAGACACAGAGAGAGAGGCAGAGACATAGGCAGAGGGAGAAGCAGGCTCCTCACAGGGAGCATGATGCAGGACTCAATCCAGAACCCCAGGATGATGACCTGAGCCAAAGGCAGATGCTCAACCACTGAGCCACCCAGGTGTCCCTCTCCTTTTGTTTTGTAAAGGGCTTGTATATATTGAGCTCAGTAGCCCTTTCATTAACGTTACAAATAACCTTCCCAGTTTGTCATGTGGCTTTAGATGTTAGTCTGATTTTCACAGGGCAGTAAACTGACTGTATCAGTTTATTATACCAGACCCATATACTTCTAAATAACCCGCAGATCCTGCAACCTTCCCTCCAGGAACAACAACCTAAGCTCTGGGGAGAACACACTGACTTAATGTCTCTGGTGGCACTGTGCCTCCTGCCTCCATACTTTTCCCCTTCCCAGCTTCTTCCTCTTGACTCCCAAAGCCCTCCTTGAGGCATGATGGAAGCCATCTACATGATCGTCCTCTTCTAAGGGGCTTGTTTTATAAAGGCGACATATATTCCAAAGCTGAGTTTTAGCATTAGAACTTAGCCCTCTGCCCTCATGCATCTGTTTGAGCGATCCTGGAGCACCACCAAGCCCAGCAGAGGTGGGTGGTCTGTGTTTGGCAAAACCATTGAACTTTCTCTCTGGTCAATAGTGGGGATGCTCTGTTCCAATCCCCAAAGAGAAAAAAGGGAGACAGAGAGGCAGATAGGTCAGCACGGGGAAAACCCATGGCAGGGCTCTGCCAGCCCAAGGCCTGCCCCAGCCTCATGTGACCGTGGCCAAAAAGGACACTGTCATCTGCGAACAGGCCCAGCCTTCTCCCAACAAAGCCTAATCACTGCCAAACCTCAAAGGCCTCCAAGGATGCTGTGGCAAGAGTCTGCTCAGAGATGACTTCACCAGCCTAGGGTAAAGCCAAGAACCAAAATACTTTGTCTTCTGCTGTTTATTTTTAAATCGTGATTATGTGTTCCCTCTTCTTTCAGGGACATCAAACATGTAGGAACATTGTGCAGGGACTTCTGGGGGGCCTGGCCATTGGCAAGAACACAGAGGAGATGTCGGGCAGGTGCTGGGAACAGTGTCTCCATGGCAGATGTTCAAAGGGCTGACCACACTTGGCTAGACTTGCTATCCAATAAGTATGTCTAGTCCCAAGGCTGTGGTCATATGGGAATAGTCACGGGGCACATGGCTCCTCATCCTCAAGAACAGGACTTCCTCGGCTGCATCCTTCAGAGGCAACTGCTTATCTTCAAGTTCAAAAGGTAGAGTTCACATCTTCTCAAGGTCTTCCAGAGCAGTATTTCTTCACTGTGTTTTGTATAAATCCCAGCTCTTTGGAGGCCCATACCTTCAGGCAATCTATTCACCACCACTCCCTATCACGCTCATTCATCAAAAACTTCAGTGCCAGGTTGATGATTATCTCCAACCAAAGTCCCTTAGTCATTTCAACATCTACCAGATGACCTGGCTGGCACCCACAGGCTTAAGGGAGACTCCAAGTACAAGAAATGAATGTTGGAGAGGCGAAGACAACAGAGTCTACTACAGACAGTCTCCCAGTCTGATGCCAGGGCCAGTTCTGCGGTGGACACAGCAAAAGGAAGGGTAGACCCTTGATGTGCCTGAGAAATGCATTTCTAGATGTTGTGAACCCCTTAGAGTCAAAGATACACAAAAATGTTTGTGCTGGATCCTAGCTTTCTCCTGAATCACAAATAACTGCTTTTCCAGCTTTTGTTAGTTTTCTCCCAATTGGTGAACCATTTTGAACCATTACAGTTGTTGAAATGGTTTTAGGAAGTGCCTGTTCCTGTCTTCACATAAAACACATGGAGAATTCATTTACACCATTGGTGCAAGCCCCCGCTAAATTCAACATTCCACCTTCCAATGTGTCCAAAACCTCTGAAAACTCTCATTTTCTTAACCCGCTTCAATTTGTGTCTACCACCAGCAGTAGCTTTTGGCATCCTTTAGTGGTCATTACTTTTCACCTAGAAACCAAATTGTAATCACCTCATAAGAGGTGTCTGACACCTCATACCTAACACTTAACAGTGTCCACAATGAGGAAAGAGGACATGAGCTGCTCTGAGCAACCTGTGGGGTGCTAACAGTCTACAGTAGAGACATCTGTCGGTTTTGCCACCTGGCATCTACTCACCATTCTGCTGACAACTGTATCCTCTCACCAACTCCTAGATGCTGGGTTTAGTGGGCTTCACTCCATAATCAGGACTAAAGCCTATAACCTAAGCTTAAGCCAACTGGATCATCACATCACATTAATCTGGGGACAGACACAGGACCCAGTCCGAACCAGAGAGAGGCAATGAGAGGTTGACTAAAGTTTCTAGGAAAGAGACTGCTGCTATTTCCTGCTGGCCTTGAATTTGAGGAAATGTAACTTTAGGAGCTAAGGCAGCCATTTAGTACCCTGAGGGAGGGATTCCACTTCCAGATGGATTCAACCCAAAGGAAGCAGAGTTGAGAGAGATAGAGAGGGAGAAGGAAAGAGAGAGACGCTGAATCCTGGTGACGCTGGCTGAGTAAGGTCCTGCCTGAAGCCAAGCCTGAAACCAGCACAACTCTGCTCTTTTCAGAGACATGAGCTGATAAGTTCTCTTTTTGCTTAAGGTAGTTTGAGTGGGGGTTTCTGTCCCTAGAAAGCAAAAGTACCCAAATAGATATAGTCTAAATGGTAGCTCAGTCCCATCTCAGGCCCCACCAGGTTATGGCAGATATTTGGTCACATCAACAACAACAGCGTACCAGTTCACATTCCCACCAACAGTGCAAGAGGGTTCCCCTTTCTCCACATCCTCTCCAACATTTGTTGTTTCCTGTCTTATTAACTTTCACCATTCTCATTGGTGTGAGGTAGTATCTCATTGTGGTTTTGATTTGTATTTCCCTGATGGCCAGTGATGCGGAGCATTTTCTCATGTGCCTGTTGGCCATGTGTATGTCTTCTTTGGTGAAATTTCTGTTAATGTCTTTTGCCCATTTCATGATTGGATGGTTCCTCAAAGAGTTAAAAATAGAGCTACCCTACAACCCAGCAATTGCACTACTGGGGATTTCCCCCAAAGATAAAGATGTAGTGAAAAACCGAGACACCTGCTGCACCCCAATGTTTATAGCAGCAATGTCCACAATAGCCAAACTGTGGAAGGAGCCTCAGTGTCCATCGAAAGATGAATGGATAAAGAAGATGTGGTCTATGTATACAATGAAATATTATTCAGCCATTAAGAATGACAAACACCCACTATTTGCTTCAATGGATGGAACTGGAGGGTATTATGCTGAGTGAAGTAAGTCAATTGGAGAAGGACAAATATTATATGGTTTCATTCATTTGGGGAATATAAAAAATAGTGAAAGGGATTATAGGGGAAAGGATAGAAAAATGAGTGTGAAAAATCAGAGAGGGCGACAGAACATGAGAGACTCCTAACTCTGGGAAACGAACAAGGGGTAGTGGAAGGGGAGGTGGGCGGGGGGGATGGGGTGACTCGGTGACGGGTGCTGATGGGGGCACTTGACGGGATGAGCACTGGATGTTATACTATATGTTGGCAAACTGAACTCCAATAAATAAAATTTAAAAAAACAACAACAACAACAACAGCAGCAACAACAACAGCATAGTGGCTCCTAGCTTCTACCTCCACTGTTACCTACAGGGACTCAGCACTACCATCCCCAGGGCTCCCTCAGTTATTTCTTGGTGGGGACTTCCAAGATGCTTGGTGGGTATCTCATATGTGTTCTGGAACAGTTCTGGTCATGTTCTATTACAACACCCTCTTATCAAATGACCATAGCCAGAAGGGTAGGATAAATCCACTGATCCTATTATGCTCACAGCAGAGGTGGGAGGAGAGGAAGTACGTGGTGGCCTCCACTAAGACCACTCAATTAACATGAAGGAGGGTCCCTGCCATAAGGAATAGAGAACCATTATCAGAAGAACAGAGAAATAAGAGCTGGGCAGACAGAACAATGGGCCCTACCATGGGCATGGACGGCCATTCCCACCAACTGATGAGGAAATGAAATTCAGAAGGATCGATCTGTGCCCACAGTCATCAGGGGAGGAAGCTGCAAAGCTCAAACTCAAGCTCCAGGGTCCAGGGTGCTTTTCCTGCTCACCTACTTCCTTTGCTGCAGAGCTCAGCACAACTTAGAAAGAGCAGAAATGTTCCCAAACTCACATGCCAGTTCTTTCCAATCCACTGTTGAGTTAGAACACACTCCTAAACAGTGGGACAGAGGCATAATCTGTCTAAGAACCCAATGAGCCAGCAAACATGAGCACCAGGATCCCAGACTCCCCATGTTGTAAACTGTTATAGAATACCACCCTGGAACACCACAGCCTTCCTCCCCTTAGAAATAACCATTTTATGGAATTAAATGTGATCCTTTTCCAGGCTTGATCCAAATACTTCCTGATTCACCTCTACCTCAGCCATCCCTGTGATGCTAAGATCCTGCAATGCCCTCATGTCTCAAGCAAATTCTTTGGGCCATTTAGACTTCCTCTCTCCCATCATCCCAGAATTCCCTCTCTCATTTCTATGGCGAAGGGCTTTCTGCTCCCTTCCTTCTCTGAGCCTTTTCTTTTTCAACCCAAATTCCAATGCAACCTTCAAATCTCAGGCTCTTCAATGTTAAGAAGCCTAAATTGAAAGCAGGAGACCTAAGGGTAGGAGCCAATCCTGGGTCTGCTTCCCTTGACAATGTTGGCCAGTTCCCCTCTCCAGTCCTCTCTGGGGCATTAGCTCCCTTCCTAATGGACAGCACACAAACTCCAGGGTTTCCTAGATCATCTGACCCATTATAAGCACAAAAGATACCCTCTCTTCTCCCCACCCACTACTTCAAGCCTCATGACACTGAATTCTGCAGCATTCACAACAGGGATGAGTTCTGCTCCCAGGCTAGACCTGAATGATGGGAAGCGATGTTCTTGGCCCTAGAGACATGAGAGTCCCTGGCTGTTTCTGTTTTAAAAATAAACCATATGATTCTCAGATTTGAGGGTTGAAGAGCAGAGAGAAAGGGGATATAAGAGAAGCTTCAGGGCTGATTGCCAAAAATGTTTCCCACCCACCAATTTCTTTAACAGGGAGCATCTCAAGGGGGAGCCAACCACATGGTCTTGATTTATTGCAACTTCACTCATCAGGCTGGTATCCTTTCAGGAGTACTGGATGGCCAACAAGCAAAAGCCTTTTCAAAGCCCCTTCCCTCCAACCCAGGGCTGGCCAGTGGCCAGGAGAGAGGCCTGAAGGAGTTCTGCGAAGCCTCCCAGGAAGCTACTCCTGCTGGGTATCTTCCTCCAATGAGCCAGAAAGCTCTGCAGACGATCACACATGACAGAGATGTGGTGGCAAATGTCACATGGGGAACAGGTCCAAATGGAAGCCTTGGGACTGGGCCCAAGTGTGATGGATCCATGTCTCGATGAGTACAGATAACAACATGGAAAGCACCACACACACTAGACCCCATGGATGTCACCTCCCCACACATCAACTCATGTACACTATGTGGGCACATCTCTGTGAGCTCAGCCTCTGCCTGCAGTTGGGATGCCTCTGACTTCCCAGCTACCTGTAAATGGGATATTTAACCTGCTCATGGACTCTCACTACACACACACATTCCTGAGAAGTCCATCATCATGAAAAGTCATTTTAGTTATGCCAAGAGTTAATGTCCCTCTTCCCACGTGCAAATCCAGGTGCAGAATTAAAGCAAATCATCTGTTCCCCACAGGAACAGACAGTTGTCTACAGGAGAGGGTCTGTGTTCACTGAGCCCAGGTGTGTGATAGAGTTTTGCAGCTGGCACCTATGCCCCAGGTACATGTCTACAATAACAAACATGTACCTGTTAAACACCAAAGCCCTCTGACACACAGAGGAATCCATGTCCCCTGTGAGCTCCATCAAGCTCCCTCTAGAGGTAGCTACTGGAGGTCAGGGAAGAACTCCCAGAAGGAAGAAGAGGGCTGAGGCCAAGTAGTTCCTGTGAGCTCCTCTCTCAACTGGTGGCTTTTTGCTAAGCATACCCTAAAGCCAGCAAAGGCATAAACCCAGCCAGAGTCTAGCACCAAGATGCATCTTCCCACTAGAGGATCCTCACAAAAATGTCTTTTACTGGGAGCTGATCAGGGACCATGTTTTCCAGCTTCTGAGCTGAGCCCTTGCCTGAGTGTATCTTCTTTCCCAGACAAGAGTGCCTGCACCCCAGATGTTCAGCCTTCGTACACTTCCACCTACAAGCTGTAAATCCACTCATCAGCTCTGCTCTGGGGCTCTTCTGGCTGTTGAAAGACTCCTGGAGCTCAGTATATAGTCCATACTGCCAGCCTAAGAGACAAACTTGTGGGCACAGAGGATGAGCCAGCTGGGGCATTCTCTAGCTTAGGGAGGGGGCACAGTACCAAAAGGGAAGCTGAGTATCATTTTATGATTGGGGAAAACACCAATGGTGACAGAGGAAAGAGGCAAACCCCCCAGTAACTGGCTGTTTCCCAGACCAGAAAGTTCTAGAACATACGCCTGTCCACTCAGAAAGGATTGCTGCTTCCCAAAACACCTGCTGGCTATACTCACTTTCAGGAAAACTCCAGGGTAAGATTCACAGAGGATGGCTCTCTAAGGTGGTATTAGTCCAATTTCTCATTTTCTAAATGGGAAACTGAGGCCCAGAGAGACGGCAGGTCTGTCCTAAGCATTGCAGAGCTGGACCATGAAGCCAAGCTGGTACAGAAACTGAGAACACAGCCTTTGGAAATAGGTGGTCCTAAGTTCAGTCTAAAATCCACCGTGGCCAAGGGTCAACACTGACTTCTCCAGTGAAGTAAGAACACCACCAACCCATGGAGGTAGGTGAGTGTTAAATGGGACACTACGTAAAAGAATCCAGCATAGCACAGGAACTTAATAAATACTGAGCTCTGCCTCTTCTTGTTCCTATCTGCTTCCAATCTGAGCAAAGCCTCAGCTGCTTCCCAATATCTGACTAGATGATTCTTTTGAAGATAGGGCCCAAACTAAAAAGTCTACCCCAGTGGATGAGAGCATGTCAGCCCCTTCCAATGCTAGGAGCAGGTAATGTCCAAGATTCTCAGGGCTGCTGGAAAAGACATTTCCTCCGGTTAGAGGCCAAAACCTGCCACACCCCTTCCCTGTGCTCCAATCCTGTCACAACACCAATCCGGGGGGGGGGGGGGAGAGATCCCTCCTCATGTGGGGGTCTTGGTAGCCCTCCCTGAGAAGAGGAGGAGAGCATCCTGATTCACAGCATCACCCAGTCCCAGATGTGGCTGAAGCTCCTTGCTGCTGACAGAGCCTGAAGAGCTTTCCTGGGTCAGAGGGAGCACGATGTAGGCTGCAGGGCCCTAGAAGCCAGAGCCAGAACCAGGGATAGCTACAGGTTCCTGGGAAGTTATAGGGGTGTCATACCTGCCATATCTATACCCTTTTTAAGATTATAAGATGCACTGGTATCTATCTTCTCAGTGCAGACTGCAATGGGCCAACTCAAACAGTGGTGACTCCAATACAGATCCTAGTACTGGACGGCCACCTGCCAGAGATCGCACTAGTAGTTTCTCTAGTGGGCATGGGGAGGAAGGAGGTGATTTTGAGGGCCTTTCCAGACCCAGGTGTCTTCAAGGCCATTAGGGGTTTCTTGACCAGCTCCATCAAGTTTCAGGGCACTGATGGACTGCCCCAAACATCACAGAGTAAGAAGCCCTTTGCTTTTATGACATTCAGAAAGGAAACCTCCTAAGCCATGTACGTCCAACAACTGCAACTCCTCACCTGAGAAAACCCAAGCTAAAATGCCAGGCCTCCCTCCCGACCCAGAAATTGAAAACTCATTTGCAACATGAGCCTAGCAAAGCAAGATCTCCCGCACTGACCCAGTGAGGGAAGTAGGCCACACAATGGGGGGCTCCTTGTGATTGGCGCCTGCAGTGAAGCATTCCAGGCTGAGTCTCCCAGGACACACACATCTCTGTCCCATCAGTCTCCACACCATTAACAAGTAGAGATTTCCCTAGGCTAGTCCTTGCCGGGCTAATTGGGCAGAAGGAAGGCAGTTTTCCTGGGACAAAGTAAGTCACTTTGTCCAGGCACTTGCTGTAGCCAAAGTGGGCCATCTTTCTTCTCTGGATTCTAAGATCTCCATGCCAGGGTGATGAGGGGAGGAAGCACACTGGGAGCCATTCAAGTACAAGCCCCCTCCAGGGTCCTGAGCCTTGAGCCTCTGCCACAGGACCATCGACCACTGACTCAATACTACCAGTGGCCAAGACTTGTGAATGATTGCAATCTAGACATTCTCTTCCATGTACTGAAATCTGCCTTCCTATTTTGCCCCATCACATTTTCATTTACTCCACAAATATTTATTAATCAGCTACTATGAACTAAGTAGACGGTCCTTACCAAACCAGAATTTGAAGAAACAATTATGCCCTCCTGAATTCCCAGCTGCCAGTACTCCCTATTTCACCTCCCCCCTTCAGCTACTCCTGCCATGCTGAAGGTTGAAGGCCTCTCCAGAGGAGACGGAAATCTTGACAACATACCTCCAAGTGTTCCACCCTGAGAGTTTCAAGGCTTGGAGCCTTTCAAGTCACAGGAAGCTCTGACAACTCCCTTAGGTCAGTAGAGGGATCACCTCTACTGGTGGACCCCCAGTGGACCCCTTGAGGGCTCAAACAAACCTGCCTGGCCCAGGGAATGGAGGCCTTCCAGTAGTCAACATAGTGCTTCAAACCACAGAAGATAAAACTGTCATGAAGATGTTGGCCCCATTTTCTCTGCCTTAATTCTTGAGTCTTATGGGAGCTCTGTAGCCATTTTGGTTTTATTTTGTTTTGTCCAGGCAAGGATGAGGTAAGAATCCAAACATCGGATATCACTGTGCCCTTACTGATGACCCACCCTGGTGGTTTTCAAATTATGCTGAATGGAGTCCTGCAGGGTACAGAGCCCTTTACAGGATGCCAGGGGAGCGGACTGTGGGAGTAAGGTAGGAATTGAAGCACGAGTAGCATTGTCCCTGCCCTGTCCTCTCAGAAGAGGAATTCAGAAGTTATCTATTCTATATATGGAGATTTTGTTTCAAGAAATATATCTTTAAGAAATATTTCTTTATTTTTTTGGATATCTCCTGCTTTTCAAAAGACAAAATAAAACCAGGGCCCAGAGAGAGAAGGGAATTGGCAAAGCAAAAAAATGGGTTGTGGGAATCTCCTGAATGTTGGGCCAGAGTTCCAATTCACTCAAGCTTTAGGACCACTTTAGGGTAAAATTGCTCTACAGTGACACTGTCCCAGGACAGATCGATGGCACCCATGCCCTCAAAGCCAGTTTCAGGGCCCACCTCGAGGTCCTACAAATGCTTCACTTTCCAGGGCCCATCCACGGATGCAAGCATAGAGTTGCTCCTAAGAGGAGTTACCTGGTTCAGGTAAGAAACCCTTACAAGGCCCCAAGCAAAAGGCCCCACACAGGGCCCCAGCGGGGGCTGAGTCAGTGTAGGGAGACATGGTGTCAGCGTCTAGCTAAGGCTCAAATAGATCATGAATAATTTGCTGGAAGCAGCTGAAGGCCATACACATTCTACAGCCATCAAATGTGGACTGTACATTGTTCTTAAACTTATTTCATTTTCTCTTTTGCCAAAAAAGAAAAAGAAAAAAAAAAAGACACAAGTTTTGGGCCATGAGAACAACCCTGCTTCCTTTGCTCTACAGCTTTGCATTTCTCTGGGCCTGGGCTTTTATTGGTGTTTTGTCTGCGATGGGCTTTGGCCACATAAATGTGAATGAAATGAGGTAACTCATAATTAAATCTTCTGGCTACATTGTGGCTGGTGGCTAATACCTTGGGGTGTTGGTGGAATTGATGGAGACAGGCAGGCAGGCAGGCCCCCCAATCAAGTGGCCATGGGGCTGAGAGCCAGCATGTTCCACAGATCAGGGGCTTGAGACCAAGGGTGTGGGGTGGGGAGGCTTGGGGGAAAGGAAGCCTGGTCTACTTTAGCTGGAGCTGCAGGATTTGCTTTGCGAGTGCCCCCCCCCTCACCCAGCACTGAGACAGCATCCCTGAGCCATCAGGGGGCCCCCATTCTGAGGGCCATACAGAGGGAATTGGCTACCTGAGGACCTCCCCTCTCCAAGGAGATGTGGGCAAGGACAAATGGCAAAAAGGACACTACAGCCCTCTTTTCTGTAGCCCATTCTTATCCACTCCTGCAGCAATGAAGGAAGAAAAAAGAGAAGGAGGAAGACAGGAGTGATGAGGACTTAAGTGATAACAAACATTAGATATCCCAGCAGTCAGGGGGCTGAGGACTGAGCCAAATTTGACTTAGAGAAATAAATGTGACATTTCTTACACCCAAATGGCATGGATCAAATTCACACTGGTTATACTTGCTTTTAAGTATATCAGAAATAAAGGTTGCCAACAGTCCAATTCCACAGATACTAAGAACCCACTTTGTAGCTCCTCTGCTGTGACCTTGCTCAACCCCAGCAGATCCCCTGTATACCCAGGGAAAGCCCTGGAACCCTGACATTCCAGACCCCACAATAGGAGATGGGTAGCATCTTTCTGCCACAAGAAATATTTAGAGTCTGGCTGAGGGCTTTACATTTAGCAAGTCATCAGTAAACACTGGAAATATTCTCAGGTAAAGATTAAACACAGTTCTTTCTAGATGAAGAGATGTGGGCACAATATTTCTCTTTCCTTCTGTTTATTCACCTATTCAACAAAAGTTTCTGGGGCCACTTTACTAGACATACCTCATGCTCATCAATATCTGTTTCTTCTCTTCTTCCTGGAAGTAGAAGATGCTACGTTCCAGCCCCCTTGCAGTTAGATGGAGCCCCAGAACTAATTCTGACCAAATGGGCTAGGAGCAGAAGAGATACATGTCACTTTCAAGCTGAAGCAAAAAGAGTAGTTGGGGAACCCTCCTTCATCCCACTCTCCTGCCAGAGCAATCAACAAAGACTGTATACCCCAGCTGGTATGGGTACAAGGGACAGAGCCTCTATAGGCCCAGAATCTTGAGTGACTGCATGGAGCAACCCACACCAACTGTAATGAACATAAAGCACAAGCAGGAATAAAACATTGTATTAAAACATCGAATTTCCAGGTTATTTTGCTACCTAACCTACCATATCCTAAATACTGTAATGGTGAACCCCATAAAGCCTGTGTCATAAACAGAAGCTTTAGGAAAAGGGGTAAGTAATCAGCAGAATGTAGAGAGCCTAAATGGAGGAACAAAGGAGAAAAGCCATAGAAAGCAGGGCCTATGAGCTGCCCAGAAGAGCTCTGCCAAGTTCACAGTCTCAGGAGGCTGATCCTACCCTGTCTCATCCCAGCTGGCAAGTGTCCTCCACCATCCAGAAGTGCCCTCTGCTTTGCTCCTACCCCAGTCCTCCCCAGTCATCAATCTGAGCTCCATGAGGGGTAGCGGAGACCAGCTGGGAGTAGGGACAGGACCAGCCACATAATTCCAAGGGCCCAGGGCAGACTGAAAATGTGGGTCCCCTTGTTCAAAAGTTATAAAGAGCTTCAAGATGTATGTCCTTCTTCCATAGAAGCTCATGCATGAACCCACAAAGTGGGGAAGCAGGAAGGCAGAAGCACCAGCAGGAGCGAGGTATCACATACACCTCCATACCATCAAGGCTGAGTCACAGCACTGTTCCTAAAATGCCCCTGGGAGAAGCAACAGCTCCTGGAAAAACTCAGTGAAAGAGACTCCCTTGAGGCCATGTAGCCAGTGAGTAGCACAAGTGCACTAGCCAGGCCAGCCCTCCCACGCCCCTCATGTCAGATGAGACACTGATGGAGCTGAAACCATGAGTACCTAGTGCCCATCCACTGCCTCCATCAACAGAACATGTAAAGGTGGAGTCATTCCTACACACCCATGCCCAGTAATGAGGCCATGGTGCTGGGTGCTCTGGCAACCTTGGGCCACACCAGGCAGCCTCAGAAAAGGCATCAGGACAGCCCAGCAGCACCAAGCTCAGTGCTGGGGGTGAGGGGGTGGGCTCCCAGGCATGAAGGCAACTTCAGGAACCCTATCCAGGGAGAAAGACCACATTCTCACAAGATCAGAGCCTCTAAAGACTCCCACCTATACAGAGACAGTCATCAGTCTCTCCTACCCTCAGCTCCCCCTCCTCTTGGTCCAAAGAGGCAACATGAGGTAGGAGAAATAGATCTGGTCTCAGCCCTGCTACTGACTTACTACATGATCCTCAGAAAGGTCTTGAGCCTGTTCCCCCACAATGAAATCTAAAGCTGGATTTTATGACCTCATGATTCTTCCAGAGAGGACTCTTACTCCAGTGGGACCAGCCATGTCAACCATAAGGAAACAAACTCTAAGTCCTCCTGAAAACTGATGGAGAGATGGGCCTATGTAACTTTACCTCCTTCCTGGATTTGCTGGAGGTGACCTCTTTGTGGGGTCTTGGAGCCCCTCTGCCCAACCTCAGGTCGTGTGGTGTGATTTCACACTGTGGGGGCCCCTCTGGCCAAGGCTTTGCCATAGACGCAGCCAGAAGCCGCTGTCCAGCTGGCAACATGTGGGATCTCAGACAAAGGCCATGTGTAAATCACCCATAAAATCACTCTCTTGCTCCCCACCCAGCTCTAATGGACCCCATAGAATAATTTATGAAGCCCAAGTGGGGAAGACTTCATGCACCACCCAGGGCCATAAAGCACAGGGTCTCCTGATTGTTCCCCAACTGCCCCATGAGCCCCAGGCTGGAACAGAGGAGCTCTCTCCAAGCGTGTGTTTCTAGGCTCCAACATGGAGGAACTGTTTCAGTTCAATGAAGGCCTTCCTGGAAATACCTGGGTGTCACAGCCTCAGAATAAGGACTTGGGCAGAAGCTCAGGGCTCCAGGAGCCAGTCATTACCATCTCCGCCCCCAGGACATAAAGCAGAGTCTGACACACTCACGTGGCATTTCATGAGTGTTTGCAAATACCTATTTCATTATTAGAATCAAACTTATACCTATATAGAATTTAGAAAATTGAATAGCACACAAAATCATATAATGAAAAGAAACCCCCCACACACACACACCTAACATTAAGAAAATTATCTCATGATTAGAGGCTAGTCCCCCTCTACAGATGCAGAAATCACAGTAAGAGAGGTCAAACAGCTTGTCCAAGGCCACCCAGCTCATCTGTACTGGAGCGTAGTACTCTGACCACTCAAGGTGAGTGGTCCCTCTGGATGCATTTTCTAGACTTTTTATCCTCATGCTGGGATGTCTAGCATCCCTCCTGTCTAGTTCACACTGTTACATGGTCTGCCCTAAAGAAAGATGGGGAAGGGGGTGGTTTCTGGTCCTCCTTGCACGTGTGCGGGGCCTGGTGTCCTGCACTGCATGCATCAACAGGCCCCTCTGCTCTCAGCTCTGCAGCCCTGGCTCCTCATGGAGCTGGCTTCCTCTTGCTCCAACGCATGACTCCAACCAAGCTCCCCCAGCACAGCTCCCCCAGCAAAGTCCTACTAGAAACTCTCTCATCCACCCCTAAGCTCTGAAGCTACAGAGCCCAGGCCTGGACATCCTAACTGGTCTGCTGAAAACCAGCCTTTCTGCCCACTCTAAGAGGATCTGAGCCAGGGCTGGTGGGACAGAAGGAAGGAGAGGGAGAAAGTGTTAAGTCCAGCGCCTGGGGGATGCGGCCCTAAAAACCAGAGCAGACTCAAGGGGAGAACATAAGACATAATGGTCACTTAAATGCAGAATAAAGAAATGAATACCTCATTTGGGGACAAATTAACTTCAAGCACCAGTGGACCCTGGGGAAAAGGTCCAGTAGACCATGAGAAAGGCAGCTCAGAGACCACCAGGGCCAGACCACCTGCTGGAGGTACAGAGACCACCCTGGCCATGGCAACATGACAGCATCCTAGGGACTCACATTCTAAGCATGAAACCTGTGCCATCTGGGCTCAACCCAACCAGAGCTGTGTGATCAGGACAGGTGCCCCCAAAGCACTCAGAATTCCAGGATACTAAATTACAGGAGAGCCCAGAACAGAACATTTTAAGGTCTTGAATAAAATTATGGAGAGGCAGAGACAAGAAACCTATGATCATAAAATCCTACCCTCTCAACAGCCCCCGTGACAAGCAGCCATCCTCACTTACTTGTCTTCAACACTTCCCCCACAGGCATTCCCACCTCTCGAAGTGAGTTCATTCCTTGGTGGAAATTTGTATTTATTTTTTTTTAAGTTTTTAAGTTTTTTTTAGACAAGGATCTGCCTTTTTGTAATTTCTGCGAACTGGTTCAAGTCTAGTCTCCTAAAGCAGTGTTTGCTACATCTGTTTCCTCCGTAACATGTAACCAATGACCTGCAAACGCATACCTGTGCGCATTCCTTTATACATTCACTCAGCACATTTTATTGAGCACCTACCAGGTGCTATGTACTGGAACAGAAAAGAGGATGAAAGAGACAAAAACTCCGACCTCATGACCCTAAATTTAGTATTGCTTATAATAATAATAAATGAAGTGTGCAGACTGTCAAATGGAAAAAGAAGAGGAGAGAGTCCTCAGAGCACATTTTTAAAGAGAGCACTCAGGTAAGGAGAGATCTAAGGGGGGGGGTAGCAAGCAAGCTATGCAGAGGGAGCAATACATGCAAAGGCCCCGCAGCAGCAAAAGCTAGGGCACAGGGAGGACAGGATTGAGGGTAGGCATAATGCTATGGGGTCTAGCTAAAACTGCACCCTTAGCTCTCCACCCAGTAAGGATCTGGGAATGAGAAGGACATTTGAGAGATGAATCTCTAATTTCCTATTTAAGGTACATTAGTACTTCATTATGAGCCACAGATTATGCTGGCAACACACCTCACAGTGGAGGTGATGCCTCAAGGCATCGCCACGTGGTGTTGAGAGCACCGCCCTCCAGACAAACGCAACAAGCCCAGCCTGCTCTTTGGAGGAGAGACAGGAGCGCTCCCATCCCTCACTGTCCTGCTGTCCTCCTCTGGACCCGCTCCAGGCTGTCTAGGTCAATCAATCAGTCTCCGTTCTTTCCAAAATCACTATGTGCAGTTCACAACAGGAAAGATGGAGAAAAGGCACGCTGCAGATCCGTTCACACACCACTCAGGTTGCCTTAACCCAGACGCGTGACCTCCATGTTGGAGAGTCGGCGCGCAGGCCCACCCTCCCCCTTTGTAACCCACATCACCTCCAATACCAGAAACATGTATCACACGGATCTTTTCCCTTTTTTTAAGATGTTCCCAAGAAAATCTGTATTTAATTTATGGGCAATTTATAATGGAAATCGACCATATAAAATGTATACAAATGTGTAGGGCTGTATATAGGGCTTGGAAGGAGACAGTTGAGCTTAGCAATAATTAACGTGAAGGGTCTCTTCCCTGCTGCCAGGTAGACATTTGGATTGCCCGGACTCTCATTAAACTTAAACCAGAAAGGGCTCAGAGGCCGAGGGCCAAACATTCCTCAAGTCTATGGAGGACGTCAGGACATGGAGCCGACGACAATACATTTCACCAGCATTGCCAAAGCCTTGTTTAAGTTTAGAAGATGCCTGTATTGCATTACTTGGACAGAGAGAGCCAGCCCATGCGCCACAATCCATTTTCCAGAGAAACAAAACCACTTCCAACCAAACCAACCCCAAACCAACATGAGGCCACAGCATTGGCAGGGCGGTCAGCAGATCAACAGGACACCTATCTGTCCCCACCCCTGGCTCCAAGGCCTCCAAAGGCAGGGCAGCTGCTGCTCCCAGCACAGGACTGCCCTGCTCAAGTCAAAGAAGAGTTACAGAGAACCTCAGAGCTGCCAAAAGCTATTTCCAGGGGACTTTGATCCACTGATGCTGTAATCTCTGAAGGGAAACATACTTCATTTAGAAGGTATTCTTTGGTGTCATTCCCAAGGAGAAGGCATACTTGTTTTTGGAATAACAGAACACTTACTCTCTCCTCTCTTACTCGTGTTCTCACTCTCCCTCACTCCGGCCACGAGCACTCCAATTGTGATGGTGCACAAACAACCTTGCTGAACACAGTGAGAGATCATAGAACATACTGTCGGCCAGAAAAGCATGTTTTCAACAATGCCCAATTAGAAGCCAAAATCCTAGATGGCCGCAATACCATAGCCTAAGGGCCAAATCTCAGGCTCAGCCGTTCCCCCACTGGCCTCCCCCAGCCTCCACCCGCTGAGGATTCTTTGTTCTGACCCCTTTCAGGGTGAGACCTCCACCATGGAAGGGGTGGGCCCCCCAAAGCACATCCAGGTCCCTCAAATCCCCCAAATGCCATGGCGAAGGGTGGTACATTTAAATAAGTTTTTCCTGGCATATCCTGACGTGGCTCAGATCAATTACCTCATTTTTCAACAATGAAAAGATTAAACAGTTGTTAAGGGTTATAAAATGATTTAATATGCTATTAAGAGGAGATGTAAACTATCAAAGTTTAAGTTTCCAGAGAGAGACTTAAATATCAATTATATTCGCATCCAATCTGTATGGAGCTCCCCCCTCCCCCCGCAAAAAAAAAGCCCCCACCCAGAAACCCACATCAGGGGCAGCTCCCCACCGCCTGGGGACACACGGCCCCTCCGAAGGCGGCTGTGAAAATCCAGTTCCTGTGCGCTGGTTTCATGAGAATTTGTCATGGCCAGGGAAACCAGGCTCAGACTGTTCACAACACTTTTTCCTTGAAACAGAGAACAAAATCAAATTTTGGAGAAATTTTAGGGATATGTATTTGTGCTCAGTGATGGGAAAGGACCATTAAGTACCTTATGTGAAATTAGAGTAGGACTCTAACTTCTGAACCCTTACTGGTTTTCACTCACTCGCTGCTGGCAACATTTCAAAGGGTAATTTTTTTTTTCAAATTACCTCGTAAGGCAAAAGGAAAAAATAAAAATTCTTTGCTTCCTCTGTCTCCTCTCCTAGTATTAACTTTTTAAAATATGGGTTCTCACTTTACACCCCGAACAATTCAGCCCAGCCGAAAACCTGCCGCCCCTGATACTGACATCTCCCGGATTTGCATAGTGCCCCAGTTTACATAATCAAATGGAGTAAAGCGTGCATCCTGCCTCAGTTCACCTCTTGGCCCCTGGATAGGTTCCGACACTGTGGGCCCCATCAGGAGAATGACTCGATAACCCATTTTATCAATTCCAACCGCAAGAGGGAAGTTAAGGCAGACCCTGCTGCAAGGGGAGCGCTGGGTCAGTTTTCATCAGATACAGATGTGCTCCCACTTCCCTGTTCACTCCAACTAGAGGAAATCCTACAAGAATGGCACAGATGGGCAAGCTGCACTATGGTGCCATGTGTGTAGACTAGGGACCCCCAGGCTCCCTGCACCCTCCTTCAGACCCCAGGACATCTTTAAAGATGAAGAGGGAATCTGGGGGTGGGAAGCAATGCGACCCTCCTCCTGACAAAAGTCTGGGATTGGGGGCGGGGGGAGAAGGGGAATAGGCTGAAAGAACACTCAGGGAAATGTTTTGCAGAGTGACTACATCCCGGCCCCAGACTACTGCTGCCCAGTGTCCAGGGACCAGAAAGCCCGTATCAGGGGGAGATTTGATTGCAATTATTTAAAAAGTGAACATTCCATGCTTTTCAAGGAGAAGCCAGACTCCCCAAATTAACAGTAAACCGAAACAGCCCAAACATGGACTGATGTGTTCAGAAAACAACACTCGAGTTTCTCATGCTACTTAATCGTACTGTATATTTTACCACTTACGAGGGGAGCGTGCCTGGCTGGGCAGCCTCTGCAGCACTCCCCACAGCAGGACCCTCGCCACATAATTAAGTGGCTTTCAGAGAGAGAGGCTCACCGTTACTCTCAGGACGAAGGAAGCACGTTTCACCGCGAGGATGGCCTTTTTTCCCTCTCCAAGAAGAAAGCTGTGCCTTTGCATGAGGCAAGTACTGAGCAGCTGCTGCTGCTTCTGGAAAGGAGAGACTTTCCACACCCGATCATGTACCAGGACTGAACTCACGGCCCTTGTGCCAAAGCCATGACCCCGGGGTCACCGAGTGCAAGGACACAGGGCTGGAGAGAAGCAGCCCGGTGACTTCCAAGTCTCTCCTTCTTCCTCCTTCCCACAACAGTCTGCTGCAGATGGGGGGACTCAAGGTTTGATCCCTTCTAACTCGCCCGATTTTCCAACTGGGCTTCTGGACAGCTTGTGATCCGCAGGAAGAAGGGCCCCAAACAGAGCCTGAACCCTTTCCTTATCAATCCCAGGCGGCAAGGTGGGCCCCGGCTCCAAAGGATGAGCGTGCATCTGATTGAAAAAATGAGTGGGAAATATCAGAAAGGGAGACAGAACATGAAGACTCCTAACTCTGGGAAACGAACTAGGGGTGGTGGAAGGGGAGTTGGGTGGGGGGTGGGGGTGACTGGGTGATGGGCACTGAGGGGGGCACTGGACGGGATGAGCACTGGGTGTTATTCTGTATGTTGGCAAATTGAACACCAATAAAAAATAAATTTGTAAGTAAAAAAAAAGAGGCCCCAGTTATGATGGTTAGTGCTTCGGCTGGCTTCCCCCGGGGTCTGACCTGGGGCAGGCTCCGGAGCCGGGGCCCAGCAGCGGGGATGCCCCGGAGGCCCGGCGCCCCCCGCCCCCGCCTAGAGCCCAGGATCCAGCCGAGCCCCCCCACCCCGGCCGGGGTCCCCCGAGCCGCTGTCGGGGCTGCCGGTGGGGAACGGCGGCTCCGTCTCCCCGCAAAGGGCATGCGGCAGGGCTGAGCTGCCCTAGCAGGACGCCGCCAACGCGCCGGCTCATCGGCGGGCACCGGGCGAGGGGCTGCGAGGCGGGGACGGGGCCCACAGCACAGCCCACCCCACGCGCGGAAGCCGCCGGCGCGCAGGGTCTCGGGCGGGAGCGGAGGCCGGCGGCGCACGCGCACAGCGTCCTGACCCTTGGGGCGGGGACGGGGGGGGGGGGGGGGGGGGGGGGGGGAGGGGGACGCCCGGGGCCAGGGGCCCCGCGCCTGAGGGACGCCGAGCCCCCAGCCCGACGCTGCCCCGCAGCACCCTCTCTCCGAATCCCCAGGCTGGCCGCGCGCCCTTCTCCTACCCGCTTTACACGCACGTGTATCACAACCCCCCAGGTGAACTGGGAGGCCGGCGTTACACACCCAAGTTCCAGATGCGGAGACTGAGGTGAGGCCTCGCGCTGCTAGGAAGCCAACTTCCCGCCACCGCAGCCGTCTTCCCTCTCACACCGACCACGCATGCGCACAGGCGGACACACGCACAGGCGGACACTCGCACAGGCGCGCACACACAGGCGCACGCACAGGCGCGCACACGCGGACACTCGCACAGGCACGCACAGGCGCGCGCACACACACAGGCGGACACACGCACAGGCGCGCACACGCACAGGCGGACACACGCACAGGCGGACACACGCACAGGCGCACACACGCACAGGCGCACACGCACAGGCGCACACACGCACAGGCGCACACGCACAGGCGGACACACGCACAGGCGGACACACGCACAGGCGCACACGCACAGGCGCACACACGCACAGGCGCACACACGCACAGGCGGACACACGCACAGGCGCGCACACGCACAGGCGGACACACGCACAGGCGGACACACGCACAGGCGCGCACACGCACAGGCGGACACACGCACAGGCGCACACGCACAGGCGCACACACGCACAGGCGCACACGCACAGGCGGACACACGCACAGGCGGACACACGCACAGGCGCGCACACGCACAGGCGGACACACACAGGCGGACACACGCACAGGCGCACACGCGCACAGGCGCACAGGCGCACACACACAGGCGCACACGCGCACAGGCGCACACGCGCACACACACAGGCGGACACACGCACAGGCGGACACACGCACAGGCGCACACGCACAGGCGCACACACGCACAGGCGCACACACACAGGCGGACACACGCACAGGCGGACACACGCACAGGCGCGCACACGCACAGGCGGACACACACAGGCGGACACACGCACAGGCGCACACGCGCACAGGCGCACAGGCGCACACACACAGGCGGACACACGCACAGGCGCACACGCGCACAGGCGCACACGCGCACACACACAGGCGGACACACGCACAGGCGGACACACGCACAGGCGCACACGCACAGGCGGACACACGCACAGGCGGACACACGCACAGGCGCGCACACGCACAGGCGGACACACACAGGCGGACACACGCACAGGCGGACACACGCACAGGCGCACACGCACAGGCGCGCACACGCACAGGCGGACACGCACAGGCGCGCACACGCACAGGCAGACACACGCACGCGCGGACTCTTCGCCTGTGACAGACCCTGGCGGTCACCAGCAGCCTCGACTTCCAGAAGCGCCGCTGCCTCCGTTTTCCCGTGGGGGGCGGGGAGGGGGGCGGGAGGCTGTAAGGGCAGGATAGGATTTGCGGCCTAAATAGTATAAACAACGGGTCACCACACTCCGATCGTCCGTCGCGGTGTGGCCCAGTCCCGTGACCCTCCGTTACTCCCGGACCAGCGCTGTCATGTAATATGCGAGCTGTGCATAAACAATCTGGGTTACGGTGGGTTTCCTAAAACTAGGAGGATTTCAGCCATAACACTCACAGTTTGTTTCTGGAAATTAAAGCCTGGGAACAGTGAAAATAAAGTCCATCGATTGATGAATCGTATTTCTGCACAGACTCCAATTCCCAAGGCTTGTGGGGAAACAGAAATGCGATCTGCTCCTGCTGGCTTCGCCCCTGAGGGCAGCAGGCCTGCGGCTCCTTGGACTCCCAAATATGGTCCCTGCTAAAGCCCGCGTGACCCGGACCTCAGGGAATGACAAGAACACACCCAAGCAAGAGGGAACTGCTACTTGGGCTCCGCTGCCCAGGGGCTTCCAGATGCCAGAAGAGGTGACCAAGGCCTCAGCAAGGCCCTGGTCTCTCAGGTCCGGGGCATCCCACCAGCAGCCAGGCCTGCTCCTGCTGCATGGGGACTGGTTTGTGTGTCTCCCTGTCCCCCCACCCCGACCGTGGCGTTCTGCAGCCTGGGGGCACGGAGCCCTAACCCCAGGGAGCTGGGGGCTCAACCAGTGTTTGCTGAATGGTGACTGAGGGAGGTCGCAGTGGGGGACAAAGGAATGCTTTATGGGCAGAGGAGAGGATGGGCTGAGGGAAATCGAGGAATCGGGAGAGTTTCACCAACAGGCTGGGAGTGGGGCTTGGACGTGACAGCAGGATTTCAGGATTTCAGCAACAGCCGGAGAGCATACAAGGTGGAGGGAACTCCTCGCTAAGCGGGCAGGGACTGGAGTGCGCACAGCGAAGAGCAGGGGATCAATGTGATGAGCGCTTTGGAGATAAGGGAAGGCGGAGGTGGGTGCAGCAGTTAGGATAAATAGCCCCACGGTGATGTTGCCCATGCTGGAAGGGCTCCAGAAGAGCCTGCAGGGGCAGCCTGCTCAGTCCACACTCGAGGGCTTCCTCATCAGCATGGCCTCCCCACCCCTTTGGCCAGGACAAACCTATCTATCCTTCAAGGCCCTGCTCAAACTCCACCTCCTCCAGGAAGCTTTCCCTGAATTCACCTGCTCCAATTTCTACTGTGCACACTCCGTTCTGCACAGCCCAGCCACCTGTTGAGGCCATGACAAGGTGAGGCAAGCATCTCCTGGGTTCAGAGCATCACCACAGCGGACCACTTCTTACACCACTCACGTCCCCCACAGTCTGGCTCACCGCAGAGCAGGCACGGCAGGACTGCAGAAAGAGACTGGCAACCCGAAGAAGAATGGCATGAGAGGGGACCATTCAGCCAGCCCAGCTGCTACCCATTTCTCTACCCACCAGGGACTCTGCTCACCTTCCCAGCCCTTAGCCCAGGGACCAGAGCTTCTAGTCCCTTCTTCAAGGCTCCTGGAGAAAGAGGCTCCTGCACCGCATTCAGAAGGCAGCCCCACCTTCTGCCTTCCTTCCAGAATCCCTAGGCTCCCTGCACCTTGCCAGTCCTCTCCAGCTAAAGACCATAGGTCACCACTCATTAAAGCCAGGCAGGGTGGCCTGCTGTCATCATGACCAGTTAGCCCCGCTCCCAGGAGGCCAACGAGGCCTGGCTGCCAGCACCATCCATCCCCAGGAGCAACCTGTCTGCTCAGAGCAACTAAAACAGCCCTAGCCCTGTGAGCAAACCCGCTTTTACAAGGCCAGGGCAGAGCTGCGGGGAGAGGGGAGCGGGGAGAGGAGGTATTGAGGGCTGGGCAGAGCTTGGCCTGGGTCCCTCCCCCTGCAGAAGGAGGTAGGAAGACTGGCTCTTGCCTCTGTGGCTGGGCTGAAGGGCGGATCTCCACCCTCACAGGTGGAGGCTGTGAAGAGGCTGGAACAGCCCCAGGCCCCCAGGACAGCAGCACATACATAGGCTCCAGGGTGCTGCCCTCATCATAAGGAAAACACAGGACATGTTCAATGGAGCACTTAGGGGCAAACACACGACAAAAGTGTTCTTCACTCAGTAAGTGTCCTCCACAGTAATTAGCAAACTTCTCTCGGACACATGATTGCCCGTGGGAGTGCTAAGTGACGCTTTTCCCTAGAATCGTAGTACAAAAGTGTTAGTCACTCACCCTTTAGTATGATTCAGCTGCACCAGATCGCTTCCCTGCTGCCTTCTGGTAGAAGTCAACTTCCTAAAAGAATGGATCCTGTGGGAGAACTGATACAGGGTGGGTTATTTTGGAACAAGGGGTATAATATGAACCTGGTTAGAACAGGGGAGAGAAAGAGGACTGGTTCAGTCGGGACCCCAAATAAGGAGACAAAAGAGAGGAGCCTGTGATCCCATCAGAGGCCCAGAGGGGAGGCACTGAGATCCAAAACAGCCTCTCAGATGTGGGCACCATATTCGTGTGCTCGGGCTGCCCTAACAAAGTGCCACAGGCTGGCGGCTTGAACCACAAAAGTTTATTGCCTCGTAGACCTGGAGGCCAGGAGTCTGAGATCAAGGTGTCCGCAGCGCTGCTTCCTTCTGGGGTCCGTGGCTTCCTTCTGGGGACTTCCTTCCGGTCTCCCCTGGCTTCTGCCCGTGTGTTGGCTACTTTGGGCACCAACATTGCACATTGGTGAAATGGTGAAGTAGAAGCATCACCCCGGCCTCTGCCTTCATCTTGGCATGGGGTTCTCTCTGTGTGCAAACATCCGCCTTTTGTAAGGACACCAGCACACTGGGTTAGGGCCCACTCTAGTCCACTGTGACCTCGTATTAACTAATTACAACTGCAGTAGCCCTATTTCCAAATAAGGTCCCTTCCAAGGTCCCGGAGTTAGGGCTTCAACACATGAATGGGACGACAGGGTGGCGTGGGACAGATTCAACCCCAAACAGGCACCTTTGCTGGGATGGAACAAGGACAGAAGACTCCTCAACCCTGAGTGACCTTGAGCAAGACATCCCCCAGGCTGACCATCATTTATTCATCAGTGGCTCCGGGGAAAGTGGGTGCCAGCCCCTTCCCACCTGGTCCCTGCTTGCAGACAGGGCCCAGGAGGACAGGCCTGCGTTCCACAAGGCACCCCGGCGGGAGGGCGGGACTAGATGCTGCCAGAGTCTTCCATCCCTCCTCACATAAGGACAGGAGCCAAGTCACCAACACTCCCAAGCTCCGGGGACAGGGAGCCGGGACGCTGAAGGTGCAAAAGCTTCCTGACACCCAGGGGTGAGCCTCAGACGCCCTGTCATTGAGACCCGCATAGAAAGCAAGCTTTCTGTTAAACAAGATGAATAAATGCCTGATGTTACCTACAAACAGCATGTGCTTTTGCGCTGTCAAGGGGTAATCACGGAAGGTCAAAGTCAGGCCCACGCCTTGAGCTGAGAGCCAGAGGAGGGACACACTTGCCCAGCACCTCCCTGGGGCCAGCACCCAGGAGCCTAGACCCGGCAGGCAGGCCCACTTGTGGGGCGACGGCGACACCCAGTGGCCATATAGGAAATGACATGCTCAGGCCCCGGGGGCGGGGCAGGAGAAAAGGTGCTTGAGGGCCTGGCCGCCTGTGCACCACGTATACCCAAGTGGCTGTGTCAGATTTCAGTCCCATGTCTTCTGGGCTCTGAGCTGAGACCCCAGGTCCTAGGAGGGACAACAAGGACCGTCTATTCGCCTGGGCAGCTATTTAAAAGAAGAAAACCATGCTCGAACGTGGGGCAGCTGAGCCCTGGCGTTCAGACCAGTGGGGCTGATCCTTTAACAAATAGGGTTCTGCTCTTCGGGGAGCTCACAGGTCCTGCAGCCACCCGCATCAGGTGGTGGCGGGACCTCAGCAGCGACCTGGGTTCTAGGGCAGGTTCTGCACCAGGACCTGTTGGAGCCGCTGCCCCAACCTCAACTGATGCCCCCCTCCCTGAAGAGGCAGCAATGATGGAGTTTAGTAAACCACCCCTGATGGCATTTGCGGCTCAGATGCTGTCTGAGTCATTGTGAGCAACTTGCCTTCATGACCTTGAAGCTTGGTGTCAGAGGTGACAAGCACAGGCAACTAAATTTAATATTATTTAATTTTGGCCCAACATTGCCAAATATGTTATCATTTTGACACAGAGTCAAAAAAATACTCATGAGATTACTTTACTTTCTTTAATTTGTACTGAGTCTTCAAAATCTGGTGTGTGTGTGTGTGTATAAAACACAAAATAGCTTGATGTGAACACTAAATTTTCATAAAAAATACTTGATCTGTATTTAGATTTCATAAACCCTGCAGTTGGAAAAGTAGATTCATACGCTTTAAACGTGAATGTGTTGTTCCAAACGTCCTTTAAATTTTTTAAATAACCAAACTGAGGTTTTTTTTAATTTATGTTAATTCAAATAAAATTTAAAATTCAATTCCTGAGGCACCTGGGTGGCTCAGTGGGTTAAGTGTCTGCCTTTGGCTCAGGTCATGATCCCAGGGTCCTGAGATTGAGTCCCCCATCAGTCTCCCTGCTTAGTGGGGAGTTTGCTTTTCCCTTTTCTCCCTCTGCCCCTCCCACCTCGGCTCACACACAGGTGCACACTCTCTCTCAAATAAGTCAAATCTTTAAAAAAAAAAAAAATCAGTTATTCAGCAGCAGTAGTAGACATTTCAGGTTTCCAGTAGCCACATGTGCTAGTGTCTACCAACTTGGACACTTCAGCTCTAAACCCTTTAAGTGATTCTTAAATAAAATCACACTGAGAGAAAACTTTAAAACCCATGTCTTTCTTCTTGTCCTGTCCAAGAACTCAGTGTGTTTGGACTTCCTCCATGATAGGGCCGGCTGTGTGTCCCAGAACCCTCCTGATGACCCAGGGGTAGCATGAACAGTCAAACCATAAGAAAAGTATCCATAGTATAGGAAGGAAAATACAGTGCAACTTCTGAGCAAGAGGTCGCAACTATCCCAAAGAGCCCATGCTTGTAAAGCTTTGGGGTAAAGCCAGTGTGTGCACCTCACAGACTCGGGGACCCCTCCAGCTGCCACAGTGTTATTCAGACAGCATGAGGCCACAGAGGCCCACACAGAAGAGTAACTTCTCCATTCCACAGAGTCAGTAAGTGGCTGAGCCAGACCAGAGCCCAGATTCTTGTATGTTCTGAGCCAACACATGAGGTAACTTCACCAACCCCGTTTCTTATGACCTTAGGTTTCCCTAGGAAGGCCAGGTCATGCGCCAAAGGGCACCTGCAGGCAGATGTCCCAGCCAGTCTCCAGCCTGGACCTGACCCTCAGCAAGCCCTGCCGCTCATACTCTTCTCATCTGTAAATGGGGAATGTGTTCATTTCCTAGGGCTGCTGTGACAAAATACCACAAGCATGGTGGCCTAAAACAGCAGAGGTTTATTTGGTCACAGTTCTGGCAGCCAGAAATTTGAAATCAAGGTGTTGGGAGGGCTACAGTCCCTCTGGAGGCTCTAGGACAGAATCCTTCCTGGCTGCCTCTAGCTTCTGGTGGCTTCTGACGCTCCTTGGCTGGTGGCCACATCATTCCATGTTCTGCCTCTGACTTAACATGGCCTCTTTTCTCCACCTCAAATCTTCCTCTGCTTTTCTCTTAAGATACACTTGTCATGGGATTTAGTGTCCACCCAAGTAATCCAGGGTGATCTCCTCATCTCAAGATTCTCACCTTCGTTACCTCTGCAAAGATTTTTCTTCCAACTAAGGTCACATTCACAGATTCTGGGCATGAGGTCATGGACATATGTTCTGGGGAGCTGCCTGGACCAAGTGAACTCCAGACTTCAGTTCTAGAAGTCTCTGACACAAAATACCAAAGGGCAGCTATTTCTACTACATAAAGAGTGCTTCCAAGTAGGGAGGAATATCAACATCCCAAGAGGTAAATGGATGATTTTAACATACAATTGGAAGATGCTCCAATGAGTAAACAGACACACACAGATGTTCTGCTCTCTTAAGGTTGGAAAGATGCAAATGAAGATGAGCCTTAGATTTGGTTGGTCTAAGAAAACTCAAACCCAGTGCTCCCAAGGATGTGAGGAACCTGGCACTCAATACACAGACCCTCCATTTCTTCCGAGGGACTGGATCACTGTAGGCACTTATTAAATGGAATTGCTCAGGGAAACAAAAGCAATGATGAACTACTGGGACTTCATCAAGATAAAAAGCTTCTGCCCAGCAAAGGAAACAGTCAACAAAATCAAAAGGGAACCTTCAGAATGGGAGAAGGGCTAGTGATATGCAAATGACATATCAGATAAAGGGCTAATATCCAAGATCTATAAAAAACTTATCAAACTCAACACCCAAAAAACAAACAATCCAGTCAAGAAATGAGCAGAAGGTATGAACAGATATTTCTCCAAAGACCTACACATGGCCAGAGAGCACATGAAAAAATGCTCCACCTCACTTGTCATCAGGGAAATAATAATCAAAACCACAATGAAATACTTTACCTCAGTCAGAATGGCTAAAATTAGCAAGACAGGAAACAACAGGATGTGGAGAAAGGGGAACCCTCTTGCACTGTTGATGGGAATGCAAGCTGGTGCAGCCACCTGGAAAACAGTGTGGAGGTTCCTCAAGAAGTTAAAATAGAGCTACCCTATGACCCAGCAATTGCACTACTGGGGATTTACACCAAAGACACAGATGTAGTGGAACAATGGGACCCCTGCACCCCAATGTTTATAGCAGCAATGTCCACAATAGCCAAACTGAGGAAGGAGCCACAATGTCCTTTGACAGATGAATGGATAGAGAAGATGTCTATATATACAATGGAATATTACCCAGCCATCAGAAAGGATGAATACCCACCATTTACATCAATGTGGATAGAACTGGAGGGTATTATGCTAAGTGAAATAAGTCAATTGGAGAAAGATAATTATCACATGGTCTCACTCATATGTGGAATATAAAATGTAGTGAAAGGGACCATAGTGAAAGGAGGGAAACTTTGTGCAGAAAAATTAGAGAGGAAGATAAACCATGAGAGGATCCTAACTCTGGGAAACAAATGAAGGGTTGCAGAAGGGGAGGTGGGGCAGGGGGGTAACTGAGTGACAAGCATTGAGGAGGGCACGTGATATGATGAGCACTGGGTGTTTTACTATATGTAGGCAAATTGAATTTAAAATAAATAAATGGAATTGCTCATGGGTGTGTAAATTAGCAAAAGTATTGGAAGGGAGAGCAGAATGAGACAACATATTCCAAGAATCTCGAAAATAAATAATTGGCTTAAAATTTCACTATTGTGAATTCATCTTAAGGAAAGCATCCTTACAGACAAATGTTTATCTCAGCATTATTTATAACACTGAAACACTGCAAACTCCACACATTCAAGAGGAGGGGAACAGTTTTGCACACTCTGTAGCCATGAAAGCAATGTTAAAACCAGGAAAACAGATAAGGCTGAGTAAATAAATCAAGATCACTGTGGAGGAGGAAGGGGAGGCTTTTGGAATGCAAGCATTGTTTTGTTGTGGGTAATCAAGAACATGATGTGTTTGCTTTATAATTGTCTTAAACTGTGCGTTTATTTCAAGCATTTTTATACTTATGTCATGTTTTACAATGGATGGATGGATGGACGGATGGATGATGTGTGTGTGTGTGTGTGTGTGTGTGTGTGTGTGAGGGGGGGGGCGGTTTCTTTTTAAAAGGTAGATTAAAAAAATAATAAATTAAATTAAAATAAAAAATAAAAGGTAGATCCATGAACTAGGACACCAACTGCCCCAGAAGCATGAACAGTCCCATCTGGGGCAGAGCCTCAAAACACTCCCAGAACCATTACATGACTCACTGCAGTGCTTCTTCCCCTCACTTCCATAAAGTGCACGGCCTTTGACACACACGATCCTGATGAGAATGAACGGAAGCAAATCCCTAGGTCTTAGGTCCCTATAGGTAAAAATGGACTGACCGCCCTGTCTCTGTCTCTGCCTTCCCATAGGTGCCCCCTGTGCAAAGCCAAACACGGGGAGCCAGAGGGTCCATCCTGCACCTCAAGGGTCGTGAGCTGGGGAGTCACAAGCAGAGCAGCATTCAACACGAGGCACACACCTGCCTTCAGGCCGCCAAGCAGCAATAGCCCCACACAGCCCACCAGCTCACCTGGAGCTGACCCCCCACGGGTGGGCCAGCCTCCCACCTGGGTGGCCTGGCCAGCCCTGCTCAAGTCACTATGCTCTCAGGACAAGTGCCCTTCTAAGCCCTCTGCCCCCTGTTCCTCTGCCTCAGGCTTACCTTTCTGCTCCTGTTCTCACCAGGGTTTCAGCTGGAGGGCACCCAAGCCAGCCCCTTACTGCCCCCAGGTCCATTAGGATTGGATGAAAGTGCCCTGAGGAGTATGATACAAGGGTATCAGGGAGGAGACCCTCTCCCAGGGTCTTCCTAGGCTTCCTGGGGAGCAGCTGCATGGCCAGGAAGCATGCATGCATATGCATCTTCTGTATGCATCTACCCCAAGCTTTCTGGAAAGCAAAACCTTGCACCTTGAACTTGTGGATGAGAGGGGAAGGGCTCTTGTGGGTCCTTACAGCCCGGTGTCCCCAGAGCAGCCTCCATCCCACCAGACTTCTCCACTCCCTAACCAACTGGGCCAGACTGGCATGGCCAGGGGGAGGAGAGATGGTGAGTCAAGGGGCCTTCCACCACAACCCACCTTCCAGCTGTGCAGCGCCTGCCTTTCCAGCCATCCGCCCACCCACCCATCCAGGAGGAAGCCCCAGTCTGCTCCCTAGGATCAGCCTGGAACGTTGCCCTAAGTAGGGGCACTGAAGGGTGCCACATTCCCCCGGGCTGGAAGGTCACCCCACTTTTTCCACTTCGGACTTTTCTGGGGGCTGCTATTCACTAGATGCCCACCCATCCTCCTACTGTGGCTGTGGCTGTGTGCTGTCTGAACACATCAGGGGAAACCCCATGTTCCTGGCCTCTGTGCTGGGGCTCTCATTCAACTGCCCCGAGAAACAGGAGCCCGAGGCCCAAACTCAACAGCCAAGGCAAGTCCCACATACCAACATAGAACACCCAGGCCCTGCCCAAGGCGCTGAGGATGTTGGAGTTGTCAGTAGTCCTTAAACAGAGCAAGTGAGATTAGAAATTAGATCTTATTTTTAGGTAATCTCTATGACCATGTAGGGCTCCAACTCATGACCCCGAGATCAAGAGTTAAATGCTCCACCAACTGAGCCACTCAGGAGCCCCATAATTAGATCTTTAAATCCTGCACCTGTTCTTCTCTACCTGCTCTGTTCTATCACACTCCTCCTTCCCTGCACACCTCCACCTGCCTATCTACTAACAAGAGACTAGGATCTCAGTCCCACCAAGATGTGTGGGACTCGATCGGACCTCTCTACTCAACTCTTGCCAAGTCTTCCCTGAGACTTAGGTGCTTTCTTGCATTTCTTGCAGGTTGATAGAGGATTCCCTCAGTGTGAACATAAAGATGTCTGGACTTGTAGAACCTGCAGAAGAAACCACATACAGCTCTACTGTGTTCAGTTCCTACTTTACATGGGCCCCAAGGGAGAGTCCCCAAGAAAAGAACTACATGGAGATGAGCAGAGCCTGAGTCGGGTACAGGAAGCATGAGGAACACCAGCCAGAATGCCAGGTCTCCAGGCACTGAAATTACTTCATTCATTCTATATTTACATGGAACAGAGCCCCATGGTGGTTAGGCCTTATCAGCCGTGAACTAGACTCTTTCCTGGAAGCAACGGTTGATTACATTAGAAGGAGAAAAGATCATTTAAGGTGAAGGATCACGAGCCTGGAGGTAGGTAGGCTCTAAGCAATCTCTACCCACCAGGTAGCTTCCTACTGTTGCCTTGGGCACAACAGCCATGTCAGAGCTGCTGCCCCAACCAGGCCCTCCTCCCTTAGGATGTCTCAGGAGATCCTAGGTCCCAACAGAAAAGGTCATTCCCATGAATTAACTGTCATGTTGGGCAGATTTCCTGCGCTGGAAGATGTCAAGGGGCCAGTGCAGGCAGGTGTTGGGCCAGGTCTGGGGAATGTGAGTGAACCACAGAGGCCATGCGGTGGGGGGCGGGGGGGAGACCCAGAAAGGAGGCTAAGAGGCACATGACTATGGGCAAAGGAGGCTCATGAGGTGCAGAGATCCGGAAGCCTCTCTGAGCTTCGCAGGGTGGGTCCTGCCTGGGAAGACATGGAAATGACACACTACCGAGATAACGAGCTCTACTTGGGGACAGGTGTCCATGAAGAGCTATGTGCCCATGGCCTCTGAAGCTCAGGACCCTAAGCAGTGGATGCCAGAGCACAGGCTGGGCTGTGCTCCCAGTGGGAGGACTTAGGACTGGCCTGGCAATCCCTGCCCAGCCTGTTTCAACCTGCCTTCCTCTTTCCCACACAATGTATGGATGGCCCCACTCCAGAGGGCAGGTTCAAAACCCAGCTTTAAACTACACCACAGTTCAGCTTTCGCTGTGCTCTTCCAGGATTCTGGGGAGGAGAGCCACACCTACACCACCTTGCCCACCTGGGACCCCCAGCTTTTCTCCCTACCCCATGTTGGCATTTCAGAACTCAGGGCTGAGCATAGATCTCCCCCAGATGTGACTTGAGAGGATCTTCCATTGCCACTTGGCCACCTCCAGCTCTGCTACAGATTCCCCACAAGATAAATCCTTTGGGTTAAAACCAAACCCTAATCCTTAAGGGCCTTCTTACTAGCATTCAGGGGAGAAGCAAAAAGACCAAAGAGCCTGATGACAAATACTTAGCACTTCAGCCTCAGTGGGCCACGGCTAGATAATGAACCACGAGAATCTGACCCCAACCTGAGTGCCATGTACCCATTCTGCACATTCCACAGAACTACCCACCCTACTGGCATCTGCAACCATGCAACTCTGTGCATGGCGGTCCCAGTGACCGGTTCATTCTGCCATTGGGAGCTCTGCATGGGACACCAGGGCCTGAGCCCTTATTCCTCCTAAGAAATAACTCCACCCATCTGCTGTTGACAGTACCAGTCTTTTCCCCAGGGGCACCATGAGGTAAGTTTTGAAAGCAGTTGAGCTGGTAGGACAAGGAGGGCCTGGGGCCATCAATCAAAAAGGGATATGTTGGCATGTCAGACACAAGGCAGTGGCCAGAATTGGAAGCTTGCATCCAAGCAGCAGAGTGCAGGCTTGGGCCATCTCTATCTGGGTGCCCCCTGTGTCTCTAAGACAAGCCTAACACAGTGTTCTGTGTCTCTAAGACAAGCCTAGCACAGTTTTCATGTGTGGCATACCATTCTAACCCCTAGAACTAGAAGTGGCTTCCAGATCCCAGGCCTCCTCAAGCAAGCAGGCAATTCTCGGAGGTGCCAGGCCTGATAGGTATAAATTGTCAAATCTGCCTCTCATGGTAAGTACTGCTGGGCCTCACCTTCTGGCAAGGAAGCTGAACCCAGCTGCAGGAAGGGTCTTTTCCTCCAGAGGATGCATGCCCAATTTGAGGTGGCTCTGAAGAAAGTGGATACACTAGAGATTCTAGAAGCCTCCTCCATGAAATATGTCCATCCCTCTTCAGACCTCATTGGCCAGTAGATACGCCTCTGGCTCTCCACTCATGTGGCCTCCTGCTTGGTGTTTCAAGAGGCCTCCTTAGTCTCCAACACCCTTGCATCCTGTTAGACCTTTGGTCTCTGCCCTGCCTCATTCCATCTTCCAATTCTGTCGTCAGACCCACTGCCAGCTCTCCTTCAAAGACACAGCATCTGCTTCCACCTTGAGTGAAGAAGGCTTTGAGCATCTGCCTTGGTGGAATTCACTTCCAGACTAGCTGATCTCTCCACCCCACTGGGGAAGATGAACTAGACTGTCACAGCTAAAATCCACTTTGTATCACTTCCACACCTCCTTCATGAAAACTACCCCTGTCTCTTCCTAGGTGAATTCTCAGGCTTCAGAGTCCATTTCAAATTCTGCCAATCCTATAAAATTTTTCTCTTCCCTCCCTCATCCCCAACTCCTTTTCCTTTGAACTCTCATGATCACAAAGTCACAACCATATTCTACCTTGGTTGGTTATTTATCCTTAATTTTTCATCCTTATTTTCCCTTCCTTTTGTATTTCCTTGAAGATAGGGCCATGATCTTTGCCTCTGGTAGTATTCAGGCTTGTAATTCAACTCCTAAAATGTATGTGAGAGTGAGTCAAGTGCCATATTTGTCACCACCTCCTTGAAGGCCTAAGGATACAACCTAAATCAGTGTGCATGAGGTCACCTGTGACAGGACCTCAAGCAGGGAGCCAATCCTATCATAGAGCAGCACAGAGGCTCAGCCCAGATCCAGGCCACAAACCCCCAGATAAAGTGAGGGACAGGCCTTGGTCAGAGTATGCTTGGGAGCAGAAATGGCTGTGGGAACTGTGGTAATAGTCTATCATGGTTCCCCAGCACGAGGATGGCCACTGACCATTCTATTGGCCTGAGCAAGGCCACACTGAACAGCCATACCTGCAAACCAAGAGAGTCTAGCAGAAACCAAGTGTTCTTCTACTATAATATCACCACTGTGGTTTCTCTGTGAGGGGAATTCTTGCCAGTTCTTAAAACAGCTTATATGGTATTCCTTCTCAGTCCCATATTCTCAATATACTCTAAAATCTTGGGCTATTTACTTTAAAGGTGACTATGGTGCATATAAAAATGAAGTTATCTATGAGAAGGAAGCCCTTGCTGTAAAAGGACGGCTAAGAATCACTAGAAACCCTGACTCCAGGTGAGATGGGCACTCTCTGAAAGAAGGTTACATGTGTCCCTGAGCTTAGCCCCACAGTTATCCCCACCCCCATTTGAAGGAAATCCCACCTGATTAGGGAAGGGAACACTGAAGAAGACTTTGTAGAAGGAACTCAAAGTGTCAGAATGCTTAGATTCCATGCTTGGTTTTCTTTTTCTTTTTGGGCTATTGTTTTACCTTATTTCCTCCTCGGATACCTATTCATATTGGAAGTATAAGTAAATTGGAATAATATTGAGTGACCCTCTCCTTTAGAAGATTACTTAATCTTCTGTTGCTATAAACAAATTATGACATGACTAGATCATGATCCATCAAGAATATAGCCCACTCACCAATGGAAAAGACCAGAAGAATAAATCTCTGTAGTAGGCTGTCTGTACTGGGCTCAAACCCCAATTCTGTCATCTTTGTCATTCACCAGTTGAGACCTTCGTGAAGTCTCTAACCCTGTCCAGTCCACAGGTCCCCTTGTCCATGAAACAGAGTTACCTTGAGTCCTCTATCATTCTGCAATTCCACAATTCCACAAATCAAAGAACCTGCTCTTGATTCCACTCTTATCCTAGGTTAATGCCTTTCTGCTATTACCAAGTTAAAGAAACACTAACCTGAGGGGCAGGCATGAGGACAGGTCAAGGAAGAAAGCTGTTCTGTCACCAGAAGATGGCTCAGTGGTGTTGCAGTCCCAGATCAGAGACTGAGGGAGAACTTCCCTTGAGCATTTCCACCCAGTTGCCCTAGGCTTGACACTCTCATTCAGCAGAGCCCAGGAGGGGCCAACAGACCTGGAGATCTAGACAAGAGTAGCCAAAGGTAAGGGTATTCTGGAGGCAAGAAGGCAAAAAAAGAAAGTTCTCCATGAGTATACCAAATGCTTCCCTTCCTAAGATGAGTCCTTTGCCAAGTTCCACAATGAGGAAATGACACCATGAGTCAGCCATTGGAGTCAGTATTCTTTGAGGTGGAGCTGATGAGCTTTGTGGATACCACAACAGAATTACCCCTGGACACATGTTGAGTGTCAGCGTCACCAGAATTTGACAGCAGCACCCAGTGGGACCCCATGGTAAAAGCCAAATACACTCAGCTAAAAGCTGAAGGGGCAGACCCAGAAATCCAATCCTACTGGATATAATAGCTCGAGATTCTGTAAGGACATCTCATGTGTCAGAGCAAGGCTGCTAAACTGGGGACCTAATCTCCCAGTGGATCTTAGCGTCACCTGAGCCTACCAAAAACCTAATCCATTCCTCTGTGCTATTTCTCGGCCAAGATCTTCCCCTGACCTCCGAGCATCTCTCTCCAGCCCCTGTGCAGGCCTCCTTGAGTGTAGGAAGGGGCCAGGGTGGACCGGAGGGAGATGCTGATGTACGCAAGCTTTCTCCGAGTGCCTCACGCCTTGTCTCCAGATTTTCCTGTCAGCTGCAGAGGATAATAACCTGTTGGAGGTAGACTCTGACCCTGTCTCCCAGAGTGAGAGAGTCCTGTACCCCTCACGGGTCAGGAGGCTGGTGGCGAAGCAGATGGCATCTGGACCCAAAGAGGGATGCTCTGGAAAAACCACAAAGCAAGAATTTAGGCTCCTAGGCATATGGACAGTTTGGTGACACTAAGAAAAGTCCCTGGGGAGCCCCAGGCCCTGGATACTTTCTAGGTTTTGGGGAAGAGATCTGGCTCATACATACTGCTTGGTGATTTGGCATCAACGTTCAGAGGTCAAGTCCAACAGGAAGTAGGTAACGAGTGGGTGTAAGCATTGGTGGGAGGCAGGAGTTGGACTTCTAGGGGATCTCCTGCTTGGACCGTCATTACCTATGTGGACTGGACTAGACATATCCCCCTTTTTAAGCTCACCACCTGCTTTTGCAAAATGGGACCTTGAACCTCATTCAGGTTACTGAAGACTTTAGGAGTGTTGATAAAGCATCCAATATGTCAACTTGCTGTTAGGGAGTCTCCACTGTCCCCTACTTCTGTTCTTGTGTGTGTCTATAGTGCATGGCCCAAGTCTGGCCACACCTGAACCCTTTGGGGCATTGTCCAGGCCAGTGCTCTCCTGAGGGAAGAAGAAGAGGTGAGGGCAAAGCTCTTTCACGTTGTACAGTGGTGACACTGAGAAGTTCTGTCCATAGTCCTGCCCACAAACATCCCCACCTCTCCCCTCCGTCCTCCCAGAAGAGTCCAACCTTCTGAGAGCTGCCTCGAGTCCCAACAAAACTCTGAACCCTTTCTGCAGAGCTGTCTGAACAGCACTTTGCATCAAGGCAGCATCTGGGCAGACCCATATTGCTTTCTCAGCCCAACAAACTCTTGCTTGAAGGTGCCTTGCCTGCAGATCTTGGGTGAGTTATAAAGGCTCTTTGGCCAAACCACCTGGCTCTCACCCATCAAGCTTGTCTAGTGTCTGGCTATGCTAATTTTCAGGCATTTTATGAGATGTTTAACAAGTCTGGTCATCCTGCTAGAAGGAAGTCCTGGAAGAGAGTCCATATGAGTTCAAAATCTCAGTCTTCCGGCCTCAGTGACATCCCCCACCCAATGTCCACCCTGAACTCAGACCAGGAAAATGTACATCCAGCTCGGGTTCAGTGACTATGGGGGCAATGTGCCTGCTAGCCAGATGGTCAAGATCAGAGATGGAAACTTTAGACAGCATGTCATGTGAGCCCCTGAGACCCTGCCTTTTCCCTCATCACAGAGCAGCACTCAAAGGTCCTGGCTATGGTCCTGGCTGGCTACCTGCTTCCTCATCACAGCAGTGGCCACCATGCTGAAACCATCCAAGGTAGCCCATGAGCCGATCCATGAATGACAACTGATTTCAAGTATGATGAACACACTTAACCCAGCATGTGGCCCACAGAGCCCCACAGGCGATGTGCTGTTTCGGAGATCCTGCCCCTTCCTTGAGCAAGGGACAGCACTCAGTGTTCCACGGCAGAGGCCCTCCAAGCTTGTTGACTTAGCATTTGCTTTATAAAATGAGATGAGGGACCAGGACCGTGTTGTCTGCTTTCCTATGAGCAAAGAAGCATGGGGACAAGGGGAGTTACTGCAGCCTAGAGCCCATTCATGGGGGAGAGAACTGCCCAGAGACAGGGCTCCCAAGGAGCATGAGCATTTGCAGGGGCTGCTCCAGCCTGCCCCCTACTTTCTCTGCAGGCTGCTTACCCGTGAAGGGCAACCGTGTCCTGCTTGTAAGCCCAGCTACCCCACTGCTCCACATTTGCCAGGGGTGCCCATGTGACCGTCTTCACCATCTTCCCCTCCCACCCTGCCCCCGCAGGGTCAAGGTTTACCTCAATGCTGGGAGTCATACACATGGTCTAGCCTGGAGATGATCCTTGGCCCAGCTCTGGCTTCCCGCACATGTGATCTGATGCCTGAGCTGTGGGCCTGTTGTTGCTGGGGCCCCCGCTGGCTGGGTCCCACAGCAGTCTCTGAGGAGGGTGGTAAGAATGTCTCCCTGGGGCCCAGTTCCGGAGCTTGTCTTGCTTCCAGATGATGCTGTCATGGACTGAGCCCTCAGCTCGGCCCCCACTCTGCTTCCTGGCCCACGTAACTGTCTCAGGAGGGCAATGTTTCTCGCTATAAAAATGGGTGGTCCATCTTGTTAACTCAGCTGAGCGTCATGGGTTGGTTAGCTGTAAGGGCCAAGGTGGGGTGGGTGGGGGGCCGCTCTTGGCCTTGGCCATAAAAGAGCCCTGGCTGCGGAAGTCCCTACTGGGGCTGCGACCCCTGCTGAGCCAGGAGGGTTTTAAGATGCTGGCATCTTCTTCCATGGAGGACCTCAGGCCCCCAGGTCATTATCAAGGTTCGAGAAACACCAAGGGCATTAAAGAAGAGGAAGGACACCATTTAAGTGCAGGCATTGGTTTACATAAAGGAGATTCTTAAAGGGGCCCTAAGAAGACAGGATTCGCATGTAATCACGAACACTTGAAGCGCTTTAAAAAGCAAAAGGCCCTAAGGAGTGGGTGTAAACCGACTCAGAGAAGGAAGAATAGCTCTGAGGAGAGTGAGAAAGGCTTCAGCAAGGAATTAGCAATCCAGAGCTTCTTGAAAGGGAAGGGGTCTCTAAGCCTCAGGAGCACAAGGGGTAGGCCCCCCTGCCCATAGTGTGGGTGGTGGCCGTGACCCACGGCCCCCGGCAGCCACATGTTGGGAGGGAGAGGAGAGCCTTGCTCCCCAGCTCCTGAGCCCTGCTGGCAGTGCCCTCCATATACCCGCCCCCCCTCCTTACCTCATGCAGTGCCCCTCTGCCGCCTTGGCTCCCCGGCCAGTCTCCCGAGCAGTGGGGGGCAGACCCCAGCTGCAGAGCTGGGCCACTTCCTCCTTCCCTCACTGTCCCCGGAGGAGCCCACTTTCAGCCTGCGCACTTCTCTTGTCTCTTCCCCACCCTGAGTCTCACCTGAGACCGCAGCCTGGCAGTGCAGTGTGGCCAGGTGCCGTGTCCTAGTTCCAAGGCTCTGCTGCTGGAAAACCATTCCGCTCTCTCTCTAACTTAAATCCTCCACCCTTCTTCATAGAAGGCCAACATCCCCTGTAAATGTGTGGCCTGTCTGGTTCGAACCCCAGTGCCACTGACTGGGCCCCTCCAGACCCCGGGGATGCTGGGCTGGGAAGAACTGGCAGGTGGGCAGCCCACTCCCACACCTCCCCCCTCCCCAGGCCGGCTCTGGTAGCTCATTCTTGGACCCCATGAAACTTGTATCCTTACAATAAAGTCCCTTTTGACTTGCACTGAAGCTGAGTAAGTTTTGAGTCTTGCACCTAAATTTGTCCCAAGGTGGAAAGAGCAGGGGGTTGGCTCCCCTGATGGCTGAGTCCCTTCTCTTCCTGTTTGTCAACCTCGTCATCTGTGCTAAAGTAGACCCGGCCAGACAGCACTCTCCTGTCTGACCAGCACTCCGCAGTAAAATGCAGTGTGGCGGGAGCCGGCTGGGCAGCAGGCAGCCTGGGGCCATGGACTCCATCACAGCTCACCAAAGAGCCAGGGAGCTGGCGCAGTCAGCTGAGCAAAGCAGGCCTGACTCAGGCCCTGTGGGAGCCAGAGGGGCTCCCAGTCGAGATTGCCTGTCCCCCAAGGGGCAAAAAGAGGGAGGAGCTCGTTTTGCCCCAGACTGAGGGGGTCCCAAGGTCGCTGGACTTCCAGTCTCAAAACCAAGAAAGTCCTGGCCAAACCAGCTCAAGTTGGTCACCCCCAGAGGCAGCTCAGGTACAAGGAAAAGAAGAATCTGGGACTTTCTGTGAACTTTGACTCCAGCATAATTAAAGGCTAATTGAAGCCTAAGTTAAATCAGAACCCTTCCCAGGATGCCTGGGTCGCTCAGGTGGTTGAGCGCCTCCCTTCAGCTCAGGGCCAGATCCCAGGGTCCTGAAATCGAGTCCCGCCTCGGGCTCCCCACGGGGAGCCTGCTTCTCCCTCTGCCTCTGTCTCTGTCTCTCATGAATAAATAAATAAAATCTTAAAAAAAAATCAGGACTCTTCCTTTTTGGTAAAATAGAAATATTATCAATGCAGAAGGGATATTATGAGAACACATGGAAGTTGACAGGCACTTGTCTTACTGGAAGTTTCTCTAACTAGTCCTTGACCCTAATCCCAGGAGAGTTCCAGTTTCATGTGAATTTACCGTTCCCTTTTGCATGCTTGCAGATAAAATTATAACCCACATTTACATGGGTGGAAACACCATTGGGTTTATGTTCTCCTTTCTCCTCTACCCTCCTGAAGTTTTTTATTCTGGCTTCCTTTCCCCCACAACCCACCTGGGGCGTCCTCTCCACTCAGGGGTGTGATTCGGGTGCCTGTGCACATCATGCTTCTCCACATCAGGTTTCTGGATCCTCACACCAATTCATCACAGGGTTGGGGCTGCGGGGCTCCCATTCTGGAGGATGGTCCCAGACAGAGAATGGGATCTTGAGGCAGGTCTACATTTGGCATCAAGATTAGTGGAAACAAGTAGAAACTGAGGTACTTCACTAAATAGAAGCCACTGTTATTTTTAAACTGAGAGCTCAAAAAATAATAATAATAAAATAATAAAATAAAATAAAAAATAAAATAAATAAATAAACTGAGAGCTCAGAAGAGCTCAAGGTCTGTTATTAACGATCTATATGACCTTTGCATCTGTTCATCTACCTATAAAATAAAGAGGTATTGAGGAGAGGGCGGAGGAGAGAAATAGAGCACAAAGGATTTTTAGGACAGTGAAGACACTCTTTGTTGTATAATGATGGACATATATCTCACACATTTGTCCAAACCTACAGAATGTGCACTACAAAGAGTGAACCCAAAGTGAGCTCTAAACTTTGGGTGTCCTACATGGATACATCCATGGTTTATTGGTAAAAAAATAAAATAAAAACAAACAAACAAAAAACCCCACCATCCTGGTGAGTGATGTCAGTCATGAAGGAAGCTATGCCTGTGTGGAAGGTACAACGTATGTGTCCATCTCTGTACTTTCCTCCTTAATTTCCTAGAATTCTACAAAATAAAGCCTTTAAAATAAGCGAATGATACAATAAAGGAGATGACTTCTCAAGTTCCTTCCAGTTCAAGTGTCATATGAGTCTGATTAAAATTATGTGGCCATTAAGCAATTCGAAAGGAATTATGTCTCGAAACGTGAAATCTAGCAGACCGAGGAGGAAGAGCACTTGAGGCGAGGACAGTCTGCTTCCCGGGCCGGGACTGCTGGCTGTGGTAGGGACTGATGATGATGGAACGCAGCGGGGTTTTATGAGAGCCCGTGAGTAGGCAGCCTGAGCAGCCTATACATTCGTCATGTCTGAAAATCCTTCTCCCTGATACTGAATGCCAGCAGAGCTAACCACTGCTACTTGCCCAGACGAAGGACTTATTGATCCAGAAAAAGGAACGGTTAGCCAGCATTGCTTTATTGGCTCAACAGCAATGGCTTTTTCCAGGGAGGAAACCCCACATAAAACTATTGCAGACGGAATCCTGGATCGAGGCGTGATAACTCAATGTTATCGGCTATGCCAAATTCCATGGTACCGATGTGATCTCCAATTTGAGAGAAGAAACATACCACCCACCCTCCCCGAAAAAACTCAAGTCCTGGAGAGACTCAGGAGAGCCAAGGGGAGTCTCTCGGCTTTTGTCCTTTCCTCCTGTTCCCTCCTCCACTACTCCAATAGAACAAATATAGAACAAATAGAACGGATGGTTGGGGGAGGATACACTGATCAGTCACTCCAAGTGCCAGGGAGACACATACAAATGCAGATCCTGTCCTCAGGGTCCCCAGCTCGAGGGCAGAGAGATACACATCCAGGAAATGAAGAGCATAAGTAGATGCTGAGCTGAATGATTTCGACAAGTGTTCCTGGAGGTCAGTGCTCTAGTGTTTCTGGAGTCTTCTGCAGGGGCCGGTGAAATACACTCTGAGATACAGACCCGTCTGATGCCAACACTGCTGGTCTGCGGACCACATTCAGTGGTAAAAACGTGCTCCATCTAGACCGTAACGAAAAACTGGAGAATGAGGACACAAGTCTGGGCTGATATTGGCAGGGAAGGGTTAATGGTAGTTGAAGCTTCAAGAAGGGCCAGGACTTGAATAAATGAGGGAAAGAGGGTGTTCTGGGAGAGAACACTGATGAGCAGAGACAGGAAGGTGGAAGGAGGATGACGAGGGTAGAGAGGACCACACCAAAGACCATTGTCACAGGCTGGCATCCGCCACGGACGCAGGCTTGGGCTCCACGTGCAAGTGCCTCACTCCCTTCGCCCACCTCATCTCCTCCCCACGCAAGAGGTGGCTCCAGTTCCAATAAGTCTACTAGCAGCTGGGCTTCAGAATGGAAACGATGATTGTCCTGCAAGCCCCACTGACAGCTCCCAGTCCTGGCGGTTCAGCCAACTTGGATGGCGTCTCACCTGGCTTGCTGCAATGGCTTGTTGCTTGGCAGCCTGAGAGGACTCCCACTTTTCTTTTCAGTCTCGAGCCAGAGGAGCCTCTGGCCTCCAAGAGTTGAGTGTCTTGAAGGCACATGGGGTGGTTATGAATTGAGCAGACAGCCAAGGACAAACCGGTATGTTGTGCAGGGTGTTTGGTCCTGAGCCCCGCTCCTGATCTGGTCAGGAGGAAGGGAGATAAGGCCCCTTTGGAAATCTTTAGTTTGCAGGTTCATTCTGACCAGGTGTTTACTCCTCCTTTTGCAGGTGGCATTTGTGGGTGCAAGGACATGACGGCACACGTGTAAAACACCTGTCGTCTGGAAATTGAACTGATATTTACTAGGTGCTTAGATTCCCAGCGCTGCTGTGACAAAGCGCCACAAACTGGGGAGCTGGTAACAGCAGAAACGTGTTCTCTCCCAGTTCTGGAGACTCTGCAAGTCTGAAATGGAGGTGCCAGCAGGGCCATGCTCCCTCCAGAGGTGCTAGGATATGACCTTTCCGGGCGCTCCTCCAGCCTCTGGTGGCCCCAGGTGGTCCTTGGCACGTGGCTGCAGGCCTGCAGTCTCTGCTTCCATATTCACATGGCTCTCTCCTGCGTCTGAATCCAAGTTTCCTTCTTCTGAAGACATCAGGCATAATGGATTAAGGGTCCGCCCCGCTCCAATATGATCTCACCTTAACTAGTTACATCGCAAGCGCTCCCTTCCCAAATAGCATCCCGATTCTGAGATACTGATGGTTAAGACTTCCAACGTAGGGGGATCCCTGGGTGGCTCAGCGGTTGAGCGCGTGATCCTGGAGTCCCGGGATCGAGTCCTGCGTCGGGCTCCCGGCATGGAGCCTGCTTCTCCCTCCTCCTGTGTCTCTGCCTCTCTCTCTCTCTCTCTCTCTGTCTGTCTACATAAATAAATAAATAAATAAATAAATAAATAAATAAATAAATCTTTAAAAAAAAAAAAGACTTCCAATGTATCTTTTGGGGGGACACAATTCAACTCAGAACAGGTACCTGTTACAAAGCTGTGTTAAAACATAAAGTCCCTGCTGAATTCACTTTTTCTTTTAGAGGACTTTCTTCCTCTAAACTAGAACAGTGAGCTGTTCAAATAAAAATAAACACAAGTACACATCAGGCCCTTTTTCAAGATCAACTGAGAAATAAGGGATCAAACACTTGTCCACCCCACACCTGATAACCAGCAATGCACCTATAAGACCTAAGCAGCAAGTTAAGGAGTAGATCTGATAAGGAATTCACTATTTACTCAACATAGTAGAGGCCCCTCTGTGTGCCAGGCTCTGGAGGTGCTGATGATGGAGCAGCAAGCAAAGCAGCCCCAAATCCCCACCCTGGAGTAGCCTATGCTCCAGGGGGACAAGACAGGGAGACACAAGGAATAAACACAGTGTATGGGTAGACAGAGGAAAAAGGAAAAAGTGAGATGACGGGGGGGGGGGGGGGGGGGGGGGGGGGGGGGGGGGGGGGATTTGTGTGTCTCAACAGGGTGCTCTGAAGACTGCCCCACCATTAGGTGACAAAAGATCAAAGGCCTGAAGGAGGAGAGGGCAGGGGGTGGGGATGAGGGGCAGGGAGGGAGCCCCAAACACAAGCTTGAGATGCCTGACTGACTGAGGCATTTGGGAAAACTCTGCTGCTTGCTCTGATAGAGGAGCAGAGCCTGTGTGCCTGAGAGACCAGAGACCTGCAAATAAAAGGGGGGGGGGCAAGTTGGGGGGAGGGGTGCCTGCAGGCCTGTGCCCCTGCTGCTGGGGGGTCTGAGGCTGGGGGTGTGGCCCCAGGAGCAGCAGAATGCAGAGTGGGGAGCCCCCAAGAGCTCCAGCTCTGACAAGCGCAGGTTGCACTGTGGCAATGCCCATCTTAAAAAGGGCACTCTAAGAAAGGGGAAATAGGTTTGAGTAGATGTGGTGCCAGAAGGACAGACTCAGTGTTTTGTTTTTGTTTTTTTCATGAGAAACAGAGACATAGGCAGAAGGAGAAGCAGGCTCCCTGCAGGAAACCTGATGTGGGACTCAATCCCACCACCCCAGGATCACGACCTGAGCCAAAGACAGATGTTCAATCACTGAGCCACCCAGGTCATCCACTCAGAGGTATTCTTGGTACAAACTGGCCAAAATTGCCTAGCAGGCATAGATCCACAAAGGTGGTGAAAAGAACTAAAAACTAATGTTTTAAAGATGTGAGTAGTGGGAACAGGAAAGTGAGCGGTTTGACGCTTTGTTTCCAGCTGTTCTGGTTAAAGCAGTCACCTCTGGAGGGGAATGTGGAGGAGGAGGGGGGGGGGATCTTAGTCTCCATTTAGCTTTTAATTTTTATTACCATATGCATTATTAATTTTATAACAAAAAACTGGCAAGCCTTACTTAATGTGGTTTTTTAAAATCATGGGTCCAAGCCGAACGAGGCAGATTTCTACATTTTTACAGAGGAATGTCCAAGATAATCAATAATTTATTTTTTTTAATTTTTATTTATGTATTCATGAGAGACACAGAGAGAGAGAGGCAGAGACATAGGCAGAGGGAGAAGCAGGCTCCCTGCAGGGAACCTGATGCAGGACTCGATTCCAGGACCCTGGGATCACAACCTGAGCCAAAGGCAGTTGTTCAACCACTGAGGCATCCCGGTGCCCGATAATTTAAATCACTGAATGACATGTATGCCATAATTCCGTGCATGTACATGCATACATGTGTCTGCTGTGTATTTGTACATGGAGAAAGATCTGGAAGGGATAGTTACAGTTTAACAGTGGTTTGGATGGGTGATGGGGGGAGTTCGCTTCTATAATACATCTCTGTGCTTTTGCCTACTTTTCAAAGGAGTACTTACATGCATTGTAATTTGGTTAAAGCCTTCCTATACTTTACTTCAGTCAGAGGTCAATTAATCTTCTCATAATCCAAACAAGAATTATTGAAATTTCAAATAAACAAGCCGTAGAAACTTCCAGCTGCTTTTCTCCTAGTCTTGTGAGAAATACTTAAGAGACTATATAATGATAAACTCTATTAAAGTTAGTTTTGTTTTATCAATAGAAGTATCACATTACAGAGGCACCTGGGTGGCTCAGCAGTTGAATGTCTGCCTTCGGCTCAGGTCCTCAGGTCGTAATCCTGGGGACCTGGGATCAAGCCCCACCTCCTCTGCCTGTGTCCTGTCTCTGCTTCTGTGTGTCTCTCATGAATAAATAATTTTTTAATTTTTTTTAAATAAAGGTATCAAATTATAAATTGTTTAAAACTAAGCATGACTCTTCTAACAGAATGAACACACGGCAAATGTCTATTTAACTCATGAAAGAGAGAACCACCAGGACTGTTAAAGAACATTTGAGATACTGAGTATTTGTAGTCAATGAAGAATTGGGAAATTAAGTCACTAGATTAGAATCAAAACTAGTTAATGTTCTCCAAGGTGATAAAAACCACGATCTTTGGGGTCATCATTTCTACCAGAAAGAAATCAGTTTTGTCTCCTCTGGACAAAAATCTGTAAATTACATGTAATCTCAGAGAATTAAAAAGTCCCCGGGGAGCAGAGGGGGGGTGGGGAGTGGTCTGTTAGGCCATGCTCTGCAGATTATTGAAAGGATACACAATCTTCCTTTTTGCCTTATTTATAGATGGATACTTTTTCTTAAAATAAGATAAGAATTTACATATTGGCAGCTGTGGCTTTCCAATTTCCAAATGGAGTTTGCTCTTAGTATTAATCTGCTTTTCACCATCTTCCGTGCCTGTTTTCAATCAGGAAAGAAAATTACCAACAAGCAATTTTAGAACTGCAATAATGTTTGATTGTAAAAACCAATCTTAATATTGTTTTGCTACTCACCTTGATGGATGCTAAGACAACTTATAAGCAATTTAAATTTTGTCCCAGGATCAAAGAAAGAAAAAAGAGTTCTTGGGTCTGCTTTGAGTTGATGCCAGCAACAAAAATCAATTGATACTAACTGCGGTTTTGAATGTTTTCGTAGATTTTGGAACATAACCTTGGGCAAGTTACTGAATTTCTTAGCCTCAGCCTCACCCTCCTCAAAAAATAAGACTTCTTCACAGCGTTCCTGTGAGATTACATGCTGGCGGACACAGCCCTGGGAGTGCCCCGCTGTGCTCTTCGCTCACCATTTGTGTACATTCACAGGTCATAATTTCTGCTTTTGGGGCTTCCCTTGTGGGTTTTTAAATCATTTGTCTTTTTGCTACATGGATGTATTCTTTCATCATCATGTGATTTTGAGATAATAAACTATGTTTTTAAATCTTGTCAATTGTTTTACTTCTCAAAAAAAAAAAATGTATTCCTCACCTTTTTTCCTTTTTTATAAAGAATATAACAATGTTTTGTTTTTTTAAGTCCCCTAACATTAGATGTGAAATTTAAAAGATCTCTCTCTGACCAGATGCCATTTAAACTGGAATCGCTTTCCAATAATTTGTCCCATTTTTGAGAAATGTAGAAAACACCAAAACATGAATTTATCGGGAAGCTATTATAATACCACACTTAGCTCATGTAGTGATTGTTCAGTTCCCTTTTCACTAGGATCTTGAAAAGTTATACCACGTGTTTGTCAACAATTCTTATAAACAGCAACCTCTTCATTCAAATACAGTAAATAAATATGCTAGAAGTGAAATTTCGGTGTCACAGCTTCAGGCAGAGCCATACCCTCCCAGTGACCCAGCACGAGTTGGCGTGGATGAGACGAACCTTCAGCAATCTCTGTTCTGTCTGTAAGCTCTTCGGTATTGGTATTGGTTCAGTATAAAGTTTTTAGGCAAGAGAGAGGTTGAGAAACTCTGAGTTAAGATTTTAAAGGGGACTAGATTTGGCAGAGATGATACTAAAATCCACTTTAAATGCCAAATTGATTTGCCCTGAAGGCAGGTTTGCATCTGCCACACCCCAAGAAAGGCTTATTACAGACGTGCAAACTGATGGGGGCACAAGACTAAGCAGTGAGTGTGGGGACGTCAGAGAAGCCTGTGAAAGAAAAACCAGAGAGCATCCAGGAGACTGCAAAGAGATAAAGACCAAAAGCTCCTGTTCCACCAGCAGAGTGCGGTTTGCTATCATAAAGCAAGTCTGTTGGCTTCATTCAGTCCTAGATTTCAGAAAAAAACATAAATAGCTCCAGGCTTTCAATTAGCGTTAGAGTAATCTTCTAAGCTCAAAAGTAACATACGTCCATTTATTCTCTTACCTTACTTTGTAACAAACCACAGTTTTCTGACTTGTTTTTGCAGAGAGAATAGCTGGAAGACGACATAGTTGGGGTACTTTTAGTAGAACTACTAAAATAAGAAAAATCTGAGCAATAGCACACATAAAAGAGTATCTTTAAGGCACACAGCAAAGCTTATTTAATAAAAGAGAAATTTAGAATCTGTGTCATGCTTAAAGCTTTGACCCAATGATAAAAATATATTATTCTTCAGTTATCTCCAGTAAAGACAAGAGAAAAATAAGTATCTGGGTTCTAATCACCAAGTGTTGATTCTGACCTTCAGTGATTTTATCTTTTTCTTATAAAGGATGAAAAATCATTGAATCCAAGAAACCAAATAAATTGTTTTATGGAGTTGTTTTTTGGTGGTATTTTGTTTTTTTCTTTTTTTCTTTTCTTAATATTATATTTGACCCTAGTCAAAATTAAGGAAAGAGAATAGAAGCCAAGAAAAGGGGTACCTGGGTGGCTCAGTCCAGAAATCAAATTTTTTAAAATAAAAAATTGAAAATGAAAATAAAAAACAGAGCTTTACTCAAGAAAATGCCACATATTTCTTTAAATATTTTATTGTAATAACATACAACTATGCATTGATATTATTTACATTTATGAAAAGCATACTTATTCAACATAGTTACTCAATCTGAAATTAACTACTTTAAATATATCATTTAACTCTCAGTGCTAATGCATGAATATCTTTATCTCAAATATAAATCAAAATAGCTGAACACAAAAAAAATTGCTTAACACTTATTTTACATTATAAGATGTCAAGTATTAAAAGGACCATGAGTCAATTTTATTTCAATAATTTCTTCTTCTGTTTTTCTTCTTTGTCTAAAATAGTCTGTCTTAAGCTCAATGTAGCATCTTGAAATTCAGGATTTAAGCTTAGTACCTTCTTAAAATCTTCCAAAGCATCATCAAAGAAGCCTGTACCAGGGCCCCAAAAATGAAGAATAATAATAAAACTGAGTATTTCCAAACATTCTTCCTAGTAAAGTTCAGATACACATGCTTTTATATTTATAAGCTTTCAACTACACCTAGTATTTTTTTTCTTATGATATATGGATGTGTATATCAAAGTAATTTTGTATGCCTTTATAGAATAATTAAAATTAAAATTTTAAATTAGCTTTAAATTAATATTTAAAATTAGCTCTGGATTTATTTCTTGAGATTTAAAAGGCAAATAGCATAAATCGCCATAAAATCTCAACAAAATCCTATCACCTATTTTACGTGATTACAGTAAAATTAAGAAACAGAAAATTAGTATTCTTTTTAACACTTTAAAAAAGAAACAGTACCTACAGTCCCTTTAATCCAAGGATCTAAAACCCCTTCACTTTATATTGTCTCATGTGCCTTTAAAAATTTTAACTCAGAAAAGTTTCACAGGTGGTCCTCAGCATTGTCCTCATTTCACAGTTGGGAATGCAAAGGCACAGAGTAATGGGGTCACCCTCATCCGGCGTCAGGTCCAATTCCCACCCCAGTGTTCCACTGTGGTCTGTAAAGCCTACCAAAAGCCTGAAATAAATGCTTCCTTTTTTTCGGGCTTGTACACCCGAATTTGATATAAATTTAAGACTTGATGATTACTACATTAGTTTCATATTTGAGAGCTCTAAATTCATAAAATGTAGTCAAGGACAAAAGGGGAAAAAAAAATTCTTACCCAGCCTATACAATATCAACCCTCTGTTGTAATATGGAACTTCAAAAGTGGGTTGGACTTCTATGGCAGATGTGTAGTCATCCATGGCTTCATAAAAATCAACCCTGAAGTACTTGATTTGCCCCCTGTTGTTATATGCAGTAGCCAAATCCTCCGGGCTGCATTTGCTTTAAACAAAAAGTTCACATTAAAAATGTGCGTTACCAAATTCCTCTCGTTTCCACTTTCATTCTCTTTGGGGTATTGTCAAACTTCGTAGCCTGTAACACGCAGTATCTACGCTGAGAAGCCACGCTGAAGAAACGAAGTGCAAAGAATAAAGCAGCAGAATTGATTTTTGCCTACATGGTAGGGTGGAAGTGCTACCACATCAGCCCGAAAAACACATTAATTTTATAGCGTGTTTGGAGCCCCTGCTCGTTGTCAACTGGTTTTGCAGAATGTAATATTCAAATGGTTGTTCCTAAGCACGCACCAGCGGGGCAAAGAAGACAGATCGGATTCGTGCTGAGCAAGGAGAAAAAGCCAGCCCAAAAGTTCCAGTTTGCAATGGACATATCACAAAATCAATCACCAGTGTTATTCTCAAATTTTTAAGTGATCCCGCCAAAAATGAGATTTTAAATCATTTTTCACCAGTAAAGAAGCACAAGTTAACCATAAGTGAAGATACAACATGTTGTCGCCCAAGGCAGGGAGACAGTGCCTTCCCTCTCATCTTAGCTGGAATTGCCCCCAAGGCTAAACTGGCCTCCTGCAAGGAGGACGGACATCAGGCTCAAGTACATTCTGGGGATCCTGTGTGCAGAATGGGCTCTGCTTTGGAAAGCTCCAGAGGCTGCCCCCCGGAGCTCAGACCAGCCACTGGCTCAGCAGGTCACCCTCTCCTGCCAGACTATTCCGTTTGCACAGAGAACATTAATGGACTCTGCTCCGTGTCAGAGACAGTTCTGTTTTCCTTTCTTTTTTTCCAAAGGGATTCTCAAATTTGAACCAAACAGAAAAGGTGCAAGCTATATTTACCTGATTTCTTCATTATGCCCCATAGCGCAAAGTATAGTCCTCAGAAAATATTGTGACAGCAGTCAGTGCTATTGAGAGACTTAATATCTAGATCCCTGACATCTGACAGGCACAGCAACCACTGATACAAGAGGCACTCACAGGGGGCTCATGCAAAAGTTCACCAACGATGGACAGAACTGCAACATGAGAAAAACTTGCTTCTGTGAGCTATGACAGACTGGGTGCAAGAATATTTCTAGATGCCACAAGCACCAACGTTCAAACCTAGGGAACGGGAGGACACAACTCCCTTCAACTCTCTGCTATGACACTAAGAGAACTGCTGCCCAGTAAAGGGTTTTAAGAAAAATGCAGCCTCAGGACTCCAGGAAGGATACAGTCATTCAAATTTTAAGCTTCAAAACCTTCTAAAATAAATTTCTTACATCCAGAGGATCATAGAATGTTTGGTTTAGAACTAGATCTCATTACAACAAATTCTAAAAGCCTACTTTTCATGTGGAAACTGCTTCATATTTTAAAGATGTGGGCTAGGGGCGCCTGGGTGGCTCAGTCGGTTGGGTGTCTGCCTTCAGTTTGGGTCATAGTCTTGGGGTCCTGGGATCCTGCCCCGAGTTGGGCTCCCTGCTCAGTGGGAAGCCTGCTTCTCCCTCTCCCTCATCCCTGCTTATGCTCTCTCTCTCTCAAATATACAAATAAAAAATCCTTAAGAAAAAAAAATGAAAACATGGACTAATCATAGATGAATTTTTTTGTAGTATTACGATTTTTGTAATGATAGTATTTATCATACTAGAATTTAACTACCTAATACAAATGTGGATTTTTTTTTTTTTTGCATTTGTAACTTTAGCCAAAAAAAAAAAAATTGGAAGTTAGGTTTATGGCTTAGACTGCACTTTGGGATATGAAAAGCAAATGTTATAAACCATTCTGAGTGATAGGCATGCAAAAATCACAAATACTTCTTCACAGTGGTTCAGTGACCTACTATTTTAAAAAATAATTTTAAGCTAAAAGACATATTTAGGAAATCATCTGAAATGACAGAATCCATTTTAAATTCATGACTTCCTAGAAGAATTTCAGAACTGTAAGGAAATTAGAAAGTTCATTCAGGCATGCTGGGTGTCCAGCAAACCAAGGCAGCAGATTTTCTTTCCTGTGTTGGGAAGAAGCAGACACCACATTTGCCATAAACACATAGGTGCTTTTAGGCTGGATGTGCAAAGGAGACTATCTGGTGTCGGCAGACCTGCTGCTGATATATACTTTTTGAAACCAACTAGATAGGTCATCCTTTGAGCTTGAAATGATAGAAAACTGCATTTTCTATGTTTACCGATCTTTTTTGGCAGGGGAGGGGAGTCTCAGGGGATGGTGCTAGTGTCTTATTGACTGTTCAGAAACCTCAATTGACTGTTAGCCTTGATGTATTATCAAAATATGAAAGCAGTTTTTATTATTCTGGTTTAACTCCACATGAGTTCAGCAAACAGAAGAACTTTGAGCCTCATACAAAAGACAAGCTGGTATCCTGTCAAGAAAAACTAAATCTGGGCAGCCCGGGTGGCTCAGTGGTTTGGCGCCGCCTTCAGCCCAGGGTGTGAAACTGGAGACCCAGGATCGAGTCCCACATCGGGCTCCCTGCATGGAGCCTGCCTCTCTCTCTGCGTCTCTCATGCATAAATAAATAAAATCTTAAAAAAAAAAAAAAAAAAAAACTAAATCTTTGCAGGGAGAGAATGCTGGCGCAGAGGATTCAACACTGTCAAAAAGCCGTTCATTCCCCTGCTGTGGGTGTTCTTTTCTCACCCTAGTCCACACCACTCCATCCACAAGTACAAAGACAAACCCTGGAGGAACAACAAACGCTATATACAACCAGGCGTAAACCCTAGGCACTCTGGGCAAGCAGGTGTTCGCGGGTGAAGCTGCTACTGTCACAGACAGACAGACTTTCACGCTCTCTGACAGAAGTCCACGGCACCACCCAAAACCTGCACTTGCCGTCAAACAGGATCTGAACCGCATCACCCCTCAGGACCTAACTACCGACTCACAAGCGGTGTAGGGGATGGGGGACCACAGGAGATGACCTCCGGGGGATGAATTCAGCAAATCCGCACTCTCAAGACACGGGACTGGCTTCCTCGACAAACTTCAAGGGCAAAAAAAAAGGAAAAAGAAAGAAAAAGGAAAAAAAGAAAAAGAAAAAGAAAAAAAAGAAAAAAGGGAGCCTTAATAGATTAAGAGGCCTGGGGGCATCCGGCCTTGACCCAACTGCTAAAAAACACATCAGCTAAATAAACACGTTATTAACCAAGGGATCATATAATAATAGTAATAATAATAAAATAAATAATAATAATAATAATAATAATAATAATAATAATACCGTGGCTGTTTGTGTAAGAATCCTTAATTTTTAGAAACGCACTTTGAAATATCCACGGGTGAGTGTGTGCAGGTGAAATGACAATATTTAGGCCCGGCTGTATCCTCCCCGACTACACACACACACACACACTCACACACTCACACACTCACACACACTCACTCTCACTCACACACACTCACACACACACACACACACACACACACACACACACGTGGAAGTGGCGGTCCCAGGCTCCGGCGTCACCTCGCCGCCTCAGCTCTCCGGGTCCGCCTGTTAAACAGCAGGTGGGAGGCCCCATCCGCGCCGGGTCTCTGGGTCGGAGCGAGCCCGCACGAGGAGAGCCCCCCGGAGCGGGGGCGGGGGGCGGCGGCGCCCCGGGCGTCCCGCAGGAAGCGCCCCTCACCGCCCCTCTGGAAAAGCAGCGCCTGCCCCCGCCTCGCGGAGGCGCCCGCGCCACGTCTCGCGATATTACCTCCCGGGCGCCTCGCCCGCGGAGCCCGCACAGGCGCACTGGCCAATGTAAGCGGAGTACAGCGCCTCGGCTTCCGCGTATTCGCCCTTCTGGAAGTGAGCTTGGGCGAGCGTTAGGGCTGCGTGGTCTTGTCGCCCTTGCCGCGCATCCATAGCGCCCGAAGGTTCGGCTTTTTGTGTAGAAAAGGCGGTTGGCTTCTCTGGGCGACGGCGGCGGCGGCACCACAGGCACTTCCGCGCTCCCGGAATGGAACCTGACGGCAAACCCTCGGCGCTCGCAGAGGGGAAGTGTGTGCCTCCCGGGGACCCGTCGTCTCGCGAGATGAACCGCTGGGGGCGGGCGCGGAGCTCGGGCGGCCGGGGAGGCTTGGCCGGTTCCGCTGCGGCCTGGTTCTCTTCTGACTGCCGGCTCTGCCCGCCTCCTGTTCCAGGAAAGCGGTAGATGGATGGACCCCAGCTGGTTTCCAGGTCCGTGGGCGGGAGTGGGGAGAGCTCATCCTTGGTTACAGCCCCAACTCGTACCACGACTCTACCCACGAGGACGAGCGGGTGGGCAGCGGGTGCCCCCGCGGGTGCCACTGCCGAAGCCCCGCGAGCCTGGGTGACCGAATGCACGTACGTATCCCTGCATGAGCTCCAGGAGCCTGCGCCGCACACCGCAGCCCTGGGTAGGGTCGGGGTCCGTGGAACACGTCGTGCCGACAGTCCGCCTGTTGGTTAGTTCCCGTTCCCTGGCCGGGAATGCCGAAGGGAAACCCGGAGAGCCCTTAAGTACACTGTGTCTAGGAATTATGTAAAGAGAGGAGATTAAGAGAACAATTTCAGGAATAAAATATTCAGGAATTAACCAAGAACTGACAGATCTGTACAAAGGAAACTACAAAACAAATTAACAAACGGCAAGACGCCCCCGTGTTCAAGGGACCTACAGATTCAGTGGAATCCATTTCAAAAATCCCAATGATGTTTTTACAGAAATGGAAAAAAAAAAAAAAAGAATACCCTGAATTAATAGGGAAATTCAATGGGACCCAAACGGCCAAAACAATTCTGAAAATAACAGAGTACTCACTTCCTGACTTCAAAACCTAACAATCAATCAAAACGCTATGGTGTTACCATAAGTACAGTCTTTTCAATAAATGTTACTGGAAAAACGATATCCACATGCAAAAGTATAAAGTTGGACAGAAACACCCTATAAAAAATTAACTCCAAATAGATTAAAAACTTAAACATTAGAAGTGAAACAGAAAATTCTTAGAAAAAAAAACATAAGGCAACAGCTTTGTGACATTGGATTTGGCAACTTCTTGAATAGACCCCAAAGGCAGAACAAACTGGGCTCCGTGAAAATTTAAAACTTTTGTGCATTAAAAGGCTATAAACAGTACGAAGACAACCCAGAGAGTGGGAGAAAATAATCTACAAATCATATGCCTGAGAAGGGAAACTGAGATGCTGGTCTGGTGTCATCCATCTACTGTTAAGACACAGAAAGGATTCTGACATGGTGTGTCTGTCCCACTTAACAAGCCCTGGTCTGTAGGACACTGGAGGGCCTGCCCTGTGATTTTGGAGCTGGGCTAGGCTCAGTTGCTGTGCCTCCCTGAGTCTCACATCCATCTTCATGGAGTCCTCCTGCACATGGTGCTTTGCCTGGGGGTGGCATCAACAAGCCTCCCCTTTGCCAGCTCACCCAGAAATACGGCAGGAACAAGGTGACCTCCTGAAAGTGTTATGTTCCCCTGCAACCTCATACTGTCAAGTGCTGCATAAAGTGTGGCCACACCAACCACCCACGCCCTCAGAATAAAGTCAAATAAGGTCCCTCCTTGGGTTCCTCCTTCCCCTGCAGGGCAGCCTCTTGCCTGAGCCCCATGGCCCTGGGGCCTCAGTAAAGCTTTACTTTAGTTGACTAAAGCAGTGAAAAAAATACAGACACATACACACCCACATACATCTACTGTCCCCCTCCGCCCCCCCCCCCCCCGGAATATATAGAGAACTTCTAAAACCCAACTTTTCCAGAGCAGGTCTACTATTTTGCATTTGCATCAACAGTGTATAAGGGTTTCAGTTGTTTCATATGCTTACCAATACTTGGCAGTTTTAATTTTAGCTATTAGAGGATGTGTGAGCATATCCCATTTTTCTCTGGATTTTATGAACTAGAAATTTAAGCTATGGCAATAAGAAGCAAGTAGTTAAATAAAATATTAACTCTAAGCCTCTTCATGTCCACTTTTTCTTTAAATTTTAGAGAAATTTCTTAATAGCTCATCATGAAGAAAACTTAGAATAATTTCTTGTTTGACCAGGTTTTTCTTCTCCTAAATTCAACTAAACCATACATTACTGCCTCTCATTTTAAAGAGAATATTAAAATCATTTTTACTTCATTTTTACTTCTCATCTCTCATAAATGCTCTGTATACTTTTGTAGTTTTCTACCATGGACATATGTTACTCCTCCAAAAATATGCTTATTCTCGAAAAATAAGCATTAATTTCTTAAAAAAATTATTTGAGAATAATTTAAGAATAGACAACATAATAGAGGGCAACATAATATTGCCATTTTCCTTTTTTTTTTTTTTTTTGCCATTTTCATTTTAGAAACTCAGGAGCAATATCTTAGAGCTATAACATTATCAAGCACTTCAGATATTCTCTTGAAAGTCTGGTAAAATAATTTCCCCCCAACTTCTAAATGAGAACTCTGCATGGCTTCTAGAGTAATTCACTGCAACTTCTAGTCATCTGACATTTGCCTAGTACCTTCCTAAGTGGTCTTTTCTGTTTGGTAGCAAAAAAAAAAAAAAAAGCAACATTATACATCATCTACTGGACCTCCTTGTCCCTTTCTCTCCTCCACTCTGAAGCCTAACACCCTCCTAATCAATCCCCACCAAAATATTTAAATCAAACCAAAACAAATACCATGCTATCCGTGAGTTATAGGTAAAGGAAACTGGAAATAAATACAAGCATTTTTACCTCAATACTTCTTATTTTTTTTCTTTTTTTTTTTTTTTTTTTTTACTTAGTGCCTCATGAAACCTAAAATCTAAGCTCTCGGAATGCAAAAAGATCATTCAAAGTGTATTTTAGTGGGATGCCCGGGTGGCTCAGTGGTTGAGCGTCTGCCTTTGGCTCAGGTCAGGGCATGATCCCCGGGTCCTTGGATTGAGCCCCACATCAGGCTCCTCTCGGGAAGCCTGCTCTTCCCTCTGCCTATTGTCTCTGCCTCTCTCTCTGTGTCTCTCATGAATAAATAAATAAAATCTTTTAAAAACAAACAGAAAAAACCTAAAATGTATTTTAGCAAAAAAAAAAAATGTGTAATAAAGTCATTTGTGTATGATAGCAGGTCAACAATGTTATATTGCTTGTTAAGCATGTTATCACTATAAACTTCATCAGTTGGTCCCATCATCTTAATACCTTGGCCTACCAAAGTATTTTGAAACTCAGAAATGTAATATAATTCTACTTTGAAACTTCACATAATTCAGGCCAAGTTTTATGATAAAGAACAACTCAAAAAAAAAAAAAAAAAAAAAAAGAACAACTCAGCATGACTTAAATGGAATCCTTACAGGTTTCTTACAGGAAAATAACATAATTGTTTCATTATACTGTCTTCAGCATATGCATCATTCTGTCCAACTTCTTCCCAAGTATCTGCTACATATAGACAATTTTGCTTCTCTTTACTCCTTTCATCAGGAAAGTTTGTTTTTGTTGTTATACTAAAATTATCTTCAGGATGAAGAAACCAAATTAGGTCAATTCATACTATGGATCTTTCCTTAGTATTTTTAAGCAAGACAAAGGTCCCCAAGATACTATGGCAGATTACTAAAACTTTCAGAAATATAAATCCCAAACAGGCATAAGCTCTCACAATAGTAGAAAAGATATATCTGTATACATGTGTTTTACATGTATGTATACACAATCTACATATGTGATAATTAGGTATACAAGGTATAATGGTTGTTTTCAGGGATTGTGGATTGAATTAAGCTGAATAAAAAGTAGAGGAACTCAGGATCTACCTGAAATAATTCGTTGGAAGAAAAAGTCTAGGGTTCAAGCAACATGGAATTAGTGGCAAATGAGAAGGCTCTAAAAGGAGAGTTCCCAAAAGATATGTTAGGAAAAGTTTGAGGAGCCAACAGCTGATTTTGGAATGAAAGCAACAGGGAGTATATCAACAAGCACAGTTAAGGTCTAGAGGAGTGACAATCTAAGTGAGTTCTCAGCTGATTCCTGGGATAGGAAAGGAAAAGTGAAAGAAGATATATCAGGAATTAGACCACGGACTAAGAATCACAACTCTGAATATCAGTCCTGCATCTTTCATTGATGAAGTGGAGAATAATTTTATTCTGAAAACAAAGTCTTATAAAAAGATGTAAGTAAGGGGTGGTTGGCTGGCACAGTTGGTTAAGTGTCTGACTCTTGGTTTCAATTCAGGGCATGTCAGGGTCGTGAGATTGAGCCCCATGTAGGACTCTGCACTCAGCATGCAGTATGCTTGAGACTCTCTGTCCCCTTCCCTCTGCCCCTCTTGCTCGTGCTCTCTCCCTCTCTTTCTCTCTCAAATAAACAAATGAATTTTTTCTTAAAAAAAGATGTAATTAAGCTCAAGAAGAGATACATTCCCTAGGGTTGAGCTTTTTGATAGTATGTAATTTTCTGATTTGGAAGAACATTCTATTCTAGTCATAGAAGAAAACAAATCAGATGAAACTGTTAAATAAGTAGGTGACTTATGAGGTGTATTAGACAAAGTTAATAGAGCATATATGTATGATCATACCTCATATTAAAGAGGCACTAGGAGTACAAAAGGCAACCAACGTACTATTCATGACACACTAAATATGCAAGAGACTTGTAAATTGTTCAATATGTGTGATATCTTGATTCAATTACCCATTGGTGACACTCTGGTCAGTCCTCTGCCCAAGAAATACAATCAAATCCATGACTGTTCAGCCAACTAATTGGCAACCTATGTTCTGACCTGGTGTGCAATACCCCCTTCTATACAGCAAGTGTCCATCACTAGCTTTAGGCACATTCCATGTGACTGTGTCACTTGGCTCAAACCTCGGCTCTGGCCCATACTATCTTTATAATCATACTATCAGGGGGAAGCTGATTGGGCAAATGGGAGTCAGGACATGAGAACAGAACATAGCCCAGGATCCTGGTACTATAATCTTTCTACCCCACTGACACTACCCTAATAACTGCCCAATCGCTTTCTCCTATTCCTCGCTGTGTATTTCAAATTGATTCAATAAACCGCGTGATTTAAAGCATCCTCATTGGTCTGTACCCCTTCCTGTTCCATGACTTCTGGAATGGCTTGCTTGGTAGTACATTTGGAGACTAACAGTGTATCACAGTAACTTCCAACAAGGCCCTTAAACCCAGACAGAAACTTCTAAGACTTCTGGTCCTCTCATTTTATTTAAGCATATGAGCCTGCTACTGTAAGCTCATGTAGGCTCTAAACCTTTTCTCAGAGCTCACTACTCTCAATCTGCAACAGGTTTGTCTCTAAAGCACTGAAAATATAGCACTTTGAGAGAGGTGACTAACCTATGTATCACAGCTGCAATACCAATGTGACATATGTCCCTTTATTACCTCTAATAAACATCAGCCAAACCTGAGCAAGTAATCGTGGTAACACAGTGCTAGAGTCTGGCCTGCAGCTGCAAAATGAAAGGACACAGTTCATGGGAATAAAGTGGAGAACACTATTAGCTACATAAAACAGGTAAGAAAATACCCATTGCTGGTTATAATTTTTTCTTTTTTAATTAATGATAAGTCAAAACACATGCATTATCTAGAAAGAATCATTCTCCATACCTTAGAGTTGTTTAAATGAAGATCTCTGCTTATTGACAATGTTTCAATTAAAACTATAACTACAAAATGGATATTGTTGTATAAATTTTATCATTATAAATAAAGCCAAGTTTTCTACTAAATGCCATCTCACAGATGAGACTAAAAGGGTAGATAAAAAAGGAAAAGCTATATAAAAATAAGGCTATTTGAAATAATTCAAATTATAAAAAATATCTTAAAATGCCTTCTCACTTCTGAAAATAAAATACAGAAGACATTCTATGCTTATTTAATGAAACACAGCTAGCAACAGAGCTCATTTAACTGTAACAATTGTTTAACCGCCTTCTAATACAGGTTATGTCAATTCCCTAGATTCACCTTTGCCCCATTTCCCAGGCTTCTCCTACCTCCTCCCCTCAAAGTTTTTAATGAATTAGTAACCTTGAAACTGTGAGAAAAATTTCTCGTTTGGAATATTATCATAGTATTATGTAATCATAACAGAAAGGAAATAAGGTTGATTTCCATGTTTTATATGAAAATCAGCATTATTATTCCACATTTGTATTTTTACAAAAAATTATATGTATACATAATATACATGTATATATATGAGACATTATCTGTACATAATTTATACATATAATTTTGTGTAAATATACTACTACGAAATAATGATACCAATTTTCATATAAAATGTATGGGAATCAACCTCATTATATATACAGTTATAGCTATCTATATATATATATATATATGTTACATATATTTTACAGTTATATGCAATTTGTCATTTCTTTATGCCACTGAACTATGGCACAAGGGACAGAAGTTGTAGTTGCTAATTTCCTGAGCCAACACACAGTGCTTGCACACACTGCACATCCAGAATTGATATTCAGTGATCGGGCTTCCCGTGGCAACACATGTTGGCAGTTTCCCTTCCCCTCTGTAAAAGCAAAAAGGAAAAAAATTATACTTTAAAACTTCTAATTACTTAAACTATTTATTACACTATGTATTATACATAATTAAACTATTTATTAATAAAAAATAAACTATTTTAAAACACCTCAAGGCAACTTTCAATTAAAAACTTTCCTTACAATGAGAAAATAAAACATTAATACACTAAATAAAATAAGTAAGTTACTTTAAAATTAAGTGCCTAAATAATTATATCACACTATTACACTTCTAGAAATCCCAGCTTTTAATAAGTGAATGATATATATTAGTTACAATCCACCTACCCTTCAAGAAGGCTGTCCAATTCAGATTTTCTATTATCTTTTGGAGTATGTTTTGTGAAGATTTCTAAAGCAAGGTCTTCATATTGCTGTTTTTGCTCTGAACTGAGGGTCTCTAAAGATTCAAGTTTAATAAAGGCTTTTGAGCAAGTACCAAAAGCTCTGCTGGCACAGGCACAGATTGCTAACAGAGAGTAGATCTCAACAGCAGGGATGATGTCTTCATAGTCTCTCAGGTGAAGAGCTAAGAAAAAGAGGACAGTTCAGATTTTGAAAAGTAATCATAGTATCATGATCATGCATGGAAAAGAATCTGTGTTATGCTGTTTTAGTTTAACCTACATGAACTTTTATAAACTTAAAGAAAACAATGGTGGGCGATCCAAGTGCTGGTAGAAGGAAGTAAGGAAGTAAGTTACGTGATCTCACAGTTCTGTAAAACTAGCCAACAGCCCAGGTGCCACAAAAATAGCTACCACCAAATGATGTACATGCTGTGCCAGTTAGAAATACACACACAGACAAAAAAATAAAAATTGTTATCAAAACACATATCCTTTGTTTCACATAAATACATTAGAAATTTCTGTGGCAATCCAGAAAAAGTAAATTAGTATTATACTGCTAGTCATAATTTTCAAGATAACATCATGTTTCTTTTTGGTAAAAAAGCAAAGCAGTATGAAATTATGTTTTTTTCTTTGCATTTCTTTGAACACATTTTTTTTGTTTGTCTCACCGAAACAACAGAACTTTGAGAAAAAAGAAGTGACAAAAAAAAAAAAAGAAAGAAAAAAGAAGTGACAAAGAACTCTAAGTTCAGACCATTTAAACTTAGCTACCAAAAAAATAAATAAATAAATAAAATAAACTTAGCTACCATATCTTATTTTCACTTGTTCTATACTAGAGATCTAGTCTTTCTTTAAAATGTACTGTAGAATTAATAGATTGTATATGGATTTCTTCATCTAGTAGGTGAAAACTCTCAAGTTAAAGTTCTAATTTGCTGGGCAGCCCGGGTGGCTCAGCAGTTTGGCACTGCCTTCAGCCCAGGGCATGGTCCTGGAGACCCGGGATCAAGTCCCACGTCAGGCTCCCTGCATGGAGCCTGCTTCTCCCTCTGCCTGTGTCTCTTCCTCTCTCTCTGTGTCTCTCATGAATAAATAGATTTTTAAAAATCTTAAAAAAAAAAGTTCTAAAAAAAAAAAAAAGAAGTTCTAACTTGCCTTATGAGTCTAGAAATTGTGTATAAGTTATATATAATCCAACCATTTTATTTTTTAAACATTTTATTTATTTATTCGTGAAAGACACGGCGAGAGAGAGGGAGGAGAGAGAGAGAGAGAGAGAGAGAGAGAGAGAGAGAGAGAGAGAGGCAGAGACAGGCAGAGGGAGAAGCAGGCTCCATGCAGGGAGCCCGACATGGGACTCGATCCCAGTTCTCCAGGATCACACCCTGGGCTGAAGGCGGCGCTAAACCGCTGAGCCACCGGGGCTGCCCTAACCCAACCATTTTAAAACATAACTTCATAATTTATACCACATATTAATCAGTTAAAATTAAATGAAGGTCAGTTATAAACATACAAAAATAAAACTGATTCTAATGTATAACTAATAACCAATTAGAAAAAACCTTTACAGTCCCCTTGTTAATACAAATGGTACCACAGATATGTTTGTCAAAATGGAAACATGACTGCAATATACATCATAGAGTATAAAGCAAGCTCTTGAACAACATATACTGTAAGATATTATTTTAAGGAAAACTGTCTACAATTTTGTAGACATGGAGAAATGTCTATAAGAAAGTTCACCCAAATGTTAGTAATCATTACTTCTGAGTTATAAGATTATTTTACAAGTTATTAGATTATTTTACCTTTTTCTTTGTATTTTTTTGGTTTTGATTTAAATTGTTGCATAAATTTCATTTTTTAACATAAGTGTCATTTTATTAAAAACAAGTTTAATGCTATGGAAAGATCTATTAATATGAAAATATTTTACAACATATCGTTTTTCAAAAACGACATAAAGGTATGGTCTGTTATACTCCTGATATCATAAAAAAACAAATTTATATATATATATATATATATATTCAAAAGCATATGGACTGAGCTATTGAGTGACTTTGGATGAACAGAATAGTGAATGCTATAGATGTTTCTTTTGCTTATCTCAAACTTCTGATTTTAATGTGAACCATAATTATTACTTTCTGTGTATTAAAAAAAATTAAGAGCTTCAAAAAGGGGAATAAAACAAACTGCAAACAGCAAATCTCAAACATGAAAATAAACCCATAGATAAAAGTGTTATCAAAATTAATATATGGGCATTCAATTTATCATTTTTAGACATGTTATATACATTATTATTTATCATTTTTAGACATATTATATACATTAGGTCATATGCCCACCTGTCTTGAGGGCGGTGTCAACATATCCCTGATACAGCTGCCTCTGTGCAAGTATAAAGAAGTGGTAAGCCTCAGCCCCTCTCCAAGCATTATCTGTGAAACGACTAGTTGTGGATAGAACTTCCTCCTCCAACAAACCAGCCAAAGCAGAAGTAGCCTATGAGTCAAGCAGAACCACATTTTTGTCAGCATAACCATGAGAGGCATTCCAGTGAAGATAGCTTCTGATTTGGTTAGACATTAAAATATCCAAGTAAGCTGATTTTATCATGACAAAACTGTCACTACTGATTTAATCTCTCCATTAGAATTCATAATTTTTTAATCCAGTATAATCAAAAATTTCTTTCAGCTTTACTGAGGTATAATTGACAAAATTACAAGATGGTAAAAGTGGACCTCGTGATCTGACACATAATACATTGTGATCCATGGTGTGGTCAAATTTTAAAAGAGAACTGAGTATAAACTTTAAGTTAATAAGAGATTCATTTACATATAAAATAATATACATATTCTAGAGAAGTTTCTAAAACTCACTGGCTAGAAATGATTTACCACATAAAAAAATTAAAGCAAAGGCTACAGATTAGTCTTGCAGAAAAAATTCTCAGCATTTATATGTGGAAATTTCTCAGTGTGAGTACTAATTCCAAGTCAGTCGTTCCTTTCCCCCCTCTAAAAATATAAATGCAAACAAGCAAATTAAATGGTCTGTCCCTAATGAGAAGTTTGATAGTTGTTTTTTTTTTCTTCTCTTAAACGTATCCGATGATTTCATGTTCTAGAATGTTCTTCTGCCTTACCTCTGAGCTCTTTCCTTTAACTTTTCCTCTTTGGGCATTTTTCATTTGCTCGTGGTATTGCTCTATGAGTAAAGCTGATAGGACATACAACTTCTTGACACGTAAAGGTTTAGTTCTTTTCTTTGCCTCTTCATCTGCGATCTTTAAATATTAAAAGAATTTGGGAAGACATTCCTTAATCAAATTATATTTGTACAATCATTTCTGAAATTTGGTCTTTAAATAAAAAAAGAGAAAACCAGTAGGATGGAACATAAACACCACTCATTTATGATAAATATTTTAAAACTCATTTTCTTTTCCTTAGTTTATAAGGCCTCTATTCTTCCCTTAGCATTTAGCCACAGCGTTACAACTTGTAACAATCCCAGAAAAATCACAAATGCTCTTAAATAATTAAGTCACAATGAAGAGAGGTTTCACTGAAGAGGTAGCATTTTCTATAAGGAAGATTTTTAAAATGATGTTCCAAGTACACTGAAATAACAGGACTTTAACATGGTACAGCCACAAGAAATAAAGATTTATTTAGAAGACTGAGGGGAATTTTTCCTGTTTCATTAAGTCAAATGGCAAAAAAAATAGAATAGGATGTAAATTTTGCATACATCAATACCGTACTGCTCATCTTCCTTCCAAATGCATATTATGAAAAAATGTCATGTCTTTAAAATGTATACATTTAAAAGGATTCAAAATTCTATTATCAACAGGATTTAATTCCCAGTTAAGGGAATTTATGGTCCCTGAAAATTCTATAATTCTTTGCTAACTTCAGTATTAAGTAAACATTCAATTGTTTAGGTATCAATAAGGTGCTAACACTAATAAACAGCCTTTTTAGTAAAAGGTAATAATACTAAGATAATGCACAATTATAGTACTAATAAAACCAGAGGGATTTTGCTATAACAAGTATTTGTTTTCAAAGAAAATGGAAAACGTGTTCTTTAGTCACAAGAGAACATTGGTAGTAACTAGAACATACCAAATACTCACCAAGATTATTATATTACCTTAAACATCAGTTTAGCAGCATCATAAAAGTAATTAGCTTTCCGATAGAGTTCTATGGCATCAAGAGTTTTATTCTTTTCCAATAAATGAGACGCATACCTCGCTAACAAGGATCCAATTTCTTTCATACTATGATTTTTAGCCAATTCAACAGCTTTGTTCCACTAAGGGGAAAAATATACCTACCATTCAGTTACCCAAACATTTAAAGTCACATATGTCATAAAATTCATACAATAAAGCTTTCGGTTTATAGTAATAAATAACACTACATCAAAATAAAAAACTGGTATATATTTTTTAAATAACTAATTAAAATAAGAGCAATTATGTCTTATAAGTTAAACGTGTCAAAATGATTAAATGATCTAAGCCTTTAATTTGCTTAAGAAGTATATCAGAAAAGGAAAGCCTCAACGTTTATAATCACAATATTTTAATTCACTTTTGCACCAGCAAAGATTGAGAAAAAGCTACATTTGCTTATAGTAAAAGAAAATATGCAATTTCAGTTAAGAAAATGTCCTATCAAAGGGAAAAGAAATGTTGGGAAATATCAGGAAGGGAGACAGAACATAAAGACTCCTAACTCGGGGAAACGAACTAGGGGTGGTGGAAGGGGAGGAGGGCGGGTGTTGGAGGGGAATGGGTGACGGGCACTGAGGTGGACACTTGACGGGATGAGCACTGGGTGTTTTTCTGTATGTTGGTAAATTGAACACCAATAAAAATTAATTAAAAAAAAAAAAAGAAAATGTCCTATCAGATTTAACATTTAAAAGTTATTTTTAAAAAGCAAACGGAGGGCAGCCTGGGTGGCTCAGCGGTTTAAGCGCCTTCCTTCATCCCAGGGCATGATCCTGGAATCCTGGGATCGAGTCCCACATCGGGCTCCCTGCATGGGGCCTGCTTCTCCCTCTGCCTGTGTCTCTGCCGCCCCCCCCCCCCCACCGTGTCTATCATGAATGAATGAATGAATGAATAAATAAATAAATAAATAAATAAAGCCTTTAAAAATAATAAAATAAAAGGCAAATGGAGCTTTATAAAATACTTCAAAAGGGGGCACTTGGTGGCTCAGTCAGTTAAGTGTCTCTCTTGGGCTCGGGTCATGATCCAGGGGTCCTGGGAGGAGCCTGCGTCCAGCTCCCTGCTCAGTGGGGAACCTGCTTCTCCCTCTGCCTCTGCCTCTCCCCCTGCTTGTGCTCTCTCTCTCTCAAATAAATAAATAAAATCTTTTTAAAAAATACTTAAGAAAATACTTGAAGGAATACATTGATATTCAACAATTTCCACAATTCTGCACTTTATTTTAGTTAAATCCCAGCTCTTAAAAATATCAAATATATATTTTCTATAAAGAGACAGGAAAATAGATTTGCCAAAATAAATATTGATAAGGTAACTCAATTCCTTCCTCTTGCAATGACCATTAACTAGTCCTTCTTTGGAAACAAAACCCTAATAAAATACAGAAAATTCTGAAATTACTTCCAGACATAAACTTGCCAGACTAGAAGCACAGGGTTTGTCCTCATATTGAGTTAGTTATGAGCGGGTCACTCTTAATGGTAGCACTTTAGGAGGTAAGCGCAAACGCCAACATTTTCTAGGTCCTCAGGAGTATCTAGCTCCTTTCACAAAATTCACCTCAAGCCTATACTGGCAACAGCCTAAAAGGATGAATAGAGACTTTAATTTTCAGTTCCTTACTTGGTTGAGATGGACACAGGTATCTACTGCTGCCTTTGGTTGATTACATTTCAAAAATGCAGTTACCGCTTGTTCACACATTCCAACCCTCACAAACATCTGTGCTATTTCCTGTAAGGACAGAACAATACTATCAGATTTCACGGACCAAGGAAATCACTTTTATTTTCATTTACAAAACTCCATAGGGACACAGGAATATTAAATTTACTGGTGGTTACAGTCATTTTTCGTTGAAACATACACAGGGACAGAGGCTACAAACCAGAAAGGATGCTAAGGCATCACTTTCTATAAAACCAGTGTTTCACTGGCTCACAGATCTGATTTTTAACCAGGTCCTGAACACATTGTGCTCTTTTCTTCTCTCAGTATAGTAGCAACTTTACAGAATTGTCAAGTTCTGAAACAAACCCCAGACTAGTGTGTAAAAGAAACATTTAAGGCAACTGATGGTATAATCAATGGTCATTGTTAGAGGCCTAGGGGAAATCTCACATTCACAAAGCTCTCGCATACCTCTCTAAAGAAATGCCCCCAGACAAGCTGGCCATTCCTGAGTTCAGGAAGCTAGATCCAAGACAGAGCTGCCTTGCAGGGTGGTGGTGAGAAGGGAGAACCACAGCAAAACAGACCATACCCATCCGGCTTTCTCTTCATTTTGAAAAAAATCTATTTTCTTTTTCTTTCTGAATATCTATTTGGCCAAAGCTTTCCTCTCCCCACTCTTACTTTGAAAGTATTTTGGGAAAACCATAAAAGTACATTTTGGACTCAACTATTTGTATTTTTCTGGTTATAAAGTAACACATTCTAATGGTAAAAAAGAAAAAGTTAGAAAGCACAAAAATGTAAAGTTACTGATAATCTTACTACCCACAGGAAATTTATCTCAATAGTCTGATGTAATTTCCTAATGTCTTTGTTCTATGAATCTTTATGTATGTATGAGTTGGTGTATGTATTGTCATATTATATATAGTCTGTACCCTGAATTTCCTACTTAAATATTAGGTACATTTTACCATATTATTAAAAACTCCTCCAAAAATTTGATTTAAAGTTTACACTACTAAAAAGTTTTAATCACTTTAATTAATTATTATAGCTATAATTAGTATTTACTTTTGCTTAGTATTTACTCAGCAACAATACTATTCTGGATATCCTATAGCAACATTATTTTCTGCATCATCAGACACACCTAACAGATGACATTAATGTAGGGTAACCTGTCCCAATACCCAGGATTAAAAATAATTTCAGTTTCTCTCCTACTCAAGAAAAAACAAGATTGAAAATAAAGGTACATGAAAATGCCATTATTACAGGGAAAACTGCTCTAATTCACAATAGAGAAAACCGAATTATCAGAATTCTATTCATTCATCTGTGAATTGACAAAATTTTTGTGGTAGAACTGATATTATACAACTCTGATTTACATTTTAGATAAGACAAAAAATATATAAACTCATTAACATCATTCAATAATTAAGACACTTAAAAAGAACATTCAAAACAAAGTTCCAGAGAACTCTGCTTTTTCTCTTTTTTAATATTAATACTTTGTTAATATAACCTCAAAAAAGGAGGGAAAAATAGCCTAATAAAAGTCAAGCTATCTTTTTAAACTTTTGTTACAGCAAATTTCAAATACATACAGACACTCTAATCCCCAGACCCAGCTTGGATCATTTTGAAGCAAATATCTGATAAGTTATCATTTTAACTGGAAATATTTCATGTGTTCAGCTAACTTTAAAAGCAATTTTATAAAACTGACAAGACTACCATACATTGTGAACATATTAAAGTAGTGGGAATATGACTAATTTTCCCTCCATTTTCAAGCATTCTGTCACTGACATATTGTTTTAACAATTAAAAGTATCATCCCACATCAAAGAAACTATAAGATTATAGATTCATTTTAAATTTTCTTTGTGGCAGAGGATACTTCCTGACTATAACATAAAAACCTTATAAAATAATCTAATAACTCTAAAACCTAACATTTGTAATACCCACTGGAAGCAACTTGTGGTTTTCCGGAAGTGAACTGGCAAGATTCTCCAATCCGTCATAATCTTCCAACATATAATAACATTCAGCTAGACGTTCCTGGTTCCGGCCTTGTACATAATACTGTACAGCATTCAACCTATGGAAAATTTTAGAAAGCAATAACTTAAAAATAATGTCAATCTCCTGATAAATAAGCACTTTCACCAAAAACATTCCTTCATTAGAATTCCTAGTATTACTCGTATTACTCTAGTTACCATCTTCAGTTACAGTGTGTCTTTGAAGCATATATAAATTGGGGGGAGGGGGGAATCTCAAGACCGTGAAGCATATTTTAGTTACAACATTCTTTGGATATTTTTTTTATTTTAAAGATTTTTATTTATTTATTTGTCAGAAATAGAGAGAATATGAGCAAGGGAGGGAGTAGCAGGCAGAGGGAGAGCAGAGAGCCTGATGCAGGACTCAATCCCAGGACCCTGGGAGACACTTAACCAGGCCCAAGGCAGAAACTTAACCAACCGAGCCACCCAGGTGCCCCCATTATTTGGATATTCATAAGAAATATTGTTGTAATCTGATATATTTTACTTCCAACCCTGAGGTAAATAAATAAGCATACTGATCAAAATGAAAACTTAAGAATAAAAGCCAATGATTTCTGAAAATAATCTATAATAAAACAAGCAAATATAAAATTTTGTTTTAACTTTTTCAGAAATAAATCATAAAATGTCTTTGAAATGCACACTGTGGTCTAAAACAGTAGAAAGCTGCCTGGAGCTAAGCACATGTCCTGTAAGTCTGGAAACTCCAAAGTTTTACAATACTTATCTAAGGATTTCTTGCTCTCTAATGTGAATCTAAAGGCGTTTGAATTTTAGGATCCAGGAGGATGGCCTTCAATTTCCCCAGCACTGTGTCATAGGGAATTACTCAGGCAGCTACCATATTAAGTGCCACATGAATAGAAGAGGTGGTCCACATAGGCTACCTACCATTTTTGTCTATCAGCAAAGTAGTCTCCAATGGCATTGTGGGCTTGTTCTAGGAGACTGTCATCTGCATCACCAGATCCAGTTTTCAGGAGCTGGAGTACTCTAAACCAATCTCCCAATTTCAGCCGGAGGCCAATAGCAAGATCTCTGCAAATGACAGCATTTATTCATTCATCTGAGAAATATTTATCAACTGTCTACCACATGCTAGGTTCAATTCTAGGGTACTAGAAAACACAGCAGTGAACTGACAGACAAGGTACCTCTCCAAACATTTTAGAAACTTAATCAGGAAGGAAACAATGAGGAAAATCTGAAATAGGGAAAAAGAAGTAATTTCCTTTTATTTTCCTAGATTCCAATTTTCTTAGCAAAATAATGATTTAAATAATAATAACTTCTTTTCATCAATTTCTTAGACACATATAAACAAAAAATATAAAAAGCACAAATGTAAAAGCACAAAACAAAAAATATAAAAAGCACACATATAAACAAATTTGGTTTTATCTTTCTTTTCAGGGCTGAAGCTATAGTCGGGACTCCTGGAAGTACAAGTAATATTGACAAAAATTAGAAGAAATGAAGTCCATACATTATTTTATATAAATCTAAAATGAACATAAAGAATAAAAATAAATCTCTAAAATGAAGTTCATACATTATTTTATATAAATCCAAAATGAACATAAAGAATAAAAATCAATCCCTAAATACCATTTTTATTTCATGTTCCTTGACAACAAAAAATAAAGGCCTAAACCAAAAAAGAAAACCCAAATATTGAGCTGCATAAAGGATAAAAGCCCCCATTCTCTGTAGTCTTATGTTTTTTTCTGACCAAATGAAAAAGTCTCCCATGGCCAGCCAATAATATATATAAAAACAGAAAAGAAAACTGCTTCCGAATTATAAAATGTAAATTAATAAGGGACGTTTGGAATATCCAGCTAGCAATCAAAACTGAAATTAACTTCTAAAGAAATGGTAGGATACATTTATTTAGTCTACTGTACCTTCCTCGTTTGTACAAAAAAAATCACCAACACCAAAGTAGAGCAGGGGCCTGGGCCTTCATTACCTACCTTCTGTCCATATCAAGGTACATTCTTTCTGCCTCTTCAAACCTGCCAAAGTAGGCAGCAACTTCGGCCTGCCTCATGGGCTCACTCTGCAGATTGCCCAGACGCTTCACAAACTTAATGCCTTGGTAATCTTTGCAGTGCACAAATGCTTGCTCTGCAGTGTGCAAATCCAGTTTCTGAAGAGCTGCTTCAGCCAGCAGACGCCTTTATTACAAAAAAAAAAAAAAAAGCTTATTGCAATTACTGAGATAAACAAGTCTTGAACCAGAATTCAATTAGTATACCAATTTTTTTCAGTTAAACAGGGTGGGAAGTCATTAACATATTTATACACGTTTCACTTAATATTATGCTCATTTTGAGTACTTCCAAATCTGAAATGAATTTCTGTATTTAAAAAGAAGAGCAAGAATGGAAGTCTACCCCCACGAAGGCTACCACGAGAGTGGGGAACAATAGAGCTAAGACTTTAAAAGCATATACCAGTCATTCGGGGAAGATTTTTATTTTATTTAATTAATTAATTAATTAATTTTAAAGATTTTACTTATTTATTTGACACGGGGGTGGGGGGGTACAAGCATGGGGACTGGCAGACAGAGGGAGAGAGAGAAGCAGGCTCACCCCTGGGAGCAGGGAGCTCAACATGCAGCTCCATCCCAGGACTCTGGGATCATAACCTGAGCCTGAAAGCAGACACTTAACCAACTGAGCCACCCAGGCGCCCCAGATTTTTTATTTTTAAATACCAAAGTCGGGGGTGTGGATTATCCTCTATGAATTGAGATGCATCTTCAATTCCAACCTTTTCAATCAATGCTCGACTATCTCGCAAGGACCGAATCTCAAAATTAATTATATAATCCTTGTTCGGATGTTCGGGATTCTAAAAGTAACATGAAAAAAAAGTCAAATGGCTGCCTTTAGAGTTGTGTTTCTTTTTTACAGGAAAACGCACACACACAAACAACCGCATCATGTTATAATCCAAAAATGGGAAGAAAAGCTACTCCAATGTGTGGGTCTTCCGAGTTGTCTGGAAAACACTCACAACACAGCTTCACTCCTCCTGAGGCTATGTGGCTGCCCTGGGGAATAGGGCAGTGATGGAAGAAGGGGGTCTCTTAAAATTATGCAGCCTTGTTTCCCTCAGCTTAAATGTCATGTTCCCAGGAGCTGCTATTCTCCTCGCCCAAAGTGCTGTAGCTTCCACCAGAGCAGAAAACACATGTGTGGCGGCCTCTACCCCCTCATGCCTTAATCTCCTCTTTCCTTGCCAGGGGCAATGAAACTGTTGCTCCGGGTGCTGTTGGGCAGCAGACAAGCAAATAAAAGAAAAAGAGCAAGTTTTCATCACCTCTTTTCTTTTAATTTTGCAAGCTGACCCCTCCAAAAGAAAATAAAAAATTTTGAAGGCCAGCCTTGCAGGAAAGAGCTAGCTAATGGGCAAAGAAAGAAAATAGTAATTATGAACTCACCAATATCCTACATATTCCAAGGGAAAAAAGTGGAACATACAAGAAAGTTAGAAAAATCAGTAATGGCTCCCAGAACTGAGTTGCGTGTGCCCCCTCCTCACCCTGCAACCAAACCAATGCATGTAGAAACTAAAATATTCTCCGGGAAATCCCTGGCACACTGTAGAAAGTAGTATGGAAAGAGCATAAGTTTTGAATTCAAACAGACCTAAGTTTAAATCCTAATTCCAATGTTCACTGGCTATGTGACACTTTCTAAAACCTGCTGTACCCCCCTCCAACTTCTCCAAATAGAAACCCAATCATGTCACTTTCCTGCTTTATGCCTCTAATGAGTCCAGGATATAGTCCAAACTCCACAGAAGACACACAAGGCCTCTTATAACCCAGGCCAACCATCCCCATGACCGTTCCCTTCTTCATTTCTGCCAGCGCTACCAATTACACACACCACCTTTGAAGCCAGACAGCTTGGAGTCAAATCATGTCTCTGCCTACTGCTAACTGGGTGTCACTGGCAAATTAGTTTCTCTCTCCAAGCCTCAGATTCTTCATCTGAACAAATGAAGATAATACTCAAACTTACTTCCTAGAGTTGTAAGGATTAAATAACACACATCAAACATTTAGCACAATGCCTGGTTGTGCTATTCATATTACTCACAGTCTCATAACTGACCCAATGTTCTCTCACTACAGACTTTTGAAGGGATACATCTGCCAACTGAACGACAGCACCCCCACCCCTTGTCTAGTTGCTGAATTTCTTGTCTATCTTCCCAACCCCTCTACTTGAGGCCAGGAACTGTGTCTTACTGACTGCCAGTAAACATTTCCTGAGTCAATGAACAGATGAACTTTTGGTAAATCATTTTACTCACTAAGAGCCTTCTTCATCTAAAAATGACATCTGTGCAATATGTACCAGGCATGGTTGGAACAACAAATGAACAATGATATATAATGACAAATGACAAATGAACACTTCCTTTGAGAGGTACTTTAGCAAATGTAAATTTAATAAATTCCTTCTTTTTCCTTTTGCATTCCTCCTGTTCTAATCCTCCAAGAAATTTCTCATGGGAAAAAAAAGAAGTGAGTTATAACAAAAGGGGTACAATTTACATATTAAACCCAAACATGAAAACATGCTACAACTAACTGCAACTAACTCTGGAAATATAAAAATCTAGTATTCAAAAAAACTGGGTAAAGTACAGAGAAAAAGTATAAAACAAAGGTAAAACTGTTTTCAATATATTCCTAGAAAAGAAATTCTCAAAAGTTGGTCAAGGAAGGCCAAAGTAGAGGTTCAAAAAGATATCTGAAATCAGAAACGAATTATTTTATAAAGCCTGAAAAAAAACAGGACAGTAGCCCTGCAAACAAAAAGTTACTCAATTACCCTAGAATTACAGAAGACTAAAGTAAACTGTCAAATTTCAGTACCTCTGTTATTAATATAAAAACAATGACAAAAACAACTAGCTATCATTTTTTGAGTTCTTGATCCTAGCTAACACTGTGGTAAGTGCTTTTTACACATTACCTTACACAATAACAATCCTGTAAGATAGGTTCTATTATTATCCATATTTTAGAGACAAAAAATTGAGGTTCATAAACAAGAAAGGAAAATGAAGCTCAAAAAGGTGACGGAACCTGTCTAAAGTGGTACAAGTGACAGAGCAGGGCCGATCCACATTCCTAACAGGGACACCACACTGCCTGGTGAAAAAATAAATCCAGCCAAGCCAGCAACAGAAATACAATTGTTTTTTAAGAATTACCTTCAGTATCTCATCCAAAAGGACAGATTTAATTTCTAAATCCTCAAAGTTACAAATATATCCGGAAGTCTGAATGGGCTCCTTTAAAGATAAAAACACGTTATGTTAAATTGAACAAAATTTTCCTTCCTTTAGTATGTGATTTTATATTTTATTATCAACATTTTCAAACCAACAGAAAAGTACAAAAAATGTCATTAACAGCTATATGCCCATCATCTAAATAGTTATTAACATTTTTCTAAATATGCTTCAATTTTTTTGGCTATAGTATTTTAAAGTAAATCAAGTAAATTTATAGACATTATGACATTTCACCCCTAGCTATTTCAGTACATATCTTTAAAAGATAAAGACGTTCTTAAAAAAAAAAAAAGATGCTCTTTACATAGCCACGTTACTATTACTATACCTTATGTAATCAGTATTACTTCCCTAATAGCATCTAATATCAGTCCAATTTTTCTCAATACCACTAGATAATTCTTATTCATGCAATGCAACAGGAAATTTAATTTTAAATTTACCTGACAAGCACTATATTTGTATGTAAGTACATATATCAAAGAAATTAAGTACCATACTGAAAGTCCACCCTCTGTAACATTAACCAGAGAGCATTCCTGATAGATTGTCTATATAAGAAGACTTAATTTGCCAATTTGTAAATACACAAGTCTGTTACAGGTCTGTCTCTTATCCTAGTGTTATGCAGGCTTATAGAAATCAAGTGTAGTAAACGCAAACTACAATGTAAAGTGAACTGCCCTAAATCCGTAGTAGAAAAAGTTAAGTATAAATACTATGTAAACAAAGAGAAAAAAACTCTCAATATACTTACTACCCCCAAAGAACACTGTAGAAAGGATAAAATAATGTCTAGTAATGGAAATAATACCAGAATGTAATTTTTTAAAATATGTGTTTATGTGTATATCATGAAACAGAAAGCAAAATCCAAAGGAAAAACATACTGAGTTTATGACTCTGAAACTTAGTTCTTCATATGATAGATAGAAACTACAAAAATTATAATAGGAAGATACTAAAAAGATGGATATTACAGGTAAAAGTTGAATCATTTAGTATGTCGAAGTTTAGGGCTCTTACATACATATTATATGTGTTTATTGAGTCTTAAGGTGATTATTTTCTTTTAAAAAATAAAAATTGGGGGCACCTGGGTGGCTCAGTGATTGAGCATCTCCCTTTGGCTGAGGTCATGATCTCAGGTCCTGGGATAGAGTTCCATATTGGGCTCCCCACAGGGAGCCTGCTTCTCCCTCTGTCTATTTCTTTGCCTCTCTCTGTGTCTCTCATGAATAAATAAATAAATATCTTTAAAAAAAAAAAAGTAAAAATTGTTGATTGAGAAAATTTTACAAAATCCATTTATTTCTTAAAAAAAATTGTACTATGTAAAGGCAAATAATATGTCTTTATGAGCAATGAACATCCAGAGAGAATCAGAACAAATTTAATTCAAAAAGAAAGTATATAATGACATATTTCTTATAGAGGCCTTTTGTACCCTTTAATTATTTTGATACTACATGTATCTAAATATACCTGTATAAAAATGTTTATCATTAGAAAATGGTTTTATTTTTGGCTAGATAAACACAAAGCAAGGTAGCCAAAAAAAAGTCATAAAAGATAATGCGTGGATAAAAAGTTACACCAAAAACAGAGAAAGGAAGAAAATACAGGTAGGAGGAGATATAAAAAATTAAGAGCTTCCAAAATAATCTATGATTATTGGCACATAAGTAAATATGCAAATATCTGTGTAATTCAGATTTTAAAAAGTCAACTTCTGCTTGAGGGATCTCAACTAATTCTCTTTATTTTCCAAAATTCACTAGGTATCATCCACGTTTCAACTGAAGTTTTAGACCAGTGGCTGACAAAAGCAGGACACATTCCCCTATGCAGTGCATAACAAGTTTGTTTTTATCAAGAAAGTATTTACAACTTCACCAATCTATACTATATTAAATACTCTTATTCAGTACATAACTCAAAAGGTCTCAACGTGGACAACAGAACAGGTATCGTGAAGGGCTTATCCACTCACTTCTAGCATATTGTGACATACCAAAGTTTGTACAGACTTAGAGGACTTAAGGATTATAGTACATAATTTTTAGCTAATCTTCATAAATTGGACCTGTCGTTTAAAAATCTTCCTGCAAAGAATCTGTGAATTAGCAGAATATTGGTAATGCGAGAGCAAGCAGTCACCCTTCTTACTCCTAGCATAAATTCCAGGGTTAACCACATCACAGAGTGAAAACCATTGTTGTCTAATCAGGTCTGACAAAAAGTCAGTTAAAAAATGGAAATTATCAAGACTACTTGAAACATGGGACTTATACTTACTAATAATTCCATTTTTTTTAAAAAAAATTTTTATTTATTTATGATAGTCACACAGAGAGAGAGAGAGAGAGAGAGAGGCAGAGACACAGGCAGAGGGAGAAGCAGGCTCCATGCACCGGGAGCCCGACGTGGGATTCGATCCCGGGTCTCCAGGATCACGCCCTGGGCCAAAGGCAGGCGCTAAACCACTGCGCCACCCAGGGATCCCATAATTCCATATTCTATATAAAGTGTGCATTACGCCTGAGATATCAGCTAAAGGTAGCCTGAACCATAATACTATGACATTTTAAAATAAGGTTTACTTCCTGTTTTTTTTTTCTCATTCTTTTAAAATTTCTATTTCAGGGACATGATTCAAAAATATATTTTTATTAATGTGGTAGGACATGTATATAACTTCTAAATAAATAATTACGCATACATGAAGGTATGGATTCAAAAGTGTGGAAACCCCTTGTTTGGTAAAGAGGTGTATAAAAATGAGAGGGTGAGTGACAAAAATATGAGATATGAAAGGAATACAAATATGAAATAGCACCAATGAGAGAGAAGATCCAAGAAAAAGACTAGAAAAGCTGAATGAGTCCCTTGAGAGGGTCACTGGAGATAAAAATGATCAAGCAGGGAATACCAACATTAAATTACTCATTTCCAAATTCTCAAAGAAAGTGTGTTTTATCAGTAAATTACAACTTCACATACAAATGGCACCCTTTCTCCACATATAATCTGAAGAAAACTTTACAACTTAAAGGAAAGGTATGAATCTAGAATTCATAACACCACTCAAATGGATAAGAAGGTATTCAGTATTAATTGTCAAACGATAGCCTATCTCCTGAATAATAAAAGAATACAATGTCCTAAAGCAGCCCCAGTAAATTGTTTTGAAGAGTGTGTCCTTACATGATCAAAGCAGCTACAGGAATGAAGAGCAGAGTAACTAACCAAGCAGGGCTCACAGCCAGCCAGTGTCCTCATGAATGAAAAGAATGGCAGGGTTTATACAGAAATCCAGTCAGTGGTAAGGATGAGAGAAATTCATCTACTTTTAAATCCAACATAACTTGAACTACTTGCCAAGGCAGAAAACAAACTCAAAAAAAGAAGAAGAAGAAGAAGAAGAAGAAGAAGAAGAAGAAGAAGAAGAAGAAGAAGAAAGAAAAGCAAAAAGAAAAGAAAAAGGCTGTTCTGTTAAAACTACTTAAGAAGCACTTTGCACCGGGCCAAGACATCTTTTCCCCTGGTGTGCCACACACACATTATAAACAGCCCAGCACAACACTCTCACCTGTCCAGGCATATGATTTCTCACATAGGACACTCAGGGTCAATGACAGAAAAAGGACTCTAACGTTCAAAAAGTATTCCTCTCCCATCCTCAAGGTTATCCTGTGGCTACCTGTCAAATTTTCACACTTGTTTTTGTGGCAAGCATCAGATTTCCCTTGGACCCTTGGTAGGAGCCCCTGCTTGCAGGTTAAATGCAGCAGCAGCCTCAAATGCCTTTCCTTTAAACAGTACCCAGAAACTAAAAGTCACAAAGATCCTTAAGACTCCCTAAAAGTTTTAACAAATCCTTTTTTAAAACAGATTTTATTTATTTATTCATGAGAGACACACAGAGAGAGGCAGACACATAGGCAGAGGGAGAAGTAGGCTCCCTGTGGGGAGCCTGACATGGGACTTAATCCCAGGGCCAAAGGCAGAAGCTCAACCACTGAACCACCCAGGTGCCCCTTAACAAAGCCTTTGAGAGCAATTTATATCAGGTCAATTCCCAACCCACAGAGCCTGAGTAGAGCTAAAATGAGGAAATGTGAAAATAATTTAGGCTATTAAAGGGACAAATAGTTTACCACTAAGCAAATTACTCTAGAAGATCTTTGGCACCTCAGGGACCCAAGCATTCAATTTCTTTCCAAAAAGGAAACTGTAGATCCACACATCAATTGTACAGCCTTTATCAAGTTACCTCCTATTATTTACATTTGTTGGGTACATCAAGCATAAAGAAAATTCCCAATTGAAAAAGTATTAATTATTCAAAAATTGTATAAAAGATTTATTTCAATGATGCTTTGATTAGGCTACCACTCAAATGATTTTGAATTTCCTAAACACAAATGCTGATGCAGACAGACAAAGGAAAAATTAGCTGCTGTGAGCTGCAAGGAGAAAATCAAAAACAGAACTTTAAAACTAGTGAGCAGGGGCTTCCTGATGTGCCAGAGAGGGTAGATTAATCAGTCCATACTTGCATATTCATAAAATTATCAGGGTGAAAAAGTCCAGGATTCGTGGCTAACAGAATTGGTGTGAATATAAATAAGACCAAGGAAGCACAGATTAAAGTAGATAGAGAGGCAAAGAGGATAAAAGCACAAAGCAATTTCAAAACAGCATTTTTTTGGTTAGGTTGTTTTAAGCAATTTTGGTAAACGTTACTACTAATTTTTTTTTCTTAACTTTGACAAGTAAAAAATAAAGACTATATATTAGAGATCATGACTCCATCTTCTAAAAAGAACAGATAAATGCTCAGGAAGTGCCTTTCAGAGAAAGCAGAAAATATTTAAACAATCAGTATTATTCCCACTCAAGACCAAATATGTTACAATTCCACAGAGATGTTTCTATTTCTTTTCAGAAATTCATGCAGCCAACACCAACAAACCTCTTAAGGAAACAAAGGGAAAAAGTCACGTTTTGATTATCTGGCTCATTATTTATGTACTGTTAATGCTCCTTTTTTTGTGTTTACCTCAGGATCCAAGTTTCTGAAAACATACATTCTTGTCTTCTCCATCATTGCAAACAAATCTGGATTATCTTTGGCCCACTTCATATCCCAGACATCTTTCCGCTCCAATTTTAACAACTCGCCAGTGACTTGCTGTCCTGTGCTGTCTGTTACCCGAGCATCCAAGTCAAAGAACGTTAGAGATCCTGAGAGGTCTATGATAGCCAGACGACTACAAATAATGATGTTGGAGAATGGAAACAAAATTGTAAAATGACGATCAGCAATCACAAATATTACGACCTATTACTGTTCTTCTGCAAAATCAGTTCATTAAAACTGGGAAGAAGGCAGAAATGGCTTTAAAGAAATAAATGGTTTTAAATTTTTATAAATTTGATAGAAGACATGGACTATTCTCTGTTTTGCTTCCTTGTGAGGAAAAAGTATCCAAAAGAATTAAAGCAACTGACATGCAATTTAAAGTATTACATTAGAATCTCTATATTTTGCCCAATTAGAGAAAACCATCTAAACACAGTATAATACAAATATCTAAATACAAATCTAGTATAGTAATATCACACTGAACTTTAAGACAAGCTTACAACACACGTCTTTGTATTTATTACATAAATCCAACAATCCCACTTGATAACTTCTATACCCCACAACTACATGAGGAGAAATTTCAGACTTACCTAGAGTTGCAATTCAAGGATAACTGGTAGGCTCGACAATTAAGGGAATATTTTTGAATTAAACCAACATTAGGAAGACTGTATCTCTGAATGGCACCAGATTCACGACCCTATGGAAATTACTTTTGATTACTAAAGCGTATTTACATAATAAAATTAAATTACAACTACAGGCCTTTCTATATGTTGATACATTTGTTTCAAAACCAAAGTGATAGTGTCATAACTAATTTCCAATTCTAATACTAAATCACATTGCTGAGTGCATATATATCTCCTAATTTAATTAAAACCCTTTAAAAGTAGCTGAAGGTGAACTGATTTTTTTTTTTAATTTGGCATTCAAAAGAAGTCAGGAATCTAGCTGTTCAATAATACATAAAGTCTTACATCACAAGGAAGAAATAAGGGTTATTTAACAGTTGTTATCTAGGTTAATATTCAGGGTACACAAAAAAGCTAAAATATAAAACACTTACTGAATTAAATTTCATATATATGAAAAACCAATGTAAGATCACCATGCAAAACAGTTGTTACTGAAAGTCTACATTTTTACGCTATAGCCACTTATCTGATACTAGTTAGAGGCAAAGGGAGATGATCAGAAAGCAGTGATACAATGAGTATTAGTTTAAATGGGTCTAAAAATAAAACAGATTATAAATTACTATGCAACTCTGTGCAAGCCTTAATGCTGACAGATCAACAGTTGGTATAAGGATCAGGAGAGAACTATAGTTTCCAAATGCTCTGTGCCTCTGGCCGTGGCAATGGGACAAAGCAGAAGGCTCTGCTCAGCCAATCTTTCCCTCTCCCCTTTTTAATCAGAGCAGCACTGTTTTTGCAGCATGATTCTCAAGAGAGGACTACCAGAAAGGTTGGAAGGATGAGAGGGAGAATATACTTTAATATGTAAAAGGGAAGCATGGGTTTCAGAAGATTTACCATATTGGGGTATGAAATAAGATCTTTTTGAAAAAAGTGGTCCTGCGCTTTGAATGTTTGAAAAAGTAATTATTCTAAAATATTTTACATTTCAACAGTGAAAAGCAGTTTTAAATGCAGAAGATATTTTCTCCATTAAAACTTCTGACTGGGGGATCCCTGGGTGGCGCAGCAGTTTGGCGCCTGCCTTTGGCCCAGGGCGCGATCCTGGAGACCCAGGATCGAGTCCCACGTCGGGCTCCCGGTGCATGGAGCCTGCTTCTCTCTTTGCCTGTGTCTCTGCCTCTCTCTCTCTCTCTCTCTCTGTGTGTGACTATCATAAATAAATAAAAATTAAAAAATAAATTAAATAAATAAAATAAAATAAATAAAATTAAAAAAAACTTCTGACTGGTATTAAAACTATCCAAGTATGTTTCTTATAGGTAGACTCTGTCATTTAGGAATTAAGTCAATTTTTGTGATTGCTATGAATTGCATGTTATTTTTTTTTCTGCAAATGTCAGAAACACAGCTAACACACACACACAAAAAAAACAAACAAAAACTCCCTGCCATACAGCAAAAAATCTAAAAAGAAAAAAAGAGGCTCTATAAGACAAACAGCTTTAAAAATACTGATGAGGAAAAACAAATACTACATTCTTAAGATTTTGTCCATCATAAAATTATCTAATGGCTAAGGAACGTAACCAGAACTGTAAATACACACTATTAAGGCTCTGATTACATAATTCAAATTCAATGACTTCACCAGCATTACAATACTAAAGTAAACATTTAGTTCTAAAATTAGTATTTTCCAATGCCAGAGCTCAAGAAAAGACACTACAACATCGATTTTATTTGAAAAATTTGCCTAGACTTCTTCATTTTATTGGTTAGCAAACACATCACCTCTTCATTTTAAGTCTTATGACAGTACCTGAGCCAAAACACTTCTCCACCACAAAATAGCAGGCCATCTAGAGGAGGAAGCTTTCTAAGACCTACTACTGCTATCCAATCCACTCCACACCTGCCAACTTGTCATTCGACCCAGTGTCAAACTCTCCCCAACTGGCCACCATTCTATTGCTTTTATAAGCAGCTATTTTTGCAAATGCTTAACAATTAGCGAGGCAATCTTTAAAATTTTCTTATTTTTTACACTGGACTTCGTAAATAGGTGTTCAAATCCAAAGCATTTACTCTATTTGCTCACTTTGCTCTATTTTTCTAATTTAAACAATTATTATACATAATGCTAGTTTTTTTTTTTAACTTACCACAATCAGTGTCTTATCAGATGCAGTTATGGCACAAATTGGATCCCGGGTGCCCTAAAATAAATCATTATTCTTTAACAAATATTTATTGAATAAGTAATCTGGTATAAGGTAGTATGCAATTCACTAAGAATACTTCAATGTATTTAACCTAACATTTACTTAATGAGCACCTACCACGTGATAGATACTGAACTAAGCACGAGAGACACTCGGATAAAATCTTTCCCCTCCAGGATTCCTCCAAAGCCTACTGGGGAAGACAGCAACCAAACACCTAATTACAGTACAGTATGATCAAAGTAGTGGTGTGCTCACGAGTTACAAGCACACCAAAGGAAGGAACGTCTCACCTACACAGAAGGGCACGGGGAGGCAAAAACCTGAGCTTTGTCATAAGAGAACAGATGGCAGAAGGGCCAGCCAAGGCCAGAATGAGGAAGGGGAAGTAGCACAGCACTGCAACAACCTGGGTGGATCTCAGGTGCTTATATGCTTAGTGCAGAAAAGCCAATTTCAAAAGGTTACATGCAACATGATTCCATTCCTTTAAAAAACTCTCAGAGTGAGGAAACTAGAGATAATTAGTGGTTGCCAGGGGGCAGGCACAGGGTGGAAAGCAAGTGTGAAAAAAAGACATAGCAGGAGGCAAGTCCCTTCCCAAAGGTGAGATTACCTCAAACTATGCACACGTACATTAATGGGAAATTAAGGAATGGGGTGGGAGTCTAGCTAATGGTGTCATCACCAATATCAATACCCTGTTTTTTATATTATCCTAGTTATAGAAGATGTCACCTTTGAGGGATGCAGGGTAAAGAGAAACTATGTGCTATCTGTACAACTTCCTGTGAGCTTATAATTATTTCAAAAATTTTTTAAGAATCAAAAGAAAAAAAGCAGACCTAGAAAACAGTTTTTTGAGAGACTTTTTTAAAGAATTACTAGAATAAGATGGTATTTAGTAAAAAAAATTCTTCCTCAGATCTCAAAATAAAGTTACAGTATTTCCAAATTTACAGATATCAACATTTGCTGGCAATAATAAGATCACCTACTTGAATGGCTTTACTATAATCAAGCACCCCATCCACAGATCCAGAAGGAGTATCATCAATATGATAAATTCTGAGGGGAAAAAAAAGTGAGAATTTCAAAGATGGTCTAATAAGTAAAGGTGATACCATTTCCTAATTTCTAGAACAATTAAAGGATTGGATGACATCCATGAATATTATTATATAACATAAACGTCCTGATTATTTTAAAGAGTTCTTAAAAAAAAAAAAAAAAAAAAAAGAGTTCTTGACACAGTTGCATCCCACAAAGGTAGAAATCATCCACCAGGTGTTTACTAGTTATGCAAGTGTTACATTCCTGAAAGTTCTGCCAAAAAAATACTTGAACATTGAATCACATATTTCCAATGAATTTCATTAAGCCACAAAAGATATTTTACCTTATTCTGCAAATGAGTATCACTCAGGAATAATTTCTAATACACTAAGTTTCTCTGTTATTTCTCCATAATTTCCCTTCTATTGATATGCTTAATAAAGGTAAAGCTTAAATAAACTTGGGAAGCTGTAGTTAATGGAATTCTTATTCTGAAGTAAAGAATTGTTCCCTGTGTTATGAAGATGCACTACTGTTGGACTTCCCCCATCTAATACATTTTATATAATACTATTCACACCACAGTATCTCTATTACTTTGTCTCTCCCACCAGTTGATGAGTTTCCTGGAGGCAAAGACCATGTCTCCAGTGCCTAGCACAGTGCCACACACTGTCAGGTGCTCTAAGTCTGCTGGAAAAATATTAAAATGAGTGGGGCATAATAGGGAAGATACATCAGAGTAGCTATTAAGCCCTGGGCAAGTTAATTAACTTCTCTGAGCCACAATTTCTCCATGTGGAGAATAAGGGCAACTTTGAAGGGTTTTTTAAGAGGCAAAAATAAAGTGAGGTTTGTAAAGCACTATGCACAGAGCCTGATCATCAAGAAATCATACATGGAATACAGTCACAAAAAAATCAAACCATTTCCTATCTTTAAAATATTATGAAATTTTTATCATTAAGTTGAAATCGTAATTGTTACATAGATATGTATCAAATGCAGAAAGAAAATATATTAAAAAGAGAAAATAATTTCAGAGGTGCCAGATTTCTACATCTTAATACATTTCTATTAAGTATATCCAGCTAATATGTCTACTTAGTTATCACAAAATAAAAGTCAAAGGTCAGAATAGGAGGTCTTTTAAGAGATTTTGTGAGCACCTTCCATCTGATAAAACAAGTAGAGTACTGCAAGAAAGGCCAATCTGAGTGAGCGTTTCAGAGCAAGATCAACCTGGTTCTCTAGCCCATCTCTGCTTATCAGGTGGTGACCTTTGGCAAATAATTTAAGCTCCTGTGTCTTAGTTTCCTCTCTGAAACAGGATTAATAAGAGTACTGACTACACTTACTGTAGTATCTAGCACATTAAAAGTATTCAATCAATGATGGCTATTCTCACCATCATTCACCATATTTTACAGATAAAGCCCAGAGAGATGCTTCTCCGTCTGTAAAACTAGCACGTGTGTCCCAGATAGAAATAGAGGCATATGCTGCCATCTTAAAGCCAGAATATCTTTAGCTAGGTCTCAGAGGACACTTTCTCTATGGAGAGGCTAGACTCTTTGGTCCCAACTTTGTCCTAAGATCTCCCTGCAGACTGTGGTTCTTTTGCTTATTATTGCTTCTGTCTTCACATGTTGTTCTAAAAGAGGCCAAAGATTCTTCCCATTTAGACTTTCAGAACTACTGAGAAAACAAAATATAGTATTTTCAACTGTTTTTTTAAGAAAGGGAAAAGTGGGGGAGGGGCAGAGGGAGAGCCAGAGAATCTTAAGCAGCCTCCAGGCCCAACACAGAGCCCAATGAGGGGCAAATCCCACAACCTTAAGATCATGACCTGAGCCAAAATTGAGAGTCAGACACTTAGCCAACTAAGCCACTCAGGTGCCCCTCAACTGGGTTTTTTTTTTTTTTGGTTGCCTTTTTTTTTTTGCTTTCACATGAATTCTCATATCTAAAATATTTTTACTGGAGACAGTTCTCCTATCTTAGTGAGTCTTAAAGGAAAGACTGCATTAAGATCTCAAGCATGTGTGAAGGAAGATGATCTGAAATGACCCCCTGCCACCCACTCCCACCAACACAGGCCTACACCCTGATTAAGAATCATTAGCTTAAAACACTCAACAAAATGCTCTTTTTAAAGTCTTAGGGTTACAACAAAAGGGCCAAAAGAGTATCACCAACAGAGACAACAAAACTAACAAAACATAGTAAATGCATCTGCACCCCAGGGAATCCCCCCCATCCTAGCTCCTAATTCCTCAGTGTGGTAGAGACCCCTCTACCATTCAACCCTAGACTCCCTGGAATCCAGGGCAAGACAAGCCAAGTGACCAGTTCACCCCCCTGAAGACCTTCTCCGTATCTAAGAACCTGCCTCTCCTGTGGAGACTGATACTACAATCGCCCCCACCCCTCTAGAAAGACCTATACCACTAACCCGTAAGAATGAATTTTAGACATGCAACTGAATAATCATATTTCAAGTATAGCATAATAACCCTAATTTGGTAGGAGCAGATGAGTGAGAATAGCTACTTCCTTATAAAAACACAGATTTCCACTCTTTATCTCCAAGGGCTTTCTTTTATTACACCACACTACTTATCATTTATTTTGATAAATTTAAACAAATAATTTGAAAGATTTTGAAATCAATGGGAAAATATTATTTCTAGTAATCAAAACAATTTACAGTTCTCAAGCATGACAATGTATAATTAACTATGACTGATTTAAATGCGATATGGTCAAGCTACTAAAAACCATGCGTCAAAAGATATACCTTTCTCTCCCTTCCTTTCGAGACCGCGTGATCTGATTAATTTCCAATGCTGTGAGCTTCTTTGCCACACGATATTGCCAGGTATAAAATGCTTCTTTCGAAGCTGCTATCACATGGGTTTTGGTCATTGCAACAAATAATGGTACTATTAAAAAGAGCATTAAGACAATTAGGTTACAGTTACACAGAACAGCAGAATGTTTGTGCTGCAAAGGAATTCAGTGAGCACTGCATTCAACCCCTCATTTCAGACAATATACCTCACACAGTCTCTGAAATCAAAAAAGAATCAAAAGCTTGCAGAACTATACAAAAACATGTTACATCAAAATGGTTCAAAGACTTAAATGTAAGAGCTAAAACTGTAGAAATCCTAGAAAAAAAAAAAACTCAGGAATAAATTTTGTGACCATGGATTAGGCAAGAGTTTCTTACATATGACACTGAAAGCACAAGCAACAAAAGAGAAAGTAGATAAAATGGACTTCATCAAATTAAAAACATTTGTTTCAAAGGACACCATCAAAAAAGTAAAAAGACAACCACAGAAGAAAATATCTGCAAATCATATATGTGATAAGGAATTGTTTCTAGAATGTGTAAAGAGGTCTTATAATTCAATTAAAAAATGGGCAAAAGATATGAAAGTCATTTCTCTGACGATATATAAACAGCCACAAGCAAAGGAAAAGATGTTCAATAGCATTAGCCATGAAGCAAATGATGCAAATCAAAACAGCAATGAGCTACTACTTCCCTCCTATTATAATGGCCAGCATCAAAAGGTTAGACAATAATGAGTATTGCCAAGGATGTACACAAATGGTCGGAAAATAAAGTAGTACATCCACTTTGAAAAATAGTTTGGCAGTTTCTCCAAATGTTACATAGAGTTACCATAGGCCCCATCAACTCCACTCTTAGGTATATACCCAAGAGAAATGAAAACAATGTCACACAAAAGCTCACACACACATTCAGAACAGCATTGTTCATGACAGTCAAAAAGTGGAAACCGCCCAAATGTCCATTAACGATGAATAGATAAATCAACTCCCACTCGTTCCTCCTGTCTCCACTAGCATTATTACTGCTTGGTTTGGGCATTTATCATTCCCTCTGATCTCACATCTTCTATTTCCTCATTAATTTAGAAAAGAAAATTCTCCAAAGTTCCTTCCTAACTTAGGAATATATTCTCCTAACCATATTACTTCTTTTCATGTGTTCTGTTTCTTAAAGAACATTTAATTAAGCTCCTATTACATATTGTTTGATAGACAGTATTATCAAATCTATCTTTAGGATTATAAAATGGAGGAATAAAGAAGTAAAATAACTTGTCCAAGGTCACAAAACATACTAAACACCATAAAACAAAGGCACATATATTCACACAAAATATATAAAAAACAGAAACAAAAAAAAACCTTCATAAAAGATCATTTTAATACCTATTTTCTAAATTCATGAAGAATCAGAACAGTATAAAATTTATGTTTCATTAAATATTAAGCAAAGTATTCACATGGTTAGAATACAAGAATGCTGTTAATAGCAGCTACCACTTATGGAGTTCTTGCCAGAGTCCAAGTAGATGCTTAAGGCCAACTTAGAAAATGGACAAAGAATTAGAAATCAGACAAGTGGTAAAATGTTAATTGAGTATATTAACCAATTTGAGACCAACTTTGAGTCTCAAATCCAAGAATTCCTATATGCTAAGTAACTTACTATAGTTGAATCATAAGAAAAAAATTTTTTTTCATTAAAATTGTTAAACATTTTTCTATTCAAACCACATACTGATGCTGAACTCTAGAGGGAGCCAGAGCCTTTCCTGTAGGGAACAAGTGGTTGAAAGGCAGTCCTAACGGACTGGGGAGAGCCTAGTGGGATGAGCGAGCCTGCCAGGCCCAAGCTTTGCTCAGCTTTCTTGGACCCCGTTTTTCACTGAGTCCTAGTACATTTGTTAAATGTTTAGTAAATTCTAGCATAGATATTCTAATGCTGACTATTCTGCTCAGAGTATGATTTGAAGGAAGCTCATAAAATTTTTAACTATTTTCTAATAAAATATAATTTTTCCTAAGCATATAAAAGCATTCCTCTAACCACTATTTACCTACAACTGTATATTATATTCATGTTCCTTTCTGATACATCCTAAATAACTACAATAACTAATCATTAGCCTGATTAATTCAAAATTAAGATGTTTATGGTTCATGGAAAGAGTCAGGCTTTGGGATTCAAGCGACAGGTACTTGCTTATTAACCCTGTGGCCTTATATATATCACGTATTCTCTCTGAACCTCAGTTTATTTACTGTAACTGAAGATGATAATAATACCAACCTTATACAGCTGCTTAAAGATTAAAAGAGATAGTAAAAATAAAGCATAGTAAAAATAAAGCATAGAATGCTTAATAATCACTTCAAAGCCAATATTTATTGAATTTAAATATATATATGTGTGTATATATATATAAGAGGTACATGTAATGATATAGTAATTATAATTACGTAATTATAATACACACACTATATAATTGTATTAATATATAATGAACATACTCCATAGTACCTATTCTCACACACACAACTCTCCATATGGCAAGCATTATTATCCCCATTTAGCAGGTGAAGACACAGAATGATGGAGGGGTTAAATAACTTGCTAAAGCACACATATGGAAAGTAGAAGGTGGAACACAAGCCCAGTTAATCTGACTCCAGAAGCCATGTCCTTAACCACTATGGCATACAGCTTTTCATTAAGGATTAATAAGTATTAGATGTGGTTACTATTATTGTCTTAACTTTTTATACCTACATAGGTTTTTATAATAAAATCACACACAAACCTACTGGTCAATATAAATGTATCTGAAACATACATTCTTTTGAATCAGTAGGGTAGTAATTTCAGCAAATTGATATAAGTAGATAATTCCATCTACAAAAATTATGCTAGATTTTCATTAAAAGATCTAACCCAATCAGGTGGATTGGTTCTTAGTTTCCTAGAACTAAGCCTCCAAGAAAAAGGTAAGAATGCAAATTTTAACAGAACACTTTAGAAAGGGATCCCTGGGTGGCGCAGCGGTTTGGCGCCTGCCTTTGGCCCAGGGCCCGATCCTGGAGACCCGGGATCGAATCCCACGTCGGGCTCCCGGTGCATGGAGCCTGCTTCTGCCTCTGCCTGTGTCTCTGCCTCTCTCTCTCTCTCTCTGTGACTATCATAAATTAAAAAAAAAAAAAAATTAAAAGAACACTTTAGAAAAAGAACACAACCAGGATAAAAGCACTTCAACTATTCATTATCTGGAAAAAAATTCAAATATTTAGAATTATTATTGGGGAAAAATTATTAAGAAAAAGACAATCTCTTCACCAATGGTGTTGGGAAAATTGAATGGCTACATGCAGAAGAATGAAACTGGACCACTCTTTTACACCATACACAAAAATAAACTCAAAATGGAGGAAAGACCTAAATGTGAGCCAGGAATCCATCAAAATCCTAGAGGAGGGACGCCTAGGTCGCTCAGTAGTTAAGCATCTGCCTTTGGCTCAGGGCGAGATCCTGGGGTCCTGGGATCAAGTGCCACAGCAGGCTCCTGGTTAAGGGGCCTATGTCTCTGCCTCTCTCTGTGTGTCTCTTATGAATAAATAAATAAAATCTTAAAAAAATAAAAATCCTAGAGGAGAACACAGGCAGCAACCTTTTTGACCTCAGCCACAGCAACTTCTTGCAAGACACATCTATAAAGGCAAGGGAAACAAAAGCAGTAATGAACTACTGGGACTTCATCAAGATAAAAAGCTTCTGCACAGCAAAGGAAACAGTCAACAAAACTAAAAGCAACCCTCAGAATGGGAGAAGATATTTGCAAATGACGTATCAGATAAAGGGCTACTATCCAAGATCTATACAGAAATTATCAAACTCAATACCCAAAAAACAAAAAATCCAGTTAAGAAGTGGGCAGAAAACATGAAAAGACATTTCTCCAAAGAAGACCTACAGATGGCCAACAGACACATGAAAGAATCCTCAGCATCGCTCAGCATCAGGAAAATACAAATCAAAACCACAATGAGATACCACTTTACACCAGTCAGAATGGCTAAAATTAACTCAGGAAACAACAGATACTGACAAGGATACAGAGAAAGGGGAACCCTCTTGCATTGTTGGTGGGCATGTAAACTGGTGACACCACTCTGGAAAGCAGGGTGGAGGTTCCTCAAAAAGTTAAAAATAGAGCTATCTTACAACTCAGCAATTGCACTACTAGGTATTTATTCAAAGGATACAAACATAGTGATTCGAAGGGGCATATGCATCCCAATGTTTATAGCAACACTGTCCAAAACAGCCAAACTATGGAAAGAGCCCAGATGTCCATTAACAGATGAGCGGATATAAAAGATGTGGTAATACATACAGAATATTAGCCCTCAGAAAGAATGAAATTTTGCCATTTGCAACGGCATGGATAGAACTAGAAGGTATTAGGCTAAGCAAAGTAAGTCAGTCAAAGACAAATACCACCTGATTTCATTCCTATGTGGAATTTAAGAAACAAAATAAATGAACATAGGGGAAGGGAAGGAAAAACAAAATAAGATGAAAACTATGAGGGAGGCAAACCATAAGAGACACTGAACAAACTGAGGGCTGCCGGAGAGGAGGTGGGGGGCATGGGGTAACTGGGTGATGGGCATTAAGGAGGGCATGTGATGTAATGAGCACTGGGTGTTACATGCAACTGATGAATCACTAAATTCTACCTCTGAAACAAATTTTTAAAAAAGAATTATTCTTCCATTAACTGAACTTTTAACACTGAGAGGTAGTAGTTATCAGCCAAGCAAGGATGTAAAACAATCTAGGAATTCACATATAAGTAAAACCTGCTTATAACAGTTTAACAGAGACCTGAAATAAATGTCTACATCTCTAATGTTCCCCTACTTTCCTACTCATTCATTTCTCAGCCCCTTAAAGAGCTGGTAAACTGAAATTGCACAGACGTGTTTTCATCAAATTGCCTTTCTCTACATTATATAGAGTGCATGTGTTAGAAACCATCATTAGAAAGCCACCGACACGCTCCCACCAAAACAGCTAAAGCACAGGCACCTGGTACTTTCCAGGCACTTTCATGCCTTTGGTCCTCTGCAAATGCTGTTTTCTCTCCTTCAAATGTCACCTGAAGAAATAGTTATCCTTCAAAATTCAGCTGCAATGAAACTGTCTCTAAGTAGGAGAGATGTCCCTGATATTCTTATTCACCAACATCCAGTTACCAATACCCAGCACGAAACCTAGACAGATGGGGAGCAGTGAGCCAGTGTTCAAAAGAGTAACTGTATTTCATTTCATTATTTGTGTAGATATCCTACAGGAAGTTTCATAGTCAATTTCTTTTAGCTCCAGATACTTAGTAAGTACAGTACCTGAAACTGACTGAAGGTTTGTTAAATAAATGTATTATCCTCTATTTTCATGATAGAAAATAAATATTTCCCATACATTCAATAAGCATTTGTTATGGGGCAGGCACCATGTTAGGCAAAGGAGATACAGAAATGAATAAGACATAAATCCTTAAAAAGTTCAAAATCTTGTGGGGAAGATAAACAAGAGAATCAATAATCACAGTGTAGAATAAAAAGTAGTACTGTGAATAGAAGAGCACCAAAGGTATTTTAAGGGCTCAAAGGAAGAGCATCAAAAAAGGGCACCTATGTCCTCACGTATAGTTCAAGAGTGCCACAAACTAAACTTCTATAATAATGCATAAAGTTCTTTTACAAAGTTTCTGTAGAGCTTGTCAAGAGGAAGAGTATGTAGCACAACAAAAATTACACTTTCCAGAACAACATCAGTTATACACTTTTTTCGTTTTAGCCTCCGGTTCTCATGAAAATTTGGCATACAAAGTGAAAAAAGGAATTTTACAGGATATGTATGAAACAAAAATGTTGAGTCTTTGGCTGGGTTTACTGCAGACCAATGAAAGAACTATTTGTTAAAATTCCAGCCAGTGAGACTGCAAAAAAAAAAAAAAAAAAGTTTCGAGACTCAAAAATACAAATAATCATGCCCTCAAGTATTGGCTATTTTATGAAAGTGAAGGGTTGACATCTGGTATGGGGAAAAAAAAAAAAAAGACTACCTGTGATTAAAATTTGAGGCTAACCCTATCATCATCATTTTATGTTAAAACTTTTGACATCAAAAGAAAAAGCATATAAAGACTGGCAAAATTTACACCGTAAAGACCGTTATGTTTCTAACAGAAGATATTCATGTGACAAGAATCTGTAATAATTTTAAGTGAAGCCGTTAAAAAGGAACTCTAACATATACATGTATGCACATCTATAAACATATAAGCATACTATGGTAACAATGAATGTAAGACATGAAGTTGAAAAGTTTCACTGTAAAAGTGAATTACCAAGACTCTAAACAGCATAAAATCTTTGAAGCCAGTATTTCTCACATTTGCTTGTATCCCCCCAAAGAATTTAGCCAAATATACTTAGAAGACAGACACTAACATTTGATTAAGATTGACTATGAAATCTAAAAAAAATAAATTATAAAAAACACTCTCAGATTCAAAAAATAATTCAATGGTTTTTTAGCTTTTGAAATCTAATAATTTTTCTAATACTATATCCAAATAAACTACCACACTTTTAAAAAAAATATTACTTTTGGAAGTTGCAGTGCAATGGTAACAAAATATTTGGTAATGATTTTTAACAAAAAAACTTAGGAGTAAGATGTGCAATTTTTTACTGGTGACTCAGCTGTCGGCTAGAGAGAATGGTAAATCTAAAGTAACAAATGTCTTCAGAAAACAAAAAGTCAGGAATTTTTAAAAGCTGTCCCTATTAATAGACTGATTTCATTAGAAAAATCTGGAAAGGGCAAATACACTTTTACAAGCAGCTAAAGTGTTTTTATGGAAGAGAGGTATTTACAAGCAGTTTATTAATAATAGAAGTGGTTTAACAGCAAAATTCTTTCTATAATCCTCAGTTTATTACATGCTAATCATTACGCTGCATACCAATTCCTATACAATTATATTTCCCGTTGAAAGCAAATGATGGCAGTATAGCAGTTGTGAGATTACTGGGGCGTTTAGATAGAGTAGCCTTATAATTCACTCTATTAAACAAGATACTTCTGACAGTGAAGTGGAGCATTATTGATAATTGTACCACGATAATAGGCATAAACTGGTGCTGGACTTGTCAAACCAGGAAGAATGGTCATCCTTGCTTTAGAGAATACCTTCTTAACTAATAATAATATTGTTAGGTTTTTAAGTTAGTTTTTACATATAAAACTTGACTAAAGACAGAATAGGCATTAACATTTCCTTACCAATATCAATATATTTGGGATCCAAAGGTGTGCCAATAGAATTACAAAGAACTAGCACAAACTGTGAATAAAAAACAAAGAGTTATCAGAACTCCTGCTTCTTTACAATAAAGGAAACAATGCTTAAGATATCATGCTTATCTCTTTAAAGTATCACAACTGGGAAATAACTGATAAAATTGTTAAGTGCAAAGAATATACTCCATAGCATTAAACATAAGGAAGCATGAATTAAAATTAAACCAAGGCTGATTCCTCAATATAATGGAATACTGTGGTTTTTAAGAGGCTATCTAAGAAATGCAAGTACACTAGCTACTTTTCATTATCTATACTTCTAAAACTCCTGATCACCTGTAACCTCAAAATTCACTTTCATCCTATGATGTGCTATATAAGAACTAATTTAATTTGTTACCGTTGCACCAAATGTTCCCATCTCGTTCTCCTCCTTTGAAGCAATATAAAAATGACATGAGAAATTAAGAAAAAAATCAATTAACTCAGAAAAAAACATAATCCAATCTAGTGAAAAATTACTTACAATGCCTACTGGCTAGCACAAACATAATTACCAATAGTTAATATTAGAGAAAACAAGCATAATGCACACTTTACACCATATTATTCTAAAGTGATTTCATTTTTCTTACCGCTTGTCACCTTTCTATATCTTGTGCTAAAAATACTATTTTACTTAGATGTTCTTCTGATAAGAATAATGATTTTTTTTTTAGAATAATGATTTTAAATAAACCAATTCTCCATGTACTATTTACATATAGTCTTTTTTCTTTTTTCAGCTTCTCAAGTAAAACTTCTTTAATGTCATAAATATAAACTAAATGAATCTTCATGGACTATTGATGGGAATGCAAACTGGCACAGCCACTGTGAAAAATAGTATGGAAGTTCCTCAAAAACTTAAAAATAGAACCACCCTATGATCTGGGAATCACACTACTGAGTGAGTATTTACCCCAAAAATACAAAAACACTAATTCAAAGGGATACATGCACCCCTATGTTTACCTCAGCATTATTTACAGTAGCTAAACTACTGAAGCAGCCCAAGTCTCTATTCAATAGATGAATGGATAAAGACAATGTAGTATATAGATATATACAATGGAATATTATTCAGCCATAAAAAAGAATGAAGTCTTGTCATTTACAACAACATGGATGGAGCTAAAGAGTATTATGCTAAGCAACACATAAGTCAGAGAAAGACAAATACCGTATGATCTCACTCAAATGTGGAATTTCAGAAACAAAACAAATTAGCAAAGAAAAAAAAGAGAGAGAGAGACTAACCAAGAAATAGAGTCTTAACCATGGAGAACAAACTGATGATTACCAGAGGGGAAGGAGGGTGGGGGAACGAGTGAAATAGACGATGGGGATTAAGAGTACACTTATCGTAATAAGCACTGAGTCATGCATAGAATTGTTGAATCTCACTATACTGTATACCTGAAACTAATGTAACACTGTATATTAATAATGCTGGAATTAAAGTTAAAAATTTAGAGGCTCCTGGGTGGCTCAGTCGGTTGAGCATCTGACTCCTGATTGGGGCTTAGGTCATGATCTCAGGGTGCTGAAGTCAAGCCCCACATTGGGCTCCATGCTGAGAGTGGAGTCTCCTTGAGATTCTCTCCTTCTCCCTTTGCCCCTCCCCTCTGCTCACATGTAGGCACACATACTTCTCTCTCCCTAAAAATAAATCTTTTTTAAAAAATTAAAAAAATAATAAAAATTAAAAAGTAAAATTAAAATGTTATGAAAAATAGAAAAATGTTTTAAAATTTTTTTAAACTAAATGACAAAAATTATACTGAAATATAACTTACTCTTCCACTACTTAAAATAAGCTGATTTATTGCCACAAAATAAATATCACAAATAACTTGTATTTTCTAATCCACATATAATCTACATGCTCAAGGTTAATGAATGAAGTAGTTCTATAAGATTTCTCATTAAAAATAGAGATTCCGGGCAGCCCCGGTGGCGCAGCGGTTTAGCGCCGCCTGCAGCCAAGGGCATGAATCTGGAGACCCGGGATCGAGTCCCAGATCAGGCTTCCTGCATGGTGCTTGCTTCTCCCTCTGCCTGTGTCTCTGCCCCTCTCTCTAGCTGTGTCTCTATGAATAAATAAATTAAAAAATAATAATAATAAAAATAAATAAAGAAAATAGAGATTCCCATCTAACTTACCATTTTCTGCTCCCTGAAGCAACAACTTTCAGATCCTTTAACTCAACCTTTTGATATTTACCTCCACAATCCTAAGTAATGTGTTCATGATGGTACTTCTTATTTTATTGTTTCAATCTGGGATATTCTCTACTGACTTCCCACTATCACAGAGAGGTATGTAACTCTCTTTCAGCCTCATTCCCAGCCTCCCATCACACAGGGGGCACACTTCCATCCCTCCAGCTTTCCACTTACAATTTTGTTAGATCAGAATTTTAGGTCATTATGCTCCAGATAAAAGGGTTTTTCAATTAAAAAAATCCATTTAATCAAAAAATTCATTAAAAAAAACATCATTTTAACTACGTAAGAGCTATTCAAAGCTGAGTTATAAGCACACCATGATTTACTCTCCTTTCAAGCGCATTTTGCTTTCCCTATGGTTGGTAATTGTCTTTATTTTTTCCCTTTGCTTAGTTCCTCTGTATTCATTACTGCCTCAAGTTCCCAGTTGCCTCCCAAGTATGTATGTCTCCTCTCAAGGGTTCAATCACATTAAGTCTTTTATTAATATCATCTGGAGTTTCCTTTGGAGCCATGTGACTACTGTCATCCAATGGTGCCCGAGGCATGCTGCACCCTGTCAGCTGGTACCCTCTTCACCACTGTTGTTGGGTTATCCAGTTTCTTCCTCTCTCTTGGCCCAGGCCTCATTTTGGTTGGCCATATCCGGAAGTAACTATCTAAGATAAGAAAGCTTGGAACGTAAATTTTTGGTGACCTTGCACATCTAAAAATGTCTTTCTCCTGCCTTCATTTTATTTTATTTTCTTCACACAACACAGAAAGCTTTATTCATCCTCACTGTTCCAGAGAAAAGCAGGCTCACTTTAGTGTGCTGTCGTCTTGGGCTCCGGCCAGGTGTCTCTTATCAACCCATTCCTGTTCGTCCTGCTCCTTTTGCTCCTCAGCTGCTCTTCTTTCATCTTCTGCCGGAGGCTTCAGGTAACTTGAGCCTGGCTCCATAGGTGACACTGAGAAACAGGCGGAGTAGTGGCCAAGCTGGATGAGCACAGAGACCTACACCGGTGACGCCACCGTGTCCATAACCTTCATGCCAGAAGCACAATCTGTCTCCTACCTTCATTGTAATTCATAGTTGGTTTATGATAAGGAATTCAACATGAGAAATCACTGTCCCTCAAAATTTCAAAAACAATTCTCCGAAGTATTGCTGTTGAGAAGTTGAATGCCATTATGATACCTGACTCTATGAAGTCTGTTTTTTGGAAAGCTTATAGGATCTTTTTATCCCCAGTGTTCTAAAATTTCACAGTGATATGCCTCGATGTGGACATATTTTTTACTCACTAAGCTAGGCACTGTCAATCTAGAAACTCAAGGGAAATTTTCTTGAATATTTTCTTCAGAATTACTCTCCTTCACTTTGCCTGTTCACTGAATTTCCAAGGCTGGGCCTCTGATTTTATCTATTCACTCCTGTTTCCACTTCCTTGCCTTCTTGTTCCACTTTACAGGAGTTTTTCCTTCATTTTATCTTCTAACTCCTCTACCAAATTTTTCATTGCTGTTATCATTTTTGTAATTCCCAATTATCATTTTGAACTTCCTTTTCTATAGCATCCCTTCCTTCTTTTTTGGATGTAGTATCTCTTAACTCTAGAAAGATATTTTGGATGTAGTATCTCTTAACTCTAGAAAGAGAATATGAAATGATTCTTCTGCATTATTCCTCTCTCTGCATTAGTCTCTGCTTCCTCCCAATTCTTTTCCCCTGGTGCTTATTTCTTTGTATCTGTTAAACGGAATGCTTTTCTCAAATGTCTGACAATCTTTGCCTATCTGCTTCTATTTAAGAGTATGACACTAAGGGGTGCCTGGATGGCTTAGATGGTTAAAGTATCTGCCTTCAGCTCAAGCCCCACATAGTGCTCTCGATTCAGCAGGGAGTCTGCTTCTCCTTCTCGCTTTGCTGCTCCCCCTGCTTGTCTCTATCTCTATCAAATAAATAAATAAATAAATAAATAATCTTTAAAAAAAAAGAAAGTAAGACATTGAAAAGCTGTTTGGAATCTATTTGTTTATGGGTGAGCCCCATGACTCTGGTCTTCATAGTAAGGTGACAGGGCAGGGATCTTTCCAGGGGGACTCCTCAGGAGTAACTTTAAGAGGTCTTTTCTCTTGAATTGGTCAGATTATCTAAACAGGACTCTTTACATGCCTTTTTTTTTTTTTTAATTTTCTCCTTTTTGCATAAACCCTGGTACTTCCAAATTGTTTTTCCATTTGATTCTTTCTCCTACCAGGTACCATTAAGTCCTGTGTCTCTTTGGGATTCTGGGATAAAAACTGGTTAATTCTTTGCCTTCTCCATTGATGACTTAAGATTCAGCTTTCTTAGGTCTGCTAAGGTAATTACCACTAATCCACCTTCTCTTTAACCTCTGAAAGTATGCTGCCATTTCCTCTCCCTTTCTGGTCCCTATGGGCTTATGAGTTTTTTTTAAAAATACCTTTACTGTTGTTTTAGTGAGTTTTAGGAGAGAACAGAACCAAAGGTGGCTGTTCAGATGGCCACCTTAAACTAAAAACTCTTTATTTTTAATAAGATAAAATAATTTATAAACTGGCCAAAGACAATGGTAAGCCTTTTTTGAAAAATTTATGATTCTGCAAATATTTAAATTGTTACCATACTTTTTTAAAAGGTATTATTTACATTATTTATTTTCTACTCTGAGACATTGATTTTTAAAGCAATGTAACTCCAAGTAAAAGTATATTTCTCCACGTCAAAGCTCCCCAGGTGTTATAACGGTTATCGTTACATAATTTCTTGAGCATTATTCTAGATGTCTGGATATTCATTTTTTCTGCAGAATTTTAACTTAGCAAAGGATTATCACATTTTAAATATATTTCAGAGGCAAAAAGCTACTGTATTCAGCCACTCAATATGAAATGCTAATGGATTAGCTGATTGGAGAAAAAAGTACAGGATAAAGAACCAACGGAGTCACATAATTTTCCAAAACAGAGGTCTAGACAAATATGGCCAGTAGACCCAATACTCTGTGGTACCTACCCGTACAGAGGCTAGGCTATGCTTGAGAAGGTAAAAGTTAACCCGTCTCAGCTTTAACATATAAAGAACACCTACCTGAGGATGATTTTCATCAGCTTTTGTAGCCAAAATGCAGAAATCTCCACAGGTAGTAATAGAAAGGAGACTCTTCACATATTTCACATATTTCTCATTGTTTTTTGTATCCCAAAAGATAACACAATACTCTGGACGATCAGGTCTGGTATAAGCATAAACTACAGTATTTGAACAATAGCCCCACTAGGAAGAAAGGAAAAAGCAAAGAACAGAAGGGAAGAAGAGAGGGAGAGAGAGAGAAAGAGAAAATATTTAACACGGGGAAAGAAAACTCTTACTGTATACCATAAATATGTGGTTTTTGGGTGCTGACAAAATATCTTCTTCAGGAATAGAAGACAGAGGACTGAACATTCAGCCTACTACCTTCTCTCACTAAAATAACAAAAAAAATCTAATATTAATAATACAGTTGTCAAAGAATGTACTGCAAAGATCAATTTAGTTTAACTTTCCTTATTTTCATTTATGAGATTTAAGATTCAGTGGTAAAAATGTCAGTCATTAACAGCAGCATGGGGGACAGCAGGATGACTGGTCCCTAGAAAGTTTAAATCCTCGGCCCCCAAGCCAAAATTCAAAAACAGATTCTTTGCTTTTTCTCCCATCCACATTTTCTACATTTGTTTTCACCAGAGTAACATATGCACATAGCTTAGAGTTAAATAATTCTATATGGCTTATTTAAAACAAATATAAAATGCAGACCCCACTGACTAATTTCCTCCCAGGGATAGCCATGAACAACTCTGACCTTCGACTATTTTGTTATTTACCTCCGTATCACATATGTATTGATTGTGGAACTTAGAGAACTTAATGGAACTTTTTTCTCTGGGGCTAACTCTCCCAATATATTCAGATGTAATTGTGAATAAATCAATATTTGGAATTGATATTATCATGACTGAGTTTATTATTCAAAACTAAGGCATATTTCCTTTTATACTATGAGTACTTTCTAAAATAAATTTTTACTTTAAAATAGTTTTAGATGTATACAAAGTTACAATGATAGGGATGCCCGGGTGGCTTAATCGGTTAAGCCTCTGACTATGTCAGCTCAGGTCGTGATCTCAGGGTTGTGAGATTGAGCCCTGTGTTGGGCTCCACACTGAGCATGGAGACTGCTTAAGATTCTCTCTCCCCCTCTCCCTATGTATCCCCACATCCCTGCTTCTGCATGTGCTCTCTAAAAAAAATTTAAAAAGACAAAAGTTATGAGGATAAGAGACAGTTCCCTATACTCCTCTCCCATTTTCCCCTATTGTTAACATCTTACACTACCATGGTACATTTGTCACAACTAAGAAACCAGGACTGATCCAGTCTTATTAACTAAACTCCACACTGTGTTTGGATTTCATTAGTTTTTCCCTATTGTCTTTTTTCTCTCCCAGAATCCTATTTGGGATGCATTATATTTAGTAGTCATATCTCCTCAGACTCCACTGGAATGTGATGATTTTTAGTCTTTCCTTATTTTTAATGACCTAAATGGTTTTAAGGAGCCCTGGTCAGTTTAGGTATTTTGCGGAATGTCCTTCAATTTGTCTGATGTTTTTCTCCTGCTCAGATTAGGATTATCAGTTTTCAGGGAGACCACCACAGAAGTGAAGAGCTCTTCTCATGCACCGCATGAGGGGGTACATGATATCTGTATGATACCACTGATGATGCCAGCCTTGATCACCTGGACAAGGTGGTATCTGCTAGGTCTCTCCACTATAAAGTGACTTTCTTTTTCCCCCTTTCTGCTCTTCAGAAGTGAGTCACTAAATGCAACTCCCATTCAAGTGAGGGAAGCAGAGTATCAGCTGGGGTAGTAGTACTGAAGTAATTCGAATACTTCTGTAAGGAATATTGGTCTCTTCTCCCCCATTTATTTAGTTTATTTTAGATCAGTTTTTGCTCATGAGCATTTATTTTATAATGTGAGTTACAATCCAATGCTACATCATTTATATTCTTGCTCAAATTGTTCTAGTTTTGGCCTTCAGGAACTCTTCCAGGTAAGCCCCATCCTTTTGTGTTTTGAGCACTTCCTTACTTTCTGGCACTATCAGAGGCTCCAGGCTCATCATGTATTTTTCCCACCTTAGCCCTAAAATCAGACAGTTCTCCAAGGTGTTTTGCCTTTTAAAAATGAAGTAAGTTTTTCATAACAAATATTCTTAGTAGTTTACCAGATTAATTAATCTCATTCTTCCAAACCTGTTTTGGGTCAAATGTTAAATTTAAGATAAAATATTGCTTAGTATTATGCTGCTTATTCTCATTTTCCCCTTTTGATCTATTCTCTGCCTTTCTTTACCCTGTTCTCTTCCCTGAAGACTAACTTCTGTGAACTCCATCATGTGGGCTACCTTGCCTTCTGGTTTCCCATTGGGTCTGGCCAATAGAAGGCACCAGAGCAGGTAGAGAGATGGGCTGAAGTATTTCTTCCCCAGAGCTGTTTCTACTCAGCAAGCCAGCAGAGGCTGTGCTCCCACAGGATAATCTCTCTTGCATAGCCACAGCTCTAGTGGGTTCCAAGAACAATACTTCTTTATCTTGCCCACTGTTGCTCATCATTGGATGCCTGTACTGTCATCCCTTACTGGACCCCTTAAGCCTGCTTGTACCTTTGTAATAAACCCTACATCAATCTCTTTTCAATTATTCTTTTGAGTATGCTGAGCCTGAGTTTTCTGGTTCTAAAGTCTTCCTACTGGGACGCCTGGGTGGCTCAATGGTTGAGCATCTGCCTTCAGCTCAGGGCACGATCCTGAGGTCCAGGGATCAAGTCCCACATCCGGCTCCCCAGGGGAGCCTTCTTCTCCCTCTGTCTCTCTCATGAATAAATAAAATCTTAAAAAAAAATCAAGTCTTCACAGTAAAAACACCTCCTTTCATCTGATTTCTAAAATAAAGTGGCTATGAATACAGGCAAAAAATATACATTATACTTTGAGCTATAACAAAATTATTTAGTAAATACAGCTTTTTTTTTAACAATTGCTCACAATACTCACCTTATAATCAGGCCGAATATTTGCAAAATATATAAAAGAATCAACAGCTAGTGCAATTTTCAGTCCTCCTCCTTCCCAAGACAGTGCAGACATCTGCTTTCCAGGAACTTTCAAAGTACCCAAATGCTGAAAAAAATAATTATACTTAGCCTAAAGAATCACAATTAAATAAAATAAACATTGCCAATCACTTCATAGAGATCAGAGGTGGTATAAAAATTATTTTGTGAAAGGTTACTACTCACTTTAAAATTATTTTCCTTGAATTTTTATAATGAAAAACATACAGGATAGGAGAAATTTACGAACAAAAGTGAAAGAATTCAGTATCTAATTTCATCAAATCTAAGATGCCTGAGATCTAAATATGCATCTTTATGTACAACTCAGGAAAGAACAGGATCCCTGGGTGGCGCAGCGGCTTGGCGCCTGCCTTTGGCCCAGGGCGCGATCCTGGAGACCCAGGATCGAGTCCCACGTCAGGCTCCCGGTGCATGGAGCCTGCTTCTCCCTCTGCCTGTATCTCTGCCTCTCTCTCTCTCTCTGTGACTATCATAAATAAATTAAAAAAATTAAAAAAAAAAAAAAAAGGAAAGAATAAGACACATTGTTAATTAAAATAGGTTAACTTTGATTACAGGATTCATCCCAATTTTGTTTTTTTTTTTTTTTAAAGAAGAGACTTTTTTATTATTATTATTTATTTATGATAGTCACAGAGAGAGAGAGAGGCAGAGACACAGGCAGAGGGAGAAGCAGGCTCCATGCAGGGAGCCCGATGTGGGATTCGATCCCGGGTCTCCAGGATCGTGCCCTGGGCCAAAGGCAGGCGCCGAACCGCTGCGCCACCCAGGGATCCCTCATCCCAATTTTGAGTCGTAAAAATTTCTGTGTCTTGGGAGCACGTGGCTGGCTCAGTCAGTGGTTGTGAATTTGAGCCCCATGTTGGGTGTAGAGATTACTTAAAAATAAAATCTTAAAAAAAAAATGTGCCTCTTGGAATGAATGAACCATTGTGGTAGAATAAATGCAATCTTTAGTCTGGCCTCTCTTTCAACCCCCGCAGCCAACTGGTCACGAAGGCTTACTGCTTTCACTCCCATCTACCCTCCACTGCCTCTGTCTCCTTTCCTGAATAAACTATGGTAACGGTCTAACTGCAATCTTTACCTTTCATCTCTTTCCTCATTCCCAGCCTCTTCCCATACCTTTAGCAGGGTATACAATGCCTCTTGCCATGTGGCCCAAAACTATACTCTTTACCTCAGTACTTACTATTTAGCCATTATTCCTGCATCCTCCCTCATGAAAATGTTACTGTGCCTCCAAACCTTTGGCCCAGATAATATATCTCTTCTGCTTGAGATCTTCCTTCCCTCTCCCAATGCCTCTCTGGCCTTACTCTACCTCCTGCATCCTGGTCTCCATCCTCCAAGACACAACTTTAATATTGTTTCCTGCCTTCTCCCTCCTTCTATGGGTCCAAAGAATTCAGAGAGTGAGCTACCTGAGAGCACTAACTTCGTCATATTCACATTTATGTCCCTATCCCTTCATGGACTGCTTGGCAAACAGGTACAAAGTAAATATCTACTAAGTAAATAAATGTATCCTGCATTCAAACTAATGTCTTTATATATGAAGACATGCTACATACTTTTAATTACAACCATACCAAACCAACTTACACTTTTCAATTCAATATAGCCCATTTTATGGCTAAATTAACAAGTGAATAAGTTAATACACTTAAGTTAATACAATAAGTTAATGTGGCCATAAAAAGAAAATATTGCAAATCTATGCTTTTGGGACAGACCAAAGAAGTTTAACAAATTGTTCTGGGGTGTCCCTTGTTCTTAAGCAGATACACTCAAAAGTCAGATTTAATGTATAAAACTCCATGTTGCCAGGGAAACTGATGAGGGGTTAAAAATGTTTTAACCTAGGAGGGTCCATTCTATCTGTCCTGTTGCCTGTATGAAATCAAAGGGAGAAGGCAGGCTCTCACAGCAGCACTCCTGGTATCAAGGGCCCGCCCTAGAAGAATAAGGCCATCTCCCAACTCTGCAAGCCAGCCAGGTGATGGCAGCAGCAAGGAGAGAAAACTCACGTTGTAGTAAGCATTCACTCACTAAGCACTGGATTAGGCATTTCCTCATTGTTATCTCCTGTAATTTTTATAACAATGCCATGAGGTGTTACCTTTATTTCAGAATATAAGTAAACTGAGTCTCAGGGGTGAAATAAGTTCTCCTAGTGAGACAACACTGAGGAAATAGAATTCAAAGCCAAAACCAGGCCAACTTGACTACAAACACATGTTCTGTCATCCCCTTCCCTGGCTAAGACTACAGGGTAAGAGCCAGAAGATTCAAGCCTTCTGAATCAAAAATAAATTCTTCCCTGAGGTTCCCTTAGGTTTAAATTTTAGATAACGCCCTTCCAAGTTACCTTCCTGATCTTAATAACATAAATCCAAAATAAGTCCCCCATATACTCACTCATTCAAAAAAATACTCAGCGACTAATTATACATTGAAGAACTATGCTAGATATCTTCAATCACAACCAAACCAACTTACAGTTTTCAATTTAACACATAACACTGTTTTGCAAGATAAAACAAGGAGGCTTTAGAATCCATGTTTTTCTACTTAAAGAAGGTTGAATTAAGAAAAATAAGCAGATAATATAATAAATAAGCCAGTAGTTGACAAAAATTACCAATAAAGAACATGAATTAAGAAGAAATTCGGATTCTTAATATTAGGAACCTTGAGAACTGTATTTCTGTTTTTACTTGGCTTTTATTTTTTTTTTTTATTTTAAGATTTTATTTATTCATGAGAGACACAGAGAGGGAGAGGGGCAGAGACACAGGCAGAGGGAGAAGCAGGCTCCATGCAGGGAGCCCAACATGGGACTCGATCCCGGGTCTCCAGGATCATGCCCTGGTCTGAAGGTGGCTCTAAACTGCTGAGCCACCCGGACTGCCCTTCCTTGGCTTTTAACATGTATCAGAAATATTATTAACTAGCAACGTACAATCTGTTCTCTACATCACATTCAACTGGGTATTCTGAGATACTGATTCAAAAGCACAAGCTGATACTGTTTCTTACCATCAGAGAAATTACTAAAATGTATTTTAAAATATTAAAACTGGGTAAGGCTTTTCTGTAGCAAAAACACATATTATTCAAGTCTGTGATGAATTTGTAAAAAAAAAAAAACAGGGACTAAATAGAGTCTAGAGACAGAAAATAAAATTGGTAAAAAGTTATTAAGTTTAGTTACTAATAAGTTCTCACTTTCTAAATTCCTTAAAATTCACAATATATTAATTCTCCTATTGGATATTTTCCACTACCACTTCAATAAAATTCTCCTTAAAAACTAAATTCATTAGTGGTGCCTGGGTGGCTCAGCAGGTTAATCAACTGACTTGGTTTCTACTCGGGTCATGATCTCAGGTTCCTAAGAGAGAGCCCAGCATTTGGCTCTGCAGTCAGCAAGGAGTCTGCTTGTCCCTCTCCCTTCCCTTTTGCCTCTCCCATTCTGCAGAGGCCACACTCTCTTTCAAATAAATGAACAAAATCTTAAAATATCAATAATACTATTGAGAAGGATAACACATGCATTTATTAAAACAATGCTTGTATTTTAACATAGCATCATCTAAGATTAGTTATTAAGGTAGACTTTCTTAAAATAGTTGGTTATTCTTCAACAAATTAAAACTATTAGAAGTCTGAAGGAGGGAGGGGTGCCTGGGTGGCTCAGCGGGTTAAGTGTCCAACTGGTGATTTCAGCTCAAGTCATGATCTTATGTATCTTGGGATCAAGTCCCACATCAGGCTCCGAGCTCAAGGGAGTCGGCTTGGAATTCCATTCCTCTCCGTCTGCCCCTCTCCCTCCTTGCTCTCTCTCTCTCTCCCTCTCTCTATCTCTCAAATAAATAAATAAAGTCTTAAAAAAAAAAAAAAAGGAGTCTTAAGGAGGGAGAGACAGATATGTTGTGTTTAATATCTATGTACATTTAATATATCACAATAAAATCCAAAATATTAAGCTGAAACTAAATTCCATTAAAACCAACTTGAAAATCAGCTGGGGGGCAGGCTGGGGGGGTTCAGCGGTTTAGCGCTGCCTTCAGCCTGGGGCCTGATCCTAGAGACCCAGGATCAAGTCCCGCGTCAGGTTCCCTGCATGAAGCCTGCTCCTCCCTCTGCCTGTGTCTCTGCCTCTCTCTCTCTCTCTGTGTCTCTCATGAATAAATAAATAAAATCTTTAAAAAAAAAAAACCAAACAAATAAAATTGTTAAAAGTTATTTGTGTTCCCTTTCTAAAAAAAAAGAAAAAAGAAAAGAAAACCAGCTGGGAAAAAGAGATGAACATTCAGATCACAGAGAAAATAACTCCTGCACAGTGATTTCTTAGGTGAAACAGCTCATTTTCTAAATGCACAGAATACAAACTAAATTCCGTGATAAAATACAACTATCAAGACTTACAAGTGAGGATATTATTCAAAGACAAGATTCCTAATATTCCAACATTTTTACCCAAAATGTCCCTTTTCAAAAATGTGACAAGTTTACACCTCTTCCTCCATTCTTTCTTCCCCTACCTTACTGCACAGGAAAGAAAAAAGACATTTACCTCACCAAATGGAGTGTAAAACTGCACAGTGTTTACATCTTTATCCTGAGTGAGAACCTTCTGGGAGCCTGCCACAGCTAACACGCTGCCAATGTGGTTCCACTGGATACTCACCACATACATGCCAGTGTCAATTAAAACAGGATCTAGTCAAAAAAGAAAAAAAAGTGAGATTAGCTATGGCAAAATAATTAGCCTACAGAATTTTATAATCTTCAGAACAATTTAAAAATATTTTGTAAGTTCTCTACCCTAAAAAAAAGAGAAAGAAAAATTACATACTTTGGTCATTCTCGTGTCTCATGATTTGGCACCTCCCATTGTCAAAACAAATAGCAAGGCATGGGCAATCTGGCTCCACATAACCTTCTGTGCCGTGGTACCAATGAATTCCAGCAATACTGATTGCTCCAGTGACATTCACCAAGCAATTCAGTTTCATTTTCATCTAAAGAGAATCAGTTAAGTTAATATTTCATATTTTAAAACAGAGTAACATAGAGTATTATAGAAAGAACACTGAAGACAGGATTTAAGAATCTGGTTTCAAATGTCAGGCCCATCACTTACTGGTTTACCAATCCAGGGACAAACCACTTCAAACTTCAGTTTTCCCCTTTTGCAAAATGAGAATTAAAAAAAAATCTCAGATGGGATGCCTGGGTGGCTCAGTGGTTAAGCATCTGCCTTCCAGCTCAGGGCGTGATGCTGGAGTCCTGGGGATCGAATCCCACATCGGGCTCCCTGCATGGAGCCTGCTTCTCCCTCTGCCTATGTCTCTGTTTCTCTCTGTGTGTGTGTCTCTCATGAATAAATAAATCTTTAAAAAAAAATCTCAGAGAATTTATGAGACTAAGTGACAAGAGGCATATGAAAGTACCTATAAAATAGCAAAGTGTCATGGGAAAGCTGGCTATTATCATCTCTACCAAAAAGTAGATTCATGTAATGTCCTCACCTTCACTACACACAAAACTGCCCCATAAGTAAGATCAGAGATCAAATGTAGCTGAATCTCACAAAGGTAGAGTTTTCCTTAAGATCATGCCAGCTGAGCCTCTTCTATGGACCTGATTTTTGTTCCTTACTGTTTAAGTCTTCCATTCTCTTTTTCCAAACAACCTTTGAATAGCTTGTTATAAAAATCTCATTGGAAAAAATATATATATCGGGACACCTGGGTGGCTTAGCAGTTGAGCATCTGCCTTTGGCTCAGGGCGTGATCCTGGAGTCTCAAGATCAAGTACCACATTGGGCTCCCTGCATGGAGCCTGCCTCTCCCTCCGCCTATGTCTCTGCCTCTCTCTCTCTCTCTATCTGTCTCTCATGAATAAATAATACCTTTAAATATATATCGTGGTATCTCATGTAAACTTTGGCTTCTGCTATTAGAAGACAGAAAGAATAAACTATACCTCATCCAACTCATTATCCCTCAGCTTCAATACACTGGACTCTTGTCCTTCCCAATTACCAGGAATTCAGAACTAAAAGCATTCATTTACCTTGAAGCAACTCTTTTTTTTTTTTAATTAAAAAAATCTAAATGGGAAAAAAAACTAAATTGAAGACTTTCTTGATAACAAACTATCATAATAAATAAATGTGTATACATATATGAATGATATATAAAACCATCATAAAATTGTGTAACTAAAACTAATGAATATATGAAAATATATAAACTTACTATAAAATTCCCCTGATTATCATAAATATGTATTTCTCCATTTGCCATTCCAAAAAGTAGGATTTTACTATCTGCAGACCATGCTACATGGCATAACTGTATACCCTTCAAGTCTTTTCCCCAAATGCGATTCCCTAAAATAAAACACAAAACATAATTATTTCATTAAAAATTCAAGTCATGATTCTCCAGTAATTCCCCTAAAAATATTTCCCTAAAGAGCTCTCACATTCTTCACAGCACCATGTGTTTGTTCAATAATGCAGTCAATAAATATTTACTGAGCACCTACTATGTGCCAGACACCCTATTAAACATTTTAAATAGAAGCTGCTTCCAACTTTCTACCTTCTCTTCAAAATTCTAATCTTGGACCTTACTTCCAATTAGCAGATGAATTCACCTTCAACTTTGGAAAGAAAATAAAAGCTTTCAAAAAAAGCAATCCCTAGGAATGCCTGGGTGGCTCAGTAGTTGAGTGTCTGCCTGTAGCTCATGTCTTTGTTCACGTTGTGATCCTGGGGTCCTGGAATAAAGTCTCACATCAGGCTCTCTGCAGGGAATGTGTTTCTTCCTCTATGTCCTGCCCCCCACCCCCTCTCCATGTTTCTTGTGAATAAATAAATAAAACCAAAAAAAAAAAAAAAAAAGAAAAGAAAAGAAATCCTTCATTCCCACTTTCAAACATTCAGGACAAAACCAAATCCACGATGACCCTTTCTTTGGGTCCTAGTACAAAGGAAAGAGGTATATCCCCAACCAGACACCCATCTAGGGAGAACCTATCTACCTACTTTCTGGTCTAAGCCCTTCATTGATTTGCAAAGATCTCCCTCTACTGATTATTCACATTTTCTTTCTCTTTAAACTCTTCTTCCCAGGCCCTTTCTTTTTTTTTTTTTTTTCCCAGGCCCTTTCTTACAGGTATTTAAATATACTCAGATCTATCCTTCTTCAAAACTATCACCTCAAATAAAAAAAACAAAACAAAACAAAGAACATCTCCCTCAACCCCAAGTTCCTCTCTAACCACTACCCTTTTCCACCATTCCTCTCCCAGACAAGCTTCCTGAAAGAGTTCACACCTGCAGTCACCACTTCCCCATCTTCCCCTCAACCCACAGCCCTGCCCAATCTGGCTTCCGCCCCCACAGATCCACAGACATGGCCTTCATGAGGTCCCTAATGGCCTGTTGCTAGGTACACTGCAGGCTTTCTTTTTTTTTAACCACCTCTTCCTTCTTCCTTGGTTTCTGTGAGTCTGTTTACTCCTTTATCTCCAACACTTGTACTTTACTATCCTTTATGGAATTCTCTTCTATCTATTAAATGTTGCAAGTTCTGATTCCACAGGTGGCCCACAGATTTTCATCTACTACAATGATTTAAATTACCAGCTAAATGCTAGTAATTCCCAAAACTATGACTCCAGCCCAGATATTTCTGAGCCACAGATGTATATATCTAACTATGGTCTAGACATATTTTACTTGGCTGTCCTACAGCATGACAAAATCAACATGCCCAAAAACAAAATCTTCCCTCACAATCAGTCTTTCTCCCACATCCCTTATTTCAGTGGTATCACCATCCATCCAGTTGTCAAAGCTAAAAATCTATTACTATTACTCTAGACAATTCCATCCCATCATCCCCAAACTGATCAATAACGAGGTCCTATTTATTCTGCCTCCTAAGTATCTCTAGCATATGCCCACTGACTTCCATCCTCTTTGTCATTATCCTAGTTCAGCTACCACCCAACATCACCTCTCACCTGAATTACCAGAATAATTCCCTAACTGGTACACCCGGCCCCCTATTTTTCTTTCTCCCTTCAGTCTTCATATTACAGTCACAGAGATGCTTCCAAAGAATAAATGTGATCCCATTGCTCCCATTCTTAAAAGCTTTTATTCGCTCCTCAATGCCCATAAAGTTAAGTCCAAACTCCTTGTATAACTCACATTCTGGCTTCCGTTAATGTCTCTAATTTCATCACATAAAACTCTTCTCCTTTTGGTGTTATGTTATACTGACTCTCAAAATTGTTTTCAATACCCTACATATGGCTAAAGTTCAAACCCTGTGGACCTCCTCAAATGCTACTTGTTAGGTCTAGGACATTTTACAAACCAACCGTCCTGTTAGCTAGTGCCTCAGCAGATATCAATTCCTCCAGGATGTCTTCACTGATCCCTCCAAGCCTGGGTTAGATACTTCTACTACATGTTGCTGTATTTTTCCTGTCTCAGCACTCATCACAAGGCACAGTAATTCCTTGGTTACTTATCCATCTCTCCTGCTCTAGATCTGAAATATTTTTTGTCATATCTAGTGCCTAGAACTATAGCTGTGATTTTATAAGCTCTCAGAATATTTGTGGAATAAATGAAGTTATACTAGAAAAAAGCAAATAGAAAAATGAAAGTCATTTTGAAATAAATTACTTCTCTATAGGGTTTCACATTAAAATGAAGATACAGACTCTCAGAAGCCCCAATGTTTTCTATGAACTCAGATTTGAAAAACATAGATTTTAAAGCTATAAAACACAAGTCACAATAACATGCTCAGCTCTTTTAAAAGATGACCAGATGGATAATTTCACAACATATAAAAATATCAAATTATTATGTTGTACATCTAAAACTAATGTTATGTCAATTATATGCAACAGTTCAATTTTTTTAAATAGCCAGATTGTTATATTCCTATATACTTTTTGAAATTAAGATCTACATATTTATAATAGTCTAACAAGTATAAAAATAAATAACTAGGCAGACACATTTAAAATAATCCTGAAAAAAATTTTTTATTTTTTTAATCCTGAAAAATTAATTCACTTTTTTTTTTCAGTGCTATTGTAGGTAAGTTTTTTAATAGACTTTTTACATGAGTATACTTAAAAATAAATGTTTCTTAGGGGCACCCAGCTGGTCAGTCCATAGAGCATGCGACTCTTGATCACAGGATTGTAAGTTAGGGCCCCATATTGGGTGGAGGGTTTACTTAAAAAGATACATAAAAAATAAATAAATAAATAAACGTTCCCTGAATGTCAAATTGTATATCAACTGTTTTCTCTTTTTTATGTTTCTTTTTCTGTCAAAAAGCCAACATATAATTAAACCTCTAAAGAAAAAAATGCCAACCAAATCTTGATCTTAGTTCTGTGTGCAACAAAGCATTACCATCCACTGAACCAACTATCACAGCCCCGTCTTCATATACAATGCATATCTTCTGTCCATCAGCATTCCAGCTCATACTTCGAACCACTGATTTATTTCTATTATTGATCATCTCCTCGTACCAAGAGCCTATTTGCACAAATTAAAAAAAAAAAAATACAAGTCAAAACTTTCACATAAGAGTTGAAAACATTCCATAAAATATACTGTGGAATAAGTAACTGCAAAATGTTCTACAGCCTGAGACATTAAACTATAAAACCTTCAAATCCAGCAAAAACAAAATAAAAAATAAGCTGAGGCCTTGACCAACAACTGCTTCAAAGATTATCACAGAAAACACAATAAATGCCCATCTTTTCTTTCTTTCTTCCTTTACATCCATTAAAAAATAAAACTTTATTTGCTTTTGATAGGTCAAAAACACTGATTTTTCTTAAAGCCTAAAACTTCAGAGACTAATCAAAGAAAAAACAAAATAACCTTGGTAATTTCATATGTATGCAGAAATTCTCCGGTGATTTAATTATAAGAATATTAAATACATGTACATTAGGTTAAAAACTCTAAGCCTGCTTGAAAAAAGTTTCAACAGTTCAAATCACTTAGTGATTTTACATCACTAATGCTGAATAACAAAAACATTCTTGTACACAGGCTGGAGTGAGAGGTCTCAAGGTGTAACCAAATGTGAGGCAAATCACAACGCTATTTTGTTTTGTTTTTGACAACATTTTGGTATCAGGAATTCTGGCCTACAGCCAAGCAAATTATCTCATAATTTGGAATAACTAGTCAAGGAGGGCATTTTTAGGACTGAGGCTCAGAGAAGACCCACCTTGGAAAAAAACACAGTTTAGCCTCATCTTCTGTGTTCTCACATTCTACTCCCTGCACAGACATACACACATACATAAACTTTGAAAAACATAAATTCATGTACCACAGCACATTTTTTTAGTTAAGAATTTTTAAATGGTATACCCTGAATATTTTCAAAACAACACACAGGAACTAAGGTAGCCTTCTAATTTAAAGATGATGGCTACAGGCCCCAAGAGATCATGTATTATGCATTATTTTCTAGTAATAGTGATGCACCTAAATTAATCCTTCTCTCGCTCTCTCTTGTAGGCAAAAGGTACAAATCATGAGCCAATAGTCAAAGCTGAGATAAAATCTGTACCATAAAAGAAAAAGAAGGTAAATGATTCAATAAAGGGAATGAATATTGCCCCTGACTTCTTAATAAATGTTTTTACCCACTGGACTAAATCTAGCCACTGATCACACAGAAAATAATTCTTATTGGAAACTGGGGAAAAACAGCTATCTCAAGTAGAAACTATTCTGCTAAAGGCCTAAGTTCATTTTGGAGAAAACCAACAGTCACCTAGTTCACTTTCTTTATGCAAGGTCACAGTTCAAAAAAATAAATAAATAAAGTTAAAAGGAAAAGTAAGCAACAATAAATCCAGAAATATTACCCTTATGCAGTCAAGGATGAACTCCTGCTGCTGGTTAAAAGGGGTCTATTTCTAATATGTTGTTTCCCCATTCAAATGCTGTAACTCAGACTCCAATCTGCGAAAGGTTACATAAGCTCTCCTAGCCTACCTTTATATAACATCCAAACAATGATAAGCCCATTTTGATCACTGGTAGTCAACTTCTGGTATTGTTCATTCCATGTTACAACTTGAACAGAACCTAAAAAATTATAAAACAATTTAGAAACTAAAAAAAAGTTGACAATTTCAAATTTGTATTTTTATAATAAACATCAAGTGCATGTTAAAATCAATAAAGTTCCTGTGCAACAAACCCATCTTTAATATCACTCAAAAATATTCATAGGAACATAGTGGCTCTTGTTACTCATTTCCTACAACATGTGATACTAACTTCCATGTTTGTTCCTATTTCAGGCCAGCAGAGGCACCTATTATGGTCAGATGCAAGAGCTGCCATAGATATAATGACAGAAACACATATAAGTAAGATTTACCCAACTGGCATGACTCCCAAGGATAATAATGCCCAAAGGACATCATACTAATTACCTGGGGTTTTTTTAGGGGAGTGGAGACCATCTGTGGTTGATATATGCCCTAATTTCTCTTTTTCCCCCTCTTGTTTTCCATTCTATTAGTAATATACTCTTGAGCATATGTTAAACCTCTGGGTTATAGAAACAACTGTTTCTTTTTTAGTTTTTTTTAACCCCTAAATTCTTTAGTGTATTTCCTAAGAAGACATTCTCTTTCATAACCATATTACAAATTAGGGAACTTAACAATGATACAATGTTATTATCTAATGCCAGTCCATATTCAAATTTTATCAATTGTCCAAATAGTGTCCTTTATTGAGATGCCTGGGTGGCTCAGGGGTTGAGCGTCTGCCTTTGGCTCAGGGCGTGATCCTAGGGTCCCGGAATTGAGTCCCACATCCGGCTCCCTGCAGGGAGCTTGCTTCTTCCCTCTGCCTCTTTCTCTGCCTCTCTCTCTGTGTCTCTCATGAATAAATAAATAAAATCTTAAAAAAAAAAAAAAATATATATATATATAGTGTCCTTTATAGATACTTGTTTTTCTCATCTAGGATCATAGAGTGCATTCAGTTGTCATATCTCTTTAAGTGCACTCTCATCTGGAACCATAGGACAGATTCTAAAAAAGGATTCTATCCATAGACAAATAACAGTATTTTTTAATATATAAATATATAAAATAAGACCGACTTTGTTTCAGATTTACTGAAGATATTGTTTAATCATGTAAAAGTTGTTGAAGGACTCTAGGCTCAATTAACTAATTATGCTCCACAGAAATGATTACTCTGAATATCACCATTATTAAAAATGGTAACATTTCTGCCTTAAGCAGATGGTTTCTAAATGCCTAGAGACTATTCAAATATGATTTTAAAAATTACATGACTCACCACTATGACCTTCGAGAGTCTGATTCATAGAAAGGTTACTAGGGGCTGCAAGACCCCTCAATTTTGCATCATCTAGAAAAAAAGATATTATGGCAAATATATTAAATAAGACATTAATTATAAGACTTTGACATTTCTTGCTTATTTTGAAAGGAGTTTCTATTCCTGGATGATATTAGAAAGTTTTTTTTCCCCTTAAAAAAAAAAAAAATTTTTTTAAGTATGCCTCATTCTGATCTATATTTCTCATGGTAGAAACATGGACAATAATATGTGCCCCCTTATAAAGATATTATTCTGACAATATAAAGCAAAATATATTTTTTAAAAAGCATTATTTACCCAGTATGTTAAATATATTAGTAATTATTATTGCTACTTATTCTTTCCCAAAAGATCACAAATAGAAATATTTATGACATATAGACTGAAAATTCTAAAGCATAAGAGGGATCAGAAAGCAAAGACTTTGGAAATTGGTTTTTACTATATTTTGCAGAATCTTTTATTCATTAGTTCATTCACTGAATGTCTACATTGTGCCATGCACTGTGGAGGCTTCTGAATATAAAATGATACACAAATATTAAGGCCTCTCCCTTCAGAGAGTTTGCAGTCTACTGAGGGAATAGATATTTAACACACATTCATCCCCTCCCATAAATATATATGCATATATGTAAAATTAAAAATTGAGGAAGTAAAGGCATAATAAAGAGATAGTAACAGAGGGAGATTCATTTAGATTAGAGGGAGGGAGGGAGAACTAGGGAAGACTTTCTAAAGAAATTATGTTTAAACTGAGACTGATGAATAAATTGGAGATAGCCAAGTGAGGTGGGGAAAAGATGGGGAAAAGATGGAGAAAGGGAGGGTAGTCCAGGCTCAGAAATAGCAAGTGCAAAGGCTCTGGGGCTGCAGTGTAGAGCTTTTGAATCCAAAATGGAATTTAGTTAGGCCCTTTATTTTACAGAAGAGTGCACTTGAACCCAAAGACATTCACCAACTTTCTGAAAGTCATCCAGCATGGCAGAGCTGAGATCCCCACTCCAATCTCATCTAGATCTCCAACGTAGATGGAGGATTGTCTAGCTCTCTCCATTCTAGAGAAACACTACAGATGCTAAAGGAAATGTGAAACTGTTTGCTATGATTCCAGAAAACTAAAAAAAAAAAAGAGAAATCAAGCTGCAATCACAAGAAATGTATTGATAAAAAATATTTTTAGAAGTCTCGTTTTCTGTTCTTGGGAACTAGGTGAATAATTATTAACACACCTGAGAACCAGAAAGGATGATCCAGGCCTGCAAACAATCTGACAAAATGTGAGATTCTGTGACCTTACCAAAATGCAAATTCACATCATTTTTATTAGACTCCAAATAACAGGGCACAGTAAACAGAGCAAAAGGCAACATAGTGATTCAGTTCTCATTCTTCATTCTTTTCCCTTTTCCATCAATAACTTCAGAAAAAGCCATCTGATTTTTACATTTTACTTTCTCTGAACTGACTTACTGCCAAAACACCACTAAACGTTTGGGAGTTTTGTTTTGCTTTTTCTCGTTTTAAAAGAATTAAAATCGCATAGTGACAAACTCCGTGAGCAAATCTCACTGAACAAATGATAACTAGCCAATTTTCCATCAGGTTCAAACACTTGGGCTTGCATTCATTTACCTGTCTGGGTCTCTAATTTCAAAACTTTCAGTAATCCGTCTTCACCACCACATGCTATGAATCCTTGGTCCTTGTTCCAAGACACACATTTCAGCTTCACGTTATTGGGAATGGCAATCTGAAAAGCAACCACGGCCACTTGCACAGCTCTCCACGAAGGAGCTGGTTGGCGAGTTACAGGTGAAGGCTGAAGAAAATCCACCACCCCACCCCCACCCCACCCTCCACTGCCCCCCAGAAGAAAAAAAAAGCGTAAGATGTTCTGAAAAGGGCCATGGTACGATCCCCTCGGCCCTGCCTGGCGCCCTACCATTTGGGAAAGACAGAAGGAAGTGCACAGAGTTAGGGCATTGATTGCGGAGGAACATTGGGGGGGGGGGGGGGGGACCTGATGAATTTTTTACGGGAAAGAAGGGAAGGAAGAGGTATAAACCCAGACCATCGGTCCATATTCCCTTTCCACACGCCAACACCTGGGCTACCCTTCTATAATTACTTTTCTCTCTGGATGAGACTCCAAAGACTTTAAGTCACCTGGACAACACAATAGGTGGAGGGAGAGAGAGAGCCACGCAGCGACCTGCAGGGCTGGCGGGGGGCAGGGATGGGGGAGCGGGGCCGGAGGGCTGAGGGCTCCGCCGAGGACGATCCGGGGCTCGGGACCGTCCGAGGCTGGACGACGCAGGAGGGTGGAAGGCGCGAGAAGGCGAAGGGGCATCAGGACGCCAGATCCCGCCCGCAGGGTGCGGGAGTCGCCCGCGGGTCGCCAGCGCCAAGGGGAAGCGAGGGCCCCCGCGGGGAAAACTCACTTTCTTGCTCAGGTAAAAGAACATTCTGGGAACTCCGAGAGGACGAGCCCAACCGTCCGGGCCCGCCAAAGGAAACCTGGTCTAAGAGTTCTCCAGGCGCGAGGACCAGCCGCTCCGGGGAGCGCCCGTCGCCCTGGCAACCACAGCCGCCCGGGCGCATCCGGGGCGCCGAGGGACACTTCCGGCTTCGGCCTCTGGGCGCCGGACGTGGTGCGCCTGCGCGGACGACGTCGGGGGGGCGGGGGCCTGGGGGAGCTGCAGCTGCGCGCTGGTCCCGCGCGGGGCTGAGCGGCTGGGCCGGGGGGTGAGCCTCGGCGCCGCGCCTCCGACCGCCACGGTGCAGCTCGCCTGCGGGGTCCGTATCCGCTCGGGAGCGGGCGCCCGGCGAGATGAGGTCACAAGGGTCACAGGGTTGGGGGCTCTGTGAGCCCCCGAGCCCCGGCGTGTTGCAGGGAAAGGTCGTTCAGTGCGTTCGATGGGCTGGGGCTGGCGCCGCTGCCGAAGCAAAGCGCGGGCCTTCCCGCAACGCCTTTGGGGACCGGGGGACCCCCTGGCATTTCGGGGGCAGGAGATGGGTGTTCGCTCTGCTCGCTGTAGGACTTTTTAACAGCTTATAAGCTATGACTGCAGCCCGGTGTTCATGTAAAAGGGATGTGTATGAGCTTTGGGCTTTTGCAGCCTGTAATTGCCCCTGAAGCCTAGCCTGCCGGTTTTTGAGTCCATTTTAAGTGTGTTTGGTATTTTCTCGCCTGGGACCTACTGTTCTCTCTTCTCTTCTTTTTCTACCTTAATTCTTTTCCTCGTTGTCCCTTGTCCTTTTGGAATGTTTGGAGAGTTCCAAAGCCCCACAATTTGGGCACAGGGCAGAAAGGCCCATGCAATTATTTAGCCTAGCTCATCTTTTCATTTCTGTCTGATTTCCTTTTTTTTTTTTTTTTTTTACCGTATTCTGCGGCTACTGCTGTTGTATAATCTGGCTGGCACTTGATGCTGCAGCAGCGACTGCTAATTCTCCCATGTAGTCTTTCCACATTTCAGATAAGTACTGTTCAGAGCCTTTGAAGCGAGTCTGTGGCCTAACCCAGCACAGTCAAGGATTGCCTAGGATCAGGTGCCTTTCCCGTCACATCTGAACCCCCAGCTAAGGGGCCCTCGGGTGGCTCCATGGTTGAGCGTCTGCCTTTGGCTCAGGTCTGGTCCTGGGGTCCCTGCAGGGAGCCTGGTTCTCCCTCTGCCTATGTCTCTGTGTGTCTCTCATAAATAGATTAAAAAAAAAAAAAAAAACAGCTAAATTAGATTTTCCATCAATAGGGAAATGCCCTCACTCTAAGCAAGCCAATATGCTTTCTGCCTCCAAGGCCGTTTTATGTCCTGTGATGATCATACCCTCTCTGCCAATTGTGCCTAGCCAAGTGTACAAATCGGGTCTCCCTGAGAAATTATTTCCAAACTTAACCCCCATTCCGTTCAGATAATACATTTGTTTTCAAACGTGTGTCTTTTTTCAACATCAAACTATCAATCCTTAAGATCTGTTGGCACCTGTGCACGATGAGTTCCCAATATTGAGCTCATGAAACAAATCAGAATTATCTAAGCCAGGGGATTCCAATTAGTCAAGTTTAAGAGATGATTAGTTGAAACTAGTTACTGATGGCCACACTTTTAAAAAAATCATCTCATTTTTAAATAATTTCCCCTAGTGCTTGCACAAGAGTTGTCATTTATTCCTCCTACAGCACCATTTGTCAGTGATACATTAATAGATATTACCAATTCTGTGTTGAAATAAGTTTGGAAAATAATACTGCTCTAACTCATCTTTCAAAAATGTTGAGGAATGACAATGTACGTTTCATATAATATATACTGCCTTGATGTACTTATTTTTCATTTCTTCCTTTAAAGTTTCTTTTTTAGATTTTTTAAAAAGATTTATTTATTTATTTATTCATGACAGAGAGAGACAGAGAAAGGCAGAGACACAGGCAGAGGGAGAAGCAGGCTCCATGCAGGGAGCCCAACATGGGACTCGATCCTGGGTCTCCAGGATCACACCCCGGGGCTGAAGGCGGCGCTAAACCGCTGGGCTACCGGGCTGCCCTCTTTTTTAAATTTTTGACTGATTTTAGGTTTACATCTCTAGGTTATATTTACTTTTCAGGTGCTTATATAAATGTACTTCATTATTTTATCCAAGTTTAAATCATTTCATTTTATTCCCTCTCCCATAACATTCTTGATAAAAACCTATTTAACCTGAACTTAATTTTTAACTTTAAAACTATGAGATTAAATTATAGGAAGAGTTACAATATGTGTCCTTTGAAAAGAAACCATTATATATTCAAAATAATTGGTAATTCAGTTTAAGAAAGTATGTTAATAGACAAAATTGATACAGGTCACAAAAACAAAGTCATAACAATGATATGTAAAGACAGTAACTTTTTTATTATACTAAAGACAATAGAAACCAAAAAAAAAGAAAAATTGAGTAGTCACAATTTAAAAGACTGTTCCCTTCTAAAAACTATAAGCTCTCAAGCTGAAAAAAAAAAAAGACATATACCAAGTATGTAAGAAAAGTTATGCTTAATTAAAAAGTCACCATTAGGTGTGTGGTTACTTGTTAGAGCAGTATTTCTAGGTACATAATTTTATTGATTGGATCCTAAAGTCAAACAGTAAAGATTAGGTAAGATTTTTTTTTTGTCCTTGGTAAAAAGTTTATAATACTCTTAGATTCAAAACTAAAGTCTTTAGTTATGTGTTTCTTATATAATGTTTCATGTAATGTTCACTTGATCTAGATATGTGTGTTACAATCCCTTGATCACAGCTTCAGTAATACTCCAGCAAAAAGTGAGCAAAAAAACAAATCCTTAAAGAAACAGTTGTAAATTATATTCACCTCAGTTTAATTATATGAGCTTTTTCATGTGTAAATACTTTGTATAATTTACACTCTCCATAATAAAACTGGTTTATACTATAAATACTACCAAGAGAAAATAGATCAAAAGTTTCCATCGTAAGAAAGGAATGAATGAAATAAACATTTAAAAATTAAATGGCTCAATTGGTAAAGAAAGAAATATTAAACTTTTCATTCTATTTCCTATGAATCATTTCACAGTCATAGCTTAGAGACACTAAAGTTTGCTCTTAAGGATCTGAACGTTTATTTCCTTAAAAAAATAATACTGATTCTCCAAAAAGACCCTCATACTACTTATCCAGTAATATTCAAGCATTTGCAATGGCAAATTATTAGCAGGAACATTGAAGTATGCAAAAATATGAAGTAAATCAAGCTCTTGGTATTTCCAGGTGAAAAATCTGAGTAATTCAACGACGTACTTGTCCATATTCATCTGCTTGCAACTTCCCCAAAATGTCATCAAGTGACTAGTTGTTAAGGCCAATGCCTTTTATTTTTAGACATCAGAAAACATAAACACACTTTCAAACACTTCAATACAAGATAACAGAAAATAATTACGTTCTATTGTAAATAAAGAAAAAGTGAAATTATATTCTCATCAAAACTCTAAAATTCAAATGGTATTCTTTAGAGAGCATGTTATAAAGCAGTGATCCTCAGAGATGATGATACACAGCAGTTGTCTGCAAACATTTTTGCTCCTATCCCCTAAAATAATTTTGACAAATAAGTGATGTCTGTGCATATTTAAACTATATGAAAATTTTCATCCTAAGTTTCAGTTACAAAATATGCAATTTCTACCATATCATAAATAATGATTTTTTTAAAATAAAATCTAGGGGCACCTGGTTGGCTCAGTTGGTTAAGCGTCTGACTCTGTTTCACCTCGGGTCATGATCTCATTGGTCTGGAAATCAAGCGCTGCACTGGGCTCTGCGCTCAGCGGGGAGTCTGCATCCCCTTTCTGTCTCCCTCTGCCCCCTCCCCACAGCTCATGCTGTCTGTCTGTCTCTCTCTCTCTGAAAGATATAAATAAGTCTTTAAAACATTTTTTAATTAAAATATAAAATCTAAATTGGTCTTTCAAGTGTATCCTATATACTAATACCACACTGAATGGATACCTACCAAAGTCTAAAATAAAATAGTCAAAGCAATTTGTGTTTCCTTGTATACTTTCTCCACAGAATTTTATTCTACTTTGAATCTTGAAAATCTTTTCTTGATCGCCAAGGTTTCTTTGAGGAAAATTTACAAACAAAAAGCACATAAACACTTATATTAAAACTACCTTTAGTTTTCTTTGACCATAAGGCCCCCAGTTTTTTTAATCATCGGGATTGAGTTATCATTACAACTATTATGAGCACATAATTGATCAAATGACAAATAAATTATAAATGTTGACATAAAATTACTGAAAATAAAAGAGTTTAATTGGAAAAATACCTCTTAATGGAATAAATTGGGGGAAGTGGTGTTTATGAAGCTTTGATTTTAAAAAACTTGATCTGGGAAACGAACAAGGGGTGGTGGAAAGGGAGGTGGGAGGGGAGTGGGGGTGACTGGGTGACGGGCACTGAGGGGGGCAATTGATGAGATGAGCACTGGGTGTTATGCTATGTGTTGGCAAATAGAACTCCAATAAAAAAAAAAACAAAACTGTTGAACTGTCCCTTTGTTTGGCTCTCTGGAGATTTTACTTTTCCAAGAAATTCACGTTAGAAGATTCAGGTGAGATAAGAGGTATGCCTTCCTTCTGTAAAGTTAGGAGAATGGCAAAGTGAAGTGAGGAATGGGAACAGAAAATGCCAACTGACCCCCTGTGGCATTTTTGGTAGGTCAATTTAAGGATTTACAAAGGGATTTTTGTAAAAACTTTTCTGTGCCCCACCCCCCATATCCCTATCACAATTTGAATACCACTCCTCTAAGATCCCTAGGGACAGTGTTGTTAACTTGAGCTAAGAAAAAGTACTTTTCCTGAGTTATTCCTTTGGTCAAAGAACTGATTTTGAATGTTTCTTGGATGGTACATGTTACATGTTGAAATCTGCTTTTGACCATCTGGCTGGCCAGCATAAAGTATGTGTCATCTGAGCTATCCCCTCACTGATCAGCCAATTCCTTCCATACTTGTACAGATTCTGAACTAAGAAAGCCCATATTAAGGAATCAGCACAATAGCTCCATCTGTTAATAACTCACTTAGCATATACTGCTATGGAAAAGCACTAGAGAAAGAAATAGTTCGGCAGCTTTTAACATGTAAATATTAAGTGAGCAAAACAGTCTAGTAAAACATTTTAAAAGAACACTGAAAAAAAGTAAACACTATTACTATTGCTCATCTTAAAATGTAATGAATAGGGCCCTTATCCATGGAATGTCCTAAAATGTTTGGTTCGGTTGTACTACCTAGGATGGCTCAAAGAAGAAAACCTTCCAGAAAGGATATGTTTGGCATTCAATCTCTGTAGATATGAGTTGACCCTATCCTGGAATGCCAGCGTGGCTTCACATCCACAAGCATCTTCTGTGGAGATGAGTCTTCGTGCTTCTTCAATGGCTGATGACGACAGTACACAAAATGTTATAGCTCGTTAGAAATCATAGCAAACCAGGAAATCTACAATTCAGTCCTTCCATTTGTAAGACTTAAATGCATTTTCCGGGAGGTAAAAGGATATAAGAGCACATAGAGGAAAAAATACTTTGGAATATTAATGTCAGAAGAAATTGAATTAGTTGTTGGGAATTGTCAAACCTAGCTGTTGATTATAGTAGAGTTCATTACATTCACTATACTTTTGTGACTGTTGGAAACTTTCAATGATATAAATATGTAAAAAGTTGATGTAGGGAAGCCAAGAACACAGAGCTAAGATAATTAATCTTATTATGATACCATGTCCTCATTAAGAAATGAAAATGAGAACAATTCTCTCTTTGGCCAAAATATTTCAAGAATTAAAATCAGATAATTCCTGATTTTTTTATTCAGACTCTTATTCTATTGAATGGTCTGAACTGAAAGTTCCATAAATACTTTGGAAGTAAAAATTCAGGTTTGTATCCGCATTTAAGTAAAGAACCTGGGAGAATGATAACGCTAACTCCTAGTTCTTTCTGAAATACAGAGAGGCAGCTATTCCTACTCACTATCATAGCCCCTAAAGTTGCCTAATAGAAATAAGAGTAACTTCCCAGGTCTGAAGACTGATGTATAATCTTCCAATTGAGCATTACCATCATCTGAGGACAGAGAATGGTCCTTCACTGCTATGTTTTCTCCCACAAAGGATATAGGGCTAACGTGACCATAAATTCACTTGATTAAATATAATCTATCTGTCCAAATTCTGTTAACTTTTAGGAGCGCTAAACCACTGAGCCACCCAGGGATCCCCAACTTCCCATTTTCCATAGAACAAAATACAAACTCCTTTCCCTCCCCACAGATCAGGATGACGTGGCCCCTGCCTCACTCTCCATGTTGGCACCACACTTCCCTGGGCTGGTGGTGCTTCCCTCACACTGGGCTGCCTCTCCCCTCCTCTCCCCCTGAAGCCACCACACAAGCCTTGGCACCGCCCTCCCTCTGCCAGCACCCCAATCCCAACGTAACCACAGCTAGTCCTCGGGTTTCAGAGGTCACTTCCACAGAGAGACACTCCCAACCTGAAGTAAGTTCCCTAACCCCCACTGTCCCCACTGTCTCAGGACCCTGTTCTTTTCACATGGCTCTTCATTCATAAATTGCTATTTCCTTGTCTTTTCCCCTTAGACTGCTATCAAAGACCATATCCATTTGGTTCGCGATTATATACCTAGTGCCTAGAACATAGTAGATGGTCTATTTACTGAATGGCTGATAGAATGGTTGAAGGAACACACAAGTAACCCCAACACAAGGTGTCCTGGGCTGAAAGAGGACATAGCCCAATGGAAGGGAAAGGGGAACTCTGGAAGAGGGGTAAGATTGAACTAGGCCTGGGAATTAAAGAAATACATACAAACACTATTTTGTAGCATTTGACTCACACAAAGTAATTTAGAGAACACTTAGGCAAGTGATAAAGCATAATAAAAATAAACACTAATTAATAAAGCTACATAACTTAAGAATTAAAATATTATGAATACTGTTGCAGAGACATCATTTAAGTAAAAGTAGAAACACTAGAAGATATTTGCAACACATAGGACAACAAAGAATTTATATCCAGAAATGTGAAGGGTTCTTTTGAGTCAGTAATAAAAATACAAATAACCCAATAGAAAAGTAAGTGCATAAGTGGCATTTCCCAATAAAAATTTCAAATGACCAATAAATACAGGAAGAGGAGCTGAACCTCTCAAGGAGCCAGGAAATGAAAAAATGAAGACCATGGGGAGACACTTTTTTGCCTCCACTAGACTGGCAAAAATTGAACCCAACAAAACCCAATGTTGGCAAGGATTGTTGTCCTTGGATTTTGACAAGTAAAAGTGGTGAGGGAAAGGGGTCCCAGCAAAGGGTGGAAACGGGCAGGGCACGTTCCTGGAATATCTGCTCATCCACGTAATGTGGACAGCAGAGGCAAAAGAAATGAATGGGTGAAGAAGACAGGTTACCAGGAGCAGGGAGAGAAGGGAACAGGTTCAGAGCTTCAGTTTGGGATGATTGAGTTCTGCAGATGGACAACAGAACCATCACATAACTGTAGAAATGCACATAACACAGCTGAACTATACACTTAAAAATAGTTAAAATGCGAAATTGTGCATTATGTGGATCTACTGCCACCACCACCACAACAAAAAAATCCAACTTAGGAAAAGACTTTGATTAGAAGGAAACACAAAGAGAGAGAAAGGAATCACAAGGGAAGAATGGCTGGGAAGACAGCCGAGGACCTCCAGAGGACTTGGGCCAGAGGAAAGCTTCCTCCTATAAGATGATCCTTCCAAACAAAACAGGCTAGAAGGAACAGCCTTTACCTGAACACGTCTTGTCATCTTCATTCAAGATGTAGCCGGGGTAACAGTCGCAGTGATAGGCCGCCACCCCATCATCCACGCAAATGTGCTGGCAACCGTGAGAGCCCTGAGCACACTTGCTGCCAACTGCCCGAGAGCAGGGCAGGAGAGAAAACATTCCCAGGTTACAATGGGAAAGTAAACATGGATTTCTGAGAGACAAAAGCTTTGGTTTGGTTGCAACAGATGCTTAGAATGAACCCTTTAGTTGTCAGCTTTCAGGAGAAAACCGGTCTTCCTTGCCTACATCCCACATCCCTCCCTTTACTGCCTCCCCCCTTGCCTACTCATTTCCTGCCAATATCTGGGAGCCCCTCCCCTTTTTCTCCTGCCTGGATACTGGGGCTGCACTGAGACTTGATTATATCCCAGAACTTACCTTTGGCTTCTCCCAATGCCCAAAAATGCCTCCAGCATCTCCAGCTACACAGGGATTATTTTCACCATCACCAAAAATAACATATTAGCGACCCACTTGCACAGGGAACTAACTTTGATGCTCACATAAATTTGCTGCTGTGATGACCAAGGGCCTGCCCTTGATAGCATACAAAGTGGGCCCTCCCTTACTGTCTGTCCCTCTCCCGGGCTAGTCTCTGCTTTCTCAAGATGTTCATTCTTTTCTGTGCCCAGCCTGTAAATTGCTCAGAGGCAGAAAATGTGCTTCCCTACATCCCCACAGTGCTTTGCACAGTCCTGGGAACCAAATAGTTGCTCAGTACTCTTTAATTGATTTTTTTTTTAAGGGAATTGGTGATGTGCCATTTCCCTTCGTCTCTCTTGAAAGGGTCACATAATATCCCTCCTCGAGAAACCTGGAGCATATACATAAAAATCTTTAAAAAGTTTGATGAGGCCAAAATTTTAAACACCGTCTTAAACGGTAGGAATTCTCAGAAGTGTTTTCACATTACAAATGCCCCCTGTTCTGCCAGTGAGCTTAAATCAAATTAATGAGGATTAGCCAAGTCATAAGGCTCAGATTCACAGAAGATTGATCATCTAGAAACTGTCAGGGAAGAACTTACTTCCAACTTACTGGAAGACCTGTGTGGGCCTAACTCAGTCATTGACAAAGTCTCCTTTACTAAAAGGATCCAGCTTTAAGATTAACACTACAGAAAAGTTCCAGGCCAAGTTTTAATTGGAAAAAGATCAGTTCAGCCTATCACACCAAACAGTTACTGTCCAACTGACTTCCTCTAAAGCTCCCATTTGCTTTACAAGTCCCCAGTGGACGGAGTCATAAAATTTTCCTGGATAAGGATCCTACATTCAATGAGTGTTTCTCATAACTCTCACTCCCTACCCATTTCTAAAGTGCGCTATGTTTGCAAAATCAAGTGAGCTCACTGCTGTCTGAGCAATGCATGCGTTAGTCTATAAGCGTGGTGGAAGGTCTAAAGCCCGATTCTTTCAAATATCTTCAAGAATCTCTTCCTGTGTGAATCGCAAGTTGGTTTCACTGCCACAGAAAGTGCCAGCTATGAAAGAATTTGTAGAGCGACCTTACCCGAACATGTTTTATTGTCTGCATTCAGAGTATAGCCCTCGTAGCATTCACAGTGATGGGACCCAGCTCTGTCATTCACACAAACGTGCTGGCAGCCATGTGTACCAAAAGCGCACTGGTCTTGAGCTGCCAAACAAAAGTCCAGAAGAAAAGAAATTAAAAATGGAAAAGTCTTTTCTTACCCATATGTAGAAATCTTCTTACCTGTAGCTAGAAATCGATAAGAAGCAAATCTATTGGAAACCTTCCACAGCCATCCGTACTATCGGTTCACATTGGAAGTTAGCGGAGTTGAATAAAATCCTATGCGCACAGTCCTTATTCTTTTTCCTTTCCCAACTGCTTTGTCTTTTTTTTTTTTAAGATCTTATTTATTTGTCAGAGAGACAGAGAGAACACAAGCAGAGGGAGCAGATGGCAGAGGGAGAAGCATACTCTCCACAGAGCAAGGAACCCGATGCAGGACTCAATCCCAGGACCCCGGAATCATGCCCTGAGCTAAAGGCAAATGCTCAACCACTGAGCCATCCAGGCGCCCCAGAGCATTCTTTGATTTTATTTTATTTTTTCGTTCTCTCATTGTAATTCACTAAACTGTCTTTAGCATTTGGAAAGCACTGCCAGGGCGAGGTACAGAGAATGGAATGCACAACACACTCCCCCATGTGGGCCATGATACGACATAACACACTGCCATTTCTGACTTTTCTAGGAAGGTTCAGAAATCGCAAATGCCCAAGAGAGAAAAACCAAGTACCTTGTGACCTACCCTCCAATACTGGCTAGGTAGGTATGCAGAGAGGGAGGTAGCAAAAATAAAGCCTTCTCCCCCACTTACCTGAGCATGTCTTCTTGTCTTCGTTCAAGGTATAGCCTTCATAGCACTCACAATGATAAGAGCCAGTCCTGTCGTTCACACAGATGTGTTCGCATCCATGAGTATTAAGGGCACACTTATCAATAGCTATCAAAAGATCATCAGGACAAAGGTGAATGCATGGAAAACGTGGCAAATTAATTAAGAGTACCACACACACACACATCTCACTACCTAAACAAGGTTGCTTAGCACAACAGAAAAGCCCCAGGACAGGAGGTTGGGAACTGATTTCTGTGCTGGCTCTTTGACTAACAGACCCCATGACATGGGTAAGTCTTCCTTCCCTGGCTCTCAATTACATCATCTATAAAAATGAGTAGTTTCCTTCCTCTCAGAAACTTTTTCTGAGGATTTAAACCAAAATGGCCCTAATTCCTATCTTTACTGATCGTGTGTGTATATTCATATACCAGATAAATAAGAACCTGTCTAAACTTTCTTCTGTGTCTAAATCCAATGAGCAGCTGTGGTCACAGAGACAAAGGGGCAGCTTGTATTTAATCAAGTAAAATCCAGGACAAGTTCCAAATCCTCAAAAGGACCAAGAGTTTTGACTCCCTTCCTTACTAACCCATTTCCCTACTAACCCTGTTCTCTAAAACTAATTATAAGAACTATAAATAAACTGATTCATGTATTACCTCACTTCTCTCCAACAGTTTTGGAGGAAAAACACTGATAAGCAACAGGGAACCCACTAAAGAGCAATTAGGAGAAAAGCAGAAGGCCGGTCCATGGCCAGGAGAGTAGGTCCCCAGACAAGCCCCAGCCAGGCACTCTCCCTGAAGCGGGCCTCACCTGAACATGTCTTCATATCGGCGTTCAAGGAGTATCCTTGGCTACACTCACAGTGGTGCTTGCCGTCCCCATCACTGACACACACGTGCTGGCACTGGTGTGTGCCAAGTGCGCACGGGTCAGAAGCTGTGCATGGGAAGTTTACAGGAATCAGTATGGACACATCAAAAACATTCCAGACACTTTCTTCCATGTCAAAAAGACCTCGCTCTCTGGCTCCTTTTCAATTATAGTGCACTCTAAAAACTGCCTGTTTTCTGCCTCTGGCTCACTGGAAATACCACTCTCACATTAATCATGTTACTAGTTTAAAATTATAGATCTCGTTGTCAGCTTTCTCAAAGGAAAAGGAAATTTTGAATTTGGAGCTGAAGCCAAACACTTACAGGGATCAGACAACTTGATATTTTATTCAATGTATCCACCCAGCCCAGGATGAAGGCTTCTACTTCCCAACTCAAGACATGGGGAGAACTACAACATACTTCTTGAAGATCTATGAGCTAGTTGTCCTGTTGCAGCCAGAATCTGCTTTCCAAGGGCTCTACAGTTTGGGTCAGAACAGAATTCACACACAGGTAGGCCTCTCAGCCTGGAACTCGCTCATTCTTGGATGAGTTACAGATGTGAACATGTAAACGATGGAGGGCAAGGCAGGTAACTGCCTTCTGAATGAGCAGCACGGATGCATGAGCCTAAACGTCCACGTAGGCAGCCTCACGGCCACTAACGTCTACAAGGTGAATGGGCTCCCATGCTCAACACAAGCAGGTAAAAAGAAAAGGAAGAATGGAATAAATGAGATTATGTCATCTAGGCTGCATCCCCATCTTTTCACTCCTGGAGGTGTTTATATCTTGTTGGATTTTTTTTTCCTAGTGACATGTTTTGAAAGAAAAATCAATGAATTTAGTCATTTCTGAGAAACCAAGGAGGCCTGTTGGAGGAGGCTGGCACCCCTGGGCAGGTAACCCAGCCTCGACTGTTTTGGCAACAGGTCAAGGCTAATATTTTCCCAAAGAAGGGCCTTTTCATGGAGCGATCTTTCCAACCCGTTGACTACAACAAGCTGCCCCTCAGTCTTTTTTCCATAGAGAGGACATTTTTTCCCCCAGAACAAGCAGGTCTTTTGTACCAGAAGGAAAAGATCACCACTCACCACTTGCTACTTTATGGCCTGCAAGCCCAACCCCAGGTGCTAGCTTTGAGACCCAACTCTGCCACAGGCCAGTGTCTTTATGGAAAAGCTCTCACCCGCAAGCACAGGGGGTTTTCCTGGGTGAAAGAAAGCCATGTTCTTTTGAGAAACCAATGAATACCAAGTAGATGCCACCAAAGCCAAGGACAGCTTGTGAAGGCCCAGTGTCCTGGGACAGGAAAGACAAGGGGCCACCAGCCAGGTCTGGCTGAGTTGAGGCCAAACTTTGCTCCAGACCAAGACTTCATCTCCCATTTCCTGACAAACTAGGGTGATTGCTGAGCTCCACAGTGATTTTGATATAAAGTCTCGTTGAAATTCACAATTGTAATTACGGATTCACTTGTGTGTCTCATCACCATCTCCAGACTACTGCTTGAAAGTAGGGAGGTACCTTTGTCTTTGTAAAGATACCTTTATCCTTGTGTCATCAGTGATCCACTAATATGTATCAAATAAAGAGATGGGGAGTAGGTGATACAGCAAAAGGTATCTACATTTAAAAATTCACCTGAACTAGAAATTTGCCCACACCTGTTGGATAATTCCACAGATGGCTTTGAAACACTATATCTCTAAATGATAAAAAATAAATAAAGCATGAATATAGATAGACAGACATATAGACAGATAGATGGATGCAAAGAAAAAGAGAAACTTAAAAGTAAAAAAATATGTTTCATACATTCATAATTCTGATCTAAAAATAGAGCCCAGCAGTAAATGGATTCATATTCATGGATTTGACTGATACATGCTAAATGAATTAAATTAGTTCCAATTAAATTAGCATGCTCATTCGCAAACTCCATCCTAAAGGAAAAAAGACAGAAGGACAGTAACAATCTTTTTTCTTTTTTTTTTAATCTGCTTCTGGCTACCTCACAAGTGAAGTGAAATCCTACCCACCCCCCCACCCCTGGTTCTTAATCCTGTCCCTCCACAAAGAATTATCAGATGAAGAGCAGAATCTGAAAACTAAGAGTATCTAGAGAATAAGCAAAACCCTGACAGTTACACTGAACACCAACTGATCCTTCCATGGGCAGACAGATACTGCTCCCTGTCTTCTGCAGGAAAACAAGCAGAGTTCTGTTCAAATCCTGAGATGGTAAAGCTAAAGAAAATATCTAGGAAAAATGGAGTTGTGGGCAGAGAGGAGAAAAGAGGTGTCTTGAGTTTTTCATTTTTATTTTTTTCTGAGCTCATCAGGGAACAGCAGGATCATTTATCCTGGATATTTCCAGAACTTCACATTTCTAATGCAAACATGAAGATTTTTATGAGCAAACCAAGTTACATATAAAGCAACTCTATATTCCTAAACCAACAAAGTGTGTTTAAGTTGGGAAAAAACACAAGGAAAGCACTGCTTATATTTCAGTTTTCCATAAAGTTTCCACAAAAAAAAAAAAAAAAAAAGAATAAATCTTTTTTTCTTTGGATACACAACATCTGAAAATAACATCCTTTCTAGTTGAGAGCAAAGACTTACCGCAAAAGGTTTCCTGGAATCTAGAGGAAAGTTTCTCAATGACCCCGTAGGTCTCCACGTAGAAAACATGCTCATCTAGTGGCTCACTGGCAATCATCTTGAGGGACTCCATGTCTGCCCGGTCCACGCCCACGGCATACAGCTCAATACCAGATGCCCGGGCCCGAGCCGCCACCTCGTTCACCTGGTCCTGGGGCCTCCCGTCTGTCACAATGATGGCCACCTTAGGGATGTTGGAAGTGGGCCCCCGAGCACCTGCCTCCTCGGTGAAGGCCTCATCCATGGCTGTCTGGATAGCCAGGCCCGACATGGTGCCTGTGGACAAGGGTGTGATCCGGGCCACGGCCTGCTTCAGGGACTGCTTATCCGAGTAGGTCTGCAGATGGAACTCAATCTTCACGGTGCTAGCATAGTTCACCACTGCCACCCGTGTGTCCGCCGCCCCAATGTCCAGAGTGTCAATTATCTGGGAGACAAAGGTTTTCACCTTGGTGAACTCCAGGGGCCGCACACTGCGAGAACTATCGATGATGAACACCAAATCCAACGGCCTGCTCTTGCAAACACCTGCAGAGAAAGGTGTGGGCAACAAGCACGGCTGAGCAATGATGGGATCCCAATCAGAGACAGGGCAATCCTCGGAGAGCCCTGGGGTTGGAGGCACTACTATCTGCTCTCGTCCCCAAGACCATCCTCCCTTTAGAGGTTGAAAGCACCAAGGTCTTCCAAATTCCCTATGAGAATTCACAGAAGAAGAGGTGAAGTTCCTCCAAATATCTCCCTACAGGCTGGCTGAACCCCAAACTTCCACCTACAACCTCATTCCTCTGCTTCAGGTATAGCTCCCAAGGTTCCTCTTGACTCCCAAGGTTTCCAGACCTTTCTTGGGCACCTGGGCCATGGGACCATTGGACAGGGCAATGGAACAGTGTCCCTGAATGGCGTGAAAGGTGAACTCAGGACAACCTCGCTGCCCTGCCCAGGCCTCACAGATACCTCAGGCAATGGCTGCATCAGAGACAAGCACACTGGTGCTTTCCTGGAGGCTTTCTTCTTCTACTTCACCACCAGCAGGGTAAAATCTGTCCCCAGTCAGCGCCCCCTCCTTCTCATCATTCATCAGGCTTTAGTGAACCCCGTGAGTCTGAGATACTTAAAAGTGAAAAGAAGAATGACAACTTAATCTGATACATGTCTGTCATGCTTCCAACTCTGCGTGTGTCTGGTTTTCAGGAGCAGAGATGCCCACTGGTGTCTACCCTCCGCCCCCCACAAACTCCCGCAGTCATCTCTTCCATTTTTTTCATTCACCAAATACTTTTCTGGAGACATGTCATGTATTCAACCCTGGGGCTACAGAAGCAAAGAAGCTTGTATCTTTCCTACTCAAAAGTACCAAGCACCAGGCACGTGGGTGGCACAAGCGGGATAAGCATTCGGCTCAGGTCATGATCTCAGAGTCTTGACATCAAGCCCTGAGTTGGCTCTGTGCTCAGTGCAGAGTCAGCTTGAGATCCTGTGTGTGTGTGTGTGTGTGTGTGTGTGTGTGTGTGTGTGTGTGTGTTCTCTCAAATAAATAAATCTCTGGGGGAAAAAAAGTACCAAGTACCTTGTAATAACACCACACATCTTTGGGGCTCCTGAGTAGCTCAGTTATTTAAGCGTCTGTCTTTGGCTTGGGTCATGATCCTGGGGTCCTGGGATTGAGCCCCACACCAGGCTCCCTGCTTAGGGGAAGGGAGTCTGCTTCTCCCTCTCCCTTTCTCTCTCTCATTTGAGAAATTTGAGATAGAGAGAGTGAGCAAACAAGAAAGCAGAGGGGGTTGGGGGGGAAAGGGGAGCAGGGCAGAGGGAGAGGGAGAAGCAGGCTCCCTACTGAGAGCAGGGAGCCTGACATAGGACTCAACCCCAGGACCCAGAGATCATGACCTGAGCAGAAGGCAGATGTTTAGCCAGCTAAGACACCCAGATGCCCCTAAATGAAATCTTTAAAAAAAAGAAAGAAAGAAAGAAACCACACACGTGCTCGTTTTCATCTCTTCTTTCTTCCCCTTTCCCCCAATCTCATTCTACATTCCTTCTTCTCCTAGCCACCAAAATCAAGTCCAAAAGTCAGGATTGGTTGAGAGAAAAAACAGTAATTAAACATCTTTTCCGAGTCATTCCTCCTCCTCTACACACACACACACACACACCTAATGTCCTAAATGGAAATGTGACTGGTGCTTGGGCATAAAGCATCAAACCAGGGTTCTTTCCTTCCAGGATCTGGACGGTGACGCTACTATAAGAAAGCGATTTACTCAGTGACTAAGGGGAAAAGATAGATTCAAAACAAACTCCTAGGCAAGACAGTTTATGACAGTAAAAGCCCTATCTGGAACAGGTATGATGCCTCCGTTATAGTTTTCTTCTAAAAATGGAAAATTATCCTCTCAGTTTTATCCTGCTTCCCAGAGGTATTCAATTAAGAAAATAAACCATACCTTACTTTCAACAACATTTTAGAGATCACAGGATACAAATAAAACAACCCTGTGAAGTCAGAGATGCAGAGGTTGTTTTTAATACCCATTTTATAGGAGAGAAGCCTGAGGTTCTGGAAGGTGTGTGAGCCAGAAAACAGCAGGTCATGGTTTGGACTCCAGGTTTCCTGACTCCCAGCCTAATGGGGCTTTTCACTGAATGGTTGCCTCTCTTTCTGAGGCAATATTTTCCACCACAAAAAAATCAACATTATCTCATGTACCCAGTAAATAAACATCCTGCTTGTTGACTTTGAGCCACCACCTGAAATATGCTGTATGTCATGTATTTAGTTAAGTCAAAAGAAATTAAGTGTTTTTTTTTTAAACAACTCTCGAATTTCATTTCATCCCTTAATTACCATGAAACAGGAGCAAGGAAGAATAATTATGATGAAAATCCTTCCTGGACATAGATGTAGGTATTTTTACATAATTGGAATAAAAGGAAAAATACATGGTGATATGAAATCCATATTTGACAGTGATTTCACTAATACCCAAATGGTATCCTTACTAATGTTAAGGTTATATTCTCATGGTAAATGTGCAGGATTCCTTCCTTCTCACACAGAATCCTTTATGAGAGGTTACGGGAGGTATGGTAGGCAAAATAAAGCTCCCTCCCCCCAAAGATGTCCAGGTCCTAACCCCCAGAACCTGTATGTTACTTTACATGGCAAAAAAAGACTGCAGATGTGATTATATTAATGACCTGGAGATGGGGAGTTTATCCTGGATTATTGGGATGGGTCCAGTGTAATTACAGAGGCCTCGAAAAGTGGAAGAGAAAGGCAGGAGAGATCAGAGTGAGGAGATGTGAGGAGGTCCCAACCTGCCCTTGGTGGCTTTGAAAATAGGGAAAAGGCCATGAGTCGAGGAGTGAAGGTAACCTCTACATGCTGAACCGGGCAAGGAAACAGCCTCCCCAAAATCTTTCCCAAAGGAACACCGTCCTGCTGACACAACTTTAGCCCTTTGAGACTAGTACTGGACTTCTGATCTACAGAACTCGTAGATAATAACTGTGTACTGTTTTTATGTCACTAAGTTTGTGCTAATTTGTTACAGCAGCAATAGAAATCTAATATAGGGCTTCAACAAGGATGGCGGGAAATTCTGTGAGCATCTGCTTACTCCCAGATTTGGACCCCCTCTGCAACATCATTGTTTTTGAATCTCACTCCCCTTTACTAGATTGCAGCACTTTCTCAGAAACCAAGAAAGGGAGAATCTGAATTTCCTAAAAGATTTCCATACTTACAATTTTGCTGACTTTTGATAGTCCTGCTAGAAACAAAAGCCCATAGCAAAGCGTAGCAATTTCCAGTTGCAAAAAAGGAGGGAATTTGGGGAAGAGTGAAATATGATGTTTATTAAGGGGTTATCACTCAAGCAAGATCAGTTTGGATTCCAAGTAATGCAGGGCCAGTGCTGCTTTGGGGGAACATGAACAACTGGCGCAGATCCCTCCTCTCTCCCAGTCCTGCTCCCAAGGGAGGTGTGTCAGGGCCAGAGGCCAGGTTGCCTTTTAGAAGAAAGGTTTCCCTACACTTGCCAACCCACCCACCCTCTGAATTTAATCCTTGTGAACCGTGGTACTCCAGCTCAAAGACAATGCTGTCACCATTTCGGATCCAGCCCGTTGGAGCTGATGCAGCAAAGAATCTTTTGTGCTCTTTCTCAACATTATCCAGGAAGGTGCAGAAGGGCATAGACAAAAGAGATTGACTTGAGTCCCTGGATGAATGAGATTGGAGACGCAGAAAATAGTTTGGTGCAGCCTCTCTTCAGCAAGACCGACACTGGACGTTTTGGTAATGAAGACCAAATTTTACATAAACAATTTCAAGAGCTTGGTAGATGGTAGCAGCAGAAAGATCCTTGTGTAGGATTTTGGAGCCCTGTGTTTTATTCTGGGCTCTGACACTGATTTCCTGAGTCATTTGATAAGCCTCAGTTTATATGCTTTTAGGGGTTGTGTCAGATGATCTTCCAACTGCTGCTCTAGGAACCTCCGCCAGAGGAACCAACTACTGACCAAAAAGGGCAATGGAATTGTTCATGAAAGATCCAGTGTCTTGGGTGTTTGAGGATCTAAGAGAGTAGAGGTTGGGATTGGGACCCAGTCAAGCAGAACACCTGGTCAGGGGCAGAAGAAGAGGTGGAGACCAGGATGGTCACAAGAGAGGTCTGGGGCCATCCAGGGGACTCCTTAGGTTTCCTTCCTGGCTTCCCACCCCCACTCCCTGGTGTGAATTCCAGTCTGAATTTTGGTCCAGATCCTAGACTGGACAGAGACAGTCTGAAGGCTGTGGCCAGAGGAAGGAGGGTCACACACCGACCTGGGGCTATAGATGAAGTGATTCCTGAGAACCGAAGGCAGAGTCTCGGGAAGGGTCTGTTCAGCTGCACAGTTAGGGGCTGGCACAGGGGGCTGGGAGGCGCAGGTGTTCCCTCGCTGCCTCATCTTCCAGGGAAAGTGGCTGGAGTTTGAGCTTCAGGCGACCCAAATTCTAGCCCCGACTATGAGTGACCTTGGGCATCCCCCTTCCCTTCTCTGGACCTGTTTCCCCACAGGATTCATGGGGGAGGGGATTCTTCCTCCCGCATCGCAGTCTGGCTCAGGCTGGGATGGACCAAGCACTTGGCGGCTTCAGGGGGCGTCTGCAGCTCGATGCTCCGCTTCCCTACGCCCCATCCCTCCCTGCCTCCCTCCCTCCCTCCCCCTTTCCTCCCGGCCGGCTGCTCCCTCCCAGGCGGGGGGCCCACTCCCGCCCCAGTACCTGCGCCGCGGGCCCCGCCGGGCTGGCCGGCCCCGGGATGGGGCGCGCGGGTGGGGGCGGCCGGAGCGGGGCGGCGCCCGGGGCTGCCCCCTGGGCCGCGCGTGCCCAGCCTCCGCCAGCCCGGGCGGGTCAGGGGGCCGGGGGCGGCGGGGGCCGGCGGCGGCAGCAGCAGCAGCAGCGGCCAGAGCAGCAGGAGCAGTCCCGAGAGGTGACGCGGCATAGCGGGCTCCGCACTCCGGCAGGTGTCGGCCGTCGAGGGTCGGTCGGCTCGCGGCAGCAGCCCAGCGCCCCAGCCGCGCGCCCTGGCGGCCAATTTAAAGGTCCCGCCGCCCCGCCGTCCCGCCCACCCCGCGCCCCGCCCTCGCCCCGCCCTAGCCCCGCCCACACCCCGCCCCTAGCCCCGCCCACCGCCGGAGCGCGGGAGGAGCCACCGGGCGCGGCGCCCGGGGCCCGCGGGAGCCGGTCGGCGCATTCCGGCGGCAGAAGCGGAATGTCTGGGGCGAGACGGCGGCGGCGCGGTGCCCGGAGCCCGGGCCCGTCTGGGTGGGCTCGGCCGGGCGCCCCTGGCCGCGCCGCGCCCCCCGACCCTGTGCCCGGGCCTGCGGACCCCCGGCCGCCCCGCGCCCTCCCGCGCCCTCCCGCGCCCTGCAGGCCCGACCCGGGCGCCGCCGAGGCCCCGGGCTCTGCTTTCCCGCTCCCGCCCGCGGTGCCTGCGGCGGGGTCCGCCTCCCTCCTCGCACCGCATTCCTTTCCCCAGCCAAGCAACCCAAGTTTTGCTGTGGGCTCTCAGTAAAAGAAAAAAGAAAAAAAAAAAGCCTCACAGATTCGAGCAGCATGAATAGAAATGCTTTCATCCCAGCTTCAAACATCCGTAAACATTTGAACTTATATTAACCAGGAATAGAAAGTCAAACATACATTCCCCAGGGAGCCCCCTGCCAGCTGGACGGGCAGCCTGTACCCACAGAGGCTTCCAAGGCGCCCCCATATCCCATTTCCTCCCCGAAGAGTAATGTGGCAGCCCAGGCCCGGGGGCCACCCAGGGGACCCTGTCTACTGGGAGGAAAGCATAAATGGTCTACCTGTTTAAGGGAACACGGTGAATTTAAGAAAAAGAGACTGGCTCTGCCTGAGGAAAGCAGGAAGGCTTCTAAAAACAGGTGAGGTTTGCCCTGGATCCTAAAATCCCTCACAATGAATGTGAGTTCCAACGGATCCGATCCAGGCTTCCTGCTTCCAGACTGTGAGCCCTCTAAAATCCACACTCGGGCAGTAACCTTAAAATCCCTTCTCTTCTTAAACCTTGCCCCTTCACTTCCAGCAAAATCCACATTCCTTCTCAGGGCCAACCTGGCTCATTGACATTCAATCCCACCTCCTCTGCAGCACTGACCAACATCCAGAACTATATTCCTGCTCTCCATGCTTCGACCATGCTAGCCTTCCAGCGTGTCCTGGAGGACACCGATCCTGTTCCCATCTTGGTCATCAGAGGCCAGCTCTTTATTAGTTTTTCAAACTTATTTTTAACCATAACCCATTATAACAACTACATTTTATATTATGAGCCAGCAGCTACATAAATAGATAACACGTGTATCCACAGAGATGATGGTTGCACAAGACGACACTAACGCTTACCACATTGGATGCTCTTCTATTCACCTCCATTCAGTTCTATTTCATTTTTAAATTTTTTTTATTTTTAAAGATTTTAAAAAATTTATTCATGAGAGACATAGAGAGAGAGAGAGAGAGGCAGAGACACAGGCAGAGGGAGAAGCGGGCTCCACGTAGGGAGCCCAATGTGGGACTCGATCCGGGGTCTCCAGGATCAGGCCCGAGGGCCAAAGGCAGGCACTAAACCGCTGAGCCACCCAGGGATCCCCCTCGTTTTTTTTAATGTGATCATGAGCACATAAGTTTGGGGTTCCCTAATATTCCCCAGCTGGCAGTTTAAAAAATTCTGTCTTAAATAGATTCTTTCCTGCTGTCTCTGCCTTTCTAATCTATTAGAGCGTCCTGTGTTTCATTTGGGGGATTTACTCAATTTGTAATTATTTGATATATATTAAATTTATTTATTTTTACACCCCACAAGACTGTAGCCTCCAGAAGGGAAGAGCTGACGCCTGCATTGTTTGGTGCTGACTTCCTATAAATTCCACCTTACTGCATGCAGGTTCACAGTCTATAGTGGGACTGAATATTTAGGAAATAGAAGATCATAGAACAGAGCTGAATGTTAACCCGGTCTTGGCAGGATAGTAAACAGGCACAATAGATTGTGATAAAAGAAATAACGGGTGATAGGCATTAAGGAGGGCACATGATGAGATGAGCACTGGGTGTTACTCCAAATGTCAGCAAATTGAATTTAAATCAAATATTTTTTAAAAGAAGAAATAACCTGGCATCCCTTTTTCCAAGAGCCTGAGGATGCTGAGGAAGTGGTCTTGCTCAGTTTCACTTCACTGCCTGACAACAGGAGGCTCTGTGCTGAGCAGTGGCTCCACAGACAGCCCTTCCCTCTGGCCTCCTCTAGTGGGGACTAGGTCCTCCTCCACCACCAGGCTCCTCTGAAGAAACTCAGAGGTAGAAGCAACATAAAACATAATGGTCTGTTTCAGCACATTTGCATGTCAGCGTATGTGAAGATTAAGACTGTTTAGGGTAGGGAAGGAATTATGAGTAATTTTCCCTAAAGATCCATTATAACACTGCCACTTTGTTTTTACAATCCTAAAAAACTATTTCTTTACTGGTCAGCTCTGGCTAGGTTGGGCTGTAGTAAGAATGACCGTAAGATCCCAAGTGCTCATAACAAGAAAAATGTCTTTCTTGCCCCGTTATGTGGCTTTCACAGGCTGGCTGCAATTCTTCCCTATGTCGTCTTCATTCTGGAATCTGGGCTAGGGGCGGACCCAACCTGAGACAACCAGGTCTTAGGGCAAAGGAAGGAAATGAGAGATAGCAGAAACAGATGACAGATCTTAACATTTCTGTAAGGAAGTAGAGTACATCAATCCCAATCACATGTGATTGGCCAAAGCAAGTCATGTGGGCAAGCCAGGTCCTGGAGTGGGGAATTAGAAAGTTTTTTTTTAATGTAAATCTTATTTCATTTAAATTCAATTAATTAACATCTAACATATTACTGGTTTCAGAGGTAGAGGTCAGTGATTCATCAAGCTTATGCAATACCCAGTGCTCATTGCATCACCTGCCCTCCTTAATGTCCATCATCATTACCCCATCCCCCATCCCCACCTCTCTGGCTGCCCTCAATTTGTTTCCTACAGTTCACCATCTCTTATTGTTTGCCTCCTTCTCTATTTCCATCTTATTTTTTCTTCTATTCCCCTATGACCCTCTGCTTTGTTTCATAAATTCCACATATGAGTGAGATCATATGATTATGGTCTTTCTCTGATTGGCTTAGTTCACTTAGCATAATATCCTCTAGTTCCATCCATGCATCATTGCAAATAGCAAGATTTCAATTTATCTAGGCTCTTTCCATAGTTTGGCTATTGTGATATTGCTGCTATAAACATTGGGGTGCAGGTGCCCCTTTGGATCACTACATTTATATCTTTGGGGTGAATATCCAGTAGTGCAATTGCTGGGTCTTAGGGTCGCTCTTCTGTTTTCAACTTTTTGAGGAACCTCCATACTACTTTCTAAGTGGCTGCGCCAGCTTGCATTCCCACCAACAGTGTACCGGGGCTCCGCTTTCTCTGCATCCTCACCAACATCTGTCATTTCCTGAGTTGTTCATTTTAGCCATCCTGACTGGTTTGAGGTGGTATCTTGCTGTGGTTTTGATTTGTGGACAAGTGATGTGGAGCATTTTTTCATGTGTCTGTTGGCCATTTGCATGTCTTCTTTGGAGAAATGTCTGTTCATGTCTTCTGCCCATTTCTTTATTGGATTATTTGTTCTTTGGGTGTTAAGTTCAATAAGTTCTTTATAGATCCTAGATACTAGCCATTTATCTGATGTGCCATTTGCAAATATCTTCTCCCATCTGTTGGTTGTCTCTTGGTATTGTTGACTGTTTCCTTTGCTGTGCAAAAGCTTTTTATCTTGATAACGTCCCAATAGTTGTTATTGCCTTTGTTTCCCTTGCCTTTGGAGATGTGTCTGGTAAGAAGTTGCTGTGGCCAAGGTCACAAAGGTTGCTGCCTGTGTTATCCTCCAGGAGTAGAAGGCTTTTACAGCCTATCATTGCAAACCATAATACAATCTAGCACAATTTATTTATACATCTTTTATAATGGGATGGATGGGTGCCCCCTGATGTCTCCTCTCTGGATTAGTAAGAATCTTTGGCCTCCAAATCCCGATCGACTTCTCACCTGAGGCCCTTTCCTTTGGGCCATCTAATCCTGACCACTTTTTTTTCTTAAGATTTTATTTTTAAATAATCTCTACGCTCAAGGTGGGGCTCAAACCCACAACCCCGAGATCAAAAGCACCACACTCCACCAACTGAGCCAGCCAGGCTTCCCTAATCCTGACCACTTTCTAACAGCTGTCCAGCTACACAGGTGGAGAGCCTCAGTAGATTGATTTCTTTCTACTGCTTGGTATCCTGTGAGTAGGGGAGCCACACTAGCTCTCAGCTCAGACCCACTGCAAAATGTCTCTGAAAGCCTATTCTGATATGTTGTCACCACCAGGGCCACGCCCCCCTCTTACCCTCAGGTTGTGTACTGCTGCCCAGCTCCAAAAGGCTTCCAGAACATAGGCAAGGCCACAGTGTCAGTTGGATTCCAAGAGCTATTTTCTCACATCCTGGACTTACTGATTCGTGACCAAAACACCTAGTTATGCTAATTTAAGAAACTCCCAGATTCAATTCTCTCTAACTCTGTGAGCCAGAAACCTAAAGGAAGGAGGCCTATTGTACATGCCTGAAGGCGGAGGTTCTCCCACTTGGCTGAGCCTAAGAATCACTCAGGAGGCTTATTAAAAGGCAGCTTCCTGATACTCAGGAATTAAAAGGCAAGTACCCAGATTCTTTTATAATGATGGTTTGGGACTGGGCCTAGGAATCTGCATTCAACAATCTCCATAGGCAACTGCCACCTCAGGGAATTTGCAATGTCCTGGTTCTAATGGTCTCAACACCGGGCTCAGACCAGGATCCAATGCAAGGGCAGGTGCAAGGAAGTGGTGACCCAACACAGACGGCCTTTGAGGGACTGACTGTGTGGTCATAAGACATCTTGGGCCTGGGAGTGACTATAGTCTCTCTCCTTCATCACATTTCTCAAGAGCAGTCACTAAAATTCAGATCACCAAATCCAAAGTCTTCTTCGGAGAGTTCAGACAGCTCCACTTTTGGCAAGTGTCCCAGTTTTAGCACCTTTCAGCAAAGCTGGTGTGTAATCTTGATTCTACATGAATTGTCTAAATCCTTTTCTACTGCCTTTCTTGCTTCCCATATTCCACAGTCTAGACATCCACAAGATTTTTTCTAGGTCAGCCTTTAAAAAATTGTAATAGATTTTTTTCCTAACCATAGAAGTAATGCAACTTACTGTGGAGAGTTTAGCAAATGTAAATCAGAAAAAATAAGAAAATACTGTCCAAAACACTACCGTCCAAAGATAAGCTATGTGGTATTATCTTTTTCTCTGCTTATATATTCATATATTTTTATTAAAAATGAGATCACACTGTATATTGTGATCTTATTACTTGCTTTTTGTGCTTAATGTATAGTGAACATTTTTGTTATATTCTTCTAATACATCATTCTAAATGGCTGTATTGTATTCCATCATATTCCATTTATTTCTGCAGTTCTCCATTGTGGGACACTTAGTTTCTACTTGTTTTTAATTTTTTAAAATATCTTATTTATTTATCCATGAGAGACACAGAGAGAGAGGCAGAGACACAGGCAGAGGGAGAGGCAGGCTTCCTAAGAGGAGCCCGATGCAGAACTCGATCCCAGGACCCTGGGATCACGACCTGAGCTAAAGGCAGATGCTCAATCACTGAGCCACCCAGGCGTCCCAGTTTCTACTTGTTTTTAATTATAAACAGTGCTTCAATGAATCTCCTTTTATGAATCATTATGAACTATTATTCTTTCCATAGAAGAACTTGTTGGTAGTAGAATGTCTCAATGACTAGGCCTTCTTGGGCCTCTGTGTACTATCAGATTAGGAATTCCACTGAGGGGTGCCTGGGTGACTCAGTCAGTTAAGCATCTGCCTTCAACTCAGGTCATGATCCCAGAGTCCCAAGATGGTGCCATATGTTGGGCTCCCCACCCAGGGAGTCTGCTTCTCCCTCTCCCTCTCTCCTCCCCACAGCTAGTGCCTGTGCTCTCTCTCAAGTAAATAAATAATCTTAAAAAAAAAAAAAAAAAAAAAAAAGGAATTCCATTGCGTGTGGTTTCAGCTGCCACCTCTCTCTTTGAGTGGTAATTCTCAAATCAATATCTCTTGTCCCAGTCCTGCTCTTGGGCAACAGACTTACATTGATAACTCTGCCTATTGTACGCTCCATTCAAAAGTCACAAAAGCACCTCAGCCATCTCCATGAATGAATTCAACATCTTCCTCTTCCTTTTTTTTTTTTTTTTAAAGCCCTAACTTGGGGATCAAACTCATGACCCTGAGATCAAGAGTCGCATGCACCACTGACTGAGCCAGCCAGGTGACCCTCCACATCTTCCTCTCCAACAAGCTCCCTTTTACACCTCATCTTCGCCTGTGGAATCAGCATTCTCTCAGCCACGTGAGCATGAAGCTTGATGTCCTTTATCCTCTCTTGATCCCCTTGTGTTAAAGTTTCACGTCTTGGGACGCCTGTGTGCCTCAGTAGTAGAGTGTCTGCCTTTGGCTTAGGGTGTGATCCCTGGGTCCTGGGATCGAGTCCCACATCAGGGTCCCCGCAGGGAACCTGCTTCTCCCTCTGCCTCTGTCTCTGTCTGTCATAAGTAAATAAAATCTTAAAAAAAAAAAAAGTAATAAAATTACCAAGTCTTCTACCCACATCTCCACCAGTTCAAATCTCAATTCTCAAATGTCCAGTTCTCAAAGCCTATCTCAAATCACTTCAATACAGAAGCTTATCCTTATCTTTCCAGCTGTACGCAATCCCTGAAGGAGGGGAAGACAGAAGAAATATGTGAAGAAATAATGGCTGAAAAACATCTGAAACTTGATGAAACTGATAAACCCAATGAACCTCAAGCACAAGGAACACACACACACAAAACCTTGCATTTTTTGTCTATCTTATATCTCAAAAAAAAAATTTAAATCAAGGAACATATAAAAACAAAAAAGCTTAAAACCAGTGACAGAGCAAAACTTTTAATCCCCAAAAGACAAGGAAAAAAATAAAGTTAAAGATGATGGAAAATTTCTAAGTAGAAACAATGTGTACAAGAAGACAGTCTGCCTATGTATGTCTCTGCTTCTCTCTGTGTGTCTCTCATGAATAAAAAAATAAAATCTTAAAAAAAAAAAAAAAACAGTGGAGAAGCATTTTCAAAGCACTGGAAAACAAAACAAAACAAAGCACCTGACTACCAAGAATTCAAAATCCAGGGACAGAATTGTTTGAAAACAAAGGTAAAATAAAGACATAGTCAGACATACAAAGGCCAAACAAATTCAGCAGCAGCAGAACCACATTGAAAAAAAAAGTTAAAGGGAGTTCTCTGGCAGAAGAAAAATGATACCAAGTGGAAATGTAGATCTACAATAAGAATGAAAAACTCCAGAAATGGTAACTGAACGGGTACATATGTAATTTAAAAAATTATCTTCTTCTTTAAAAGATAATTAACTGTAACTAAAAATAAGTGTTACAGAAAGTCAAAACAAGAAGGAACCTAGTCAGCCACTCATTTGCAAATTAATTACTGACTGTCATTTGAATGGTGGGAGGGCCAGGAAATATAAATCAGGTTTCCTATAAACTTACCTCACTGAATGGTGGCAGGTACCAAACTCCTAAGAGACCAGAAACAGTTGCTCTCTCTCTGGTTTCCAGGTCACATTCTCTTCTCTCTTTTGAGTCCTTCCTCTGGCCCTGTCTTGCTCACACACACCCATTGTGATAGTATGTACACTTTAGTTCCCAACTCCTCTGTGTCCTCACTTGATCCTAAAAACAACTCCCAGAAGTGTGTACGTCAGGGGTGCATCTTCTTGATTTTACAGATGCAGAAATCAAATCTCAGACCTGAGTTAAAGTCCCCAGCATAAGGGATTCATAGCTTGAGTGAGGACTGAAATTTCAATCTTCTGACTCCAGATTGCATGCTCATTTCACCAGCCCCTACTGCCTCTCGTGTGCCTGAATTCCATGTTGTTTGGCACTCATCTTACTTCTAAATTATTTGCTCATACTCGAAGTATGAGAAAGTATCACGACTTTTATCATTTTTTGCAAGGGACATCGAAACAATTCGATGTTCACGATGACTATGAACAGATTAGTCAGACTAAAAAACAGGGATTAGGTACAGATGGAAGAAAATGTACAATTCATCTGTGGAAAGTCTCTTGGTTTTGTATACCAAGTACCCTTAAATGTAGGTGTGGTATCCTCGACATCTAGATCATATCCAATTCATATTGAAAATAGTCTATTAGCAGTGTAAAGTTTTATGGAGACAAAGTATTTCATTCACTGAACACTCACCACTCTCCTTTTCCCTCCCAACTTTGTGTGGGTCATTGTGCCAAGTGTTGTAAATGGAAAAAAGAGCAAGGCCTCACCTCTAGGTTTTTCGCTAACAGAGACACAGACGCAATAAAACACAAGCTGTAATGGAGGGATGTCTTAGGTGCTAGAGGAAAAGAAGCAGGCCCATTCAACAAATCATTCTTCAAAGCATAGTCATTGGTAGCCCATTTACCATATGATCAAAAGAGAAAGTGGCCAATTTACAGAAGTTACCTAATGTAGTGAAACCCTCTAAGTAATATTTTGACCTATTTCAATATATAGATGTATTCTTTGAGGACTTGCTGCAAGTCAGTCAGCTGTTGTGCTAAGCACTGTATACAATGCCTTCTCTTAGGAAGTCATTTGGGGCTTATTAAAGCTCACAGAGGTTAAGTGACAGGGCCAGACCCACACAACAAATCAGAGGCAGAACTGAAGTTTAAAACCAAGCTTATCTGAATCCAGGATCTGATTTCTCAACAACTCCTCTATACAACCTGCTTTATAGTATCTACTGATTTTTTTCTTTTGTGCCAGGCACTGTTCTAGATTCTGCACATCAATTCTATCATTTATTATTTGCAACTCCGTGAGTTATGAGACTTTTTCTAGATGAGAAAATAGATTCAGAGTTCTATCACAGGTTGTTTTAGGACTCTCATCTGTTTGGAACCCTCCAGTAGCTTCCCCTCCTACTAAAAGACAGTCATAAAGACAGATGGTGGCCAACCCCATACCTCCCCGAACTTACTACCCACCACTCGCCACCCTTTCCACTCTTTGTTGGAGCTGGCTATTCTTTGAGCACGCCAAGTGTGCTCCTCAGATCCCTCTGCTTGAGATGTTCTTCGTCCCTCAGGTCTCCTTCACATGTCACCTTATTCCAACTGCAGCCTTTCCTGACATCCTTTAAAACTGTACCCACAACCCCCCCTTTCTTGTCTCCTTTTCTCCATAGCTCTATCAGTAACTTACTATATAGTTTTTAATCATCTCTCTTCTCACCAAAAGGAGACCAGGGAACTTTTACTGTTTTGCCCATCACTCTGTCTCTTGCACTTAGAATAAAGTACAGGCTCAAAACATATTAAACTTTTGATCAAAGTTAGAGTGTGAATTGGGTACTGAACCCAGCAGATAATCCCTAAGACCATCCTCTTTCCATTACATCAAGTGTGCTAACGAAGTCAGGGAATATGCATACTCCTGTGAGTTCAATTTTGGAAACAAGGGCCTCACAGGGCTCAAGTTTTGTTTGATAGGTCTCAGAAACACTTGGAACTTTATGGAGCTTCATAGCCAGCCACATTCATTTAAGTAAATGTTGAGAAAGTGAAGCAAGAAGGCCAAAGTAGAGCACAGAGTGGACAAAAACAGATGGAGGTAAAAAGCTACAGAAGGAAACTGAACAGATGACAAAGGCAAACCTCAGCAAAAAGTTGGGAAAGCTGAGGTTGGGTACTTAACAACGTTGGATGATAAAAGCCAAAACTGAGGTTAGAAAGCATAATAGGGGGGCACCTGGATGGCTCAGTCGGTTGAGCATCTGGCTCTTGACTTCAGCTCATTTCAGGGTCCTGGGTTTGAGCCCCACTTTGGACTCTGTGCTCAGCCAGAAGTCTGCTTGGGATTCTCTCTCCCTCTCCCCCTGCTCTTCCCCGTGCTCACACATTTGTTCTCTCTGGGTAAATAAATCTTAAAAAAAAAAAGCAAGCAAGCATAACAGGAATTTGTGATTTAGGAGGGCATCAGGATCTCATGAGACTTTTTTGTGGGAATTTCAGAGGCAGTGCCTAACTCAGAAATCAGAATGGGGAGATTTATGAGCTCTTTACTGAAGCTGAAGCTACTTCCTATTTTAAAACAAACCCAAACATCTAAACATTTATCTTTCAGTGTTATATCTACCTGAACTTTAGAATAAAATATTCTAAACTACTAATGCTTTTCTCAAAAAACAGAATTTTCTCCAAAATTACCTTCTTAAACAGTTTTGGCATATTTACGAGGATATTTGTTATGTGACAACAGATTTCCCTTTACTGGAAACAGGACCCCTTAACAATCATGTTTTTCCCCTTCCTTAGGGGAAATGATTAGGCTTAACACATTGTGACTATTTTTTATCAAGTTCAAGGCCTGTGTCCTTTTCCAGAATATAAACCTGCTTCAAATGAAGTTGCGATTAAAGGTCATAATGGCTCACCATTTCCACTCTAGGAGGAACAACGCCCAGTTGGGCCCACTGAGCTATGGATTGTGGACAAATGCCACTCCCATCCCCAGCCCTAAAAGGAGCCCCAAGTCAGGGTCCTGATGTGTTCACATTTTGATGTAATCCCATCATTAATAAAGAGCTAGTAAGAGTTCGGTTAGTATCCAAATACTGCTTAGCATGATCTTCAACAGAAAACACAATTAAACCCAACAGTAATATCTAAGGAAACTTGAATTTGAGATTTCTATTGTAGTTTTCATAAAGAAACAAAGTTAAGACCTAGCCCAGAGAAGTTACCCCGATTTTCAAGTGTTCTAAAATCTTTTTTTTTTTTTTTTTAAAGATTTTATTTATTCAGGAGAGACAGAGAGAGAGAGGCAGAGACACAGGCAGAGGAAGAAGCAGGCTCCATGCAGGGAGCCCAACGTGGGACTTGATCCCAGGACTCCAGGATCACACTCTGGGCTGAAGGCAGACGCTCATACACTGAGTCACCTGGGCATCCCAAAATGTTCTAAAATTTTAAGGTCAGTAAAATATCTTATATACCCAGTATACTGGGTATACTCCCAGACACAACTGTACTTCCTAAATATTGTCTACCCTTTATTTTGGTGGTGGTGTTTATAAAAGTGTTATTGTAGCCAAACAATTCTGTTCATCCTTTGAGAAATGTGTGAAATACGCTCATGTGTCTACATGGTAGATGTGTATAAGGCCACTACTGCTACATTCTTAGCAAGATGCAAGGTGGAATATTTTCAGGAGAAAATTTTTAGTTGTGTGGTCTATAAGCCACAGTTCACTTGCTTTTTCCTTTGGCTTTCCTCTGAAGGCCAACTGATGCACTTTTAAATTATTCTTGAATTATTCTCGATGAACTCATTACCTAAATACTAAATCTCCACATAAACCACAGCTTGCTACCCTCATCCAATGATTTTTCTAACAAAACATCAATATTAATTTCTGGCCTGTGATTTGAGCATATCTTCACCATAACTTTAAATAATATGTGAGCTACCAGACTAAAGAAATGCCTTCTAATTAAGTCTGCATTGTATTCTCCAAGTGCCAAAAGACCTGACAGTCTGAGTTCATTGTAATGGAAAATGTTAAGATTCTACCTACCAAAAAAGGGTAATAGATTTTTTTAAAAAATGACAACAGTCAATATTTAAGAGATTTATTAAAGCATCTTATCACAAAGATGGAAACACATACAAATTAGAAACATGCAACCGTCATTTTCCACAGTCAAGTTAAAATGTTATATATTTTTCCTGTTTTCACAGCTGAAAACTTCAGATCTTATACCTAACTCACTCACCCTGAATATTTAATTCATTCTTCCTGAAAGTATCCAGGGTAGCAAATAACCAAAATGCAAACTATTATATAAAGAAAGTGCAAAGTTAAAAAAGAAAATGTGTAGAGAATACCCCCTCCCCCCCTTAAAGGCAAACAATGGCACTTTGCTCTTGCTTAACCTAGATTGTCTCCAGAAACTATTAAAATGTAATAGACTTACCAAAAAAAAAAAAAAACAAACAAACAAAAACAAAAACAAACAAAAACAAAAAACCCCAAACCTGACTTCCTGACTTTGAATAGATGTCCAAAAAGCTTATTAGTGTTTAAAAATAAATGCTTAAACAAAGGAAAATGTATTTTATATCAAACAAGTTTGAAGAGCCCGGTATTGCAGCATTCTGTAAAATAAACAAGACAAAAAGCTGGTATAGGGTTTATTGACAAAGGCAGAATTTCTTCAGGCAGGTATGTAAGGAGGTGGTGGCTCTTTCTCAGGCATCTTCACGGCCATTTCATAGGTTGGCAAAACATACTGAGGAGAGAAAAAAATATTGGACTTAAAGCACTTAAAATTCTACCTGGATGGGATGCCTGGGTGGCTCAGTGGTTGAGCTTCGGCCTTCGGCTCAGGGCGTGATCCCGGGATCTGAGATCAAGTCCCACATCAGGCTCCCTGCATGGAGCCTGCTTCTCCCTCTGCCTGTGTCTCTGTCTCTCATGAATAAATAAATAAAATCTTTAAAAAAAAAATCCTACCTGGAATAATTCAGCTTTCAGATTTCATTTTTTTAAATAATGATTTCTTTTCCAGATTTTATTTATTCATGAGAGACACAGAGAGAAGCACAGACACAGACAGAGGGAGAAGCAGGCTTCTTGCCAGGAGGCGCCTGATGTGAGACTCGATCCTAGGACCCCGGGATCACGCCCTGAGGGGAAGACAGACGCTCAACCCCTGAGCCACCCAGGTGCCCCCAGCTTTCAGATTTTAGCTGAAGAAGCTGTTAGCTGAAGAGTTCCTGGGTGTAGAGAGGACTGGTAATGGAGGGGAGCTGTCTGGTCTGAGACTACTAAAGACCGAGGGATGGCGGGGAGGGCAGCAGAACTTTGCTTCTGAACAGACAGAGGCTACTAGGAAGCCCTGACGGGAAAGGAAGTAGGTGGCATGGCTCTCCGTGTGACTAAGGACCAGTGCCTCGGGGGCTGTGAATCCAGGTTAAGGGAACCGCTGAATCACGCTCAAGGAAGCCTCCAATAAATGATGCTGGATCCTGAATTTCATCAGAATCTATCATCAGGCACTTTTATCATTTCCTCTAGGGTAAAAGGGCACATCTGTGCCATTCCAACCCAAGTGACTCCAAGTGTGACAGACTGGCCCTACAGGGGTCACATATATATTCTGCTGAAAACGTAGAGAAGTTAATACAGCAGTAACTAAAGGCCCCTAAAAGTAGATCTCCCCACAGACTCACAGAACCCATCTCCCCACAAAACAAACAGTTTCCGGTTTTGATCACGTGGATGTTTCTGAAAGCAACACAAGCTGCACATGATGGCACCCCATCCTTAGAAGTTCCAGGGGCCAGCATGATTCACAGGGCCACTTCCTGTCTGATCTCTCCTACAAAATGCAACCCCCCGCCCTGGAGACAACCTAGGAGTGAAGCTGAATGAGCAGTGCAGGGGGGTCTCTCACCCCAGTACCCAGGTTTCCAAAGGGAAATGCTAAATCTTGCAGATGTAAGCTACCCACGCCCAAAATCATATGGCATTGGAGAGGAAGTCAAGATCTAGGCTCCTGAGAATAGTCAATGGCTACTGAAGATTTAATATATTAAAAGGTCATTCACCTGTGGGGGTGCTTCAAAGGCAGGGTACACGGCGATCTCTGGCATGTTTCTGTTGTTGATGTATTTATAACAGTTCCAAACACAGTTGATTAGATAAGCCTGAAAGAATGCAAACAAAATTTCCATACGCTAGAAACTCAACAGATCACCTACTCTAAAATTAGGGGGACTTATGCTTTCCACCACATGTGCTCTACAGAGACGGGAACAGATATCCATTTGGAACCTAGCACAGGCCAGGCCCTTTGCCTACCTGCTCCCACTTAAATATCCCAAGTTTTATTGACAGTATTTTACAGAGAAACCATAAATGAGGTTTCATTTCAGGTGCGGTAACTACTGTGCTGCAAAAGAAATTGTGTCTCTGAACCTTTGGAATTTTAACAGATTTTCAGTCAAATCATGAACTAAAACATGAACTAAAATAAAATCATGAACTAAAAATACGATGTTCCTTACACTCAGGAGGATCCTGGCCATTTCCAACCATTCTCTGGAAACAAGAGGGAAGACATCCCCCCAGATGCTATCTTTACTACCGTGTCATAATAAATACTGTCCCCTCACTGTGAATGCTAAAGAGAAAAGGCAAAAAAGGTTTAGACAGTGTCACAGTCTAACTGGTCGCCCAAGTATTTAGTCAGTAACTCACCTTAAAAATAATGAATAAGGCAAAGAACACAAGAACAATGAAGAGGAGGCAGCTGGAGTCCAATGCCAGGAGGTCATCTTTGTAGGGAAAATCAGGCTATAAAAAAAGGGAGGTGGGGAGAAGAGGTGAACAGGCAGGGTAGAGAGGATTTTTAGGGCAGTGAGACTATTCTGTTTGATACCACAGTGATGAATATACATCTTTACACACTTGTCCAAACTTACAGAATGCACACAAGTGAACCTAGGGTAAACTACGAGCTCTGGGTGATAGTCATGTGTCAGTACAGGTGCATCAACTGTAACAAATGGACCACTATGGTTTGGATGTGGTCATTGGGGGAGGTTGGGGGGTGGCTCTTTCCATTCAGTTTTGCTGTTAACCTATAACTGCTCTAAACCATGAAGTTTATTAACACACACACTCAAAATTCAGCTATGGCACTTGCACTTTATGATAGTCTAGAGAGTATCTTAAAAATACACCAAAAAAGGCACTAAAGTCAGAAGTTTTTATTTTTAATAAAAACTTAAAAACAGCACTTAACTCATAGTACTTTTAAGCCTCATCATCATCAAAGCACGCCACTGAACACTTAAAACACATCTGAACACTGCTGTCCAAATTGAGCTGATCTTCTCTCTACTTTTCACTATTCTAGATCTTTCTGGCCTTTGGAGAAACACCACCTCCTGTATACAACTGCAGATTTGTCCTTGGGTCACTAAGTCAGGAGGTGCTAAATCTAAGTTCCATGGGTCACTGACTCCTACCTGGTAAAGTAATTTTTCTAAAAACCAATCATCAATCTCAACGTTCCTCAGAAAGGGGCAAATATAAGGAACATCCCTGGTTATCAAAGCAGGCAAGACTCTGATTTACTGCAGACATACTACATTCTACTGTGAAGGGTCAATTTTATTTACTTAAATATTTATATAGCATTTACTGTGTACAAGGCAATTAAGATGAGTTCCAAAAAGGCATTATCAAAGAATAATTTAGGATTTACAAGCTGGCCAATAGTAAAGGTACTTGCCAATATGAGAGACCAAGTGAATATAACAGAGGGGAGAAACCACTGGAGTCTATAACAGAATAGTAAAAAATTCATTCTAATGTTCTCCTTTAAAGCTCATCTAATTTTTAAAATCTGATGTTTTTAATGGAAATGTCAACACAAAGGCCCAAATAATTTTCCTTAAAAAGCAGCATGCAAAAATCCCAAAGGACCAAAAAAGTATGCACGCACCAACTAGCTAAGTGTATCCTTGAGATACAATTGTTCTTTAAGTTTCATTCATAAACAAAAAGACAAAACTGAATGCGACCAGCTCATGGGGAAATGCTATAGCTTTTATTCAGAAGGTTTGCAATTTTTCAGCCAGACATGACAAGAGAGATCTAGAATGAGGAAGCTTCTACCACTGCCAATCAAAACACTAGACCCTGCCCTCAGCTACTTCTCTCCCGTTAATCATATGCTGCTTTGCTTCCTTCCCTTACTCAGTGCCAGCTGCCATGGTCACCTTTTAGTCCTCTGACTACACTCACCATGTTCCTTCCAGCCTTGAGGGGTCTCTGTGACCTGGAACATTTGCTTCTGTATTTGCCCTGTCTTAACCTCCTACTCAAGACTCTTGAGCACAATTCAAGTCTTGCTTCCCAGCCCAGGTCTAACCCTTGTGTGACATCTACTCATGCAGCCCACACTTTTCCTTCACAGCTTTTTACCAGTTTTAATGCAGTAATTGTCAATTTTCTAACTCCTTCACTAGCAAATAAGTTCTACTGATGTATCCCAAGAACCCAGCAGAGTGCCATCCACATAAGAAACTACCAAATGTTTTCTGAATGAATGAATGATAAATGTGGTCATATGCAAGATGGACTAGGCAGGAAATATGAAAGTGGAGAGAAAATTCCTAAAAGACAGCACTTTTGAAATGAACTTTCATTTATCTGGACTCCATGCATCCTTCCAGACCATACCCCAGCCCACAGAGTTCCCATTCGCTTCATCATACAGTGCTAATCTAAGCTCCACACTTAATGCTGTCCTGTGACAGTTCTAGGTCATTATCACAGATAACCTCTTCATGTCTTAACTCCTCCAATCCATGGGCTGCTCCTCAAAGAGAGGGAAGCTATGCTTACAGGTACACCATTCACCAATGATTTGTCTCAAATAGAGTAAAGGATACTGTAAGTACTCAAGTATTTGCTATGGATGCCTACAAAGAAAAAAGAGGAAGAGCAAAACCAGCATCCAGCTTTGTGCTGTAGCAAGCTGCTAGAGAGGCAGGGCACACCCCCAGCAGCCAGAGTGGCCCCGCCCAGCTCCTTCTTGAAGAGCTACACTCGGCATCTTCAGCAACCAGCCGCCAGAGCTCTGAACTGTCTGTGCATATCTGTGCTTTATCTCTATTTATTCTGTGCATCCCTTAGCGAGATGTGCCCTTGGGTATCAGAAAAGACTAACAAGATTATTTGGGGGTGAGGGTTTGGGAACAAACATTTACAATATTTCAGCTTACAAAAGATTTCACAGGAATGCTCTACTTTTGAATAGAGGGGGAAACCTCTAGAGCCAAATTATTACATAACCAGAATGCTCAAAACAAAAGTTCAACTACACCTTATGTTCTAGGACATCCATCTTTAGAGACTTTTAATACTGGAATATCCAAATGGTATGGCAAGAAAATATGCTACTTACACCTTACTGGTTTCAACACGGTAGTTAAGAGTAGTAATGATTATTTTAAAACACTTTCAAAAATAAGTAGGGTAGATTAAAAATAGTCCCTAAAGTTAACTCAAAATTTCGATTTAAATATTTTACTTAAAATTTAAAAAAAAAAGCTTAGTTGGCAAACACACTTACTAATTGATCCAGATACTCTTTGATTCTTGGCAAGTAAGTGAGGGAACTGATAGCAACCAGGCAACTGAGAACGAAGTCAAAAAGCCGGTAACAGAAGAATGGGATCAGCCAACCCACTTGATACTGAAGAAAAAAATAACAACCACAAAGTCACAGCACAAATAAGAAATTATTAAGTACCACTCGGTAAAGGTCAAACTCTAAAGGTCAAAAATAGAGGATACTTACAGAAATTGCTCCATATACCAGCATTGAACTGATAATAAACATAAGAACAGACACAGCAAAAAGAACGCAGGCATTATCTAAGAAAACAAAAACAAAAATCTAATTAAGCCACTTACATAATAAAAAGAACAAAACTCTTCATGTCAAAGTCATGTTTTCAAGCTAGCTTAAAAAAACAAGTATTTTCAAGATTGGCTATGAAATAAAAAAATCTAAGACCAGGCATGTTAAAAAAAACAATCTGTCTCAGCATTAAGAAACAATGTTTGAAGAATCTTCACATTTGTTTTTCTTGTTTATTAAATTGGCTACAATTCACTGAACTCTGATCATCAGTCACTCAGCTAGGAAGACAGATCTCTGCCCAGAGTCTTAAAGTCTGAAGGTGTGCAAAAAGAGAATGATAATCCAATGTAGCAAGTGCTACAACAAAAGCAGAATCAGGAAGAAAATATGGAAGAAAGGACACAAGTTGGGTCTTGCAGGCTGAGTCAGGGTTCAACAGGAGGGAGAGGCTGGTACTTACTTGAAACACACAGATGTAATAAATAGAGAGTGCCACAGCCGCGCCCCTCTCTGACCTCAGATAAAATACATCATCAGAAATTCAAGGTTCTCCACTAACAACCTCCTTGCCACCCCAACATATGAACTCACTACTCCCTGTTCCTTCCCTCAAGATTCTCTGTGACTTTACAGGCCTCTTTCTCAGGTTGTCCCCTTCTTCTACATTACCCAAGTTCATTATTTGTCTCACAAAACAACATCTCAACATTACTAAGCCACACATGACTTGAGGGTTTTTTTGTTTTAAGATTTTGTTTATTTATTCACGAGAGACACAGAGTGGCAGAGACATAGGCAGAGGGAGAAACAGGCTCTCTACAGGGAACCTGATTCGGGACTTGATCCCAGGACCTGGGGGCTCACAACTTGAGCCAAAGGGAGATGCTCAACCACTGAGCCACCCAGGTGTCCCAAGTTTCTTAACACAGATCTAAAATTAATCCTTTGACTTTAGATAGATTATTAAGAACAAGAAGAGTGGTATCATCTTGTCACTTGGCAGTACAAACATCAGTATCTGGCAATAAATTGGGTAAATATAGCCCTCTTTAGATTTTTTTTTAGAGGATATAGGATATCCTCTAGATGCTCTGTAGTAAAATAGGGGAGAAATGGGATGATGGGGGAAAAATACATATATAATACCTAGAAAAATAAGAGACGCTCCAATATCTGTGAGTCAATAAAGCAAACAAAATATGAGGGCTAAATACCCATATATGAATCTCAGGTTTCCAGCCACCACCACATTCAAGAACCTCCTCCAGGGGGCTCCAACTGTTCACCCATTACCAAGGTGAATGTAAATAAAGTTAAATTCATGATTGAAAAACGGCTTTTATGTGTTGCAAAAGCATTTCATACATATTGAGTGGGATATATCCTGTTTAGCTGATTAAAAATAACTAACCATGAACCTTATCATTTAAAATGAGCTGGCAAGCCAGGATGCCTCAGACGGTTAACCATATGCCTTCCAACAATCTGCCTTCAGCTCAGGTCATGATCTCAGGGTCCCTGCTTCTCCCTCTGCCTCTCCTCTAGCTTGTGCTCTCTCACTCACTTTCTCTCAAATGAAGTCTTAAAAAAAAAAATTAAAATTAAATCACCCAGCAGGCCAAAGATCAGAACTCAACTTGCCATTTTAACACTGGGTCCGTGGGAAAGTCAACTTTCCACTTCCAAAGAGACACAAACTACCATATGACCAAGAACTATGCATTTTAACATTCTCTCAAGCATCGGGGCTTTGGCACAATTGCAAGCAACACAAGTATGATAACAAATACATATGATTCTCTCAACAGCAGGCACAGCACTCATGCAACATGCAGGAAACCCCTGACTTCATCCCTGCAGCTCTAGCCAAGGCAGCCACTTCTACAGACCTACATGAATGTCAACAGCCATCAATCTTTTTCTACACCTTGATTTAAAATTTTTTTTTTAAATTTATGTATTATAGTCACAGAGAGAGAGAGAGAGAGAGAGGGGGGCAGAGACACAGGCAGAGGGAGAAGCAGGCTCCATGCACCGGGAGCCCAACGTGGGATTCGATCCCGGGTCTCCAGGATCGCGCCCTGGGCCAAAGGCAGGCGCTAAACCGCTGCGCCACCCAGGGATCCCTACACCTTGATTTTAAGAGAAACACATACTGACACTGCATCCTGAAAAAAATGCTGACATTATCAGGTTTTGTATAATTTTACAGCCTAAAGTACCAAAAATAGCCATTAAAAACTAACGTTTTATTCATTTTTGTATTTTGATTTTTAAATAGAAATAGACTAACTCAGGAAGAAAAAACCGACACCACGAGGGATGTTTCTAATATGTTCTTGGTTATTTCTTTTATCGCATTTGACAACAGAATTAAAGGATTATAGACATCTGAATAGACAATCAGCAGACTCATTTAAAAAGCACTTAAAACAGTGTAAACAATTTTAAATGTTCTCATACTACAATGTCAATAGATGGCCACAAAACTCTACTGAATCCTAGATACACCAGTGAGCCCTATGGACAGTAAATTATTTGAATTAACCAAAATTTTGTTTAAAAAACTTCATAAATTTATCAGAGATCATAAATATAATGAAACTCAAGAATTTATAATAAGAGCTACTAACCTAAAAATAAACTTAGATCCTGTAATATTATAACTCTACACAAAAAAACTCAATATTTTTCTGAAGTGAAATTTTAAACATGCAAAAACTCTACACTGAAAAGTTTGAGGCATAATTTTCTGTTTGAACACTAAATTTCTAACAATTTATAATACAAAAACTAGAATTTTTCTGCACCTGTTTAGAGAAAGGTAATGAAAATGCCGTCAAAGAATAAACAAGTTTAAAAAGGTAATTTCCACAAATATCTTCTACTTTTAACTGCAACATCGTCTTCCTTCATCTAAATGATAGAAATATCTTTAGAATTGTGACCCTGGAAGGATATCAGCAAATATTCCAGTAATTCATATTTCCTATTTTCCTGTAACCTTATCTGCTCGCCATCCTCTTCTACACTTGCCAGCTGACCCTAGAAGGCTCACAGGTCTTTTTGTAATTCCTTATCATCCCAAGACTGACAGGAATCACGGTACACAATGTATATTTCTCAAGAAATCTTCTAGTAGTCTGTAGCATTTTCTGGCCGGAAGTTCTCAATTATAATTCTCTCTGGATATCTTTGAAAAACCCATAAAAACACTTTCATGCCACAGCAAGTAGAATAACTTAAATATAATCAATTCTCTAAATATTTTGTGTGTATAATTAGCAGGAGATATTTTCAACTAAAAACATACCAGCCATTCTCTCAGATGAATAGTAATTGCCAATGACTTCATATTGAATGTTGACAGCTGGCATTGAGTTTGGATGAGTTACTTCCACGGTCAGCAAAATTGCCATCAATAGGTTGACCACCTGTGAGAGATAAAGATGTTACCAATTATATTAATCAGGAAACCATCTTCAGTCATCTTCCCATGTTTAAACTGTTTTTTACTTGAAGTAACAAAGACAGAAAATAGAAGCAGACTACTTATAGATAAAATAACATGCAATACCACTCTAAAAATAGTTGAAAAATAGTATTTCTTGAAGTATAAACCGAAATGTTTCAGAGACAAGATGTGTTGGCTGAACCTCTGTTAATAAACAATAGGAATCATTACAAATTGTGTTCAGAGTTATGTATTTATTCATACACCAATCTAAGAATTTCTGGGCTTGAAGAAACTACAGCTCATCCAATATACTCATCCAGCAGAAAAACAGAATACCCATCAGTTAAATATATATATGTAATCTATCAGATAAGCCTGACACTCCTCCACATTGTGTCCTAATGATAGAAAACTATTTTCTCTTAGACCTGACTCAAATGCTTAAGACTTTCCAAGATTTTAACTATGTCATTTTGACTCTCACCCACTAGCCTTAATTCTACCTTTTGAGATCATGTACTCTCCCTTTTGAGTAAATGCTCCTCTAACACCTAAGGGGAGTAGACACGAGCCTCCAAATATTCTTTTCTAGAATAAACATTCAGGTACTTAAACCATTTCTCTAATGGTTTAACACTGTCCAGCTACCTCACTACTTCCTTTCTGCTCTCCTCTAGACACACACTCCAGTTTGTTGGACATACCATTAAAATGAGTTAAGATCAGCCTGGTCACAGCACATAGGGATCTCGGTTCTTATAGCCTAAGCTAATAAAGTTTAACCTGCACAGCCTGAAATGGTACTGGCTTGATAAATGGAATGTCATATAAGAGTAACTCCCTAAACCCCTTCATTCTTTTTTTTTTTTTCCCTTCATTCTTTTTCACATTTGATTCTGCTAAGCTACCACCTGAACCCATACAGTTAGATTCAGAGGCCCAAGCATAAGCCTTTATACATTCACACTAGAATCTCATTATATACTTGCCCATCAAGATGTTCTGGATCTAGATTCAGACACCCCACCGATTTCCTATCTCTTTTAGCTTCCAGCATTTGAAAATATGATCAGCATGCAATCAGTATCTCCATCTCAGTCACTAGTAAAAGAGAACTGGACCAACCACAGGAGGTATCCAGAGGTTGTCCTCTTTGCATTAATCAGAAATCTTTGAATATAATTCTTTATCACTTTCAGAGAAACATCTTGAGTTTTTGTCAAACTTACTGCTGAAATTCCATCATAATATCTGATGTATTTTCCTAATTTACTCTATTAAAAAAAAAACAAAAACTACTCATGCCTCTAATGGTTAGTGAATCCCTATAGTATCCCAGGAAGCACGACTTCCTTGAGATGCTCAAGAACAGTACTGTTAATGATTCAATACAGAAAACCACCTGGATTGGAGTTAGGCTTCCTATTTAAAAGTTTACCAAATCTGTCCTCTTCCCTTTGTGAAATCTGAATATTTGATACTTTAAACAAACTCTATTATGTAGCTCTCTTGTTCATCCTAAGCTCATACAACTAGGTGATAATAGTTTCTCAGTTGAAGGCACTTCATATTCTTTAAACAAGCAACCCAGGTTTTATCATTCAGTAAGATTAGGGGATCAAAAAAAGATTAGGGGATCTAAACTATGTCACAATATCAAATTCAGAATCAACTGACATCTACTGAATCTATACTATACACCAGTTATATTTACATATATTATTTCACTTATTCCTCACAACCACTGGTGAAGCAAATATTACTAAAGCCCATTTGCAGATGTGGAAAGTTAAGCGAAATAATTTGTGATGAGTTCACTGAGCTAGTAGAGGATAGAGCTAGGATACAAAGCTGATTTTTTAAAACAACCTGCTTCATAGCACATGGTTAGTTATGCCTATTCCTAAGCAACTCCTGTTTTGAGGTCTTTCCAAAAGAAACCATTATCTAAGGTTATAAAATATTTATACTTTACTGTCCAAATAAGTATGTTTGGTAACATGCATTTTCCCTCGCAATGCTCCAAAGCAAAGTACTTTACTTTTCAACTCCTGAAAGGTCTCACAGAGGATAATCATACTCACAAGGTGACTCTAGTAAGGCTGATTTTTTCCCCCCATTTTCACTGCAATGGGTTTTGGCTACCATGTTGTGTATAAGTAGGAGCTCATACAACTCGGTAAATTAATTATTGAACAATTAGATGTATCTACTGAAATCTTATAGATTCTGCATATTGAAATCAGTTTGAAATCAATTCAGCAAAGTATCCTTTGCTAAACAGTACAGTCTTAGTTAAAAAGCTCTGCACAGTAAAAACATTCTCTTATCAAGAGAAACACACAAACTAAATGAGTAAATGAAGGAAAAGACACAACCAAAATACTCAGGAGCTTAATTTTTCTCTTCCTAAATACTTTATTGCATGTTGGACTTATAAAAACCTGTTCTCTTACATGGATAAGCCAGACTCATCCACTATTATCTTCTCTTGTAGTATTAGTAACACTTCAAGTTTCATTGCACTGTCACAACCCAGAGTATTAAACAAAAATCATAGCTCTAACCAAATGATCAAGAAATGATAAAATAAATAGCAGTGTTATTTCTTTAAAAGCTCAAACCATTCTTCAAATCTTCACTGAGTTGGATTTCATTAGAACTTCAACTTACATTTTAGAGCATTTTCCTGGAAAATCCATCCTTGTGATCTTAAACTGAGCTCCTATTTAGGCCCTGTGCTATTTACTTCTGATGGGTATTTTGACTAAGTTCCACATAGCATTTTCCAACAAATACATAAAATCAGCTTTATAGTCTTGCAATATAAAATTTCTGATATACAATTTCTCTGAAAATAGCAAGTATCTTCAATTTTAGGATATTTATTCCCAATTGATTTTTTCCCCTTTAATTTCAGTAAAGAAAACAAAAATGCAATTAAAATAATTAACTTCTAAAGCTCTCAATATGGAGGATACTGAATATAGCAAATATGTTAACGGCATGGGCGGACATACCATTCAATGTAGAAGCAGTCCTGTAAATTTATTGGGTCAAATTATATGGTTTGCATTATTTTTGCAAGCCTTTTGCATACCTTGTATAAGTGAACAATTACAAAAACCAGAGTGTAGACTTTACTTGTTACAAAGGAACAATTATCAGACTCCTGGAAGTACTCAGCCTCCAGAGAGGAATTCCTCTTTGCTTTCTCATCTCACTGCCACACCCATTCCAGAAGATTCTTTGGGGGCTGATTTTTGTTTTAAATAATTATTCTTTAGGTTCCCACAGTATATTTTGCCACAACCCAGCACAGGCTGAGATTATAATTAAAACAATGTATGTGCTTCAGGGCATTCTGATAAGGGTTTCATAGGCAGAGTATCTCCACTGGGAGTGAGTCAGTGAAGAACTGTCAGCAGATAAAGATCAAAATGGCCAATCTTTAAAAATTATGTTAAATGTTTCACATATAAACTTTGTTGTTTACTGGTATGTGCAGTTACAAATGAGTTATTCTTACTATTTTGGGGATGAGACAATTAATTTTACAAATGTCTTATGAATACTTCAAATGTTCTAAGTAGCAAGCTAGCTTACTATACACTTTTATAGAGTAAGATCTATCAACTTTCTACTTCAAGAACATCTTGTAGGGGAGAAAAATAATCACTAGTAATCATGTAATAAGTAGTATTTAATAAGTACATACAAGTGGTATGTAGAAACTTTTCCCGGTACACAGTGAGGGAACCAGATCTCTCTGGCTGGGAAACAAGAAAAGCTTTACCAAGATAACATTTGAGCTGACCATTAAAAAATTAAACAGAACTGGCAAAAAGTTAATAGTCACAGTTGGGTGATGAGTAAATGGGAGATGTTAATACCACCTCACTATTCTTTATATCTGAAATTTTCCTTAATAAAGTTTTTAAAAAGTGACAGGGAGAGGGAAGAAATAGTACATGCAAAAGTACTGAGGCACAAAAAAAGTGTTTGAGGAAAGACAGTAACTCTGAAATATAAATAGGTTATACAATTACTTAAAGGAACCAGGAATTAGGGTTGGAAAGGAAGAGCTTGAGGAAACCTGTCCTCACTTCTCACACAGCTACTGAATTTCAGACAGACATTTTATGTCTGAGACATTCATGCAAAATCAGCCATATATATTAAGTCTTTCCAAGACCTATAATTATTACAAGTGCTCAAAATGTATTCTTGGTTTTAAGATTTTACTTACTTGAGAGAGAGAGAGAGAGCTCTAGCAGGTGGGAGAGGGAGAAGCAGGCTCCCTACTTCTGCTTAGCCTCTGACATAGGGCACAATCCCAGGACCCTGGGATCATGACCTGAGCAGAAGGCAGGCAGATGCCTAACCAACTGAGCCACCCAGGGGCCCTTCAAACATGAAGGGCACCTCCTACGGCCCACTTGTAAGCCTATTTTCAATTATTCAATGAACATTTGAACTTATGCTACATAACAAAGTTGTTTGAAATCATATGGCTTCAAATTTTATTATTATTTTTATATATTTTATTTATTCATTTGACAGAGAATAAGGAAGAGCACAACCAGGGGGAGTTGCAGGCCGAGGGAGAGGGAGCGGCAGACTCCCCTCAGAGCTAGGAGCCAGATGCAGGGCTTCCTCTCTGGATTCTGAGATCATGACCTGAGCCGAAGGCTTAACCAGCTGAGCCACTCAGGCGCCTCTCAAATTTTTTAATAAATAGAGAAAACAATTTGAGGAATGCTAGAATTTAAACTAGAGCTCATTCTGAAATTTTGTATTACTTAACTAGGGATTATGCTTCTTTCCAATCTAAAACCCCAAATGCTAACGCCTCAGGGCCAGTACCTCTCTCATGCATAAAACTGGCTCCAGCTTCTCTATGTCCTACTGCACTATTTAATACCACAGAATACTTTAGTATACAGTGTCAGAATGGTGTTAACAGTAGACCAGTTGCCAGAAAGCAATGTCACTGTATCAGATACATTCACCGTACCTGGTCTTGGCCCAGCAGGAGGCAGGGCTGTCCCCTGCACCCCCCAATCCCAGGTTTCAAACAGCACAGATGCAATCTGAAGATCATAAATATCTTCCCACCTGAAACTAAGGGAGTATCTTGACAAGGTAATGGAGGATGCACGTAACATTCTACCTCCCTCAATCCCTTATTACTTCTTAGTAAAGAAGCTTCTAGCAAGAAAATAACAGTTTGGACAAGTCTTCTTTGATTAGAGGCATTATACTACATTTTTGTCTAGGTGGCCTTGTTCTCTCAAAGGTTACACGTCTTCCCAACTAGACAATATTTGTGCTTATGTTGCTGTGGTACTGAAGCTACACTTTTGAAAGTCACCACAAATTCAATAGCCTTTTCCCAGTCCTTCATCCAATTAGAATCTGATGTTACTAATCACATTTTCCTCTCTTCTTTGTCACTGTACCATAAGTTTCATTTTTGTACATGTGCTCCACAAATCTCTGTAATACCGTTCCCCAAGGCAGAGCATCATTTTCAAGACAAGGAACCTTTGAGAGCCTTTGTGTGGCAGGTAATAGAAATACAAAAGACAATACATGGTCCCTGCAATTTATTCTTTCTGTATATCCACTAAAGCCTTTTACATTGCAAATCATCAACAAGTCCCTTACTTAAAACAGATTGATTCTAGCAACTTATACTGCTCTGTTAACCCAAAAGTCCATGCAATATAAGAACAGCTACGGCTTCCTTCTAAAATTGCAAAAACTAAAGCAGGGGAAAAGGGAGAGATGTAAACTGTTTTCACGTCAAGTACCTCCAGTGGTGAATAAATTTAAACTTCTCACTCCCTATAAGAATAAATATCCTTACTAAAGTTTTTCTCTCTGCATTTTGGGTTTTGCTGTATATAACCAAAATTTTTCCCTGCTATTCCTTTCATTTTTATGAGCTGAGCCCATAGCATTAAAAAAAAAAAAATTTTTTTTAAATCTGCCTAGAAAAGACTGGAAAGAAATACAGCCAATTATATTCAGATGGTTGAAATTGGGATGGTGGTTATTCCCTTGCGGAGTTAGAAATCCTTTGTTCTGTGAATGGAGGGAAGGATCTGAGAAGAAACGGGAAGATTAGGTTTGCAGGCAAAGAGTTCCAGCTGGGGGACCCACTTTCTCAGTTCAGTAGCAGAGAGAAGGGTCATCTCCTAGGGATGAGGGGGACAGGGTTGAATAAGAGGCTTGAGGACCCTAAATATTTGAATGATTCATTTAGGGGAATGGAAGGCAGAGCTAAAGACAAAAGAAACTGAAGACCCAGACCCTCAGCAAAATGGGGAAGAGATAAAAGAAAGTTAGAAATATAATACTGCTACTGCCGTTAATTGATTAATTTAAATCAGTTAGAATATAAAACAAGAAGGAATTTTGGGGGAAAATCTGATATACTAATAAAATGAGGTTTCTGAATATGAAAGTACAGGAGATATTAAAATAAGCTTAGAAACAAGCAAATAAGCCTACACATTCAAGTTTTATTGTTTTTAATGTACATCAATAAAGCCAAACTAAAAAAAAACCAAGGTGGTCAGAAATAATCTGAGGGCCATGAAATCTGCCTAAGATTATTCTCATCTGGTGTTTGTTCAAACAATAATGTTTTCAAGTAACTGGGTAGGGAAGTAATGATAACAGGCAAAAAGAATGTGATAAGCTTTTCCTTTTTTGTGTTTTGTTTTTGCAGTTGACAGAAGTTAACAGAAACCATACGGTATCCCTGCACCACAACCCTCCATACCGAAACACAAAGACAACAAATTACAAACTTGTCAGTGAAAGCAGCTCATCAAGTCAACAGGATGAGAAGTTTGTCAAAGCCTCAGTGAAATCATTATAGCCTCAAGCTAGTTCCAACAGTCACAAATTAGTTTCAATGTGTACGGGTACTGGAGATGGTGGTTGAGAAATCACAAAAGTATTACTGTCAACTTGGTTATGACACAGAATGACATAGATCTTGGAATCCAGGAAATGGCTTAGTGTATGTGGCCAGAAGAGAGAAGGCTCTCAATAAAGGTCTCTTAAAAAAAAAACAGAACGAGCCTGATACAAAAAAGCGTCCAAAAGGCAGGTGGGAGTGTAAATCCTGGCAAAAGGCTCCGCCTCCAAGAGAATCCAGATTCACAACAGAGGCCTTTCTGCCTAACACATCACAAACACACCGTAACAAATAACGTCCGAAGCCACAGGCAACTGCGTTTACAGAAGGATCTTTCCATTTCCTTTCAGGCAACACAACGTCGAAAGCGTCGCACTTCTCAAGGTCCACTCCTGGTTGTTTTGTAGGGGAAAAAGAAAAAATCCCAGGGAGCATAGGTGGGAGCCGGGGAACCCTTCTGATCACGGAAGTAGAAAAAAGAACCGACACCAGGTAGTTTCCAGTAATCCCCACGAAACCCCAGTATCCTCATCCCTCCTTCCCACCCCTACTCCTCTTCCCCCGCCCCGCCCCCGCCCACAAAGCCCCGGCTCCTTCCGGCTCCGATTTTCTCCTCTAATTGGAGCCGAGGAACGATCTCCCCCTTCCTACCCACCCCCACCCCCACCCCCGACTCCCGGCCACATTCTCCTCCCTCAAAGTTACAGGAACCTAAAAAAGAAGTCCGCTTATGCCTTCCCGCTCCACCCAACACCCCGCTTCCAGGCCCACCCCTCCGTCCGAGCCCGGGCTCCCCCACTTCCCGCTCATGCGCACTGCCCCGAGCCCCAACCCTCCTGCCCCGCCCGCCCTTACCATGTACCAGGTCCCCAGGATGATCGTCCCGGTGCGGACATGGCAACAGCCGCAGCACCGGGTGCTGTAGAACCGGTCGCTGCGGCTCCGCTTGAAAGTCATGGACACCATCGGGAATCCCACAGGCTTCGTTCTAGGACGGGCCCCTGACAAACGCTTTCCGCCCAGAGGCCGAACCCAGATAGCTCCGCCGCAGTCTCCAAAACCAAACGACGCGTCTTCAAGCCCGCCCCCGGCCCGGGCCCCAGCCAGCTCCTTCGCACCTGCGCACTGAGTGCCGAGCGCCGCTCTCGCGCGACCTCGGTTTACCCTTCTTTCTCCACCTTCCCCGCACACAGGCCAATGGAAGAGCAGAAAGCGGGGTGGACGTGGGCCCTGATTGGAAGACCTTGGAGATTGACAGGACGTCACGCCCAATCAGAAGTGCGACTCGCCTTAGCGCTAATGGATCCCCGCCTCTTGCGCGAGGGCAGGGGCTGGCTCGTAGGCTCGGAAGAGTACGGGGTGGCCTGGTAGTTTACCATTCCCGGGGCGAGAGCGGCAAGAAAAGAGGCATTTAGTGAGTAGCTGCAGGGACGAGATGAGTTGGTGGCAGAAAATGCGCACGAAGGGCGTTTTTTGAGTGATGTCTCTGCCACGTACTGCTTCGGAGGCGTCACGGGACCGCGACTGGTCACGTGACCGTTTTGCGCGCCGCTCGATTATTTGGCTGGCCGGGGGCGGGGCCATCGGGAAGGGGCGGGGCCATCGGGAAGGGGCGGGGCCGGTGCCCCCTCCCGGGCCTCCTTCGCCGCGGGGGTGGGAATTGGGGTTTGTGGGAGGAGTGCAGGTTTAGGTTTCCCCGTTCCCTCGCTCTGGAGGCTCCTTGCTGGGAGCAATTAAGTGCCACCAAACATTTAGGCGACTAAGAGGCAAGAAGCTTGAGGGAAATAAAAGCTAAAGTGGAGGAACTGCTTAGTTGCTGGGTTTATACAGAGAAAAGTGATTTTTTTAATCGGGAAAAATTGAATACGTTGAAACGGACCGACAGATCGCGTACTACGGGGTGCCTTCAGGGGAAAACCAGCCCCGGCGCGACACGTCATTCTGGGTGTCCTGAGCCTCTGTGGGTGTCCGTCCGTCTTTGTGGAGCTCTGTATAACTGTTGCAGACGACACAGGAGGAAACACTCCTGCCCGTCAAACTGGACTTTGAGTCTTAACCACTCCCTGGAGAAAGCCATTTTGCATCTATTTGTAAATTCATCTTTCATTCACACAATTCCACAGTATGGGTGATTTAAATTTTCCTTTTAAACTGGTTCTGCTATGTTTATTGGTTTCCCCATTGGGTAAATGTAATCTTTGACACGTGTTCATTTCGTATTTGCATGAGGCTTAAGGCTTTTACCTTTAAAAAAAAAAAAAAAATGCATGGTTTTGGGGCATCCCTGGGTGGCTTAGCGCCTGCCTTCAGCCCAGGGCGTGATCCTGGAGTCCCGGAGGCGAGTCCCACGTTGCACGGCTCCTACACGGAGCCTGCTTCTCCCTCTGCCTGAGTCTCTGCCTCTCTCTGCACCCCCCTCCCCCCCCCCCCGCCGTGTCTCTCATGAATAAATAAATAAAATCTTTAAAAAAAAAAAAAAAAAACGTGGTTTCACTCTTTGGCAAGTACACTTCCTTCAGAGAATAGAAAGGCCCTCCCCTCTGCCAAGTATGTTCTTAGATGGAGACCACAGTGAATTCAGACTAAAGGTTATTGCACTGACATGGTTTCAGGGAACACTGCTTGAAGTTATATGTTGATTTGTTGATTATCTCCCCCACTAAAATGTAAATTCGAGAAGAGAGAGACTTTGTTTACTCATGCAACATTGAAAGAATTGTCCGTGGACAATTATCCTTGTTTGGATACTACTTCCAAACTACCTGGGAGCCCACAGGTATGTCAGGCTACATCGAAGGATGAAGTGGGGTGGAAGCAATTTAACTCATAATGAATTATGAAATCTCTCCACTTTAGATTATAACACTCCCCTCAGTTTTACACAGCTGTTACTGGTGTTCCATGCTTGGACCAATCACTTTATTTTGAATCATTTCACTCTTTCCACAATAACTCTAGAAGGCAGGTACTTTTATATTATTTAACTCCACAGAGAAGTTAAATTATGTGTCCAAGATTACAAGGCCACTATGTGGAGAAATTGGAACCCTCATGCATTGCTGGGGAGAATATAAAATGGTGCATCTGTTGTAAAAAAAAAAAAAAAAAAAAAGATTTGTGGTTTTTCAAAAAGTTAAACGTAGAATTGCTGTAAGATCCAGCAATTCCACTCCTACACATATAGAGAATCAACTTCACACAAAACCTTGTCATAAATGTTCACAGTGGCATTACTTACGTAGAAAAAAATGGAAACAATCCAAATGTCCACTAACCAATGAATGGAAAAAAAAAATGTCGTATATCCATACTAATAGGCTAAAAAGAAATGACACATAATGCACTCCAAAAATATTATGCTAAGTGAAGGAAGGCAGTCACAGACCACATATTGTGCAAAACATGTTTATGAAATGTCCAGAAGACTCAGATTTATGCACAGAAAGTAGATTAGTAGTTGCCAGTGGATATAGTTGGTACATATTAAAGGGGATGGAATTTCTATCTTCCTTTTTAAATGTAGTTTTTTTTTTTTTTTCAGTGTTGAAAATATTTTTTCTACGTGTGATGAAAACGTCCTTAGAATCTTTAAAAAGGGTCAGGGGCACCTGGGCGGCTCAGAGCACCTGACCTTGGCTCAGGTCATGATCTCAAGGTCCTGGGATCCACCCCCCCACCCCCTCCCCACCCTCACCCCCACCCCACTCCCCGCATAGGGCTACCTGCACGGTGAGGAATCTGCTGCTCTCTCTGCCCCTCTCCTTGCTCCTGCTCACTCTCTCTCCCTATCTCTCTCTCTCTCTCAAATAAATAAATCTTTTAAAAAAGAAAGTGTTCTTGAATTAGGTTGCAGGGACGGTGGCACAACCTTGAAGAAACTAAAAACCATTAAATCATGCGCTTTAGGTGAAATCTGTGGGTGTGTGAATTATATATCTCAGTAAACTGCTAAAGGGGAGAATGGGGGAGGGGACTGGCTACTGGGCCCAAATGGAAGGGTCAGCCTTCACAGAAGGAGGAATTCCACCGGCATGGAAAAGTATGAAACAAAAAACAAAAATCTCAATAGATTGGATAAACTCTTAATTGAGTCATTTTCAGAGAAAATTAGTGAATTAGAAAATTGCACCGATAAAGTGACCCAAAACTCGGTACAGAGAGATACAAAAATAAAATATGAGCAGCGACGACATGGAAGGTAGATAAAAAGGATATATGAGCAGATTGCAATTCCTCAACTGTAAAACTCTCACCCCAACTCATTTACTTCATTATGTGTTATTTTAATTCCACCTTTCACACCATAATTTATGGTTAAAATGTACTCTTCTACATTATCCTTCTCTATCAACTTTCATCTTAGCACTCCAGGAAAAGACAATTCTTAAAGACTTCTACCATGGAGAGTCTGACTGCCTATAAAAGCATTTATAGCAGATGAATGGATCCATAATGCAATATATCCATTACTTCCAAGAAATAAGGGATTAGTTAAAAATCAATTTGAAGCCCCATTACTCCTCATTAGATTGTTTCATCAGTAGTGAGGTAGCTGGAAAATATGGATGGAATATTTAGGTTAGTCTTTCTCCCATCCTCCTTCATGAAGCAAAAATTATTTTGACTGAAAAACGCTCCTTAATATAATAGAATCCAGTTACTTTCCTTTAATATTCTACTGAAATATTTCAAAAAGCACTTCATTTAATTTGTTCAAAAGACGACCTTAACCATCTTCTCAATGGTTCTTTCCTTTGAATTCTTGTTGTCATGTCCATTTTTTAAAAGTCGGACTTGGCACATTTCATGGTTGTGTTGAAGTGTTTGGCTTTTAATCACACAGGAGGGTGGCCCCAAAACAACACAACTACTTAATAGAAACAACTAAGCAGCCTGCCCAAAGTCTGTGCTTTGTTAGAATTGTTATTTCTCTGTAAGTTAATATGAATAGCACTCAATGAATTTTTTTAAGATTTTATTTTTAAATAATCTCTACACCCAACGTGAGGTTCAAACATATAACCCCAAGATCAAGAGTTGCAAGCTCTACTGACTGAACCAGCCAGGCACCCCTTCATGAATTTTTTATATACCTGAAAGAAACTTACTCAAGAGAAGAAAACTGAAATTTTGAATTCTGCTTCACAGAATAGTTCATTAGTAGAAGTCAATAGAACAGGGGTGCCTGGGTTGCTCAGTTGGTTAAGTGTCTGCCTTTGGCTCAGGCCATGATCCCAGGGTCCTGAGATCAAGCCCTATAGAGGGTTCCCTGCTCAGTGGGGAGCCTGCTTCTCCCTCTCCTTTTGCCCTGCCCCCATGCTCTCTCTTACTCTCTCAAATAAATAAATATTTTTTAAAAAGTCAATAGAACATTTAACCTGTATTTTAAATCAATTGATTTCTTTACCACCCCAAAATTGAGTTTTTGAATAAGTAACAGTACCAAAGAAAATGAGTTAACTAAGGGCAACAGTGAAAAAATAATCTATAGCAAATTGAACGTCTTTGCTATCTACATATATTCTAGAAATTCATAAGTAAAACATCCACAGCAGAAACAGATAAATGGGCAAAGGCTATGATTGGACAGTTCACAATCAGTGACAAAGCTTCCTAAGAAACATGCAGGAAAATGAAAAATCAAAGAATTGAAATTAAATATAAATGAAATATTATTCCTCTCCCTTTAGTGAAGGAATATAACTTAAAAAGAAAATATCCTTATCTGATGATATCATGAAATTAATACTTTTGTACATAGCTGGTGGGATTGTAAATTGGCACAACCATTTTGGAAACTCTTTGATAGTGTGTATTAAGAGCCACAATAAATTCACATTTCTAAAAACCTATTCTGAAAGTCTAAGAAATGATCTGCACGAAGGCACCCTTAATCTCAGCATTATTTATAATAGAAAAAAATTAGAAACAACCTAAACAACCAGTGATAGTTTGGTAAATTATGGCACACCTATGTGATGAGATACTCTAACATTATTAAAATTATGAAACAATGAAAAATATTTATGATATGTTAAGTGAAAAGAGAATACAAAATTGTCTATACTCTGTTTACAGCAATGCTAAACACAAACCAGAAGCAAATATATCAAAATGGAAACCAGTATTTGTTAAGCTGGTAAAAATTATGGGTTTATGATATTCCTTTTATCTAATATCCAGTGAATGAGTGTGTGTGTGTGTGTGTGTGTGTGTGTGTGTGTTTGGTTGTTGAAAAAGTTCATTTTATTTATCTTTTTAAAAAAAGATTTTTGTTTATTTATTTATTTTAAGAAGTGACAGAGAATGAGAGTAGAGGTAGAGCAGGGAGGAGCAGAGGGGGAGACAGGGAGAAGGAAAAAGAATCTGGAGCAGAGTCTGCACTGAACACAGAGCCAGATGCAGAGCTCGATTTCTTGGCCCTGAGATCATGACTTGATCCAAAATCAAGAGTCAGACACTTAACCAACTGAGCCACCCAGGCACCCTGAAAAAGTTTATTTTATAATAAAACATCAGGTAACCTTAGAACATTCTAAATTCTTGCCCTGGGTCTAAATTAGTGAAAAGAACAAGTTATAGAATGGTTTAAAAGAAATCTAGCTTTATTCACTTCTAGTACATCATTAATAAATAGATAAGCTGAACTGTGATCAGCATGTTAGTTGTCTATGATCATTTTTATAATAGAAGTAAAGTTTTCCTTGTCCAGGCTCCACTGTCTAAGTAGGGAACTCTGGTCCTGCCTCAGCCCCTATCTGGAACTCTCTCAATTGCTTAAATTTCCTTATTGTTACTTTGGAGGGTTTTATATTATGCTACTTTCCTGGGCAACCCCCTACGTAGTTCAATTGGCTTTATTTTCTTCATGGGCAAAACCAGTGAGTTAAACTAAACAATGTCAAGTTCTAGATCTATAATTCTTACTCTAAATTAAGGCTTTCAAAATGCTTTAAGCCTACTAATTCCCAAATTGTTTAAGACTTTGATCTAACATGCTTCAGCTTCAGGACCCTTCTCTTGTTTGGGGTCTGGAAAAGTCTCTTTCTGTGTGTTAAGAAATGATCATGTGTTTTTTGTTTAATTTACAAAAATTGAGAGATTTTGACAATTGGCTGATTCCACCTCTGCTTTTCCTTTATATTTCCTCTTATATCAGATGGTGTCCTAGTGACTATAGGGATGTGAGACATTCAAGTGAGAAGTTGAATTGGGGTTTCATTATTTTGAGTGTGGTAGAAATTTACATGCCTCAGTTGCATTTCCCTGTCGTGGGAATGGCTGTCAGGACCACTTTCATTCCTACTGTGCTGACTCACCTGGTGGTGTGCGGTGGAAGGCAAAGCAAGGATCTCACTACGTGTGAGCAGGTCCTTCAACAACCAGCCCTGGAAGTACCTTGGTCATGGAAGAGAAAAAAGGTTTGAAATACTCCAAGACAGAAATGAGTCTGTGCAGAATACTTCCCAATCTTCCAGCTTTGAAAGAAACCATATGGACAGAGTTTTGTATTGAGTTTAACTGATATGTAATTCACACACCAAAAAACTCATCCCTTTAAAGTGTACAGCCCAGTGGTTTCTTAGTATAAGCACAGTTATATAACCATCACCATAATCTCTTTTAGAACATTTATCTCCTCCGCAAAACTCTTTGCCCTGCAGCCATCATTCTCTAATCCCCATCTCCTATCCTGAGGAACCACTAATCCACTTTCTTGACAGTTTTCCCAAATCTGACAACAATCCTACAATTTACTTGGCAGTCCCAGTAAAGAGTTATGAAGTCAATTAAAAAAAAAAAAAGTCTTTTCTTAAACCATCAATAAGGGGGGCTGGATGGCTGAGTCAGTTGAGCATTTGACTCTTGATTTCCACTGGGGTCATGATCTGAGGATCCTGGGATTGAGCCCTGCATCAGGCTCCACATCCAGTGGAGAGGCAGAGAATCTGCTTCTCCCTCTCCCTCTGCCCCTCCTCCTGCTTGTGCTCGCTCTCTCTCAAATAAATAAATAATCTTGTTTCTTAAAAAAAAAAAATCAATAAAAAACAACAGCCATGCTATAAGAGAGACCAAATTCTTTGTCTTTTATTTTTGGATATTACAAAATCACTGTCAATGAAGAGGCAATAGAAGAACCTAGAGAAAAAAGTATATAGATGTGCATCAAGTAATTAATTCATCTAAAAATTCTGAGTTTTTTTTTAAATTTTTTTTTATTTATTTATGATAGGCACACAGTGAGAGAGAGGCAGAGACACAGGCAGAGGGAGAAGCAGGCTCCATGCACCGGGAGCCCGATGTGGGATTCGATCCCGGGTCTCCAGGATCGCGCCCTGGGCCAAAGGCAGGCGCCAAACCGCTGCGCCACCCAGGGATCCCAAATTCTGAGTTTTTAAAAAATTTTGTGATGTAGTTGTCAGCTTTTAAACCTTTGTACATTATTGTGATTTTTATGTAATTTGAAATAAATATTAACTTTCATATTTAATTTTAAAGCTGTGATTTTGATTTTGAATTCTGTTGCTGAAAATGTGCTCTCATGTGTGTAAGGTTATAACCCCACAAAACCCAAATCCACCCCTATGACTAGCCCAAGAGGAAAGACCTAGGAAGAGTAGCATTGGTAGTTTTTCCTGTAAATGGTCCACCCAGATCAACAAATAGTGAAGCTGAAAGCTGACAAATCCCACCAATATGTTCAGAGTTTACAATCAACCTTTTAATTTCCCACCTTTAATGTAGGACATGTAATAAAAGGGTGGCAACCTCTAAGGAAATCCTCTGGCATGCAAGACAGTGGCCAAACCATCAGGAATTAGGGAGAAGGAGGAGAGAGCAGCCATGACAGGAAAGAAAATGTTCACAGAACCTCAGACAAAAAAGAGAAGCTACGGTATCCATACAATAAGAATAAAATGTCATAATATGAACATTCACAGGGCAAAAAACATTCTTAAAATTAAAAACATGATAGAGAACACAGAAATAGAACCTCAACTGTATGGTTAACTAATCTCCAACAAAGCAGGAAAGAATATCCAATGGGAAAAAGACAGTCTCTTCAATAAATGGTTTTGGTAAAATTGGACAGCCACGTGCAGAAGAATGAAACTGGACCATTTCTTCACACCATACGCAAAAATAGACTCAAAATGGATGAAAGATCTAAATATGAAGCAGGAATCCATCCTGCCTAGAGGAGAACACAGGCAGCAACCTTTTGACCTTGGCTGCAGCAACTTCCTATTAGACATATCTCCAAAGGCAAGAGAAACAAAAGCAACAATGAACTATTGGGACTTCATCAAGATAAAAAGCTTCTGCACAGCAAAGGAAACAGTCAACAAAACTAAAAGGCAACCTACAGAATGGGAGAAGATATTTGCAAATGACATATCAGATAAAGGGCTAGAATCCAAGATCTACAAAGAACCTATCAAACTCAACACCCAAAGAATAAGTAATCCAATCAAGAAATGGGCAGAAGACATGAACAGACGTGTCTCCAAAGAAGACCTACACATGGCCAACAAGCATATGAAAAAATGCTCCACATCACTTGTCATCAGGGAAATACAAATCAAAACCACAATGAGATACCACCTCATACCAGTTCTAAAATGAACAAGTGAGGAAAGGATAGATGTTAGCAAGGATGCAGAGAAAGGGGAACCCCAGTACACTACTGTGGGAATGCAAACTGGCACAGCTACTCTGGAAAACAGTATGGAGGCTCCTCAAAAAGTTGAAAATAGAGCTACCCTATGACGTAGCTATTGCACTACTGGGTATTTACCCCAAAGATGCAGATATAGTGATCCAAATGGGGACCTGTACCCCAGAGTTCAAAGCAACAATGTCCACAATAGCCAAACTATGGAAAGAGTCCAGATGTCCATGGACAGATGAATGGATAAAGAAGATGTGGTGTGTGTGTGTGTGTATATATATATATATATATATATACACACACACACACAATGAACTACTACTCAGCCATCAAAAAATTGAAATCTTGCCAATTGCAATGATGCGTGGATGGAACTAGAAGATATTGTGCTAAGTGAAATAAGTCAATCAGAGAAAGACAATTATCATATGATCTCACTCATATGTAGAATTTAAGAAATGAAACAGGATTGTAGGGGAAGAGGAAGAAATAAAACAAGGGCAGCCCTGGGCCTGGAGCCCGTGGTGTGATCCTGGAGACCTGGGATTGAGTCCCATGTTGGGCTCCCTGCATGGAGCCTGCTTCGTCCTCTGCCTGTGTCTCTGCCTCTCTCTCTCTCTCTGAATAAATAAATAAATCTTAAAAAAAAAAAAAGAAATAAAACAAGACAAAATCAGAGAGTGAGACAAACCTTAAGAGACTTAATTGTAGGAAACAAACTGAGGGTTGTTAGAGGGGAAGGGGTGGGGGAATGGGGTAACTGGGCGATGGGCATTTAGAAGGGCATGTGATGTGATGAGCATTGGTGTTATGTAAGACTGATGAATCACTGAACTCTACCTCTGAAGCCAAGAATGCATTATATGTTAATTAATTGAATTTAAATAAAAATTTAAAAATTAAAAAAGAGAAAAAAGCTTAAGTACAAAAATGAAAACTTCAAAAGGTTGGAAAAGAAGGTTGAGAAAGTCTCTCAGAAAGCAAAAGACAAAGATATATACAATAAGCATACAAAAAGAAAATAAAAGGATTAGTCAAAGATATCCAAATATAAATAATAGAGATTCCTAAAAGAGAAAAAGAGGAAATAGAAGAAAATCATTACTCTGGTAACATTTCTCAAAACTACGGAAATGACTTTACAAGACTGAAAGAAAAGCTTCCTCAGTGACCATAGCATTGGAGTGAAACAGATCCACGTCAAGGCACATCACAGTAAAATGTCAAGACACTAGAAACAAAGACAAGTTTCTACAAGCTTTCAGAGAGGGGGAAGAAAAACAAGCCATATGGAAAGAATCAGAATCAAATAGCCTCGAAATTCTCAGCAACAACCCTGGAAACCAGAACACAATAGTGGCTGTCCTTCAAAACTCTGAGCGAAAAATGATTTCCAATTTATTTCTCCACACAGCCAAGCTACCTATCAAGGATGGGGATAGAATAACTGTATTTTGAGACATGGCTCAGAAATCTTACCTTGCACTTTAGAAAGCCACCAGGGGATGTGGTACATTAAAGGGATGTGAAATGAAGCCACAAAAGAGAAAGGTATGAGGTACAGACAACAAGAGCTCTGACACAGGTGAGATGTGGATGAAGACTCCCAAAGGTGATGAAGGGCTCAGTATGAAAACCACACATTGCCTGAAGAGGTCAACCAGTCCAGACTGGAGTGCTGCTCCTCAGGAGCAAAATACACAGAGGGCTACCAGCATGGCTGTCTCCTGCAGGGCTACTGGGTTTTCATCCTGATGAAGCTGCTTGAAGATGCATGCCACCAAAACAAAGGTTTAAACCAAGCAAGAAGAAGACATAAGAACTAGGAATTAGGGAATCAAATCTGGGAGAAAAGCAAAAGGAATTCCAAAGGCTGAGTGCAAAGGAAAGTCTCAAGATGACAGCTGTGCAAGAGGCCTGGGAAGCAGCCAGTGCAATAGAAGAAAAAGAAGGTCTCCAGAAGGTAAGTCAGGAAGAAAACAGAACTGGCACATCCCCTAAATTGTCATGAAAGTCCCTGGGAAAGCGTAGCAAGACTTAGCAAACAATAAGCACAAAGAAAATGAAGCAGATGAGTAAACAAGGCAATTATTGTAAGTTTGAGAAAAACAGAAAGTTGCAAAAGAAATTTAACCAGGGGATACCACAGTGTTTAGATGTGGGTCATGATTACATGGCATCATCAAGTAAACACTGACTGTTGATTTCACAAAACATTGAAAATATGTGTATTTGGGGGCAGCGTAGATGACTGTGCAAGAGTAGTAAATCATTATCATAACAGAAGCCAATAGATAGTATCAAAAGCTGATTTGTAAAAATATAGAATATATACCTATTATTTTAAAAATATGGAAGTATGTGCATGTCAGTGGGAGAAAAAGTGGAAAGAATGTATGCGTAAGCTTTTGCTATGTCATAAACCACCACAAAACTGAGTGGCTTCAAACAACAAACATTTTTTTATTTTTCATAACTCTGTAGATAAGCTGGGCATTTCTTCTGGTTGGGCCAGCTCAGCTGAACTCTGTGGTCATCTGGTGAACGTAGCTAAGGCTGGATGGTCTGGAATGTTCTCACCCATCTGGTGGTTGGTTCCGTGTCAGCTGGGGTAATGGTGATGATTTAGGCATCTGTGTCTCATCAGGCAAACAGCTGGCCCAGGCTCTTTCATATAGTTCTTGCAGGGTTTGTAAGAGCCCCATGAAATAGCAAACCCAATGCACACACACATTTGCAGGGCTTGCTTCACATTGGCTAAAGTTCCACTGGGTCCAAACAAATCATATAGCTAAGCCCAGATTCAAGGGATAGAAAATTAGACTCTTCTCCCTCAATGGTAGGACCTGCAAAGTCACATTCCAGAAGGATGTAGACTGAGAGATGGAAAGAATACGGGGTATAAGCATCAGAAGTAGTTGTCTCTTCAGAGAGGATCTAAGGAAATGAGGAAGGTACAGGGAAAGTGGGTCAGGGGATTGAGGAGAACTGAGAGGGCTAGGGAAGAGAAACACTATACTTTTAATAAGTGTTTTAGGGACACCTGGGTGGCTCAGCAGTTGAGTATCTGCCTTTGGCTTAGGGCGTAATCCTGGGGTCCTGCGATTGAGTCCTGCATCAGGCTCCCAGCTGGAGCCTGCTTCTCCCTCTGCCTCTGTGTCTGTCTCTCTCTGAGTGTCTCTCATGAACAAATAAATAAAATATTTTTTTAAATTTATTTTATTTTATTTTTTTAATCTTTTTAAAAAAATGTTTTAGTACTATGTTATTTCATTTGATTGGTAGAGTCAGTTTTATTTTTGTATATGTTTTTTGCAATTGCCACTAAAGCCCCCCCCCCTTTTTTTAAAGAGTTATTTATTGGGATGCCTGGGTGGTACAGCTGTTTAAATCAGTAACCTTGAGATCACTCAGGTTGTGATCTCAAGGCCATGATCTCAGAGTCATGAGATCAGGCTCCGAGTCAGGCTCTGTGATCAGCCTGGTATCTGCTTAAGTTTCTCTCTCCCTCTCCCTCTGCTGTTCCACTGTGTGGAACTCTCTCTCTCTCTAAAATAAAGATTTTGAGAGAGAGAGAGCAAGGGATGGGCAGAGGGAGAGGGGGAGAGAGAGAATCTCAAGCAGATTCTGCTGAGTATGGAGCCCAATGTGGGACTGCATCCCATGACCCTGAGATCACAACCTGAGTGGAAACCAAGGGTCAGGCCCCTAACTGACTGCACCACCCAGGTGCCCCTCTAAAGGGGCAACATATATACAAGTTTATATCTAGTTTTTAACTGGTTTTCTTTCAAAAACACTAATTCAAAAAGACATAAACACCCCTGTTTACTTCACTATTTACAATAGCCAAGATATGAAAACAACCCATAAAGGAATGGGTAAGAAGATGTGATATGTACACACACACACACACACACACACACACACACACACTGGAACTTTTTAAAATTTTATTTTATTTAAATTCAATTTGCCAACATACAGTATAATACCCAGTGCTCATCATATCATGTGTCCTCCTTAATGCCCATCACCCAGTTACCCTATCCCCCTATCCACCTCCCCTTCTGCAACCCTCTGTTTGTTTCCCAGTTAATATTCTCTCATGGTTTATCTTCCTCTCTAACTTTTCCCCACTCAGTTTTCCCTCCTTTCCTTATGATCCTTTTCACTATTTCTTATATTCCACATACGAGTGAGACCATGTAATAATTATTTTTCTTCAGTTGACTTATTTCACTCAGCATAGTACTCTCCAGTTCCATCCACATTGATATAAATGGTAGGTATTCATCCTTTCTGACAGCTTAGTAATATCCGTTGTGTGTGTGTGAGTGTGTGTGTGTATATAACATCTTTATCCATTCATCTGTCAAAGGACGTCTCAGCTCTTTTCAGTTTAGCTGTTGTGGGCTTTGTTGCTATAAACTTTGGGGTGCAGATGTCCCATTGTTTCACCACATCTGTATCTTTGGGATAAATTCCCAGTAGTGCAATTGCTGGGTCATAGGGTAGCTCTATTTTTAACATTTTGAGGAACCTCCATACTGTTTTCTAGAGTTACTGCACCAGCTTGCATTCCCAACAGTGCAAGAGGGTTCTTCTTTCTCCACATCTTCACCAACATTTGTTATTTCTTGTCTTGCTAATTTTAGCCATTCTCACTGGTGTAAAGTGGTATCTCATTGTGGTTTTGATTTGTATTTCCCTGATGACAGTGATGTGTAGAATTTTTTCATATGCTTGTTGGCCATGTGTAGGTCTTCTTTGGAGACACGTCTGTTCATGTCTTCTGCCCATTTCTTGATTGGATTACTTATTCTTTGGGTGTTGAGTTTGATAGGTTCTTTGTAGATCTTGGATACTAGCCCTTATCTGATATGTCATTTGCAAATATCTTCTCTCATTCTATAGGTTGCCTTTTAGTTTTGTTGACTGTTTCCTTTGCTGTGCAGAAGCTTTTAATCTTGATGAAGTCCCAATAGTTCATTATTACTTTTGTTTCTCTTGCCTTTGGAGATATGTCTAATAGGAAGTTGCTGCAGCCAAGGTCAAAAGGTTGTTGCCTGTGTTCTCCTCTGGCAGGATGGATTCCTGCCTCACATTTAGGTTTTTCATCCATTTTGAGTCTATTTTTGTGTATGGTGTGAAGAAATGGTCCAGTTTCACTCTTCTGCATGTGGCTGTCCAATTTTACCAACACCATTTATTGAAGAGACTGTCTTTTTCCCATTGGATATTCTTTCCTGCTTTGTTGAAAATTAGTTGACCACAGAGTTGAAGGTCCATTTCTGGATTCTCTATTCTGTTCCATGGATTTTTGTGTCTGTTTTTGTGCCAGTACCATACTGTCTTAATGATCACAGCTTTGTAATATAGTTTGAAGTCAGGCATTGTGATGCCCCCAGCTTTGGTTTTCTTTTTTCAACCTTCCTCTGACTATTCGGTGTCTTTTCTGGTTCCACACAAATCTTAGGATTATTTGTTCCAACTCTGTGATGAAAGTCCATGGTATTTTAATAGGGGTTGCATTGAATGTGTAAATTGCTCTGCGTAGCATAGATATTTTCACAATATGTATTCTTCCAATCATGGAATGTTTTCCCATCTCTTTGTGTCTTCCTAAATATCTTTCAAAAAGTGTTCTGTAGTTATTAGAACACAGACCCTTTACCTCTTTGACTAGGTTTATTCCTAGGTGTCTTAAGTTTTTTGGTGCACTTGTAAATGGGATCTATTTCTTAATTTATCTTTCTTCAGTCTCTTGTTAGCATATAGAAATGCAACTGATTTCTGTGCAATGATTTTGTATCCTGCCACATTGCCGAATTGCTGTATGAGTTCTAGCAGTTTTGGGGTGGAGTCTTTTGGGTCCTCCACAGACAGTACCATGTCATCTGCAAAGAGGGAGAGTTTGACTTCTTCTTTGCTAATTTGAATGCCTTTTATCTCTTTGTTTTTTAAAGATTTTATTTATTTATTCATAGACACAGAGAGAGAGAGAGAGAGAGAGAGAGAGGGAGAGAGGCAGAGGCACAGGCAGAGGGAGAAGCAGGCTCCATGCAGGGAGCCTGATGTGGGACTCGATCCAAGGTCCCCAGGATCAAACCCCAGGCGGCAGGCAGCGCTAAACTGCTGCGCCACCAGGACTGCCCGCCTTTTATTTCTTTTTGTTGTCTGATTACTGAGGTTAGAACTTCTAGTACTATGTTGAATAGCAGTGGTGAGAGTGGGCATCCCTGTCGTGTTCCTGATCTTAGGGGAAAAGCTCTCAGATTTTCCCCATTGAGAATGATATTCGCTGCACACACTGAAATATTATGCAGCCACCCAAAAGGATAAGATCGTGTCACTTGTGACAATATAGATGAAACTATAGGATATTATGCTAAGTGAAAAAAGTCAGACTGAGAAAGACAAATACCATATAGTTTCACTTATGTGGGGAATATAAAAAAATGAATGAAAAAACAAAAAGCAGAATCAGACCTATAAATACAGAGAACAAATTGATGGTTACCAGAGGGAGAGGGTGGGCAGAAGAAGTGAAGGAGAGTGAGAGATATGGGTTTCCAGTTAGGAAATGAGTCACAGGAGTAAAAGGCAGAGCATAAAGAATGTCAATGATACTGTAACAGGGTTGTATGGTGATAGATGGTAGCTACACTTGGGGTGAACCCAGCATAATGTATAAACTTGTCAAATCACTATGTTGTATCTTATTCTAAAAAATGGTTTTGTGTTTACATAGGCTTGATGGGATCCATTTTTATGGCTATATAATATTTCATCTGGTGGATAAACCATAATTTACTAACTGTTCTAGTATTTTACTACTATAAATAGCATTACAACAAGCACTTTTTTGCATTAAAGCCATTTTAAAAATTACTATTTTCTTAGGAATAGGTTCTTAGATAGGAAAGTACAAACATTTTAATGCTTTTTGAAGAATATCTATTTACATTTATTATATATATGTTATTTTCCAAAAAATTTCTATCAGAAGTAGATTCTAATAACCAGTTTTACCATACTCTTGCCAGCATTACATGTGGAGATGTAACAAGGTTATTATTTCATTTTTATAACTATATTATTAATTTGATTTTAGAATAAAAGGAAGGGAGTAGTCAACAGTGTCAGATCCCTAGGAGTCTCAAGCAAGAAAAGGTTGAATTTAACAACTCCCCCCCCCAAAAAAAAAAAAAAAAAAAACAACTCCCAACCTCTGGGGAATTGAATGAGGTCTATGAGAGTAAGTTCAATGGAGCAGTGGTGATGGGAGATAGATGGAAGAGAAAAATGAGAAGGAGAGGCACACACCAAAGATAAATTATGGTTTATAAGAAGCAAGATTATAAAATGGGGGAGAAAGGGTACTAGGTATAAGGAAGTGCTGGTTTTATATGCAATGTATCAAACCTCTAAAGCTGTCCATCCAACCATCATCTGCCTTTGCTTCTGTCTCTTTTTTTGTTTTCCTAATGATCATGTCGGGAATTATTTCAAAATGTCAATTTCTTAAATATTGACTGGGCTTAGTATTCAGTCAGACACATTATCTAAGCCAGTATTTCTCAACGTGTGATTTGCTGACCCTAGGGATCCCCAAGACCCTTTCAGAGGACCTGAGTTCAAAATTAATTTCATAATAATATATCATTTGCTTTTTTCACTGTGCTGACATCCGTACTGGTGACACACAATCAATGGAAGATGAACCTACTGGAGCTTTAGCACCAATCAAGACAGTGATACTAGCACTGAGCTGAACTAGTCATACTGGTGGTCTTCACTATCACACATCAGCAGTCATACTGGTCGTCTTCACTATCACACATCAGCAGTTAAAAAAGCCAGTTTGGATTCAGAATGCTCATGATGAACAAAACATTATTAATTTTGTTACAAGAACCCTGGAGACCACATTTTTAAAATATTCTGTGTACCCAAATGGGCAGTCCACATAAAACACTTCTGCAATTGTCTGATTTAAGAATACAACCTTTTTTCAACAGAGCATCATTTTTACTTGAAAGAATGACTAACAGGCAAATATCAAGAGTCAGATGTAGGTATTTGGTGGTCATTTTCTTGAAATAAGTGAAGTGAGCCTGTCCTAACTAGAGTATTTGTTGCCAAGGATAAAAGCAGAGGTTTCAAGATTAAAATGAGAGTTTTGGAAGACTTGTATCCACCACCATGAGCTTGACAGTAATAAAGAGTTTTCTGATGAGATTTGAGGTGAAATAGACAAATGTGTTTTTTAATGTTGCATAATGTTGTCAACATATGCATAATGTTGCATATCCGCATAACTCAGTGAACCAACACTTCTCAGATAAGGAAGGCATAATGTTACAAAATCATGCACAGTAAAAAAGCCAGTCAAAATACAAGGTAGACCAGTAATTTTTAGTGTAATAATTTCAAAGTTTATTGATATGGTTTCATATTCTACAATACAACTGACCTCTAAGGAATTACCACTTACTAGTTTTTGGTGTAGAATAAAAGAAAAATAGCCACAGTTATCAAAAAGGCTATTAAAATACTCCCTTTTTTCCAACTATGTATCTGTATGCAGCTAGATTTTCTTCAGATATTTCAACCAAAAGAACAAATCACAACAGACTGAATCAGAAGCAGATGTGAGAGCCCCGCCAAACATTAAAAGGAGACTTTCGAAATATAAAACATGCCATTCTTCCCATGGCTTTTTTTAAATATTAGAAAATCTCCTTTTCCACAAAATTATGTTGTCTGTGTTAACATATGATGGATTTGTTGTTATTTTAAAATGAATTTATAAATGTTTTTAAATTTTCTTAACTTTAATTTCTAATATAGTAGCTATCAATAGCTATAATCCAGATAAATAAAAAGCTCTTTGGTATCCTCAGTAATTTTTAAGATATAAATGGTTTTGAGACCAAAAAATTTGAGAACCGCTAACCTAAGCCTTCTAACCACCACAGGGGACAATGGTTACTGATATTCAGAATGAGAACTTTGAGATACTAAGAGCTGCCATCAGTAATTTTTTTTTTAAACAGAGGAGAAAATGGATTCAGAATTTTCAAAATTCATAAGACTGTGAATTTATGCAGTTCTCACTTTAACTTCAGTTTGGATTATTGGCTAATTGATGTTTGCCTGGACAAGAAGCTTCTTGTCAAATATGTTTCTTCATTTATAACATGGAAATAAGATTTGCTTCCTAAGGAAGCCATAATTTCTTTACTCTGATGAAAGAGGAAGGCAATCATTCCTTGAAATATTTCTACCACAACTTAATTATTCATCTCCAATCCCTCAAGGTATTTCTCATCTGCTAATATTGGTAATTATCTCCTTTAGCCAAATTCAATACGTGGTTTCTATCTTTAATTGCCCTAGGGTACTGGAAAGAGTAATTGCTAAGTGTTGCCCATGTACCCTGAAGATGAAAAGTACTATATAATTATCACCACGGGAAAATTACTTTCCATGCACTTGGCTAACATCACGACTTGGGCTTGTGGTATTAGATTTCAATTTCAACCTTAAGGACTTTTCTTTTTTTTTATTCAATCTTAAGGACTTCTGATAGGAGCATGCTAACATAGGTTTAGTATCTCTCTGTTTCTTGTCTTTTAAATCATAGAAAAACATCAAGAAGGACATCCAAATACTGAACTCGGTGGTCAGCAAAATTAAGAGTAGCTATTCATAGCCTTCAAAATATGAATCAGGGCTGCCAGGAGCAGCCAGGATTAGACAGAAACCATAGAGGTGGAAGTGAAGAGATGTGAGGCCCTGGAGCAGCAGAGTCCAGAAAGCAGCAGCAAACAGAACTCCCTACTTGCGGTAAGGGACCCACCTTGAAGAGAAAGCAAGTATCTCCTCCTGTGGATGGATTTCGGGGAGCGGGGCTGGTGGCAGCAGTACTACTGGAATCGGCTTTATTTAAAGCAGCAAAGCAAGGGGTCTACACAAATAATTAAACAGAGGAGCCCTAGGCTTTGGTTTGCTAGGGCTGCTATAACAAAGTGGCTCGAACAGCAGAGTTTATCGTCTCACAGATGTGGAGGCTGCAAGTTTCAGATCAAGGTGTCCCAGGGTGGCTTCCTCCTGGGGGGTGTGATGGAGAATCTGCTCCATCCCCCGCCCACACCCCCCCTGCCCAGCGTCTAGAGACTTGCTGGCATCTTGGGCCTTTCTCGGCCTGTAAAAGCATCGCCCTGATCTCTGCCTTCCCCTTCACATGGTGTTCTCCCCGCATGCCAGTCTCTGTCCAAACTCCCCCTTTTATAAGGACAACGGGTCCTTTGGATTAGGGCTCATCCTAATGAGCTAATCTTAACTAATGACATCTGCAACAACCCTATTTTCAAATAAGGTCACATTCTAAGATACTGGGGGTTAGGACTTCAACATGTGAATTGGGGGGGGTGCACATGTCACCCCACAACACCATACATCCAAGGAGCACCCTGTTGCTGCCTCCTCAGAAGAGAGAGCCTTAGGGCAGTAAAACCTGAACGACAGGAGCCTCTCCCCACAAGGCAAATGATTGGGCTTTAAATAACTTGAAGCCATTCCTCTCTGTCTGAAGAGAGACATTCATCAACTGGAAACACAGCTACATCTGATTGATTATTTTTTTAATTTTTATGAGCTGTTTTTTTTTTCTTTCGGTTTATTTTTTCTTACAGTTAAGTAAAACTGACATTGTTTCCAAGGTCAAATCTATAAAATAAGATACATTGATAAGTATCGACTTTTTACCCCTGCCGCCTGTATATAGTCCCCTCTCTCCCATAGATATTTTTTAATTTAAAGAGCATTGAACTGCCCAGCAGTCCATTGCATGGATGAGCCATGGTTGACTCTCTTACTGATGGATTCTACGGATTTGTTTTCAGTGTTTCTGCTGTTACCAACAGTGCTAGAGTAAAGGTTATTGCATACATCTTTTTGTACATATTTCCACATGTCTTTGGGCTTGCTCTTCTCACAGGTGCTGGAAAATATGGCCTCGTACTTGCCTGTGGCTCTCTTTTCCCCCTCCATCAGACTTCCTGCCTCCTCTGTTTTGTTGTCCCCGTTCTGTTACATTTGGATAATATCCCAGCAGTTCCCTTTAACATGGGGCTTTGTCTTGGGAGAGGCTGTAGGCTGGTTAATTTTCAGAGTTCAGAGGTGCCTGCACCATCCAACCTTACCAGCCACATGTAGCTGCCCTTACTCACAAACTGGAGCCAGCAAATCACCCTCCCAGCATGGGTGCCGCCCTCAAAGACTGGCCTGCTGAGCTTCCTGGGGGAGTGTCTATTGGTGAATGCAGCTTCTCCAACTGGCAGAGGCCCCAGCTGAACCCCATTCCCCCCTGCTCTCCCCATCTCTGCATGGTAACCAGGCCCAGCCAGTCTTGCTGCTCTCAGGGATATGCTCCACCTGCTTGCATTCTGACATCCATAGGAAAGCCTCGTACCTAATTTTGTTGATGATGCCATTGGTCAGTTCTTTGGCTTCACTTACAACGTCACTCTTAATTAGAAGAAATGCAAATTAAAGCCAAGCCAAGAATATATAGGAAGTCTTTATTCTTTGTATATTTTTAAAAATCTTTTAAGGATTCAAAAATTACATCAAAATTAAGTTACCCACCCAAAATTGAACTGAAATCCATTTTTGACTTGAATAGCTTGGCAAAAATCTGAATGTTTGATAATACACACTCCTGACAAGGCTGCAGGAAGCCAGGCCCTCTCGTAGGCTGCTAGTGGGAATATAAACCAGGGCGATCCTTGTGGATAAAATTCATCAAATTTCAAGTGTTTTCACACACCTCTTGGCCACAGTAACCCAACTTCCAAGAATTTATCGGACAGCTGCATTTGCCCATGTGTGAAATGGTGAGTGAACAATGTTATGCATCATGGTGGTATTAGGAATAGCAAAAGTTGGAAACCATCCAAACTAGTTTAGCTTGTCAGCAACAGGAACTGGTTAAATAAACAATCTGCACCTTTTTACATTTTTTTTAAATTTTTATTTATTTATTATAGTCACAGAGAGAGAGAGAGAGGCAGAGACACAGGCGGAGGGAGAAGCAGGCTCCATGCACCGGGAGCCTGACGTGGGATTTGATCCGGGGTCTCCAGGATCGCGCCCTGAGCCAAAGGCAGGCGCCAAACCGCTGCGCCACCCAGGGATCCCTGCACCTTTTTAATAGAACAAATGAAGAAACTCTCTGCATTAACAGAAACACTCGGATCTCTAAGATCTTAGAAAAAAGGTACAGAACAATGTATACCTATCATTTTTGTAAACAAAAAACAAGGGAGATAAAACATTCATGTTTATGTATATTTACATAAATATATCCTGGAAAAAAACATACAGAACTATTAAGAAAGAACCTGGGAGTGGGTGGAGCATAGGGTACCAGGCATGAGCTCTCAGGCATATGAGGGGCAAAGGTGGAAGAAAGGCTTTTCATGGAGCATGCCATGACCGTTGAACCATGTGCATGATTACCTAATCAAAAACATGAACATACCAAAAGTTTGGCAGCTTATTTCACTCATGTATTTGTTAGCATCTGAGCCTAGACTTTCTGTAGAATAAGAGCAAGAAATTGGGCATGATCTGGCTACTCCTAAGTTCATCCAAGGAGCAGATGTAATGTCATAAAAGCTCAGTGCTGCAAAACTGACATCATGGGAGTGAAATTAGATTCCTCTGAGCTGTGATAGTGCCATTGCATGAGGTCAGAAGGGACCTTGGGGAGACCAACCAGGTACCCACACACATCATCTGCCACCCTGAGGACGGTGTGAGGTCCACCTGGCAGGGTAGCATGGACTGGAATGAACAGAATACTGAGAGAACCAGGGTCAGGCATGTCTCTTGGGGGAAACTAATTTTCAGACCAGCTTTCTGATACCCTGGTGCCTTTCCTTTCACATCCTTACTTGCCCGCATAAATGTCACCGTTAGCCTGGTGACAAGATGTGGCCATGTGCCCGTCCTGCTCTGCAACTCCACGGGCTTGTGAGAAGTGTCTGATTTGGTCTTATGGTTCCGGTCATTACATCATTGTGATTATAACACCACCTTTTTTCTCAGAACAATTGCAAATATAATTATTTTATCAGGAAATATATTCACGTGGTTAGAAAATAAAATTGCCTTTAGCCTGTCCTCAGAGGATGAGGTTCCAAGTCTCCCCACAGCCCTGCTTTCTTCTTTCTTTTGGACATAGGGTAATGGTTTACTGTCTCTCAGAAGGGGCCCTTCCCAGGGTGACCCATCCCTGATGGGGTGGCAGCCTGCCTTTCCTGGAAACCCTGTTTCTATGGATACAGTGAATCTGAACAAACAATTCACACCAAGGTAATAACAACTTAATGCTCTCCACTTCCCTATTGATGCTTTTTTTTTTTTTAAAGATTTTTATTTATTTATTCATGAGAGACACAGAGAGAGAGGCAGAGACACAGGCAGAGGGAGAAACAGGCTCCCTGCAGGGAGCCCGATGCAGGACTCCTCCCAGGACCCCAGGATCACAACCTGAGCCAAAGGCAGATGCTCAACCACTGAGGTACCCAGGTGTCCCCCTATTGATGTTTCAAAAAAAGAAGGATGGGGAGATAAAAAGAAAGGACAGGGTGTACTTCACTTCATCAGAATTAAGCTATCATGGTAAAATTGCAGTAAAATTTTTAGGTCAAACTTTCCACCTGGAAAGGCATTAGGGGAGGTGCTTGGGGAGGCTAGCACCTACCTTTACATCACATGCTTGATTAGAGAAATGGGAAATAGCAAGTGGCCTCCCTAAGCATGGTGGACAGCTGGCCCTGCTAAACCTGTGGGTGGGCATTGCCATGGGGCCCAGGGGAGGAGCCTGAAGGCTGGCTGGCCACGACAGGGTGATGTTGTGGAAGATCCCAAAGAAATCTGCCTGAATGCAGAACATAGTTTGCCAAGGGGCATCTGCCTATCATGCAGGCGGCCTCCTTTATCCATTGCTTCACCAGACTGTCCTGGGGCTCCTACCCTCATTGGCAAAAGTCCCAGCCAGTGACTGCCAGCAGGAGAAAGGAAGAGGAGGGATATGGTCGTTAAGCAACTGGCTTCCCTGAGTGGCCTGGCCCACTGGGGCTTGCCCTTCCTTTGAGCTCTCTGGTCTGGACCACAGGGGCCAGGGCTGCCACAGTGCACAACTCCAGGGGGCGCCACTCAGGTGGCACTCTATGTGCACACCCAGGCTGGTTTTGTTCATTATCTGTATACGCATCTTAGGGAGCCTGATACGGGACTGGATCCCAGGATCCCAGGATCACTACCCAAGCCAAAGGCAGATGCTCAACCCCTGAGCCACTGAGGTGCCCCTATAAATCTTTTATATACCAAACCACCTAGCACTAAACCCAGCCCAATAAATATTTGCTGGCGGTTGGACAATCCAGAAATGGGGTTATTGACCCTGAATCACAGATAAAAGGATTATTTAATCTGGCAAGAGCCTCTACTTTAGAGCTCTGTGAGCCTGATTTTGCCCAGCTGTGGCATCTGGTGCTAACATTAGTCATTTGGAAATGTGACCTTTTGTGACATAGAGTATCTCCGAGCAGCAATGTGTCGTGACCCACAGGGGCTTTCTGCACTTGCTACAAGTGTCGGTTTCCTCTTTTCTAAAAGGGTTCCGTTCTGAGCAGGGACATGGGGGCCACAGGGAGAATTGACGCACTCTGCAGAGCCCAGAGTGGGGTTTGGATTAGTCATGGTCGTAACCACTGTTTTTGCGGTCACGGAGTAGCCACAGCTCACATTTCTCCCAAGGGCCCACAGTATTTCTCTGGGGGACTTTTTGGAAGCCCCTGGCCTCAAAACCATACTGGAATACTTCTTCTCTAATGTAAGAGTTTGAGTAACTAAATTATACCGTAGTGAGGCCTCTCAAGCCTGCCTACCTTCATCTGCCCACTAACATGCAGTGAGAACACTTCCAGGCCCTTCTATGGCATTGTCTATGCACTGGGCTGCCTGCTGGAAAGGAGGGAAAATAGGGAAACGTATAAGCAAGAAGCTGAACTGAGACTTGGAGGACTGGAATTTTCAGGGAGCAGTTTGGTGGACGCCTTGCACCAATCACCTCTCTGTGCTCCATAATGCCGCTTGCAAGATGCAAGATTAAAACAAAAAGATGATGACACACACACCCCACCGCCCACCATCCAGAGGACACTTGTCCTGAGCCATGTGTCCCTTTGGGGGTGGAGAACCGGGGAGCAGGAATGGGGGAGACACCCAGCACTGCCCTGGTGCCCTTGACCTGGATGGCTGAGGTGGGGAGTCACCTGTGGACAGGACACGGTGCTTATATTTTTTCAGGGTAGAGACTGCGTTTGGGGTTGTTCCCATGACACAATCCCCAGGCTCCCCGGTTCTGAAACTAATTGTTCAGATTAATGAATTGATTCTGTTTTTCTTAGAATGCCAAACTCCAAATGCCTGAGGGTGGGAGGAGCCGCTGTTAGCACCTCCAGCTCCCAGGAAGGGCAGTGGGGGTACCCAGCATCTTCCTGGGAGGCGTGGGCCTGACTTCGGTGCCAGAGGAGCTACCCTCTACTGTCCTCAGGTTCACCATAGGTGCAATGTGGGAACCCTAGGGTCCCTCTCAGCTCTGAGCTGTGAGGACCCATTTGCCTTTCCTTCTCTGTCAGGGCTTCTTCCTTCCTTGCTTCCCCTCTGTCTTATTCTTTCCCCGTCCTTGCACATGGGAGACCTCAACTCCTTTTCTAGTTTGTCTGGGCTATTTCACTGATCTGAGCCACAGTTTTCTCAATGGATGAAGGGAGTGTTTGAATGAGAGTGTCTGAAGCCTCACCCAGCTCTGAGGCTCTGGTCTTCCTGGGATCCTGTGGTACAAAATCCCATGCAGGCTGGGGCCTCTCCTTTCACCCACCACAGGAGGACCCATCCCCCAGAGGTCCCACTGCCATTCACCTCCTTGTCCTTCAGACTTCTCAGGAGGATTCCATGGACATGGACATGGCCTCACCTGAGGCCAACAGTCAGAATCTGTGGTGATGGCTTTTCTTCTGTGCCAGCTTGACTGAGTAACAGTCTCCACCTATTCAAACAGCAATCTAGGTGTTGTCGTGAAGGGATTTTATAGTTATAATCACAGTCCATAATCAGTTAACTTCACATAAGATAGACTATCCTAGCTAGTCTGGGTGGGCCTGATTCAATCAGAAGGCCCTTAAGAGCAGAGCCACAGAGAGTGCCTGGGTGGCTCAGTGGTTGAGCATCTGCCTTTGGCTCAGGTCATGATCCCAGGGTCCTGAGATCGAGTCCTGTATCAGGCTCTCTGCAGGGAGTCTGCTTATCCCTCTGCCTAGGTCTCTGACTCTCACCGTGTGTGTCATGAATGAATAAATAAAATCTTAAAAAAAAAAAAAAAAAAAGAGCAGAGCCACAGTTTCCCTGAGGAAGAAACTCTGCCTATGGACAGCAGGTTCCACCCATCCCCAGAGTTCCAATCTGCCCTTCCTGGTGGCCTTTCCTACAGATTTCAGAGGAGCCCAGCCAGCCCCTACAATCACATAAGTCAATTCCTTACAATAAAGTACTTACCATACACTTCCTACTCACTCTGTTTCTCTGGTTGAACCCTGACCAATATACTGTCCTATGTTACCGCTGGTCTGATTTGTAGTCTCCAGGTGTTTTCTGAAAAATACAGACCAGGGTCCCCTGTTTCTCTAGTCCAGGCCCCTATAACCTTGACAGTGCATGTCAAACAGTTTCTACCTGGACAGAATAAATTTTCCCTACTCTCAGGTACCTTCTGGCCAAGATCAAAGGAGACCTCAGAACTCTTTTGCCTTCGATGCTTCACAGGCATTTGATCTTGGGATTCTCTGTACCTGTTGTTTACCCAATGTTGCTATTAACGGTTGAATCTTTTAAACACATTATGGAGCAAGGATTATTCCACCACTGCCACCATTCACTTAACAGCTTTTCTTGAACTTCCAAACTGAAGGCAAAGAGCCGAGCGTAAGCAAGCAGATGAGTCTCTGAGGAATACAAGGATCCTGCGCCTGTGAGCTAACGCAATCCTGCACATCGGGAGAGGCTACAGAATTGTGGGTTTTAGGCAAGTGAAACCAAAGAGTCCAGAGTCTTCCATCTTTTTGTTTTCAATATCTTTTTTTTTGTTTGTTTGTTTGTTTTTGTTTTCAATATCTGAGCTTTCAAGCACCCCTCTCTTCATCCTGCAAATATGAACTGGCCAAACACCTGGACTATAATTTTTTAAAACTAATACATGACATGGTTTCCATTACTATTTATCCCTGGGTGAGCAGGGGATGGGCAGGATGTGTTCATTTTTTTTTTTTCTGTACAATTCATAACACTGAGAATATTGTCCTCTGAAGTCCAAGAGAAACATGATGAGGCCAGCAGGTCCTTCTATGAGGGGCTGGGAAAATAGGACTGGGCAGGCTGGGGAATGGGCAGGGCAGGGGTTGTACCCACAATGGGTGCCAGTGAAAATTGCAGAGTTTGCCTGAGTCTTCTGCTGCAGACAATGCCAGGCCTCAGGGGCTCAGGTTGCTCACTTGCTGAGCACAGTGAACATGAGACTTTGAAAAGACTCCTGCCCTCTGCTATGCAGCCTCCAAGGGGAGGCCAGACCAGGCAGTACTGGTCCCTTCAATGCTAGCCTGCAGCAGGCAGCTGTATTCTTCTTGCTTCTGGCCTGTGCTGACACACAAGAGGGACTGGCTGCTTCCTAACAGGAGCTTTCTATTGCTCATCCAGCATCCAGCCCTATATCTGCGGCAGCTGCCTATCTGGGCCTGATAGAAGGGCATCCGCACAGGCTGCCAAGCAGTGAGGAGTGCTCTGGCCACTCAGCTGGCCTCTTGCAGGCTGCAGTGGGGCACCAATGCATCCTTCTCCACCCACAGCTTGCAACCAGGCAAGGAGAGCTCAGCTCAGAGCAAGGGAGGAAATCAGGCTTGGACATCCTCAGGCTCTGTCCTTAAGTCTGGCAGTGTGTTCCTGCCCTGGACACTCTGCAGATGGGCTCAGCTTTGCCCTACTGCAGGTCCCAGGAACAACAGCTGGTGTATTTGGCACCAAATACAGTGCCAGTATGACGTAGCTTCCCTTGTCTTTGGAGTGTGAAGGGATATGAGGCTGAAGAGCAGTGTGGGGGCCAAAGGGCATACTCACAACATTAATATGTAACTGGGGTAATAGTTTGGAAAAATGCTAATGTGCTTTTCCCTCTTGCTGTTCTGAGTATATGACATCATCTCATTGTCCCAAAGCATTCATTTGCATGAGGAAGATAAAGGTTTTTCTAGAGGGGCAGCTGGGTGGCTCAGTGGGTTAAGCATCTGACTTTGGCTCAAGTCACAATTACGGGGTCCTGAGATTAAGCCCCGCATCAGGTTCCCTGCTCAGTGAGGTGTCTGCTTCTCCTTCTCCCTCTTCCCCTCTCGTCCCCCTCCCTGCTTGTGCTCTCTGTGTTTTCTCAAATAAATAAAATCTTTAAAAAGAAAAAGATTTTTCTAGAAAAAATATGGGAAAGAAGAAAGCATATATTTGCTTCGACGTGGATGGAACTGGAGGGTATTATGCTGAGTGAAATAAGTCAATCGAAGGACAAACATTATATGGTCTCATTCATTTGGGGAATATAAAAAATAGTGAAAGGGAATAAAGGGGAAAGGAGAAAAAATAAGTGGGAAATATCAGAAAGGGAGACAGAACATGAAAGACTCCTAACTCTGGGAAACTAACTAGGGGTGGTGGAAGGGGAGGTGGGCGGGGGGTGGGGGTGACTGGATGACGGGCACTGAGGTGGGTACTTGATGGGATGAGCACTGGGTGTTATTCTATATGTTGACAAATTGAACACCAATAAAAAATAAATTTACTTAAAAAATTAAGAAATTAAAAAAAGAAGAAAGCATATATGTTTTGACACTCAAAATACGACATTGGAGCTTTATATCAAAACACTTTATATAGAGAGAGAAATAGAAACACAATAACTGCAATATTCAAAGTGTGCTATTTTATGAGTTTTGACATATGTATACATCTGTAAAAGAGTCATCACAAAAAAAAATAAAAAAATAAAAAAAATAAAAAAAATTTAAAAAAAAAGAGTCATCACAATCAAGACAGTGAACGTCTTCATCACCTCCATTGATATGCTTTCCATCACTAAAGATAAATTTGTGTTCCCTAGAATTATATATACATGGAATATACAGTATTTATGCGTGTTTTGTGTGCAGAATTATTTTGGGACTCGTCCCACTGCATGAATCAGTGGGCCATTCCTTTTGGCTAATGACTAATATTCCTTTGTATGGATGTCCTACAATACGTTTATTTGCCCCATTGATGGACATTTGGTTGTTTCTCATTTTGGACTATTACAGATAAAGCTGCCATGAACATTTGTGTACAAGTCTTTGAGTGGATGCATGATGGTTGCAACTTGCACTTCCCTAACAACCAATGACATTCACAATAATATTTGTAGCAAGACATTACCTAAGCTACCCTGGCTATCACTAGGGGAGAGGATTTTCTGAATTCCTTTTTTTAAAAATTTGATTTATTTATTCATGAGAGGCAGAGACATAGGCAGAGGGAGAAGCAGGCTCCCTGCAGGGAGCCTGATGCAGGACTCAATCCTAGAGCTCTGGGATCATGACCTGAGCCAAAGGCAGATGCTCAACCACTGAGCCACCCAGGCGCCCTGGATTTTCCAAATTCCTATACACAGAAGCAAAATACCATAGTGGTTCAAACATGGGCATGGCATGTGCATAATGACATGTATACGAGGATATTCATTGCAGCCTTGTTTGTAATAGCAAAGCAATGACAAACCTAAATGTCCCTTAGTAAAGGTCTGGTCAAATAGATTATAGTATTATATGTTTCTGGTTCTCCAGAGAAACAGAACCATAGAATGTGTGTTATATATAGAAAGAGTTTATTTTAAGGAATTGGCTCATGTGACTGTGGAGGTTTGGTAAGTCTAAAATCTGATGAAGGAGTGGCCAGCAGGTTGGAGACTCAGGAAAAAGCTGCAGCAGAAGTCCAATCAGTCAGGCTGGAGACCCAGGAAGGAGTCAATGTTGCAGTTTTAAGTTCAAAAGCAGTCTGCTTGCACAATTCTCAGTTGTTCAGGGAAGGTCAGCTTTTTGTTCTTTTCAGGCTTTCAACTGATTAGATAAGGCCCACCTCACTATGGTAGAGGCAATCTGCTTACTCAAAGTATACCAACTTTACCAAATGTAAATCTCATCCAAAAATAAATACACAAATAATAAAGGTAAATCTCATACAAGAATACCCTCACAGAAACATCTAGAATAATACTATCTGATCAACTGGGTACCCACCCCATTGGCGCAGCCAGGTTGACAAATAAAATTAACCATCAGAGGTATGGATAGGATACTATTCAACCCTTAAAGAGGAAAAGCAGGGCTATATGTACTGAAATAAATATACCTCCAAGATACATTATTAAGTGAAAAAAGCCAGATGCAGACTGTATGTAAAATACTCTACCATTATAAAACTATTTTAATAAGACATGTGGTTATGATTGTAGACACATATACATCTCCTGAAGGACATGCAAGACATCAGTATGGGGAAGGAGGAAGTTGCCTCTGAAGAAGGGAACTGTGTGGTTGGGGAATAGGGAAAAAAGGAGATTTATTTTTTCATTTCACTCTTTAGCCTTCCATATTTTTGAAATTTTATGGCATGTGCAGAAGATGCCCTGGCTTCGGATCTCAGCTGCATGGATTAGAGATGCGTCCCAGCCTTTCCCCTTGAGGGCTGAAGACGTAGGGCCAGCCACTTTAGAGCAAAAGTGATGACAGGGGGAGGCGTAGGGATGGAGGCCAGAGTGTGCTCCAGAGCAGCGTGGACAGAGCCCAAGACTGCAGCCCCTCCTTTGCTGCAGGGTGGAAGGCACAGGCCAGGGACCGGGAAGTCACGGCTGGAGCTTGGAAGGGCCTGTGAGAGCCAGGATGCAACCAAGGGGGCCAGGCAGCATCGTGGCCCCACCGAGCAGTGTTTCTTGCTTTGCAGTAAAATCTGGCCTGCTCACTTCTCTGTCCAAGGACGGGAAAGATGACATAGGTCCCACAAGCGTTCAACCCCACCCAGAGGAAATCTCTTTCTGTTGACAGACTAGACTCTGCCCTGACATTTTAGGCTTACAAATTGGTGTGAAGAGACCCCCTCCTCACAAGGAGCCCACAGAGGAAATCGCTGCCGGGGGGTGGATTGCTAAAGTCTCTGCTTTTCCAGCCCTTAAAGATTTGGACTCTGAAATAATGCAGCTTTGCTTCAAAGGAAGAAAAAAAAGCCAGCATGTGTTGCAAATTCATGATCAACATATGGTAGTAGTTAATAGCATGCTGTTGTTTGCTGTGTGATTCCAAATTCCTCCAGCTTCCTTCCCCTTCCACATGCTCCTCCCTCCCTAGTCCCTTTCTCCCACATCCTCTTAATTTTTCCCCAAACTCAAGGCTGACTTGGCTCCCTACTTCCCCACCTTGCCCTGACCACCCCTCCCACTCCTTTGTGGGAGGTTTTCCAAGCAGTGAACAGAGCTTCAGCCCCAACTCCTGCTCACTTAGTCACCCCACGGGCACATTTTCAAACAGATCTTTGGTTTTTGGGGTTTGGTTGGTTGGAGTTTCTTTTTGGGGAGCGAGGGAAAGGAACTATTTTAACAGATTTTTTCCCCTTCCTTTTGTTTCCCTTCTTTCCAGAAAACCAGCATTCCCTGGCTCAGAACCCAGCAAAGAATCAACTGCTGAGTCCCAATAAAATCAAAAGGAAAAAGTTGGAAAAGGACTTTGTCCCACTAGTCTAGCTGTTAAAAAAAAAAAAAGGTGTTTTATTTCAACAGAAATTATAACTAAAATCTTGTGTATTTCCTGAACCCTTTTAAGAGGTTTAAGCACGCTTTTGTGCATTTTTGAGAAAAGTACAGCTTGTTTCTTCACTATCTTGCATCATACGTGTCTGGTGCCACATTCTAAAAGACAAATATAACCAAGGCCTCTTAGAGTTTCCAAGATATAAAACTGCCAGTGGCAGCTCATGTGACAGGCCTGTCCCTCAGCTGGACTGCCCAAAATGCCTCCTGCCAGAGCCTGCCCACTGGGGGCAGAAATACGGGGCCTGCCATCCATTCCTGGCTGATGTGTGGGCACACGCCCCTGGTCTCCAAATTGCACAGAAGTCATTTACACCAAAGGCTCAAGGCAAAGCCACCGCTCAGTGTTTGGTCCTGAGACCCTGTATCTGCTCATCTCCCACCTCCATCAGCATGGACTCTGTATCTTTCCTCCAAAGTGTGTTTTCCAAGTGTCCCCTTCTCTCTGTCTCTACTGCCACAGTTCCAGTCAAGCTACTATGCAATATTCCATGCGTGGAATATGCAGTAGCTTCCACTCCAGTCACTCTGCTTTCCCCTGTGGCAGAAAAAAAAATGTATTGAAAAGTTCTCTCTCTAAATCTCTGTTTTGGCTTCACTCTCTCACACCCCCTCCCCATTTCAATTTTCAAACAGGTAGACAGACTTTATGATTCCATGATCCTAGAAGTACAGAAAGGCTGTAAAGCAGCCTGTGTCTGTATTTGTAGGAGCCTGGATCAGAGATGGCTTTTTCGCTAGATGCCCTGGGGCCTGTGGGGAGAGCAAGTTTGTCTGGACGGAGCAGCAGCAGAGCCAGATCTGAGACTTTCCCAGAGTGGGAAGGGAGAGAGGTCTTTGGGATTCCTCAGAGCAGTGAGGAGCCCAGCCAAGGCTCCAGGGAAGGAAGGAACTAGACCTTCTGGCTTAGCAGCCTGGGGTGTCAAGGAAGGAGGACTTTACCCATGGCTGGGACAGAGTCATTGAGGGGACCGCCCTTGTCTTGAACAGTCAGGGTACCAGCTGTAACCAAGTCAACTAGAGGCCCTTGGCCAATTTTCTGAGGGTGCAATGATTCCCTTGTGGTCCTGAAAGGGGAAGGGGTCTCAAAAGTGACCTGTCACAAAGGAAGGGGCTTAAAGCAGAATTAGGCCAAGCTACCGTATTTCTATACAGTAATATTTCTTGAAGACTTGAATGTGGGTCAAATTCATACCTATGATACACTTAGCATTGCCCCAGTTTGCTCCGGCTGAAGGGGTTTCCCAGGACATAGGACTTTTAGGACTGAAAGGCCATCTGGGATGAGTTGTTCACCCTACTCAAAATTCCTTTTACAAATGGTACATTAAAAAAAAAAAAAATCAGGGCAGCCTGGGTGGCTCAGCAGTTTAGCGCTGCCTTCAGCCCCTGGTGCAATCCTGGAGACCTGGGATTGAGTCCCACATCGGGCTCCCTGCATGGAGCCTGCTTCTCCCTCTGCCTGTGTCTCTGCCTCTCTCTCTTTCTCATGAATAAATAAATATTTTTAAAAATCAGACTATATTTCAAATCCCAATTACCAAGGCCTCCAAGCCCCTCCTAATCCAGATCTCACCTCCCTCGGCCTCATTCCTTTCTGTTCTGGGACCACTCTCAGGCTCATGCCTCCCACGCGCCACCGTGCCTTCATTATGTCCTCAGCAGTTCAGGTTTATCCCTATCTCTCAATCTTGTTCCTTCCACCTGGGCTTCTTTACCCCTTCCTTCTGAGCCTTCCCAAAGCCACTGCCTCCTTCCACCATCTCACACCAACCTCTTTAACTAGCTATCCCTACTTTGACCCCAGTCTCTCCCCCTAGTGTCATCCTCCTTAATTCATTCCTGGTAGGGACGCCTGGGTGGCTCAGTGGTTGAGCATCTGCCTTTGGCTCAGGTCCTGGTCCTGGGGTCCTGGGATCAGGTCCTGCAGGGAACCTGCACCTCCCTCTACCTATGTCTCTGCCTTTCTCTGTGTCTCTTATGAATAAATAAAGTCTTTTTTTAAAAATTTACTCCTGGTATTTATCAAAATCAGAAGTTGGCATGTCGGTGTACATTGTTTATTGCCTGTCTCTCCCTTAGCCTGGAAGCTCCCAGACTGGCTCAGACTTTTACATAAAGCTCATCAAGCGGGTGTTGTGTAGCTGACTGCAGATTTTTGCAATTTTAATTTTCTCTTCACTTTTTCTTATTTTACCAAGAAAACAGTGAATAAGCAGACTAACACTTGTTTTGGTAGATCAAATGAAAACCAGGCATTCGTCCTGCTTAGTGTTGAGGATTATTAAAATAAGTATTGTTTTCTTCTTGGCAAACATTATAGCCTAGTTCCCTTTACTTGAATCATCCTTGGGTATTTTCTTTCTAATCTTTGTAACATGTATGTAAAGAACCCGTCAGAGGTGAGATAGGAGACGAGGAGAAAAGCAGAACAATGGAACAGATAGCACAAAGTAAGGGGGTTAAAAACAAGTCCAAATGTATCATATTTAATTGTTCTTAAATTTTCATTTAAACAATTGTGAAGGGTGCCCGGGTGGCTCAGCCAGAAGTGTCTGACTATTGATTTTGGCTCAAGTCATGACCTCAAGGTCATGAGATTGAGCCCTGTGTTGGGGTCCACACTGGGCATGAAGCCTGCTTGGGATTCTTTCTCTCCCTCTCCCTCTGATCCTCTCTACTCCATCTCTCTGTCTCTCTCTCTCTCTTTCCCTCAAAAAAAAAAAAAAAGTTGTGATTATCAGCTTGGATAAAAAAAGTCAGCTATGTGCTCTTTACATAGGACATGCTTAGAAATAAGGGTATGAAAAATTGAAAATCAGAAAAAAGATAGGTCAGGGGAATAGTAACCAAAAGCAAGTTGATGTCAGATAAACCAGATCTTTAACACAAAAAACATTACTAGGGAGAAGGAGGATCACAACATAATGACAAAAGGTTCAATTCATCCAGGAAGACATACAATTCTAAATCTGTATAGCACTTATTTAATAGCCTCAAAATACATAAAGCAAAAATGAAAGTCTTACAGGTAGAAATTAGCAAATTTAACATGTCTCCATCAAGTACCATTTTTAAAAAGATTTTATTTATTTATTCACAAGAGACACAGAGAGAGGTAGAGACACAGGCAGAGGGAGAAGCAGGCTCCCTGCAGGACCCCAGGATCACGACCTGAGCCAAAGGCAGATGCTCAACCACTAAGCCACCCAGGTGCCCCCCCCCCATAAAGTACCATTGATATGTCAAACACAAAAAAAAATTAGAAAGATTTGAAAAAATAGTTAACCAGCATGATTTAATATACTTGCATAGTGTCGGGAGGCAATTCTCCATTGGATCCTTTCATGCTTCTACAGACATTTAAGTGAAGTTTTTGCTCCAGATATCTATTCAAGGATGCTTGTGTAGCAAACAGCCTTGGAACTCCAGACTGTGTCTTCTTTCGGGCAGAGGTATAATTTGTTCATTATCCAGTATAGTATAGATGAATTTTTCCCTTCAGAGCAAAATCTGACCAGGTTTGCTTGCAGCTCATTGTAAAACATTGGGGCTTCCTAAGCTTGGGGATCCTCAGCTGGGAAGGATACATGTCCAGTATCCACCTGGATCCTCCTCATTCCCCTTGTGGGACTTGAGGGGCAGGGAGCCGGGAAGCTCATACTGCCTGCTGTGTGGTAATAAAGTCCTTTGCTTCTGATCCAGAAGGCTCATGTCTTCTGCAAGCATCCCTGAAACTGTAGTAGGCTACAAGTCACTAGGCTGCAAATAGGATACGACATCAGACCCTTTACAGTTCTTGATACTTAGAACCTTGCACCCTACAGTAGACAAGGCACCATCTTCTCAAGTGACACATGGAGTGTGTACACACTGCCTAGCATGGTGCCTACCACATGGAAGACATTCAATTCACGCTAGCGCTCCCTTTTCTTGGCCACAGCGGCTCCTCTTACTTCCTTGAGGAGTTAGCAGCCACAGGCAAGGAATGAACTAGGTGAAGAGAAATCACAAATGAGCACTGGACAGTTTGAGGGGTGGCTCTGTCCATCCCTAGCACGAAATGGGAGCACAAGGAGTGATGGTGACATAGAACAACCCCTTCTGGACGCCTGGGCGGCTCCGTGGTTGAGCGTCTGCCTTCGGCTGAGGGCATGATCCTGGGGTCCTGAGGATCAAGTCCTGCATTGGGCTCCCTGCAGGGAGCCTGCTTCTCCCTCTGCATATGTCTCTTCCTCTTTGTGTCTCCCATGAATAAATGAATAACATTTTAGGAAAAAAATAAAAAGAACAACCCCTCTGTGTTGGCCCCAACTATGGGACTCCATTGTTTGACTTGGGGCAAGACCATTGCCAGGAAAGCAACTATTGCATACTACTATCCAAATTCAAATGTCAAGAGTCTCTCCTGTGGTCCTATGGAAATTAAACCCATCCTATTCACCATTTTCTAATAGCTCATATCAGCAATAATCTGGCTTACTAAAGCATTATCAGCTCATTTCTTCATCCTCCCTCCTCCTAGAGCTACAAAGTTTCATCATGGATTACCTCTATTTTTCCCGAAACTGGCTTCTGTTTCATTTTTTTTTTTTAAGATTTTATTTACTTATTCATGAGAGACACAGAGAGAGAGAGAGAGGCAGAGACACAGGTAGAGGGAGAAGCAGGCTCCCTTCAGGGAGCCAGACGTGGGACTTGATCCCGGGTCTCCAGGATCACACTCTGGGCTACAGGCAGTGCTAAACCACTGCGCCACCGGGGCTGCCCTGGCTTCTGTTTCTATAGCAACTTTTACCACCTATACACTCAGATAGGGAGAAATAACATGTGTTAGGTCTCACACCTTTCCAGTACCTGAAAGCTTATTATTAAATAATTAGAGGTTCAAGTGCTACAAACAAACTCAAGATCTGCCCCCTACTCTGTAGCCTTGCTCCAAAGAGGAGGGTGCAAGTGGGCCAGGCTTCAAATATGTGGCAGGAGGGCTGTACCTGCCTGCTACACTTCTTTCCAAATCAGCCCCGTCCTGGGCAGTCCAGTCACTAGGCCTTTGGGGACAGTTGTGTTCTCCATCACACATTTGCCTAGCGACCAGTCTCAGCTTATTCCCAGAGCCCCTGGGATCACATGTCCAGTTTCAAGGCCCTGGTGTGCAGGGTAGATGTGCTGAGAGTCTCCTGAGGAAGAGGAGAGGATATTCCATTCTCTCTCAGAAAAAACTATAAATCTACCCTGGGTTTTCCTCCTAGAGCAGCTCCTCCTTCCTTCTCCCTCTCTGCCTCTCAAATCTCCTCTTTTTTGCCTCACAAACCAGACAGCTCTAGTGCCCTCCACAAATTCTCCTTCTCCAAATCTGGCATTGCTCGTGACTCCACTGAGCAAGTCCAAACAGCCCATCTGCTGTTTTGTCACACACATACCTGGGGGACACTCTCCTCCCTTCCAGCCCTGCAGTTCCTTCGGGATTTGTGACACTAGGACTCACTGAGCTGGGCTCCTGTCCTCGCTGAGGTTCCCTTCGGGGGTGTGCTCCCTGACTTCACAGGTTTTCTTCCTGGATGAGGAGTCTGAGCAGCAGACCAGCCAAGGGCTGAGGCCACCCAGCTGCAGGCAGAGGAGCCTGGTTTACAGCTGGGGCCTCCTGACCTGAGGCGAGGGCCTTCTTCCATCTCTTTTAATTCGTCTCAGCAAAGGAGATGCCTGTGAAGTGAGCAAGTTTCCCAATCATTGCAAACCCTAGGCTGTTTCTGGTCCTCCCAGGTCTCCAGGAAAGGCAAATGAAACTCACTGGGTGAATTTCTTGGCTTTGATTCTAGGCAAATTAAATCTGAGACCAATTTTGTGATCTGTACTTGGTGTCCATCTAGAAAATGATGACTTGCCTGACCCAACCTATTCACAGTTTAGTTGGTTTTTCTTCCTAAATGAAGGGGAGTTGGCACACAATGTTACATCAGTTGCAGGGATACAGCATAGTGATTCAACACCTCCATACAGTATGCTCTGCTCCCCATTCGTGTGGCTACTGTCTGTCACCTTAAATGCTATCACAATACATGGTTTCGCTCTTAGTCTAGTAGATGGAAACTGTTCATTCCCTCATTCTTTCATTCAGCTGTTCTGGAGCAGTGAATGAGACAAGGTCTGTCCTTGAAGAGCTTCCATTCTTTTTGGGTATGGCAGTGGGAGGGAGAGCCAAAGATCAGCATGTAAACCACTAGCTAACACAATGCGATGTCCCCCAACCCCAAGGGAACATGACCCATCATCCATTCTCCTAAGGGACTCAGACCTCACAGACATCCGAAAATTGAGCTAGGTCTAGAATAATCATGCCAGGTGGAAAGTGAGTAAATTCTCAGCTTCCAATCTTCAGGTGCCCAAGGTCTAGGGTTCCCTTGGTTGTTCTGGGGCCCAGTCCACCCCAGCCTCTGCAATATGGGACCTAAATTTGACCTCAATGCTATTCTAGTCACATCCCTAAGGTAGTAGTGATGATAATGGTGGTCACGATGGTTTCCTATCTTCCCAGAGTCCCAGGATAGGTTCAGCAGCAGGTCCATCTCCTAGAAAGTTGCCATGGATTTTGCCAAAGCATCCAGTGGCTGACAAGATCTTGCTCTAGAGTAAAAATGACCACTGTGCACAGACACACCAAGGCAGCAGTTCCCCAAATTTCTCAGATCATCAGACTTCTACAAACCACTCAGAGGTGAGGGGCCAGGGAAAGGAGTGGGATCTGAGAAATGCAACAGAAAGCATCATCATTGTTGTCCAACAGCTGAGATCCAGTTTTTAGCCTGGGACTTTCCAGAACTCCCAGAGGCCTCAGCGGGACCCCCTTCAGCTCTCTAGCTGTGCACAACTGCCTTGTCCCAAGAGCTCTGGTCATCCGAAGGCACATCCTGAGCCCAGGTCCTCCTGTGCCTGACACATGGCCACAGCAAGACAGCTTATTGCTAAAACAATGGAACAGAGACAACACAGAAGGTCTCCCCCATGGTTCATGTTCCCTTCATAACAGATGTGGAAGCAGGCAGCGCTAGATGTCAGCCTCACAAGTGTCCTCAAAGTACCCCTGGTTCCTTTGATGGCCCACTGACACTCTAAGTCTTCACTTTCCCCATGTGCCCCAGGGACCCAAGGTAGTCTACACCACAGCTCAGACTTGGAGATAAAACAGCTTTTTAAATTTCATAAAGGGTAGATCCAATCTTCCCAACAAGCTACGGTCCACCAGGCAGAAATAAAAGCAAAACGCTTTTAGTCCATTCCAGAGACTTCATCTGGTACAGTAGTTTCAATTATTCCTCCAGATGATGTTACTCAGGCTTCCTATCCCCTCCCCCTGCCTCTCCGCAGAATGGCATCTGGGATGTGGGTGGGGTGGATCTGTGGCTTGTGTCCCCATGGCAGAGGGACGGGCCCTTAGATCTGTGTGGTGGCTCTGATCCTCCCTCGCCTGGTTTACCTCTGTCCCGGCCTGGCCTGGCTCCAAGCATTGGATTTCAGTCTTGGGAGCCCTGGAGGTCTGAGTCTGCAAGAGGGTCTGGCCTTTGAGTGGCCAGGTGTTGCAAACTGTGTTTATTTTGCAAAGCCCAGAGGAGGCCTGTGCTGGGTGGTCTGTGAGGGAGCCCACGCCCAGCCCGACGTCAAGCCAGGAGTCAGCTGACCCCAGTGGCAGACCCAGGGTCCTCAGAAACCCCGCTGTCACCTAGGGATAGGAGCATCTGAGCAACACTAATGGGCTTCCTAAAAGGGTCCCTTCACCTCCACTCCTTCTACTGTCCACCTCAAAACCCCAGCACTGAGGAGTGAGCTGTGGCCCAGGAGAAAGCAGCCAAGATCAGACTGGCTCTGCCAACTTGTGGCCCTGGAGGACAAACCCTGGCTCTCTGGAATAGGAGCCGCCAGGGGGCTGTGGGTGGGCCTGCTGGCCACCTGGTGGAAGGCCCCTGGCCCGGCCCACCTCCCAGCACTGGATCCTGTGAGGAATGATAGAGCTCTGGCTGAGTGCACCAGTGAAGAGGGTGGGAGGGAATTGATCGTGGAGAAATACCATTGCATGATGGCGTTAACTCTGCTGTACCTTACATTCAGCCTTCGGGGCCTTCAGAGGCCCTAACTTGGCCCCTCACCCCGAGCTCTACCTCCCCAGAAGCTCGGCACACGCAGACGCCCTTGCATTGCCAGGTTTGTGACCTCAGTCACACGTTCATGCAACTTAACTCATGCTCCCTGGCTATTTCTGAGCCCTGCCCTGCCAGACCCGGGCTCAGGCTGTGTAGACGGAAGTGGGTGAACAAGGCTCCTGGCCTGGAGGGGCTCACAGCCTCACAGGCGAGACAGACAAATACACGATCCACAACCATGGCAGAGATTACTACTTTAAGAAGGCCTTTTCTGTGCTGTGGCACACTTTTTTAAAAGAATTTTTTTATTTATTCATGAGACACAGAGAGAGGTAGAGATATAGGCATAGAGAGAAGCAGGCTCCCTGTGGGGAGCCCGATGAGGGACTCGATCCCAGGACCCCTGGATCATGACCTGAGCTGAAGGTAGATGATCAGCCACTGAGGCACCCAGGTGCCCCTACATTTTTAACATACATTCTATCCTCCTGATGGCCCTGGGGAGTGAGTATATCTCCAAGTTATCAGTGGGGAAACTGAGGCCCAGAGTGGTCAGGACACTCTGCCATTAAGGGCTGGAGCCAGGATTCCAGTGGACAGCTGTCTGGCTGCTTCTCTGCCCTGAGCCTCCTTCGACCACAGTGCCTTGGCATCATGAGGGACGCCTGTGGGGTCCACTCAGCTGTGGTTCTCAGGCACAGGTCAACGTGGGCCCTGCCTGGGCGGGCACCCCTGGCCTCTGGATACACATGACGGGCTCCCTGGAGACCCCTGTGCACCATGCACAGTGAGAGCAGCCACCAAAGAAGGGGGAGCACCCGGGCAGACTTGGGCACCAGGTTCAGGGCCTGGCTAAGGCTCACCCTCGCTGAGGGTCAGGCCAGCTGCTGCTGTAACCACTGCAGCGAGAGCCCCTGGGGTAAGTGGAAGTTGGGGGGCCCAGAAAGGGCAGGAGATGGAAGACCCTCCAAAGGTTTGCTGAAGGGACTATTACAGAGTGCAGGCGGGGTTGGGGGGATTAAAATGGGGTTACCAGATTCAGCAAATAAAAAAAACCAGGAAGCCAAGTTAAGTCAAATTTACATTTCATATTAACAATGACTCATATTTTGGGGATAAGTACTTATAGCTGTAATATTTGGGACATACCTATACTAAAGAATTATTCCTGATTTCCTAGAACTGCAAATCCAACTGAGCATCACATATTTCTTTCTGGCAGTGCTGGGTAAGGACACCCAAGGTCTGAGTGCAGCAGGAACCAGGCCGGGAGGGCCTGGGCAGGAGGAGGATGAGTCAGCCCAGAACTCGGCAAGGCAGGGAGGAAATGCACAGAGCCCACCGCCTCTGGTCTCCTACTCTGTGTCCCTTTAGCAAAGGAGCCCCCTGATGCAGTATTCTGGGGGTCCTTGACACCCAGCAGGGCAGAGAACAGATCTGGGCAGAGAGGCAGAAAAAAAATACGGCTCACAACAGAGATTTCTCTCCTCTCCTCACTGACACTTCAAAGATTCGGGTTAAAGTTACCTCTTTCCTGTAGGACCTACAATGGCGCCCACTGCATACAAGGCCAAGTTCAAGCTCCTTAGAATCCAAGGAGTCTTTGCCCTCTCCTCCTCATAGCAGGCAGGGCTCCCAGGTGAGCTAGGAACTCACGGTGGCTCGAGCTGGCCTCAGGACCCTTGAGAACTCATGCAACTCAGAGCTGGGAAGGCCCTTGGGGGGAACCTGTTCCCACCCCCTTCTGGGCAAGACATCAAACTTCAGGCAGGGTAAGGGGAAAGGACACACTGGATGCTACTTTGTCTCCAATCAACCCTCCTGGACCTACCATGGTCTAAGCCAGGAAGCCAGCGAGGGCTCCCAGCGGGGACCTGGATGCGCAGGGCAGGGTGCCACCTCTCATGATGGCCAGCCTTGTTCCGACTTGCTATCTGCCTCTCTGTCCCTCTTCTCTGAACAGAATTCAAGGTTCTTTTTCAAAGCTTTCCCTCTGGCACAGTGCTGGCAATGAGAACACAATGATTTTCCTTTAAAATTACATCCTTTTATTTTAATTCAACAGTTTAATTATAGTTATTAGATAACTAAAGATCTGCCTAATTTGGTACTTGTGGTATAATGAAAAAAACAACAACAACAACCCAAAACACAGGCTTTGGAATCAGATGACCTGGGTTTGTTGACATTTTTTTTCTTCAATAAATCTTTGCTGCATTTACTCTGGTGACAGAAATTCTTTCTGCAGCTGGAAGAGTCACACAGGGTCAGGGACCCTGGGTCCTGTCCTGGTAGAGTGTGGACTGTTCTGATGGAGGTTTAAGCTCCTGCTTTCTGCGCTGCTCCCCCTAGGACACACACAGTAGTCGCATTCGAATAAGATTACCTTTTCAATGGATAGTTTTATTTGTTAATTAAAGATCAAGATCACCAAACATCTTTTTCATATTTTTCTTACAAGGACTTGATTCAAATGATTTGTGATGCTTCTCCCATGGGAGAGTGTCCTCTCGTTTTTGCTGTTCTGAACTTGGCTTCCCTGGGTGAGTTTTAAGGAGCCTTTGAACTCTTCCAAGCAGTATAGGGAATAGTGTTCACTGTGGCTCCTTCTGCTCATGGTGCGCATCCTGAGAGGGAGGAAGGGGGTGGGATATATAAAGGATGTTGCCAAAGCTAGACCAACATGAAGGAGCGTTATGAGCCCTATGCTGGGAACGGCTGCTGGAGGGAAACAGCATAAAGCAGATCTCTGGCATGCAGCTGAGTATCTTGGGATGGGCAGCCAAAGAGAGGCCAGGCCCTGAGCAGAGGGACAGCTGCAGGGAATTAGAGCAGCTGGCCCACATGGGCAGAGGGGGAGGGACTCAACTGTTTGCTTTTACACACTGTGATTTTTTTTTTCTCAAGGGTAAGAATAGGGCAGAGAAGATGCCCCAGAAATAGTCTTGAGTGAGAATGAGTCAATGAATGGTTTTCCAGAGGTTGAGAACTTCCAGGGTCAGTGAGCCCCAGGAATCCAACACCTGGAGTCCTGTGAAGGGAAACATAATCCCTGGGTCAAGGCTGCTGAGGAAACAGTAGTGTTGTTAGCACGGCCTGTGTGTCGTCATGGCTGGGGCCCCAGGCTGGCGAGGGAGCAGTGGGGCCTGGTGTCTAGCACAGATCCAGATTAGAACTAATATATTTTTCTTAAATTGGAAGGTGATTTAGAGATCTAAAAGTCAAACTTTTACCCTGGTTTGGCCTGCAGGACTCAACATCATCATTCAAAGGAAAGCCCTTAAAGGACCCTCTGGATCTGATTTCTCTCCACATCAAATTTTCTGAGGCTTGAATATCACATATTGAGATTATGGATGATTTCAATTTTCTTCTTTTTTTTTCCTTAAGTTTTTGTTTATTTATTCATGAGAGAGAGAGAGAGAGGCAGAGACACAGGCGGAGGGAGAAGCAGGCTCCATGCAGGGAGCCTGACATGGGACTCAATCCTGGGTCTCCAGGATCAGGCCCTGGACTGAAGGCGGCACTAAACCGCTGAGCCACCCAGGCTGCCCTCAATTTTCTTCTTTAATATTTTCTGGATTAAAAAAATTTTGTTTTTGATCAGAGTGTTTCACCAGCCCCCCACCACTTTTCATGACATCCCCCATTCTCTTCTTTGTAAGTCTGGCTCTCCTATGGTGTTTCACTGATGTCCAGGGTGACTGGTCTCAGAGCAAGACTGAAATTCAGCCTGAGACCCATTGGTCAAGTCCCGCTGTGGAGAGGAGAGGTGCCTTTTCATAATTCCTCTGTCCAGACAGGGCTCATTTCTTCTCATGTTCACAAAGGTGCTGTATGTGCTAGCAAGGACAGGGTGACATTACCTGGGAAGTGAGTCTAGACAAAAGTACTTAGAGTGGCCACCATCACCCACTTGGGGATGTGCCATCAGATCCCAGTGGGCTCAGCTGCAGTTGTCAGGCCACCTGCCATTGCTGGAAGCTTGGCCATCGCTGCAGGATGCTTCCATGATGGTAAGCAGGGCTCTCTATGAGGTGCCACAGTGGCTCTGTGTTCTCTGGGATTTTCAAAGGCACACAACTCCAGGAAAAGTGCTTCATTTTGCCCCCTGGTTTCCCAGCCCAAGCCTCAGTCACTCTAAGCTATGGTGAAGCCATATTTTCTAAGCTCACTCTATTTTAACTTAACTGGGGGTTAATTTAACTGTTGAGGACATGGCAATGCTGGAAAGGGGATAAAACTGTGTGACACTCTGCTGACCTTCCGTTGTTCTTCATCTTTGAGGGCTGAGGGATTCTTATTGATTCAAACTTGTGTTTGGGCTGTCTTCTCAAGGACATCCTTTGGCTCATGTTTGAATACTTTCCCAGAAGGCTCCTCTGTCCCCCAGGCAGACTGATTTCTGAGCCCTCCCCACCAGTGACCCAGACAGGCCACATAGCCCCTGGTGTAGGGATAGCCATGCACCTCCCTCCTCCTGATGGCACTTTGATAATCAGAAAGATCAGGTGGGTCTTCTTTGCTTTCTCTCTTCCTTTCAGATTAAATGGCAACATGCACTAGACTTCAGAAATGCTCAAGGTAGAGCAGGTGAAGTGGGTGTGAGCTGGTGGCTTCCTACCTACCAACCTTCTCCGTTCACCTTTCTTGGTCGGATACTGGGCAGCCATGAACTCAAGGACCCCTTCCCAGCCTTGACAGATGAGTTTCATCAGTTTAAACCATTCATGATAGGGACACCTGGGTGGCTCAGTGGTTGAGCATCCGCCTTCGGCCGGGGCGTGATCCCAGAGTACCAAGATCAAGTCTCACATCTGGCTCCCTGCAGGGGGCCTGCTTCTCCTCCCTCTGCCTATGTCTCTGCCTCCCTCTCTCTGCATCTTTCATTAATAAATAAATAAAAGCTTCAAAAATAAATTGACCATTCATGATAATTCTTTTCCCTTTCCACCTCTGGGCACCCAGCCTCTGGTCTGGCCTGGCCATCCTCTTAGGCATGGCCATCCTTGGAGCAAAATTCCTCCCACACAGAGCCCAGGCCATGTGCGCTCAATTCCAGGTAAGCCCTAAGACCCATGCAGTCCGAATGGCTCCATTGATTCATAGATCTTTAATTCTTCCAAATCAACTTTAATCTACCCCAAGTGCTCTCACATTCATACTAGAACCGTGTGGAAACTTCTGGAGCTTCCTTCTGACATCAGTCCCTGGCTCCTGCTCTTTACTACCTGAGATACCTACTGACTTGGGCAGACTGGCGTGACCCTTCAGGTCAGGTGCCTCTGTGCTTTCCGCACAACATTCCCAGGTGCACCATGGTGCCAGCCCTTTGTTCACATGCGTCCTGGTGATCTCCCTCAAGCCTGAGGGAAAAGAATCTCTCTTTGATGCTACTTTCAAAGGCGCTCCCTGCAGGACATCAACAATGCTCTTCTGTGAACTTGGGCTTTTATTAAAGACAGATCAGGCTTTGCTTTGCAAAGTCCTCCCCAGGCAAGAACTTACCAAGGGCCTAGCTACCTGCAATGAAGAGAAGAAAACACTGGAAGAACACATATTAATATCTCCATGAATTGTCCCTTACCTCTTCTAAGAAATCTGATTCATCCTGTACCAGTTTGCCATTTAATGAGGGTGAGCGCCTAGAGGCAGAGGGACAGAGCTGAGGGGTGGGGGGTTGTTGATATTGACCAGTGAGTGGGGAGCATCTTTGGGGAAGCTCGTTTGCCAGTCCAGTGGGGGAAGGAGAGCCATCTTGGCCCTGGGGGCAGGAGAAAGTCCCATTCAGTTACCATCACAGGCCACGGTTTGGATTTCTGGATCTCTTGGGATCACACCCACAAATGCATCTGGCTCTGATACCAAAAGCTGAGATTCAGCAAGTCCAGTGGGGGTCAGGTACAGTGGTGCTGGTCCTGTAGGAGACAAAGATCAGGATCTCAGGATCCCATGGCCTGCAGGGAAGGCAGCCTCATGCACTGAATCAGAGACCATGTGAGTGGGGTGACCTCAGTAGTTGACACGAGTCAAGTGGGGAATGTATCCCCAGCAGAGGTGACAGCTTCTGGATGGGAGAGAGAATCGAGCTGATCCATCATAAGTATGGGTTAGAGGAAGGACAGTGGAAAATAAGCTTGGAAAAACAGTCTAATTTTTTTGGACAAATCTCAAAGAACACTGAAAGGCCTGACAGAGGGGAGCATGTGTTTACTTTAGCTGAAAATTCATCAGTTATACATGCTCATGGTTTAAATGCCCCGTCCTCAGACCCAGCTCTCACTGCCCCCTCCTCCCCAAGCTTCCAGCTGCTTCTTTTAGTATTTATCTTCCTTGTTTTAAATATGACATATAGGGGATCCTGGGAGACACAGTTGGTTGAGCATCTGACTCTCAGTTTAGACGCAGGTCATGACCTCAGCATCATGAGATCAAGCCCCTCTTTGGGCTCTACACTTAGTGTGGAGTCTGCTTGAGATTTTCTCCCCTTTCCTTCTGCCCCTACCACCCTCTCAACTCATTCCTGAGCATACTCTTTCTCAAATAAATAAATAAATCTTTTTATAAGTAAATATTAAATAAGACACATATTACCACTATTTGATTTTCCAATTTTGAATGTCATTCCCTGAATTTCCACCCTAGAAGATGAAGATGTCACTCCTTCCCATTGAACACAAATATATTTCCTATCCTTGGCAATATTGTTGCATGATAACTTCAGTTAAACAAATATTTTGCCCTTACATTATTAATATGTCAGTGATATTGAATTACATAGCATACCGTGATAACACTTTTCTTGCTTGCTTATTTTTGTGCCTTTCCTAAAATTAATCATTGTCTTTGTTTGGTTTTGTTTTGGTTAGGTTTTTAATTGCTTATGATTAATTAAACCCTAAAGTATAAAATTAAACTCCAATTTTATAAATCTGGGGTAATACAAAGTATATAAATCTCCTTTCAAGATGCTCAGACACCTGTGGTGGCCTACCAGTTTTGTCTTCCTGGGAGTCTTTCCTGAAGCCTGCTCTCATCTGGATGATGATCCTGGAGGTGTGTGCCCAGCCATCACCGCACCTGGGGTACTATTCCCTTGCCTTCCTCTCACCCCCCACCCCCGCCCCATATATTGGTGGAGCACATCTCCCAGTAGCTTCCTGGTGAAAGGTGCATGAGAGGTAAATTTGTCGACACTTAAATACCTGGAAAAATCGTTCTTCTACTCTTGGAATTGACTGATAGTTTGGCTGGAAATAGAATTCTACATTGAAGACCATTTTTTTTTAAATTGTAAAAATGTTGCTCCATTGCCTTAAACATTGTTGCCATTGAGAAATATGAAAATATTTTGATTTCTGCTTCCTTTGTATGTGACAGGATTTTCCTTTTAAATCTCATTTATTTTCTTTTGTCCCCAGTGTTCTGAAAGTTCACCATGGTTTGCCTGGCTGTGGGTCTTTTTCCATCCACTGTGCTGGAACAGTCCCTCTCAATGTGGAAATGCTTCCTTCGGGTCTAGGAAGTGTTCTTGAACTACTTTGTTGAGGATTTCCTCTGACAGTAGCTATTTTTTTCTACCCTCTGATTATAGATGGAAATACCATTTCTCTCAATGTAACCAGATTCTGTGATCCTAGAACGCATCAGGCCCTTCATGTCAGCAAGTTCCCTTGGAACCTGTCTGTCTATAAGTCCTATCTTGTCATCGAGACTTGCCCTGAGCACCCCACTAAGGTGACCCTGTCTCCATTCATTTGGGCTGCAGTGACACAATACCACCAACTGGGTGGCTTCTAAACAACAAATGTCTATTTTCTCACAGCTGTAGAGGCTGGAAGTCCAGGGTCATGGCACTGGCACAGTCAAGCTCTCTGAAAGCCCTCTTCTGGTTTGCAGACTGCCAACTTCCTGCCATGTCTTCTCCAGCTGGGAGGGACTACAGGCCTCTCTGAGGTCCCTCTTATAAGAACACTAATCCCATGTGTTTGGGTTTCCATGCTTATAACCTAAAGCCCCACATCCTAATACTTCACCTTTCGGGGTTAGGACTTCAACACGTGAACATTCAGAACACAGCACACCCCATCCAGCATTCCCAGGCATGTTGCTCTGTTTGATTCTACTCACCACATCGTAGGTGCTCAACGTTTGTTGACCTGAGCTAAGTTGGAGTATCTGAGCTACAATTTCTCCATCTTTAAGATGAAGAGGTTAGACTACAATTTTCAGGGCCCTATTGGCTCTAACATCCCATAACTCTACTAACTTCCCTGTGTTGGAAAATGACTTTTACAAGTCATTAACATGAGAACAAAACAATACCTGTCAGTGTGTTTGTCTGCCTGTGTTGGGGTGTTTGTCTGCCTGTGTTGTGTGTGGTTTTTTTTTGTTTTGTTTTGTTTTTGTTTTTGGTTTTAGTGGGGGTTTTTTGTTTTTTTTTGTTTTTGTTTTTGTTTTGTTTTGTCTTGTTTTGTTTGGTTTGGTCTGCCTGTATTTAATGAATTCTTTAGCATAATGTTTATGGGCAAGCATGTCCTGTGAGCTGGAGTTGCTGAGCCCCCCCCCATTAGAGCCCCCAGGGGCTGCCAGTCACAAAACCTGCACCACCTTCAGGAAAGGAAAAAACCCCCCTGAGAGCCTGGGGCCAGTGATGTGAATGACCTCCATCTCCAGGAACGCGCTACTCCTTTCTCTCCGGACACCTGGGAGTCATCCCAGGCTGTTCCCATCTTAAAGCGCTTCCCATCTAATCAGTTACCAGGCCTCCTCCATCCTGCTTCTGAGGCTTCTCACCACCACCACCTCCACCACCACCACCCTCCATTCCCTTCACCTCCCCAGGATGGCTTTCATCGGCTCTCTGGGGGCCTCTGATCATGGCCTCCTAACTTATGTCCCTCCACCTGCCTTATCCTCCAAAACATCCTCCAAAAAAATCTAAGACACAAAACAGACTACATCCTCTCCTTACTAAAAAACCTGTCATTGCCACCACCCCTCACGCGCTCTCAAAGTAGGAGAGAGAATTCCATAAATATCCACACTTCCTACGTTAGTGTCTTATGGTTGGTTGATGACGCCCATTGCACAGGTGGGCCATCTGATACCCAGAACAGCCCTCTGATCTAGGTAGAAGCCCTTGGGAAGACAAGAGCCTTGGCCCAGCAGATGGACACATGAGCGGCCCAGGACACTCAGGAGGCATGTGTGGAAGTCAGATTCCTGACTTCAGCCAGTCCTCTTTCTGGTGCTGCTCCCTTCCAAAGACCACGTCTAATTAGTTGTTATAAACCAGGCTCAGATATGGGTAACCACAAAGATGATGGGACAGATAAAAACAAACAAAAACAAGAAACACAGCCATGACAAAGCAGCATCTAACGTCAGTCCTGCCTGGTGGTGGTGGCCATAGCACTGGGGCTTCTACGGGAGCTTCCATCCTCGCCAGGACTCCACAGGAGGCTGGGGTTTCAGTGGCCACTTCAGAAGTCTCTGTGTCATGTGCATGGGGCCATGCCATCCTGACACCCCCCTGAGAGGCCAGAGCAGGGTCGTTTGCCAGTGCAGAGTTGATCAAGAAGGCAGTGCAAATCTCCTGGAGCACACTCTGAGCAAGGCTAAAAATTACCTCACCACTGACAAGAGACTACATTTTTTTAATTTGATGAGTAAAACTCATGTTGGTCATCTCGGCATCCAGCTCTACAAACCTGCTGGTTGGCAAGGGCGCCCCCCTGTGTTACTACGGTGGAATGCCAACTCGGTCTAGGTGGCCTCAACCCAATCTCCCTGCGATGGTCTCCTGCCAGCCTTTTCCCCTGGTTTCTGGCCAGGGGGCCCACTTTGTGTGCCCTGAGGAGAAACGCCAGGCTAGGGTCGGCCCCTGGGAGTGGGTGCAGCAGCACCAGGCTCGTGGGAGAGCCTCTCCAGCCAGACTGAACGTTTTGTCCCTCTGCATGCTCCACACCCTTACCCTCTCAGAAATGACTCAGGATCCCAGGATGTCGGGGTGGGTTGTATCTCTTGGTTTGTACTCCATTAGAAACTAAAGCTGAGCATTTTTAAAGTATGCATTACTTCATTTTAAATCACAATAAGAGGAACACCTGAGTGGCACAGTCTGTTAAGCCTCCAACTCTTGGTTTCCGTCCAGGTCCTGATATCAGGGTCCTGGGATCGCACCCCACACTGGGTACTTTGCTCAGCTCAGAGTCTGCTTGTCCCTCACCCACCCCCTCAGCAACCTGCCCCCCTTCAAATAAATAAATAAATAAATAAATAAATAAATAAATAAATTTAAAAAAATAGCAATGATAAACCTATAGTAACACATTTTAATGAAAAAAAATACTAGATCTTTAAAAAAAAAACAGAGAAAAGAATGTTTTACACTTTTGCAAATCTGTTGAGTGTCTGGCTCAGCAGACAAGAACTAGATTCTTATGCTCGTTTCTGCATTCAGTTTTTTGCCATGTCACACATCACATGGCCTCTGGAAGATTCCCCTGTATGCTCGTGCAAGAATGAGAGTGAAGACGGCAAATAACATTCAGTATTTTTGTGAAAACATGTTTGACCTCAAGACCCACAGAAAGGGTCCCCCTGTGGGCCCCAAAGAACTGTAAGAACTGCTGAGTTAAAAACATAGACACATGAAGGGTGCCTGAGTGGTTCAGTGGTTGAGCATCTGCCTTTGGCTCAGGTCGTGATCCTGGGGTCCTGGGATCAAGTCCCACATTGGGCTCCCCACAGGGAGCCTGCTTTTCCCTCTGCCTATGTCTCTGTCTGTCTGTCTCTCTCTCTATGTGTCTCATGAATAAAGAAATAAAATCTTAAAAAAAAAAAAAAGACTATAGACACAGGAGCCACAGGCCTGGGTACTGATCTAGAAAATAACATTTTTGTTAATAGCCAACTTTGATGTTCAGGTTTCCCTTTCTTTGCTGGCCAAAGGACACAGAGCCCTGAGATTGGCAGGGTGCATGCTCCCATAGATGTCCTATATGCAAGAGAGTGGAGGGAATGTCCCCAGATGGTCACTGTGTCCCATGAGATCCTGACCCATAGGCCCACCCATGCAGGAGGGCAAGCCTTCCAGAGAGTCACCGACATTTGGATGAACGCTTTTCAGTGTTTCTCACTGCTTGGTCACCACTTGGAGCCTGCCAGGCGGCTAACATTGTCAGAGGGCTCTACTTTCTGTTCAGGATACTCCTGGGCTCCTGAGCAGAAAGAAGAAGGGGATGCTCTTTCCTCTAAAAGAAGAAAGTGGAGAAAGATTTCTTGCCTGTCCCAAGAAACAGATCTGTCCCTGAGCCAACCCTTGCCACCCAAAAGCCCTGCTCAGAGGTCCTGGCCCTGGGCAACTACTTTCTGCCCTCCTCGAGGTCCCTGGGCAGCCCCACACCTCCTGAGTTTCACCAGATTTCATGATGGCTCTTTCCACAGAGTAGACAGTAGCCTATGAGGCCTTACCCTCCCAAGAAGTCTCTAGTGATGGGGACTAGAGACAACTGGAAGAGCCAGCAGAGGAGGAGACTTTGCAGTATGTTCCCCCCTGAGGCTGACCCCATGGTGGTGTTGACTGAGGTGTCCAGGGAGGAGGGGGTCAGTGGTGATACCTCAGGCCTGGGATAAGGGGCTTCTGGAGTCAGCTGCTGTGGTTTTGAGCCAGCCGCTTACTACCTATGCGACCTTGGGAAGGTGTCTTTGCCCTTCTCAACTCTAGTTTCTTCATCTGTAAAACTGTAAAACTAACAGAATCCCCTTTCCCAGTTGTGGTAGGATTTAGAGATCATATATGCAAAGCACTGAGGAGCTGGCCAGGGGGCCAGTAGACCTGAGGCCTCAGCCATCTCATTTCCTGATTGTGTGTGGCCCGGGTGAGTTCCTTTTAGGAAGACCCTACTTTGAAACATTTCTAGACTGTGACCGCTCCTCACATCTATTCTGTTATCATCCCTGACCCCAGCCAGTATCATCTTTTGTCTGAATTAATGCAGGAGCCTCTTAACTCATCTCTCTACCTCTGCCTCAGCCCTCCTCTCTGCAGTGACCAGAATTAATTTCTAAGTCAGATGGTTGGGGATGGTTCTGCTTAAAACCCTCTACTAGCTTCCCATTAGACTCAGAACAAAACTCAAGTTCTTTCAGTTGCCTCCTAGGCCCTACAGGATCCACCTTCTCCCCACTTTGAGTTCACCTCCTAACTCTCACCACTGCCTCTCATGCCCCATAGCCCAGTCACAATGGTCTCCTGTTCCTTCTCCATGCCAGGAATCCTTTGACCTCAGGACCTTTGCACTTACTATCTCCTTTACCTAGAACTTTCCCCCAAAACATTACGTGAATTGTCTCCTAATTTCTTTCAGGCCTTAAAGCAAAAGTCACCTTTCAGAGGGACTTTCTCTGGACATCCTATTTAAACATCTCAGATGTCAGTCCCTGGTATCTTATTCTGTTTGATTTTACTCATCACATCATAGATGCTCAGTATTTGTTGAACTGGGTTGAAATGGATTTTCTGGACAGTAATTTCATCTTTAAAATGAGGGCCTTGGATGAGAATTCTCAGGGTCCTCCTGGCTCTAATCTCCCATAACTCTGCTTATGCCCCAATATTGGACAATGCCTTATATCTGTAAATATGTTTGTTTGCCTGCAGTTAATGAATTATTTAACACGTGAGCAAGAGTTCTGTTACATGTCCTGATTCAGCTTACAGAACATCACAGGAGCATGAACCCTGCCCGTCTCAGTGCAGTGAAGGTTCTTTGGATGAGCAAAGGGAAAGGAATCTGAACTCCAAATGAGAGCCATTGGGGGGGGGGGGGGGGAAGGTAGGGGTTAGATATCTACCCAGGCTTGTGGTTCACATGATCATATTCGTAATTCATCAGTTCTCCAAGAGGTCTGGGGCCCTTTGGGGGTGCCCAGGACTCTTTCAGGGAGGCCTCCTGGCTGCCCACCTCTCCCCTGCCCCTACAGCAGTTCCCTAACTCCGGTCCCTCTCCTGGAGCAGCCAGAGTGATCTTTGTAAAATGCCACCTGACCTCCTCTGGATTCCGAAAAAAAGCCTTCCCCTCCAAGGGCTTCCCAGGGCTTTGCCTGCATGTGCACAGACACGTTGTCAGAGCTGTCAGGGTGTGGTGGCCAGAATGGTGTCCCTGGGCCTGAGGACACATCCTGAAGCAGCCCCCCACGGCTCAAACAGAATGGAAGTGTCCCGTTTTCGCTTTAAGTGTGTGGGGATTTTGCATCATAGATCCATTTTTTAAAATTTAAGTGTGTATTTCTGTGCTCTCATGCGACCTGGAGAAAGGCAAGTCACGTTTCTTTTGTGACCTCTGGATTTCCTTGCACATCCTCAAATGCCTCTGGAAGCAGGGGGCCACCTGCGCTTTCCTTTGAGAAACAAGACCCCCAGGAGAAGCCCAGCTCTTCCGTGGGGGTGCGGGAGGCCTGGCCTGAGACCCTGGGGCCTCCCCCCTCCAACCTGTGTCCCTGGTCTTGGGGTTCTCTCCCTGGGGGAAGGGGGATGGATCCTCCTGGATGTCTGATGCCATTGCCCTCCAAACCCTCCTCCCCTGCCGCGGCTCCTATAGGGCATGGGTCACCCAGCCGCCCATCCGGGACGCTCACCCTGGCGGCTCCGCGGAGGCCTGGCCTGTCCGGGCTGCGGGGGGCGGGCGGCGGGGTCGCGCCGCAGTTCCCGCTGCCGCCGCGCGGTGGGGTGTCGGGGAAGGAGCCGCGGCCCGACCGAGCAGCAGAGGCCCAGCGGCGGGGCCCGCCCTGGGGGGCGCCCGGCTGCGGACGCGTGGGACGGCCCGAGCCCCTCCCGCCTCACTTGGTGGGACACACAGTCTCTGCGTGTTTCCAAACCCTTAAGATTTGCGTCCCCCCATCCCTCCCATCCCCCTGGTGGCCTTCCCGTGTCATATGGGCCTGAGAGCGGCCGCGAGGGAGTCGGTACTTTGCTGCTCAGCAGCTGTGTGACCCTGGAGGAATGGGCGCACCATTCTGGGAGGGGGTGGCCGCATCTGAACAAAGATGGGGTGCAACTGTCTGCCCAGAGGATTTGGTAGAAGGTGAAGGGTGTGAGGGCTGCAATGTTGCACAGTGGCCCGTGCTCACCCCGGAGGTCTCTGGAGCAGAGGCAGGGATCCCTACTAGGACGGTGGCCCTGCAAGCACAGCCTGTTGCAGGAGAGGCCCTCAGAGCACTGGAGGGTGGGAGGTTTGCAAGCCAGGCCAGTGGGAGCAAGGCCAGGCCTCGGGATGGGCACGGATCACTCACTGATTATCGGAGCACCCACGATGTCAAGGAACCCACAAGGCACCTCTGAAACCCTTCCAGGGTCTTTCCCATATTTCCTGGGACGTCTCTGCCCTCAAATCAAACTGCTTTGCTGGTGCAGCGGGTGGGAGACGGTGACCTCCCAGCTCTTCCTGCGGCGCATAGGCAAGTGAGCTCCCCACCCACAGGGAACTTGAAAACTTTCCTGGTTGTGTGTGTGCAAGAGGTGCATGAAGGAGAGAGTTTGTGCATTCTTTTTGTATAGATTTTATACATCTATTCACAAGAGTCACACAGAGAGAGGCAGAGACATGGGCAGAGGGAGAAGCAGGCTCCTTGTGGGGAGTCTGATGCTGGACTCCATCCCAGGACACGGGGATCAGGACCTGAGCCAAAGGAGTCACCCAGATGCCCCGAGGCTTTGTGTGTTCACAGTTAATATTGCCTGAAAGCAACGTCCAGGTGGTCAAACCTGAGGCTTCCTGTCTCCATCCCACTCTGATTATCGCTGATTCCTATGGACTAGAGACAGTAGACCCCACACCAGAGCCTGGAGAACCCAGGTGTCTACGGGGTGCCACGAGCCCTGAACTAGCTCTGTCTGAGCTCAGCCTGGGCAGACTCCCAGGGATGCTGGGGAGCTTAGGCACCCTTCTGCCAGAGGCAGGTGACCCCCTCCTCACCTCCCATGCCACCCTTCACGCTGGGGCTCTCCTAGCTGGACTCTGACCTCCCATCTGCATCCCCCTATTTTTCCACTTGCTTCCTGGTGTTCTCTCCAGCCCAGCCCCAACTCTCAATATTTTAGAGGAAGGCCCACAGTTTCTCCAACAATAATCCTGAGGGGCTCCAACACACTTCCCGAACTAGCCACTCCTCATTTCTCTCAGGGGATCCTGGGAGGCCCACACCACCTACCTGCCAGGGTCCTCTGGAACCTGAGTGTTGCCCAGGATTGGCTGGCATGTGTCCTGCAGGTCCCCCCATAGCCCTCCATAAAACTCCTGGCAGCCTTCGGGCCTGACCACCCAGTGCACTAACATACTGGCCATATGGGGCCACAGCCAGCCAGCCTCTACCCTACTTCTGGCCTTCCTGTGTATTCTCTAACTGCTCCTGTGTGTTGACCTTGCCTCCTGAGTCAGACTGTGAGTCCCTGGAAGGCAGGGCCATGGCTTGGCCTGCCCTAGCAGTCCCCCCATTGAGTGCCTGGCCAGGCCTTGGGCCGAGAGGGGCACTTAGAAAATGCTTGTCAGGTGGCACCTAAGGAGGTGAGCTAGGTCAAAGTTGTGTGGGGTGTGGGACTCTAGAAGCAGCAGCAGCCCGAAGTGACTATGAATGACGATAAACAATGATTGCAGGAAGGAAGAGAAACAGTTCCATGTTAAAAACAAGAATCTAAATAACTAAATAAAAGAGGGTCACTGACAGGTCACCAGCTACAGTAACACCTCCCCTACCTGGAGCTGTTGAAATCCATGATTCATACTCGGAATCCCTGCTTTTATGAACATTTCTAACAAATGCAGGCATCTGGTTGGTAAATTCACAACAGATTAGGAGCAACAAATCAAAGTATCATTAAACTGCTTTGAGCTGACATTCTGACGGCAGGGAGATGGATGAGACGGATCATCTGCGCAGGGCCACGGTAAGGACCCAAGCCCAGCAGCCTGGGGCCATCCGGGCAGCGGCGGAGCCACACCTAGGCAAGGCGGCGCCCTCTCACCTCGTGTCACTTTGCAGCTCACTATGGAAATGATGTTGATAATGATTAACCCTGAATCACGGACAGAAATTAAATGACATTCAAATGACTGTTGAAGACGTTAAGGAAGCACCTTATTCATTTTAAGTTCGTTTCCCTACAAAACGGTTGGAATTTTTTTAAGGTAGATCGAAAGAGCACATCCTCTGCTGGCTGAGAAACGATTATGCAGCTTCCTCCTCTGGTGTCGGAGAGCTTTGTGCACCTCCTTTCATTGGCAGGGTGCACAATTGATCACCACTTGAGAGACAAGAGGGTGGGTGCCTCACTTGAGGATCCCATGGCTGAAGTAGAAGGGCAAGTCTCAGTGTCAAGTGTTCTCGAGGCTTCTATCAGCTCCACTTCCCCATGGCTGCCTCTCTCTGGGATGATTCAGCCCCACCCCGGGGGCTCCAGATGGTGCTTACTGTCCTGATGTTGCAAAATGTCCTCTTAGCTGTTTTTTTCTATTATGGTCATCGTTCCCCTACCCCCACCCTTCCACACACAGCAGCCGGGAAGGCCCTGGGTGTGACTTGATTCACCCGTACTGTGTCTCCACGCTAGCACACCTCAGCACTAGACATCCCACCATTGGTATCACTTTGTTTCAAGCTCTGGATCTCTGCAGACAGGTTCTTCAGGAAGGGGATGTGCTGGACACTCAGCCCAGTGGGGCGGCTAACCCAGAGTTAACCATTCACCAAGAGGCGGTATGGCATAGAGGGCTTTAAGGTCAAACTTCCTGAGTTCAAATTCCAGTTCTGCTACCTACTAACTGTGTAGCCTTGGGAGAGTTACTTAATCTCTCTGTGTCTTGGTTTCCCCATCTGTAAAATACACATAATAGCAATACTTCACTCACTGGGTTGTTGTAACTGTTAAATAAGTTGATACGTGCCAAGTGCTTAAAACTATGCCAGAGGGCACCTGGGTGGCTCAGTGGTTGAATGTCTGTCTGCCTTCGGCTCAGGTCATGATCCCAGGGTTCTGCGATCAAGTCCCACATCAGGATCCCCGCTGGGAGCCTGCTTCTCCCTCTGTGTCTCTGCCTCTCTCTGTGTGTCTCTCATGAATAAATGAATAAAATCTTTTTTAAAAAAATAAAAGCATGCTGGGAACTTAGTAAGCATTTGACAGATACGAGTTGTTCTTGCTAATGCAGGATGATTTACATACATCGTCTCCATAACCTGTCTCAAATCCGTTTTTAGACCAAGTCTAGTTATAAAGAATCTTGAGTTGCCATGCCCATCCAGTAAGGTAGGTATCAGCTTTCCCATTTTGCAGCTGAGGCTCCCGAAACACAAAGTCTAGTGAGGTCAGAGTGCCAGAAGGTAGCAGAATTGGGATTTGTATCTGGGGGCTATGGTCTGACTGTTTGCATCCCTCCCAATACAGGGTATTGGGAAGTGGGACTTTGGGGGTACTTCTTAGGTCAAGAGGGCAGAGCCCACGTGACTGGGATTAGTGCCCTTGTGCAAGAGACCTCAGAGGGCTAACCTATCCCTTCTGCCACGTGAGATTGCAGCCAGAAGGCACTGGCTATGAACCAGCCCAGGAGAAGGTGGGCTCTCACCAGACACCAGATCTACCTGTGTCATGATCTTGGGACTTCCAGCCTCCAGAACTGTGAGAGATACACATTTGTTGTTTATAGCCACCCAGTCTCTAGTATTTTGTTATATCATCCGGAACAGACTAAGACACTAGGTCTACCTGACATTTGAGTCATGATCTTTCCGGAACATCATAATGGCCTGTCTCTGTCAAAATGCCTGAGAGAATAACTTCCTTGGGAAAGTGAGTAAGAGAGTAGTCTTCCCGCTTCTGAAAACTGGAATCCCTGCTCTCAAATCCTGCTTCAGAGACTGAATCACTCAGATATGACAAAGTTCCAGAACCTAAGAAGGAGAGCTTTGGGAGGAAGGAGTGCACTTGCATTTTTTCCATAGCAGAGAAGCCTGAGAGGCAAAGGTTGTCCATTATCATCATTTGTGAATGTTCTGGTGACCTATTGTTCTGTAACCAATCACCTCAAATTTTAGCTTAAAATTACTACAGTTGACCCTTGAACAATATGGGCTTGAACTACACAGGTGCAGTTATACACAGATTTTTTTCAATAAACATAGTACAGTATGCGTATGTTCTCTCCCTTATGATTTTCTTAATAAATAACATTTCTTTTTTTTTTAAGATTTTATTTATTTATTCATGAGAGACACACAGAGAGAGAAGGGCAGAGACACAGGCAGAGGAAGAAGCAGGCTCCATGCAAGGAGCCCTATGCGGGACTCGATCCCGGAACTCCAGGGTCATGCCCTGGGCCAAAGGCAAGCACTCAACTGCTGAGCCACCCAGGGATCCCCCAATAAATAACATTTCCTTTTCTCCAGCTTCCTTTAGAGTAAGAGTGCAGTATATAATACATACATACAACATATACAATATGTGTTCATCAGCTGTTTATGTTATCAGTAAGGCTTCTGGTCAACAGTAGGCTATTAGCAGTTAAGTTTTGAGGGAGTCAAGACCTTCACATGGATTTTCAACTGCATGGAGGGGTCAAGCACCCCTTAACCTCTGTGTTGTTCAAAGTCAACTGTACAATCATTTTATTGTCATCTTTCCCAGTTCTGGGGGCAGGCAGGGCTCAGCCTAGTGGTTTTCACTTCAGGGTCCTTCTGGAAATTGCAGTCAGATGCTGGCTGGGCCAATCCTCTGGACTCCTCACTCACAAGGCTGATCTGATGGTCAACTGAGACCTAGTGGGAGCTGTGGGCCAGAACACCAACAAGTGGCCTCTCTAGGTGACCTGGGCTTCCTCACAGCATGACTGCTGGATTGCAAGAGCAAGACCTCCAAGAAAATGGGATAGACGTGTATGGCATTTCTCCTACCTAGCTTCTAAAGTCACACAGTGACTCCTGCAGTGACTTCTACTCATCAGGCAGTCACAAAATCCCATCTGAGCTCAAGGAAAGGAGACATAAACCATATTTGTGGGGAGGAGCGTCGAGAGAGTATTGTAAGATGGGATATACCATAGGGGCCGTCTTTATAAAATACAATATGCCTCATGGAAGGCTTTCCTGAAAGAATTTTCTATTTGAAGGAAAAAGGTAATGTGAATTATGGCTCTGACAAGAACCCCTCCCTCTAGTCACGTCTGACGGTAGCTCCTTTGGGGAACCGGCCACAAGAGACAGGATTGGCAGCAAGATTTACTGCTCTGCCAAAGCTGTCATTGAAATAAATAGGATTAGAACTGCAGTGACTTCATCATCCGGACTATTCTAATAACATGTAATTTGCAGCCATGCTGTGACCAGCAAAACCGCCAGGGCATGTGAGTGGGAATGCCTGGCCACCTCTGGGATGGGTGCATTTGGTAGAAATCTTGCAGGCCCTTGACTTTGTCCACCAGGAGACAGATCTTAAATCTTCCCCTTACTGGCTTTTTTTTTTTTTTATGCCGACAAAAAGTCTGCCTACCCCAGCCCCCTTCTCTGAGGTCCCAGTTCCAAGCCAGGGAGCTCTGGAAATCAAGTCAAACCAGTTGAGAGCTTTCCTGCTGGAGAGCACAATTGTGCTGGGGCCTGGCTCTCAGGAGACCTATGTCCAACTTCCAGGCAGGCTTGGTAACCGGCCATGATCCAGTCTGGCAGCCCTGTTATACAGTGGCTCCTAAGATGTGGAGCACAAACTGCAGGATTGGGAAAAGACCTCCTACCCTAGCTGGCCTCATCCATTTCCCCATGGCTGCCTGACCCAGCCAGCTGCTGGCTTCCTTCTGGTCTCTCTCACCTCAGCTCCCAACCACTGCTGCATAAAGCACAGCCTCCTCCCAACCCTAGCATCCAAGGCCCTCCTGTGCATATCCACCCTCCCAGATTTGGTGTTGCTCTGGGCCCTGCCTCTTCCGGTCTGCGCAATGAGAGGCAGGGATGGCCTTGCACAAAGACAGAAGAGCAGAAAGTGCCTTCATTGCATCCTTGAGGCTCATGCTCCTCTGCAACCATCCTGTTCACTGGAGCTGTGGAGTGAGGCTGCCGATGAGCCTAGGGACCAGGGAGGGGAGGCAAGGTTCAGGCCCCTGGAGGCAATGGGCCACTGCCCCAGTGATTTTACTGCCTCTGGTCCATCTCTTGCCCCTGCAGATGCTCATCCCTACTGTGGGCTCTTATGATCGCACAGGGGGCTTCCCTATCTAATGAATTGCCCTTGATCTCAGCTCCCCATCTCTGAACTCTCAGTACAAAGAAGCAAGGAAGTCCAGGAAGTTTCCTGAAGTGCTGGGTAGCTGACTTCACCCAGAAAAACCAGATCTAGAGGAATGTTAATAACACTACCACCATTTATTGAGCATCTACTATATGCCAAGCACAATATCAAATGCCCTCTTCTCTCCTCAATACTTAATCCTTCTCTTCTCAGTATTTAATCGTTGCAATAACCCATTTTACAGATGAGAAAACTGAGGTGCAGAAAAGGAAAATACATTTCTCATTGTGTCATGCTGGTCAATGTGGGAGCCACTGTATGAGTCCAGATCTGTATGCTTGTGATACTGCATGAAGTGTTTCTAACATATCCTGGGCCTTGGTAGGCAGCCCCTGAGCCCATAAAATGACCTCACTTGGAAGCTTCTCATCCCATCTCCAGTCCCCTTTGAATGGGACAGAACCAGACCAGGGGGCTGGGGCAGAGTAGCAGGCAGGCTGGTGGGCTTTGGCAGTGAGAGGAGGGGGGGCTCCCCACCATGGGAAGTTTTGGAAGGAAGTCTGCCTCTGACACTAAAGGCCCAAAGATGAGGGGACTTCTGAAGATGGATCACCAAGGCTAGAGGTGCTGAGCCTTTTTGACAATTTTTGACAGCTGAGCTAGACTCCAGGGGAAAAGCCCTTCCCCATGATTGCACTTGAGATAGCTCCTCACTCTTTCCTTCCCCCACCAGGAAGCACTCCCTTCAGTGGAAAGTACATGGACTTTAGGATCAAGTCCGTGATTGGCCACTTCCTAGCTGCGTGTCCTCAGGAAAGTCACTCAACCTCTCTGGGCCTCAGTTTCCTCCTCTGTGAGTGAGGATAATAATACTTGTCTGATTGTTGTTGGGGGGATTGATGATCCTGGGCATGAAGCCCTCAGAACCCAGCAGATGGGAGGCATGATTGTGCCGGCGTTATTGTCCTGACCCCCTCAGAGGGCAGGACGCTGCATTTGGGTTGATCAAGACCAGGTCAGGGTGTGGAGGAGCTGCTCCACGACCACTGGGCATGGTCAGCAAGATTTCCAGTGCAGGCAGGCAAGGAAGGGGCTACCTGATAAGCCCCAGCGGCTGGCTATGCACAGGACAGACACTCCCCAGCCAGCAGGAAGCAGCCGCCATCCCAGGGGGTGGCCTGAAGAGGTTTGATTCAGCCAGGAGGCCCAGAGAGGCCCTGCAGGAACAAGAAAGATGGACCCAGGGGCAGGGAAGGGAGCAGGGCAGCCCCACTCAGCTGGGAGGTGGGACCTAGCCTAGCAGGTTCCAAGTTGTGCACAGGGGCAGCTGGCTGGACACGCAAAGGGCCAAGCAAAGGCTTCAGCAGCCCGGCCTGACCCTGGGCAAGGTGAGCATCCAGCCGGGTCAGGCCAGGGACACAGACAACCTCACGGCTTGGGAGGCTGAGGACTTGGGTGTGAGGAGTGGGGGTGGGGGACACTGCCAGCCAAGAACAGCCCCCAGCGTGCCAGGTGTTTTTGTCTCTATCTTCTCAAATTATTCTTACAACCACTGCTTGGTTTTGCAGATGAGAAAATCAGGCTCCGAGAAAATAAATGGCTTTGCCCCAGGCCCCAGTTAGGAAGAGCCAGAGCCAGAATGTGAACCCAAGGCTGTCTACCACTTTCTTTTGAACCAGGCAGAGAAGAAGGAAAAAGCAAGTGGGCCCCATAGGGTGAGATCTTGTTTGTTGGGAACCCAACCCAAGAGGGCTTTGTGTGAACTCTGGGGAGAGTGCCCTGCCCTCATCCAGGGTGCCTGACACGGCTGGGAGGGCTGGACAGGAAAGGCAGGTTTCCTGCGGCCTTGGCCTCAGGCTCTGGAGCAGCCAGATCGAGAATATTCGGCAGAACAGGCCCATCTGCGGCCACCGCTGGCTGCCAGGCCAGCCGCTCTCAACCCCTAGACGTGAGCCCCCCCACCGGCCCCTGGCCCCACATTATAGCCACTGGTGTGTCAGAGCTTAGGAAACTACCTTCTTCAACACTACCCAGGAAAGAGAGGACGGGGTTGGTGCTGCCAGGGTCCCCTGGCCACCCTCCACAGGAGGTGCTCCCCTCTAACCGCCGCCAGCCGCCACGGCCACCCCCACTCAGGGGAACCAGGCAGTCCTGGGAACCCACGAGGAGGGGCAAACGGCATGGGAGAGGTGGCTGCCGTGGGGCCCTTGGAAGCCTGGTTTGCGCAGAAACGTCCATCAGAGGCCGCCCTGGTGTTGGGCCCTCGACGGATCCCCCGCCCCCCGTGGCCAGCCTCCCCCACGTGGGCCCGGCAGGGGCTGAAGGCCACGTTCCCACGCCGCTCCCGCTGGAGTCCGGCCAGGCCCCAGTCAGCGCCTTTTACCGCTGTGCCAGCTCACAGCCCTGAGCACCTCGGGGTTGGGTCTGAGGGGAATCAGGCAGTTTCAGTTACCTGCCAAGAGGTCTCACACGATCAATGCCTCTTTATTTCCTGAAAAGCCCTAAGCTCACAGCCATGGCCCTGCGCAGACCTGCAGCCTCTTCCCCTGCAGGCCGCCCTCTGGGGGCTCCTGGTGGAAACGGAGAGGCATCCCCCACATGCTGCGCTGAGGGATGAGCTGAATCTCAGGTCCTTGACCATGTCCCCCTGGTGGGGGTGCCCTTGACTATGCCCTCTGAGGGGTGGGCCTGAGAAGGGGATTTGAACTACCTGGGGGCCTGAATCTGTTTATTCATTCAGCAGATACAAGGATGCTGGAATGGCCACCGCCTTCCAGGCACCATGGTCAGCTTGGGGCACAGCAGCTATTAAGGCAAACCGAGTGGCACCCTGCAGATCTGACATGACCAAGTGGGTTCTCTGGTCATGAGGATCTTTAGGGGACCATCCAGCTGACAGTGTAGGGTCCTTGGTGGTTACTATGTGCGCTGGCCTTGGTGAGGCTGGGCTGATTAGAAGAAGAGATCCTAAGTAGCCCAAGCCATCTGGGGGTTGTGGATGCCCTCACAGGCTGCTGCAGTCAGGCGGAGAGACCCCAGCAGCCAAAGTTGCAGATGGGGACCCTCTAGGTCCCTTCAGTGCTTGCTTGGCTGGAAGAAACTGATAATCAAAGATGAGTAGATCTCCAGGCCACGGTGCTCCTCCCAGGGACCCCTCTCCTGCCATGGCCAGGTGAGGGAGGAACTTGTTCTCTGGCCTTTCATCTGCCATGGCCACAGAGGAAGGCGCTGGAGAGCTTGAGCTCCCTGGAAGTATCTAGATGAAGCTTTCCAATAGGAAACCAAAGCAAGGCCTCAGCCTGTGAGCAGAGTGCAACTGGTCAAGTCTTCCCTACTAGGTGGGACCAGGCAGGGCCAATTCAAAGAAGTGCTCCTTATGGCTTCCATGGCACACTGGTTAGTGTCCTAGAGACAGGGCATCCTGTCAGGGGCCTCCTGGGTGCCTTTCACACCCAACCTTGCCTGCCACAGTCCTCATCCCTCCATGAGAGGCTACTGGTGAGCTGAGCCCCTCACACCCACCCGGAGGGACAAGGGTGAGGTCCAGGGGTACAGGGTTCCCAGGCATAGGAAGGACAAAGACCCCCCAGAGAGCAGGGGTAGAGGCTGTCAGGGTGGACCTATGGCAGGATGGCCCACCCCAGAGGGACTTGCTCAGGGGAGGTCTCCAGAAGCCAGCATAGGGCCTCTAGGGGAGTTGGGGACAAGCCCTGCCCTCTGGGTGCCAGGACCAGTCTGACCCTGAGAAAATCAGGAGCTTGTCAGAGCCTGAAAATGAAGTGAGTCAAGGAGATAAGACACTATATCAGCCAGTAATCTTAAGGGCCTCATGAATCCCTTCACCTCCAGGGAGCAGGTTGCCGCCTCAGTTTCTCCTACATCAGAGAGCATGCAGGTGACTGCTGGGGGCTCCTCCAGCTGAGCGGTGTGAGACCTTCACATATGACCTTGCTGGAAAGCATGGGGCAGGGGACCAGGAGCACCCAGGACATCAAGGCAGCCTACTCTGTGACCTGGGCAACTTCCTTCAGCTAAAATGGCCCAATACTGGCTGTCCTTCTCCAAAGCTCTGGCACAAATCAGGTGAGCCAAAGGAAGGGGGCCTGTTTGGTAAGCAGCAGGCTACTATGCATGTGTACAAGCACACACACACACACATGCACCTGAGAAACTGCGGCTCCTATTGTTGGTGTTATTTTTATCTAGGCCCAGAAGTCAATTGTTCTATGACATGCACAGTCACAATCAGGATAGCCTTCCCATAGGCACCGTGTCCTCCCAAATCTACATGCTGGAGCTCTAACCCCCAGTACCTCGGGACGTGACCAGATTTGGAGGGTGGGCCTCTAAGGAGGTAATCAGGGTTGTGCAAGACCACAGGGGTGGGCTCTAATCCAGTCTGGCTGGTGCCCTTGTAAGAAGAGAGAGACACACCAGGAAGGGCCATGTGAGGACACAGGGAGAAGGTGTGCAAGCCCAGGAGAGAGCCCTCAGGAGAAACCAACCTGCCTGACACCTGGAATCTTGGACTTCCAGCCTCACAGGGAGGCTAGGAGCTGTGAGAAAATAGATTTCTGTTGTTGAAGCCCCCAGACCATGGTACCTCGTTCTGGTGGCCCCAGGACATGGATACACTTTACTGAAGGAACCACCTGTAGGCCTCCCTGCTTGTCCTGGAAGCCCCTCTAAGGCCTTCTCACAGGTGGCATTTCCCTGGACTGGGTGCTGCGGGGCAGGACATGCTCCCCTCCCAGCCCTCACCCTCTCTCCCCAGCCCTGGCCAGGCCATCAGCCCTCTCAAGCCTCCTTGGCTCTCAGGGCCTGGCTCGGAGCAGCAGCCTAGAGCTGAGGCCCACTCCTGCCCAGCAGGGCACCGTCAGCCCTCCCCCGAGGGAGTCTGGAGCCAGGTGTGGGCACCTGTCGCCCCTACCCCTTCTGGGTCCTCAGCCCACTTGGCCTTTTTCTCTCTCTCTCTCTCCTGGCTCCCAGCCAGATGGAGAACCCCGCAGGAGGGCTCAGCAATTCCCTGAGACTGACTGCTCAGAATTCCTCCAGAACGCCAACTGGGGTTTCCATTCTGCCACTGACCAGGATATTGAGGAGAATCCTAGCGACAAAGGGGAGGCAGGAACGGATGGCTAGAGGAGCAAGGGAACAGGCATGATGGCCCGTCTCCCCTCAGGCCTGGTCCCCAGGAGGGGCAGGTCTTCAGCAATCCTCTCAGCTTGACCCAGAACTGGGAGCCCTGCTGGAAATGGCCATTGTTTCTTGGTGTGATCCCTGACTGGCTGACCCCCGGCCCTGCAGTCACTGAGGTGGCCCTACTCCTCGGAGAGCCCGAGGCCCGAGGCCTAGAGCCTCACTCCTGCGGGTGAGGAGGCCGGTCCTGTGGACCAGAGGCTGCTCTGGCTCCCAAAGGGTTATGATCAGGAGGTCACGAGAGAAGGCGGACCCGCTTATGCCCACCACGGTGTCCAGAACTGAATTGACACCAGGCCCTTTTGTTCTAGACTCAAGGGAGGGAAAGGCTTGCTTTCTTTCCTCGGCTCCTGAGAACTGTCTCTGTCCTCGCCTCTCAGGGGGAACTTCCTTTGAACCCAGAGGCCTTCCTGCTCTGCCTGGGCCACTCTTATTCCTCCTGGCTGCACTGCAGGGAAGCGACGAGGGAGGGGCTGCTCGGTGTCTGGCCCCGGGGGGTGGGGGGAAGGTAAGGGTTTCCCTGCCTCGGATGGATGGTTGCTTTGATGTGTCCACTCATTCATGGATTCTTTTATTTTTTTTTTTTAAGATTTTATTCATCCATTCATGAAAGACACACACACACACACACACACACACACACACACACAGCCAGAGACACAGGCAGAGGGAGAAGCAGGCTCCATGCAGGGAGCCTGATGTGGGACTCTATCCCGGGTCTCCAGGATCAGGCCCTGGGCTGAAGGTGGCGCTAAACCGCTGAGCCACCCAGGCTGCCCTCATTCATGGATTCTAGAAGACTTCATTGAAGCATCTTTCTGCACCAGCTACTGTGCTAGGCCCTGGCGCAGGGTGGCTGAGAATGCTGTGGAAAGGGTCCGTAGTTTGTGCAGGGGTGGATGACTAACCCCAGGGATGAAGGAGCCCTTTCTCCAGAGGCAAGTGGGTGCCTGACAGTGAAGAAGACACACACACGCACCCCAATAAAACTCCTCTGAGAAGCCCTTTGTGGCTGGGCTGGGTCCCAGGGCAGCCTGTTTGTCAGGGGCCAGGACCCAGCCTCACACTGTGTTATCTTTGTGTTCCTGGGTCCATCATATGGGAGCAATTACTCTGGGTCGTGCTGGAGCGGGGGTGAGGAGGGCTGGGCGAGCAGGAATGAGCATTCCATTCAGTGATCTCACCCTTCTGTCCGCCCCCAGGTAGTTCCCCCAGCCGTTGAAAGGGCTGATGTTTTTTGAGTTCTGAACCTACTGGGGGCTGGCAGTGATGGGACAGACTTCTCTGTTGATGAGGCCAAGAGCAGTGGGAACATTTGAGATGCTTTATCCTCTCAATCAGGCCCAAACTCTGGGTGTGTCCAAAGGCCATGCATCTTGACTTCCTGCCTCCTCTGTGCCTGCACCCATGTAGCTGAATGTGGCTGGAGAGACACAGGCACTGCATGACTTCACTCAACTAACAGAATTTGAGAATTCAAATGGGCCACCTCACGTGGCCCATTCTCCTTATACATCTCCGACATTCTCACTCTACCTTCTCTGTCTTCAAATGCCACTTATTCCTCAGCTCATCACTTTGGCCTATATGACATTGAGAAAATAAAAAGTGCTGGAAGAAATCCCTTCATTCTCCCACCGCTAAAAGTATAAGCCTACTTGGATCTGTACCCATCTACTCAACCCAATTCCTATCTAAAGCCAACTCTGTCTTGGGCTCTGGATCCCATATTTCTTGCTCCCTCATGATCTTCACTCGTGAAATTTCCTTATTATCTACCCTTCTCCATCATAATTTCCCCTCTCCATGGGACCTTTCCCATCTGTATACATCAATGCTCTAGAAGTTTCCATCTCTTTAAAAGCAAAAATCAAAACAAAAACAAAAGAAATTTTAAAAGTTTCCCCTTGATGCCCTGTCACCTCCAGCAGCTTCTGCTCCATTTGTTTGCCCTCCATCACAGTGAAATGCCCTTAGGAAGATCTCCCTACCTGGTGCTCTTACTTCTTCACCCTATTCTCTTCATACCCACCCCCATTGGACTTCCATTACCAACACTTCACTAAAACCACTTTGTCAAGATCTCCAGCAACCTTCACATTGTTGAAGCCAGCGTCACTTCTCTGCGAACTTGTTGGATCTATCAGCAGTGCTAGAATGGTTGGCTGTGTCTCCTCATTGAAATGTTCTCTTGGTTTCAGGGAAAACCACCTCCGTACTTTTCTTTTCTCTGTGTCTCTCTTTGACTATCTCAGACCCTCTCTGTTGGTTTCAGTCAACCTCTAAATGTCGTCATGTGTCAGGACTTGGTCATCATTCTACTATTCCCTAGACATGTTCTACCAAGATGATCTCATCAAGACTTTAAAACCACCATATGTTGATTCCTCCTACACTTGCATCTTCAACTCTGACCTCTCTGCTGAGCTCTAGGCTCATACCTATTTGTCATCTCTTTTGGATATCTACCAGGCATTTCAAAACTGACACAGGCAAAGCAAAACTTTTGCTTTCTATCCCCACCCCAATCTGATCTGTCCCATCTTCATAACTGGCACCAGCACGTACTCAGTCTCTGAAGACGAGCAGGCGTCCTGGGTTCCCCCTTTCTCTTCTAAGCCATGAGACACGTCACCAAGACCTATAAACTCAACTCAATATATCCTGGTCCGTCCTTTCTTCTCCATGTCCATTACTGCCAGTCTCAGCCACGTGACTGCTAGCCTCCAGTTGGCCCCTACAATCCCTTCTACCACAACAGCCAGAGTGATCTTGAAAGATTTTAAATAGGAGCATATCACTTCCCTATTGTAATGTGAATAAACCCCATATTCCTTGCCATGGCCTGCCATTCTGCAAAAGTAGGGCCCCTGCCTGCCTCTCCGACCTCAGGTGTCCCCACCCCTCCTCTGCATTAGCCTTCATCCTGCTATCCAAACTTGGGGGGCAAGGTATAGTGTCCTCCCAGGGGGAGTTTTTTCAACTCTTCCCTCTGCTTAGAATGCTCTCCCCCACTGGGATGCCTGGGTGGCTCGGTGGTTGAACATCTGCCTTTGGTTCAGGTCGTGATTCCAGGGTCCTGAGATCGAGTTTTGCATCAGGCTCCTTGACGGGAGCCTGCTTCTCCCTCTGCCTATGTCTCTGCCTCTCTCTGTGTGTCTCTCATAAATGGGTAAATAAAATTCTTTAAAAAAAAAAAGAAAAGAAAAGAAGAATACTTTCCCCCAGTTTTCTGGCCCTCTCCACTCAAATATTGCCTCCCTAAAGAGGTATCCTCTGATACTTCCAGGATCTCTAGGCAATCAGTGGTGTCACCATGATTTCTTTTCTTTTATAGCACTTAGCCTCTGAAATGATCTGTCTCTGTTCTGAATATTTGTTTACTTGCTTGTTGGTTGTCTCTCTCCCGACACACCAAAGTGGAAGCTCCATGAGAGCAGGGAACCTCTCTGTCATGTTCACTTCCATATCGCCTGCATCTAGAACAGTGCCTGGCATGACCGTGGGTGATCAATAAATAGCTGTCAAATAAATGAACAAATGGAGACCAGGCAGTGGAAATAAAACAAAAACAGAATCTGATATGATCCCAGCCCTAGGCACTCAAACGTGAAGGTGCAATGAAGGCAAACTGGCATTTATAACACAGTGTGATAAGCGCTTCCATAAAGGCCAGGACCAGTGTCGTGGGGCCTCTCAGAGAAGTACCTACCAAGAGTGTGTGTGAGCATGTGCAAGGGCAGGCTTCCTGGGGAAGTTGTGTCCACACTGAGACCTATCGGATGGTAGGCTGTGCAGGGGAGTGGGGGTAGAGGAGTGGGTCTCAGGTAGGGACACCTGACCATACAAAGGGCCAGAGGAGAAGAGAGCACAGTGAGGGGGTCAGACCACAGCACCTGCAAACCATCTGGGCTGCCCGGCTGGTGAAGGGGTGTTACCTCCTCCCTGGGCTGCTTGAAGGAGGGGAGGCCATCATCTGATGCAAGGCATTCATTCTTTCATTGGTTTCTTCAACATTAACCACTGGGACAACATGCCAGGACTTGTGTTAGGTGCTGGGGAGTCAGAAATGAAAAGGCTGAGGCCTCTGTGGCTGGAGAATCCAAGCTAAGCTGTGAAGATAAAAGAAATCTCATCCAAAGGCCACACCATGAGACCACAGCCACTCTGCAGAGGGCACTTCTGGGTTCCTCTGCCACACATGTGCCTGGGCCGTAAGGCTGAAGCAGGGGCACTCCCACCATCCCTGCAGGGACTTGTCCCTGAACCAGTCTCACTACCTGCCTTTCTGTTTACATGCTCACACGCTGGCTCTCCACATATACAGGTATGCACATCACCTTTGCTCTGGTCACATGTACACACCCACACTTGTCCTCATGCCCTCTCACAGGTGCCTATGTCTTCTCACACACTCACCCACTGAACCCTAAGCAGTGAACCCAGGATGCGGATATTCACAGCTCACATGACACAATCCAGCCCTCTGGAAGCTCCCGTGCTACTTGGAAGGACCACATGGGTTCCAGAAATACTCCCCCAAATGTTTATAATCTTACAGAAAAACCAGTACAAAGTAATGAAATCTGAACCAGGTGTATACTACATGATGGGGTTACTCAAGCAGGCTTCTTGAACAAAGAATTTGAATCAAGTCTTCAAGTAAGTCATGGAATGGTGAAAATGAATAGAAAAGAGGGGTTTTTGTTTTTTGGTTTTTAGATATACTGAATCAGGCTACAAAAAAGGTAATGTGTTGATTGACGCATGGAACTGAACAGTCAGGGTTGTTCTGGCTTCAGGCAGTGTTGGATTCAGAGGCTAGAATGATGTCTTTTGTATTTCCCAACTAGATTCTCCCCATATGGGAGGCCAGACTGATTTTAGAGATTTAAGTGGATAGAAACTATCTTTGCCAAGAACTCTGGCAGAAAAAGCTTAGAGGACTCTGACTGGTCCTGTCTGAGGTCACAGGCACATTTCTGAACCAATGCTAATGGTCAGAGATGTAGATTCTCTAACTGGCTAAGCCTGAGGCTTGTATCTACTTCTCAAGCAGCCCAGCTCCATCCAAACCACATGGAATAGGTTTCTTAAGAGGAAGAAGGGCCGTGTTATCCCAAGTGAGGAATGAGTAGGAGACAAACCAACAGAAGTCAAATACCTCTTCCTTAAATATCTGTCCCTCCCTCCGTCATTATAGCATTTTACACTTTTAAACTCTTCCACATGATTTATCCAGTGTGCTTATCAGGAGATAATCCTAAGCTAGGCATGGTTATAACCCACATTTTACTATAGATCAAGAGCACTTCTGGACTTGAGTGAACCTGAGTTTGATAGAGTTGATAGAGAATCTATCTGGAGTCCTTTGAGTCATCTCCTCTATAAGGAAAAGTGACCTGGGAGCTCACAGGTAAGGCTTCCTTCACAAGAGGGAAGTGGGCAATGAGTTCTTGACACTGACTTTGAGGTGCCTTTGGGACATCCAGATGGAACCACCCAGGAAGCAGTTGGGTATATGAGGCTGGAACTTCCCTTCAAAGGCCAGATACTCACTACCACACTCAGGGCTTCTTTCAGCCCATGCATTAAAGCGGCCAGTCAAGGGGCCTCCATTCGGAAGACAGTGGGATCAAGGCCCTGTGCCCAGGCAGGATGTGCCGATGGAGTTGTATAAAGGGAGGGAGGGTGTTGTATAAAGGAGAGCTGTCTGGTCTTGGCTTTTCCATGCTAGAGAACCAAGATCAGCATGGGATGGTGGGGAGGGGGTGGCCCTAAGCCCAGCTGAGAGGATCCATCACCAACATCACAGACCAGCCTGGCTGACAGAGCAGTGGGCCAACTGAGCATAGCCCCGCTGCCTTGGTCAGGACTGGGTCCCTCCTATATTGTCACATACCAGACCCGGTGCTTCTGCTGCAGCTTTTGTGCTTCGTTGGCCCTGAACCATCTCTTTCTGACTCCCATATTTGCAGGTCTGAATACCACCTCTGCAACTGAGATCACTTCTTTGTTCTCAGGACTCTCTCTTTCCTCCAGATCTCCAGGCTCACAGGGTCATTGTCATATGTGACTCTTGTCCACTACTAAACCATGAGCTTCTAGAAAGTAGGGACTATGGCTTCATTTTTCCCTCTAATAGATTCATTCACTCAACAACCTAGAATCTGCCAGTGTGTCCATTTGATACAGAAGGTGAAAAAATAGTGGAGGCATGTTTGGTCCAGTTGGATAGACAAGCGTGGGTATGGGCAATTATTACACACTAATACAATGCCAGAATGAAGGTGTGGATACAATACAGTGAGAACATCGAGAAGTACCTGGGTCAGCCTTGGGCAAAGCAGGCCAAATAAAATTAAAATTCCCTAGTGATTCCCTAGTGATTGTTGCATGCCAGACTCTGTTCTAAGCATTTCACTTATTTTTGTTTGTTTTCATTACTTTGAAGTGCTTAAAAGAGTAAACTACTATTATTTTAGAATAGGTAAATATAAACAAACTGTACAAAATTCAAAAGGTGCTCATGCCACCCTAAGAGCCTTCCCAGAGGAGCATACCCCTTGCCCACATTTTGTGCCTTCCAGACATATTATATTTTATGAATAATATACGTCTACATGCACATGTGTCCACATGCACGCAGATTGCACACACACAGTCTTTGTATAAATGGTTGCACAATGTTCTGCATTGGGGTTTTTCAAAAATCCATTTAACATATCTTAGAGCTCATTTCATACCACTGGAGAGATACCTCATTCTTGGCTAATGACAGCACATTATCATAGTTCCATTATATAAATATACTATAATTTGTTGAACCAATCACCTCTTAATGGCAATTAAAGCTTTTTTTGAACTGTTCAGTATTACAAATAATGCTACCATGAATAACCTTGTGAGTGTGTTATTTTGAACAAGTGTCATGTATTTACAGGATACATTCATAAAAGTGGAATTGTCGGATCAAGGGTAAGCACATTTGAAATGCTAACTGCTCTCCATCTGACACTGAGTTCTTAAAGACACGCCACTAAGCTTTACACAACTTTTCCTCTAAGGCTTCTACTAGAACTCCTTTTCACCATGGCCCAAGGACCCAGGCCAGCAGAGGAGGAAGAAGAGGAGAGGGAAAAGCATTTCCTGTAAAATTCTCTCCTTTTTCCTTCTTTATCTTATACATGTAAGTTTCATATGCAAATGTTCTATGTAAATTTCACAATTGTATATGAAATTCATATTTAAAGCATAAATTTTAATAATACAATAACACTTAATAATACAAATAAGAAATATCTAACATAAATAACATACACTTAAATATAAAATTCGATGGGAGAGTGTGTGGTCCCAAACAACCTGCAGCTGCCTTGGGGACCACAGGTCTAGGCCACCCGAGGCAGGAGGACAGGTTCCCCTGGGCGATTCCCGGGTGAAGTCTCGCCTGCAGCAAGTCCAGCCTTGAGGCTCATGAGCCAACATGTGGCATCTTTTTTTTTTTTTTAAAGATTCTATTTATTTATTCATGAGAGACACAGAGAGAGGCAGAGACACAGGCACAGGGAGAAGCAGGTTCCATGCTAGGAGCCCGACGTGGGACTCAAACCCGGGAATCTGGGATTATGCCCTGAGCCAAAGGCAGATGCTCAACTGCTGAGCCACCCAGGTATCCCAACATGTGGCATCTTTATGTCAGTTTGGGTCGAGCTTCTTTGTCACTGCCTCCAGAAGAGACTGTGATGCTGCTGCTGGTGGTGGGAGAGCTGGACCGAGCGCAGGTGGCGGGGCTTCCTGGGGGAGTGGATGTTCATGGATGTGACACCTGGGAGTTCAGGAGGGGTTGACCAAGCAGATTAGGAGTGGACAAGGTGCCCAGAAAAAGGAAGAGCCTGGTGTCTGCAGAGGCGAGGAAGCAGGAGAGGTTCCAAGAACTGGCGTGGCTCAGAGCAGCTGGGGCATCACGTGTGAGGTTGGGTGGCTGGCACAGGGGGTGCACACCACGGACACCGGGCTTTGTGATCAATCTGATTCATCCTGATTTTTCAGATGAAGTGACCAGAGTTTCACCCAAGCAGTAAACACAGAGATAAACGAAAAATCGGTTTCAGTTTCCTGCACTCCCAGGGCATCCCCGCTCAGGGTTCAGATCTGTGAGATCCACCCCAGCTCCACAACCCGGTTGCCCCAAAGGGCAGTCACCTTTGGAGACCTGGCATCGATAGGCCCCACAGGGCCGCACCTAGGGCACCTGTGACTGCTGAGGGTGAGCTGCCTCACCCTGGCTCTGTGAGGGAGAAGGCTGACGAGGAGACAGGCCACGGGCATGCTAGTGCCCCTCTCCATGTATGTGTGTGCACGTACGGGTGTGCACATGCTGGGCATACCAGGAGGCCAATTACCGTTTCCCAACTGGACCCTCACGAATATTCTCTAGCATTTGCTCTTCTTCCAAAGTCAATACCTTATCTCAGTGGCCCTTTGGAGCTTTGGCCCCAACAGGTGGGTGAGGCAAGGAGGAGAGGATGAGGCTGGCAGGAAAGGACTCTGCCCCCTGCGGTGTCTGTCTTCTAGGACTTCAGAGGCCCTGGGTAATCCGGGAATGCTCACTCATCCCCACTCTCACCCACTCGGGGCTCCAGACACAGTGGCCCATAGCAGTTCTCCAAAAGCACATGGCTCACGTGTGAGCTCCTACCACAAACGCAGTGGCTCCCTAGAGCACAGATGGGTTATCATCTGGTTCCAGAAGCCGGAAGTCCAAAAATGAGTTTTAAGGGGCTAAAATCAAGATGTTCCTTCTGGAGGCTCTAGGAAGGAATCAATTTCCTTACCACTTCCAGCTTCAAAATGCCACCTCCTTCCTTGGCTCATAGCCCCTTCCCCCATCTTCAAAGCCATCAGGGTAACATCTTCGATCTCTATCTTTCTGACCTCTGATTCTGTGCCACATCTTCTCTCTCTGAGGCTGACACCCCTGCCTCCCTCTTAGAAGGGCCCTTGGGACTGCACCTAGGACCAGCCCAGATCATCGAGGATAATCTCTGCATCTCAAGATCCTTAATTTAATTACATCTGCAAAGTCTCCTTACCATGTGAAGTAGCTCCTTCACAGGCTCGGGGCATTTGGACGTGGACATCTTCGGGAGTCATTGTGCCTCCAGTCAGAGATCACCCTGAGCTGTGGCCCAGCAAGCCGCTCTGCACTCTGGTAGGCAGAATAACGGCTGACTGCAAAGTCACTCTGGGGCTCAGATCCAGGCCATGCCGTGTGCACAGGTGTGGGGCCATGTCCACCCAGGGGCAACACTTCTGTCTAATTCACACAAAGCTACCATGTAGGCCAGCAGAGGCCATGCCTGAAACACCCATCCCCTTCCATCCCTCCTTCCCCCTGACCAAGACCTACTCATTCTTCAAGGCTCAGCTCAGTCCAGGACATTTCCCTAACTTTCCCCTGTGGTCCCTCTCCACACTCCCAGCTGCACCCATCACACCTTCTCTGGGCTTCCACTTTACCTTGTATTTTCCACATCTTGGCACTGACCACAGGGCATTGGGAGTGGCTGTCTGTAAGTCTGCCTGGGCAAGACCTGAGCCAGGGCCCAGAAGCTCTCCTCTGGTGCCCTACTGTCCCCTAGGCCCTGTCATCCTTATTCCCAGGGCAGATGCACCTTCTAGGATCTTCCAGCTCCTGCTTTCTTCATCCTCCCTGGAACAGACCTCAGGGCTACAGAGTCCGCATGAGGGAAGTGGAAAGAAAGCAGAGGTGGTCCTTGCCTCAGAAGTGCTCCCAGCCTTGGGGTAGCCTACCTCCTAAACAGAGAACCCCAGAGTGCACTGTGAACAGGCTGAGGTCCTGCTTGCCAGAGAAGCCCAGGCTGTGACTGGAGGGCCATTAGCCAGAGAGGCAAGAAAAGTCAGAGAGGCTGCGTGGAGGAGGCAATCTCCAGGAAAGGGAGAGGAAGGAGCAGAGAAAGATAAGAGATGCAGGCTAAAGGAAAGATGAGCTTTCCCAGGCTCCTCTTTCCACAGAGGCCCAGAGAGGGGAAGGTCTTGCCTGAGGCCACCCAGTAAGCCTACAGAAAAGGGGGACTGGAGCCCTGGTGTCATAGCTCCCACCCCCGTGCTGTGCCAGAGAACAACATTGTCCCTTCCTTCTCTGACCCCCCCTCCACCCCCACCAGCACAGCCAGGCTCCCCCTACTTGGGAACCGTCCTCTGCTTACACACAGAGGATGGGTACCTCACACTTTTCCCAAGGGCTCCCCTCGAGCCCCCATCCCTCTCTCCTGCCTTTACCCCACCTCCCATGTCCTCCTGTCTCTCCATATTTGTCTTTCCCTTGTCAGTCTGTCTCTTCCTGACTATCCATCATGGAAGGACTGCTCCTTCAAAGAGACAAAGTTCCAGATGAATCTGATTAGATTCAGACTAGAAGAGTCTCAAAACTCAGGAGCCCCTCTCGGAGCCCAGATCTGTGCCAGGATGGGGGTGGGCACTGTCCCTGGCAGAGAAGTGGGTGGGGAGGGAGCAGAGACCCCAGGATCAGAAAAAAACCAACTGCTTCCTCCATGGCCGCCCCCACCCCTTTGCCTCCCGCACCCCAGTAGCTGTTAGGACTCCAAGCCAAGCCCATTCCCTGGCAGGCCTGCGCGAAGCGTTTGGGGCAGAAAGGCCCTTGTGTTACAAACCCCCAGGGCTGTTTCCTACCACCACAACCTGCCCAGATCTGGAGAGAAGGCAGAGAGGCTGACGAGGACTAGGACTAGTATAGAGGACGCAGCTGTCACTCTCAAGAGAAGTCGGTGAGGCCAACCCAACGCTCGCGGGGTAGGGGTGAGGGGGCTGGCTGACCTTGGCCCCTGGCGTGGCCACCAGACACTGGATGAAGGCAAAGGATGAGGCGGAGAGGGTGTGTGAGGCCCAGGTGTGGATTTGGGAGCTGGAGGAAGGTTCCTAAGAACAGAAACATAAAGGGCTACCTGCCTTATCCTTGCCCGCAGCTCGCAGCTTGGGATACCCCATTAGCAGAGCCCCAAAGACTTTATTGGGACTGGGCTTCCAGGAAGAAGTGGGGGTGGCTGGGCACCTGCCTTGGGGCATCTGGGGCTCACTCCCCGGGGAATGTATGGGGCACACCTCGGGCTCATCCTATTGGAGGAAGAGAGTCTGCTCACCTCTTCAGAGACCCCTGGGTTGAGGGTGGCCCCTGGGAGCAGTAGTGGCCCTTCCCTTCCAGGGGATGCCGAGTTTCTGGAGCTTCAGAGGAAACCTTTGAGGATAAAAGCAGAGGGCGGCTGAGGCCACCCCGCGCCTGGCAGGGTCCCCCAGGCTGTGCCGGACTGGGCAGACGGAGGCACCATGGCCCCGCACCCCAGAAGTGTCAGCCCGCAGCCACTACCCCTCCGAGGGGCCACCTGCCAGCTCAATGCTGCCTGACATGCGGGAGGGCCCAGCGGCCTGGGACCGGAGAGCAGGTGCGGCCTCCTCAGGTGGACCAGACCGATCGGGTCTGGATGAAGAGGGAGGAGAACAGAAGGCCGGACAGCTCAAGTAGGATGTTGAGAAGGATCTGGGGTGTGCCCAGACCTCGTGGCAGGGTGAGGGCCTGGGAGGAGAGGCACCCAACCACATGCACTGGGGGAAGCTGCCCAGTGGGAGGAGAGGGCATGCCTAAGGGGCTTGTGGAAGGCGAGTACTTGAGGGTTTCGGGTTGAGGTGTCAGCTTAAACGGAGACATGGAGCTTCACTTTCCCCCCAGATCTCACTAAAACAGTGAGAGAAGGGAAGCTCGAGGACAACCCAAGAGGAAATAACCACAACCAAACCTGGGAAGCTGGCAGATGAGCATCAGTAACTGACCTACCAACAGAAAGAGAAAGCTTAGTCCAAAGCCAGCAGTGGGAGGTGTGGGGGCACAAGTGAGATGCCCCAAAGCCTCAGAAACTGGGGTAGTGGGAATCTTCACAGGTTGGGGGGAAAGAGTGAGTTACAAGAGGGGGTGTGGTTGAAGGTTGTTCAAGAACAGTCAGATCCCAGGAACGCTTTCCCCTTCGCCACCCTGCTGGGGGTTAGACACAGCTTGGGGGGTGCTGAAGAGAAGGCAGGGAAATTAGGGAATCCCTGCATATTGTGATCCCACCCCCAGCACTCCCTCTGCTCCAGGCACCTCTCAAATGCTGGCAGATATAGCTTTCCCCTCTGAGCAGGAGGTTAGAAGGGTCTCCTCTGAAAAGACTCAAGGGGAAAAGCTTAGTGCTGATATTTGGGGGTGTCCTGACAAATGGCACACCCAGATCTCTCTCCAGCAAAGACAACGTTTGGCAAACCCCACCCAAGATGACTGAAAAAATGAATGTTCCGAGAACAGAAACAAAACGCTGTTGGAAATTGAAGACATGATAGCAGTAGTAGGTTTGGAAGATAAAGTTGAGGAATTCTCCTAAAAATAAGAAGGGGGGGGCAGGGAAGACCTAGAAATAGAAAGTAGGAGAGAAAAGATTTCAGCTATTGGAGGATTGGTCCAGGAGATCCAACATCACAGAGAGAAGAGCCTGGAGAAAAAGTGAAAACAGACCCATACCAGGCACAGCTGTGTAACATTGCACACAAACAGGGCCCTAGACAGGCTTCTCCAAGAATGATGGGGTGACAAAAAGCAGGTCACATGCTGTGATCGTCTCATCAGCAGGACTGGGACACAGGAAGACAATAAAGGATTATCTGAGATGGTAGAGCAAATAGTCTCCAAGCTAGAATCCTCCATCAGGCCAAATGACCAATAAAGTATAAGAATAAAGATAATTCTAGATGCCTAACATCACAATCCCTCCTGGGTAATATTTTTCAGGAAACTACAGGACAAACTTAGAGTAAACTGAGGGGGAAAGAAAGGACACAGCAGGGCCACCCCAGAGAGGAGGCAGAGAGCCACCCCCAGGAAGGCTTTCCCACCGCCTGCAAGCCCACTGGCTCTGGGCTGTCTCGCCATCCTGAGGACAGAGGCCTGGGTGAGCCTGGCCCAAATCTGCTCTGCCTTGGGCTTGTCTTGACCATGTGCTGGTGAAGCGCATGCCCTCCTGTCCTGGCCTGTGGCCACCGGACAGGACTTTCTGGTTTACCCTGCTCCTGAAGACAGGATGTAAGCTGTAGGGAGCTTATAATGAACGGAAATGTGTAAAGCAGCTCACTCTTCTGACAGGTGTCTTGCATGTGGCTCACGCCCCCACCCTACCAGATACCCTTGGCTCACTCAGGGCCCTGTCCAGCGATGTCCCCAGAAAGGGCTTTTGTAAATTGTTGGCAATTCCGAAACCACACAGTGGCCCAGGGACTCTTTCAGCTTATCTTCTCTCTATTTCCAACCAACACCAACAGCATCTCCCTTAGATGGCAGGTTTGTGTTTGCTATTCCAGTTTTCAATTCCCTCTGTCTGCCCCCCTCCCATCCCTAATCCAGATCCATTCTTCACCCTTCTCCACCCCGCTCCAAACCCAGGAGCTGACCTTTACAATCACCTGGATGGGCTCTCTTGTGTGTTGGGTTCACTGGTGTCCATCTGAGTCCAGCCAGTGGAAGTAGCAGCAGGACGTGGAGGAAGAAGGGGAGCGAGGCCAAGCAGATTAGCCCTGGCCCCTTCTGGTCCCATCACAGAAGGTGGCTCTACCATCTATTCAAGGGGGCCCTGTCCTAGAGCTAGAGCTCTCCCTCTGAGTCCTGGGAACGGCTTCCTTCTCTTGATCTCTCAGGTCTAAGGGTAGTAAAGGCTCCCCAGGCTTCCCTTAACTCTGTTTGCACCTTCTAGATAATCCCTTCATTAATCTTTCCCCAGTTCCCTGGGCTGTGTGCTGTTTCCTGCCAGGGTGCTGATGGATACAAACACGAAATACTCCACTATCTGGGCAGACATATACACACAGAAAAAGTGAATGAAAGGATTGTGGGTAGAGGGCGATCTGATCAGGGAGTGGCACACAAAAGGCTTCTAAGGTACTAGTAACGCTGCACGTAACACGTGCACAAGTGCTCATCTTATGATTGCTCTTCAGATTGTATCTATCCATTCAGCACACTCTTCTGAATGTATGAAATATTTCACAATACAGATTAATATTTACAAGGGGCACATGGGAGGCCTCCGGAGGCAACGTCTTATTTCTTGACTTGAGTGATGATTACACAGGTGTTCACTTTAATATAACTTGTTAAAATGTATAGTTATGTTTTATGTGTTTTTCTATGTGTGTGATATATTTCACAATAAAAAATTTTTCAGAAAAAAAGAGATTGTGTACCATGCTGTTATGTGATGTCATCTCCCCCTCTTGTTCCTAAATTTCATTAAATCCTACTACACAGCCAGTGTTGGTGGTCTCAGCCTTATTGTGGTGGCCCTTTGGGGAACAGAGGACCCCAGAAGGAGAGGGGAGTCTGGGCAGGGGTGACGGAATGCAGAAAAGGAGAAGAGGACGATAGTAGGGACTTCAAGCAGAAGCAGAATAATGGAGACAGACCAGAGTAAACCTCATTGTCACCTAGACTTCCTCAAGACACTGGGAGGGGAGATGTAGGTCTTAACCTTATCTGTGATAGGGATTCAAGCCAATGCATTTAAATATTACAGAAAGGAAAAAATAAATAAATCAGTAAAAAATAAATATTATAGAAAGGGTTAGAGAATTTGGAGACACTCTAACAACTCTAAGATAGGTCATATAGGAGCAAATAGGATGGTGGATGTGGACATGTTTTATAAATACCAGCTAGTTTAAAGGGCCAATAGGCTGGAATTTCTTCTCTATCCCCTTCTGGGGTAAGTTTTCTAAGAAAGCTAGGGTCTTCGGGAAAAAAGGTAAACCAATCAGAGATCCTAGTTGCAAACAACATAACTTATCTAGCTAGATTATGCAGAAAAGTAAGCTTTTAAAAGATATTATGAGGCTCACACAACCCCTAGAAGATCAAAGAGTCATGGATGCCATGAAGCCAAGAACAATACACCCAAGCCACATACTAAAAGCTGCCCAGAGAAGACAAAATGATGCCAACATACCACACATAACCCTGCTCTAGGCATGGCCCCAAAATTGCCACTGCTGCCCAGAAGGGCCAGATGCCCTCACCACCATACTTTCCAGCAGAGGACCCCTATAGGTCCCATGTAGGAACATGTAAACAGCAGAGTCTGGTCATAGTAACTGCCCCTCACCAGGCAGAGGAGAAAGTTCTGGCTTCTGCCTTAACTTAGGGGACTCATAACTTGCAAAATTCTCCAGACATAGGAAGTATATGCAAAAGATACAGGAAGGCCACAGACATGACAAATGCTACTGGAAGTGCAGAGTGGTGCTATTGGGTAGAGGTAGTTATTTTCCAGTCCAAGGCAAAGCCAGGAAAGCAGGACTGAAGGGAGCTGGGCTGCTCATGGACTCTGGGCTCTGCATCCTCGGGTGCTGCCTGGATTCAAGCTCTGGTCCTCCTCTGAGACCACCCTAGCTGCTCCATGTGCCTGTTGCCCTGTCCACCCTCCTTTCAGCTGACCACCTCTTACCCCCGGGAACCAGGACCACAGCCTTGGCCCTACCATCTTCCAACTCACCCTGTTGCCCACACCCCACGGCCTCTGTCCTGAGGCCCAGAAAACCTCTCTCAATGCCTGGCCAAGGGACCAGAGGCTAAGAGCTATCACGGAGCAGCTGACGGAGGCTGTGATGCAGGACAGGAGGAAGGTTTGCTGTACGCCGCAGAACGTTTTGGGTCAGAGGCAAGTCTCTGAGACATCCAGCAGAGCTGATCCCTGAGAGGGAGTCTCGGGGCAAGTATAGCCAGTGTTCCGGAGACATCTGCAGCCTGATCGGGCAGGGGACGGCCCTTAATGACAACCGAAGGGCATCGCTGGGCCAAGACGTGCACAAAGCTTTCAGAAAGCGGGCACTGCTTCCCCCAAATCCATCTTTTCTTGTGGCATCACCGTCCTTCACGCTGGGGCCTTTGGTAGAACAACAGGGAGCCAGGGCCCAGAGCAGGAGAGGGAGGCCTGGTAGGGAGAGGAGGCAGGGGAAAGGAAGGCTGCCTTCTAGGATGCACAAGTGTTCGAGGACTTCCAAAGGAATATTCCAGAAACAAGAGAGATGGGCATCATCTGTGCCATTTCTAGCTCTAGCCCAGTCTGTGAAAGACGTGCCTTCTGTGTCCCTAGGTCTGAGATCGGTGCTGGGGGACCCGGACGAGGGAAAGTCAGCTCTGTCCCCTGCGCCTTTACCTCCGCAGGCCCCTGCAGCCCACCCTAGGGCAGGGGGGTGCCGGCGGCGGAGGGGCGGAGGCGGGGCAGGCCTCCTCCCGCATTCCCCGATGTGGTGCCCGGGGCCAGGCTGCGGAGGCCCAGGGCCCGCGTGGGCCACACGGAGCCAGCCCTTCCGAGAGGCGGAGGCAGTGGGAATGAACTCATTTTTTCCTCGGCTCGGGCGCCCTGATCGTAAAACCCAGACGCTGAGCAAATGGCCCCAGGTGTGCGCTCTCCCGGTTTCGCCGGGATAATAGTCAGGAGCCGCGAGAGGCTGACCTGGTTTCGATCCAGTGGCTCTCGCTCTGGCACAGCCTGGCTCTGCTGTCACTTCTCTCCACCTGCTTTCTGGCGGGCCCGGGTCTTCACTGCAGCCCCAGGGAGCCCTGGCAAGAGAGCAGAGGGGGTGTTCCCAGAGGGGCCCTAAAAGCCCCTTCCTAGACAGGCTCCACCAGGAGAGCCCAGAGTGTCCGGAGCCCAGACGGACAGCACCTTGCACCTCCCTGGGGGGAGCCTCTTGCTCTTGGCCTCTCTGACTCACTGACTCACTGATGGCTGCACGAAGATCTAGAATCAGATGCAGCAGGACTAGTGTCCTCTGTCTCTCAAACTGCTTTCCTTTACAGATGGGGAAACTGAGACCCAGGAAGGGGTAGGGAGCAGTCCCAGTCAGGTAGAGGCAGGGCCGAGACTGCTCAGGTTTCTGAACTTCCAGCCGCACGGCGGCCCCTCTGGAGCAGCATGGGGAGAATCATAGCTGAGCAGAGAACGTCGGGAGGTGCTCCCAGGCTGCAAGAAGCCACCAGGAGCGTTTGTCCCCGAGGCATCCCTGATCCCATCCCTCAGGCCCACCTGACATGGCCTTGCTCCTGACGCTCCTGGCAAAGGCAGGAACCTGGTGGCGCAGTGGGACGAGGCCCGACTCCCCGGTCCTGGGGCAACATGGACCTTCCCTTCTTAGTCTGTGAGCTCAATCCCTCCAAAGCTGCCACCGGCCTGCTTCAGAGCTCACCTCGGATGCCCCAGGGCAATGGGGAGCACACCCCCAGCCTTCAGGAGCCAGGGGAGCTTCTCACCCTCCCCCGCAGGCCCTGGAGGCAGCCAGCCCGCCTGCCACCAGCCACCGGGGACTCTGAGAAGGGTCCTTACCAGCCTCAGAAGACTCTACCTGCACCCCCCACCCTCGGGCCCTGCTGCTCTCACGGCCTCTGACCCCCCAGACTCCCAGCGTAGTCCCACCTCCTCAGGAAGACAGTGTGGGGAAGCGGAGGCTTCAGAGGCCCATTGACTGAGGAAGCCTCAATCCTAACTGGCCGCCAGTAGCGCTGTGACCCCAAGCTGTTTGTCTTTAGGGGTGAGCTTGCTCGAGCTGTCAAGTGGGGCCACGGCCCCCCGGTGCGTGGCTTCAATGAGGACTGGACAAGCGTGGAGAGCAGGCATTTAGGCCACAGTGGATGTTCTTGTGAGGAGGTCCCTTCAACTCCCTGGCCCTCGGGTTCCTGGACCCCTCTTCCCGGGGGCGGGGGGGGTGTCCATGGGAGCAGGTTCAGGCCTCTCTCCCACCCTCCCTGCTCAGGTAGGGTGACAGAGAGTGAAGAGGGCCTCTCAGTGGGACAGGTGTGCCTTCCTGCCCCTTCAGGCTTCATCTCCCAAGGCGGGAGACGTAGATGTGCCTCGGCTGGGAGCGCACCCTGACTCTCAGTAACAAAAAGGGACAAGATGGTAACGCACCCCAACAGCACAGGGGCATCGCCAGGGCAGTAGCCAGAAGCTGAGGCGCTAAAAGGAAGGAGACTAACACAGAAGGCCCCGTGTGCAGTTCTGTGTACGTGAACTCAGCAGAGGCAAAGCCGCAGCTCCAGAAAGCTGTTTAGTGGGAGCCTGAGGTGGGAAAGAGAAGGTGGGGACTGACCGGACACGGAGGGCATGAGGGCACGTCGTTATGGGCATGGGTAAAGATACTCAGTATCTTGTTCGGTGATAGGGATATGGCTATCCCCATTTGGTGGAACTTACTAAAATGTATGCTCAAAATGGGTGAATTTCACTCTATGTAAGCTATGCCTCAATACAGCTGGCGGGGGGGCACCTGGGTGGCTCGGTGGTTGTGCATCTGCCTTTGGCTCAGGTCATGATCCCGGGGTCCTGAGATCAAGTCCCGCATCGGGCTCCCTGCAGGGAGCCTGCTTCTCCCTCTGCCTGTGTCTCTCCCTCTCTCTCTCTCTCTCTCTCTGTGTGTGTGTGTGTGTGTGTGTCTCATGAATAAATAAATAAAATCTTTTAAAAAATAAATAAAAAATCAAATAAAACTGGTGGGGAGGAGGTCCTTGAGCGTGTAACATGTGGTCCGGGATGCACCCTCATCCGGCCTGGCCAGATATGTGAGGCACAATTTCTCCACTTAGAGAATCCTTAGGAAGTGTCTAGGACTTCACAGAAATAAGAAACTGAGTGACGGGGGAAGATGAGGGAGGATGTGAAGAAACACAATACCAGGGCATCCTAGAACAATTGGTCTTAAATAGGCCCTACAGAGAAATGGACTCTGGCCTTGGTGAATCTGTGCCCTGCTTTCCTGTCTCAGTCACAACCCCCATCCCTTATCTGACACCCTCACTCCTTGCTCTGCCTGAGAGAACCTCGTCAATCTTTTACGAGTGAGATACTATTGTCTCCCCAAAGCCAGGCAGCCCAGGGTGTGTCACTTGGGTCACTGGGTCGCAATAGCATTTCTCTCCTCAGCCTGCCCCTGAGGCTTCTCCAGGCCAGCAGGGCAAGGTGGGCCTGCTGTCCTGGAGGCCTGGCCACGCTCCAGACTCACGCTACTGCCATCTGCACACTGGTCTCTCCTTCTCTGCCTTCTCCACTCTAGTGACAGCATCTTCTGGCCACTTTCACTTTGGAGGGGTGGCTCCTCGACATTAAGGTCAGCTCTTGAGTGTGGGAGCTTTGTCCTGGCTCCTGCCCGTCCCGTGAAGCCCCAGTGTGGGCCAGGAGTGGACGCCCTCCGGATGCTTGAGGAAAGGCGTCCATGTTCAGCAACATTGTCATTCATGCGTTTGTTTGCTACTCACCTTGTTCAAGAGAGAAGCCCAGTTCCATCTAACTTAAGCCCAAAGAGAATTTACTGGGGCACAGATGTGAAAAGACCTGGATTTTTAGCTAGGTTTTGGAATACCTGGCTCCCCTTCCCACTCTTCTTCCTCCCCCTCCTCTCCCTAAAGTCTGTCTCCAAGTATCCCATACATATACCTCCCTCCTCCTCCTTCAACCAGAAAACAAAAGAACAAAACATAATAAAACCCTCATGCAAATGGACACCCTGGGCTGCCTGAGTCCATGACTTCAAAGCACAGTCTATTATCTTGTGTGTTAGCTCCAGTTGGGTGTATCTCGCCGGCCTGCTAGACTGGCCTTGTAGCCTCATGGAGGCTAGGCACAGGGCGACCCCCCCACACACCCCCACACCCCCACCCCACCCCCCAGGAAGGACATGACAGTGGGTCTAGAGGAGGTCAAAGGGGGAAGTGAAGAGGTCGGGATCAGGGATGGGTCAAGGCTGAGGGTGCTGCAGGAAAAGGATCCCCCAGAGCTGTTAATTCTCACTCCCCATCTTTTGGCACTTGAGGCCCCCAGAGCCGGCCCAAACCCCTGTCCTCCTCCCAGACCCCTGCACAGCCAATCAGCATCCGCCCTGGCGGCTGGGGCTGGGAGTCCTGGTCAGCATCAGCGGGCTGATGCCAATTAAAACCCAGGAATCCCCTGCCCCTCACCCTGGGCTCAGATCAAAAGGCCTTGCCCCTCCAGTGAGGGGCTCCAGACCATAAATCTGAAGGAGCTGGGCCTTCAGCTAACAAGCTGCCCTGGCTCAGACCAGAGCAGGATCCGGATCCTGTTTCATTCTGGGAGAAGCCAGCTGAGAGTGGGGGTGGGGGACAGAGGAAGGCCCTGGAGCTCAGAGCTCCCCATTCCCCCCCAGCGCCAGCTTGCTCAGTAAAGCCTGGGGTGAACGTCCTGGAGGGTGCTTGAGAATCACACTCAGCCCCCAGGCCACACCGCCCCACCCCACGGGGCCTCAAGGGCCGCTCTCATTGCCCATCGTCTGCCCCCACAAGAATTTTAACTGCAAACATCTGGGTGCCGGAGACTCCGGAAGAGCAAATGTCTTTACCTCCTTTGATTCCCTTCATACAGAGGGCTTTTTAAATTTTAATTTGAGGTGACCTCTGACCCGAGTTCCCATTCCCATAGATTCCAGATATTTCCTGTGCCCTCAGATAACCTCTCAAGCTAGCCCCCACCTGACCAGGAACCCCTGGCCTCCCCCAACTATGACCCACTCAGAGTCCCCCCCATACCTCAGGTTCCCTCCCAGCACCTTCTATTCTCTCAAGGCCCAAAGATGCCTGCGCACCCACCAAACATCTCCCCAGAGCTCTGGGCCCAACCCCCAGGAAGGCGGAGACGCAAGCACCTTTGGTCTCCAGCCATAGTGATTTGCAACAACAACAGGACCACTGGCATAGCCCCTACCCTGTGTCAGGCCGCTCAGGAGTAATTGCTCCGAATTTATGGATGAGGAAGCCAAGGCCAGAAACGAAAAGGATCATCAGGAGCACCAGCTTGTGGCACAGCTAGAGCCATAAGCGAGGTTTGCGAGCCATGAACCAGGTGCCTCCTGGGCGACAAGCAGCTGCTGGGGTTTGGCTGCGTCTCCCCCAGTCTGTGAGCCTGAGAGGCTAAGGTGCTTTCACCTGGACGTCCGCCCCTGTCCACCTGGGGACCAGCACAGCAAAGCACGGGGAGTCTCAGCAAAAGCCACAAAGGACAGAGAAGGGACAAGGGGAAGAGGGACGGGAAGGAACAGGCCCCGCAGACCCTCAACTTCCAACCCTCTCTCCAAGTAGCCTTTGGACCCAATTGGAGAGTTCCCTTTCTGTGGGTGCCCTGCCTTGTGCTAAGCTAAGCTATGCAGGACACTACAAAAGGGAGGGGGTGCTCCTGGACCCTACCTTTGAGGCACTCAGAGACTGGCAGAGGGGCAGGAAGCATGTGTGTGAAGTGACCCCAGGATTGGAGCTTCGAGCAAAGCAGGTCAGCCAGCTCCCTGCAGCTGAGACTTGCCAGCAGGGCCTGGCTATACGAGCCCTCCTCCCATGAGTCACCGCAGCCCCGGGTCAGGGCCCTAGCAGCCATCACCACCTTAGGGATCCAGCCAGAGCCATGGGTGGCCCATAGGCGCAGCCCCCTGGGCCAGAGGCTATATGGCACCATCCAGCAGCCTGACAGGCCCCAAAGCCCAGCCCCAACCTTCTCACCAGCGGTTTGACCACATGACTCCTCGTTAAAGCCTTCCCTGGCTCCCCATCCCTTCCTTGTCATGCCCAGTGACTCACCCTGCCTTCCCAGGCCCAGCTCACCACAGCTGACATCACCTTCACCCCACCCCTTGCCAGCAAACCCTCTGTTTCCTCTGATCCATCTTCTCCTCAGAGTTAAGAAATGCTAGAACTGGGAGGGGTCTTAGGGAGTATCTGGGGCAGCTTCCCTTTATAGTGGGGAACCCTCGGACCCTGACGGTGGCAGGAACATATTCCAGTTAGAAGGCTGACTCTTCCATCGACCAGAGCTGATTTAGGGCTCCGTTAGAATGTCAGGGGAAGGAAAGAATCACGGACTTCCTGGGATCCATGGCTGCCCCTTGGGCACAGAGGCAGCAGGAGCAGGAGGTCATAGGATCACCCCAGCTCCTACAGCTCCCCAAAGTGGGGAGTGGCCAATTCTTCTCCCTCAGGGACATCAGTTGTTTCAGAGAAAGTCGAGAATAGAAGGAGGGAACAGGTATAAAATCCTACCAGGTAGAGGGGATGGAATGCACCTCACAAAGGCAGGGAGGGAAAGTGTAAAGGGACCCTCCAAGGCCCCAGAGCTGACCAGGAGAAGCAGACAGGAGCCGAGTGTCGGCCACCTCCCAGAAATGCCCACGGGGCCGTGCCCTTCAGAGTGTGGTCAGCAACATGTGGGAACTTGTTGGAAGTACAAAACGCAAATCCTTCAGCTCCACCCCAGACCTACTAAATCAGATACTTGGAGGCGGGCCCAGCAAGCTTTCCGGATGATTCGAACACATGCTCAAGTTTGATTCTTCGTCCAGCCATAAAGAATAGCAAAAATGATAATAAGTAGGTCTGGTATCTGGTCAGCACCTGCCAGTCCTGGCCCCCGGTGGGGCTCACTGATGCTCCCACAAGTCCACTCTGCTTGCCCTTGCTGTGATCCCCTCCCTCTAAATCAGGCAGGACTTCAGCAGGCAGGACACTCAGGGGCGTCTCATGTCCAGGGAGATATGCCCTGAAGGCTTGGGTAGCCCCAAAGTCATATCCTCCAGCCATTTGCCTGCATTGTTGCCACCATCCATACTAACAGAACGCTGTCTCAGTTTCCCTGACTCCAACTCCCGCTCACTATTGGCCTTAGAACTGGGCTCTGTACCACGTCATACATGGGGCTGGTCTCCTCACTTGGGTACCACATTCTGCTCCTGTATCCCCAGTGCTGGCTGAAGTCATTTGTGGACAAACAGCCATCCATCACTGTGCTATGGTGGCTTAGGACCTCCAGGTACAAATGCACAGGCTGTCTACTGAACAAGGGCAGCTGTCTAAAGGGGCCAGTGGAGGGATAAAATCCAGTCCACATTCCATTTACCTATGTCCCTTAGCGCAGAGTGGCATCCATCCAGTTGGGGCACCTTTCCCTAATTTGCACAAATGTATTATGTGGGCTTAGTGTTTGAGCTTCACCCCTCCCTTCCCCAAGGTCCCTTTGTTCTGAGCTGGACCTCCCCGTGTCTCTTGCATACCTATGCCACCTGGACCTGCACTGTCTCCACATGTCCACTCAGCGAGAACCCAGCCCTCCCAAAGTGGCCATGACTGTGGGTGTTAGGCATGCCCTAATTGTCTTCTCTCTTTGGAGCCTCTTGGCTGGATTAGCTGTCCTACCTTTTCTTTCCTTGCTGCCCATCCTCACTGACTCTCCTGTCCTGTTTAAGATGACTTAATCAGATACAGACAAAACATCTTTGTCAGTTGAAGTTTGAAGTCATTTCATTTCAGCATTTCCTAAGATCCCATTCACAGACGTACTGGAAAGGGCTTCTGTATATGGCCTGCCTGACATGTCATCCCTCGAAACTTCTGCACCGCAGGGGCCCTGGCTCCCTCTGCTCCATAGCAGTCCTCAGAGACTCAGAAACTATGCTCCATACCTGGCCTCACCTGCATGTCTTCCACCCATTTAACTAGCCCAGTGTGGGGCTCCCTCATCGTGGGTCAAGCTCTGCTCTGTTGATTCTGCTAATTGATTTTCTCCAGGCAATTGAACACACACAAGTAGGCACTTAACTTCTCTATTTTCCATTTGTGATTAAGAAAAATATTTCCATTATATATATATATATATATGTACATACCACATCTTCTTTATCTATTCATCTTTCAATGGACATCTGGGGTGTTTCACAGTTTAGCTATTGTGGACATTGATGCTATAAACATTGGGGAACAGGAGGCCCTTTGGATCACTACATTGGTATCTTTAGGGTCAATATGATCTCACTCATATGTGGAATTTAAGAAACACAGAGGAGCATAGGGGAAGGGAGGGAAAAATAAAACAAGACGAAATCAGAGAGGGAGACAAACCATAAGAGACTCTTAAAGGAAACAAACCGAGGGTCGCTGGAGGGGAGGTGGGTGGGGGGTGGGGTAACTGGGTGATGAGCATTAAGGAGGGCATGGGATGGGATTAGCACTGGGTGTTATATAAGACCAATGAATCACTGACCTCTGCCTCTGAAACCAATAATACACTATATGTTAATTGATTGAATTTAAATAAATATTTTTTTAAAAAGAAAGAAAAATCTTTCCAGGGGCACTTGGGTGGCTCAGTCAGTTAAGTGTCTGCCTTCAGCTCAGGTGATGATCCCAGGGCCCTGGGATCCAGCCTGGCATTATCGGGCTCCCTGCTCAGTAGAGTCTGCTTCTCCCTCTCCTTCTGCTCCTCTCCACCACCTCCTCAATGCACACACACAGTCTCTCAAGCAAATAAATAAAATCTTTAAAAAAAAAAAGACAAATTTTTCCAAAACATAATGCATGCTTCTCCACCCCCTGGAACAGATAGATGAGAGCAGGCATAATGTAGCCTTTTCTTGGGACCGCTAGATAATAATCATTTTTGAGCTACTATAAAAATGTTTTAATAACTCAAGGAATTACATGAGTTTTTACTGTAGGGAAAAAAATGGAAAATATAGATAAATGAGAAGAAAAAAAGAATAGTATCACCTGATATCTTACCAGCTAGGGGCAATGACTAATGACTTTTTGTTGTATAACTTTCTGGACTTTTTCCTAAGCAAACACACTTCGCTAGTTTGGGGCATAAATTCAGTCACTTTTATTTATTCAATAATCACTTGAGCTCCATATACCCATATTAACAGGAAACCTCATCCCACACCCACTATTCCACACCCTCTCCCCCACGGAAACCGGAGGCATGCTCGGTCCCAGGAGTAATTCTGACTGCAAATGGCAATCAGAGACAAACTGGAAAATAAAGGGGGTCTTGATTCCCGCTACTTCTGGAACGGCACCGTGGTGTCTCTATGGAGGATGGTCTTGTGGTCTGCGGTGATGGGCCCTTCACCTGGCCCTCGGACGTGCCCAGCGTCAGGCTTCAAGGGTACTGTAGCTCTTGCAGCTCACATCTCTGAACTTAGCTGTGTTCTCAAGCACAGCGTGACCATGGCAGAGACAGCGGAGTCCAGGGGGGATTCGACTCTCAGCCACACTCTGGGCCCAGGCACACAGACGCCCTGAGATTAAGCCAGGTCACCTACTCTGACCTCGTCCCCACCCCCTGAGCTTTCTTCCTGGAGCCCTCCACTGTGAGCAGTGAGCCTCTCCTGCAGGTGCACATCCACAGAGGAATGCCAGCTTCAACATGGAAGGGGTCTGTGTCCATCCCTGTCTTCCCAGGTGTTCCTTGGCCCCAAACAAATGGACTCCCTGCTCCTCCATGTGAGCACTTAGAGGGGCCTGGTTTTGTTAGGCCCCCAAGAACCTGCCCCATCCTTTCCCCAGGGACATGAAGACCCACGAGGCTAACCTGTGGACAACCAGGAATGGTCAGTCATGGGACAGTTCCCCAAACAGAGAAGTCCACTCCTACTCCGTTGTCTAGACAAAAAAGGAGCTGAAAGCAACTTTCATTAGAAAGAAGGGAAAGGGGATCCCTGGGTGGCGCAGCGGTTTGGCGCCTGCCTTTGGCCCAGGGCGCGATCCTGGAGACCCGGGATCGAATCCCACATCGGGCTCCCGGTGCATGGAGCCTGCTTCTCTCTCTGCCTGTGTCTCTGCTTCTCTCTCTCTCTGTGTGACTATCATAAATAAATAAAAATTAAAAAAAAAAAAAAAAAAGAAATAGTTGGTGGAAATGACAGTTTTAAAAAAAAAAAAAAAAAGAAGAAGGGAAAGTTCTGGCTGGGTAAACTCCCTGGAACCAGCAAATCTGCAATATGCCCATTCTCCAGATCAGGACATCAAGACTATCATCCACTTTCCTCTTGAGAGACTGAAGCTCCAGTCTCCAGCCCTGAGGATTGTATCACAGAGCAGCTTCCTTGCACTGACATGTCGGGAATTCCTCTCCTGCTGGGAGCTGCTCTCTGGCCCCAGCCCCCAGGCCATGTAACCCAGACCTGCCAGCACTACTTCCTGGGCTCCGGGTGCAGCTGTGGTCACCCGGAGGGCAGGAAGAATTTTGTTTCCAGGCCAAAGGCAGCCACACTTTGTCCCCTGCTGTCTTGGCCAGGGAAGCATCTTGTTGTCAACTCCAGAACGTGATCAGAGCTGGGTTGGGACAGTCCCTGCACCCAGTACCTTCCTTGGCCACCACGAGCGCAAGTGCAAGGGATGAGCAGTTTGGAATGCATTTCTGTGTTGATGTTCTGAGATTATTTGAGATAATTAAACATATTTCCCCAGGCTGGAAAAGAGGGAAATGAAGAGGTGGAGTGCTTGGGAGCTGGGCACTCGGCTCTCCACTTCCTCTCCCCTTCCCGACACCCTTCGCCAGCTGTGGACCACGTGTTTGGTATTAGGGCACCCCTCTGTGCTCCAATGTATTCTGCTAGGGAGCGCAGCCCAGCGGTGATGGGGGTGGGAGGCGGGAGGGTCTGTGTCTTCCTTCCCCCACTCCAGACCTTGGGCCACCGCTTTCTGCTTTGGGGACCAGGGGACATGCAAGGCAAAGGGCTGACTTGGTGCCACCTGCTGGGGTGCCAGCCTCTGAGAAGAGGAGCCCCCAGACATAGAGGCTGGCCCAAACTCTCACGTTCACGGCCACACACACCTGTGCAAACAGTCCTCAGAGGACCTCTCTAGGACACTGGGGGAGCCTGACTGGCCCCCCACTTCTTACCTTTGTGCAGAAGGAGGAGGCAGTGACTCAAGAATAGACTTGTCTTGAAGCCAAGACTGCTCGGCAAGTGCACCATTTTTATTTAATCAGCAGATGAATTTGGAGTGGTCTTGGGGAGCACTTCTCATTCCAGCCCCTCATCTGCCTTCCCGCTGTCCCAGGTCAATCCTCCCCACATTCCTCTGCCTTTCTGCCTCTAGCCTCTCTCTTCCAATCTGTCCAAGCCTGCTGTTTCCTGAATCTTAAAACACCCATCATCAGGTGTCGGTATTCTGCTCCAGAACCTTCAATGGCTCCCACTTGTAATGAGGAGAGATGCCAATCCCACAGCCCACACTCAGGGTCTTCCGTGCTTAAGGTGACCATACAGTCCACGTTTGTCTGGGATGGTCATGCAAAAGAAGTGTCCCGGTTTGGACAATAAGTGAATTGACCAACCCGTCTGCAGTCCCCTCCCAACCTAATGCTCCTAATGCTAATGTCCAGTGGATCCTCCAAGTCAGTGGTTCCTGACTCTAGCTGCTCATTATCAATTGGGGTGCTTTGAATAAAGACTACTGCCTGGGCTCACCCTCAAGCAATTTCATTACAACAGAATCTCGAGGAGCGTGACTCTTGGGGGCTTTTTAAGCCTCCAGGCAACTCTGATGGGCAGCCAGGACTCGTGACAAATGACCTAAATAAAACAGGTGTCCTGGAACTCTGTCCCTGAGCCCATGTCAGACATCTCTGTCCCTGACTTTTTAGGTAACTTGCTCTCCCTGTTAATCACCCATTTAAGTCCTACCCAAGCTGCCAAGCTCACTTCTAATGCGGCCTCTCCCTTCATTTTTTTCCAGCCCCTGAGCCGGAAGAGGCCTTTCCCACATCCCCCTCTGCCCCAACCTCCAAGGCTACCCTGTATTATACTATAATTTGGGTCCATGTCCTGCCTTCTTGATAGTCTGTGAACTTCATGGGGTGGATCACATCTGATTCATCTCTGGGACTTTGGGACCCAAACCCAACCTCCAGTAAAACTGAGTGACTGCCACTGTGGGTCCTGAACGTGTCAGCATCCCTACCACCTCCTGGGCACCATGCTGCCTCTCCAAGTAACTTTCTTTTCCGATATGTATGGCCTCTGGTTCATTCATTCATGCTGCTTTGTGCCAGATGCTATCCGCTCCTCTTTTTGATTCCCTGCAGTATTGGAGATAATCCATTTCCATCCTCTGGGTAGCCCAGAAGACCATCTTGCACATAAATGGTACTCAGCAAATATTGAATAATGATCAACTGATGACTGAAAAAAGAAAATGTGATATATCCATGTAAGGGACTATTACTCAGCCACAGAAAGGAATGAATTCTAACATGCTACAATGTGAATAAACCCTGAAAACATTACCCTCAGTGAAAGAAGCCAGACACAAAAGCCATAAGTTATATCGTTTATATGAAATATCCAGGATAAAAAAAAAAAAAGCAAAGAAATATCCGGGAGAGGCAAATCCACAGAAACAGAAAAGAAATTAGTGGTTGCCAGAGGCTGAGAAAGGGGGAAATTGGGACTAGCTACTAACAGATATAGGTTTCTTTGGGGGAGTGGGATGGTCAGAAATGCTCTGAAATTGAATAGGGATGGTTGCACAACCTATGAATATACTAAAAACCACTGAATTGTACACTTTAAAATGGTGAGTTTTATGGCATTTGGATTATATCACAATTAAAAAGAAATATTGCTTAAAAAAAAAGAAATATTGCTGATGGGTTTTTCTTCCTTTATTCTGTTCGCAAATGTTAATGTGCACTAGAATCACCTAGAATGTTTGTAAATGTGCAGTCTCCTGGGCTTCACCTTGAAGCTTCAGCTTCAGTGGACAAGGACAGGGTCCAAGAATCTGCATTTGATGCTGGTATTCTAAGTGCCATCACTCTGTTCCCCAAAGGACTTGGGTCAGAGCATTTCTAAGGCAACCTCAGAACCTCAGAAGACAAATAAAATTCTTTAACCTATTATTTCAGAAAAAGAGCTGAAGATTTCAAACACAACCGAAACTTTGTTTTTAGTCTGCTTCTTATTAAAAACAGACTGGGACCCAAAGAAACCCCATCAGGGGTAGGTAATGAAGTAATCATGATCATAATAAAAGAACAGAATGGAAAAACTGCCTGGCCTCCAGCAAACCACAAAAAAATTGTCTTCTGCCTCCAGTGCTCAACTGAACCATTCAGATGAAAATATCCCACTAGCCACATGGAGAGCTTAATTTGGGGAAGGAGAACTAAACATTAGTAAATCTCTGCTCACTGCCCCTACACAAATACACCCTTACAGACACCCACTCCTACACAGCCAAAATTCTAATTTTTGGTATGTGCTCCATGATTAGGGCTTTCTTTGGGGTTACAAGGAAGCAGAGTTGTAAATCGGTATTAGAATGTGATCAAAAGGAATGTCTGTATGCAATTATTTTGTTTTGAGACCAGCGTTCAGAGGCACCGGCTTTAAAGCTCTGACATGGTCACGTGGCACACTCTCACATACATACCCGCACATGACTTTGGTCCCCACGAAGGAGGGAAGACAAAGGCCTGGGTTTGATCATTGTTGCTTCTTTGTTACAGGATGAAGTCTCACCCTTAGAGCTCAAAAGTACCCTGTCCACCATCTCCCCTGGCTGGTCCTGAACCATTGCAAGAGGAAGCCTTGCTAATAACCTCTTGCCCCGGAAAATAGCAGTTAACTGTAACTTGAGAACAGACACCACTTGCTTAACAGAAATTCCCTTAACAAAACTCCAAACTGAATAGGGGTAAATGAGAGGAAATAGCTTTTGTGATGCACATCGACAGAGTTCTGAGTTCCTGGTACTGGGCTGGGCAGTTCCACATGTATTTTCACATTTTCACGTGTCATCCAATGAGCCCATCATCACAGCAATGCCGCAAAGAGGTATTATTATCTTCCATAGAATAGCAAGGAATCTGGGGCCCAGAGTGGTTGTGTAACATTCTCATGGTCACAGTTAATAACTGGCATTATAAAAGCAAGTAAAAGATCTCAAAGGAACCCCCCCCACACACACACACACAAGTTCTGGGGAATGTGGGTGTCCCACATCCTGCCATCTGCTATATATGCACGTGAGAAAGCAAACCCGGCTCGTCAAATAACATCTGAGGCAATCAGCGTATTACCAAGTCCAGCAAGCCACCATCATCAATGGGTATAAAACCAGTGGGTTGTGCTTGGGAATGGAACAGTTAACGCAGATGTGTTCTAGCAGTTGCATTACTGGCGTCCTTAGTCCCAAGGCTCTGGTCTGGGCCCCTGTCTACCAGTCCAGTCTCCTTTATAGCTGCCTCTCCCTTTCTGGGCTGCAGCCAAACAGCACATGGCTGTTCCTTGAGAGTACCGTGTTCCTTTCTGCCCGGGCCCTTGGTTCCTGCTCACGCTCTGACTGCCCTTCTCATGACCCCAACTTCATTCGTGAACTGTGACTAAAGGGAAGCTTCATGAGGGCAGGGACTTTGGCTGGCTGGCTCACCACCGCATCTTCATAGCCTAGAATGGTGCTTGGTACACAGTCAATATTCAATAAATATCTATAGAGAAAATGAATGAGTTAATTAATTAATAGTATAATAGACCTCAGTTCTCACTTCTTCAATTCAATTCAGTTTTCTCTGGATTATAACCCTCTTATTAAGTGCTCTGATTTCTGACCTTTTTCTTTATTATATGTGTATAGATGTATATGTGTCTGTATATAGATAGATATATAATGTGTTTATATATATATATAATTATTTCTCCAATTTCTAACTCTCCCATAAGACTATAAGCTCTTTGAGGGCAAGGACTATACCATGATACTCTTAGTGACTGTTGTATTGCAGGTATTCGATAAATCTGTGATAGATGTATAAATCGCTGAGCAAGTTTTAGAGAGGTCAAATCTTTTTGAGCTGCTATTTTCATAATAAAGTACTCAGAGAAACTGACAAATGTATTAGAAATCAACAGACAAAGAAAGGCAATAATCTGATTTAAAAATGGGCAGAGGGCTGAATACATTTTTTTCCAAAGAAGACATCCAAATGGCCAACAGGTATATGAAAAGGTGCCCAAAATCACTAATCATCAGGGAAATGCAAATTGGAACTACAAGGAGATCTCATTTCACACCTGCTGGATTGGCTATTGTTTGAAAAAAAAAAAAGCAAAAAAAAAAAAAATGGATGTTGGCAAGGATGTGGGAAAAAGGAACCCTAAAATGTAAATTGGTATAGCTATTATGGAAAACGGTATGGAAGTTCCTCAAAAAATTAAAAATAGAACTACCATATGATCCAGCAATTCCACTTCTGGTCTATATCCAAAGGAAATGAACTCAGTATCTCAAAGAGATATCTGCACTCCCAGCATTCTGCATACATTGCAGTAAATATATTTTAATTTTTATTATATGTATAATGGAATATTATTCAGCTATTAAAAAGAGGAATCGTTCACTGAAGCAATATTCACAAAAGTGAAGCTATGGAAACAACCTCAGTGTCTGCTCACAGAGGTGTAGATAAAGAAAATGTGATTGTATATCATGAAATATCACACAACCATTAAAAAATAGGAAACCCTGTTATTTACAACAACATGGATAAACCTGGAGGACATTATGCTAAGTGACATAAGTCAGACACAGAAAGACAAATACTGTCCACTTTATATGTGGAATCTAAAACAAAAAACAAAAACCTATAAACCTCACAGACTCAGGGTAGAGTAGTGGTGGTCAGGGTTGGGGTGTGGGGGGAAAAAGGGACATGTTGGTCAAAGGCTACAAACTTTCAATTATGAGATGAATAAATTCTAGGGACCTAATGTGTAGCTTGGGGGAATATAGTTAATAATAAATACTGTAGGGATCCTGAGTGGCTCAGTGGGTTTAGCGCCTGCCTTTGGCCCGGGACGTGATCCCGGAGTCCCAGGATCGAGTCCCATGTTGGGCTCCCTGCATGGAGCCTGCTTCTCCCTCTGCCTGTGTCTGCCTCTCTCGCTCTCTCTCTGTGTCTCTCATGAATAAATAAATAAAATCTTAAAAAATAATAATAATAATAAATACTGTAGTAGATACTTAAAATTTGTTAAGAATAGGTCTTAACAAACACACACACACAAACATAACCGTGAGGTGATGAATGTGTTAATTAACTTGACTGTGGGAATCATTTCAAATGTATATTTATATCAAATCATCACTTTAAATATATACAATTTCATTTGTTAATTATACCTCAATAAAGCCGGAGAAAATCGTGTCTAAATGGCCAATTATTTTTCTCCGGAAGAACATATTCCTGATTTCAGAATGACAATCAGTGGGAAAATGAGGCTCACTTAAAAGTCCATCGCCTCGTAGGCACTTTGATGGAGTACATGTGCTCCATTAAGCAAGGGGACCTTCATGAGATTAATTTGATTTATTGCTCATGCATTTCCTAAAGCACATGGTGGCGGGCAGAAGATGTGGGCTGCGGGAGTCTGGAAGGATGTATAAAATCTGAAGAGCCAAAGGCCATTTCATTTTCATGGCTTCGTTTGCAGGGTCTGCTTGGCAGATCCTGATGCAAACCTCAGCTGCATGGAGTAGGCTTAAAATCTGGACATGTGGAGTCCAGAAACTGGGCTGGAACAAGCCATCAATTTATAAACAAGTTCCCCTCAGACCCTCTTTTTTTTTTTTTTTTTTTTGCCACTTCCTATTTGCTGGCAAAAGCTTTGTCATCCGTGCCCCTACAGAGACTAATCTTGGTTGTGGGTGTGCGAACGGGCATGGGAGCCTGGATCCTCTGTGGCTCCGAAAACTTGCAGTCCTGGAAATAGGCAGGACTTGTTAGAGCACAAAGCATGCAGAATCCGGGGTGCAGGGGCTGGTGGCTGGTGCTCGCTGAGGACCCACACGCCAATCATCTGACACAGCTACTGATTCCTGGGCCCAGAGGTCTTATTTTTCACTGTGCTGATGCTGGCTAGGGGAGGGTATATCTTTGAAAACAAGATAGATTTTCTTTAACCTGCCCTAGTTATCTGGTGGGCCCTGCTGTCAGGAAGAAAGACTAATAATAAATCCTCTCAATCTTTTTGTGGGTGTGAGGGGATAAAATATATACAAACTGTAACATAGACCATTTTAAACTTTTTTTAGTTTTACAATTCAGCGGGATTAAGTACATGCATGGTATTGTGCATCCATCACCAGCATCCATTTCCAGGACATTTTTTTAAATATTTTGTTTATTTATTCATGAGAGACACATAGAGAGAGGCAGAGACACAGGCAGAGGCAGAAGCAGGCTCCCTGTGGGGTAGCCGGTACGGGACTCGATCCCAGGACCTCGGAATCATGACCTGAGCCAAAGGCAGACACTCAACCACTGAGCCACCCAGGTGCCCCCAGAACCTTTTAATCATTCCAAACAGAAACTCTCCCCAATCATTCCAAACAGGAACTTCCCATGCTTCCCTCTCCCCGGACCCTGTGAGCTCTGTTCTACTTTCTATGGATTTGCTTCTTCTAAGTACCTCACGTAAGTGAAATCATACACTATTTGTCCTTTTGTGTCTGGTTTATTACACTTAACAGAATATCTTCAGAGTTCATTCATCCACATTGTAGCATGTGTCAGAACTTCCTTCCTTTTTAAGACTAATATTTAATGGTATGTTTATGCCATCTTTCGTTTATACATTCATCTGTTGGTGGACATTTGGGCTTTTTCCACATTTGGCTACTGTGAATAATGGGTATGCAAATAGCCCTTCAAGATCCTACTCTCAGTTCTTTTGGACGTATACCCAGAAGTGGGATTTCTGGATCATATGGTAATTCTATTTTGATTTATTTTTTTTTGGCTGAAATGTTAAGCAAGGTCGTCGGCGGGATATAAAGGTGGGGATTGGGAGCTGTGAGGAGGGAAAAGACACAAAATAATCATTTTAGAAAGGGAAAATAAACTTACTAGGAAAATATTTTAGGATTACCATGCTGTGTTGCATGATCATTTGAGGTTTGTGGTCATGAATTCAAAATGAAAATTACCTCCAGGAATTGTGAGTGTGTTTACACGAATGGCATCTATCACTCCCTACGTATTATTTGGCAACTTGCTTCTACTACTTCCAATGTGCTATATGCACAGTATTCCACAGGACTGAGGCCCCAGGGCTTGTGCAACCAGTCCCCCAGTGATGGACAGTGAGGTCATTTCCCGTTCTTCACCATGAGAAGGGAAGCTACAAGAAGGCCCTTTGCCTGCTGCCTTGGGTACACAGAACTGTTTCAATAAGAATGTGCCAGGAAGTAGATTTACTGGATCATAAGGTAAGGTCACTTTAAAATTTAATGGGTTCTTTCAGTTGCCCTCCAAAGTGATTCTACTAATTTATACTCCCACGAACCGATTATGAGAATAGTCCACATCTTCATCACCCCTACATCAATCAAACTTTCTATTTTGCTTGCCTGATAGAACAAAAAGTGGCTTCTCATTGTTTTAATTTATGTTCCCTTCATTATTGAGGTATTACACCCTTTCCTACATTTCTTGACCATTTGGATTTCTCCTTCTGTGAATCGTCCTTTCATATCCTTTGCACTGTTTCCCTGTGCATTGTTTACTTCTTCATCTTGATTTACAACATACTTGTATTTTTGAATACTCATTGTATGTATATTGTAACTATTGCAAGCATTTCCCTTAGTTGGTTGCCTGCTGTCAGTTTTGGTGATGGTGTGTTTTGAAATGGTTGAATTTACTGATATCCGTTCCTCAATGGCTTCTGTGTGGACTGTCTTGTTTCACAAGCTTTCCCTGTCACAAATCCATAAAAGTAATATCTTAGAGTTTTTCTAATTCTTTCATAGCGGTTGTTGTTTTTAAAGATTTTCTTTGTTTCTTAAGTAGCCCCTACACCCAACATGGGGCTCGAACTCACAACTCTGAGATCAGAAGTCACACATTCCACCAACGGAGCCATGGAGATGCTCCTCTTTTGTAGTTGTTTTAATTCAACTTTTTATCTTTTTTTTTAAGATTTTATTTATTGAGAGAGAGACAGAGAGCAGTGGAGAGGAGCAGAGGGAGAGGGAGAAGCAGGCTCCCTGCTGAGCAAGGATTCCCAGGACCTCCAGATCATGACCTGAGCCAAAGGCAGATTCTTTATGAGCCAACCAGATGCCCCTCAACTTTTTATCTTAAGATAATTGTAGATTCACATGTGGTGAAAGAAATAATACAGGACGTCTCGTGCATCCCTTACCCCCTCTCCCCCAGTGGTAGCAGCTTGCAAAACTAGTGCAGTAACCACAACCTGGACATTGACATTGGTAAAGTGGAGAGACGCAGATCAAGTCCCTCTGCACAAAGAGCCCCCATGCTCCCCCTTTATGGTCACATGTACCTCTCATTCTCCTACTCCCCACACTACTGCCACTTTATCCTTAACTCTGGCAACCACTAATCTGTTCTCCATGTCCACAATTTTGTCATTTCAAGAATGTTCTGTGAATGGAATCACATAGTATTCCAATTCCCCTTCAGTTTTGGCTTTCTTCACTCACCATAATCTCCGGGGGAATCATTCAAGTTGTTTTGTGTATCAATAGTTTGCTTCTTGGGGCACCTGGGTGGCTCAGTGGTTGATTGTCTGCCTTTGGCTCAGGTCGTCATCCTGGGGTCCCGGGATCGAGTCCCATATCGGGCTCCCCGCAGAGAGCCTGCTTCTCCCTCTGCCTATGTCTTTGCCTCTCTCTGTGTGTCTCCCATGAATAAATAAATAAAATCTTTAAAAAAATAGTTTGCTCCTTCTTATTGCTGAGAAGTATCCCATGGTGTGGATGCACCCACTTTGCTTACCCTTCATCTGTTGAAGAACATCTGCAGCATTTCCAGTTTGGGGCTATTCCAAATAAAATCGTTAGGAACGTTTGTGTACAGACTGTTCAAATATGCAATTGTTGGGTCAAATGACAGTTACATGTGTAGTTTTTAAAGAAGCTACCAGACTGTTTCCCAGTGGCTAGACCATGTTCCATCCCCACCTGCGAAGTCCAGGTGATCCAAATTCTCATCCCAGTCAGAAGTTGAGCTTGTCACTATGTTTCCTTTAGCTGTTTTGATAGGTGTGTGATGCTAACTCCCGTGGTTTTAATTGGCATTTCCCTATGGCTCAGAATGTTGAAGATTTTTTCATATGCTCATTCACCACACGAATACTCTTTTTAGTAAAATATCTGTTCATGTCTTTTGCCCACTTTCTAATTTAATGGGTTGGTTTTTTAGTGTTCAGTTTTGAAAGGTCTTTATGTATTCTAGATGACAGTCTTTTGTGAGATACATGTTTTGCAAATATCCCCCCACCGCCGCCCAGTCTTCAGCTTATCTTTTTTTAAAAGATTTTATTTATTTAGTTGAGAGAGAGAGAGAGAGAGAGCACGAGGCAGAGGAGGGGCAGAGGGAGAGGAAGAAGCAGGATCCCTGCTGAGTAGGGAGCCCCACACAGAGCTTGACCCCAGGACCCCAAAATAATGACCTGAGCCAAAGACAGACACTTAATTGACTGAACCACCCGGGTGCCCCTTCATCTTATCTTTTTATCCTCTTTCCTGGGCCTTTCACTAAGCAAAAGTTTTAAATTTTGATAAAGTCCAATTTATCAATATTTCCTTTTATGGAGAGTGCTTTTGGTGTCAAGGCTAAGAACTCTGCTTAGCCCCAAATTCCAAAGATTCTTCTCCTATGTTCGTTTGTTTTTCTAAACGTTTTATAGTTTTATGTTTCACATTTAAGTTTATGATCCATTTTGAGTTAATTTTTATACAGGCTCTGGGGTCTAGATCGAGGTTCACTTTTTTTTGCATTTAGGTTGTCTGATTGTTCGGCACCCTGTGCTTCAAAGGTTGTCCTTCCCCCACTGGGTTGCTTCTGTTCCTTTATCAAAACTGAGTAGGGCACATTTGTGTGCATCTTTTCAGGGTTCTCTGCTCTCTCCCACCAATCTGTGCTCTTCACATCAGTGACACATACCTTTCATTACTGTAGCTGTAGAACACCTGGAAAATTGGGTAGACTAACACTTCATGTTTCTTTTGCAAAATTGTTTTAGCTTTTCTAGTTCCTTTACATTTCCATATAAATTTTAGAATAATTTGCCTCTATCTACAAAAAAGATCTTAGTCATTCCACAAGCTTTCCTGACCACAGAACCATAAAAATAATCTCCTATATTTTTTTCTGTTCTTTTGAGGTTTTTAAAAAATGTATTGTTCTTAAGCACTCTAGAGTTTTTTATTATGAATGGTGTGGAGTAGAGCACAAACTTGATTGTCATTTCTTTGAATTCATTTCTCTCAACATTTTTAATTGTATATTCTTTCACTCATTTTAAATGTCAACTTTATCATATACTAAGTTCCCATATATTTATGGGTCTGTTCCTGCACTCATTGTTCTATTCCCTGGTCTATTTGTCTTTTTATTGTTATGTTGTTTTTATTTTATTTTATTTTTTTAATTTTTATTTATTTATGATAGTCACGCAGAGAGAGAGAGAGGCAGAGACACAGGCAGAGAGAGAAGCAGGCTCCATGCACCGGGAGCCCGATGTGGGATTCGATCCTGGGTCTCCAGGATCGTGCCCTGGGCCAAAGGCAGGCGCTAAACCGCTGCGCCACCCAGGGATCCCTGTTATGTTGTTTTTAATTCTATAACTTCACAATACGCTTTGATATCTGGCAGGATATATTTCTCTTCACTGTTCTTCCTTTTCTTTCTTTTTTTTTTTTTGTTCTTCCTTTTCAAAATATTTTTTGCATCTTGTCTTCCATGTGAATAATAATAAACCTGTCAATTTTAACTAGAAATCCCAGAGAGATGGCTTTTGGGATAGTACTGAATTTATAGATAATTTCTACAGTGGATATTTTCAAAATATGGAGATTTCCAGATATAGCATATGCTCCCTTTTATTTGAGTCTTCTTTTATGTCCATTAGATTAAGTTTTATGGCTTTCTTCACATTCGTCTCTTGTTTTTCCTTAGGATTAGTCCTAAATATGTTGTGAGTTTTCATTGTGTCGTGAAGAGGACATTTTCTCACATATATTTTCAAATTGGTCACTATCACGTGGGAACAAAGTCTTTCCATGTGGATGTTCCCATAGGATACACATAGGAATGTTTTTGTGGGAGGGAGTGGAATTTGGAGAGGGAAGCCCGGGGCCAAATGCAGGTCTTCTGTCTCCTTAAGTGCCTGGAACTGCCTGGAAGGTTCTGGAATGGAGGGTGGGGAAGACAGTGGAGCTGAGGTGTCTCTCTTTCATTTGCTGAGTGGGGACTCAGCTCATGGCTTTATTTAACTTGGCCTCCCTCTCAGTGAGGCTCCAAGAAGACTTAACTACAGCACCCCACACCCTATCTCCCCTCTGCCACCCTGCACTGTGTTCCATTTGCTTCACAGCTTGTCTCTCACAGGCCAGGCCTATGCTTCTACCTGTCTCTGTGCCCAAGGCCTACTGTGTGTAGTTCCAAGGGTCCAACCTGGTAAGTGGATGCCACAATCATTAAAAGGTTAAAGGATTCAGCGTGCCTGAGTGGCTCAGTCAGTTAAGTATCTGCCTTTAGCTCAGGTCCTGATCCCAGAGTCCTGGGATCAAACCCCATGCTCAATCAGAGCAGGGAGCCTGCTTCTCCATCTCCCTCTGCTCCTCCCCCTTCTCTCTCTCTCTCTCTTGCTCTTGCTCACTCTCTCCTCTCAAATAAATAAGTAAAACCTTAAAAAATGATTAAAGGATCATTATAACATGGCATTGATAATGGGGACCAGGTCACTGACCATTCCTTGAAGAAAAAGTGAGAGGTAAGTATGGAGAAGCTTGATGAGAACCAAATCCCTAGGTTGGGCAGCAAAGGGGTCCAGGGATGAAGGAGACCAGCCCTTGAGCACTAGGGTGTGGGGTAGATACCCTTTATGGGAAGGCACTCTGTATGCAGGGAATTGAGAGGCCTAGCCAATGATTTCTACTGTAGCCTCCATATGAGACGGGGTGTGAGGAGGGATGGTCTGGGAGCCTGGGAAACAAGAATGCTGTGAGTCGGCTTCTATGAATCAGAAATGTGCTGGAGGATCTTAATTGTGTGTGTGACACTCGGATTCTTTGTTCCCATGTTTGTCTCATTCAGGATTCATCATGGTGTTGGGAAGAGTCCCAGCCCATCTTGGCTGAGTCAGGAGTCTGAGGGAAGGAGCATCAAAGGGAATATAGGATCACTCTCCTGGGGCCAGTGTGGAGGTGTCAGAGGCGAGCAGAGGGAGAGCACCTTGGAGGGAACGAAGACTGAGGGCTAGAATCTGCCCTCTTCTTCCTCACCTGAAATACTAGTGTCAACAGCACCATGCAAATTCAGAGTTTCTTTCTTTAGCAAATGGTTATTTGGCTCTTTAGCTTTGTGACTATAGCTATTTTCTCCTCTAAAAAATAAAGATAATAATTCTACCAAGTTCCCTCAAGTTGTAGAATGCTTATTTTACAGGAGGTATTGGGTGGTATAATAGGTTATTTTACCTTGTATGTGGATAGACTTTTAAATAATAATGAATTACAGAGTGATAAATATATCCTTTTTTCATTTTTTTTCCTCCAGGTCTTCTGATTACATAAGAAGAAAGTGTATAGTACTTGTTTAAGTTGGGATGCTTTTATGGCAATAATCAAACTCAAATTAAAAGTGAATGAAACAAATGAGGAAAATGCATTACCTCACAAAGCCTTACAGGGGAAGGCAGATATCTCTCTTTCTCTCTCTCTCTCTCTGTCAAATAAATAAGCAAAATCTTTAAAAATAAATAAATAGGGCACCTGGGTGGCTCAACAGTTGAGCATCTTGAGCATCTGCCTTTGGCTCAGGTCATGATCCCGGGGTCCTGAAATCAAGTCTTGCATCGAGCTCCCCACAGGGAGCCTGCTTCTCCCTCCACCTATGTGTCTGCCTCTCTCTCTGCATCTCTCATGAATAAATAAATAAAATCTTTTAAAAAGTAATTAATTAAAATTAAAATTAATAAATAAAAAATTTAAAAGGAAATTGATCTAAAGAAAAGAATTAAGTAAAAATTAGCACAAGTGACCTGCAAAAGAAATGGAGAACCTGTTAAAGGTGGTAAGTAAATCATCCAAGTTTGGGTTGTGGGGCAGTGGTGACATTTGAATACCGTATGCAAAGTCTCAGCCTCGTGCCTGGAACTCAGAATGGGTACTTTCCACGACTTGTGACAAAAAAACATGGTTCCTATCAAGTTCACCCTGCCAGAATCAACAAATAAAATCAGAGGACATTGAGTTAAATTCGAGTTCCAGATAAACAATTAATAACTTTTTTAGTAGAAAAAAACAAAAAACCAAAACTTTTTTAGTATAAGCATAACCCACGCAGTATTTGGGACATACTTATACTAAAAAAATGACTCATTGTTTAACTGAAATTCAAATTTAACTGAGCAACCTTTGTTTTGTCTGGCAAAACCACTTTCCCTTGGAATGAGGAAGAGCTGGATGTCACCAAGGCTGCCTGCCCTCCGCTGGGTAGTTGGGCAAAAGATAATGAGGGAATGGGGAAGCTGCTCGGGAGACTGGAGAATCTGTGCCCAGGAGTCGCCTCCAGCCCAGGTGCTGCACCACTGCCCTTCGTTTCCCCTCAACCCTGGGACAAGCCCCTGGATGCTCCTTCAGTCCCCTGCTTCTCCTTTTCCCAGTGGCTGTGACCTGGGATGGGACCAAGCAGCCTGGGAGGAAGGTGTTGCTGGGGCAGCATATTATAGACAGCAAGGATCTAATGAACACACAGGAGTCTCCTATGTGACTTTAAAGGCTTACCGCAGGGACCTGAGCCCATAAACACTCAGACAAAGAGGTTTTATGAGTGTTGGGCTGGACCCATCCTTCCCTCCCCCTCTCCCCCTCCCTGTCTGCTCTGAGCCAAGCCCAGGAACCTCTGCTGTCCATAGAAGGGCATGAGCCTGGCCCACATGCTCCAAAGCACAAGGGAACTCCAGATGTGTCACTTGTCCTTTCACCACCCTCCCTGGCCATGCTGAGTAAGATCTGATCCCCCTGGCCCTCCCACCACACACACACACACACACACACACACACACACACACACAGAGTGTCAACTACAACAACACATGCCTCATCACTTGCATTTGCTGCCTCAGCTCTTTGAAGGCATGGGGAACACTTCAAACCAAGAGTTTCAACAATCAATCTCTGGGATGACAGGCCAGCTCATTGGTCAGTCCAACAACCCTACCCAGCAGCACCGCGCAGGAGGACGTTGTGGTAACTACACAGGCCTGGATACTTGGCTTCCTCCGCCCCTGCAGCTCTTTGGTATTCTCTGGCAGACCCCACTGAAACTCTCCAGATCTCCTAGTTGCCTGCCATTTATCTTGTAAGAAAGTTGCATTTCAATGGGATTCACTCCAGACACCAGGAGAATATCACAATCTCTAAGAAGAAAGACCTCAAAATGCTATGGATCCTCATGTCTGGAAAATGGTGGCTGTGATTCCCACCAGCCCAAAGAGAAAGATTCCTGAGCCCAGAGGGCCTCCTGTGTGTCCCATGGCATTGCTTAGCCCCATTACTCACGCCGCAGACCAGGGTGACACAGCCCCTGCCTAGTGCTTACTCATGCCCTGCTTGTCCCCTGGGTGTCTGGCATGTGGGTGCGGGGGTGGGGGGTTGTCCTTCCCAAACAGATTGAAGCCCCTCCGTGGCAGAAAGATCCTCTTCTTCCTTTGTGGCTCCAGGGAGATACACTAAGTACACAATGAGAACTGCCTGCCCTGCTCAGAGCCTCTGTCTCCAGCATGCCTCATCCCAACAGGGTGTGTGGGTGTGGGTGTGAGTGTGTGTGCGCGCGCACAGACATGGACACCAACACCCATGTCTAGCCCCAACATCAGCTCTTAACAGTCTTATTATTACTGCACATCTCACTATCCGTCCATCAGGCACATACAGAGCCCCGAAGCAAACCCAGGCATTTATGTCTGAGCAATGTCTACCAGCCCCTGAGGAGGCCTCGCTGGAAAAGGGGATCTGCATGGCCCCCCACTCCATTCCACTCACCGTTTTCTTCTCATAGCACCCTTCTCTTGTAGATCACAGAGGAGCAAGCATACCCCGCCCCCGCTCCTGCCTCTCTCTTCTGTCCCCTGGTGTGGCCACTCAGGCTCTCTGCTCCTGTCCCTTGTGGCAGGACACTGACCCCTTGCCCCTCAACCACTGGCTTGTGTTGTCAGCTCTTCCGCTCCATCTGGTCTCACTCTAAATATGCCCCGAGGGCGGGAGTCTAGCTTCAGATCCCACAACCCTCGTTCTCTGGGTTAAGCTGTCCATTCGCATTGCCACACGGGCCACCCATCATCATCATCAGTGTGAAATTACACTCAGGGCCTCTATCTGCCTTTACCAGGAGGTCAATGCCCCATTACTAACCCAGATTTGGTGTGTGCCAGGGGTACAAGTGTCTGCTGAGCCACAGCACTGGGAATGTGAGCATTGTGGGAAGAAACAGAAAACCACGTGGAGAGCCAGGGCCCTAGTCCTCACCATCTCTGGGCACACCAGTGTGAGCAAGTGCCCTGGGAGGGCTGTCAGCCTCACGGCCAGTGGAATGTCCTCCTCCTTGCCCCTTTGCTTTCTGTTGGTTTCAGACAATCAACTTGCACTCTTGCTGTTCCAGTGATGGCCCACACGCCAACCTCACAGAGATGCCATCCCTGGCTCAGGAGCATGTGGCTTCAGGGCCCTTCCGGCCTGGAAGTGGACACTGAGGCATGGCTGGGTCACACAGTGCAGGGCTGTTTGCTCTTCCATCCCGGTAGCTCCATGATCTCAGGCCAAGACTTGTGATGAGGGTTGGAGGGATGGAGAAAGAGAGATGCACACGTGGGAGAGCCGTAGCCTCCACGTGGAGTCTGACCCAGCTGCCGGCTGCTCCTCCAACAGCCCGATCTTGGGTCAGACAGGCTGCTTCTATGATGATAGTTAATGTTTATAGATATTTCTCTGGCAGCAAGCTAAATCACATCTGCTCGGGCTGAGAGCCAAGCACAGGGCAGGGAGGCATATGGGGCAGCCAGGGCCTCTGGACCCCAGGGCCCTGGCAGGCAGGCCTTCCTGCCCTGCGTCCAGTAGGAAATGCAGGCTGGTGGTGGGGCAGAGGCAGCTGGGTTGCTTCCCTGAAGGTCTCGGTGCCCCAGAAGACTCAGCCTGTTCCTCAGTGGCCTCTTCACATGCATTCTGAGCTCTGGGTCCAGGAAGATCCCTTCCTGGGACAACAGCAGTCAGAACTGACAGCAGACTGCAGCTTATGGGATGAGACCGGCAGGAAGACAGCTGTGACTGGGCAGGGGATCCAGAAGCCTGGCCCAGCAGGCAACACAGGTCCCGGCAGCAAGGGGGGAGCAGGTGGGAGCACCGGGCAAATCACTGTCAAGTGATTTGATCATGGACAGGAAGGCTCAAGGCAGGCAGGGACCACAAAACTGGCCTGAGGTCAGTGTGCTACAGCTTGGGGGTCTCCTCTCCCCACTGGGAAAGTGGAGGATTGAGGGGTTGGGGGCTCCCACTCTGGTCCTTCTACCACCAGCACAGGGAGCTTCAGTGGGCCCATCTCATCTCATAGCCAGCCCAGGCCTTGGTCCCCAGCTGTGTGGTCAGATGCCTTCAACACGCATTTAGTGGACACCGCACTCTTGCCAGCTTGCGTACGAAGTTCTTGGGTTATAAAGGAAATAAATTACAGAGCCTTCCTGGTTGTAGAGATTAGGAGCAGCAAATAGATCTGCAGGGGAGCAAGGCTAACAGAATGCAGAACTAGTTTAGGAGGCACGGAGGGGAGGCCCCAGGCTCAGGGCGAAGGTACAGACCCCAAAGGGCAGAAGGGCAGGCTGTGGATCCTGTGGGGACCACCATCACCCAATTCAGCCTCAGCCTCAGCCCACAGTTCCCAGGCCCTCCTCACTCTCCCCATCCTTTCCTGGGAAGCCTGTGGTGATTAAGGCCAACAGGACAGAGAACACCCTCCTCCTGACTTCCCCTGCAAGGCCCTTTTTCTGGCCTGGGGACACATACCTCCCTCCAAGGAACCAGCCGATTGGCTGGGCTGGGGTGACTGACACTTGGCACCTCCCAGAAAACCCAGAGTGGCTATGCTAAACAGAACTCCCAGCAGGATGACCAGATCATCCTGCCACAAGACCAAGAGCTGCTCACACCCGCCCAGTGTCCAGATCACATGGATTTAGCTTCACTCAGTGCCTACCGTGTGGAAGGTATTGTGCTCGGCGATGCTTACTCATCTCACCAAGATAAGCAGGGTGTTGAGTTATCATCCAATGCTGCCTAACTAATCACCCCCAAAACACATCGACTTTGCTTATGAATGTGAGCAGGGCCAGTCTCTCTCTGCTCCACTTGGCATCAGCTCGAAGGCTGCGTTTACTCATCATCTGAGGCCACTTACATGCCTGGGTCTGGCCTGAGAAGAGCCAACAGCTGGGGGCAGGAACAGCTGGGGCTCTTCACACACACCTCTCTCCAGTGGCAGCTGCTGGGTTGCCAGATCTTCTACATGCACTCCGGGCTCCTGGGGTGCGTATTGTGGGCAAGAGAAAGCTGGGCAGACACCATAACCCCTTTTCTGACTTAGAATCTGGGGCCACACCGTATCATTTCTGCCTCTTTTCACTGGAGGCACGTACGTCATCAAAGCCTCCCTATATTGAAGTGAGGACAATAAGATTCAGCCTTTGGATGGGAAGCATGTCAAAAAATGTGTGAACATGACTGTGAACATGTGTTTAACTCACTGCCCAAGACAAGGGCTATTGTCCTGTTTTAGAGAGGGGCTTACAATAAAGCGGCTTGTCCGGGTCACACAGTAATTTGGAATCAGGTGAGAACTCGAAGCCATGGCTCACAAGTCAAGCCTTCCTTCTACTGACCACCTGGCTCAATGACAAAGGACTCAGAGTATCTGATGAAACCTAGAGACCATTTTCTCAGAGGGGAAGTATACATATATAAAAGCTTGTGAGGACCCCTGGGTGGCTTGGCGGTTGAGCATCTGCCTTCAGCTCAGGGCGTGACCTTGGGGTCCTGGGATCGAGTCCCACACCAGGCTCTCAGCAGGGAGCCTGCTTCTCCCTCTGCCTATGTCTCTGCTTCTGTGTGTGTGTGTCTCATGAATGAATAAATAAAATCTTTTTAAATAAATATTTTTTAAAAAAGAAAAAGAAAAAGCAAGCAAGCAAGCTGGACAAACTGAAAACTCAACACCTCTTCTCAGATTCTTCAGAGAGGTGGGTCACCGACCAAACCACTGCCCCCAGAAGCAGAGAGAGTGACAGGTGAAGGCACTGCAGCCACAGAGGCAGAACCACCCCCCAGCCCCCGGGGAGCTAGTGCTGGGCAGGGAAACCTGACAGCTTGCTGCAGGCTCAGTAAGGACAGGCTGAGGGAGAAGCAGTACGGGCCCTGGTCCTGGGGAGGGGGCACTTTTGTGAGTTTTCTCTCCAAGGGCTCCTAGGTTCCCACAGTGAAACACAGGGAAAATTCCCCTTGAGCTTGCTTCCAGCAGGGAGATGGGAAAGGAACCATTTTGAAAGGTTTTATTGTTTTTTGTTTTTTTATATTTTATTTATTTGAGAAAGAAAGTGAGCACAAGTGGGGAGGAAGGGCAGAGGGAGAGGAAAAAACAGACCCCGGGAGCCTGATGCAGGGCTGGATGCCAAGACCCTGGGATCATGACCTGAGCCGAAGGCAGGCATCTAACCGACTGAGCCACCCAAGTGCCCCTTCTTAACAAACCCTGCCCTGGGGAAAATAGCTAAGTCGAGCTTAACCTGGTGGGGTTTCTTCAGAGCCTCGCTGACCTCGGAGAAGGGAAATACCCAACTCAGCCCAGGCTAGCCATCTTGTCCCACCTAAGGGGGGAGGAATAATAGAGAAACACTTGTGAGGTTCACAACCCAGAGGCATAGGCTCACAGAGAGACCAAGACTCAATCACAGGACCATAGAATGTTGTCCTCACTCCGTACCTCACAACCACATCACTAGAGACCTAGTTACAGCCATTTCTTTTGCCAAATACATATGTACAGCTAGCAAGAAAAAAATTACAAGGCATACTAAAAGGCAAAAAAACAAAAACAAAAACACAGTTTGAGGAAACAGAGCAAGCATCAGAACAGACATGGCTAGAATGTTGGAGTTATCAGACCAGAAATTTAAAATAACCACAATTAAGATGCTAATGACTCTAATGAATAAAGTAGATACCATGCATGAACAGATGGACAACGTATGAGATGTGGAAACTCTACGAAATTCTACCAAAAGAAATGCTAGAGCTCAAAAACGCAAGCAGAAACGATGGGAGCTCACTACTGGTGAGCACAGCATAATCCATAGAGTCGTCAGATCACTAAGTTGTACACCTGAAACGAATATATCAGTGTGCATCAATTATACTTCAATTGAAAAAAATTAACACTATCTCAGTAAATTCTGGTGCACAGAACAGTCTGACCCCAAATCAGGCTAATCAATTCTGAACTGCACAGGCCTGCAGCACAGCCACCACAGCCAGGGCAGCTAGCACACAGCCAGGAGCAGATTCCTGTCTCCACACCTGCCCAGCAGCCTGGAGGCCTCTCTTGGGCTCCAACCTCAGGATTCTGGGGAAGGCCTCGCTTGTGGTCACCCTCGATCTAGAACTTGCTATGCGGATGCCACTATGGTGCTGTGTCAACCAGGACATCACATGGAGGAAAAGGAGTCCCCTTTCTGCTCCACATGTGGACAGCCTCCAGGGGCCTGAAAGGAGAGAACTAGAACCCAGAAGCCCCTCAAAGCAGCTACGAGTCTCCTTTTACCTGGGAGCAGCCTGGCCAGGGTCCCAAGTTAGCCACATCGTTGAACAAGGGTCCTCTTGGCCTTGATACAGCGAGGGGTAGAAAGGTGGGTCCTGTCCTTCCTTTACTGCCAATCACACTCGAGGGAGGGATGTGTGTACCCCCATCCTGCAGGGGCAGGGGGTAGCAAAGTCTTCTGGGTGATTGTAATAAATAACCCCCACTCATCCTTGCTGTGGAGAATCGTGTGAGCAGAAGACATAGAGGCTTTATACGTGGAAAAGTGTGGTACAATCCGTGGCACTGAGCACATCACTTTCAACAGATCCTGCTCTGGCCATGTTCCCTGAACTGTACTTAGGCTTGGAAGGAAGGGGATCCCACACACGCAGGATGGAAAGGGAAGGGCCCCCTGAACAGACTCTCTGGGGAGACAGTGAGTTTCTTTGGCAGTCCTCTGGGCATCCTTTAAGGTGAGTTGTTTTGCCCAAAGATTTTCTTTTATTTATTTGGGGAGGTGATAGTGATGAAGAAGGGAAGCCTCTGGGGCAAGCGGTGTTTGGCTAAGGAGTAGGGAAAACATAACGCCATAGAGGGACTCATCGGGTCCCCTGGGCCAGTTTTTGAAGCTGTATGGACATAAGGGTTATAGACAACAAGTGGAAAGAATTTTGTTTCATTTTATTTTCCTGAAAGAAAAAACTTTATGTCAGCCTGGACATCAGCAGCCTGGACACCTTATGGCCCAGGTGACAAAACATGATGCAGACTGGAAAGAGAGAGGACCTGTGTGGGGTATCCCACCCTGGGGTGGTATCTCAAGTGTCCGGCCACTTTGGGAGGCAGGAGCAGCAGAAGGGGAAGGAGCAGGTGATAAAGGGGCCAGCAGGTGAGTCAGATGCTCCTGGGCCTGCTGGAAGAGAAAGCCACAGTACCCAGGAGGCATAGCTCATTCTCCAGTGCACCTCACACAGCGGGACAGGGTGACTCTGTGCTACCCAGAAGCCCTGCCATGGTGTGGAGTGGTGGAAGGGCCTGGTTTGTGCCCGTGGGGTGGCAGGAGCAGAGATCCACCCCCTGGGGACACTGACAGAAGTTTTAAGAAAGGGATATGCAGAGAGCAAGTGAAGATGGAAAGAGTGAGAGAGTTAAACCTAGCATGCCATTGGGAAGTGACATTGAACTTGGCCTTGAGTGACCCCCACAACCCAGAAGGCCTGAGACACACAGAGAAACACAAGTCAGCTCATCCCCGGAGGAGGGAACACCTGCAGTGGGGTACATGAAAATGCTCCCTTCTGAGTACGGTCCCTGCAAAGTTCCTACGGAGATATTACAGGGCTCTGACAGGGCCTGTTGTAGGGCTTCCGTGGGGTCACTGTGGCATCACTGTGGGGCGGAGATGCCGGATTCCTGCTGGCTTTCTACAGAGGGTAGGAAATGTCCCCAAAGGCTGGTGTGGACTTGCTTTGAAATGTGATTCTACTCCTGGTGGCAGGGAGGGGGAAGCTGGTCCTTAGGCCCAACAGTAGCCCCGAGTGTCCCAGGAGGGCAGAACGGGGGTCAGCCCTGGCCTGGCTGAGGGACTATCACAGGCCCACGGAAGAGAGTGTAAGAAGGCGATGGACCCAACAAGGCCCTGCCCACAAGCGCCACTGTCCATCTGGGGGGTGCTGGGTGGCTCAGTCTGTTGCTTGTGGGACTCTTGGTTTTGGCTCAGGTCATGATCTCATGGGTCGGGGGATCGAGCCTGGCTCTGGGCTCTGTGATTGGCAGAGAGTCTGCTTGAGGATTCTCACCTTCTGCCCCTCCCCCACTCGCACATGTGTGTGTGCTCTTTCTTTCAAATATATAAACAAATCTCTAGAAAAAAAAAAAAAGAATTGCACTATCCATTCGGTTGCCACTAGTCACATTTGAAAATTTGCATTTACATTAATTAAAATTAAGCAAAACAAAATTCCATTTCTTAGGCACAAGAGCCACATTGCAAGCGCTCAGCCCCTACCTTCGGTCCAGGGTTATGTGCTGGATGGTCCAGACTCAAAATATTTCCATTGTCACAGAAAACTCTGCTTCAGCATTGGCCCTGGAAGCAAGTCAGATGAAATGAAAAGCAGTGCTCAAACCCACTGGAACCGAGCCACATGCGGAGGAGTGGGTCTTGGAAGGGGCCCGAGAGGGACCAGCGGCGACCCAGAGCAGGGCCCAGCCCCAGGCCCAGGTCCTCCCCACTGCCCCTCCTGCCGGGCCCCACCCCAGGCTGGACATGGCCCCAGGCTTGTCTGCAGCTGTCCCCACCACCCAGGGGCAGAGAATGGAGCTTGCGGGGACATGCAAGGAGCTGACCAGGTGCCAGCATGCAGCAGCTGGTGACTGTGGCCCTGCTGGGGTGGGGCCAGCAAGAGCACCGCTCCACCTGGCCTCATCACCGAGAGCTTCGAGGATCAGAAATCTAATGCTGGGGACGGGAGCTGGCTGGGGGCTACAGGCAATTCCACTCTGTCTGCCGTTCAGAAGCCACTGGCCTTCAGCACCCGGACTGGCCTCAGGAGGGGCAGGCAGCGGGGGGCGGGGGGGCACTGTGTGTTTGCTTCACAGCATCTTCAATGGCCTCAGAGCCTTTGATGTCTAGAGGATGTCCTTGGCTAAGCTCACCATGTGCTGTTTGCTCTGGGGTTTTCCTTTTATTCGTTTTTAAATTCATCTCGTTAAATTGGCTGTGTAAAGAGCAAAAGAAGGAAACCAGCGGAAAAGAAAAACGCTACAGTTTATAGGGAAAGGGGAGGTGAAAGCCCATTTGTGGCAAGTGGGGCACAGCTGAGTGCAAAGCCCTGCTGCTCACCCACCGCCTCCTTCAAGGCGTCAGCGCTTGACACATTAAAATCTCTTAGTCTTTATAGAATCCATGTCCACTTCTTGTGGATGAATGTAAAGTCCTTATGAGAGCTTAATGGAATCCATGTAGAAGCTTCATAGAACCCTTTCAGAAGCCATGTAAAACCCTCATAGAATTCACCAGACTGCTCCTAGAAGCCTAAATAAATCCTCACTGCCAAACACACACACACACACACACACACACACACACACACACACACACAGAGTCCCCTCTAACAGAAAGAACAAGTCAACTTGAACTGGGCCTCCTTTCCTCAGAGAAAAGCCATGTGGCAGATCTATCTCTTGTGTAAATGTAGGTGTGGAGACACCCACTGCCCAGAGTAAGGGGTTAACACAACTTTTTGTGGCCCAACTAGGGCCAGCATTTATCTTCAGGGCCCTTGGTCTATAAACCTGGAAAGACAGAAATCGTGTTCATGAGAATGCCAGGGCTTCCAAGAAGACGAGGGGTCCCAACCCCGATATGAAAACTCATCTCGGTGGCCTGGGTGCGCTGCCCACCTCAATGTGAGTCCACGGGGTGGTGGTTTGGTGTATATTGCTTACACGTGTCCCAAATCTACTCTTGGGCTGGGCACATAGTGGGTCCTCAATAAGTCTTTTTTTAGGGAATAAATGCACAAAGATGTGTTTGCAGGAGAGGACTCAAAAGGGTGCTCACTAGGAGGACAAGGCAAACGTGACCTCGGCCACAGGTCACCACAAGGCCTGGGCCAGGCACTGGGCACTAAGGTGGACTGGCTGGCGGGATCTGGACAAAAGGGCCTCCCAGCTGGGTAGACAGAGACTCATCTAGCTGGGGAGAAGCCAAGGAGTGGGGTTTTGGAAGCACCAAGGCCAAGGTGATCTTGAAAGCACCTTAGTGATGGGACCAGCGTCCAGCCTGTCCTGGGCATGTGGGGTGAGCCAGAGTTGGGGGATGCAGTCCTTGCAGGAACTGGAAAAGGTTTCTGGTTATTTATTAGTTTCATCTCCAGCAGCATGGCTTGCTGTCATTCTTCGGAGCTGCTCTCTGCCAGCAGCCCCCAAATTCAATCTTCAGGAGATTTGTAGAGTCACATGGAGATGGGGTCGCACCCCACAAGCCTGGCTGGGGAAGCTCGGGTTGCCAGAGAGGAGATCACACCCAGTCTAGTGCAAGAGGACAAGATTCCTTCACTGGGAGCCCCAGGCTCTGAGAAGCCCCTCTCAGAAAGCAGCAGGGCTGACTGTGGCCGAAAAAGCCGAACTCTGCACGTCTGTCTGTCCATCTGCACTGAGGGGACAGCAGCACCCCTCTCAGCAGCCCCCTCTGCCCTCCCGGCCGAGCCACAGCTCCGAGCTCTTCACTGGGCACGGCTGAGCAGGGACAGGAGGGCAGAGCAGGCCCTAAATATGTGTTTTTAAAGAGAGAAGAGGAAAAGGAGACAAAAAATCAATTCAGGCACCTCTAGCCCAGAACTTTTTTATGGAAAACATCACACATCCTACTCCTGCCAACATTCAAATTCAGGTGCCTGGAAGGGACAGCTGGACCTTAAATGAGCAAAGGAACCACACCCCAGTCACTCCCAGTGCCTCCCCGCAGGCCCAGCCCCTGTCCCGGGTGGCAGCAAGGCCTTTGGGCAGCAGGGAGCCAGGGCTGCCCTTCTGGGGGGAGTCGGTCACACGTATAACCTCAGCAGCAGTCGCCAAAGAATGAGGGGAGGATAAGACAGAGTGAGTGGGACCCTATCACAGGGTCTCAGGGGTCTGAGTCAGCACTTTGTGCTTCGGCCCTGGGGAGCCTTTGGTGGTTTTTGAGTCGGAGAGTGACTTCTCAGACATGCGCACTAGAAATGCTCTATTTAGGGAAACCCAATGTTCCAGGGTGCCTGGCTCGGCCCGGGTTTCCGGGACAGTCCCGATTTGTGCCTGCTATCCCCATTAACTCCCTGTTATACTCTCAAAAGTATCCTGGTTTTGTTTACTGGATATTTTATGATAATATGGAATAATTGTTGATTTTTAAAGATCTGCTGGGAGAATTGTGGTTTTTTTTTTTTAAGGGTTCTTATCCTTTAGAGTTAGATACTTCAATATTTATAGATGAATGTTGTCTCTGAGATTTGCTTCCAAATAATCCGAGGGGTGGGATGGGCACGGGGAGTAGGCGGGAGTAAAGATGACTCAAGATTGGCTGAGTTAACAGTTGTGGAGGTTTGGTGTGGATACACAGGGGTTCATTACACCCCTCTCTCTATTCCAGTGTTTGTTTGAAATTTTCTGCTATAAAAAGGTTAAAAAGAGAGGCACCTGAGTGGCTCAGTTGGTTAAGTGTCTGTGTTGGCTCAGGTCATGATCTCTGGGTCCTCGGTTCAAGCCCTGCAGTGGGCTCCCTCCTCAGTGGGGAGTCGGCTTCTCCCTCTCCCTCTGCTGTTCCCCCCAACTCATGCTGGCTCTCCTGCACTCACTCTCCCTCTCTCTCAAATAAATAAAAAACTTAAAAAAAATTCTAAAAAGAAAGTGTCCCAGACTAGACAATAAATATGGTCCCTCTAGGGACACCTGGGTGGCTCAGTGGTTGAGTACCTGCCTTCCACTCAGGGTCCAGGGATGGAGTCCCGCATCGGGCTCCCTGCTGGAAGCCTACTTCTCCCTCTGTCCAAGTCTCTGCCTCTCTCTCTGTGTGTCTCTCATGAATAAATAAACAAAATCTTTCTAAATAAATAAATAAAGTCACTCTAGTTTAATCATCAGGAGGGATTTTGCCCCAAAGGAACAGTTGGCAGCATCTAGAGACATTCTGAGTTGTAACAACGTAGGGTAGGGGTACATGCTACTGTATCTCATGGGTAAGGGCCAAGGATGCTGCTAAGTGCTACAGTGCACAGCACAGCCACCACAACAAAGCATTATTCAGAACAAAATATCAGTGGTGCTGAGGCTGGGGGACCTGGGCTACTGACACTGTCTATAATTTATGCTGAAGCACAAATCCATGAACAGGAGGGATGGTATATTTGGGCAGGAGTTCACTGTAATTTATGCTCTAGGGATGATTAGTTAACGCGTAAAGGAATTCACACTCTGGGAGTGGCCAGCAAGAGCCTCAGTTGTCTAAATCTGCTCTCCAAAATCCATTAGCTGGCCTGCAAGGTGTTCTAGATAATTTGTCAGTAGTGAAACAAGTGATATTCAAGAAATGTGTTCGGCTGGAAAGATGCTACAGACACCTATGTCTTTACTGGAACACCACCCATGGATGAGGGCTCTGGGTCTGTTCCCATTCAGTTCCAAGTCTCTCTCTGGGCCCCAACCACCCCTCAATGCCAATGGAAGCATCTGTCTCCTGATCCAACTGGGAGGCGGGCTGGTGCTGCCAACAGAACATAGTCTTATCTTTGGGGCACTGAACATTTCCTGGGCACGCTTGCTGGCCTATCTATGGACAAAGAATGGGGGAAGGCCCAGAGCTCAGTGGACAAGTGACTGTTTGTGTGCCTACTTGCTATTAAAAATATGTCCTTGTGGCAGACTCTGGTCTGAAATTTTGCTTTCATTATCATATCCAGTCACCTGAAAACTCAGAGCCCCCCACCTAATCCCCAGGGACACCCATGTTTACCGAAGAACCTGAGAATCGGGGAATGGCCAAGGTGGCTGGGATTAGGAGGATAATGCTGGTGGTGTGTGTGGAGGATAGATGGCAGAGATTGGACCTTTCCACTTCCTTCCGTCTTTCTCATATCTTTCTAATAGCCCTGTACCTTCCTGGCCCCAGAACCACGTATCACACATTTTCCTGTCCACCAGGGTCTCACCCATGTCTCCCAACACCCACATCTGTGGATTCATCCATGGCCAGGAATTGTCTCTTTGTGCTCGGGGCCTCCAAGGCAGGGCAGTAAACATCAGGAGAGCTCTGTGGCCTGAGAGTGGCCTCTGGGGCTGGAATTCGTCATGGTGGCCAAGACTGGTTTTCAGCGTCCTTTCATCTGCCTCCAGCAGCAGCCAGGCAGGAACAGGCTGCCTCAGTGTCCTAGAAAGCCAGGGAGGCCGGCAGCTGAGCGCCACTCTTCCTGCCCCTGGCTAAGCTCCCTGGTTGTATGTGGTGGCCACGCATTTCAGGGCAGGGGAACAGTCAGTGAGCAGTGTGAGTGGCTGGGAGGGCCACTCAGAAACCTTCTTTTCAGTCCTCAATGGCTCAGGGAAAGTGCACTTCTCAGAGCATATTCCGAAAGCCTATTTGTCTGGAGAGAGGTGGGGAGGGTGGAGAGCACTGAGCGTGTGAGTGGGGAATGGGGTGGGCACAGCGAGGGAGGTGGGAGGATCCAGAGAGAACTTTCCAGAACTGTCACAAGATGAACTCCACTAATGTCACCATTTCTGAGGAGAACCATTGCTGCCCCAGCTGGTCCCCAACACATGTGCACACACACATACACGTGCACATACAGGCACCGCCAGAGGTCCCTGGGCTGCATTGGTTGGCCTCGCGGCCCTTTCCCTCCCAAGGTCTCAAAGTACATGTCTGACATGAAAGTTTTTCTAGCTGCTAATCCCACATGTGCTGGCTCCCATGGGGCCCCCCAAATGCTCCCACTGGCCAAAGGCAAGCTTCTTCAAGGGGCATCTCTGAAACAGAAGAGTCCCTGCAGGAGGCCAAGATCCCCCTGGAGGCGTGTGTTCTGTTTGGCGGGACTTTCTGGCACAAGTCCATGATGGCCAGGAGTTGCGCCACGGGAAAGCTTCCGGCAGGAAGAAGGGGTTCTAGGCCTCCCATCATCCCCACAGCAGCTCCCCTTCCCCAAACCATGACAAATAAACACATAACGTAACAAAACAAAACACCCCCCAAACTGGTATGCTGCTTCTAGGCCCTTTGCCCACCAGCTACCACCCCCAGCCCTGCCTGTCGGGGCTTCTGAGAGCCCCCAGATCCCAGCCCACAGTCGCACTGGGATTCTATGGGGCATCTTACTCATCCGTCTGGGGTTCTCTGAGCACCGGGACGGGGCTGAGGCCGGGCGGTGTTGCTGCCCGTCTTTCCCACAACAGAACTCAGTCCAGAACCCCCTCGCCCCGTCCGCACCCCCGCCCCCACGGGCAGAGGATGTCAGTGAGTGTGGGCAGAAGTTAATTGCCTGGCAAGTTCAGATTCGCATCTTTGATCTGCAAACCTGGCAGTGCGGGTAGTGGAGAGAACTCGGGATCTGGGCACAGACGGCCCTGGGCTTGCATCCCGGTTTTGTCACCTACACCGTGTGACCCTGGGCAGTCGCTTTACTCCCCTAAGCCTGGATGTCCTTGTGTGAGGATGGTTGTACCCAACTCACAAGGACTGCGGGAGGGGTGATTACACGACGTGCCCGAACAGCCCGGCCCAGCGCCTGGTGGCCTCTTGGCTTCCTCTTGGGGATTAGCCGTGCCCGGTGATGAGTGCTTTAGTCTTGATTTGGGGTCCTGCGCTTTCTGCGTTACCGGCATACTGAGCACTTTATACGGATCCTAATCCTCCTGGTCCTTTGAGGAAAGCATCGTTATTTGCAACAATACCACCTTTTTAGAGCCCAGGCAACAGGCCCAGAGAGATGATGATGCTTGGCCAAAGTCACCCGGCCAGTAAGTGGCATCACTGTGGTTCGAACCAAGGCATTTGGAGTTGGTACCTGCCCTTCTAGTTTTGCCATGACACCACTCCGAGGCCCTCTGACTAAAAGAGATCAATGAAAGGACGTTCTTTGCTGCAATTAGACATATTTGCTGGGTTCCTCCTGGAGAAGTAGGAGCAGTGGTCTCAGGCCCACCTGTGGATGCTCACTGTGGGGTCCTGGGGACCGGCTCCAGCCCAGGCCTGAAGGAGGAGCCTGAGACCTGGCAGGGGCGGCCCTGCCCATCACGTCTTCCTCCGCAGCCCACTTGCCTGCCAGGGCCTTTGAACAATGATTAACTGCAACGGGCAGGCCAGCGCAGGCCGGGACGGGCCCGCGGGTGAGCTCACCCCTTGCACAACGGCTGCCGCACCCGCCTGCCAGGCTCAGGGGCGACCCAGGGGGGCAGGGCCAGGCAGCCTCCACGAAGCTGGGGAAACGGCCCTGGGGAGGGCAAGGGACAGCTTGGCTGCAAGCGATCACACCACATTCTGCACCCCTGGTCCCCAGCTTGTGGGGCTTCTTCTGGAGGCTCCTGCATGTCCCGGGAGCAGACTCTGGCCCCAGGGCTCGGTGGGATCAGCATTTGCTGAAGATGTTTCCCAAATCCTATCACCTGAGCCTGTCCCCTCTACTCCAGCCACAGACCAGTATACCCAGATAGGACTAGAGGAGGCAGGAGCTCACCCTGAGGGCCCCCAGACCCTCCCACCCCTGTTCAGGGCCCTGGGCGGATGGAGCCGCACAGTCAGCTCCTCCGCACCTCCTCCCCTGTCCTTGCTACACCAGGGAGCACAGGCGCATGCATGTTCCAGACATGGTGCACCCACCCACACACCACCCCCAGGGCCCCTTCCCCACGAGCACCCTGGCTCCTGGGGCAGTGGTGGTAGTGAACCCACATTCAGACTGAGCCAAATCTGCCTCCAGATGCACTGCCGTGCCCACACCCTCACACCCAGCCTCACCTGAGGCTGGGCCTACTTGTTGCCTGCATAGATCATGTGAGTCCTTTGTCCTGCATGAAGTCTGTGCCCATTTCAGGTCTGGCTTCACGGTTTCAGAAGTCCAGGGAGGGTTGAGCTGTGTGGGTGGGAGGCAGGGTGGGGGAGTGAATGAGAATTTCTCTGAAGCTCAGAGAGGGGTGAGGGGTGCCATGGACAGGGCTGATCCTCCCCCTACTCCCTCTCCCCTTCCTCAATATTCCAGGAAGGCCAGTCCCTGTTGGGCCAATGAGGTGTCTTAGCTCACCTGAGGGGTCAGCCAGCCTTTCGGGTCCTCCTCAGAGAACTGCCTCCCCCCACCTCCTACAACTGTAGCCCCCAGGGGTGGGGGCACTAAGGAAGGCCTGGGCCTGGGTGGGCTGCCTGGCCTCTCCTCACAATCCAGGGATCCTGTGACCCGAGGCTTCCTGAAAACTTTTCAGTGAAGAGAATAGAACATGCTCACTGCCCTCAGGAGCATGTGACTCCGTGGGGGAGACAGGCACATGCACACATGGCACAGAACGGGTCATAATTTCCATGAAGGAGGCCTGTCCCAGCTGCTCTGGCTTCTAAGCAGCACCTTCTGTATACCAGGCCCTGTTCTAAGCTGGTCCCATGCAGTTACTTATTTTTAACCCATGAGTTTCACAGCAGGGTATGACCCCCACTGTAGCTGATGAGGGAGAAGGAGAGAAATTGAGTAAGTGGCCCAAGGAGGTGAGTAGCAGGACCAGGATTCTAACCTTAGGGCACTGCGCTCTTAGCTGCCATGGTATGCTGCCTCTGAAGTAGCCTAGAAGAGAAAGGGATGACCAGGGGCAGCTTCCTAAATGAGATGGTGGCAGAGCTGGGCCTGGGGTGTGAGTGGGAGTCTGTCTGAGAAGCAGCATGGGCAACCCGGACAGAAGAAATAGTAATAGTATCAACAACCTCAGGGAGGAGATGGGGATCCCCATACCCCTGTCTGGACTGAATCTCTCATAATGAGCACATATTTATGTGTTACAGGTAAAATATAAACACACACAAATAAAATAAAGACAGAAAGCAACACCCCAAAGCAGGAGCTGGCAAACTTGACTTGTAAAAGGTCAGCTGGTAAATATTTGAGGCTTTGCAGGCCATGCTTTTTCTGTCACAACAACTCAGTTCTGCCGTGGGAGCTCTAACGCAGCCACAGAAGGTGTGTGAACAAATGGGCATGGCTGTGTGCCAATAAAACTTTATTTATGGACATTGAAACATCGCACAATTTTCACATGTCACAAAATATTATTCTTTTAAATTTTTCGATCGTTTAAAAGGTTAAAAGTGTTTTCACCTTACAAGCTATACAAAAACAGACATGCGGGGAGTGATTTGGCCACGGGCCACAGTTTGCCAACCTCTACCGTAAAGGCTCACAGAGGTGAGAGCAATCGGAGGCTTCAGGGAGCTAGTTACGCAGATTGGCTAGAGCCCAGGAGTCCCGGGAGTGAGGAGTGAGGTTGGGCCAAGATCAGAGGGAGCTGGAGCCTCCCGTGGGGTGCCTCGAGGGCCCCAAGAGGAGGTACTGTCTCAGCAGAGTCACCCACAGGTTCAGGTTCCAGTGTCACCAGGCCCTGGCTGTGAGACCCAGGTGTTTGCTTCTCTGAGCTTCAGTTGCTTCGGCTGTAAAATGGAACACATGGCACTGATCTTGAAAGTCCTATGAAGGAAGCCAGCTGGGGTAGGGGGTGAAGGGGTGGCTCTTATTAACTCATACAATTGTTTTGGTTATTCTCAAGATTTTAGGTGGGAATTTAATTCAGATATGGGTTTTAGAGGCATCCTGCTGGTGGCCATGTGAAGAATGGATCTGCATAGTTGTGAATATGTTCCATTTGCCCTCTAGATCCCCCCACACACACACCTGCTGCCTCGGGCTGGGAAGATCCACCTATGTGGACAGTATCAGCCAGCAACTCCACCTTCCTCCTGCTAGACAAATTCAGCCAACAGGGAGCCCCAGCAGGAGGTGGGGGAAAAGAAAGGAGACCAAGGTTCCAGGCATTAACTCCCTGCAGGGTGTCTGTCTACAAGCTGGCTGCACCCCTGAGGAAAAGCCACTGGGCACTAGGCCTGGCTGACCTCACTAGTTCTCAATGTTTTCCTACCCCCTTGCTCACATGTGTGCAAATTCTTCTGTTTATCTGAACTTGAGTGCAACCTGGCTGATTGACTCAAAAAGAGAGAGACTGGAGAGATACCAGTTAGGAGACCATTGCCATTTTGATGAAGGAAGATGAAGCAATGGGACTGTGAGGGGAAGATGGAGATGCTCAGGACACCCAGGAGGTACCCAGAAGGAGAGGACCCAGGGAAGAGGCAGGCATTTGGAATGGAAACAATGAGTTTGAACTGTTGTGCCTGCAGGACATCTGCGTGGCTGGATGCACAGGTGTACTCAGGCCGCCTGCTGTCCTGATTTTCCACCCAACTTTTAGCTACAACCCACTCTGTTGTCCCAGATGAGCCACCATGTTGGGAATAGCCTGGGAGTCCATGCATAAATGGTTGCTGGCCCTGGGATCCCTGGGTGGCGCAGCGGTTTGGCGCCTGCCTTTGGCCCAGGGCGCGATCCTGGAGACCCGGGATCGAATCCCATATCAGGCTCCCGGTGCATGGAGCCTGCTTCTCCCTCCACCTGTGTCTCTGCCTCTCTCTCTCTCTGTGACTATCATAAATAAATAAAAATTAAAAAAAAAATGGTTGCTGGCCCTTTCGATGCTAGGAGAAGGCTCTCAGATCCATGAACTTAGCAGGGAGGAGCGATGGGGCATGCTGGGGCCCTCAAGAGAGGCCCAGAAGGACTGCATTCCCAAGGGGCCATGGGGGGGGTTAAAGCTGGAGCCACCAGCCAGTGACATCAACAAGAGATGCTTCTACCCATCGGCCAGGGATGCTGAACACGACGAGGCCCCTCAATTTGAGATATATTTGGTGTAAATCTTCCTTTTAACCACCCATCCTCGTGGCTTGTAGGAGGCAGGAGGTCACCTCCAGGCTTTCCTCCAGAGTGGATCCCAGTGTTGGCACATGTAGGGGCCAAAGGGAGGGGTACCTCCTTCAGACCTCTCCAAGGCTCCGTCTCCTTCATAACTGCACTGCCTTCTGATGACGTTGTCCCTCCACAAACACTTGATTAAATATTTCTCAGCTGAATCACTGTTCAGTTTTCCTTCTCCCAGGAAATCAAGCATACTCTGGCTTTGCCTCTTCATCATTCTGGCCACAGTCACGTCTGACCTTCTCCAGAGATGGGCACTCAGGTTTCTCTGCTCTTTCTCACCCACAGAACCCTGGACAGTTAGAGTCTTATCTCAGATTCACTGCCTTTGAGAGGGCGGCAGTTTGCACAATGCTTCTCTCCATTTGCCCACGATGAATTACCACATCTTCTCCTGTGAGGCTGGCCTGCCTTCAAGCCCCCCACCCCCACCACCTTAGCCCCAGTCCACAGGTCTGGTATTCATTAGTGTCTAGTCGAGGCCTGATTCAGACACATTGCTCCACAGGCAGCCCGGCGGGCAGACAGCTAATGCTTTAGGCAACCCAGATCTGACCAACTGGTTGGTCAAGTTCAGATGGTCATGTAGCTCCAGGAACAGCTATGTGGACCTCAGCCTTAGGTAGCTGAGACGGGGCCCATAGAACAGCCCCTTGCTCTGACTCACCAGGTGATACCGAAACCTTGGAACACTCAGGAAGGCCCTTTTTTTCCCAGAGAGCCGTCCTGGCTGGGTCATCACGCCTGGACCCAGCAATTGCTCCCACGCTGGCCTGTGCAGAGCATAGGGTGTTAGTTGGCTGAGCACTGCTTTCTGGATCGGTCTTCTCTGATATACTAGAGACTGGAGAGGACTTGAGCGTTCCAGAGGATCCATGAGGTACTCAGTTGCTGAGCCTACACCTTAGTGGGCATGAAGTAACTAAACTGTAGCTCAGTCGCGGGGGTCGGGAAAGGAATGACGTGATACAGACAAGTTCGTGCATCTTTGTTTCTGCCAAACCATTTTCGGGTCAGACTTCATGCAGGAAGCAGGTTTCCCACCACAAAATTTCCCAGAACACCGAGGTGTGCCCCCACAGACCACAGCCCCTGGGCTCAGATTCCATCTGGGGGTTCCACATCACATAGCAGCATAGCCAGCGAGTTGCAGAATTGGAGGGAGGCAAGTCTCCATAGAAACCGATTGCTAGAGACTTGGTCTTAACACAAGGCAGGGACATCCCAGCTCACACGAGACGGCGTGGAACGGGAGCCTTGATGACGAGTGTCAGCCCCCCGATCAAGGCCTCTCAAAGACTCCTTGGTGTGACGAGGGTAAACGTCCCTCCTGGTCCAGCTCATGTAAGGGAGGGTGACACGGGGGGCCCTACAGTGTGGACTTGATCAGGCCTTCTCGCAAGCCCGCCGAGGCCTCCAAGGAGCCCCGAGTAGGAGCCTTGGGCAGTTGGACGCCTGGGAGCCTTGAGCGGGTCTGGCACCCTCTCCCAAGGCTCAGTTTGGGATCCGTTTTCCTAAGTGCCCTGGGAGGGAGAAGGGTGTCGGAGACACACTTCTGGTGGGAAGATCTGCTTCCTGTTGGGATTTCCCTGTCGATTTCCTGAGCCTCAAGGTCACCAAGAGCCTCTGTGGCAGAAAGTCAGATGAGCCCGCGGAGCAGGCAAGCCTGGATGCTGCCCAGAGGAGGCACCGCCTGCAGACAGCTCCGCTTAGGAAACTGTGACCCCCGGGCTCCTTCTGACTGCACGGGACACTTTCAGAGGTGAGGAGCCCCGGGTCATTTGAACAGGAAGTTCTCGGGTCACATCAAATGTTCCATGTCACAAATTGCCCGTTTAACCCCTTTTCAGGAAGTCATCAGTCTCGGTGGCAGGGTCGGGGAGGGGCCGGGTATTGTAACTGTCACGAGTAGGTGGCGTCCAGCCGTCCCTCCGGTCAGTGCACCTAGGGAAAGCGCCAGCTCTCTGCACAGCCCCGCGACAGCGCAGGGACAAGACCCCTTTGCGGTGGACAGCACCAAAGTAAAATCACCAGGAGCTCCGGCAAAAAGCTGAAAAGATTGGGCGTCTGGCAAAGACAGCCTGAGACACTGGGGTGAGAGCCGGGGAAGCTCCTGCATTCAGGATGGCAGAGGCAATGAGGAGGGACGGCCTCACCCCCTTCTCTCCCTGAGCCCATCCCTGTCTCTCCGTCCCTTTGGGTTCTACATCCTCCTGCTGTGTCCCCCAGCCGCAGGCCGGACCTGCAGATCCCACCAGCCAGACAAAATTCTGTCCCACAGACTGAGAACTCCTCAGTCTAGCCCTGTCCTGTCCCCACTACTCAAACCCACACCCCACTCCCCTTGTGCTCGAGGAGAATCTGTGGGTCACAGGAAGGGTGGGTGATGAACGGCAGAGCTGCTTCCATTCACAGCCTCAGCCCTCCCCTGGAAGTCTCCTAGAAAGTGCTGGAAGTTTCTAGAATTACAGAAGGATCCTCCTAGCACTCCAGGATCCAGCTCAGTGACACCTCCTCCTGGAAGCCCACCCCTGTGAGTGCTGGCTGAATCGGTGGGCAGCTGCTGAGAAAGTAATAAGGGGAAGCAGAGGCCAGAAAAGTGTGTGAGATGAGGAGGAGTGAAAGGGCGGAGAAGCCACAGGGTCTGTCGTCCTGGGACCCTTGTTCCCTCGGAGATTGGCTCCATTGGTGTGTGGCCCCAACTCCTGATCCTTCCTCCAGGTGCCCCCCCCCCCCCCCCCCCCCGCCATGGTACAGGTCGCATTGTGGGGAGAGGCAGCAGGTAAGAGGGAAGACTTTCCTGGACAGGACAAAGGGAGCATCCAGAAGGCGACAGAGAAGCTACCCTCACACACACCAGGAGGTGGCACTGGATTGGTGGGGGACACACCCTGCCATCTGAGCTCCCTGCCTGGGGGCACCCACCGAGCTAACCCCTTCTTCCTGAACCCTCACAGAAAGTCTTCCCCGACCAAGGAGGGAGTGCTGGGTGGGAGTCAAGGGCCAGGGTGGGTGGCCCCTGACTCACTGTCGTCAGAGTCCCCTGCACCATCATCATGCCCACGGCAGGGTGGCCCACTACAAGGAAAAGCCTCCTGGAGAATGAGCACCTGCCTCAGCAACGCCCAAAAAGGCTGGAGCTCCCCACCAAATTACTTCCGTTGCCAGACTTGGTTTCTTAGCTCCTTATTTTTTCTTATCTTTAGACCTCTCCCAATCAGAAATCCCCCCTGTCCTTCTAGGCCAGACCGAGAGCACCCCCACCCCCCACCCGACACCCATGGCCCTGAGCAGGCTCTCCCTCCTTCCCTTACTCCTGAAGGGCCTAGAGTCAACTCATGGTGCCAAGTGCTTGAGTCTGCCGGGTGACTCCCCAGCAGGACCATGCAGTCCTCTGATGGCCTGTTCCCTGGGGAGCTGGGGCTGGGCATCCCGTAGGTGCTCCATGGGAACTCAGTGATGGGCCGAAGCCCCAGCCGCAGCCCCTCTGCCCCCTCCCCACCTGACCCCCCAACCTCCCCCTCCTCAGGAATTCCTGCCTGTGGGGACGAGCCCCGACCCCAACTTCGCAGGTAGGAGCCCGGCTTCTTTCAGGCTGCTTGAACTCGGGGCCTGGTCTTAGCAAACGACCTGCCCAGGGGACTCTCAACAACTCCCCGCCCATCAGTGGCCATGGCTCCTTTCTCTTCGAGGAACTAACCGCTATTCCGTGAGTCAATAACTGGGGACAAAGGAAAAGAGTGGCCTCATGTGACAGCTACAGTCATGGGGGGAAGGCGCATCTGCTTCTGCTTCTCCAGAGAGACATTCTCCACCAGTGGGAACACAGGTTCCCAGGGGTGTGTGGTCCAAGCAGATGGGGTCCCCGACGACCACCTGAACAGCCCAAAGAGCTGGGAGCAAGGGGACCCAGCAAGTCTCGGTTCCCCCTCTGATTAGCAAGTCACTCCCCTTCTCTGAACCTCAGTTTCAAGGGTATGGCCCCAAGAACCCTAAGAATCCTGTTTTGTGATCTCCAGAAATTCATATAGGTGGAGAAGCGCGGAGGGGCGGCCGTGCCCTAAGGGATCCGAGGGGCCAGAGGGCCCCCCCCAACCCCGCCCGCGCTGCCTGGCCCGCTGGCTGCGGAGAGGCCTTGCAGCAGTGGCTCCGGGTCCCAGCCCGAGCTCGACTCCTCACCTGCACGCGACCCAGCTTCCCCACCTGGTCTCACCCATGCAGAGCCTTGGAGCCCACCAGGGAAGGAATGCGCCCCAGGTCTGGAGCACGTCCCGGGCCTGCAGGCCACAGCTCCGTTCCCCCTCTTCCCCAGAGGACACACCAGAAGGGCTCCCCGTCCTGAAGAGCCCCAGGGCAGGGCGCTGGGCTTTCCACGCCTCTCACAGATGCCGCCCCCCCACTACCCGGGAGCTGTTATGGCTAGGGGGTGACCCGGTGCGTCTGGAGGTGGGGGGGTGCTGGATGGGACCACATGGCCCCAGAGGGGAACCCCGAGGGGTGGCTGGGGCCGCAGCTGGCCTAGGCCTTTCATCTCCAGATACCGCAACCTCCCTCCCTCACCACATGGTGCCCAGAAGGAGCATGGGGCTTGGCCTCCTGGAGGCAGCCTGCGCAGAGCTGGGGGGGTGGGGATGGTGGGAGCGGGGCTTCGAGGGGGCGCCACCCCACAGCCCTTGAAGTGTGGGAGGATTTCTGAGACAGGAGGCCCTCCTCCCTGCCCTGCAGGTCCCTCCCATCCTTCTGGGCCATTCATTAGGAAGGGCTGGGCGGCCTGTGGGTGGGTGCACAGCCCCAATTGGGGGGGGGGGGGCTCTCCAGGCCCACAGGGCCTGCCTGCCACGCCAGTCACTGCACAAGGGCTGCGTCTGCTTCAAGGAAGGCTCTTCCCCTCTAATTGCAATCAAGGCCGAGGCCAGGCACCAAGGCCTCTGCCCGCAGAGCTGGATCCATCCAGAGGGGACGGACTGTTTCCAACATGTGCGGAGATGTCCGTGTGCCCCTGATGCCTGGAGGCCCTGGGCTGGGGGTCCCCCATCCCTGGGTGGGAATTTGGGCAGGGAGAAGGGCTGGGGGTTACGCCGCAGGTGGGAACGCAGTTCACAAAGTGGCATCCTCTCGGTGCCAGAACTTTTTCCCCAATTCCAGCGCACCTGCCAGGACCCCGGCTCCTCCAGCCAGGACACGGAGCGCTCAGCCAGCCGGCTCAGGGCCTGCGAGCCCCGCCACTGCTTGCCGGCCAGCACCGGGCTGTCCTGAGAAGCCGGGGGAAATGCTGCGTGCTTGGATGTGCCTTCCCACCCAGGGCGTGTCCTGCCCTGTTGGTGCCTCCCTCAAGAGAAGGCCTTCAAATGAGGGCCCAGAGCCCAGCCCACGTCTCCAGATACTAAAGCTCAGGGGTCAGTTTTGATCTGAAGGCCAGGCCGGGCAATGCCAAGCTCCAGAGGGCTTTGGGATGAGCCCAGTCTCCTGTTTTGGGTCTCAGGTACTCTCTCCCTCATGCATCCCAGGGAGGTGGTTGGGGGCACAAATGGGGAGAGCATCGGTCTCCTCACCCCTGTACTCTCTCCAGTAAACCCCCACCCCCACCCACCCCCAAGACTCTGTGGGGAAGACAGGGGAGACCCAGGACCTAGCCTGGTTGTGGCTCCAACACCTGTGACCTTTGCTAGGAGCTCCCATAGGATAGGCACCCACACAACCAGCACTTGGGCTCAAGTGATCACTAGGGGCCCCATCCTGAGCCCCACTCACCACCCACTGTCCTCACCAGCATAGGCCCAGGGAGCCCCGAAGAAGACTTACAAGAGCTGGTATAGGAGGAAGGGAAGGGAGAGGAAGGGATGGGGAGCCAGGTCCTCCATGCTCACCCTCATCCCTTGCACTCCCATCCCCAGCTCTCAGACCAGCCAGCGGAACCCAGGTGTTTCCCATTAAGGATTTTATTGCAGATTCTCAGGCTCTGGCAGAGGCTGAAGGAGCTCCACACCCCTCACTCCAGGCTGTGCCGACACAGCGGGCCTGTCCTCTCCCACCACCTAGGCCTTTGTGGGCAGCCCCTCGCCCTTGCAGGGAGGTCACCCGATGCCCAGCTCCAGGCCCCAAGCCCATCCCCTTCCACCCAGCCTCCACACTGCAACAGCCAGAGCATCCTTCCATGGAACAAAGCTAATTATCCCATGCCCTTACTTTTAAATCCACCAAAATCTCCCCCTGTGTGTGTGTGGTGTGTGTGTGTGTGTGTGTGTGTGTGTGTGTGTGTGTGAGTGAGTGGTGTTTAACAACTGGCTCTGATTTGCAGAGCTTACCGGTTCCCATGGTGTCAATATTCCCACCATAGCCAATTTCAAGCTAACAGTGTGAGGTCACTGAACTCGTGCCCAATCAGCACTCACAAGCCAGGAGTCGTTGCCCTCAGCAGGCCACCACCTGTACCCTTTTACCTTGACCTAGGATGCAAAGTCCTCCTCTCCTGGCCCCAGTGGTCCTTTTGGCCTCATCTCTCACTGCTTTCCCATACACACACAGACCCTGCACATGGGATGGCACCTGTGGGTTCCTGAGTGCACCCAGCACTTGTCAAGCACCCCTCACCTGTTGAGCCCGGCCAACTCCTTTGGTAAGACCCAATTCAGATGTTTCCTCCTGTAGGCTGTCTTCTCTAACTCCCGAAGCCCAAATAGTAGCCTTCCTCTGCAACTCCTACTACCCTTGGACATCTATATTACTTAGGAATGCACATCTGTCCTAACACAAAACTGAGGGCTCTGCAAGGGCCAGTGCTATGTTCTGGGGTCTCTGGGTCTCAGTCCCTGACCCAGAAGAGGACTCAAGATTGAGTTGAGGGAATGAGACCCTCAACTTGCTAGCATGGTAGCAAGCTTGGGACCCAGGGTTCTGTGGGAGGAGCTCCTCAGAGACCCAAGGCACTCCCTTGGACCTTTCCCAGCAAAGCCTGGTGCCACCTTCTTGGCCAGCTTTCTAGGAGAACTGCAGGAGAGGGACAGGGGACATGACCCATATTTGGGGAAGGGGCATCCTCCTACCTCCTAGGTCTGAGATTCACCAGGTGCCAGCCCCAGCCTGCCCCCTGGCACAGAGGGACACAGAGCTGGCTGGAGCTGAAGTGACCTGCTGCCCCTCCTACTTGTTTGTATCCTGGTGACCATGGTTTCCTGTAGGGCCGGCTATCGTTATTGACTTTGGCACCAGCACCCAGGCATTTCAGAGAGGCCACCTTTTCCCATGCCTGGGAATAGCCTCAGGGGTGGCTAGGGCAGCCCCAGCCTGGAAGAGCCCCCCACCCAGGTCCTACCCAGATGGTCCTTTGTGACCGGAACGGGTGAGACAGGAAGCAGCAGTGGTCTGGGGAGGGCTATGGGCTTCCGAGAGCAAAAGACCTGGGTTTACAAATCAGCTCGGCCACTTGGTAGCTGTACAAAGTAATGGTGTGGGGCCTCAACTTGCTCATCTGTAAAATGGAGGGGGTTACACCTGCCTTTCAGGGGCTTTGTGAATATAAGAGTAATGTCCACCATTTATGGAGTGCTTGCAAAGTGTCCATAGCAAAATGTATTTTACTCACACTATGTATCCCCCCTATAGCCCTACGAGGTCAGACCTATTAGCCCCATTTCACAGATGAGAAAACAAGTTCTGAGGAGTTCATAGTCACAGAGCAAGTAAAGCAGGGTGTAACCCCAAAGCTCCTGCTCCCACCACTATGCTACCCTGTGTCCCTAAAATTAGAGGCCAGGTGGGGGAGGGGCCTGGCACATTCTAGGCGCATAGTAGATAGTAGCTATTATTAATAATTATCCCATATCCTGCTGTCGGCATGAATCAAGAGATGGAATTTTTAAAAATCTCTTTACCTGAAGGTAGGCACTTGTGCTCCTGGTCTTCAAATGAGGAAAACGGAGGTCGGAGGTGGTGTGGGCTTCTCCACTGCCCTGCAGCCAGTTACCGCAGACCCTGGCTGAGCACCAGGTCCGGGCTCTGGGCCTGCCATCTGTGAGGTGAGGGCAGCCTCTGGCTCCTGGGAGAAACCTGCTGGGTCCGTGGGTGCAGGTGAGGAAGAGGGCTGGAAAGACAGGGCCGAGAGGAGCTAACCATGGGCCTGGACCGAGAGTGTGCAGAGACGCCAGCTCCTCACCTCCCCCACTATCCCCTTCTGCCCTTACCCTGGGCCACATAACTGGGTTGGGATGGGGGGCAGGGGAGCATGGGGTGCCTGGAGCTCCAGCCCTGGGACCTTGTGCACATCTCTCTTTTCTCCAGAGCCGTGTGTTCCCCTGTAGAATGGGAACGATGATAACCCCTGCTCCACAACCCGGTCCTGGGATGTCATGAGAATGTAAGGCATGAGTCCCCTGGCCCTGTGGGTGGGAGCCCAGCTGGGGAGGGGGCTGCCAGCTTGCTCTGAGCAGCAGCTGAAGGGCACATCCCAAGGACAGCTAAGCCCACCTTGGGAAAGAACGATTATGAGGCTTTGCTGCACACAGCGAAGCCCTGCTGTGTGTCTGCACTCAGGCCTGACAGCTGCGTGCCTCTCACACCGGGAGACAAGTCCTCTCTAATAGGCTCCAGTGGTTGCACATCTGATCTGGTAAAACATCCTAATTTTAAAAAGAGAACAATATATAAATATTTCATATAGCCTTGAGAACCCGTGGTATAGAGAACAGCCATCTGTAAAATTCTTCCTCCTTCTGTGAACTATGGACAGCCAGCCAGGAGCTGAACTTGAACAAACCCACGTGCCTCAGGTTCCACTGTGGCTTCGGAGGAGCCAGGCTGGACCCACTAGGGGGCCTTGGCTGCTTCTGCATTAGGGACCCCTGGGGCCTGGTGTAGACTTTCTTCCCTGACCCTCAGGCTGCAGGGACCACCTCCCAGGACGGTGAGGGCCTGGGTCTGCATCATCAAAGCCCCTGGGCCTGGGTATCGCCAGGTCAGGTCACCCTGCCCCCTCAGAATTCTGGAAGGTATGAGAGGTGATCTCACCTATGGCTACGTCCTAGGAGATGGGGAGACTGGGTCCGGAGGGAGAGAACATGAGCTGGTCATGTCCATGCTGGAGCTCCTGACGCCTTGCCAGCCCGTGATGCCGTCACTGGTTTAACCACAGCGCCTATTACTTCCCACAAGGCAGCAACAGAACAAATGCCGTCCACCTGATGCCTTATTGAGCCCTCAGGACGCCCTGTGAGGGAGATCATGCCACTGGTAGATGCAACCACCAGGATTCTGAGCCCAGGCATCTGGTTCCAGCATTTGTCTCAACTACCATGCTATTTCGCCTTCTCCATGAGCTCTGAAGGAGCAACCACATGTCCTGCTCCCCCGACGCCACCTTCACCTTGGGGGTTGACAGGAGCACTAGGACCCCCCATCCTTGGAAGCCCTTACACCTAGGGCTGCTAGAGCAGGTGTGCCAGCCCATGTGCGTCCTGGCTGGTCAGGGACTCTGTACTGGGAAGGGCTCTAATGATTCAGGACTGAAGATGCTCCCCTGCCAAGGTCTCTGGGGCCCCGACTGCCCAGGGGGGCTCCAAGGCAGCCCAGGAACACCAAGCAGGCTTCCCCTGAGGCTCACACAGAACCTCGTACTTGATTGCCTCCAGGCCTGGAGAGTTCAGCATTTTGCAGCTTTTAAGGGTGAGAGGCCCCAACCTGGGCTGCCCTGTGCAGTTGTGCAGGGTTTGCCTGGGTCAAGGAGCAAGCAGGGGGCTGATATCCTGATTTCGAGATTCGAGATTCACAGTCCTGTAGGAAAAGGTCCTTTCTCTTACTGGACGAAGGTGTAACCTGCTAATGGAGCCAGGCCCCAAAAGGGGAGTCTTTTTTAATTCAGCAGAGATGCTACATGGGCTGAGGGTGGGCCTGCCTCAAAGGAGGTGGGCCGGTCAGCCCGAAAATCCCAGAGCACATGTCCTGTCTTGCCTTCTGGCCGCAGTCTCTCTGCTCCCTAGGGGCCTGTGAACCTCTGATGGTTCTCCGGTGACGGCTCTCCTTCAGGCAACAGGGACCCCGCTTTCTGGATGTGAAATCAGGATTTGAACCTGAGACAGAGGCAGTACTGATTTCTGAATCTAGAAGTAAGGAAATCCTTACGGTTGAAGAGCATTTGGGTTATTCTAGTTTGGAGTGGTTATGAGCAAAGTCACAGTGTCCGTACCATGGAATACTACTCAGCAATAAAAAGCAACCAGCTTCTGATCCTTCAACAGCTTGGACAGAGCTCAAAGGGAGTCTCCTAAATGAAAGAAGCCAGACTCAAAAGGCTGAAGCTGTATGATTCCGTTTATGGGACATCTGGAAAAGGCAAAACCACCAGGGCAGAGAACAGATCAGTGGTCACCAGGGGCTGGGTGGGGAGTAGGGTTTCAACTACAGAGGGGCACCAGGGAGTTTTCAGGGTGCTAGACGGTTCTACTGTGTGCTTGTGACAGTGGTCACAGGCTGTTTGCATTTGCAAAAGGGGTGTCAAATAGATCTTAATTTTTTTTAAGATTTTATTTATTCATGAGAGACACAGAGAGAGAGGCAGAGACATGGGCAGAGGGAGAAGCTGGCTCCCCATGGGGAGCCCGATGCATGGATCATGACCTGAGCCAAAGGCAGACATTTAACCACTGAGCCACTGAGGTGCCCCTAGATCTTAATTTTTTAAAAGAACAGAAAGAAAATGACATTTCCTCTTCTATTTTTCTGCTCGTTTGGACCTCAATATACATTTGAATGTTAATGAATGTGATTTAGTTGGAATTTCCCAAGTGTCTCCTGCATGCCAGGCCCTCTGCTCTGTACAGAGGAGGGAGTGGCACCCAGAAGCCTGGGCTCACGTGGGGACGTCCCCGCTCCCGTTCTTCCTCAGCTTCTGTCATCAGCCCCATGCCTCCTCCCATACCTTCCAGCATGCGTTCAGAAGCACAGTGCACCCCAATTTCCCTTTTAGGGGAAATTGCTTTAACCTATTGCTGACTGATGTGGGTCATTTGGTAACTATGTGCTAAAATACTGGAATTTCTGAGATGTTTCCATGGTTTATGGGACCATAATATTTGAACTTGGAACATGGGAACCATCCTTGATGCTTCCTTGTCACCCCACCCCTCCTATGCCCCACACTGTCAGGGAAGGGGGCACACAAATTAGCAGGCAGGTGGCCCAAGGGGGCTCAGGCCTAACTCTGTGGCTTATCAGTCTGGATCCTATGTCACAATTTTTGGGAAGAACAGTTGGCAATTTTTTTTTCACTGACCCCAAAATGCCCTGGACTGTTGGGCAAAAAATCAATCCACTGCGGCTCATCCTGTTGGTCTTCCTTTCTGAGTGTTTTCATACCTCCCTTCCCCAAGGCCACCGCTTGCTTGTTCCAAGCCATGTAGCTCTCACAGTGACCCCTGCACCAGCTGACCAGTCCCCCACTCCCCTCACCCTGCAGCTGGATGGGATAATTTGGAAACCAGAAACTGACAGGCTGCTCCCTCAAAATCACTAGGTGCACACAGAACCCACACCGATCCATTAGGAAAAGACAAAAGGCCCATTAGAAAAACAGGCCAGGGGATCCCTGGGTGGCGCAGCGGTTTGGCGCCTGCCTTTGGTCCAGGGCTCAATCCTGGAGACCCGGGATCGAATCCCACGTCGGGCTCCTGGTACATGGAGCCTGCTTCTCCCTCTGCCTGTGTCTCTGCCTCTCTCTCTCTCTCTCTCTCTCTGTGTGACTATCATAAATAAAAATAAAAATAAAATTAAAAAAAAAAAGAAAGAAAAACAGGCCAGGGGGCGTCTGGGTGGCTCAGTGGTTGAGCGGCTGCCTTCAGCTCAGTTCGGCTCAGGTGGTAATCCTGGGGTCCTGGGATGGAGCCCCGCATCAGGTTCCTCAAGGGAGCCTGCTTCTCCCTCTGCCTATGTCTCTGCCTCTCTGTGTGTCTCTCATGAATAAATACAATTTCTAAAAACTAAAAAAAAAAAGCCAAAAAATATGAAGCAGTTGCCCTATGGAAAAAAAAATCTATACAAAGACTCCTAACTTGGGCAGCCCCGGTGGCTCGGTGGTTTAGCGCCGCCTTCAGCCTGGGGTGTGATCCTGGAGACCTGGGATCGAGTCCCGTGTTGGGCTCCCTGCATGGAGCCTGCCTCTCCCTCTGCCTGTGTCTCTGCCTCTCTCTCTCCTCTCTGTGTTTCTCATGAAATAAAATCTTTAAAGAAAAAAAAAAAAAAGACTCCTAACTTCATTTACAATTAAATAAATGAAAATCAAAACAACCATGTGATACCATCCGCCTCCCCCACATCCGTGGAAAAGGAAAATGCAACTGGTTGCTGGTAACATATGGTGACCTGCGAGCATCCAAGACTCCTGGGGGGTAGACGGGGGTTCCTTGTGTCTCTCACATGCAGTCTGGGCATGGTGACAGGTGTGGCAAAGTGGCGAAACGTTTGGAGGGTCATGGGGAGGGACACCCCCTTCTTCCATCCCAAACCCACTGCTAGGAAGGGGCCCATGGCATGTAGGGTTCACGGAGTTTGCATCACCTACTACTGTACAATAGGCTGCTCCCAGCAGTGTTTGCAGAGCAAAAGCCTGGAAAGAAGATGCCCACCCCAGGGGGGAGTCAAGTCAGTAATGCTCCATCCAAACAACGAGATGCCCCACAGACCGTAAGAAGGACGGGTGGGCCTGAGATGACACCGGGTCGGGGAAAGGGGCTGTGGATGGAGGCTCTCCGAGACGTGCCTTTGGTCGCCACTCTTGAAAGCACAGGCTTATCCTCGCAAGTACATGATGGAAAAGTTTCTGGAAGACACACCAGAAACCTGTTAAGTGAAATTGCCTTTGGCGACCGAGACAGGTGGGGAGAAGGAGGCTTTCCCTCTTCATTGTGTGCTTTGCTGTCCTGCTTGGGTTTCCAGCGCGCCGAGGGTTTTAATTTTTGAAATGTCATCGGGAAATATCTGGGTGGTGGGATTTGAGGCCAATTTCGTTTTCTCCTTTGTACTTCTCTATATCAAAAAGAATCAAAATCAATGTGTTTAAACGTTGCAAAACAAACAAAAACTTTCGCTGCCCTGGGGATAAAGTCCACGCTCCTGCGCTCGCACTGGGAGGTCCTCTGGCGCCGGCGGCTGCTTCCCCTCCAGGCTCCAGGCTCCTGGTCCCGCTGGCCAAGGTCCCCGCCTTCCACCCCCAGAGCCCCTTGCTCTCAAGCCTCTGGGCCTTGGGCCCTGCTGTGCCACCTTCCCCGATCGCCTCTGGATTTCACCTTCCTCCTCTTCAGCCGGCACCTGGCCCTGCCTGGCTGCTCCCCGGCACCCCGGCCTCCCCGTCGAGCCGGTGCCCCTAAGGCCGTGAGGCCCATGTGCCGCCCAGTGCCCCGGGAGGGAAGGCCAGGCCCGGTTCACCCGCAGTGTCCGGGGCCCAGCACCGCGCCTGGCACACGGGACATTTCATAAACGGTGGCTGCTGGGCCCGACAGACGCCTCCCAAAGCCAGAGGACACCCAGCTGGCACCCAGGCCCATGGCTCCGTCCTCCCTGGGCAGGCCTGTGTGCGGGGTGGGGTCCCCGGGCCCCAGGGCCCGCTGACGCAGTCTGGAGGGGCCCACGCAGCAGCCCGCTCGCTCCACGGTGGCTTCTATTTCCTCTTCGGCGGGTGCCAAGTCCCTGAACAAATATTTTCCTGGAGTGGAGGAGCGGCTTAGCTCCCAGCCCCAAGTGCTGGGAAGGCCGCTGGGTCGGCGGCTCCAGCAACTGGAGGAGGAGCGAGGCCTGACTGCAGCTCGAGGAGGCCAGTCCCGGGGGCGGCCCTCTGCACGGTGCCCACCCTCCTAGGGGGCTGGGGACCCGCCACCCCACCAGCCCGTCGCCCCCCACACCCACCCACCCAATAGCAGCCTGCTTGTTCTGTTCAGCTCCTGGCCGGGAAAGGCTTCTGCCCTGGGCCTCTCTGCCCATAAATTAGAATCCTCTGGGATCCTGAAGAAAACCTAGGCCATGTGGGCCTCCCTCATTTTTGCTGAAAAAGCTACAGTGGGGTTTACAGATTCTAATTAGAATCTCAGAAGCCCTTTTAAAAGCGCACCCTCCCCACCCCCCACCCCCTGCTGGTTTAACTTTCTTACCCAGAATATGCAGAGTATACTCAACTGAGATATATAGCTTGATGATTTCTTTACATATGCATACACCCTTGTGATCACCACCTACATGAAGCCAGAGAAACTTCCAGAGAAGGTTCCTTCATATCCCTGCCTTGCCAATCCCACACCCCCAGCAGAGGCACCACTGACTTCTATTGACATCAATTAGCTTCGCCTGTTCCTGAGCTTTATACAAATGGAATCATGCAGTAGGGGCTCTTTTGTGTCTGGCTTTTTTTGTTGTTGTTTTTTAAGATTTTATTTATTTATTCATGAGAGACACACAGAGAGAGAGGCAGAGACATAGGCAGAGGGAGAAGCAGGCTCCATGCAGGGAGCTCAATGTGGGACTCGATCCCAGGACCCCAGAATCATGCCTTGAGCCGAAGGCAGATGCCCAACCACTGGGCCACCCGGGCATCCCTGTTAATCACCTTCTAAAGACAACTTGACTTTCAGAGCAAGCCTGCAGCACCAGGTGTCTACAATAGCACCCCAAAGGGCAGTGAGCCCAGGCCTCATGCATAATAAAGTGTCTGCCCTCAAGAGGCACCCAGGGTGGCAGGAAGCCACTGTGGAAGCAAAGACTGGGTGATAGGATGAGAGGTGCCAAGGAGGGACCCAGAAGTTCAGGGACACAGATGACACGGGGACTCTCCCCAAAGCTGTGAGCCCAGCCTCTAAGTGGAGCAGGTGTGGGATAACACTGCCAAGCACCTGATTTGGAGGTGCATTCACGCTCATACCCCCACTGTGCGAGTGGGTGTAGAGCTGGCAAGGCTCAAAGATGGCACTGGGTGACAGGGTGCAATGGTGTTGGGGAGTGGGAGGAAGGGAGAACGCCAGGTGAGGGCTGTGCCACAGCCAGGCAGAAACAGCAGGATCCCATGGCCCTCGAGGGTCCCCTGGCTCAGGGCTCTCCTCCACCTCTTCCAAGCAGCCCGCCCACCTTATTCCTCTGCCTTGCTCTCCAGGCTGGACAGACGGGGCGATGGGGGAGGGAGGAGGACAGGGTGCCTCGGAGGTGGGAGCACAGCCCCACATTCCTCTCTGCACGGGAGTGCCCTGCAGACCCATTTAAAAGAAGCCTTTTCCCCCAGATGCTGCTTGGGGTCCTCCTACCGATAATGCCTAACGTGGAAGGGGGCATGAATCCCCCCTTGAGGCCCAGCACTGGGACTCCTGTCCCTTCTGCTTCCCGTTACCCTGCCCCCACCCTGTGACCCAGCAGCTCAGAGGACAGCCTCGGCTCCACTTGGGAAGTGCACCTGGGGGAGGGCAAGGAGCCGCCCAGTGAAGTGTGGACAGGCCTCACAGGTTGGGCCAGTTCTACCTCTGAACGAGTTCTCAAAGCCAGCCCCTCCTCCCCATCTCTAGTGTCCTGGGCCTGGGGCCCACATCCCCCCATTCCCGGATCTGCTCCTCAGAGACCCTCAGAGACATTGCAGGTGAATTCTCACCACATCCCAGCATCACCTCTTCCCACACCTGCTTTCACTGGGCAGCAGCTTGAAGTCTCTGGAGTCCCTACTCTTGACGAAGCTGTGCCTTCTGCCTGGAATGCCTCCCCCACCCCCTTTGAGAGGCCTCTGTCCTCAAACACCAGGTCTAAGTGCCACCTCTGGGCACCTGACGAGCACCTCCCCTGACCCTGACACCAGGCTGGATTGGGTACCCCCTTCCCCCAGGCAGCCCACACCCACCCTGGACCGCAACATCCCTGGGAGCCACACCGCACATCTTTGTTCTGCGTGTGAAAGCACAGGGTGATCCTGTGATCCAGAAAAAGCCTGAGAAGCAAACAAGGCAGAAAGTGCCACATAAAGCAGAAAATGGCTTAAATTAAGAAGACAACAGCATTGGGGCACCTGGGTGGCTCAGTGGTTGAGCGTCTGCCTTCAGCTCGGGTCATGATCCCAGGGTTCTGGGATGGAGTCCCACATCAGGCTCCCTGCAGGGAGCCTGCTTCTCCCTCTGCTTATGTCTCTGCCTTTCTCTGTGAATCTCTCATGAACAAATCAATAAAATCTTAAAAAAAAAAAAAAAAGGCAACACCCATCAATCTAAGAGAATGGTTTAGAAAATAACTCAAAAGAACTCTTGGCGGCAAATTCCAGGAGCGCCCCATCCCCATACAATGAATTGCATGGACGCATCGCCAGGTGCACCATGGGCACGATGGCAAGATGGGGAGAAGGGGAAACAGGACCCAATTGCTCCATTCCCAGGGGTGGGGAGGGAGAGACATGGGGAAGCAGGAAAGAGGGGGTAAGCAGGTCAAGGCCGCGGGGAGTAGGGCATCTAGCTGAGGCCTGAGAAGAGAGGGACGGAGAAATTAATTCCTTGAGGCTGGGGTGCCCGAGGAACTTGAAGACAATGTGTTAGCCCTTCACGTTAGCTTTTCCCCCCGTTAGGCTCACTCAGTAAAGCCCATTTTATGGCACTCTCCTGCACAGGTCATGCCCTCCGGTGGGGTGACCCCACTGGGGGCTTAGAATAGCAAGGGCAGTTAGCAGAGCAAGAGAGCCAGTGGCCCAGGACACTGGGTCTTGGAACCTGGCAGGTCCCAGGGGGAAGGGACATCAACCCTCCTTGGTCCTAGAGCCACCTTCAATGTGTGCATGGCCCACGGTGGGCTTGGCATCCAGACTACCTGCTTCCAAGCCCCAGCTCCACTGCTCATTGGCCTGTGACTACGGGCAAGCCACTTTTCCTCTGTGCCCGTTTGTGTCTGCCAAGTGGGCCTAGTTCACAGAAGCTCGGGCTCCGAGACGGGTTGAGAGGTTGGTAGTGGACTAAACAATCCAGGTTGTGGTGCTGAGCGGCATCTGGCCCGCAGTGAGCTCAGTGGAGGTGCAAAGTATGAAGTTGCCCACAATCGTGGCAGAGAATAGGCATTCGGGCTTTTCAGTGTCACATAAATGAACAAACTAAGGACTCTGTCTCAGCCTCCGAACACGTCAGGCAGTGTGTTGGGGAAAGCACAGTTCACCCTGCGAAGCAGCCTGGAGCATGCTCTCCCTGCCCCCACCTCCCCCACCCATGGGTGCAGGGCCCTAGAAAGAATGGTCCCTTCCACCTGTGCTCACAGGACACACCTGGGGTCCAACCCAGCCCCAGAGGGTCTGATGCCAAGAGCCTCAGGCAGGGAGACCCGCCAGGGAGGAGCAGCTGAGGGTCTTGGTGGGCACCCCCAGCCTGGTTGGGACTCTGAGCAAGGGGAGGGCAGCCAGACGCCCTTAGAACCCTGGGGCTCCCACAGCACATTGCACTTTCTCAACCTCCAAGATTTTCACTGTAGTTTTTCCTTAACATGTAGACATTCTTAGGCTTTGGGCATTTGAGACCGTTCACTGGTGAGCTTTCCAGAATTGCAGGACAAGGAGTGCAGAGAGCGGTCAGCTAACTCTGCGTCTATAGGGAGCCCTTGTGTCAAGGTAGGAAATTATCTAGAAGGGGAGCAAGGACAGGCTGGGGAGGAGACGGTAAGAGGGAGCCCTGAGAGGAGGTGAGATGACAAAGGCCAGACAGAGGGCAGAGCGGGAGCACCACCCCAGGGCCAGGCTCCCTCCAAGAGGACAAGGGCACGGCCAGGCGAAGAAGAGACTCCACCACCACCACAGCCCAAATGACAAGTACTGTTTATTACAGTTACACGAATGGGCCCAGCCACAGGCTCGGCGCCACCCCAGGGATGAGCAGAGATGAGCAGTCACGGACCCCCTCCCCACCCCCCACCCCACCCCCAAGTCATGTCCAGTCACACACTCCGGGCAGAAAGTCCTAGTATTGAACACAGAGCACAGGTTCCCTTTGCTTGGCGGTGCATCTCTCTGAGTCACAGACGGCCCCCCTCTTGGAGCAGCCAACAGAGCAGCTGGAACGTTGTCAAATTAAATAGGCAAGTACAAGAGGTCCCAGGAGGACCGGGCTGGGGGCCTCGGGTCCTCGCAAAGGTGTGAGAGGAGGTCCGTCCGAGGTGTCTGAGAGGCAGGCCTTGGCTCCGGGCCTCCGTGGGGCCGGCGGCCTCCGGTGAAGCTGGGCTGGAGCCATCACAGCTTCTCAAGCCATTTCGGAGACGGTGCTTCAAGCTTGGCAACACAGAAATCTCTATCAGGCCTTATATAACCTTGGTTGGACCTACTGACCTCCAGAAGAATTTCAGCAAAGACAAAAAACAAAGAGCAAACAAACCAGAGGGACTCTGGCCCCAGAATCCCTCCCCACGGGAAAGATAAAGGCACAGAGTTTTTAGCCAAGTTTCCCAATATCGTTTGTGTTTAGAGAGCAGGCTGGTCACGTCCACACGACCAGCACAGAGAGAAGAAGCAAAGGCAGTAGAGTTCACATGACTACTTTATATTAAAGTTTATTACATTTGGAAAATCTACTGTACAGGGAAAAACCCATTGGATTAAGTAGAGTTTTGCCAAAAGCAAAAGACTATCACTCTTTGGAACATTCCTGAATCCAGCCCAGGGCAGGGCCACAGGAGCTAATCAAAGGTGAACCTGGTCCTCTGTGGATCAGCTCCGTACCAGGTGTGCCCAGACCCCTCTCATCACCTTCTGGAGGAAAAGTGTCCCCCAGAGACTTTTTCTCTGGGGGACCAAAGGGAGGGCTGGGTCCGCAGGAGGTTCTCTGGGCCCACTGCACCTCTCCTACCCGACGGTTCTCTCTCTCCTCGGTCCCCAGCCAGAGGTGCCAGGATTCCATTCTCACGCAGCTCCCCCATATGACAGCGGCCTGAGCCATGGCAGCGGCCCTGAGTCCATGGGCATAGGCCTGACCGCTCCAGAGGAACTGCTCACGGCAGCCAGGACCAGCCAGCCCACCGCCGGGGCCACAGACACACATTCCATACCCTGTTGCACACGTGAGTGACAAAATCAGAGACAACACACAACATAGGCCTATATGTTGGCTTCCAGATTTGGTTCTCCTAGTTTAAAAAAAAAAAAAAAGTCTTAACCCTGGATGCTTGTCTCCTCGCCGTAGATTAGGGAAGCAAGATGGGAGTAATCGAATCAACTTACTTAACTTACCGCAGAAGTAACAAAGTCTACTGGGCTATGAACAAAGAAACTAGAGGAAACATGTGCAAAAACAAGTTGATATCTAAATGAGACCTCCCCACAAAACAATGTGAATCTGGTGGAGCTCTGCACTCCTCTCCCCGCCACTCGGGGGGGAGGGAGACGGGGGGCGGGGGGTAGAAATGCCCCCAAGACCCTTGGTCTCCACCAGCAAGTGCTACAGATGTGCCAGCCCTCAGCCAGCAGGCCCCTCCAGGGGTGAAGCGGCGGGGTCCCCTTTCTCTCCAGAGTTGGGTCTGGGGAGGGGCTGCTCCAGGTAGGAGAAACTGAGTCAGAATGAGGAGATGCCAGGTGCTGGCTGTGGTGGAAAGGTCACGCGCGAGAAAGCCCCTGCGCCCAAGTCTCCAGGCAGAAGTCAGAGAAGCAGAGTCGAGAGCCCCCAGCGCGCCCCGGAAGTCCGTGGGCAGGGAGCTGGGGAGGCGGCATGGTGGCAGGGCCTGCAGTTCTTCATGGAAGAGGCAAGTGGGGGCCTAGCGAGTGGCAGGGGGAGGAGGAGCCCGGTCCCCGTCAGGCGTAGAACTCCTCCTGCTTGCTGGGCTTCTGGTAGGCTCCGCCGTTGGCTTGTTTGGGCTCCTCCAAGGAGTAGCTGCCCTCGTCCTTCTTCTTCATCCGGTACAGCATGAAGCCCACCAGGCACACGGCGAAGATGAGCCCCACGAGGCCTCCAGCGATGACCCCTGTGGGAGGCAGGGAGGCCAGCTCAGCTCGGTGCTCCTCCCGGTAAAGAGCCAGCCCCCCAACACCAGGCAGCCCTCCAGGTGGCCGCAGTCAGACCCCCCGCCCCACCTGAGAGAAACTCACCTCCCAGCACTTCCTTCCTGTCCAGGAGGCCCTGTGAGGCCCCCGTGGCCCCACGGTCCACTGGGGGTTGATTCCGCTGGTCAGGCTCCACAGCTGTCCCGGCCGTGTTTTCCCCAGATACGTCAAAGGTGAAGTCCTACGGGAGGCAAGGGACAGTCTCAGGCCGGGGTGGGCCACTGCGGCGGCGGCATCCACATCCAGTTTTATTTCCGAACCCAGAAGCAGCTCGGGCCTCCCTGGTCACTGCAGCCACCGGCTCAGACACACTGAACCCAGACCTCCTGGACCCCAAAGTCAGGCACCTCTCATCGTATCACCCCAGACCCTGGCTGGACTGTGGCAGTGACGTCACACCGAGTGATACAAAGCAACAGGTATTTATATGAAAATAAATAGGCTCGTGTTCATGTTAAGTGTAAAATCGCCACGACTAGAAGACAGAAAGACCCGGTAGAGCCCTTACAGTCGCTCGCTTCAGTTCGGGAAGGACTGCTCTGCTCTGGTCTCAGGTCTAGCCTGCCCCCCCCCCGCCCCGGGCTTGGCCCTAGACGCAGGGGAAGGTGGGACCTCGTGATCCTTCCTCACGGTGGGGAACGGGACATGCTTATGGGACACAGGGTGTTGGGTGTGCCGGATGAGCCAGCCAGCACCCCTCAGCCCCCCGCACTGTGCTCCACCAGGTAGCAGCAGCCACCCCCGGCCCAGGAGACACGGGGGACCCCAGCGGGCACTCACCTGCTCCCCAGAGCCCTCTCCCACCGGGAGCTGAGTGGAGACTCCGTCCTCGGCGGCCCTCTCGGTGGCAGAGGGACCTCCGTCCTCCACTCTCGGGGTGTGAGGGTCGAGCTGGTTGGGTTCTGCAAGAACCGAGATCTGATGGTGGTCAGGCTGCGCGTCCCTGTGGGGATGGAAGGTGGCAGGGCCCTGGGCCGTGGTGGCTCTGGCGGTTGAAGCCCTGTGAGTGGTGGGGTACGGCGTGGTCTCACTGGGGGGGTGGGCAGTCTCCTTCTCCCGGTCGGTGAAGCTGGGCTCCGCCTCTGCCACGAGCACGGCCTCTCCCCCCTCGGGGCCCTCTCTGGTCAGCAGGATGGACGTGGAGCTGTTGATGTCATCCACACCAGTGGGCTCCTGAGCCGTGGGCGTGGCCGTCAGAAGTGCCATGTCCTTCCAGGTGGACGGGGTCTGCTGTGACAAGGTGATGTCCTGCAGAGCACCTGGAGGCCCAGAAGCAGAGCTCGTTGGAGCGGGGAAGGCCCAGAACATCTGGGGCAGCTGAGCTCACCCGGGCAGGACGGCAGGGACACGGGCCCGCACTCCGACCAGCAGAACAAACCCTCTCGTGATCAGCTGGTTCCCCAGGGTAGAACCAGCTGAAGCTAAACTCAGCTTTGGAAATTAGAGGAGGAAAGCTGCTCTTTCTCCAGCACGTGCCTGGGGACAGCGTGGTCCCTGGTGCCAGGATACATCTAGGCCATCAGGGAAGGAACCTTTCCTGTGGCCGCTGGAGCCCACTCCCTGGGTGGGGAGTCTGAATGCCCAGTCCCTGGCACACACACCTCTCTGGCTCCTCCCTATCCACCTGCCCTCTCCCCAGAAAGGCCCAGCCCCCCAAGAACAGAGGCCTGTGCCCCACCTTCCAGCTCCCAGGCCCCTACCTTGGCCACTTTGCCCACGGATGGCCTCAGCCCTCTTCCAAAATCCTGCTGAAGAGCCCCATCCCTGGGAGGCCTCCCTGATCACCCCTGGCTCAAGGACTTCACTCCCCCAGGGAAAGGGGAAAGAGGGCAAGATGAGGGAGCATCACAGAGGATCTACACCCCACTAGGCTCTGTGTTACTTTTTATCTCCCAAAAGTCTTACGAAGTCAAGATACATTCCCATTTTACAGATGAAGAAATAGAAGCCCAGAGAAGTCCACCTTTTCAAAGATTGCCCAGGGAGTTAGGAGAATAAGAGCCCAAGTCTCCCCAACAAGGCCCCCAGGGCCTCCTGGAACCCCAGCATTCACTCCTCCAGCCCATACATGCCTTCTCCTTGCATCATGGACCCCACTCTCTTCCCTAGCATTACCCTCCAGGCCCAGCCAGGGGGCTGCCTGCCTGCTACCTCCAGCTCACGGCCCACTGCCGTCACGTCCACTCACCTGCACCGGAGCCAGAAAAGTTGTCAGAGTCATCCCCAGAGCCATCTTGGTCTTCGGGGGGCACATTTGTGGCCACAATTTGCTAGAAAAGGATCGGAAAAGGGTATGAGTGGAGGCTTGGCTGAGGCCCTGCTACTCTGAGGTCCCTGTCCTAGACAGCTGGGTGAGCTGCCCCCCTCCATACACACACACACACACAGCACAGGAAAGACACCTGTGTGTTTGGCTCCAGGACCCTCAGCTCGGGGCAGCCCTCCGATCCCCCACAAACCCCTGAATGATACAACGACACAGCCCTGTGCTGGGGGTGCAAAAACACATGAGAAGGGGCAGGGTTCTTGCCCCAAGAAGCGCAGTCTGGTAAGGGAGCCCCAGACCTCCTACAAGAACAGCAGAAGATGCCATTACTGGGAACAGAGGCCGCAGCCCCAGTGGGACCTGTGAGCTCACCCGACACTGAAATCAGGTCTTGGGGCCATCAGGGTCCAATACTGGGGTTTTTTAGAGCTCCAGAAATAATCCCCCAGTAACCTGACTCCAGAGCAGCACTATCCAAGCATACTGGGCATCAGGGTATGGACATCGAGAGCCTCCCGGGGGAGAGGTCAGGGATGGTCACAAGAGGAGCTGTGCTGAGGCAGGGCTGCCCGCAGAAGACAGCCCCAGGCCTGGCCACACTGCGTCTTCCTGCACCTGGCCTGTTTTCTCATCCATGGGAAGGACTGGGTCCAGACCCCCTTGGGGAAGGAAGGACAGGGTGCCCTTTAGGCTGGGGACAGATGACACTGATCTAGAAGGGGTCCTGCACTCAGGAGGCACCGACTAATGGGCTGCTGGCCTGGTAGGGACCTGTGTGCAAACAGCTGTCTCAGCCAGAACAAAAACTGAATAGAGGCAGAGCAGCACAATTCAGAGCACACGGGTTTAGAGACCCCCTAACCTCAGCCACACTAGCCGAGTAAATCTCTTCTAGCCTCATTTTATAGTCTCTCCATCTGTAAAATGGGGGCAGTAGTAATATCTACATTCCAGGATAGTTGCAGAAATTCAATGAGGTCACGCACATGAAGAACCTAACAGAGCCTTGGCCTGCAGAAGGCCCCTGACCTACAGCAGCCACTGCTCTAACCTGGGGAGCGAGAGCCGCTCAGCATGGGTAAGAGGATTCTGGTGCCTGCTGGGAAGAGATGGGATGGAGGCGGTAGGGTTTCAGAAGAGCGGCAGGACGGGGCCAGGTGACAGGAGGCTCTGCATAGACTTGTCAGAGGCAGGCTCTGGCCCAGGCAGCAGGCCTCCTCCGGCCGAGAGGCCTCGCCGGGTCCTAGCCACAGGCCACAGAGCTTCACTCTTGAATGGAGCAGAGCAGGGAGGGACAAGCAGGACCTTTGGCCTCCTGAGGCTGCCTGGGGCAGCGCTGGACCAGGTGGAGGCTTGGCGGCCAGGGGCTCAGGTCAGAGGGAGGCTTCAGACACGTGTAGAAACTACCAGGCTAGAAATACCACTGAGCTTCCTCTGAAAGTACAAAACCCAAATACGTCTCCCCTCACCCCCAAGAAAACGGTTCTGGCCCCAGAAAGGCCTGTCTGAGCTCTCGCGGCCCATCTGAACGAACTCCCGTAGTCTGGGCCCTCCACCTGCACCTCAGGCCACATCCTGTCTGCGCTGGCCCCAGGTGGTGCTGCCGACACCTGTCCTGTCTCCATGAGCTTCGAAGCTGCGCTTGCCTCCCCTAAGCCCGTACCCTTCAGTAGCAAAGAATACTGCTCACCAGGCAGAGAGTGGGTACCCCACCCCAACATGCATGCCAGGCCCCAGCAGACGGATTCCCACCAGGCAGCTTGCCTGGGGGCAGGGGGAGCAAGCGTTCAGGGGACCCCCACCCCTCCAGTGCTTCCACCTGCCATCACGACTCCCAAGGAGGCCCCAGAGGATGAGCAGAGCAGCTCTCCCAGTGCACCGACTGCGTCCCGGAGAGGATGCTCAACGAGGAGCATGATCAAGCCAGAGCGACCTCAGCCGCGGAGCAACGAGAGCCAAATCCCCCAGCAGAAGCCGGAGTCTGGGGTCCAGGCCGTACCCCACAGGTGAGGGGAGGAGGCCTGCGGAGAACCCAGTGCAGCGGGACCCTGTCAACCTTGGAGGCAGACGCCAGGGAGGCCCAGCCTCTCACCTACACGGAGAAGCCCCAACAGGTTAGCAGTTTCCCAAGAACGGGGCCTCTTTCGCCACCAGATAAGACTGTGGATCTGCCCAGTCCCTAAAAACAATTTGTTCCGTCAACTGGGCTCACCTTATCCCTGTGCGATCTTGTTTACACAACAAGCTCTTGAGCAAACGCTTTCTCTGCTGAAACCAGCTCCCTGGCCTCAGGGCAGCCCCTCCCCTCTCAGGGCTGGGTCTCCACCAGGGGAAGGGCTGCAGTGACCTCCTGCTCCCCTCCAGCTTGAACCTTGGTTGAGGACCTCAGCTCCCTGGGGAGGAATCAGCAGAAACTGCTCGGTCTGAACTTGGATCACTCGGTGCCCGCTGACTCTGGCATTTTGGGTGAGACTTCCAGTTTCACTTAGGCAGCTATGCTAAGGGCCTGTGGCCAGCTGCCCGAGACCTCCTGCAGCGCTGCCTCCGCCGGGGGTCCCTGCAACACCATGTGGCCACAGCCCCTGGGGCTGCTTGGGGACAGGTTGGCCCAGCTTGGAACCCACCTCAAGCAGCCTGGGAAGGTAAAGGCAGGCCAGCTCACACCTTTAATGGGGCTCCTTAGCCTGTGCGAGTCCTAGAAAGATCTACTTCTGATTGAACAAACCGAAACCCTTGTAGTAAGATCTAAGCACGTTCTGTTTGCTCAAAGTAAGGGCCAATCTGCTCCCTCCCCACCCACAGCACAGACCCTTAGAAGCCCACTGGCCAGGTCTGACTCCAGTGGAGGGCGGGGGTCATGGGGCAGACACAGGGAGGCTGGGGGACCCGGAGTATGAGAGGAACTTGGCCCATCTCCATCTCTGCCACCCTGGTCTGTGGCCACACCCGAACTGCGTGGAAGTGCTGGAGAGGGGACCCGGGTCAGGGCTCCAGGGGAGCAGGAAAGAGCATATGAGAAACTGAGGCCTTCTCGGGCCCTGGAAACACTTTCTAGACCTTTCCACCTTTACCCTTTGGGGCAGGCAGGCCCGAGATTAGCAACTCCCACAGATGAGGAACTGAAAACAGACAAGATGAGGGACTTGCCCAAGGCCACCGAGCTGTGGCCGCATGTGCTCTCCTCACCTGCCCGGCTCTCTCCCTCTCCAGCCCCAGAAGACCCCGGGGCTGGCCCATCTACTTTAAGATGCCTGTCTCTGCTCGCTTCCGTAGCACAGATCCCAAGAGGCCAGTCTGGTCAGCCCAGCCGTAAGGGATGAGAGGGCCAATGGGATGAGAGTATCACAGGTAAGAAACCCTGAGCCCTATCCCAGCAGCCAAGAGGATCAGGGTGCCAGCCCACATCGTTTCTGAGCCACCAGGGGCTGGAAGTCTGCATCGAGCTGCCACCAGCCATTCCCAGGAACAGATCAGGAGTCTGTGGGCAGAGGAGCTTCAAGAAGGTGGAGCCTCAAGCCCAGCCCTCCCTGGCCAGAGAGAGGGACGCTGTCCTTGGCAACATCCATCTGAGCAGCCCCTTTGCCCTGGCCACCCCAGGGGCCTGGAGCCATGTGGAATCCCTCCAAGACACCTAGAGGACAAGGGCTCCATGGCTGGGTCACAGGTCCCACCCTTGTGTCCACGAGTGGACATTTCGGAGGGGTTCAAGTGCAGACGGTGGCTTCTAACTCTGGACGAACGGAAGAGGCCGCCTGTCCACCTGCTCCCTGGACTCCCGCCACCCCATCAACGGCAGCCAACACATCCAAAGGCCCCACCCTGAATCACTAACCATGTGTCCCCTGCTGCCTGACCTATGTGATGGATGAAGCACGAGTCCTCTGGGAAGCATTACTGAGTTCACTGGATGGTGCTGCTCTTTCAACCACACGCTGCTCAAAGTACAGTATCGCGTAAGGAGGTTACGGACGGGTGTTAAACTGGGTCCTTAACATCAAAAGGATCACCATCCAGGGGCTTTGGAGAGAAAAGACTTGGTCTGGTCCCGGTCCTGGCAAGCTCCCAGGGCACACAGCCAGGAGCCCCACCTTGGGCTTCCCAAAGGGAGACTGGGGCACAGAGGGTCACCCTCTGGGGACCCTGGGGCTGGGACCTGAAGCCTCCAGGCAGACCTAGAGAGAGTAAGACAATGCTTGGCCCCAAGTCACCAACCTTAACCACGCTGGGGACCTCAGAGCGAGGCAGGCTCACTCATCCAGCAGGAAAGGAGGTTCAGGTATCTGTTGGCCATATTTGTCCCAGTGGGGCGACAAAGCCTGGGCAGCTGAGCCAAGTCACTGAGTCCACAAGCCCTACTAGTGTCCAGGGAAGCCAAAGATAAAGAGGCTAGCCATGGCCTTTCCTAAGCAGCCAGCCTTGGTGCCAGCTTTGGGGCTGTTGACCTGAGGGGACCCGCTTTTCCTATCGCTCCCACCCACTGAGGTCCCACGAGGCTGCAGGCATGCTCAGGAGGGTTAAGAGAGTCACAATTTTCTTTTTAAAGAAATCCTTGCCCCCCTCAGTTTCTTGGTCAGATCTCTGGAACTAAGGAAAACGAGCCCCCTGCCGCCTCCGCCCCAACACCCCCCCCCCCCAGAGTTCATAACGCCTAAGGCCTGAGGCCTCCGCTACAGAACCCTAGCATATACCCCCACCTATGCCTTGGGATGCCAAATTGACCCAAAGTGACATGCAAACCACTGCCTTTGTCCAGGCCAGGGGCTCTCTTCCTCCTCAGCGTCCCTGAGCATCACCAGGAGACGATCGGAGGTGAAGTCTTCTGAGCTCCATCCCCGAGGCTGATTCAGTGGGTCTGGGACAAAGGCCCAGGGCTCTGGTGTTGAACAAAGTCCCCGCTCTCCTGTGGTGGTATGCAGACTCTACGTGGGGAACAGTAACCTAGACAGGAAAACATCTAGCCTGGAGTTGCCCAGGACCTGGTCTCTGGGGGAGGCCAACCCTACAAAGGTCCCAAGACCCTCACTCAGGTCGTGCTCAAAGAGGCGGCACCAAATAGCAACAGACCCCTGTAAACAAGCCCTGGGGACGACGGGACCCAAGATGGCTCTGGAACATTCTCTACCTTTCTGATCCATCCGCCCTCCGCACACAGTACACCAAGTGACTGCCTCGTCTGCAAAAAAGCTAAGCGGAGCTAAGGAAAGGAAATCCTGAACTTGCAGAGGCACGGGCCCTCCCATTGCTAGCAGCACACGCAGCAGCGGACAAAGCCCAGGCTGCGTCCAGCCCGCCCTGCCGGCCCAGGGCTGCAGGACCCCGTGGTATCTCAGGCCTGAGGCACTGACCTGGCAAGAGGGGTGGGACCCAGGGAGGGGGCAGACCAGGGAGGGGAGCAGGGGCTGCAGAGCCTCACTGCAGCCTTTCAGGGACACCTGCCTGTCCAGGGAGATGGGGTGGGAGATGGGGGGGTGGCAGGGGAAAGAATGTTGCAGAACACGCAGCCCCACTCCTGCGGTTCACCGAACGCCTGGTGCCCTAAAGCAGGGGGTTTGTGACTCTGCTTTCCTCACCGGGGGCATCATTTGTACCCCCTCCTCTAGCCCTAGCTAACAAGGCCTATGCATGGACCTGAGGGGCCAGGCCAGGCAGGTCACACCCAAAGCATCTTGGACCAAGGGTCTCACGAAAAGGACCAGAGCCAGGGGAGGCGGGGGAGCCTGACCAGGGTGGCTGGCCCCGGGCAGGCCTAGCTCCACTGTTCCCTTGCCAGGGGACCTGGGCAGCTCTCTGCCTCTCTCTAGACAACAGAGGGGGCTTGGCTAGACCCTCAACTCCCTTAGTGCTCTAACGGGCTAGGCTGGGACGTGGGAGCAGTGCCCCCAACTCCTTGTCAACGGGGCCAGAATGCTATAGGGGTGCTGCGTTGGCCACAGACAGCCAGGTTAGGTGGGAGGGGCAGGACTACAGGCCACGGCCAGGAAGATACCGGCTCCCTCCTGGCCTAGGATATCAGGGTGCCGGCAGATAAATCACTTTCTCTCCAAAGACTTCTTTCCTCACTTAGGAGCTGCCAGGGAGACGTGCTTAGGGCACTGAGAGGCACAGATCTCCCCAGCTTTGGCCTCAAGACCCTGAGGACCCCACTTCAGATGACTCCCAGGGGGGTAGGGGCCCCACCAGTGCCTCAGAGAAGCATCAGCGTTTCTGGCCTGACAGGCACGGGGACTTATCAGCTCAGTGTCTCTCTGCCAGAACCAAGTCAAGCTGGGACTTGCAGAGGGTGTGATGGGCATGGCCCAGGGCGGCAGGGGCCTGGGGAACAGCAGCAAGGGTGACAGGGGGCTTAGTCGGCCTTCACCCTGAGCAGCCATGAGGGCACCTAGGCCCCCAACCCCCATCAGCACTTCTACTGGCAGGAGCACCTTGCAGGGGACCTCCTAGGCATATAGCCTTCCCCGCAAACACGCACACAACCCACCTGAGCTGTCCCTACCCTGCCACTCGGACACAGAACTCACCATCTGGGGGATTCCAGGGCAGGGCCAGGGTGCAGGGCAGCATCCGCACTGAGCTTTAAAGTAGCCCTTTGCAGCAGCATTTCCCATGGCACCTGAATGTTGGGCTTCATGATGGGACACCTGAGGTCAAGGCCACAGAGCCCTTTGCCCTGGCTCGTTCTGCCCAATTCAAGTACCCGAGAGGACAAGGTTGTGTTGGGGGAGGACGGATCCTGGCAGCCAGTGCCAGGCCCAAGGCCCGAGCCAGGGGAGAGCTGCCACCAGCATCCCATACCCACCCCTCCACCGAGCTGGCGCCCGCTCGCAGCCCACGTGCTGGGACTCGTCTCGGAAGGGCCCAGCTGACGCTGGGTGTGGGGCTGCAGAGCTGGAAGACCAGTTCCTCTGCTTTCCCCGCCTGCGAGAGCACTGGGCTGGGCGCTGAGCAAGGCTGCCGGCCTGGCCCTGCCAGCCTTTGTGGCCGGGGCCGCCCTGGGAGTCAGACGAGAGATGGCCAGGGGAAAGTGACCAAACCCAACACCAGGAAGACCTGGGTAGAGCCTGGGCTCTGTGCCCAACTTACTGGATGACCTTGGAAAAGACCTCGCTTCAAGTTCCCCATCTGTCCACTGAGTGACAGCAAGGGGACTCCTAGTTCCCAGTCCATGGCTGGGAGGTCAAGGCCTGCCCCCAAGGGGCTGGCCAGGTGCAGCGGCTCCAGCAGAGCCCACCTGAGGGGTACACCACAAACACGGCATTCGGCAGGGGGAGGACCCACCATGGCAAGTGGAAGGAAGGGCACTTGACCAGAGTGACTCGGTGTCATTGCTCTCAGCTTCCCAAGGGTTACGGCCTAGGCAGCATGATGGAGATATTCCAAATCAAGACGACTCTGAGATGGCAACTGGCAACCCATGGGGACAGAGGGAGTAGCTGAGGCCTCCAGAGGCTTGTCCCTCCCCAGCCCTGGCTATCCTAACAAGACAGCTAAGACCAGAAGCTCAGGGTACAATTCCCCACCCAGCCATCACAGGTGCCCCCTTGCACTCCTCCCTGGCTGATTAACCCCCAGATTCCACCAGGCTTGGGGGCCTGACACTTCTGGCACATGGGCTTCTAAAGACACCCTCCCCCTACTCTGTCTAAATAAAGTATTGTCACAAGTTTCACAGACGCAGAAACTTGTAGCTTGCCGCACACCTGCAACTAGTCAGGGCTCCAGCTGTGAGTGTAAAGAACAGGAGCACTTCATCACCCAATTTACCCAGTCAGTGTCCCTGCAGTTGCAGAGCATCCTCTTTAAAACACCTCTGGGAAAGGAAGGAAAAAAAAAAAAAACAACCTCTGGGAAGCCTATCCAGTGCTAGTCACTCACACTAGAGTATAAAGCACTTCTACATGGGGGGAGGGGCCCATTCTGGAACTGGGGCAGTGTGGGTGGGTAGGAGCTATGGAAGATGGGAAAGGATTACAAAAGAGAAGCTGGGAGATGCCAAGAGCAAATTTTTTAACCTGTGTCAGAATACGGTTGCCAGCCAACCCCATACCCAAGAAAGACTCAATTGCTTTTGTTCCCACTTTGAGCTACAGACATACATGGCTGCTCCTCCCACTTGCAGAAGAACGGGCTAGCCTGGGATCCTGGCTCTGGGATAAAGTACAATTCAGACTGGTTAGGCACTGAGGCTGCTGGCAGCCCAAAGACACAGGAAGGGCAGAGTGTCCTCGAAAGAGTCCCATGGGGGCACCCTGGCAGGGTGGAACTGGGAATTTGGGGCTGAGCTACCCAAGGCAGAATTTTCATGAAGACCAGATCTGAAGACGCTGGGCTTGCGCCCCAGCTTATTGGTGGAATCTCACCTCAAACAGAGGCAAAGCAGCCTCAAGGCCCTCGACTGTCAACCTAACGCCGGCAGGGGCCTCCTGATGGCTGGAAGGCTCCCAGAGCCCCCCGTGCCCAGCGCCGAGCTCCAGGCGGTAGCAGCACCTGCGCACAGATGCTAAGGCAACTGAAGGGAGGCTATGGATGCAGCCCTGGTCTTCGGAGCTTGGAGTCACCCGGGACAGGCAGGGGCCGTAACACCGCGCCCAGGGCCCAGGGACAGTCAGGGGTGGAAGTAAGAACCTAAGGCTTTTAAGCTGGGCTGGGCGTTACTCGAAAATACTCAATACTCAGGTATTGAGAAATACCTGAATTAGGCCTTACGGGAAAAAAACAGTTATTAGGGCTAATATTTATTGTGCACCACGTGCCAGGCACTAATCTAAGCACTGTAGCTGAATTAATCTTCACAATAACCTAAGGTGCTAGTACATAGCCATCCTCCAGATAAAGAAATTGAGGCAAAAGGGACAAATCGTTAGTCCAGGGCACGGGACCAATGAAGGGCCAGGCAATCGGCAGGCCTGTGTGAACCACCGTCAGTGAGGACCACGTAGCTCTCTCACCCTCAGGAAGAAAAAGGCCATCGTTTCCACGGGAGGTGGCACCAGGGCAGCGCAGAAGGAAGGACCATAGAGGTGGGGCCTCCCCGGCCCCCGGCACCCTGTGGTGGTCCAGCCGAGCCGTGCTCCCTCTCCAGGGTGACCTTTAGTCTGCAGCCCTGCAAGCCACTGCCCCCCACAGGCTAGGGCCCTGCTCAACTGGCCCGAGCCCCTGCCCAGGTGCCGGGTGTCTGGCATTCTCCTCCACCCCCCGGCCCAGCCCACACCTCCTTGGGGTCAGGAGCCAGCCCCTGGCCGAGGCTCAGGTGGAGGCGAGCAGAGTCTGGCCTGCCGGTGAAGACTCTTTCTGAGAAGGGGCAAAAGCCAGGTTTTCAGACCCTGTGACATCAGCACCGGAGTCAGACCAGCCGGCCATTCACATGAAGTGACTGCACCCCCAGGCCAGGTCAGACTGTTCTCCTTCCGCTGCCACTGCCACCAGGGGCTCTCCCCAGGGGACTCCCTACACAGTCTGCCTCCAAACTTCCCCTAGACTTATTCCTCTTGAGCCCAGGCAAGCAAAGGGCTCTCAATCATGCCACATACATTACTTCCTGGGGTCTTTTCAAAAGCCCTCCGAGGCATAAGAAAATGCCCACTTTACAGAAAAGTGAGACTTAGGGGGGCAGGTAAAGAAACATGCCCAAGGTACCTGGGGAGGATGTGATGGAGCCTGGGGATGATCTGAACTCCACCGGCTTGCTCTTCCCAGCCTCCACAGGACACCTCTCACTGCTCTCACTCCCAGTCCCTGGTGACACTCACCTATGCCGACTGGCCAACCAGTTCTAGATCCCACCTGGCATCCCGGGCCCCACAGCTTCAGGACCCTGGAACCTACCCCAAGCATTCAGGCTCAGGCTGCTGGCATTCCACTGGGAGGAAAGGTGGACCAGGGTGTCCCTTGGATGCCCAGCCCCCAGGTAGGAGTCTGGAAGCAGGGCCCTGTTCCGGCGGGTAGAGGGGAGGGTGGGCGAGATGGCAGGTTCTCTGCTCCTCACACCATTCCCAGGACCCAGAGCTCAAGGCCTTCCCAGGACCTTACAACAACCAGGATGACCCCAGGGAAGCTTTACAAGCATGCTCCTCCTCCACGGCCCCCCTCTGCAGGGAACCCCGAGCCCAGTGCCTGTGAAAGGCCAGGGAGAGGAGGCTGGGGCAGAGTCTGAGGAGCCCCCTTTGCCTAGGTGTGCCCACTGTCCCAGCCCACAGGCCCTGGCCAGCCTGGAGGGCTTCCTGCCCAGGCAGTCCCCACATGGCACCCTGGAGGAGATGTGGTCACCACAGATGGCAGCACGGCGGCCCAGCAGTTCTCTCTGGGAGAAGGTGGAGCAACGTCAGCCCCGGCCACAGTCTCCGAGGCTCCCGAAACACCTGCAGCCTGGGGCCCTGCGAGCCCAAACCTGATCATGCATCTGTCGGGGACACTCCCCGGAGATGGGACTCCAAGGCCCCGGATGGTCTCTGGGGGAGCAAGGATGCTGACAAGCCATGGAGAGGAAAGCCAGTGCAGCCTCTGCACCTGACACTGTCGGGTCCCCGAGCAGGCAGGCGAGGCCCCGGGCGTCAGCGGCCACCGTGGTGTGGGTGGCACGGAACCAGCAGTCCTCGGGTCCCCCAGGGCCTCCCACTGCCCGGCACGTGCTAGGTCTGGGGTGGACGAATGCGCCCAGGTCCTCCAGAAGCTCCCTCCTTACCGCCCCACATTCAACCCACCCAGGGCCAGAGGGGACCCAACAAGGGCTGGCGTGGCCACAGCAAGTGCCAGGCAGCCCTAAGTGGGAAAGCCTGTGGGTTCAACGTCACTGTGGCAGGACAACTCTCCTAACACCCCTGGAGGTCAGTGGTACCCACGAATGGTCCCGGAGCAGGCCTGACCCCCTTGGCCACCCCCGCTGCCCCCATCAGGGCACCACCACCCCTGCCACTCCCTGTGGCCAGAAAATGACCTGCCTTCTGGCCTGAGCTTCTCATCAGAAACTGCCGCGGGATTCTGGGATGAAGGCGTTCTCGGTGAATGACCTTTACAGACATTGCTCCCCTGGCCTGTCTGCACAGACCAACCCTCCTGTCTGGTCTGGTCCCAGTTAACGGCCACCCTCTCTTCCACCCGCCCCTGGACCAGGGACGAACCACTCCCCACCTGCACGGGGCTATGTACACAGCAGGCGCCCAGGCTCTAGGCTTTAGATCTGGTCAAGTCTGGGAGGGCTCATGACCCTCAGGGGTTAAGGAAGAACTCTCCTGGGCCAGCAGGAACAGAGATAGGCCCCGCCCAGATGCCCACCAGTCCTGTGACACAACAGGACACCACGAACGCCCAGATGCAAGGAACACCCCAATGCAGGACGGTCACCTCGGCTTCTTTGCCCCCTCCCCCCATTTCACAGATGGGCTCACTGAGGCCAAGACAGGCTGTTGCACAAAGTCACTCAGCAGCAAATAGGAGGGCCAGGGCTGGGAGGCAGGTAGCAGAGCCTTAGTCAGCCCCACTGGGCTGCTCCCCACCCCATGCCTGGCACATAGTGGGCTCATGGTCAAGACTGGTTGGGTGAGTGTCAGGGGAGGATCTGTGGGCCTGGCACCATGACTCAGCTGACAAGTGGAGCGATAAACATGCCCGCCTGCCCCACTGCCCCAACCTGCCCGACATGGCTTCCGTTCCTGCTGATGAACGGACCTGGGGCACATGGCCAGGATGCCTGGGCGTGTGCAGAACATCACCAAGTCTGACCTTGCCCGGGGTCCCCTGTCCACCTCTGGTTCCCACACTGAGCTCTAAGTCCACCTCCTCCAAGCAGCCTGCCCTGCTGGCTCCACCCCCACAAATGACTCCTCAGCCAGGGAGTGTCCCCTCAAGTTCCCTGAAAAGAACAGTGGAGGACCCTAAGCCCCAGCCAAGTCCCCTATTGCCACCTCCACCCTCCCCAGGACAAGGTCTCTCTGCAAGCACATGGCCATCAGAGCGGAGAAAGGGGAAGGAGACGGCTTGAGCAGATGGGAGAACTGAGGTACAGAGCCAAAGAACTGTCCAGGCCAGTCAGGGCCTAAGCTGGGACTAGGAAGGATGGGTGTCCCGGCTGCCCTTCTCTGTAGGAGCAGCTTCCAAAGACTTTTTTTTTTAAGAATTTATTTATTTATTCATGAGACACACACACACACACACACACACACACACACACACACACAGAGAGAGAGAGAGAGAGAGAGACATATAGGCAGAGGGAAAAGCAGGCTCCCTGTGGGGAACACAATGCAGGACTTGATCCCAGGATTATGGGATCACGACCTGAGCCAAAGGCAGACGTTCAACCACTGAGCCACCCAGGCACCCAGTCCAAAGACTTCTAACACCAGGGATGGAGGAACGTCCGATTGCAGCTGAAGATGAAAAAGTCCACCAGGAGAGGAGAGAGAGGGGAAGATCACTCCCTGGCTTCTGAAGAGGAAGCTGCAGACAGGTGGGAACCAGGTTCCCCCCAGAAACACACTGCAGCCAACCCAGCAGGAGAGCCCAACAGGGAAACAGAGTCAGGACACCCAGGCAAAGCTCAGGTGTAGCTGCAACCCATGCTGCGTGTCCACCCCCCCCACACCTGCACGTATGTACACACACACTCACACACACGCAGCCTCTGGTGGGGCTGCCCCCCTCAGGGGCCTCACTAGAGTTTTCCCTGCACTGAAGGCCAGGGAAGCAGCAGCCTGTACCTACAAGGAGGCAGTCCGTGAAGCCATAAACAAACGCCAGGAGAAGAGAGACCTTCAAGGAGCCCCAGAGGCAGGAGGGGGTGCATCCGGAAGCCTCCACGCACATGCATCATCAGCAGGAAACATCACGGGCAGACAGGTGTGTCGAGGAGCAGCCCTGCCCACCAGCCTTCCCCTCTCCCTATCCGTGGCTGGTCCCAAACCCAAGATTGGCCACTGCACTCCTTCCCTGCGCCCCTCTGGACACCTTGGCTCCCCAAACCTGCACAGCACCACGGGCAGCAGGACTTTCCAGAGCAAGCTCAGCCCATCTCCCCTCAGCACCTACCCCCCACCCCCGCACCCCCATCACCGCCTCACTCCTCTGGGTCCCAGGGCACCGGTACGGGGAAGCCAACTAGGTGCCCCTGCCTCAGGCCCAGAAATACAAGGGGCCTTCTAGAGCCCCCTCCGCCACCAATGGTAGCTCCCCGAGGACAGGCAGGAGCAGTGCCTTTATGCACACGGAGCTGGCGTCCCAGGGCTGGCACGACGATTGGAAGTCGCACAGCTGCTGCGGTGACCTGGGGCGCGGGGCCTTGCCTTTGGGGCCTCACACGTGCCTCCCTGTGTTGAGGGACACGCACATGCCTGCCCTCCGTGGGCGCCGTCAGGGTGCTCCCAGCCCGCGCACAGGGAGGTTCCAGAAGGCACACTCCCGTCTGAAGCCCAACGTCTGCTGGAACAGCTGAGGGAAATGACACCGTGCTGAATCTGTTCCAGGGCGCAGGATCCTGGCGCCAAAAGCCCTCTTTCCACAGACTCCCTTAATCCCATTCCTTCTCTCTAGACACTCTTAGGCAGGCCCTCAAGGGGGGTTGGGCTTTCAACCCCAAAATCCAAAATTGGTTGTTGAAAAGAAGGAAGAAACCAGGAAATTGTTTGTTCTGTAAAACTAGCAAGGATCCAGGGCTAGAAATCATTTAACGACCCATTCTCCTCAGGGCTACTCCTGTGGGGAGACTTAGTGTTTGGGGGGGGGGGGGGCGGGGGCAGCAGGGAACCCAGCACAGAAGCCAGGAGTCCTGGGTATCTGGTCACTTGGGTGGTACCATGGTGCCTGCCTCCCAAGCTTCAAAACATTTCTATTAATCCCACAAACGTTCCCCTAGTGCCTAAGATAAAAGTCAGGGCAGACTGGCTGCTGTCCTGGGGACAAGCACGCAGGCACCATCCAAACATGGGGACACTTGCCTCAACAGGCCACTCTGCACCAAGCCGAGGACATGTGGCCCCTGCACGGGCATCAGGAGCACATCCCACCCTCACCTCCTGGGTCCCACTGTTTCCTGACCTCGGCTTCTAGGAGCAGCTCTTGCCTGTCCCTAAGCCACTGGGTGAACTCAACCCAAGCCCAGGATTGCCAATGCTCAGGCACTGCTAAAGGCACTGTTCAGGCCAGCTCAGCCCAGCCCAGTGCCCCCTCCATCCAGCCCATGCACACCCACGGCTCCCTGGAATGCAGCAGCAAACACCCACAGGGCCTCCTAGGGTTCAGGCAGCCTCCTGTGCTGGGCTTCACTGGGGAGACTCGACAGCCCATCCATCCATCCATCCATCCATGTCCCACCCTTGTGCCCTCACAGACGTACAAATCCTGGTTCTCCCGCATCAGGGGCTCCCCTTGGAGGGGCTCACTTCTCTAGGCCCCATCCACAAAAGCAGGGCAACGACATATATCGTAAATGTTTGGGGTAAAGATGAAATAAGAATAGGAGAAAAGCATTGGGCGCTCAACAAGTAAAGGTACCAGGAATTCTCTCGATGGCTCCCTTTCTCTCCGGCACTTTTGTTTCCAAACCTTTACAAAGTGCTCATTATGGAATGAATATGCAGTGACCGAAAGAGGCAGGGAGAACAGGTATGATGTCCGCTGTTCAGAGGACATCGAGACTTGGGGGTGAAGTGACTCACCCAAGATTACATGGTAAATTAGTGGCAGGGTTGAGGCTCGGTCCTGGGGCTCTACTGCATCCAAAGCTCTTTCTGGCCTGCCAAACAGTACGGGCGCACGCGGAAGGGTGCACTTAGGAAGAGAACAAGGGGCCTTCCTATCAGGATTTATAGCGAGTTAGCCTCGCCAGGCCCAGGCGACCTGGGACTCTCAAGTCACTTACAACTCAAGCCAGACGGAGGAACTCAGAACCCGGGGTCATCGGGTGCCTCCTCCCAGGGGTCATTCACACCTGTCCGTCGAGAGGGCCTGTGGGCACTTCTAGGTACTATCAAGGACACTGCAGAGATCTCAGCGGGGTTCACGGAGGCAGAAACTGTGCGCACCACAGATCATGAACATTACTCACAAGTGAGACTCTCACTCAGCTCTGAAAACTCAGCGATCATTCTAATGAATGTGACTCGTGTCTTAGTACTGCTGGAGAAAAGTGCAAATTAGAACTCAACAGGAAAGCTGCTTGCTACACTTAGGCCCAGAACTGTCACCTCGGGCTGCGATCCCAGATGGAAGAAAAGAGCAAAGCAGGATGCAGAGTGTACCAACCTGGGGGCGCCCGGGACAGGGAGCAAGGTGCTCTTCGGAGCACAACCAACCTGGGAGATTAAATGCCTAATGTGACACAGTGACAACAACGAGGACCCTAGCATCCCCAAATTAGGTTATGCTTAGTATTCTTTTGTTAATAAAGGAAGGAAAATAAATATTGCAGAGAGACCTGCCCAAAATAAGAATATTTCTGAGGTTAATATGGATTCTTAGCTCACTAAGAAAACCTGGACACCAAGGATACCTCGTTCCCAAGGGATTTCAGAATCCGAAACTCTGCAATAGGAAACAGTCCTCTATAAAATACTACAAAATTCAAGCTTTTCACTAATTCTTTCCAGGCCTCTCTCCTTTCTCATCCCTCTCCCCACCAATCTCAGTTAATGAGGTTTTATTGGAACCCACCATGAGCCACAGGTAGAGACTTAAAACAGCTCCACCCTCCTGGTGGAGCTGAAGCCAGGAGTGACATCACCTCTGGAAGGCTTGGAGCCCAGGAGGAGGCAGTTAGCGCCTCCCCCACCCCACCCCCCCACTCCGCCAGGCCTTTGGGAAATGTCTCTACTAGCCCCCATAATTAGGGCAAAAAGGGATTTTATGCCTTTCAAGAAAGAGAAAAGGGAAGGAGAGGAAAACAGCAAATAACTATTCCAGAACAAGCAATTTTTCTGGCATGGAAGAAACAAAAGACCACGGGAAACACACACACACAGAGAACCCTTTTTAGACAAACCTGTTCTTGTCTCTTGGGAGTGGTTTCAAGCAACCTCCTGCCCTAACAGCCTTCCCTTGTCCATTCAAAATCAGGTGCCCAGGATCACGCCCTACCTCACCGGTCCCCAGGGGGGTTCTGATCTGCTTCCCACTGGGACCAAAGTGGAACCCTGGGAGAGCACCAAATCTCTGCAACCTAGAGACCTCCTCCTATTTTCGGCAAACCCCATTGCCTCATTTCTTTTAGGAAGGGTGGGGGCGGGGGGGGGGGGAGTCCTCTATGCCACTTGATTCCCACTTTTAACCCAACAGGGACACCCACAGTAGGAGGGAAAAGGCAGGACTGGGAAAGAGAAAACACACTTTATAAAAGTAAAAAAAGAAAACCTGAGCTCCAAGCCAAGGTCTAACCCCAAAGCTTAGTGCTCTCAGGCTCCACTCAGCCACCCCCTCCAGGAAGCCCTCCCACCACCACATTCTAAGGAGACTCCCTCCTTCCATCCTTTCCCTCTTGAGACTCAACTGCCTCCCAGTCCTGAGTCTCCCTCTGTAACGTGTCAAAGTTTCTAGGCCAAGATATAATGCCTCCTCCTACTGCGGCATGTGCCGTTACCCAGCACACAGCAAACTCTGGGGGGTCGGGTCCACACAGAACCTCACAACCCATCTGCCTCCCCCATGTGAACAGGGGCTCTGGGATCCCAGCTCAGGATGCCAGCTTCAACCACGGTGGGCAAGGAACCAGCAGGCGCACTCCTCCCCATTCTGGCTGGAAATAGGTGGAGAACCCGACCTCAGCAGCCTCGGCTGAGGCCCACTCTTGGGCCTGGGGGGGGGGGGGCAGCCCGGGAAGGCAGGCCAGGTGGCCACCCCCCGCCCCGGTTCGGGACAAAATCTGAGTCTCGCAGGGGCTGCGACCTGAACAGAGGAAGGAAGCCAGATGCCAGCTTCTTGGACCTGAGGCCAGGAATGCACCCGAGAGGGCGCTCGGAAGTCCCATCTGCCCACGGCTCCCCCGGGCTTGGCACCCTCCGGCCGCAACTCCAGCTCCAACGGTTCCAAAGCCGGGGCAGCGCTTCTCGGGGGAGCCCGGGCAGCCCCGCACCTGAGCCAGACCCCGGGAGCCCCCGAGAGCGAGGGGAGAGCCCAAGGGCGGCTCGCGGGGCCGGCGTCGCCGAGCCTCGCGCAGACGCCGCTTTCCCGGGGGAGCGCGCGGCCCCCCCGGCCCCCCCGGCCCTCGGCCCCCCCGCCCCCGGCCGGCCGAGCGGTCCCGACGGGGTGGCCAGAGCCCGCCACGTCCGGAAGGCGACGAGCCCGGCCGCGCGCCCCGTCCCGGGGTGGCTGTGGGCTGGGGCGGACGCGGGCAGCGCTGACACCTGGCGGCCGCCCAGGTCCCGGCCCGCGGCGGGCGGCGCCCAGGAAAGGGTTACAGGGGCCGAGAACAAAGCGCCCCCGTTGGGGAAGGCGGGCTGGCGGCGGGCGGCGGGGGCCGGCGGGCGGAGGCCGCTCTCGGGCCCGCGGGACTCCCCAAAGCCCCCCCCCCCCCCCCCGCCACACTGGCCCGTCGCTGCCCGGTCCCCGGGGCGGGCCGCGGACCCGCCTTCCCCGCGCGCGGCCGCAGCACAAAGCCCGGGGGGGAGGGGAAGGGCCCTCCCGGGTCCCCCCGCCCGGACGCCGGCCGGCACCGCGCGCCCTCCGCGGGCGGCACAACTTCTGCGGCCCCGAAGTTGGGTTCCCGCGGGGCTCCGGCGTCCGGGGCCAACTTCCCGGAACCCCCGCCGCGCCCCCGCGCCCCCGGCCCCCGCCCCTCCGCCAACGCGCCCCCGCCGCGCCCTAACTCGGGCCGGGCGCTCGGGCTCGCCGAGCCTGCGGGCGGGGCGTCGCGGCCGGGGTCGCTGCACCCTCCCGGGCCGCCGGCGGAGCCCCGGCCGCTGCGGCGCCCCGAGCGCCCGGAGGGGAGCGGGCGCCCCCGCAGGCTGGCGGGCTCCGGCGCGGGCTCCTCTCCGCGGGGCGCCCGAGCCCCCCCAGCGCGGCGCCCACCGACGGCTCCCGCGGTCACCGCCCCGGGCCCGCCCGGCCAGCGCGGGAAGGCAAGCCCCGCTCCCCTCCCCCTCCACGTGCCGCCGCGGCTCCCGCCGCTCCCCGCCGGCCCGCGCCGCACTCACCGGGAGAGCCGGCTGCAGGCGCAGCGCCAGCGCGCACAGCCAGAGCCACAGCGCCGCGCGCCTCATGCTGCCCGGGCCGGCGGGGAGCGCGGGGGCTGCGGGGGTCGGACCGCGCGGGCTCCGGCCGGGCCGCCGGGTCGCTGCCGCCGCACCCTCGGGCGATGCCCCGCGCGCGGCGGTCTCCGGCGAGGCTGCGGGACCCGCCGGCTGCAGTCCGCTCGCGGCCGCCCGACTCCTCTGCGCGCCTCCCGCCCGCACCGCTCCCGCCGAGCTCCGCCTTATAATAAACCCACAGGCCCTTCGCCGCTGCAAAAACTAGCCCCCCACCCCCAGCTCGCCGGGCCTCGGGGCCAGCCCAGTCCCCACCCCCAGGACCCCGCCCCCTGAGCCGCCCAGCCCGGCCCCTTGGAGCGCCCCGCCCCCGGCGCCCCGGCCCCGCCCCCGGCGCCTCGGCCCCGCCCCCGGCCCCGCCCCCGGCGCCCCGGCCCCGCCCCGCCCCGCCGGGGAGAGCCTCGCCCGCCTCCCGAGCTGCGGTCCCCACGGGTCGTCGCGCGCGGCGTCTGAGCTCCCCTGCTCGCGGGTGGCGGGGTCCGAGGCGCGCCCCCTTCCGCCCTGGCCCAGGGTAGTGGGGCGGCGTCCGGGAGGGGCGGGCGTCGGCCTTAGACTGCGGGCACCGGTCTGCAGCGCCCTCTGGGCGTGGGCACGGAGCGGCCTCCAGGTGCGTTAGCCTCCCCACGTGCCGGCCGCTGAGCTGTGCTGGGGGGGGGGCGAGGCGATGGGGCCCTAAGCCGATGGAGCCCCCCTCCGGCTGTGCGGGAGGGGTCCCGAGGACAGGTTCCCGCATGCCCTCGCCTGCTGCCAGCACTCCAGAAAGAGCTGGAAATTTGGGGCCTTACTTTGAACGGCAGGACAGGCTCAGGACGCGCGGTTAAAAAAAAAAAACAACTTTCCAGTCTTTCTGTAGAAGACTGCCCTCTCTCTGCGTCCTCTGAGCTAAATGGAAAAACAAACGGCCTTCTTCCCGGGTGGGCCCTGCCCTGGCCTGCACATCTGAGGAGCACCGCTTGAGCTCTTGCTCCTTGGTGGTTCCCCAAGAGGCCCTGGACCTCCGTGTTTCCGGCACCAATCAGGCACCTCTGTGCAAAAAGGCGGCGAAGGCCTATGGGTGTAGCACAGATGGCCTTGGGAGAAAAGGGAGGAACCTGCCAGGCCCTGCCTGCAATCTGGTAGGCGGTAGAGGTGGTGCCAGGCGACCTTCGTACCTGGACCTGGAGACCAAAGATGGCATCTTCCTCACCCATCTCTCCAGGCAGTGGGCAAGGGCGGGCCTCAGTTGCCCTGAACTGGGCACCAAGAAGGCTGCCTCTCAGCAGTCCCCGGTGTTTCTCTTGAAAAGATGTAAGCCTTCTTGGATCTCGGTTACACAGGCAGGGACAATCCACTGTGGGCCTCTGGGTTCTCCACCCACCCGGCAGGTCTACACAGCCTCCTGCATCCCCAGCTCAGCCACGTTTCCCTAGCAGAGCCCTGAAAGGTGATGCCATGGAACAGTACACAGCCCTGTTCTTGTCCCTGCTCTGAATACCTGTTTGATTTTGGGCAGTTCCCATTTTGGGGTGTGTTTCCCCAGGTCTGTCTTTGGAGGATGACAGATCCTCATCAGGGTTTGGGGGGAGGCCTCATGTGGGGTCCATGAGTGCCTTGGTATCACAGATCATTCAGTAGGGTGGCAGCAGGCAGTGTCTCTCTGGGAGCTCAGGGAGTCGTGGTGGGTTAAAAAGCCCTTTTAGTAGAAAGGCTGTGTGTCTCCCAGGGGAGCTGGCTCCACGGGTCTGAAGTCAGTTCACTAGTCCTTTCAACCCAGTGTGGAGGGAAAAATAGGTCAGTTTGGAATCTGGCTTTTTTCTACTGCACAAAAAAGAAATTTGGGGTGGTGGTGGGGTTTGATGAAGTCTTTTCAAAAATCACCAGTTTAGTGGTTCCACATTACATCTGCCCTCAAATCAATGAGTATTTCTTTGGGCAGACTAGGAAGAGGAGGGTCCCATCTGGAGGCACCCTTGGCAGGGTCCTCATTCTGATGTGTGTTCTTAACATGGCTTATTGAATATGTTTAATATCCTCCCTGGTGAACCACTAACTGCCTTGAATGTGTTTCTTCCTTTTGCCACTAAAAGAAAAGCAGGTTCCAGGAAGGCAGGGCCAGTGTCTCGTTCTTCCCATGGGCACCCCAGACTTCATTATGGGAGAAATGCACACTTGTCGCCACTGGGGCAGCAAGGGGCAAGAGGCCGGCCCTGTGGGGAGAGTGTGGGACCCTGGGCACGGGCTGGCCTTCACTGCAGTAGGCGCCCGAAGTGGCTCAGGCCTAGGCAGCCTCACGCAAGTCGGCATCTATCAACCCTTAAAATGCGCTTAGCCTTCCACTCAGGAACTCTGCCTCAGTGCGTTTACTCTTCCTAAGTGTTTCCACCAGTGTCCAAACACGCATGTCTGAATGTGCACCAGCAAAGAAAAAGTGAAATAATTGTGAATATTCCCACACCGTGGAAAACTATACAACACTTTTTATTTTTTTAAAGATGTTATTTATTTGAGAGAGACCACACAACAGGGGGAGCGGCAGAGGGAGAAGCAGACTCCCCGCTGAGTGGGGGGAGCCCTGGGATCAGGACATGAGCCTAAGGCAGCCGCTTAACCGACTGAGCGCCCCAAGCGCCCCATACAACACTTTTTAAAATAAAGCAGGTGTTTAAGTCCTGACATGCAACACTTTTCAAAGCCTATTTTTAGGTGAAAAAAGCAAGTTAAAAAGTGATCTCTAGGGATGCCTCGATGGTTCAGCGGTTGAGCGTCTGCCTTTGGCCCAGGTCATGATCCTGGAGACCCAGGATCAAGTCCCACATTGCGCTCCCTGCATGGAGCCTGCTTCTCCCTCTGCCTGTGTCTCTGCCTCTCTCTCTCTCTCTCTCTCTCTCTGTCTGTCTATCATGAGTAAATAAATAAAATCTTTTTTTTAAAAAAGTGATCTCTATATAGTATGGCCACAGTTTTTTTTTTAGAAACAAAAACGTGTGTAACGTACATAGACTATATATATGGAGGTAAAAAATTTTTCCTCTGCCAGTGGGGGGCGGTGGACAGGATGGAGACAGTGTAGGAGAATTTTTAAGTTTACTTATTATTAGGTTGTTTAATGAGAATATACATATGTATACACACATATAACTTGTTTAACTCCTTAAATTAGAAGCTGTTTATTAAAGCAGTGGACGTGCTCTCAACCTCAACTAATAGCTTCCCCTCGACCAGCTAGAATAACAGAACATTTATTGCGTGTACCGTACCTGCATTACTCATGGTACAACCAAGAACGCCACACAACTGGAACTTAAGGCCCTCCCACCTCTCAGCTCTGCCATCTGGTGTTGCTCCACGTTTGGGAAGGTGTCAAGATGACTGCAGCATTTCCAGCCATCTCAGCTAACACACCCTTGTCCAGAAATGATGAATGGCTTTCTTGGGAGTGAGGAAATAGTTCCCTGAAGTGCCCCCCACTGACACACACACACACACACACACACACACACACAGACACACGCTCCTTTTCCCACCTCACTGGCCAGAATGGGATCAGCACCCACATGAAGCCATCACTGGCGAGCAAAGCTTGAGTATCAGTATGGGTGCAGATTAACCTTCCAAGAGCTTGGACTTGGGAGAGCCAATGTCAAGGACTTCCCAAAGAATATCAGATGCATGTAAGTGTATTTGTAGTCAAGATGGGAGAAAACACAACTTTTTTCATAGCAACTTCTCGTCATGAAACACTTAAAAAAAAAAAACCAAACGATTGTTTTATTTTGAACCATTTCAAACATAAAGAATGATATTCTTCAAAAAATTAAAAACAACTACCATATGATCTAGCAATTCCACTTCTGGGTATATATGCAAAAGAATTAAAACTAGGGACTCGAATAGATATTTGTACACCTATATTCGTAGCAGCATTATTCACAATAGCCAAAAGGTGGAAGCAACCCAAGTATCCACTGACATGAGTAGGTAAAATGGGGCATATACATAAAATGGAATGTTATTCAGCCCTAAAATGAAGGAAATTCTTTTTTTATTTTTAAGATTGTATTTATTTGAGAGAGAGAATGAGAGTGAGCTCGAGCCAGAGAGGAGGCCCAGAGGGAGAGGGAGAAGCAGGCTCTCTGCTGAGCAAGGAGCCTGACATGAGGCCCGATCCCAGAGCCCTGAGATCAAGACCTGAGCTGAAGGCAGATGCTTAGCCGACTGAGCCCCCCCCACACACACACCCTAAAACAAAGGAAATTCTGATTCATGTTACAACATTGAAGAACCTTGAAGACTTGATGCTAAGTGAAATAAACCAGTCACAAAAGGACAGATATTGTGTGATCCCATTTATTTGAAGTTTCTGAGGTAGCCAAATTTATAGAGATAGAAAATGGAACAGTGGTTGTTTCTAGGGTTTGAAGGGAAGAGGGAATAGAACATTATAGTTTAGCAGGTATGGAGTTTTAGTGTGGGAAGGATGGATGGTGGTGATGGTTGCACAACGTGAATGCACTTAATGCCACTGAACTGTGCATTCAAAAGTGTTAAAATGGTATATTTTACAATAAAAAAGAATGCAGAAAAACCTCCACCCCAATTGCAATACCCCCCAAATAATAATATAATGAACACCTTATGCAACTACTACTCAGTTTATCTAATCTTAACATTATCTTTTTTCATTACTTTTGTATGAAATGAAATCTTACAACAGAGTCAATTGAGTCCTCTCAATTTATGTTTTGAGATTTATCCATGTTGATACATGTGGCTCTGGGTCACTTACCTCAATTTCTGTCTTATCATTTACTGCATGCACATACCCCAGTTTGTTTATCCATGGACATTTGGTTGTTTCCAGTTTTTCAATATTATATACAATGTTGCAGTCAGTTCTTGTACCTTTCTCCTTGTGTGCTTGGGAGACTTTCTCTAAAAGTGGATACAGCTGGGTTTTAGGTCCAACTATAGTCAGCTTTTAAGGAATTGCTCTAATTTCTCTTAAACGAATTGCTCTCCAAAAGGCTCCCTAGCAATTTATACTCTCAGCAGCAGTTATGAGAGTTCCCATTTTTCTACATCCTCTATATAACTTGGCATTTATTGGACATTTTATATTTCGCCAGTCTGATGCAAGTAAAGTATCTCATTGTCATTTGATTTTGAATGGCCCTACTGTTACGGAACGTTTTGCAGAAGCCTTTTATTGCTGACTGCTTGGGCAGGTACAGCCGGTTGCTCCCCAGATTTGTTTTCTTCTCCCTTTTTCAGTAAAAGAACCCCTACATTTCAACAGGCCTCTTGGCCATTTGCAATAAAGACTATCTTTCCCACCATCCCCGAGAGCTATATGTAGCTGCCTGACGAGGGTTTTGCCAGTGGCACAGGAGCAGAGATGGTGTGCATAGATCTAGGAATGGGTCAAAGGGAGGAACAGCTTCTTTTCCCCTCCTGTTTTCATTCCTCCTGGCTGGGATGCAGCTATGATGGGTGCAGATGGAGCAGTCCTCTTGGACACGAAGTGAACTTGAGAACAGAGACCATGCCTGTCAGAGGACCAGGCTAGCAGGAGCATGGGTCCCCAGCCAGTGAAGGAGCCCCCCAGCCCTGACTGCCCATGCAGATGGGTCCACGATGGAGAAGCAGACTTCTCGTTTCTTCAGACACTGTTATCCCTCGCCAGGGAATCTAACCCTGACAACACACAGGTCAGTCTGGCCTGCTCGGGACCCAAGAGTGTGGGGAGGACGGCTGTGTGCGGCGAGGCGGGGAGGGGCAGTTCTGAAGGTGCTGCCAGTAAGTGCCTAGGGTGAGAGGGCAGGTGATGCCACAAGCTCCCCAGTCCCGGACTGTATTAAATTCTGGAGTTGACTCATGTCACCTAACAACCTCTGTCTCCAAAGAAGTCTTGATGAGAGGTGAATCGTTCAACCCATGGGGCGTTTTCAGAAGCTGAAGCGCATAGGGTCCCTCTGCTCTGCTCACGCTGCTGGGACCACTCTCACCTGGTGGCAGGCATGCGGGGGGGGGGGGGGTGCTCCACAGGAAGCCCTCACACCCCCCCACACCACCACCCCCCCGTCTGCAGCCAGCCTGTGCTTGTGTCCATGGTGACACATGAAGAATGAAAGGCTGTGGCAAAGGACGCCCGGGTGGCTCAGTGGTTGAGCGTCTGTCTGCCTTTGGCTCAGGTCGTGCTCCCGGGGTCCTGGGATCCAGTCTCACATCCAACTCCCTTCAGGGAGCCTGCTTCCCCCCTGCCTGTATCTCTGCATCTCTCTCTCTCTCACGAATAAATAAAATCTTTAAAAAAAGAAAAGAAAAGATAGGCCATGGGAAGGTTTTGTTTCTTTCAAGCAACTTATGTGTTTCTTTTCATGTAACTTATGTGTGTTGTGTTTGCGCTCCTGTGCTCAGGCCGCTCTGAAAGGCGGGGTGACTGGGTTATTGCAAGTGTACCCAACAGTCACCTCCCACTTCTCTGTTGCTATCCGCACACCCTGCCTCACCCCCACGCCACCTGTGCATTTCTCATGTAATAGTTCCACTTGCCATCTAAATTGCCTGGGATATTTGCTAGAATGTTAGCAGGAGAAAAACAGAATAAATATGTCCTTCGTAAATATCATTGCAATTTACACGTCGTGGGAATCAGAGTTACTTCCCTACAGCCTTGCCCTTGGGGGATAGTGTTCATCGCCCGATGCTGCCCATGCCACCATCCTAGGAAGAGCGGAGGACTCTTTGGGAAGATAGCTTTTTTTTGGGGGGGGGGTGAGGAAGGTGGACTTGTTCATTCATTTGAACATGTCGGGAGCTGCTGCGCGGCCCAGCCCCACCCCAGGAGCAGCCTTTGTTGGAGGCTCGGGCAGGAAGCTCTCCGGCAGGCAGGTGTGCCAGCGCCAGCCTCACCCTCTCAGGTGCCGTCATACTGATTCATCCCGAGCCACTTCCCGGGGTGGGGCTGCTTGTCTCTGGCCCACCGCAGCCTGTCCCCACTTCCCAATGACCTGGCCTCTGAGAAGCCGCGGGGCTCTCCCTGACTCAGCCCAGCGTCGGGAGAAGCGCGTGTGCCCCCGTTCTCAGGGAGGGAAGCTGCGCACCCACCTGCGGTCTCAGCCACCTGCACCGTCTCAGCCGGCACTGATGCCCGGTTTCCTCCTACACATTCTTAGCACGGCCTCAGCTGTGGGACCTGAGCAAGTAAGTCAGCCTCTCTGCTTTGATTTGTTCCCCTATGAATTGGGGAAATACTGGTAACTACTCAGAGAGTAGCACAGTGAAGGGGTTGGCACGGCGCCTGGCACACGGTGCCTGCCTGTTAGCGATGCTGAGGGTGTGACAGTGGGCCTGGGAGAGGTGGGCGGGGCCTCGGCTTCACAGCCCTCTGTCCCCTGCCACCTGGGCCAAGGTGCGTAAGCCTTCTGAACCCAGCCTGTGGTGACGATTACCTGAGAGGATGCGCACAGAACACTGAGCACTTCACTTGGCCCCGGGCCTGGTCAACAGAGCTAGCAGAGAAGTGAGGCATTCTAAGGCTCCAGGGAGACTCTGGGGTGCTCTGAAGGGGAAGGAGCTCACAGCAGCCAAGCTGGGAGAGGGATGGTGTGTGATGTGGGTGCAGGGATGGGTGTGGAGCACCTGCATGTGGCAAATTCACTCCACAGATAGGTGACTTTGCATTCCATTACGGGGACTATATTAGGCTGAGTTTGCAAACAGCCTCCAGGGCTGCATTTGGCTTATAGAAATGTTTTGCCCTCACGGTGTCTTAAGATTTTATTTATTTATTTATTTATTTATTCAGGAGAGACACAGAGAGAGAGGCAGAGCCATAGGCAGAGGGGGAAGCAGGGTCCTTGCAGGGAGCCCAAAGTGGGACTCGATCCCAGGACCCTGGGATCACAACCTGAGCCGAAGGCAGATGCTCAACCGCTGAGCCACTCAGGCGTCCCTTCATAGTGGTTTTTTTTTTTAATAGAGAGACTTCTATTAGCAAATTGCATATAAGAATCCAGATTTCTGATTTTCTAACAGAATCAGAAGAGCTGCTAACGCTAGACCACCATCCCGTCATGGCAGGGACCAGCTAAAGCCACGACTCTTGAAATACATGCATTTCCAGCACATCCGCCACCAACTGGGTCCTGCAGGAGTCCGACTTCCAAGAGCCTCTGCACAGCCATAAAGTGTGTTGGCTCTGGCATGAGACCACGGTTGAACTCTGGCCCTGCCTCCCTGGACAAGTCCTATTTGTCATCCCTAAAAGTCTTATAGGACTAGTCCCTTCCTCACACAGTTGTTGGGGGGAATGGGATCATATATGCAAGGCACTTAACATCTGGGACTTATAAGTCTCCAGTGCTTTCCAGCTATTGCTGCTGTTACTGCTTCTGGTACTAGCTCATGATTTTAGGGTCAAAACTGACCTCTTGGGATGCCTGGGTGGCTCAGTGGTTGAGCATCTGCCTTTGGCTCAGGGCGTAATCCCAGGGTTTAGGATCAAATCCCACATCAGGGTCCTTGCGAGGAGCCAGCTTCTCCCTCTGCCTGTGTCTCTGCCTCTCTCTCCTGTCTCTCATGAATAAATAAAATCTTAAAAAACAAACAAACTGAACTCTTTGGAGACTGGAAAGGAACTTCCTTGATTTGGACAGCCTGATTTCTCCCCAGGTCACAGAACCACACTGTGGGAACATTTTTAAAAATCCCCTCTGCTCCAGGTATTGATCCCTTCCTACCCCCCAACTCTTGGTAACCCCCAATCTTTTCTACCATCTCCATAGTTTTGCCTTTTCCAGAATGTCATGTAGCTGGAATCATACGGTAGGCAGCCTCCTCAGATTGGCTTCTTTCCCTGAGCAATATGCATTTAAGCTTCTTCCATGCCTTTTCATGGTTTGATAACTCATTTCTTTTTATCGCTGAGTAATATTCCATTGCCTGGATGAATCAGTTTGCTTACCCACTCACCTACTGAAGGACGTCTTGGTTGCTTCAACGTCTGGGAAATTATGAATAAAGCTTCTATAAACAATTGTGTGCAGTCTCTTGTGTGGACCTAAGTTTTTAACTCTTTTGGGTAAATATGTAGGAGCATGATGGTTGGGTCATATGGTAGGACTGCCTTTTAATTTCATAATATGTGAATACAATCACATTGGATTCAACTGGTTTCCATATTGGTTAGGAGTCTTGCATCTATAGGCATGTATGAAAATAGCCCACTGTTATGGTTTGTGTGCGGTAAAGTTCTGCTTTGTTTTCAAGGTTTTTACAGCTTTGTAGAATAATTTGGGAAATTTTCATCATTTTTCCCACTCCGTAAAATCTATATTAACTAGGAATTAGATGTTCCTTAAAGATTTACAGAACTTGTCCCTTAAACAGTCTGGTCTCATGCCCTGAGATATCCTCGACTACTTTCTTTTTCTTTTCTTTCTTTCCATCTTCTTTTGGTTTTTGTTTTTGTTTTTTGGTATCTGCAGCATCTGTAGGTGGATAGTTCAGTAGTAATTCACATTGTTACACAGCAGATCTCCAGAACTTTTTCATCTTGCAAAGCTAAAACTCTATACCCATTAAATAGCGACTCTTCATTTACCCCTACCCCAGTCCCTGGAAACCACTTTTCTGTTTCTATAATTTAACTATTTTAAATACCCTCATATAAGGGGAATCAGACAGTATGTCTTTTTATGGTTTCACATATCATAATGTCAGGTTTATTCACATTGCAGCGTATGTCAAAACTTCCTTTTAAGGGCTGAACGATATTCCATTTTATGTATAGACCACATTTTGTTTAATTCATCCATCCAGGGCAGCCCTGGTGGTTCAGCGGTTTAGTGCCGCCTTCGGCCCAGGGTGTGATCCTGGAGACCTGGGATCGAGTCCCATGTCGGGCTCCCTGCATGGAGCCTGCTTCTCCCTCTGCCTGTGTCTCTGCCTCTCTCTCTCTCTCTCTCTCTCTGTCTCTGTCTCTCTCTCTGTGTATATCTCACATGAAAAAATAAATAAAATCTTAAAAAAAAATTCATCCATCCACTGATGGACATTTGGATTGTTTCTACACTTTGGCTATTGTGGACAATGCTGCTATGAACATGGGAAGGCAAATGTCTCTTTGAAATCCTACTTTTTAAAAAAAAATTATTTATTTATTCATGAGAGACACAGGGTGAGAGAGGGAGGCAGAGACACAGGCAGAGGGAGAAGCAGGCTCCTCACAGGAGCCCGATGCTGAACTCCATCCCAGATCCTGGGATCACAACCTGAGCTGAAGCCACCCTCCCAACCACTGAGCCACCCAGGCGTCCCTGAAATCCTACTTTCTTTCTTTTTTTTTTTTTTAATATTTATTTGTTTATGATAGAGAGAGAGAGAGAGAGAGAGGCAGAGACACAAGCAGGCTCCATGCTGGGAGCCAGACGCAGGACTTGATCCCGGGACTCCAGGATCGCGCCCTGGGCCAAAGGCAGGCGTGAAACCGCTGAGCCACCCAGGGATCCCCTGAAATCCTACTTTTAATTCTTTTGAATATATATACCCAGAAGTGGGATTGCTGGATCAGATGGTAATTCTACTTTTAATTTTCTGAGTAACCCCAGAATGGTTTTCAATAGCAGCTGCACCTTTGACATTCCCAATAGTGCACAAGGGTTCCCGTTTCTGCATTTCCTAACCCTTGCTTTTTTCTGTTTCCTCATAGCCATGATGAGTGATATCCCACTGTGGTTTTGATTTGCATTTACCTAAAGATTAGTGATGTTGAACATCTTTTCGAAAGCTTGTTGGTCATTTGCATATATCATCTTTGGAGAAATTCACTTCCTTTGCCCTTTTATTTTTTTTTTATTTTATAGATTTTATTTATTTATTCACGAGAGACACAGAGAGAGAGGCAGAGGCATAAGCAGAGGGAGAAGCAGGCTTCTCAGAGGGAGCCCGATGCGGGACTTGATCCTAGGAGCCTGGCTGGGATCACGCGAGCCAAAGGCAGACACTCATCTGCTGAGCCACCCAGGTGTCCCTCCTTTGCCCTTTTAAAATCAGGTTGGGTTTTTTTCTTCTTGTAGTTCTTTATATGTTCTGGATAATAACCCCTTATCTGATACATGATTTGCAAAGATTTCCTCCCATACTGTGGATTGCCTTTTCACTCTGATTATTCCCTTTGAAATTCACAAATGTCTTTAAGTTGAATGTAGTCTCATTTATCTAGTTTTGCTTTGTTGTGTTTTTGGTGTCATATGCAAAAATCTTTGCCAAATCTAAAGCTATGAAGCTTTTGTCATGTTTTCTTCTAGGAGCTTTATAGTTGTAGGACTTTCTTTTTAGGTATTTAATCCATTTTGAGCTAATTTTTGTATTTGGTGTAGAGTAAGAGTCCGACTTCATTCTTTTGCAGGAGGATAGCCTATTTTCCCAACACCATCTCCTTTCCCTATTGAATGGTCTTGACACTCATGTTGAAAATCATTTGACCCTTAATGGAAGGGTTCGTTTCTGGACTCTCTATTCATCCTGCTGGTCTATGTCTGTTTTGATGCTGTACCACACATTTTTAATAAAAAATTGAGGTATAATTGACATATTAGCTTCAGGTGTATAACATGCATGATTCAGTATTTGTATCTATTGCAAAATGATCACAATGTATAGTTAACATCCAAATGGTTTTGATTACTGTAGGTTTGTAGTAAGTTCTGACATCAGGCAATGTGAGACCTTGCTTCGACTTCATTCCTTTGACTATCTTCTTCCTTTGTTTTATAGTTATTAGTCTATTTATATTTTGTATTATTCCTTGATTCTGGAGTTTACTTCCCTAGAAAATTTGATTTTTAACTTATAAGTAGACTTTAAAAAAAATATTTACTTGAGAGAAAGAGAGAGATGGGAGGGGCAGAAGGAGTTGAGAACCTCAAGCCGACTCCCCGCTAAGCACAGAGCCCAACACAGGGCTTGATCTCCCTACCCTGAGATCATGACCTGAGCCAAAATCAAGAATCTGACACCTACCCGACTGAACTGTCCAGGCGTCCCTATATGTAGACTTTTTAATGTTCTCGAATTTTTAAAAATTATTTATTTATCTATGATAGTCACACAGAGAGAGAGAGAGAGAGAGAGGCAGAGACATAGGCAGAGGGAGAAGCAGGCTCCATGCACCAGGAGCCTGACGTGGGATTTGATCCCGGTCTCATTTCCCTTATCCATACATGATCTCCAGGATCACGCCCCGGGCCAAAGGCAGGCGCTAAACCGCTGCACCACTCAGGGATCCCTGTTCTAGAATTTTTTAAAAAGCTCATTTTATGTATCCCATGTCTTACTCCTATTTTTAAAATTCCAGTTTGCCAAAAGCATGTCTTTTTATTTTTAACCCAGTAGATTCCTTTTTTGTGGAGTTTATTAATCCCGTCTACATTTTTTTTTTTTTACTAGCTTTTTACTTTTAGAGGGGGAAGGGGCAATGGGAGGAGAGAATCCGAAGCAGACTCTGTGCTGAGTATGGAGCTCCACATGTGGCTTGATTGTGTGACCTTGAGATCATGACCCAAACCAAAACCAAGAGTCAGACGCTCAACTGACTGTGCCACCCAGGCACCCCTCACTAGCTTCTTAAATTATCTTCAGATTTTCTTGGCTAAATAGTTTTTTCTTAATAGCCCTTGGCCCAAGTCCCCCACGTTGGTTATATAGCACTGCTTCTCATTTTGAAGTTGACCCAAATGGTTTATTCCAGATTAGACTATTATTTAACCTAGGAGTTATTAAGAACTGTTATTTTAAACATTACTAAGATTTCTGGTAGTTAGATGTATTTCTAAGATATATTTTTGGCCTCCTTTTCTAATTCTCTTCTAGTGAAACCTATGGCATTCTATTCAATTGAATGCGCTCTGGGTGATGTCAGAACTGACTTTCAAAGTGGGGGCGGGAAAAGGCTCCCAAACATCCCTCCTCTCCTCCAGAGTGATCCACAGGCTTCCCCCTGGCCCCTGTGTAAGATGGGCCTGCCAGGTGTGGAGACCCAACTTTTCAGGGCTTCTTCCCATGAAAGGTCTAGGGTGATCGACTGAGGTAAGAGGGGGCTTGGCCGTCGTGATGGAACCCGTCTCTGAAACCTGCCTCAACTTCACCTTCCCTCCAGGTCCTTGCTACTTTCACAGCTTGGCCGGTCTTGCACGCAGATCCTCTACAGCACTGCACTTGTCACTCTACAGCTCCAGGATATAGGACAACTCCCTACTGTCAACATCCTGGCAGCCATCGGGGCAAAGCTACTCGTTAAATTAGTACCAAGAAAAAAGATTAAATGTTCTAAGAACTAAAATGCAGTTAAATTCTTTAATCCTATCTTTCAACAGTTTTCCTGCTGACTTGCTGACTTATCTGCAACTTGAATCAAGAGCCCATATGCAGAAACATAAATGAGCTCCAACCCAAATGTCCTGAGGCTGCATGTAGGCAAATTCAACCTCCCCACCTTTCATTAATTTAGTGTTAAGGAGTCACAGATCTCACTTAATCCTTGCAATTTTAGGAGGTAGGTCTCATTTCCCTTATCCACACATGAAGAAATGAAGGATTAAGAGATGAAACCATTTGCCCAACAACGTAAAGCTAAAGGTTTGGAATCTGGGCTAATCCGAGTCCTGATTGAACCATTACACTCTGATGTCCAAGAAAACTTGAATCAATCTCAACCTAGCCAATTTCTTTCAATTACCAGGAAGAATACAGGACTATTTCATTGGGTTTAAGTTCCTGGTAAGTATTTTTTGGGGAAAAAAAAGTTCCGCGACTGAAACATAATCAGAAACTGTCTATAAAATACAGAGGTAATGAGGTTCAATAAAAATTCCACCAAATGTTGAGCTTCCTGTATCTCTCCTGCAGTTTTCTTAGGTTCTTAGCATCAAGCACTCCTCAGATGCAGTTAGCATAGTATTCCAACTTCACAGATGGGGAACACTGAGGCCCAGGATCACACAGCCTCCCCAGCGCAGCCTCCTAGAAGCGAGCACCAGTACCACGGCACTCCATGCTTCTCACCTGTGTTCAGACAAATTTACTGCCTGGAGCATTGAGATCCCATCAGGTAGATTGAATCAGGCCTTTAAAGCTAGTTAGGTAAGGTAGACAGTGAACATTGCTCCTCCAGGGTTCCTCTACCCCCTTCCTTCCCCTGCCCCAGGCCCTGACCCCAACCTTCCTGAGAAATCACTGTCATTAGGGCAAATAGAAGGACTACTATCCAGGCCACTTTAGGAAATTTGCTTTTCTTAGGTTGGTAAGCTAGGGTGGGAGGATGTAATATTTCTCTCAGGGTCTTTTATTTATATTTTTAAAAGATTTATTTATTTATTCATTCAGAGAGAGCGAAGGGAGAGGCAGAGACACAGGCAGAGGGAGAAGCAGGCTCCATGCAGGGAGCCCGATGTGGGACTCGATCCTGGGTCTCCAGGTGGCGCTAAACCGCTGCGCCACCGGGGCTGCCCTCTCAGGGTCTTTTAATTTCACCATTATGATGTGAGAGTCAATGATTCCAAGGGTTGCTTTCAGCTCTGAACCAAAACAAGATAAAACTGGCATAAACAATGTGTCTGATAAAAATATTTCTTACAGTTTTACATAGATCTCTGCTTTGGATTCTATCAAATTATCTGTATGGCTTAAAACAAAAAGAACAGCTATACAATGGAGAGGAAAATGGAAAACAATATTAGCATCAGTTAAGAACTGGGTTCTATGTATTTTTTAAAAGATATTCTCGATCCTTAAAATCAGTGACCTAAATACTACTCATCCATAATACAGGTGGCGACATTGAGGCTTAGATAAGTTAACACACCCAAGTTCACAAGGTTTGTGAATCCGGATATAAACTTCAAATCCACGCTTGAGCCCAAACTGTATTCTTTAGACAACACTGTCTCTGAAAGTCCATGTGGAAAGGAAACAAACACCTATAGGTAAAGGTAAGTGATTTAATTTAATCCTCAAAACAACCTTGTAGAAGTATCATTTTATCAAGGAAACAGCTAAAAGTTTCATTTTATGAACTGTGTAATCACTCTATGTAATTAGACAGAAATCCTAAATACCAATCAGAAGATAGGAATACCATCAGAGTAATCAGTAGCCCCAGATTAGAATCCATGTGATAAAAATATTTGCTTTTCCTTATGTCAGAGTAAACTTGAATGGGCAATGTGAATTATAGTCGAGGTACAGAAGGGTATTTTATATCTAGAGAAAAACACAAGACCAGGTTTATTTCATACAATGTTATTCACACATTTTTCATTTTCTAATTTATACATAATATACAAAGTGAAGATAACATTATTTCATATGAACCAAGAAGAGCCAGGACTTAGACAAACTGGTCCAGGAACAATCCATATCAAAAGGAGACACCCAAGAGTAAAGTCTAAGTGGTTCTGCCCAATTAAAGTTTCTTTATTCTGAAATGTGATGCTCAGATTTTAGCAAAACTCCATGCCAACTTATTAAACAATGGTGGAATCAGGTGGGCACCAAAATGGCAGACGATAAAATTTCTACATAATATTCTCCTAGAATAGGCCCCAAAGTACTGGGAAGATTGGGTTGTCTACATTAGGATACATGGGAAAATCAAAACCTGAAAAAGGTTCCATTTCCCAGCTATCCCCTAGGACTTTCTAAATTTGCAGAGATAACTGCCTGTGTCAACAGAGGGTAGGAAAAAGGAAAACCAGGAATTCAACTGTGCAAATCCAGGAAAGTCACTTATCAACCTCCAACAAGAACAACTTGGATCATGATCAGCTCACGACCATGAGCTGATAATGGGAACAGAAATTCGACATGGGGGCCAGGACACTCAGGCAAAACAAAGGAGGATGGGGTGGAAGAGAGCAGCTTTGTATGGTGGTGGTGGGGTGGGGAGGAGGGAAGCACTGCCAATGGGACTGGGACATGCTGATGAGCCATTAAGACTATGAGAGGGGACAGTGACAAGTGGTTGGATCTAATGGACTCAACATGGAATGTTGGGTGAGAAATCTAGAATAACTCAACGTCAAACACGGAAAAGTATGCCTGGCACCCCAAACTTTATGCCATTATTTTTAGGCTCATGATATGAATAGCTAAGTGATAAAACCTTTATATTCCATATTGTGCTCAGAAGAATGCTTTTCTTCTGCAGACTTCTAATAAAAAAAATCCCTTACATGTTCAATTGAAGGAGAGAGCATGGTTCATTAGTTTTCAGCACTAAACAGAAGTGGGTCAACATAAATGGTTTTATACAAAATACTGACTTCAACAAAATACAAAGCACTTTCTTTATCTTTCAGAAACTGAATATACAAAGCAAGTTTTTTTCCAAAATATTTTCATAGGCAAAGGATTAAAAACGATTTTAATTATACACATATGGTCACAATTTTGCCTTAAAAAGATTGTTGGGAAATGTACATAAGGCCGCTTGTAAATGTACATCATGTTACTGTTATGTCTTATGTCCAGAGGAAAAAATGTTATCATACAGATTTGCTCTTACTTGGGAATAGGCTATTCAAAAATACAGTACTCTTCTGTACAAAGAAAAAAGTCACATCACATTTAATAAGATGGAAAAAGCATTGGCCTCCATGGTAACCAAATTTCTCAGTCCAATACTTTCTATTATGCACAATACCCTGACTTCTTGAAAGTGATCCAAATCCTAGTATGTCCATATTAACAGAGTCAACAACTATGTTATAAAAGAAAATGTTTCCCACAATAATAAAAAGAAAGCCGGTTCATACTTCTGAAACCATATAAAGATAAAAAATTTTTAAAAAATCACTCTCGATTTGGAGAAATAAATTTACATTATACAACACTATATGCCAGGTCAAAGAGGGCAGGGACATAAATGTACACTAAAATGCAAATGTTTCCCAAGGAGATAAAACAAATTCCATTTACAGCATGAAGGTTTACAAATGTACACCTGTACAACCAAGGAAAGCATCACTACTAAATTAGCAAGGCTTTTATAATAAACATTGAAACAAGATTTGCTTTCAAAGTGTAAACTTACATCTATTACTACACACACAATGCATATATTTATAGGAAGCAAAAAAAGCTATCTGAATATGTAGTCATGCTTAAATGTTGAGCTATCAAATTCACTTTTCAGTGGCCCCTTTCACCTCTAACTGGTTCCTACTCTTCCAAAATCTACTATGAAAAAGCAAAATAAAGCTCAACACTTCCTCAACATGTCCTTGTAATTCTATAAGCAAAACAATATACAAATTTCCACTCTTTCTCAGATTGCAAACCAAACTGAAAAGTTAAAATGGGACTTAACTTTTCAATGAGTGCATTTAATTGAATGGAAGTGTCACCATGATTTTTGTTTTTTCTACCTCTTATAACAATTACATATGTAAGTATATACAATACTTCTGTACATTGCCAGAGACGTTTTAGGGCAGTATTTGTATTAAAACCACATCCGCTGTAAATAATATAAGTTCTTTTCATCTCAAATCATTTAATTCTTGTCTTATTTGCCGAGTTTTTATTTGCATGATGGTTTGTGAATTACCAAAATACAACTTAACTTTCTTTTTAAAATATTAATAATATTTATGCAGTTGATTGTTAATCAGTTATAAAAAGGCTTCACACAAAGGACAAAAAAAAAATAAGGACTATATTTCTATATACATCTCTATAAACCTGTTGTGCTATGGGGTCCGTAGACCTACCAGACTGCAAGCCAGTTTATTAAAAGAATACTGTACTTTTTCCTTTAAAAACTATTTTTTTTGTGACTTTACAAGGTAAAAATTTACAAAATATGTGACAGCTTTTTTTGATAGTTACATCATATACAGGCATTCTGTGCTTTGCCAGCAATCCAATCTGATAGGTCTCCATTCAGGGCTGAATATAATTTATAATTCACCACCCCCACCCCCCAAATATACACAAGAACCTTAAAAAATTTACAAATGGATGAATAAAGTCAATAAATAGTTCTGCTTTTAAAAAAAAATTTGAAGATTCATAGTTGAGTTGTGTTTTGATAATTCACAAAAGAAACATTCTTTTCACATGGTTACATTATCTTCTTTCTCTTTTCCCTTTACAGCATTCCATTTGGTGGTCCTCCAATAGGCCCCAGATCTGGGCTATTTTTCAAATAATATTTTTCCAACTTGGCCAGTATATGCTTCCCATATGTGTATTTGCGCAAAGTAGTGATATGAGGACGAATCTGAAAAAGAAATAATCTGCTTAGTAAATCTGAGTTATTTTGATTTCTGGTTTCTTAAAAAAGCACTCCTAAATCTGGGTGATTCAGAAGAATAATTGATTTTAATATTCAAATCCTTTAAAGAAAGTTGTTTGCAAAAGTAATTCATTCTACTCAATCTCTCCAAACGTCTACTCCCAAAATTGTTCAATGAATAAACAAACCACTACTTCTACTAAACTATTATAAATGCAAATAGTAGAGGGGCTCCAAACACAGCAGGAAATTACGTGAACTATTAAGTTCTTAAAAAGTTGATGAAGGCAGAATTTTCTAGCTTGAATCTGTTGGGACAAAAATTCAACAGAAAATGGAGCAAAAGATACGAATGAGCAATCAGATATGTGATGACTAATACATACAAGTTGTTCAAAATCTAATAGTTTTTAAAATGCAAATGAAAAGAATCCTATCATTACTCTTTGCACTCAGATTGACAGATTTTTAAAGATTTTACAAAAGAGAGAGAGAGAGAGAGAGAATGTATGCAAGCATGAGTCAGGGGAGGGAGAGGGAGAAGCAGACTCTCCGCTGAGCAAGGAGCCTGATGTGTTTTCTCGATCCCAGAACCCTGGGATCATGACCTGAGCTGAGGGCAGATGCTTAACTTGACTGGGCTACCCAGGTGCCCCAGACTGGCAAAAAAGGACTCTTCTTATATATTGGTAGACAGATGTGCAAACGTGTGCAGATTTTTTTTAGAGCAACCTGGCAGTATCTATCCACATGTAAAATGTTTACTTCACACCAGCAGTTCCACATCTAGGAATTTATCCTACAAAAACAGTTAATTATGCAGACATTCGTATGTAGCATTGCTTATGACACTTAAAAAACCAGAAACAATCCAAATGTCATAAATATGATATTGGTTAAATAATGTATTTGTTAAAAATAAAACTGACAATCTTTTTTAAGTGTGTATTTTTAAGCAGAAATATTACACTTTAAGAAAGGTAGAAGAATTTGTGACGTTATATTTCTCTCTATATAATAAGAGGTCCAAAGAAGTTATTTATTTGTCCCCTGTTTCTTAAATGAATAAACTTAGAAAAACATTAGGTATTTAGTTTTTCTTCCAGTGTTCTTTTTTAAGTTTTCCTATGGAAATTAATGCATTTTTAAAGAATCATTAGATTCTTTGGGAGAAGGTACAGAGAAAACAGCTTAGCTGTTTTTAAAAACCCTAATCAAATCAAAAAAATTCTTTTTAGGGAGATGTATGAGGTTAGTGAGAAAACCTAATTACATTTTAAAATTGATGTTCAACCCATGTATTATGGCAAACCAAATATATCTAAATAAGATGGGAATGAGCAATACTAAAAGGAAGGCAAGTAGATGAGAAATGAATGTGATTCTGAAATTACTTTAGGAACTTAATGAGAGGGTACACCATATCTACATTTGTCAAAGGTTACTCATTGATTTTAGATTTTTTTTCTCCAGTTATAATAGAAGAGGAAATTAAAACCTAGAAAGCTAAAACTGTAGCCTGAAAGTCACACAAATTGAATCATCTATTTTAAGCGCTATGAACTGTATTACCTTATGCATGATTATCTTTCTCTGAGCAGGTTCAGCCATATCAATCATCTTCTGAACCACGTAATTGGCATACTGGTCCTTCATCATGGTGTATAAGGCACTGTGAGGACCATCATTCTGGCAGCAAACTTCATCAATCAGTAAAGCTCTCTCAGCACGGGAGGCATGAGTAACACACTTTTCTACTACATTGCTAAAAATTAAGTATATACACAAAAAGTTATTTTAAAAAAAAGTTTATTTATTCGGGGGGGGGGGGGGGGCAGAGGGAGAGGGGACTCCCTACAAAGCAGGGAGCCCAATGTGGGGCTCAATCCCAGGACCCCAAGATCATGACCTGAGCCAAAGGCAGACATTTAACAGACTGTACCCATCAGGTGCCCCCCAAAAGTTATTTTGTTACTTTTTTTCTTTAAAAACTTATTAGACAGTGAGCGAGAGAGAAATCCAATCGGACCTCAGGCTGAAAACGAGGCTCCATCTCAACCATGAAATAAATAACAGCCTCATCTAAAACCAAGAGTCAAAAAATAAAATAATAAAATATAAAATAAAATAAAATAAAATAAAATAAATAAAATAGAAATAAAACCAAGAGTCAGATGGTTAACCAACTGCACCACTTGGGCGCCCCATATTTTGTTACTTTTTCCTTTATAGCAAAATATCCTTGGTTTTGAAGGAATCTGCTCAACATATTGAAGACAGAAGAGACAAAACAGTATTCTCTTACCCTTTACTTTTTAAACAAAAATTAGTATCATAGAGGAACCCATACTGGATACCCACAAGTTTAATAATTAAAATTGTAATTCAAAAACAAGAAAACAAAGTCATTAGTAAGGTTTCAGATTTTCATTAACATGCACTAATTAAATTTGCATTTATAGACTTGGGAGACAAATCATTTCCTGAATACAGACTTCAAAAATGGAATATATATATTAAAAAAAAAAAAAAAAAAAAAAAAGGAATATATACGGGCAAACCAATTTGTCATGTAAGAATAAAAGCAACATTCTGTATGTGCTTTTCCCCTCTACTAAAAGAAAGATTATGTTCTAATGCTATAGTCTGCATGCATTTCTTTGTTTACTAATAAAAGCCTAAGAGTTAAAAGACTGACCCCTGGAATTAGAAAGTAATGCAATACCTGGCAAATTTGTGTTGACTCAGGGCTAAGACTTTTCCTCTGATTTCAGAAACAATTTTGCTTTTGTCTTCAGGTCGACCATGTTCCAGTACATGCTGAATAACGTAATTGCCATACTGATCCTAAGTACAGATATTTTAAAATTACTTTCCTTAAGTCATTCCTTAAGAATAATGATTATTCTTTAAAAAGATCTTAATTACCTTTCTTAAAGTTCAACATTATATAGTCAGGAGAATATACCAGGCTTCTTATCTCTGTGTTTCTACAGTGTGTTAATTGAGGAATAAATTATATTTCCCTAAATTTAACAATAAATTATATTTCCCAATATTATGAACCATTTTCAAAAATACATAAACATCAAAACTATTAGGGAGTTTATACCTGTACCAACTGCTCTGTGTGTTGGTGGAGTTCTTCTAAGATAGGTAAGGTCTGTTCTGCAGTGCAATGTTCTAGGATGCGCTGGATCACTCTGCAGCCATAAGGATGAGTTGAAAGTACAAACACCTTAAAAAATTGGAAGAAATACATTTCCATTATCCGATATTTTTGGAAAGTTCTATGAGGCAGTCAGGTTTTTTGAAGACATGCTGAATTAATTTAATATAGAAAGGTGTGGAGTCATCTTTAGCATTAACTACCACCCTGCTAGTAAAGATTGAAAAGTGGGGTGCTCAGTTTGGGAGTTGACAGGTTTTTTTTAAAGATTTTATTATTTATTCAAGAAAGAGAGAGAGTGAAGGAGAAGGAAAGCGAGAGGGAGAGAGAATCTGAAGCAGACTTCACACTGAGCACAGCCCCAAGCAGGGCTCCATCCCACAACTGTGAGATCATGACCTAAGCTGAAAACTAAGAATTGGACACTTAACCTACAGAGCCACCCAAGTGCCCCAGGAGCTAAGAGATATTGTGATCAAAAGGTACCAAGCCAAGATGGAAGGCATGTAATAATGAAAACAAACACACTGCAGGGTGAGGGCAGTGCACAATGTAATAAGCAGCTGTTAATTAATCACTATGTATTAGTTACTAATCGATATTTATTTTGTTTTGTTATATGGTCTTAAGTCTTCCTCTCTTTCTCCTCGAAAATCTGGGAAACACTATTGGGTTTATAAGAGTTGTGGTCCTAAAGTAATATAATTAAACTGATATTTCTAATTTTTCAGCTTCAAAACAAATGAAGCTATTGATGCATTCTATGAAAGAGGCAGAAATCACTGCACATTCACTGTCTCCTATTTTTGTATGACAGTACTGGGTATTCTAATCTTGTGACTTATGAAAAATGTTAACACTCAAATTCTAGAAAAATGCCCTGCTAACTAATTAAAAGCCAAAAATCAGTCCTTACTTGTCCTTTGAATGCATCAATGATGAACTGTAGTGACTGTGGCTGAACACATTCAATACATTTTTGAACAACGTGGTTTCCATTTTGATCTTTCACACATTTGAGTACATGACCATCTAGCTCTTTTACCATTTCACTCTGCAAAGAGAAGATGAGATTTTAAAAATTACCTCATCATACAGGATTAAAAATAGAGTAAAACTACACTAAAAAATTTGTTTACAGTTTTTTAAATATCAAAGTTTAAAGCCTACCCTCCGCCCTGCCGACAGAAGCTACTAATAGAATTATAAAAACATTTTGCAGAACTATAATGTAAAGGACACTTGCTGAAAATAACCTAGTGATGCTAAATTTGCCATAAACAACTCTCTTCACTGTTTATACCTTCTACTCATCTTTCTCAGCTAACAATATATACAATTAAGTCAGAATTCTACACTTTTTCTCTACTTAGCACACCCCTTCCCTCAAAATAAACTTTCAAAAATTTCTTGAAAGATTTGTTACCTAAAAAAAAAAAAAAAGATTATTTATTTAGAACGTGTTCAAGTAGGAGGTGGGGTAGAAGGAGAGGGATCCATGTGGGGCTTGTTCTTACAACCCTGAGATCATGACCTGAGTGAATTCAAGAGTCAGACACTTAACCAACTGAGCCACCCAGGTGTCCCTTCAGGGATGAATTCTTGGGAAATTTTAGATTTTTGTTTATTTAACTAGCAAAAATAACCCGTTTCATTTGTTTCTTTGCTTACTAATAAGGTTAAGCTTATTTATTACACTAAGGTTTATTAACTGCATTTTCTTTTAGCTAGTGATCTTAATTTTTAAAAAAAATTTTTTAAGCATTTATTAAAGAAACATCTAATTCTCAGGTAATATAGTTTGCCATACGATAATCTGTGTGCCTTATTAGTACAACAGGAAATAGTTTTGTGAAGAAATGGGAGTACACATAGTATAAAGGTGTCACATTTAAAGTATCTCTCACCCCAAAAAACTCTGAACCACATACTGACATAAGTAGAAGAATACTGTTAAGCCAAGATATAAGACAGATGTTTAGCTATAAACTAAGTAACAAGAAAAAATATTCTAAAAAATCCAAAGAATACCATTATTCATTAACAGGTTCATGTAAGGCTTATTCCCAGTGATTTATATTTTCAAATTTTAAAGATATTTAGGATATCTTTATTATTTATTTATTATTGAAGTATAACTGACAGACATACAATGTTATATTAATTTCAGGTGTGCAACATAGCAATCCAAGAATTACACTACACACTGTTCACCAAGATATGTAAAGTCATCACAAAATGTTATTATAACATTACTATCTTCCCTAATGCTGTACTTTACATTTTTGTGACTTCTTAAATTTTATAACTGAAAGTTTATACCTCTTAATCCCTTCCACCTATTACCTCCCCAACCTGCCACCCATCGGTCCTCTGGCAACGAAAATTTGTTCTCTGCATTTAAAATTTTGTTGTTTGTTCTACTTATCAGATTCCATATGTAAGTGAAATCAAAGATATTTGTCCTTCTCCTGACTTACTTCACTTAGTATAAACCACTCTAGGCCCATCCATGTTCTTAAAAAGGCAAGATCTCATTCTTTAAAAATATGTTAAAATATCTATACTGACTGGCTTGAGACTTACAGTAGAGCAGTTCTTTAAGCATCTACGATAATCAAAATTTGTCGACCTTTTCTACATTGTGATGTATCTTCAACTATTCTAAAATTCAGGATTTCCTCCAGAGAAGTAATGCTATTTTCTCACAAAGTTTTAATGCTGTGATTAATACATAAACATATATATACACATATCCATATATGTTATTAGTTTTTAATTCTAGAATTTACTTTATTATATAATAATGTATGTGGGTAGAAAGTCAAAGATAATCTTTACAATTTACTAATTACCAATGCCTTTCAAGAGCTAATTATTTTCTTAACACTAAGTTTCATTGTAATACATAAGCTAGTTAGATATAAAATAGTATCTATTTGGGGTTATGAATGTAATTTCGAAAGTCTGCTTAATCTCCTACAAGAACCACACTAGTGATGCTTCATATTTTAAAAACCTAGCAGATCAGCATTTATCCTCATCTTAATATTCTTGTCTATTTCAAATAATTTTAAAAATTATTCTGATCAGTTATAAGAAAATTCACATGAGCATATGATTGGAATTGCATTAATCCCTTTTTTAACTTAAAACAATTTAAATAGACTTTCCCATTCAAGAATATGATATATTCCCTTTTTTTTTTAATTCCTTTAATTTATATATGTTCTCTTTCCTCTTTATCTTAAAAAACTGAATCTTATTAGGAGAATTCTTAGGTTGCTTTTCCTATTGAGTGAAACTTTTAAGATATATAAATATATATAAATGTATATATATTCTTTTTTAACTGGCATATAGGAATGCAACATTTTAGTATTTTTATTCTTGTGCTTGCTTCGGCAGTATACTAAAATTGGAATGGTACAAAGAAGATTAGCATGGCCCCTGCACACAGAGGACACACAAGTTCATGAAGCATTCCACATTTTTTTTTTTTTAAGCATTCCACATTTTTATGTGAACTGAGTTAAAGGAACACTTAAAGGGCACTCTACTCAAAGAAAATTTATTTTTATTTTTTTTAAAGATTTTATTTATTCATTCATGAGAGACACAGAGAGAGAGAGAGGCAGAGACACAGGCAGAGGGAGAAGCAGGCTCCATACAGAGAGCCCGATGTGGGACTCGATCCCAGGACTCCGGGATCACGCCCTGGGCCAAAGCAGGTGCTAAACCGCTCAGCCACCCAGGTGTGCCTATTTTTATTCTTATGATAGAAATGTTTAAGTACAATCCAGATACACTTTGGAAAAATTAAAAGGTATTCCTGATACTACAGAAAATCAAATAAGCAAGTGTAGCAAAAATACCCATCATCTAGCACTGCATACAACATAACAGGTACTTAGCTATCTTCATTTAAAGATGAAAAAATGTTGAAGAAATGAAGAGGACAGATCAAAGATCTACTGTATAATAATGTACCGTTTTGGACAGATTTCTTAAAGTATTTTTAATTTTAGAAATATTTAACGTTTCAGTCCAAGATATAAGATAATAAAGTAATAATTTAAAAACTGAATAAAATACAAAAATTTTGTCTTAACTTACAATTACCTGCTGGTCAGACGAAATAGACTCTAATGCTTTCTGAATAACACGGCAGCCATACATCTGCAAGGCTAAAGGCAGAACATGACCACGAATACGAGTAGCAAGGGCTAATTTTTGATCCAAACTCCCAAACTGATAAAAAAGAAATTAGTATTAATAAAAATAATCACAATATTATCTTTTTAAACCTGAATAGCCCACTGTTTACAGCCTATTCATTCTACTTTTAAAATATCACATTTGGTAATCACACAGGAAGGAGGATTTAGGTAAAAGCTAATTAAGATAGATCCAGAGCTGTATGAAAGAACTGTATTGCTTTGTGTGTGTGTGTGTGTGTGTGTGTGTGTACGCGCGCACGCGTTACGTTTCACTATCTAAAGTCTCCTTGTTATAATACATTAAACATCTGTTATTCTTTTAAAGTAAACATCTTTACTCTTCATTTTAAACAAACAACATTCTCCTCATTTTTAACTTCTGAGCCATACATTCAGATAATTCTCAACTATATTCTGAGGTAACTGCAGGAATCTTAAGTCAAACTAAAACACAGATACTTAGTTATAAGCTGAGAATTAACTAAATCACAAAATACATGACATCTAACAAATCCAAAAGGACTATACTATTATTAATTTCTTCACCTACAACATACTCCCAATGCTTTATATATATATTTTTTAATTTAAAGATTTTATTTTTTATTTATTCATGAGAGACACAGAGCGAGAGAGAGGGAGGCAGAGACACAGGCAGAGGGAGAAGCAGGCCCCATGCAGGGAGCCTGATGTGGGACTCGATCCCGGGTCTCCAGGATCACGCCCCGGGCTGCAGGCGGTGCTAAATCGCTGTGCCACCAGGGCTGCCCTGCTTTATATTTTCAAATATTAATCAGATTAATATTAAACTTCTTATTTAAAGTAGGCCCATATATTTTAAAACTATTTTTGTGATAAAATATATAGTATAAAATGTCATTTTCACCATTTTAAGTGTGAGGATCAGCACTTAAATATATATACTTAAATAACCAACATTTATTAATACTATTTTTTTATTTATTCATGAGACACAGAGAGAGAGAGAGAGAGAGAGAGAGAGAGAGGCAGAGACATAGGCAGAAGGAGAAGCAGACTCCATGCAGGCAGCCTGATATGGAACTTGATCCTGGGACTCCAGGATCACATCCTGGGCTGAAGGCAGGCACTAAACCGCTGAGCCACCCAGGGATCCCTGAGAATGAGTGGTTTTAATTATATTCACAATGTTGTGCAATCATCACTACAAACTGTTTCTAAATCTTCTGTTGCCTCAAACATACTGTATGCATTAAGCAGTAACTCCCTACTTCCCCCAGCACCTAGTAAGCCCCAATCTATTTTATGTCCCTATCAATTTGCCTAGTGTAGGTATTTCATGTAAGTGAAACTCTGTTTGTCCTTTTACAACTGGCTTATTTCACTTAGCTTCATCCATTCCTTCTTAGAGCTGAATAATATTCTATCATATGCATGTATCAGATTTTATCCATTCATCTATTGGACATCTGGGCTGTTTCTATCTTTTGGCTACTATGAATAATGCTGAAACAAACACTGGTGTTTGAGTTCCTATTTTCAATTATTTTAGGTATATATAAGTGTTGAACTTTTCATGTGCTTATTGGCTATTTGTATATCTTCTAGGGAGAAATGTCTACTCAAGTCCTCTGTTCATTTTCCTTTTAAAAAATTCTTTTTAAGTAATCTCTGCACCCAATGTGGGGTTCGGACCCACAACTTTGAGATTAAGAATGGCACACTTCAACTGAGCCAGCCAGGGACACCTCCTATTCATTTTTTAATTGAGTTGTCTTTCTGTTGTTGAGTTTTAAGAGTTCTTTATATATTCTGGATATAAAATCAGCTATGTAAATTTGCAAATATTTTCTCCCAAGCTAGTATACTTTTTATATGAAAAGGACTCTTACCCAACTTTCTGAACTTTTCTAAGCATTAAGCATATAGATGGATATACAAACATGTATACGTGCTTACCTCAAAAAATTTCTGTATAACATAGTTTCCAAACACATCTGTCATTAATTGATATGCTGCTTGTAGAATTTCATTAAATACCATCTGTCGCTCAGCTGGAGTAGCTCTCTCTAGTTTTTGTTGTATGAATCTAGGTAGAAAAAATTTTACATGCCATGACAGCACATTGAAAACAAGCTTCTGTAAAATCTGACTTGAGTATTACACATCCCCACATATATACACATAAAATTATTTCCAAAAATAGTACTAACACATTTACTACTGTGAACCGCCAATTTAAAGGAAAAAAAAAAGACCAAAGTTAGGAAGCTGTTCTTTATAACACCTTAAATTACTTTTTTCCTTTATAACATCTTAATTTAAAATAACTACCAGTTAGGCAAAATGTCTGGACATAGGGAGGTTTAATAGTTATTTCTGGTTGCATTATAAATCAAGGAAGAAAAATTAGATTTTATTGCCTATTCACATACTTTCTTATAATATTACTATCTAAGTTTAGAAAATAAAAGAAACCCTTACAAATAAATTCTTAGCCATTGTGAGTGATACAAGGTTGTTTTGCTACTCTTAAGGAATGCTCAGGGCAGCCTGGGTGGCTCAGCGGTTTAGCACCGCCTTCAGCCCAGGTCCTGCTTTTCCCTCTGCCTGTATCTCTGCCTGCCTCTCTCTCTCTCTCTCTCATAAAAAATAAAATATTTAAAAAAAAGAAGAATGTTCAACCACAGGGAGATACAATAAAACTATAAAAAGAAAAAGCCATACAAATTTAATAAATGTGTTACAATTCAACTTTTTCCTTTTTGTGCTCTATCTTGAGAACACCAACTCACATGTACATATATTATGTTTAATGTATAAAATTGCCAATTTTTTCTAAAACAAAAGTGAAATGTTTCAACTTAAGCCGCATCACATCAAATACTAATTTATAAAGGAACACAAAACCATTTAACTTTAACTTTGTTTTAATAAAGTCTATACATTGGGGACACTTAAGTCGACAAATGTAAATTAGAGCATTATTTTATTTTAATCAAAAGTGAGTCAATGTTTTGAATAAATATTGAATAAATATTATTCAATAAAAGGCATTCCTCTATTTTCATTACAGAAACCAAAAATAATTTAAGAACCTGCATTTTTATCACTTATCCAAAATTACTAATCCATATTAGGTATGTATTTTTTAAAAACTTCTAACTTTTATAAAGATTGATCCTAGTGAAGAAAAATGTAGCCTCTTAAAAGGCAGCAATTTTCAAAGCAAAAATACAGTGCAACAGTGCAGAGTAATCATAAACCATAATCACCTACCTAGAACCATGCTGGTCTTGAGAAAACTCAACTATGTGTCCAATCAGGTCTCTAAGTTGAAGGTTTGGAAAACGGTTGTTCCTGAAATCTTCCAATAATCTACTTCGGCCAGAAGGCATAATATCAGACCTATTATACCGAAGCCGAGAAGGAGGAAAGAGCTGGCTGCTGGAGCTGAACAGACTGGAAGTGCTTGAAGCACTTCGGTATTTTGCTTCTGCTCCAGGTGCTGCAGAGATATATCGACCACTACCATTTGTCAGGCCTCCTACAACAAAGCAGCTGTGGTCAGTAAGTATTTTTGACAAGGCCATTCCTCAAATAAGAGTTATTTAAAACTAAAATTTCAATCAAAAAATATTCATTTCACTAACCACTAACTCCTATATGTTATAATAGGAAATTAAAATTGGAGGAGAAATCTCACACGTTTACTTAATGTGTGCAGCTATAGGATTCGGGGGGGGGGGGGGGGAAAGACTGGAAAACAGGAGAAAAATAAACCTGTATTTGTTCTTGGCAGTTTAGTTTGAAATCGTAATTATTAACATTTAACGCCATACACAAAACTTTTATTTGTTCTTGGAAGCTTAGTATAAAACATAATTATAGCAAGTAATTTCGTACATACTAGTATCAATACCAGAATACTGAAACCACCAACAAAATTTCCAGTTTATTAACAAGGTTACAAATAGCTGGCTAACTCAGATTTTAAGCCACCGAAATAGAATTGGGCTGAAATTGACTTGCAGTGTTAATGGAACATGGGCTAAATTGATCCTTTTTTGGGCTATGTTTAAAAAATGCATTAAAGTCGTATATACCTCTATGCAAAGAAAAATCTTTTTTTTTTTAAAGTAGATTGTATGTACAAGGTGGTGCTTGCACTCACAACCCTGAGATCAAGAGTTGCATGCTCTATGGACTGAGACAGGAGCCCCAAAAAACCGTTTCTTAAAGAAGTTATAACATACTGATTAATTTCTGAAGTTAAAAAAAAATCCCACAAAACTAAGTAATAAATCGAAATTACATCTTATTTAAAAATCTTTTAAAAATTTAAAGGAATACTCTCCATAAAACATTATTTTACTAATAAAGAAACAGAAATAAACATTTATTTTTCCTGGAACTTTAATCTTGATCATTTGAGACAAAATAAAAAGCCTCTCTTTAACTTCTATTCCATTCCAAACAAGAAAATTAAAGGGCAATCAATAGAAACAAAAAATACAAGCAGGAAATTGTTATCACAAATAACCATTTAAAAGTACTTGACAGTGTCCTTTTAAAAAAGAAAAATGTGTTGAAAACCATAAAGCACAGATTTAGTAACTCAGATAAACAGAATCTACCATCAGCTTTATTGCCTTTGTATACCATCTCTATGTAAAGTAATGCTACATATATATATATACAATCCAAACCACAAGGCAGAGATGATGCCAAGGACACACTGTCAGTGCGAAGTTGCAAAGTTATACAGAGGCATTTATAAAGGCAAAAAGAGTTATAGGGACAAAGAGCAGTAAGACAGTTATAATCCTGGAGAGTGAATTGAGTTAGAACATTCCTCTTTTACTTTTAGTCCCCACTGCCCTAGCATTTCTTTGTTAAATTTCCCACCATCCAGATTACACATAATTCATATATGACTTTCCGGTCTTCTTTCCAATGTTAAGTGCCATAAAATTACCTTCACCTATATACTAGATACCTGATACCTAAAACAATGTCTGACAGACCATGAGTACACACTAATATTCATGACAATCTTGTGTAACATTAACTGCCCAAGGTCCAGTTCTGAACTCTTTCTTAAAAGTGTGTAATCTAAAAACTGAAAAAATTCAGTGTTTTAATACTGTCTTGATTTCCCCAATACTCTTAACCCTCTAGCATCTATTATTTCTATTTATACAGTTCCATGAATATATATAGTGCCATAAACTGTTCACTAGCCCATTAGAACCTTTAACAATTCTTTAATCTTTTCATAGGGTAGGGGTGCTCTGCTTATTATTCCTATGTGTTTTTACAAAGAACAGTTATAATGTTCCATTCAAAGGCTACTTTGATGATGTCACTTTACAGTAAAGCATCCTGCTAAAGTACATCCTCTAAATTCTTCAGTCTAATTTTCAAGTCATTATTCTGAACCTACTTCACACACAAATTTCCTAGTAGAATCCTAGTTTAATTGTTTACTTCTCCTTCTCTTGTTATCTTTGCACCATTACTTATCATTACCTCAAACATAAGGCCCAATCCTACACCTTGTTACCCTTAATGAACTGAAGATTTTTAACACCAAATTCAAAATACATATTTATCCCCAAGTATGACTATGCCAATTTTGTTTGGTACTTCTAATATTCAACAGAAATGTCTCCCAAGTCTATTCTTTGATTATATTCTATCAGCTCCCTAACACCAACTTAACTCCCTAACTTAAACTGCCTTGAGTTTTAAAAACCTCAGAATTTCAGTTCTGGAAGTCTAATTAGTATTTGCATTTACAAAATGGAAAAAATTTCACTCAGGGCAGGATGCCTTTCTTTCTTTACAAATTAAGTATTTAAAACCCAATTCATAATATATTACACATTTTTAAATGTGGTTACTAAACAATGAAAGCAAGCCATCTAAAACCTATTCTGGAATTGAGGGACATTTTACAAAACTGGCCTATATTTTAAAATGTTAAAGTCATAAAAGACTGAGAAATAGTACAAGATTAAAGAACCATGACAAACGAGTGTCATGTGTGAGGCCCCTAATCAATCTCCCTCCCAGTCCTCACTCTCTCCCTACCCCTTCTGGAAAAGTTTCAGTGAAGTTGGGTGATTTGATTGTGGTACTAAATCATTGTTAATATCCTGACTTTGATAATTGTGATTACATAAAAGAATGTCTTTATTTTCAGAAAACATATTGATATATTTATGGACAATGTCTGCAGCTTCTTTTCCAGAATATCAAGGAAAAAAAAAAAACTAGATGTGAGAGGAAAGGAATATGCAGAGGAGAGAAGAGAGAAAAAGAATGATAAAGCTCATAAGGAAAAAATAACATTTGGAAAATGTGGGTAAAGGGAATGCTGAAATGCATTTATATTAGTGTTACAACTTCCCCAAAGTCTGAAATTATTCCAAAATTAAAAACATACAAACAGGCTATCTATATTCATTTCATTGCTAATGGTAGTCTACAAGCAGATGTGTTTCTGTACCAAGTGTATGAAAGGGATAATAGTCCTTCAGTAATCATCACTGACACCTCCCCTTATCATTTACCACTCCTTAATCACTACTTAGATGTTACTGGACATGGAGATTTGTACGATAATTTCACAGATGAAGTCATTAGGGCTCAAATGTGATATGTAGCTAATAAGCCAGGACCCTTGGCTACAGCTTAAAACACAACAGTGTGCTGCCCCTTACATGCTATTTACAGAAGGAGTTTTCAAGTTTATTCGTTAACAACTGAGTGAAGGCAAACATCTTACAATTATCCTAGAAGAACATGATTTGATAAGTTTTCATTAATTTCCTTGAGAAGTCTGCCATTTTAGAATCCTTCCTACTGGGCAGCCCCCGTGGCGCAGCGGTTTGGCGCTGCCTGCAGCCCAGGGTGTGGTCCTGGAGACCCTGGATCAAGTCCCATGTCAGGCTCCCTGCATGGAGCCTGCTTCTCCCTCTGTGTCTCTGCCTCTGCCTCTCTCTCTCTGTGTCTCTATGAATAAATAAAATCTTAAAAAAAAAAAAAAAGAATCCTTCCCACTATTAATCAAAAGCTAAAAATTATAAAATACGGAGAAAATCATGGGCGAAGAAAAAAGTGTAACATAAACCGCAAAATAAATAAATCTGACTAGTCTTTTCATTATCTTCTACCCCCAGAGGACTTGTAATAGCAGCTCAACTTAGCAGACCTGTGTATTCTTTTAAAAATACAGATTTCTGAGCCTCACTCAAAACATACTGAATTACAATCAGTGGATACTTTTTTTTTTTTTTCCCCCCAGTGGATACTTTTTATTTAAAAAAAATCTGAAGATTATATTCTGATAGAAGAGTCTGGAGGCTAATGAATTAAAATTCAAGATAATTCAAGGGTTCATTGTATAGCAGGCTGTCAACTACTAATTTCAAATAAAAATGGGTAATCCTAGTAATTTTGGGCCCTGAAAAGGGTACAACTATATATAAGCTACGAGACAGAGCCTGTTTCAGAAGATAAGGCTCTAAAAAGCTTAAGAAATGGTAAGGGGATAACCAAAGATAATCAATTAGTTGGAGCAGGTAAAGAATCAATGATAAGGGGTGGCTGAAAAATGTCGAAAATGGGGACAGTTTATTTTATGACATTAATTTTAGTTACTTCTATACCATAAACAGGTCAACTTAGTATTTTTAGTTCAGTATTTTTTCTCTGATCACTTTTTAAAAAGTATATGGAACATCTAGAGTAGACAGTAACAAACATGGGTAATCTGACTTACTGATTTATCTGCATACTGTTGGACTTTGGTAGGAAAAAGGACTTCAAATTAGTGCTTCTCAATATGTACATGAATCACTTTGAGACATCAGTTACACTTTCCTAACTTCAAAAGCTATGATTTGTCAAAGGACAACATTGATCAGACCTTTGACCTGAGTTCTGGCATCTCATTTATTTATTTATTTATTTTTCTGGCATCTCATTTAAATAAAGTTTGTGTTCAACATCATCAGTTCCTTTTACCTACTTTAGAAAGTCCATTTAACGACTTAATATTGATAACTGATACTATGTGCTAGATCCTGATGGTCCATGAGGATCCATGCAAAAGGCAAGAACCAGGGCAGCCCTGGTGGCGCAGCGGTTTAGCGCCATCTGCATCCTAGGGCGTGATCCTGGAGACCCAGGATCGAGTCCCACGTCGGGCTCCCTGCATGGAGCCTGCTTCTCCCTCTGCCTAAGTCTCTGCCTCTGTGTGTCTCTCATGAATAAATAAATAAAATCTTAAAAAATAAAAATAAAAAAAAACCACACACACACAAAAAACCCACAAAAGGCAAGAACCATTTATTGAGCACTCTTTTTTGGACATTCAGAACATGAACTTTGCAGAAAATGCTATACTGTGTTGAAATTCTGCCTCCCCTAAAGTCTGCCATTTTAAGTCATTCAGCTCGGGTAATCTGACATAACGTCCCCACCAAACTAACACAGATTTTGGTACTCAGACTAAAGTGCTACCGGAAAAAAAGCCTAATAATGAAGTGAATTTGGATTTGGGAGGTGCTTAACAAAAAGGCTTAACTACTCTGAAGAAAGGTTTGGCAGAAATACATATATTAAAAGCAATTCTGACAAGGGCTCAGATGTGAAGAACACTTACCCAAACTGCTACCGTCTTAGAGAGTATATGTTTGTCATGAATGCTGGTAGAAATATGAATGCTAAAGATGCTTTAAGTGAAAGTTAAGAGAAAATGAGAAACAGGTTATTGAAAATGGGAAAACTAGACTGAAGTGTGTTATACTGGGCAGAAAAGAGAACTGATATGGATATTTAGCTAAGATTTCCAAGCAATGTGTTAAAGGTATGGTCTGGTTTCTCCTAATTGCTTATGATAAAATAAGAGAAAAAGATAATTTCAAGAAGGAATTGCTAAACAAAAGAAAATCAGCACTTGATGATCTGGAAAAATCTTGGTTTATCCAGATAGAATGCTAAGGACACAGAGCCAATGGGCATGGCTGGATAGTCCCTTGACATTATGGGAGACCAACAATATTTTTGAGAATTTCCTATGGACAGAAACACTGTCAGCCTGGCCTGAGAAGGTCAGAGATGGAACAAAATGAAAAATGACTCTGAGTTGGGACACCTGGGTGGCTCAGCGGTTGAGCATCTGTCTTTGGCTCAGGGCATGATCCCAGGGTCCTGGGATCGAGTCCCCCATCAGGCTCCCACGGGGCAGGAAGCCTGCTTCTCCCTCTACCTATGCCTCTCTTCCTCTCTCTCTCTCTCATGAATGAATAAATAAAATCTTTTCAAAAAATGACTTTGAGAGCAGAGCCACAGATGCAGAGCTAGAAAGGTGGGGCAGCAGCAGAGCATCTAAGTCACAAATGATTATTATTCTCAGGTCTTGTCAAAGTAGGATTTGTCCTGCTGACTTTCAGACTTGCCAGAGACTGGTAATCCCTTCATTCTTTCCAATCTCTCCCTTTGGCAACAGGAATGTCTTCCCTATGCCTGTCCCACTACTGTATTTTAGAAGCAGATAACTTGTTTTGTAGGCTTCATAGGTCTACAGAGAAGAATTTTGTCCCAGGTTGATCCACATTCAGTGTCTGACAGAGAAGATGAGATCTGGACTTTTCTGAGTTATTTATTTTTTAAGGATTTTATTTATTTCTTTGAAAGAGTACAAGTGAGGAAGGGGCAGAGGGAGGAAGACAGACTCCCTACCAAGGAGGGAGCCCATCATAGGGCTTGATCCCAGGACCCTCAGATCATGAACTGAGCCAAAGGCAGGTGCTTAACCAACTGAGCCACCCATGTGCCCATTTTCTGAGTTATTTAGATGAGATTTTTAGACTTTGGGTTGATGGGAGAATGGGTTCTGACTCTTTTGGGTGAATATATTCTGCATGTGGGCCAAACATGAATTTAGGGGAACCAGAAGGCAGACTACACCTGGTTGAACTGAGTCTCTCAAAAAACTATGTTCAATTCTTAATTTCTGGCACCTGTGAATTTGATTTTATTTGGAAATAAAGTCTTGGCAAATGTAACCAAGTTAAAATGAAGTCATAATGGATTAAGTTGGGCTCCTATCCAATGATTGGTGTCCTCCTAAGAGGAGGAAAATTAGGACAGAGACACACAGGGTGAATGTCACATACTGAGGTAGGTAGAAATAAGATTGATGCATCTAACAAGCCAAGGAATGCCAAGGATTGCCAGCAACCACCAGAAGCAGAAGCTAGGAAGAGGCAAGGAAGGACTGCTGCCTCTTTGGTCTTCAAAAAGACATGGCCCTGACATCACCATGATATGACTTCTACATTTCAGAAGTGTGAGACAATAAATTTGTTTTAAGCCACCTAGTTGTAGTAGTTCACTAAAGCAGTCCTAGAAAACTAATACATATACTATCTTCTTAAGAACCCTATGGGACAAGGAAATTATCTCCATTTTACTTGTGACACAACAGACTTGGAGAAGCTAAATATTTTACTCAAGAATGAATAAATAATAATTAGATTGAGGTTTTTCTAAAACCCTTACGTCTCCACAATTCACTTAAACCTTTTAGTTATACTGCACTTTACCTCATAAAGAACATTTAATGGCATATGATGTTCTTAAATCTGGGATACGCTTGAAGTTACATGGGGAATAAATTACATATAATATTTTTTAGTCATTATTAACTATATGTTTGCCATATAAAAGACACAAACATTTTACTGGAAAAAGACCGAAGTTTCAGGGAGTTTAAAAGCCAATGTGATTTATTTTATTTATTTTTGAGAGAGAATAAGTCAGTGAGCAGGGGAGAGGGAGAGAATATCCAGCAGATACCCTGCTGAGAACACAGTCTGACTCAGAGTTCAATCCCACAACCCTGAGATCATAAGCTGAGCCAAAACC